>NC_041401.2:159919232-161206732 GCF_900747795.2 Erpetoichthys calabaricus | reverse complement strand
CAGTGTTATTTATTAAAGGTAGACTACAGTATATATAATTTATCAGTGTTATTTGTTAGGAAAATTGATTTTTATGTTAATATATTTGGGATGCGGAACGGATTAACTGGATTTCCATTATTTTCAATGGGGACGTTTGTTCTAGATACGAGAAATTCGCTATACAAGCTCAGTGCTGGAACGAATTAAACTCGTATCTAGAGGTTCCACTGTATATATATATAGAAGAGAAGGTCTGTGATACGGCTTGCATATTTGCAGCTGGAGATCCACAAAGGGAAAAAAAAAATGAATCACATATCATAAGGTAGTTTTTATTCCTAAGCTTTCAACCCCTACCAGGGGTCTTCATCAGAGGATAATGCTTAGACTTACAAGAATCAAAGGCAATATATAGCAAAACTTTATGTGGAGGGGGTGGGTGGCTAAGTCAGTGTGATGGGGGGGGGGGGGTATTGGGGGTACAGTTTATTTATTATGAACATGTTCTTCTTAAGTTTGCATATGCTGGATTTATGTCCAAGTGTCTGTTGATGGAGTTCTCATTTGATAGCCAAGATTCTGCCAGCTCTCTGGCACTTTTAGTACTGGCCTTAAATTTTACTTGTACATTGTCCCAGTTAAATGTATGTCCTGTTGATTTAGTATGCGTGTAGATCAATGAAAGTGAGTCCTTTCTTCGGACGGCGTTGCGATGTTCCTGTATACGTGTTGTGATTCTTTTTGAAGTTTGTCCTATGTATACCGCTGAGCAAGAACTGCATGGAATGCTATAAACTCCAAAAAACTCAGCAAACAATTGAATTGAATCAGAACCCCCACCCCACCTGGCACTCACTCCCTTATCACCACAAGGTGTCTGAAGGTACAGCGCATATCCTGGCCAAGTCAGGCGTCAGAATAGCACACAAACCCACGAACAATTTGCGCACGGTCCTGTTTAATGCTAAAAACAGGAAATCGATAGCAGAAACACGAAACGCAGTTTATAGCATTCCATGCAGTTCTTGCTCAGCGGTATACATAGGACAACCTTCAAAAAGAATCGCAACACGTATACAGGAACATCGCAACGCCGTCAGAAGAAAGGACTCACTTTCATTGATCTACACGCATACTAAATCAATAGGACATACATTTAACTAGGACAATGTACAAGTAAAATTTAAGGCCAGTACTAAAAGTGCCAGAGAGCTGGCAGAATCTTGGCTATCAAATGAGAACGCCATCAACAGACACTTGGACATAAATCCAGCATATGCAAACTTAAGAAGAACATGTTCATAATAAATAAACTGTACCCCCAATACCCCCCCCCCCATCACACTGACTTAGCCACCCCCACCCCCTCCACGTAATATTTTGCTATATATTGCCTTTGATTCTTGTAAGTCTAAGCATTATCCTCTGATGAAGACCCCTGGCAGGGGTTGAAAGCTCAGGAATAAAAACTACTTTATGATACATGATTCATTTTTTTCTCCCTTTGTAGATCTCCAGCTGTGTGTATGTGTATATATATATATATATATATATATATATATATATAATATATATATATATATATATATATAATATATATATATATAATTTAATTTAATCAAATTCTAATAAATTAGATTCTGCAGTAATCATGTTTATCTAAAATGCAACAAAAGCCATGTATTAAAAGGACAACATTGCAGAGATCTGAAGTAGATGGTGGCATGAAATTAACTGATGTCCGGCTTTACAACTAGTTTGCAACTTAAAAATAAACAAAGTAATTTACCAGCACCTGTTTGGTTAGCCTTGGAGTGGAAATCCTGTTCAAACTGTTCTCTATTTTAAGATAATTTTAGGAAAACATGTTCATTTATTTGTCATATGGTACCGGATTCATGATTATTCGTAAATGTTTAAGACATTACTTACCCCAGAAAAGATAAGATTATGTAAAAATAAATCTGTTGTGGTTTTAATTTTTTTTTTTATGAATCACTGTTTTATTTTTATTGTACTACTGTGCTCTCCCATCAGCCTGTCTTTATCAATTGGAAGAATACTGACCCACCCTCTATAACTCAAAGGGATTGCAATGTTTTATGTCATCTAATAAAAATAAAATTTCAGATTTTCTTGCAAGGTACAGTACAGGGCCTCTCACGAATTTGCCAAGAATTCACTAATGTTGCTCCAAAATAGGCCTCTGTATTTCTTTAGATGTTCTAATATATGTGGGTGTAAGAAATAAGTCTTTTTACTCGCATTGTTCTCCAAACTGAGTAGGAGTTTGGGAGTTTAGTGTTGTTTTTTGGGGATAGAGGAGTTATTGTGGAAATGTTTTACTTGATTCTATTCATTAAGAATTTTCAGCTGTTAATTTTTCTTAAGGAAAGAGAAATTAGGCAAGAATTTGAAATGTCAAGGGAAACAACAGGTAATCACTTGCATTGCTGTCATTTTTCATCTGTGTGTTCATGTTAATTATAAATATCTGCTTAAATATTCCAAAAAACTACTTGGGAGAAATTTTAATCCTCTTCAGTCTGCTTAGTTGATTTTTCCCCAGGAAAAGTAAAAATTAGATGAAACAATTTCTGAATACAACAGGAATAATAATAAGTATATATATTGTCTTTGAGAGCCCCTTGTATAGAAATTTGAGGGATTTTTGTATCTCATTTGAGTGTTGATGATGTCTGTCTCTGAAGCACACATACAAATTGACAATTCAGGCTTGTGATTTAAGTTACCAGTCTCAGAACTTCCCAGGGAATTAAACAAAACCGTAGTAAAGCTAGTTTAACAGTAGCTGATCTCTCTGTTAAATCTGCCACAATGTCATCTTTCTTAAATATGCTTGGCATAGGTAAATTGTGGACATGGCTTTTAACCTGCTACAGCCTTACCACATATGGTTGCAGTTACCTTAAAACGGAAGGAAAATGTCTGCAAGGTGAAAGAAGACTTAGACAACTGACAGCAGCTTTGCATGTTTATTTGCTTCAACAAATAAGTGGGTGGCATGCCCATATCTTATTATTTTCTCCTGCACTACCCTTGGGATCACTTCATAAGATCAGAAGACATTCTGCTGTGAACTGTAGACTATTAGTAAACTGAAGTTTAAGCTCAGTGTTTTTTTTTTTCACTTAATACATCATTGTATTTGGTTTATTTTTATTGGGTCTTCATTTTAGTTACTGTAATTGAATTTAGTTAGTTAAGGACAGGCTGTATTGCAAGACAAGAATACATTGTTGTCCACTAATTGAGGATTTTGCATGAGTAAAAGCTATGGTGCGATAATTTGGATCTGGATCTGACAAAATGGCCTTTAGGTGTAAAGTTAGCAGAATTGTGAAGGTCATCAAAAGAAGCCGTCTTAGTAGCAGTTACTGACCAACACCTGTGGCTAGGGGTGGGCGGTATGACCAAAATTCTATATCACGGTATTTTTCTAAATTATCCCGGTTTCACGGTACTCGACTGTGTTTTTTTCCCATGCATGAGTGGATGTTAACCACATTTTCCACTGCCATTACTGGCTAAGAATAACCTATTCCACTGTTAAGAGCACTGTACATTGTACAAAAAAACATTTTAATGTGCACACAAGTATTAATACAGGTTTGCATGGCCCCATTAAGTGATAGTTTTCAAGGGGGTGGCACTAATGAAGAGAAGGAATCACATTGCATGACAGATGCAGTCAAAATATAGAACCTTTTTATTGAACAAATTTTGCAAAAACTTAAACTACAATTTTGACAACATATTTTTAACCATCCAAAGAGGCATTTAGACTTAGTAAAATATCCAGAAGTGCTTGTCAAAAGTTGTAGTGCACTGAACATGTCTTAGAAAAGGAATAAATAGTAAATATTTTTTGTAAACCAACTACACTTTCTGTTAATGTTAACAATCTCTGTCCACTGACACGTTAAAATGACTTTTTAAACAACTTTACCATCATTAAACTGCATAATAATTAAACTAATGAATAATAACAATAAAATAAATAATAGTATTATTACTGATAGTTGCACTATTACTTCAAGGCTTCAAGCCCAAGTGCATTACACAGTATTCACCAAATTAAAATAAAATAAAACAAGTGCAACTTGGTGATGACATCTTTACCAACTGAACTAACTAAGCTATATGCATAAATAATAAATCTGCAACTTGCATTTATAATGCTATTTGTGGTATAGCCCTACGGAATCGTATTAGGGCCACTGTGAAGAAAAAAACAAACTATATGTCGAGAATAAAGTCAACATTTCCACTTTGTTCTCTCCGTTTATGTCGAGGTTAAAGTCGACATTTCCACTTTATTCTCATAGTTTACTTCATAATTAAAGTAGAATGTCGTAAACTAAACTTCTTCCTAAAATCAATGTTTAATTTACTAGATTTTGTCAAACCCCATCATAAGTTAATGTAGTACATTAAATGCTTTGTGTTAAGTGTTCCCCGACCCAGTTGTTAATCACTACGCTTCTTAAACTGATTTCCTCTGCACTAAGAGGAGACAGTGATCACCACACAGAATCCATTCACTTTATGATATTCCTGTTCTCTGAAAATTTAGAATGCTAAGATAAATACTTTATCATTTTCATGATGAAATGCATTAAAGCAGGTATTAAACATGCACGGTAGTGTGGCGTTAGTGCTGCTCCCTCGCAGTAAGGGGTCCCCAGGTGTATGTTCAGTGTAGAGAACTTTATGGCAGGTGTGACGAGGCCCCAAAAAACTGGATGTATGAATGGGTATCGCACAGGTTTAACTTAAATATTGTGTAAATGTTGGGTTTGTGATCTGGTGGTCGGAGTCACGAACACAGAATTCAATGCATGTTCTACTGAGCAGGGTTTCTTTATTGCACACGTGCTGTCTTTATCTGAGGTACCAAAACCCCAGGTCCTATCCTTCCTTTTTGTTTCTCCACATAACCAATCACCACATGATAAATGTCTTTGTGAAATTAAAACTAGTTATAAACTTAGCCCACGGAGTGTTCAGAACTTTAAAAATATCTTTGTTATACATGTTTAATTATGCCATCCATTCAGGGTTGCGCCCATCCCTGAACGAGTCGCCAGCACATCGCAGGGTGAATACAAGCAAAACATACACTAGCAGGGTCAATACAGCATAACAAAACCCCACATCCTACATGACTTTGACAGGAAACTGAAGCACGCAGAGTAAACCCACCAGAAAAACATGCAAATGCAAGGCAGGGTACACCCGAGACACCCTTGCTGCGAGGCAGCAGTGCAACCTCCACGCCGCCATGCCCCCACATGATTAATGCATACTTTAATGCATTTCACCATGAAAATTATATCAAGTATTTATCTTGGCATTCTAAATGTTCAGAGAGCAGGAATATCATGAAGTGAATGTATTCTGTGTGGCTATCGCTGCCGGCACCTCCTCTTAGTGCAGAGGAAGTCAGTTTAAGAAGCTCGGGGAACACTTAAAGCATTTAATGTGCTATATAACTTATGACAGGGTTTGAGAAAATCTAGTAAATTAAATATTCATTTTACGATGAAGTTTAGTTTACAATGTTCTACTTTAATGACAAATTACGAGAATAATGTCAACATGTCGACTTTATTCTCGTCATAAGGGTCGAGATTAAAGTGGAAATGTCGAGAATAAAGTCAACATGTCGTCACATTTTAACACAGTACACAGGTACATTACACTGTATTGAAAACAGTACATCTTGGCTTGCAGTATTATCCGGTAGTATAGAAACAGTATTTACACATTTGAACATAATGGTCCCCATCCGACCTTTTAAAACCAAAGTATCTCCAGGCAACGGACGTGACTCCTTTTTTTCGGCAAAAGTTCTTCTGTGTCATCATGTTCAACTTTATCGTCAGCTACAGCTTGAGTTTCGGAATTTTCTCTGTCCATTTTCACTCCGCAATACCTACACTACCACTACCTATTTAGCGGTGTAGCAGTGAAAAAGAGCCCCCGCGCAATAAATCTGTGTTTAGCGGTGTAGCAGTGAAAAAGTTCCCCACTTGAACGGTTTCCCGCTGCGCCACGTTCCGAACGTCATTTAGGCAATTTAAACCGGTGTTGTGGTATAAGAAAAATCCATATCATAACAAAAATAAAAAACGGTTTTCGGTATGAACCGGTATACCGCCCAGCACTACCTGTGGCTAAGGCTCTACTTAGTTGTTCCAATTGAAAAACACTAACAAGTAATATGAAAGCTATGATAACCACATCTTGAGCTTGGAGGAGTAGTCACAGTATGTAAACATGTCTTTAGTAAGCAGTAGACCATTATGAATAGACAGCACATGTCAAATGTGCACCACAACCTCCCAAGTTTCAGACCTGATGCAGTTCAGATACAGGCCCAGTGCAAAGATGTGTGATTACTTCCATTCCTTGTTTTTCCTGCTTAAACATTTTTTTCAGAAGTGCCCTGTTTCTTTATATCTGTCCATCCAGGTGCCGAGCCATGCAGAGCCTGTGTCCCAGTCTATGAATCTCCAGCAACAGCCACCACCTCCACCACCTCAAGCACAATATAGCCTGCCAGAACGGGATAAACAACTCCTGTTTTTGGAGCACAACTTTGAAGATCTCAGTGCCTCCTTTCGCAGCCTTTATAAGTCTGTTTTTGAGCAGTCATTTAATCAGCAAGGTCAGTTGAGCTTTGATGTTCTTTAAAAAAAAAAAACATCTTTTGAATGAATGTAGTAGAGTTTCCTGTCAGCTCTGAACCTCTGATCTCTACTGTTCTTGTTGTAGGTTTAATGAACATGCCCTCAGATGCAACACAACAAACCCACACCTCTTGTTCTTTTCAGCACTCCCCAGTGAGCCCACACACGCACAGCAGTCAGAACAGCCTCACTAACAGTGGTGGACAGGTTCCATTGTCCCATCCCCCTCAGATACACACACAGAACACACATCCTGCTCACACCTCCCCCCACCCTCAGCAACACACACAGCATCTTTCACAACATGGGCAGCATCCTTCCCAACATACCCAGCAGCATGGGCAGCATTCATCCCAACAGCACGGACAGCATCCATCACAGCATCCATCCCAGAACCACGGACAGCATCCTTCCCAGCATCCTCAACAGCATGGACAACATCCACAGCAGTCCGGCCAGCATGCTCAGCATCCCTCACAGCATCAGAATGCACAGCAGCACCATCAGAACCACCACCAGCAGTCACTGTCACACCAGACTCATGCACAGCAGCAGCAGCAGATGTCATGTAATGCAGGTAAGCAAAGGTTCAAATAATCTATATTAAAGTTTGTGTTCTTCTATGATTATGTTTGCTGCAGTCTAAGGATATGTGAAAGCAGGAGATGCACACATGCTGACTGTCCTAATATAACTCTGTATGTCTATGCATGCATGCAATATAAAAATGACAATAAAGAGGATTCCAGCCATTAATGATGCCCTTTGAACGACAGACAGACAGACAGACAGACAGACAGACAGACAGACAGCTTTATTAATCCCAAGGGGAAATTCACAAAGGATTTACTAATCCATTGAACTGTCCTGGCAGCCCTGAGTGGCAACTTCGTTATGTCACTCCTAACTTAAATATGCTGATGTTGTTTGGATATGTGGTTTTCTTTAAGAAACAAATGAGAGTTAATTCTAGAAAAGTATAACAAATACTTCAGTCATATTGACCACTGCAGATTTCCGCAATGCTATGCTTTATGTTGTGTATGGGCCCTTGAAAGTAATTTTCATTTTGCACCACAGCCACCTGTGATGCTAGAATGAAGGCAGGTGCTCCAACTGTCCATGAAATCTACTGAGGGTAAAACCTCTGGGACAAAGCCTGTCAACAATGAGGACTGACCTAAGGACATCTGTGTTAGAATGCTCAGTGGAGGCTGGATGGTGTTTTGGCTTTGGAACCCCTCCAGATTTTGTTCTTTTCTCCAGTTTAACTGTTTGTTTTTTCTATCCCTCCATCCATCTAACCATATCATTGCATTCCTCTTTAACCCTTTAACTGCCAACTCCCTAAATATTCCCCATGCCAGGAGAAATCTGAACAATTTTCGTTTTTTTACTTTACATTTATTCAAGCAGTATTTACCTGCTGAAATGTTTCAAATAAATGGTCAATCAAAGGACGTAGCTTGAACAAGCGGTCACGGTTTGGATCTTTCATATCTGGCTCAGATAACGGGCAACAGTCCAGTTGAGATGCTGGGGATACACCCACTCATCGCCATCATCCGATGCGTCGTCATTCACAGTATCATGCAGCGCACGTTGCTGATCATCATTGTCGCTAAAATCTTCTTCAGAACTGCTACAATCATGATCAGAATTATTGTCCAAAATCGCCTGCAAAACCTCACTTGAAGTCAGTTTACGTTTCGCCATATTCACAGCTTTCACTTTCGAATCACATCACGTGAGCGGCCAATACGACCGCAGAGTTGTCGAAATTCAACGTAGTAATAATACCCACGCCAAACTGTCAGTTATACTACGCGCCAGGCTTTCACATAACCACAGGCAAATGTGCCGGATAATTCTGGCAGTAAGGCGTCAGCAATAAAGCTACAATGCCGGATATATCCGGCAGAGGGCGGTTAAGGGGTTAAAGATTTAGAATACAATATTATATACTAGACTCTACTTTTCCACTAATTATATATCTACCAGTAACGGCGCACTGCACAATAACATGCAGTGAATCCACTTGACTTGAGCATAGTTTTCAGACTCATTCTCTGTTCGTTTAGCATTCGTTTGCTCAGAGGTTGATGCGCTTGCTGCTTCCTGAGCAGCTCTTCTTTTCTCCACCCTAGCAGCCTGCTTCTTCTCTTCTTTCGATGGCAACTTTTCGTGTTAAAATTGATTAAGTCAGTGTTTTGTTGCAATTACTTAGTACGTTTTCTTTAATTTTTCACTTAAGCTGGCACTTGAAGCAGATTGAAGACATAAGAATGATTTAAGATATGAAGAGGTAGGGGAAGTGACGGCGAAGGTGGTAGAGATATGAACAGCGCCCATATGCCGCTGCTGGGAATTGATTCTACAATAAAATAACATAAAAATAAAAAGAGGAATAACCTTGGAGGTTAATCATCACCCTAAAAGCAGATAGTAGACGTTATGTAGTATATGTGTACCAAATTTCAGGTCAATAGTTCAAACGGTTTGCGAGCTACGTGTGATTTAAAATCCTGGACAGACAAACGGACAGCCATGGTAGTGTATTTTATATATATATGTATATATATATAATTTTTTTTTTTTTTTTTAAAGCAACTAAAACATGCAATTTTATTTAGGAGACAGCAGGGTGGCAAATAGGTTGCTACACAGTTCTATGGGCCCAAGTTTGATTACTCATCAGGCAAGTGTCAATGTGTAAACTGCGTCATCCTTTGTCCTCTTGTGACTCATCCCACATCCCAAAGGTGTACTGTAGATTAGGTTGTTTGACATGTCTGTATTGGCACAATGTGAATGAGTGTATGTGGTGATAGAATAGAATTCCCTTCTGATTTAGTTCTTTCCTTGCCCCCTAATAATAATAATTTTCCTTAATTTTTCACTTAAGCTGGAACTTAAGTCTTCAATCTGCTTCAAGAATGATTTAAGGTGTGAAGTGATGTGATGTGGGAGGTGATGGCGACGTTGGTAGGGATGAGAATGGCGCCTGTATGCATGCACCACATGGCCGCCCTGCTGCCGGGAGTTGATTCTACAATAAAATAAAAATAAAAAGAGGAATAACCTTGGAGGTCATCCATTGCCCTGAAAGCGGATAGTAGACATCACATAGTACATGTGTACCAAATTTCAGGTCAATCGGTCTGCGAGCTACAGGCGATTTAAAATCCTGGACAGTCAAGCGAACAGCCACGGTAGCGTATTATATATAAAGATGTTATGCAAGTTGATATTGATTTAATTTTTTTTATTGGGTATTCATTATTATTTATTCATTTTTCACCGCTCATCTGAAGCCGGGTCACAGGGGCAACAGTCTTGGCAGTTAGGCCCATATATTCTTTTCCCCAGCCAACTCATACTCTGTTATCCCAAGGTGTTTCTAGGCCATCTGGGAGACATAATCTCCCAGTGAGCCCTGGGTCTGCTCCGCTGTCTGTTCCCAGTTGGTCATGCCCATAAAACCTCCACATGGAGGCATCCGTATCGGATGCCCAAACCACCTCAATTGGCTCCTCTTGATGCAGAGTGTCAGTTGCTCTACTCCAAGCTGCTCCCGGTTGTCAGTGCTGCTCACCCTATCTCCACCCCATCACCCTGTGGAAAAGCTTTAGCCTCTTGTTCTGTGACCTAATTCTTTCAGTCATTACCCCTAGCTCATAATCATTGGTGAGGGTACGGACATATATCGACTGGTAGAACCAAGAGCTTTGCCTTCTGACTCAGCTCCTTCTTCACCATTTACAGATAGGTATGACATCATATGCATTCGCTGCCCCAATCCATCTGTCAATCTCGCCATCTCTTTTCCCCATCACTCATGAACAAGACCCCAAGATACTTACACTCCTCCACTTGAGGCAGTAACTCACCTCCCACTCGGAGAGAACAGTCTGGCCTCAGATTTGGAGGTGCTGATCCTCATCCCTGCTGCTTCATACTCATTTGGAAACCATTCCAGTTCATGCTGCAGTTCATAGCCTGAAGAAGCCAACAGGGCCATGTCATCTGCAAAAAGCAGTGACACAATTCATAGTCAACTAGTCTCCCACCCCTCCCTGGCTGAACTTTGATATCCTGTCCAAGAAAATCAAACAGGTCAGGAGACAAAGCACAGCCCTGGTGGAGTCCTACACCCACTGGAAAACGGCTCTGAAGTTTTTCCATATATGTGGACACAGCTCTCACTGTGGTTATACAGGGTCCAAACAGTCTCTGTTAGGAGCCCTGGAACCCCATACTCTCCCAGCAACCTCCACAGAATCTTTCGTGGAACACAGACATACGCACTCTCTAATTCCACAAAATACATGAATACTAATGAGGGTAAACACTGGTCCACCGTTCCGCGGCATGGGTAGAATCCATATTGCTTCTCCTGAGTCTGAGGTACCATGACTGGGCGGAGTCTCCTTTCTAGTATCCTGACATAAGCTTTTTGCAGGGAATCATTCATTATTATTCTTGCCTAATTTACCTTGATTTTTCTTTTCTTGTAACTACTGTATTTCTTATGACATCTTTAAAAGCATATTGAGCTACATACATCCTGTGTATGAATATCTGCTATAGAAATAAATGTTGTTGTTGAACGTGATATCTTTATATTAGTTGCCTGAGAGAAAGGTGGGGCTCCTTAATAAGATACTTATGCTCCCCAGTACAGGATAAAATTTCAGAAATACTTCTGCTACCCCCATTGGAAAAGACACTTTTTTAGCCAGGTACAATTGCTGTGTGTTCAATGGGGCATTATAACAACCACCACCAAGTACTCAGTGATAGGTTTGCATATGGTTTTGTAGGAGTCTGGAACAGGAAGCCTCTCCTGCTGTGGTTCTCCAAATGGCAGGCGATGTGCTGTCTGGTAATAGGTTTCTGCAAGATACATAAAAGTCAGATGCCTAATTTACATGGAAAACTGTACCCAAACCTGACTTAATTAATGTGTCTTCATGTTGTTGGATTGTTGGCACTTTCTTAGCTTTCTACTTATAAGGTGATTGCCTTTTTGCTTTTTATTCCTGTTAAAGCTACTGGTGGAACTGAACATTTTAACAAAGATTATAAACTACTGAATGCTTAGAATTGCCATATGGTTTTCATGTTATAGGCTCATACTGTTTGAAAACTGCCTATATGGCACCACTTAATTATATTCTTGTGCTCGTTAGAAGAAATATGTAGTTGCCTTACAATGCAATGGAACAATACAGTCCTTTTTCTGACCTTTTGTTTATACGTTGTTTAAGTGCTGTTTGCATGCTGCATACTATGCCATTGAAAATAAAATTCTATCACTACTTTTTTTTCATTAGGTTTACTTTCTGACTGGTACCCCAATCTTGATGCACTAAAGGAAAGCTGCCGCATTGCCAGCAGTTACAATTGGGCAGATGTTGACCTCTCACCATTTCAAGGTAAGACCAGCCTTTGAATGTGTTCTGTGGTTTATTAAGTGCAATGAATGGTGCATTATGGAAGTATAGTTTGAATGCTGAAATAGAAACTATTGCAAGGAACTTGAACCATTCTTGAAGTGCATTTCTTTTGTGCTTCATTTTGGTTTTGCTGGTTTTGTAACATGTACAGTGGATTCAGAAAGTATTTAGACACCTGAACTTCTGACACACTTTATTATGTTGTAGATTTAATTTTAAATTGATAAATTTGCAATTTTTTCTCATCAGTGTCCACTCATTTTTCACCCTTAATGACAAAATCAAACCATTTTTTTTAAATGTTTGCAAATTTATTAAAAATCAAAACCTGAAATTTCTCATTCAAGTATTCAGACCCTTAATTCAGTACTTTGTAGAAGCCTCTTTGTAAGCAATTACATCTTCAAGTCTTTTTGTTGGCAGGTCCTGTGAAGCTCAGTTAGATTGGTTGAGTAGTGTCCCTAAACTGCCATATTCAGGTATCTCAACAGATGTTCTATTGGGTTTAAGTGTGGGCTTTGGCTGGGCCATTCAAGGACAGTGAGAGATTTGCCCAGAAGCTAGCCCAGCATTGTCTTGTGTGTATGCTTTGGGTCATTGTAGTGCTGAAAGATGAATCATCACCCCAGTCTGAGGTTGCATGCATTCTCAAGCAAGTTTTCTTCAAGAATCTCTCAGTATTTGGCTGTATTAATCCTTCCCTCAATTCGGTTGAGTCTCCCTGTCCCTGCTGCTGTGAAGCACCCCCACAGCATTATTCTCCCACCACCTTTCTTCACTGTAGGGATGATATTAGACTTGTGATGAGCAGTGTCTGGTCTTAGCTAGACATAGAGCTTGGAGTTCTGCCTAAAGCCTATGCTTGATCCAGAATGCAGTATCCCACCACAATATAGCTATCTGGAAGAGAGTGTTGGACTGATGTTACGTGGAATTGTTTCTCTGATGAAAGTGTTCTCTTTAGTGTATGTCATGCCTGCCCATCACTCGTGCTTATTCATATAAAAGTATACTTTATATATATCTTTTTTTTTTTTGTATGCAGGATTAAAGGAGAGCATGAGACAAGCAGATCTCAATAACTGGTCACTGGACCCTGCCCAGATTGCAGATCTTTGTTCTTCCATTAACCAGTTTTTTACCCGGACAGGGGTGATCCCACCTCAAGGGACTATCCAAACTCCAGTGTGCCATAGCACCATGCATTCGAACAAGACTGGCCAGCACATTGCCACAGGTAACAAGCATCACCAGCTTTAGAGTTTCTGTTTCTATTTAAATGATTTACTGTGTGGAATGTAAATGACTTGTGAATAAAGCGTTAGTCAATCATAAAGTTAATGTTACTGTAGAAAAGACATCAAATATAACTACGCTTCTTTCAGAAACTGACATTAGAGATTTGATAGGAGCAAGTGGAATACAAAAATAGTTGAAACAGAAATATAAATTTAACCTTGTGAACACTATTAAAGGCATTTGATAAAGCAAACATGAAAATGCTGATTAATTAAGCACTTTGGGTCAAGTTAATTCATAACAGACATATCATTAATCAGCTTTACACTGTGGGCAATGGCATCAGTGCTTATGTTGAGCCATCCATATTTCAAATTTTCTCTGATTTGCTGGCTGCTGTATTAATGTAAAATACCAGATATTCAGACAAACTTAATGCCAAGAGGCAACTTGTGTACTGGAAAAGTTCAAAACTTGATTAAAAAAAACACAACCTTTTTGGTTTTATTATAATTTTGGAATAAAAATAATGTTTTTATGTTTACTATTAATACCATCACAGCAATAATTCAGAAGCATAAATACAATTCAGAGGTATAAATACGTTTTAAACCAAATTTATTTTGTCGTTCTGTTGTCTTTGATATTTGTGCATGTTTATGTTAATTGACAACTCTAAATCAGCCAGTTATATGTGACGCTTTGCGTGAGTGTATCATGTAGTGACACCCATATCTGAGTTATGTGGGGGGAATAAGGTTGGTAACGGCCACATGCGATTTGAAAAGCATGACCACTATTTATAGGTATATAGCAGTACATTCGGAAGAAACTGACATTATTCAGAGTTGTTTTTTTATACACATAAGTGTATAAGTGTAATTAGTGTACCTGTCATGCACCCTGTACGTGCTTATAGTAGAAAAATACCTGTAACCTATCACTTAGCCTATAGTGAAGGCAATTTCTTCTAGTTCTGGTTTCACCTAGTCTTTGATGGTAATTGAAAAATGTTATAACATACAGAAGCCAGAATCTGTAAGTAAAACATGAAGCATGATATCGAAAGAAGCTGAAAATGAAAAATTCTTCATATTTAACAGGGCAAAAAATACTTAAACTTTTAACTTTGCAATCTTTATTCTTTGTTTTTCTTAAACAGGAAACATGTATATAGACACTAGGCAGAACCTTCATGCTCCCATGATGGGGCCCCCAGGATACCCCCACATGCCACCAATGAGCAGCGCAGGACCCACTATGACAGGTAATCAAGTGGTCAGTTGTTGAACTCCATTCCATATTTACTTAACAGATGTTTATGCAGGCTTGTTTGTTGCTCCTTCCAAAAAGTATGTACCTTCTTTTAGGAAATAAAGTATGACGTTTTATTTCAGGAGCATAAATTTGCATCTCCTTCTTGCTTAAGTAAGTAAAAAAAAGCTGCCATTTTGCAGGAAGTTTCAGTCAGGTTTGCTCACATAAAGTGCATGCTCATGTTATATTTATGTACAATGCATATAAAAGGTGTTCACCCTTTAGTAGTTTTTATATTTTATTATTATACAATATTTAATCACAGTGGATTGAATTTGGCTTTTTTTTAGCATTGACTGACAATTAAAGACTCTTTAATATCAAAGTAAAAGCAGATCTCTGCAGAATGGTCTAAATTAATAACAAATGTAAAGCACAAAATTAGGAGCTACATATGTATTCACCTCCATCAAGTCAGCATTTAGTAGATGCATGCTTGGCAACCATGACAGCCTTGAGTCTGTGTGCGCAGGTCTGTGTCAACTTGGCCCATCTGGTTTCTGCCATTTTTCCACATTCTTCTTTGTAAAATTGCCCAAGCTATGTCAGGTTGCATGGGGATTATGAGTGAACAGCCATTGTCAAGTCTAGCCACTGATTCTCAGTAGGATTGAAATCTGAACTCTTATTTGAACAATCTAGGACATTAGCAATGTTATTCTCAAGTACTTTCTGCTTGGGATTGTTGTCTTCTTCCAAGGGGCAGGTTACTTGCAGACTGCATCAGGTTTTCCTTTAAGATTTTCCTTTATTTTGATGCATTCATTTTACACTGTACTTGTACAAGCTTTCCAGGGCATGCTGCAGAGTAGAATCCCCACAGTATAATGCTACGATTACCATGCTTCATTGATGGTGTTTTTATGATATGTTTTTGCTAAGCCAAATATGGCATTTAGTCTGATGGCCCAAAATTTCAATTTTGGTCTTACGAGACCAAGGATCCTTTTTCCATTGGACAGAATATCCCATGTGTTGTTTGTTTATTATAAACATTGGCTTTCATTTTGGCACTCTCCCATAAAGTTGTGATGGGTAAAGCAAATCTCAGTCTCTCCAATTCTTCCCAATTTCACCCACTGCTTGTAACTCCATCAGTGTTTTCATAGGTTTCTGTGTGGCCTCCCTCACATGTCTTCTCACACTGTCACATACTGTCACACACATTTCCATTTCTTAATGACTGATTTACCTGGAGTTACTTGGAGTGTTTTTTGTCTTCATGGTGTAGATTAAACCACCATACTGACACACCAGAAGTCGGACCTTTCGGATAAAGTTCATTTATACTACAACTAATTGAAACCATAGAGAGGTGATATGCATTCAACCAGTAATTCTGGTGCGTCATACTAAAGGGGGTGGATACGTACAGTATGTATCAATTAGGTTAGGTTTTACAGTATATTTGTAATTAATTTGATCCACCTTACTTTTAACTTTGATGTTGAGTCTTTTCTATTGATCAAACAAAGTACTACAAAGCAAGAATAAATATAAAATAATGTTTGAGTATGGATTGCAGACAAAGAAAAGAAAAAATGCATGTCTTGTGTAAATCAGCTTACCATGCAAAGTCTTCAACTATTTTATCATTGTGCAGTAATTTGATATTATAATGTAAATGCTCTGGAACTCTAATGCCAGTCTAGTCTGAAGGGATACTCCATCTCTTTTTCTTTAAAGCAGGTGCAACATGCGTTATGAAGGCTGAGTAGGCATATTTTGACTGTTCTATGCTTAGGCAATAAGAAACCTGTTATTTCTCTCAGAGACATTTGAAAGGGAAGAGAGTACAAGGCTGTGAAGATCATTATATTTGGATACTAATACTGTGTACTTGAAGAGAGGTAAAGCGATAACTTCTAAGCCTTATTTTCTGTAATCTGCCTTTTTGTCTGTTAGGACATCATGCCACTATGAACCAACAGCACATGATTCCTCCAGCCAACTTCCAGATGAGGCGACTTCCTACTGATGACATCCAGGATGATTTTGACTGGGATTCCATTGTGTAAACTCCTCCTAGTGAATTTATGGAGACAGAAGCAGATAATTTGCTAGACCGTGCTGTTCGCATGCTGTAAAGTGGGAGACAATCCAGACGAGAAACTTCGGAAGAACAGGTGTTGTTTCGATGAGAACCTTCGGAGTCCTAATCCTTAAAAAAAAAAAAAAAGTAAATGAAAAGGTTACATTGAAGACAATCAAAATATTTAGTAGGACAAATTTAAATTATCACTTTGCACTTGTCAAAAGACAAGTAGTTTATGTTTTGTCTGATTTCACCCCATTCTTCCTACTGCAGAGCTCTTTACAACTTCTTATTACTGTTGTGTAATTTGGACATCATCTTGCAGCTTTCTTGTGTTGACTGAAAAGGGCCTCAGGTGCTGCTTGGACATGGCTGCTTCCCTTACGTCCGCGTAGGCTCAACCACCCCCACCCCCTATTTCCCTCATTTAACCTTTGAGAACTATGTGTTTGCTCCTGCTGATGAAGAAGATAATTCAAGGAGCTGTGAGTGGAGCTTTGTCTTTTGTCTCTCACTCTCTGCCATCTTTTGCCTTGTCCAGAGCAGTGAAGAGAATGCCACATAGGCAAGAGACTTGCCAGTAAAGCTCATAATAGTACTTTTCATTTGCTGCTTTAGAAGATGGCTATTGTATGCAGAGTGGTGTGAGTCTCTTTCAGAGGTATCAGTGATTTGTTTGTGTGAGTGTGTTGTCTGTCTGTGTCTGTGTGTCTGTTTTGTCTGTAATGGCCTTTATGTTGAGTGACCATGGTGCAGCACACTGCTGACTCCCAGCAATAACTGTTGTTAAAGAATTGATATTTGGACTTGCAAGCTGACCTCGTTCCATTAAGCTGTGTGAAGAGACAATCTAAAACCTACAAAGGATGTTTATTTGTTGTGAGCTCAGGAGTGTGCAAGTGATGGACTGTGTGTTTCTCTGCTGGTTGTTTTTCCTTATTTGCCTTGAAGTCAGCCTCTAAAGTATACCACATTCTAGGATGTGGCTGTCTGTTTTTTCTTCTTGAAACCAGCCTCGTCTTACTTTACATCTATTAAATGGGCATAATTGCCAGAGCAGTTTCTCCTCCTTCTAGGAGCAATTAATATCTGTGGCACCTGCCGAGTATGACAATGTTAAAGATATGTGTAATGTCTCTATCAGCGAGACCCCAGGCATTACAGGATGTAGCTCCCTCTCCTTCCCTTCCAATATTCAAGCCCACTATGTCTTCTGTGTATGCAGTGTTACTTTTAGTTAGTTGTCTCAATGAGAAGTACAAGCTAGCCAAAATAAGTAATGACAGATGTCATCTTCTGTTGTGCACACAGACTAAGATGGCAGAGATTTTTGGCAGTTTTTCTTAGGGTGTAATTTTAATAGGCTTCCTGGGTTGGCTTTCCTTCAACTTCATACTATGTCAAGGGCTTTTGTTTTGCTTTACATGTGTGCTGAGCTTGTAAATACTTCCTCCTTCATAGCCTGCTCTGGAGTGCACATTGTAGGAAACTGACCCATTAGTCACAGGGCAGGAAAAGAGGGTCTGAGAGTATGGACTTGTTTTTGTTGAGATGTCATGGCAAACTGTGTCCTCTGCTTGGTCAGCTCTTTGTTTTCCCAAAGTCAAGAAGGAGGTGCTTTGTGTACACTGAAGACATTGTTACCCTCTTGCCTGTGCCATCCTGCATTTTAACTGAAGCAGGGAGATATTAACCACCATTCCCAAAAACAAGCTGAGGATGAGCCCTGCTTGCTGCTGATGTTTGATTTTAGTCTGCCTGTTTGTCTTCACATTCTGCCAATTACTAGGTGTGTCGATTGTTTTGCAAAAGCTACATGGACACGGGTGGGGGGTATTTTGATGATGTACTTTCTTGCTTACTATGAAATACATTAGAACATGACCAACTGATTGAGCAACTTACCTCCTGCCTCAGTGTTGCAGGTTTGCATGTGGAGCCTATGTTTGCAAAGTGGTAACAAAAGTCAAGGAGCTAAAGTAGTAAAGAGCATCTCTGTCTGGCAGCATTATACCAGTGTATTAGCAAGAAAGGCATTGGGTGCACTGACAGGAAGGAGAGGCCAAAGTGAATCACCATTTACGTGTATCTTTAGCCCTTGTCTGGAAAGATGTCTTGGATATTTCAGTAATACTAGGGTGTTGTACCGTGTTAGCCATTATGAATGTAGAGAAAAGCCAAGCAAAATGACACCTTTTATTGGCTAACTAGAAAGATTACAATATGCAAGCGTTCGAGGCAACTCAGGCCCCTTCTTCAAGCAAGATGTAATATGCAAGCTTTCGAGGCAACTCAGGCCCCTTCTTCAAGCAAGATGTAATCATCTTGCCTGAAGAAGGGGCCTGAGTTGCCTCGAAAGCTTGCATATTGTAATCTTTCTAGTTAGCCAATAAAAGGTGTCATTTTGCTTGGCTTTTCTCTCATATTTCAGTAATAATGACATGTTGAAAGCGGCGGCCATTCTCTAGAGCATGTCTCTCTCTGTCATAAAATTTCTTAAACTTAGAAATTGAAAGGGTATCAGGGTGTAGGGAAAACCAGGATTCAAGGGTGGCAGCCAGCTTGCACATTGGCATTTTCAATCCCATACCCACTTGCTTGCCGCCCAAGACTGTTCAGTCCTGCCTTTGTGTCCACAGGTGCTTCCAGCTCCTTTCAAAAAATACGCTGCACACATTAGCATAATAATGAAAACTGTGCCTTCTGGCCTTGGGGTGCGTGGCATTTTGCACATTTTTTTTTCTCAAACATACATAAGGAGTATGTGAGGGGTTGGACTGTCAACCCTTTACAAAGCAGTCAATAAAGGAAGGACATAAAAGAAAAAAAATCTGTTGCTGCCACAGATGAAGTGAGAGAGTGGCATGTTACACTACGGGATAAATGGGGAGCAAGTCCGCTGGCGAGGCCTCTCTATTCAGTGTCGCGTTGTTAGTGTGCATTATTGTAAATACTTGTCTCTTTTTTGTCTTCTCTTTCCTCTGGGTGGGGAGGGTATATCCATGACGGGAAACGGTTTACAGGCTGTTGAAAGAATACAGAGTATTTTGTTATTGTTCCTTCAGAGGGTGATTTGTACATATCTATATTGTATATATGTGATGAAAATGCTTTTTGTGTGACACTACCTTCTACCTGTACTACAGTTTTACAGTCAGTGTTTTAATGTTTATAAATTTTTAGTTTTTTGTTTTATTTTTGTTATTGCACGGTTTTATTACTTTTGCTCTTCAATGAAATGACACGGTTATTACTCTTTGTATCAGTTTAGTGCTGTAAAATAACTTTTAAAGTGTCATTAAGATTGTTGCTGCCAGATCTGATATGCATGAATGGCACTTACAAGGAAAAAAGCAAATAAATAAAATATGTTAACTTCACTGTCTGCCATGTGCCATTACTCATCCATAAATATTAGCAGAGTGTCCTTCAGGTCAGCATCTCTGTTCCTTTTGATGAACATGTCATGAAAGCCCAGCTGGTGTAACTTTGTGAGAACTGTCACCTAATGTTTTATAGTATTCTGTGTCTGGACCCTGCACATGAGTAATTTTACACTAAAAGAAAGCTTGTTTACTACTGTGAAAAAATCTCTTCTAATCATCCTTATAACTCTTCTGCACATTTGAATTGTATTTTTATTCATTCTTCTGTCAGATAAGTTAACTGTGTAGAGCAGTAATTGCCAAAGTGCATGGGTTTCCATGGGGTACATTAACAGACAAGGAGATGGGCACTGGAGGCTTTCCTTCTTGAGCACATTGATTGCTTGTTTGATTGTTCAGGTTAGAGCCTGGAGTGTAGCACCTTCTTTACTTTATATTTGATATTTTACTGTTCTTATCACCTTCAAGCCTATTTTCTCTTTAGTCACATTTTTTTGTATTTATTTACCAAACTTTGTAGAAGTGCAGATGATGTAGAATCAGCCAAATTGTTACAGATAGGCTTGGACAACATACAGGCTTAAGCAGATTTGTAGCAGATTAAATTTAATGTAAGTACATGTAAAGTATTTAATTTAGAAAGCATTACTGTTAGATTTAAATACACAGTGGATGGTTTGAAACTTAAATATTCACCCTATGAGAAGGACTTGGGAGTCATAGTGGGCACATTGCTGTCAACATTCAGGCAGTGCACAGACGTGATTGAGAAGGCTGATAGTATGTTAGGTTATATATCACACTGTGTGGACTACAAGTAAATGGGAGTTATACTCAAGTTCTATAACACACTACTGAGGTCTCATCTGGAGTATTGTGGGCAGTTTTAGTCTCCATATTACAAAAAATGACATGGCATATGTAGTCTAATCTGAACCTAATATAATACAGGGGTTACAAACGACAATCCTGTAGGGTTGCAGTGGCTGTAGGTTTTTTGCTCTCATCAATTTCTTAATGAGAAGTCAGTTATTTCTGATAATAATAATAATAATTCTTTGCATTTATATAGCGCTTTTCTCACTACTCAAAGCGCTCAGCAATTGCAGGTTAAGGACCTTGCTTAAGGGCCCAACAGAGCAGAGTCCCTTTTGGCATTTATGGGATTCGAGCTAGCCTCAGAGCCACCACTCTGATGAAGCTTCCTTTCCGTTGTCTTGCTTGTTAAGGTTTCCCACTCACAGATGCTTATTTTAGTCTTAAACAACTGCGTTTGCTATTATTAGTTATTCCTTATTAACAATAAGATGACAAAGGAACCAGCAGTTTTATTACACATAGTTAGGTCAATAAATATTTGGACAGACAGCTTTTTTCTAATTTTGGTTCTGTAAAGTACCACAATGAATTTTAAATGAAACAACTCCGATGCAGTTGAAGTGCAGACTTTCAGCTTTAATTCAGTGGGGTGAACAAAACGATTGCATAAAAATGTGAGGCAACTAAAGCATTTTTTTAACACAATCCCTTCATTTCAGGGGCTCAAAAGTAATTGGACAAATTAAATAACTGGAAATAAAATGTTCAGTTCTAATACTTGGTTGAAAACCCTTTGCTGGCAATGACAGCCTGAAGTCTTGAACTCATGGACATCACCAGATGCTGGGTTTCCTCCTTTTTAATGCTCTGCCAGGCCTTTACTGCAGCGGCTTTCAGGTACTGTTTGTTTGTGGGCCTTTCTGTCCAAAGTTTAGTCTTCAACAAGTGAAATGCATGCTCAATTGGGTTAAGATCAGGTCACTAACTTGGCCATTCAAGAATTTTCCACTTCTTTGCTTTAATAAACTCCTGGGTTGCTTTGGCTGTATGTTTTGGGTCATTGTCCATCTGTATCATGAAATGCCACCCAATCAATTTGACTGCATTTAGCTGGATTTGAGCAGACAGTATGTCTCTGAACACCTCAGAATTCATTCGGCTGCTTCTGTCCTGTGTCACATCATCAATAAACACTAGTGTCCCAGTGCCACTGGCAGCCATGCATGCCCAAGCCATCACACTGCCTCCACCGTGTTTTACAGATGATGTGGTATGCTTTGGATAATGAGCTGTTCCATGCCTTCTCCATACTTTTTTCTTGCCATCATTCTGGTAGAGGTTGATCTTGGTTTCATCTGTCCAAAGAATGTTTTTCCAGAACTGTGCTGGCTTTTTTAGATGTTCTTTAGCAAAGTCCAATCTAGCCTTTTTATTCTTGACGCTTATGAGTGGCTTGCACCTTGTGTTAAAAAATGCTTTAGTTGCCTCACATTTTTATGTAATCGTTTTGTTCACCCCACTGAATTAAAGCTGAAAGTCTGCACTTCAACTGCATCTGAGTTGTTTCATTTAAAATTCATTGTGGTAATGTACAGAGCCAAAATTAGAAAAAAGTTGTCTCTGTCCAAATATTTATGGGCCTAACTGTATGTGTGTATTCATCATGAATTAACTGATTTAATAAAATATTTGGGGGAAAAAAGTAAAGGGCTGCAAATTATTTGGAAGATGTCTTTGGAAAAGATAAGGTGTACGATGTAAGAATGACCTATCATGGCAGAATGAAAACACTAACAAGCCATGAAATTAAATAGTCTTATTGGCAAGGGCTAGTTTCTAATTAAGCAACTGTTTTGGAACAAAGAACCTGCAGCCACTGCAACCCACCAGGATCGACGTTGCTAACCCCTGTATTACACTAAATTTAGATTAGATCAGATAAACTTTATTAATCCCATGGGGAAATTCAAATACATAAAGTAGCAGAAACATAAAAAATAAGGATACAAACTTACAATACAAATAATACAGCCAATCAATCAATTGAAAAATAAATAGAAATTGCACAGAAATTTAAAAATGAACTTAAGAGTATGGCTTGAGGAAGCTTTGAATTGGGTTAGCCCTGTGATAGAACAGACTTTCCTGATATGTTTGTTCAGGCATTGTGCTTTTGAGCTCAGGTTTCTTCCCCAGGAGTCTGCAGCAAAAATATGGACTGATAGAACATTTCCAGCACCATGCTCCACGCATCCAAAGTCCTGAGTGTCCTTAGAAAGTACAGTGTGCTCTGGCACTTCTTATGCATCACTACAGTGTTGTCAGACCAGTCTAGTTTGTTGTTCATATGAACCCCCAGGTAGTTGTAGCTCTGAACCACTTCCATATCTCTCCCTGAATGGTGACTGGCTTCAGAGGCTTCTTGGCACATCGGAAGTCCACTACCAGCTTATTTGTCTTTCTGATGTTGAGTTGCAGTTTGTTGTCCCTGTGCTAGAAGACAAGTACTCCATGACTTTCCTTTACTCTGTGTGGTGTTATGGGTTCACAGCTCTCCCAGCAAAGACCGTTTTGTTTTAAATAAATAATCGCCAAGCTCGCGGCTTAGCGAGGGGGCGTGGTAACTGTAGCGAGCCGCAGGGCGATCTGCAGTGTGGGCGTTTCTCATCTAAGTGCACAGGTGAGGGACTGCCCACATCCGTGATCGTTCCTGTGGCTAATGGGCTGCAGCTGCCATGTCCTCTCTGCATATATAGAGAAGCGCGAGCAGGATAAAGGGGAGAAGAAGTAAAAGGAAAGACGGAAAGAAACGGAGGTTGCAGGAGGAGGCAGGAAGCAGTGGAGAGAGAGAAAGTCGGTGCGGGAGAGCGAGCGAGTGCAGGCTCGTGCAGCAGCTGTACAGGTAGCTTGGGTGTTAGGCCGACACCCGAGAAGTAGCAGTAGTGGTCGCTTCCGCAGAGTTGATTCCGAAGGGCGGGAGTGACCGGAAGATGGATGACTCTCCGCATAAGGCTGCGGACGGCAGCGGGAGTTAAGACTTGGGGTGTGTATTCCCAGCGTGGGCGCCCCAGTCACTGAGGAACCCAAGTCGCTGTCTGGAGGAGCCTACCGGAGCCAGGGGTCGGTGAGGCGATCCAAACAGCTGAAGCAGGCAGAGAGAAAGTCAGCTGCATGTAGAGCGACTCTCCGGTAGAACAGCCCAGGTGGGTGTAGCAGGGGATCCGCCAGGCTAAACGGATGATATCGGGCTTTTGATTTTAACATATTGCTTCCTGTGCTATTGTACCTCGTGGTTTTTTAGAAGAGTTTTTTCTATTGGTTTTAACCTCCACGTTTCATTTTATTGGATTATTTATTTATTTGAAGAAGACTTTGAATGAACTTCACAGCACTTTACTTTGAACACTGTTTTGGATTATTGGAAATAAAAGCACTTTTAAACCATCCCCTTGCTCATTGTTATTGCCTCACTGTCTAGCTCATCGGTGACATTACCGACGGTGTTGGGTTCAAGGGTTCCCTAACAGCCGATGGGAGCATGGAGCAGAACCCGCATTGTTACACTTTGACTCATCTCCATTATTAATACAGCCAATGATGGACGAGTCATTAGAAAATTGTGCTGGAAGTCTGTTGTGTAGAGGCTAAACTACATGAGAGACAGGACAGTGTGCTGGAAGTCTGTTGTGTAGAGGCTAAACTACATGAGAGACAGGACAGTTTGCAGAGGTGCTACAGGATTACAAACCTCAATTTCTGACACAGTCCCTCAGCCTCACAAACTGCTGCCTGTTGGTCAGGTAGTCCATGATCCAGAAGACTGTGGAAGTATCAAAATTCAAAGCCTTAAGCTTTTTCCTCATTCAATGAGGCAGAATGGTTTATAAAACACTGGAAAGTTAAAGAAAAGATCATTATCCTGACTGTAGTACCAGCTTTGTCCTAGTGGGAGTGGCTGCTGCAGCATCCATATTACTAACCGAAGGTTATGGACGCAGGGCGCATCGACGCGCACTGCAACGAGCCCGCCCATAGCTACTGACACAGCCACAGAAAACACACCTGCTAGACAAATGAAGCGCACGAAACAGCTCCCAGGCAAAGGAGTCACGGCTCAAAAACGAAACAGCTCAACTAACGGAAATACAAATCCGAGCCCATAGCTAACGACACAGCCACGGAGAAAACAACAACGAAATGATTCAGCGCATATGTGAATCACGTTACAGTATTACAGTAATACATTATTAACAGTTTAGCCACAGAAAACACAGATACGACACCAGATGGAAAAAAACAATAAACGAACGCTCCGTATCACAAACAAACCGTGTTAGTTCAAACCAGAGTCAGTAGGTGGCGCCCAAACAACATGGATAAAAACAATGACCGAAGGCGCCCACACAAAGAAACCACTTTAGTTCAAATGGGATTATTGAATTAAATGGAAACTTTACCATGCCTATGACCTGTGAACTATACCTGAGGTAAAGCATGCACGCCAGGTAGTACAGCCGCCCAGACGCGACCGGCCACATCACCGTATATACGACGACACAGCCATACACAAACAAAAACGAGACTGCATGAAGAAAAACAATAACAGAAGCGTGTTGAAATGAACTGTCCCAAGACGCACCCACCCTCCATGATATTTCATCACGCTCTGGCTTCCCCCCCTGGGAATAACCCATACTGCTTTCGCGTGTGTTGACAAATATTGCATCGGATTGGAACAGTGCACCCTGAGCCAAATCACCACCGCAAATGTGCCCAAATGTACGTGTTACATCTGGAGGACGCAGTGTGTCAACCACAGAGCTAATAATGAGAAACGTAGCTGACGTCATAAACAATCACCCATTAGCAAACCCTATGAAAATGCTACATGAGGTTGAAAGAGAAGCCAATACAAAAGCAGAGGCGGATGGTGTGGCACCAACTACAATTGCCTTAGTGCTAATAAAGGACAAAGAACAGGATCCGAGACAATACAATGTTCCCTTCGTTGATGAAGTGGCAATTGTGTTTTGAAGTGATGACGGTGAGCCTCCGTTTCACCGCGATATTGTCATGCATTTACGTCCTGATGGAAACAAGGCGCCTACAATGCACTTCTGAAACACCACAACCACATGAGTCACACCTCCAAAAAGAAACCGCTTTAGTACAAATATGTTTATTTCATTAAATGACATTTCCCAGGACGCACCCACCCTCCATTTGGTGATTGCCATTCTTGGATTTGCGATTCTTTCGAGAATCGCGGGCTTGCTGCTGTAGAAGAGAATAAGCTCTACACTTAACAGTGCATCCGGAAAGTATTCACAGCGCATCACTTTTTCCACATTTTGTTATGTTACAGCCTTATTCCAAAATGGATTAAATTCATTTTTTTTCCTCAGAATTCTACACACAATACCCCATAATGACAACGTGAAAAAAGTTTACTTGAGGTTTTTGCAAATTTATTAAAAATAAAGAAACTGAGAAATCACATGTATGTAAGTATTCACAACCTTTGCCATGAAGCTCAAAATTAAGCTCAGGTGCATCCTGTTTCCCCTGATCATCCTTGAGATGTTTCTGCAGCTTAATTGAAGTCCACCTGTGGTAAATTCAGTTGATTGGACAGGATTTGGAAAGGCACACACCTGTCTATATAAGGTCCCACAGTTGACAGTTCATGTCAGAGCACAAACCAAGCATGAAGTCAAAGGAATTGTCTGTAGACCTCCGAGACAGGATTGTCTCAAGGCACAAATCTGGGGAAGGTTACAGAAAAATTTCTGCTGCTTTGAAGGTCCCAATGAGCACAGTGGCCTCCATCATCCGTAAGTGGAAGAAGTTCGAAACCACCAGGACTCTTCCTGGAGCTGGCAGGCCATCTAAACTGAGCGATCCAGGGAGAAGGGCCTTAGTCAGGGAGGTGACCAAGAACCCTATGGTCACTTTGTCAGAGCTCCAGAGGTCCTCTGTGGAGAGAGGAGAACCTTCCAGAAGGACAACCATCTCTGCAGCAATCCACCAATCAGGCCTATATGGTAGAGTGGCCAGACAGAAGTCACTCCTTCGTAAAAGGCACATGGCAGCCCTCCTGGAGTTTGCCAAAAGGCACCTGAAGGACTCTCAGACCATGAGAAAGAAAATTCTCTGGTCTGATGAGACAAAGATTGAACTCTTTGGTGTGAATGCCAGGCGTCACGTTTGGAGGAAACCTGGCACCATCCCTTCAGTGAAGCATGGTGGTGGCAGCATCATGCTGTGGGGATGTTTTTCAGCGGCAGGAACTGGGAGACTAGTCAGGATAAAGGGAAAGATGACTGCAGCAATGTACAGAGACATCCTGGATGAAAACCTGCTTCAGAGCGCTCTTGACCTCAGACTGGGGCGACGGTTCATGTTTCAGCAGGACAACAACCCTAAGCACACAGCCAAGATATCAAAGGAGTGGCTTCAGGACAACTCTGTGAATGTCCTTGAGTGGCCCAGCCAGAGCCGAGACTTGAATCCGATTGAACATCTCTGGAGAGATCTTAAAATGGCTGTGCACCGACGCTTCCCAGCCAACCTGATGGAGCTTGAGAGGTGCTGCAAAGAGGAATGGGCAAAACTGGACAAGGATAGGTGTGCCAAGCTTGTGGCATCATATTCAAAAAGACTTGAGGCTGTAATTGCTGCCAAAGGTGCATCGACAAAGTATTGAGCAAACGCTGTGAATACTTATGTACATGTGATTTCTCAGTTTTTTTATTTTTAATAAATTTGCAAAAATCTCAAGTAAACTTTTTTCACGTTGTCATTATGGGGTGTTGTCTGTAGAATTCTGAGGAAAAAAATGAATTTAATCCATTTTGGAATAAGGCTGTAACATAACAAAATGTGGAAAAAGTGATGCGCTGTGAATACTTTCCGGATGCACTGTATATGTGCCTGATAGGCAAACTGCAGAGGATCCAAATGTTCTGAAACCAGGAGTTGTAGCTGTTTTAGGACCATCCTCTCAAAGGTCTTCATGATGTAAAAAGTAAGAGCAACTGGTCTGAAGTCCTTGCGATCACTAGAATTCCCTTTCTTTGGCACTGGGAACACACATGATGTTTTCCACAGTGGGGGAACCTCCTGCAAATTCAAGGGAAGGGAGAATGGGTGCTGAAGCCTTGTTTATGCAGAGTTTTACCAGCTCTCTTCTCGCATGATTGGCAGAGACACACAGTCCAGGGAGTGCAAGTGGGCTGGAGACCATATGTGTGATGTCAATGTAGGAAAAGGACATGCATCGTGGAGAACAGAGTTGGAATTCCAGAACCTCCTCAGCTTGCACATGGAGGCTAGCAGTAGGGTATTAGGTGGGGGGTGGGGGTGGGTTGCTGTACTGCCAAGAATGAGTCAACCATGTTAAAGAACTGGTTCCGTTCATTCACTCTTCTCTTCTTTCCTTCCTCTACGTGTTTAACAGCCTACTTGTAGCCATTGATAGGCCTCCTCCTGTTCCACACTTCCTTCATGTTGTTTTATTGTAACTTGTGCTCATGGTTGTCTCTGTAGTGGGCTTTTCTCTCATGGAGCTGCTTCTTTATGTCTGACTGCACCTGCATGATTTCATCCATATCTCTAGACCTAAAGGCTGTCTTCTTCAGACGTAGTAGGGCTTTCAGTTCTTTTGTGATCCATGGCTTGTTGTTGGGAAAACATCATAGTGTCTTTGTGGGGACTATGTTATCCACACAAAACTTGATGTAGTCTGTGATACAGTGGCTCACAATGCATATCCCAGTCAGTGTTTTCAACGGCATCATTCAGAGCCTCCTCGGCCTTTGTAGTCCATTCCTGCCCGATGCTGGTAGTGTCTGGCATCCTCTGGACAATGGGTTTACATGCTGGTATGAATTACAGTATACCAAATTATGGTCTGATTGTCCTAAAGTTGGCAAAGCAACAGAAATATATGCCTCTTTAACGCTGGCATATAACAAATCCAGGGGCCTGTTTTCTCTTGTTGTGCGCTCCGCAAGGTGGTAAACATTGGTGAGGTTGGTGGAAAGTGAAGCATGGATAAAATCCACAGAAACTGTGATGAAAGCACTGAGATGTTCAGCAGAGTTTGCTTATTACAGAGTATGCTGTGTCTGTTGCGATTGCCATGTCTGCTGAGTGGGGGATGTAAACGGCCAGCACAATTGCATGTGAAAACTCTCTCAGAATATAAAGAATTTAAGCCTCCTGCGAGCAGCTCAACATTCGGGTTGCAGACCTGTGCTTTAATTTTAACATGTCAGGAGTTTAATTACCTTCCATTCACAAAAACCTTAAGTCTGCCGCATGATTTAAAACTATCCAGTGCACCTGTGGAGTGCGGTGTTTCATCTCTAAGCCACGTATCAGTGAAGCACATGAGACTGCTGGGTTTGTATTTCCTTTGACTTCTAATTAGCGTTCATGGCTCATCCATTTTATTCAGCAGCGATCTTACATTTCCCATGATACTTGAAAGCTGGTAAGGTCTGTACCTTCTTCTCTTGTTGTAGAGTCGGCCTCCTGCTCTCAATCCCCACTCTCTTGGATGAGAAACAAACCCACACATGGATTGTTTCGGGATGCTTCTCTGTTGGCATGAGACAGGACTCGTCGTAGCGTTCACTTTTTCCTTCTCCGGACAGTCAATTTTCCAGATGTCTCAAACAGTCAGAAGGAGGATTCATCCAAAAAAAATAACTTTGCACCAGTCTCCTGCTGTCCAGTCCTTGTGCTTCCTGCAGAATTTCAGTCTGTCTGTGATGTTTTTAATGGAAGGAAGTGTCTTCTTTGCTACCCTTCTTGACACAAGGCCGTTGTCCACAAGTCTTCACTTCACTGTGCATGCAGATCAACTCGCACCAACCTGCTGCCAATACTGAGCAAACTCTGCAGTGGTGTCAACACCATTCTGTAGCTGACTCCTCAGGTGGAGGCGGGCCTGGCGCTTGCTGGACACTTTTAGCTGATCATTTTGTGCCACGGCCAAAATAAGTAAAAATGGGTTTTTGTGATAAAATTTACTTTTTATGGTAATAAAGCCTTTTGCAATGAATTAACATGCATCTGATCACATTGCACAAAAATATAAAAAACAATGTGCATTGCCACCACAAAAGCTGAAGCTGTAAATTTTGCAAAACACAACATTTATGTCACTGCCAAAACTTTTGGCCACTACTGTAGTTCCAGGAGTGAACCTTTTCCTACGAACAGATTCCTTTAACCTTTTCAGCACTTCTCAATAGCATTGTTGGTTGACTGTTTGTGTCTGTTCGGTGAATTTGTGGTGGTCTGGCCCCTTGTGCTAAAAAAAAAGTGTGCTTTTTACTCACACAGGCGATATTATACAGCCATTCTGGGAATTAAATTGTCACAACTCGTACAAGAAAGAATTTTACTGTACTCTGCACATGGAATTACAATTATTACTGAACAGTGCGGTTATTAAATGTAGTTCCTTGCTAAATAAGGACTTTGAAAAGCTGGCATCATTCTACTAAGTTTGTTATATTAAAATAAAAACCTTTAATTGGATTTTGAATAAATATGACATGCATCATCAATGTTTCAAGGATTCTTGCAGCATCATTTTCCTCAGTCAGTCAGGCAGCACACAATTCTAAATAATACTATATGGGTTAGGTTGGGAGGACACTGGCAACGTGTTTGTGGAACTAAGAGTATGTTGAAAACATTTGGAAACCATTGGAGAAAAGTTATAAAAATAAAAAATTACAGAGACCACTGGAGGGCTTCAGCGAGAGCACTCTGTAGTCAAACAACAATGGCACATTGACGGTCTCTGGAATGACCTAGGAAATTGTACTGCTTGCTTGTTTTCTGCACATTGAGAAGATTTGTAACCTAAGAATGCTGGTGCAGTGGTGTGTGACACCCCAGGTAAGGACACTGTTGTACAATTCCCAACTTGGGGTGTCAGTAGACGGGACCGAGCAATCAGGGGAAGGAGTAAGACAGAGTCAGACTGAAAAAAACTATTCAAAAACAGGATTCTGTTTTATTCCAGCAGTGTCCAAACTATATTAAAAACAAATGTCTTGCAAAAATATTTACAAAGTCCAATGCAAAGACAAAGACTTAAGCCATTTAGGACTTAAGTGCAGGGTTCTCAAATTTGAGACCCCTAACTTAGCGCATTCTTAAGAGTATGCACACTATCTGCTGAGATGCTTACAATGTGCATCAAAATGTAAACATTATATAGTGACATGCATGAATTAGAGAAAATATGCATAAAGAAAAAATTGTGCAGGTGTTACTTATAATATTTACAGTGGTTTTGAAATCAAAGTGAAGAAAAAACAAAACAAAAAAATAAACTCGTCCAGCTGCAAAACGGATCACGAAAGACAGGCTGAAAAATAAAAAATGAAAAACTAAGCACCTACTATATACACAAAAGGACAGTATGTGTCTCCACTACTCAGTTAAACAAATCAGTAGCCCAGATATACATTAAAGCCTGAAAACCTGCTCAAAAGACGACCCCTGGCGTTCGGACCCTGGTTTTATACCGCGAGCCCTATTGACAATCCAATCTGCCTTTACGTTACCCGCGGACTTCCAATAAACATAATAAACTTCCAATAAAACATCGGACCGTTCACCATTTGTCAACAGCTGCTCAGGTGCAGTCTTTCTTCTTCTTTCGGCTGCTCCCGTTAGGAGTCGCCACAGCGGATCATCTTCCCACCCTATTTAAATGCCCCTGTTCTCGCACGCGCGCGCGCACTCGTCTGTCTTGGTGACTTGTGAGCTTCCCGTTCAGCTTTTGTCAAGTGAGTACTGTTTATAACTTTCTCCCGCTTTCAATTCTATGCTTTGTCACACGTGTGAATTCTCTTTGCCGGCTGCTTTAAAACTGAGCCTTCTATCCTTCTGACTTTAAAGATTGCACTTTCGCCCTCTCCTCTTTCCTTCAGCGGCCATCTGAAACTGTGAACGCGCTCGAAAACCGGCCTCAGACGCGTGCCTCGGCGTCGACAAGTTTGAGCCTCACGGCTTGCTCTCGGTTCACCTGCAGGCCTCCAGACAGTCCTTCAAGCATCTCGGCGCACAAGCCGCCGCTAAAACAGGTAAATGAAAAGTTTATTTCTTTAGCATTTTTTCCCCAAACGTCCGTGACAAAGCCAAGAGGCTGCCTCTTTTTTTGCATAATGTACAGCCACTGAACTTGGCTTATCACCCGGTGACACTGTGGTCACTGATTGGTTTCAGCCCGTGTCATTAGCATCCTTGACAGGACTGTTGTGGCTGCTGTATTACATCTGTTTTACTTCTTTATATCGATTTTGTTCTCAGCAATACTTGTTTATGCAAAACCTATAAACACTGGACCACAAATGAACCACAAGCACTTGATGTCTTTGGGTTAACGACATGATCTGGAAACTGTTTGAACATCTAACAAAGTAGCTGGGAGAAGCTGGTGTGCACAGATACCCAAATCATCCTTCTTGGCATTAAAAAATGCCGGGGATAAGACTGTCAGCCTGCTTCTGGTTCTTGCTAATAGTTGAAATGACTTATTAGCGGCTAAAGTACATAACTTTCATAGAATCCATTGGCTGTTACGTCTGTTGACTTACTGTAATTGGTGTAAGCACAACTACCGTAATCATCTAAAATTACTTGTAGACTTGTGTGTTATCGCCATATGTGTAGCTTTGACTTTGTTTTTGTTTTTTTTATTGGCTTTTAATTTTTACATTTTAAATTTTAAAATAGCCTCCACATTCACTTGAGTCTTTCTTTTAATGCAGAAAAAAGTCCATGTGCACGGCTGCACTGTACTGCAGAAGCATTGCAAATTTTGGGTTGTGATTTTTATTTTCTTTCTTCATTGCACAAGAATATTGCAGCGAGGCTTATATTTATACAATAGTCTTTACATGTTTGTTTTCTTTGTGTGTGGTGTGTGTGTATCCATTATCTACGGGCCTTTGTGTGTTTCACACAACAGCTTGAACAAGCGGACTAAATTCTTCATTCCAATCTAGACGCTCTAGACCTTTAATGATTTTGAACAAAGTTGGCTCCATAGGAAACTCCATTTTACTGAATAGTAACTCCTCAGGAAGCGATCCTAAATGCTCCCAAATAAAAGTTACGTAAAATGAAGGGTTAGAGATTTTGTTGGGAGTTTTGTTCAGCGTTTCTAAACGTTTCCAGTTTGCCATCTTGTTTCATTGTGTGGTATTGCAACTGTTTTGGCGGAAGTTGTTTCATAATAAAGCATATTTTCAAAAGACTAAATAGAGTATACTTAAGTATTTTTGACCAGTAGAAAAGTCAAGACATCACTTGTAAGGAGGTCTGGTGTCCAATCAAAATGGCGCAGACCTGATGGGGCGTGGGCTTCACAAGACCTCTGAAGGTGTGCTGTGGTATCTGAATTTCCCTTTGGGATTAATAAAGTTTTATCTGGCATCAAAATGTTAGCTGCACATCCTTTAAGTCCTGTAAGTTGCAAGGTGTGGATTCCATGGATCAGACTTGGTTTCCCAGCACATCCCAGAGCTATTCAATTAGATTGAGATCTGTGGAATTTGGAGGCCAAGCCAACACCTTGAACTCTGTCATGTTCCTCAAAACCATTTCTGAACAATTTTGGTATTGTGGCAGGCTGTGTTATCCTGCCGAAGGGGGCCACTGCCATCAGGGTATACCATTGAGATGCAAGGGTGTGCGGCATCTGCAGCAGTCTTTAGGTAAGTTGTACATGTCAAGGTAACATTCAGACGAATCCCAGGACCCAAGGATTCCCAGCGGATCATTGCCCAGAGCATCACACTGCCTTTGCCAACTTGCCCTCATCCCGTAATGCATCCTGCTTCCACCCCTTCCTCAGATAAATGATGCACAAGCACCCAGCTGTCCATGTGATCTAAAAGAAAACATGATTCATCAGACCAGACCACCTTTTGCTGCTCCATTGTCCAGTTCTGATGCTCACATGCCTATTATAGGCAGTTTTTGCAGTAGACAGAGGTCAGCATGGGCACTGTGACCAGTCTGCGGCTATGCTGACCCAATACGCAGCAAGCTCCAATGCACTGTGTGTTCTGCCACCTTTCTCTCATGGCCAGCATTACATTTTTCAGCAATTTGTGCTACAGTAGCTCTTCTGTGGTATCGGAGCAGATGCATGTATCTATGAATCTTTGGTGCCCATGACTTTCATACTGCTTAACCATTAGACTGGGAACATTCCACCAGACCTGCCATTTTGGAGATGCTCTGACCCAGTCATCTAGCCATCACAATTTGACTCTTATTAAAATTGCTCAGATTCTTATGCTTGCCCACTTTTCCTGCTTCCAACAAATCACCTTCATGAACTGACTGTTGACTTGCTGTCTAACATACAGCACACTTTGACAAGTTCCAGTGTAATGAGATAATCAGAGTTATTCACTTCATCTGTCAGTGGTTTTAACGTGTTGGGTGACTGGCATATTTTCTCCTTATGAACTGAAGTTTCTAAATTACACTGAGCAGTAATATGTCTAGACTTCAGTGTTGGCTTCCAAAATAAACTTTGGTCCCATGCAAACTCATCATTTCTATGACAAAACAGGCAGGAATCAGTTGGTGACTGCAGTGTCACAAGAGATCCGTTAAGGTGTTCCCAGATCGGCCAGGTACTTCTTATGGAGCAGAAATCAACTCAATATTTTAATCTGTTCCCTGAAACTATGGGGAAAGCCAGAAGGGAAACAGAAAATATTTGTACTCTAAGTCTCAGATATTTGTGCAAAACAAAACCAATTCTAAAAACTCATGAAAGTCTTTAAAAATGCTACCTCAAGTACTAGTGTGTTGTACCGTGTTAGTCATTATGGATGTAGTGAGAAGTCAAGCAAGATTTTACTTAACTTCTCACAAAATACTGCCTGGACACACAATACTTTGTGTATGATGGTGCCATGTTGAATTGATTTTCATTTATGCCACATGTGAGGCAGGAGTCAAGTAACACAAAATGTAATTCATGGTACCGCCTCATTCCGGTACTAGAGGAAAAACAGCATTAGGTAAAAAGAAAATAGGATTACAAAGGAATGCAAAATAATTGTTCATGGGTGGAGTGGTGGCTCTGGGGCTAAGGATCTGCGCTGGCATCCCGAAGTTTGCCGGTTCGAATCCACGTCACTGCCAAAAAAGAGATCCTACTCTGCTGGGCCCTTGAGCAAGGCCCTTAACCTGTAATTGCTCCAGGGGCGCTGTACAATGGCTGACCCTGCGCTCTGACCCCAAGGGGTATGCGAAAACTAACAAATTCCTTATACAAGAAATTGTATAAGGCGAAATAAAGAACATAATCAAAAATGAACATAATGTATCAGTTGACCTCCATTTGCCACAAAGGCTAAAACCTTAAGTGGCCACATGGTGGCAGTAGCGCACCAGCGTCGCTCGATTGTAGCTAAGAACGGGGGTATACTTAGCGCATTCCTAAGAGTATACACACTATCTGCTGAGATGCTTACAATGTGCATCAAAATGTAGACATTATATAGTGACATGCATGCATTAGAGACCAAGTTTTGTTGTTTATATATATAAAAACAGATCGGAATTCAGCCACTCTGCAGTACAGTTGTTTCCAAGTTCAGTTCTGTGGACTCCCGCAACTACAGATTGTTGTAGAGACCACACTCTTTAAAATGCTCGTTCTGTAACGGTACTTTACCGAATCGTGTGGTTTCTTAATAAGCAAACAAAACAGAGATCTTTAATGTATAGCAAGGTCCTGACAGATCAGAAAAGTCTGAACATGAGATGTTATTGTAAGAAGCCAGGGTTCTTTTAAAATAAGGAGCCCAGTGGTCTTTCACAAATCTGTTCTCTATTTAGGCGGCACGGTGGCGCAGTGGGTAGCGCTGCTGCCTCGCAGTTGTGAGACCTGGGGACCTGGGTTCGCTTCCCGGGTCCTCCCTGCGTGGAGTTTGCATGTTCTCCCCGTGTCTGCGTGGTTTTCCCCCGGGCGCTCCGGTTTCCTTCCACAGTCCAAAAACATGCTGGTTAGGTGGATTGGCGATTCTAATTTGGCCCTGGTGTGTGGATGTGTTTGTGTGTGTCCTGCGGTGGATTGGTTCCTGCCTTGTGCCCTGTGTTGGCTGGGATTGGCTCCAGCAGACCCCCGTGACCCTGTTTTCGGATTCAGCGGGTTGGAAAATGGATGGATGTTCTCTATTTATGGGAACTACTGCAGGTCTAAATAAATGATGGTTCTTTCTGGAACCTTCATGCAGATGGTTCCTTTGGAACACAGGAATGCCATTGCTCCCAAGAACTATTTTAGCACATTTGTTTGTTTCTTTATTTATTTCTGTGCAGTTGCACAATAAGTGAATTGTTTTCTTGCTACATGATTGAAGTGCTTGAAACTATAAGGTGAATGAACCAGTGCAGTGGATCCCAACTGTTACTTTAAAATAAATCCTTCAAGAACATGAGGAAACGTTTGGAAACTTTTTAAGACCAGATTTGATCAAATATTAAGAAAGTTTTTAGTCACTCAAAGAACCATCAATGTGTGGAATAAATTGCAAAGTAGTGTGATAGAGTACAACTTGATGGACCTTCAATCCCTGACTTGACATTACTTTGAGCAATCTAAGTGAATAGGATGGGGGAGCTTGTTGAGCTGAATGGTGTGTTCTTGGCACAGTTTTTGTAATTGATCTCATAGTTTAATTAACGACTCCTTCTGCTGCTTCTTTCTCCTCTGCTTCTTCTGCTGCCGCTTCTTCATCTGTTGTGCTGCTCCTCCTTCCATTCTGCATTAAGAAATGAGTAGCAGTGTGAGGTTCCTAAGGAATTTAGAAATACAGTGTTCATATTTTTGTTGCACTTCTTAATATTCTCATTTTCCTACCCACCTTTGTCTGTGATGCCATGATCATATGCTAATAATGACAGTTAAAAATGAACAAAGTAAACATCACTACAGTGGCCAAAAAAAGACTAGCTAATTAAACCGTGAGAACAGCCTGAGGTAAACTGACGGACTCCTAATGAAGATGGTCGGAACAAAACCTGCAGCCACAGGTGTTCAGGGACTGAGATTGGGAAACCTCTGCTATAGTGAAACGTATACATTGTATGCCGAGATTTTGTCTCATGCACTATATATGCACTATATACTTTTGACTTTATCCGACGTAAGATGTACTTAATATATTTAATCTGTAATTTTTCGGCAAACGAGTAAAACCTGAAAATCCAGAATAGTGTGGACTAGTGTGTGGTGCGCTGTGCTGTTCTGCACGTTTTCTTGTGAGCGTATTCCAGGTACACGGAGGTGTGCACGATTGCGTTTTTCTCTCTGACGCCATACGGTGATGTTCTACCGGAAAACTTCATGATTGTCTAGGTATCATTTCCTTGTAACAAAAAAAGAATCGGTTTATCTTTTCTAATTTTATTTTTACAAGTGGCTTCCATACAATAACTGGACGTGTGCTCTGCTTTGTTTCCATTGCACGGATAATCGCTCATGGGGGTGTATAAGGTGAGGCGGAGCATTGCGTCTCCCAGCACTGCCGGGTGCAGTCAAAGCAGGAGGCAGACCCGCCACCCAAACTAAATCTTAAGGCGGGCGTTTGCATTTCTGTGGACGTAGGGCTGCCAACCGTCCTCATTTTCCCGGACATGTCCTAATTTTTACCGCGCGGGAGGAATTACTAAAATTTTGAAAATGTCCGGAATTTTGGCTCCTAAGCTTTGAAAATTTCCATATCCTATCATTAGTAAAAACTGAAAGCCGTACACCAATCATCATTTGCGGAAGCAGTGCACACTTTTCCCCTGCAGAATCTTCACTTATATTCCGGTAGTAAACAACGCAGATAATGACGAGAATAGTCAATGTCTGTCCAACTTGGCTTTTTCACTTCATCTTTTGAATTCAGCATTAGCTTCGTTCATTTTAAATGTTGTTCCTTTCCTTAAATATTTGTAATCCTAATTCAACTAAGTGAATTTATTCAAAATCGAAATTACAATTTCACGTTTATTTTTAGCTTGGTTAAACAAGAAATTTCATACATCCAGCTACAGTTCGTCATATTTAGGTTTGAGTAAGTACTGCTTTGTAATATCCATCCATCCATTTTCCAACCCGCTGACTCCGAACACAGGGCCACGGGGGTCTGCTGGAGCCTATCCCAGCCAACACAGGGCACAAGGCAGGAACCAATCCCAGGCAACCCACCGCAGGACACACACACACCCACACCCACACACCAAGCACACACTAGGGCCAATTTAGAATCGCCAATCCACCTAACCTGCATGTCTTTGGACTGTGGGAGGAAACCGGAGCGCCTGGAGGAAACCCACGCAGAACATGCAAACACCACGCAGGGCGGACCCGGGAAGCGAACCCAGGTCCCCAGGTCTCCCAACTGCGAGGCAGCAGCGCTACCCACTGCGCCGCACCGTGCCGCCCCGCTTTGTAATATTTTAATGGAAAATATTATTACCACCCGTTGTTTCAAAATGGATTTATAATTGTAAAAGAATGAGTTTTAGTTAATTTAAAAAACACACATTCTGTCATTTAAATGCAATATCTTTTTAATTATCTTGTTGATCGACTAATAAGTCTCTTCAAGTAATTTAATAATATTTTCATAATTCTTTCATTTACATAAATTCACGAGTACTCATTATACCGAAAAGAAAGTGCAAGTTCACAGACAACATGAACAGCAAATCTCCTTGTTTTCGGAAAGGCAGAACAGATTTAATTAAGGGGCTAATGCTCACAAGATTCAATTTCAGTAGCATGCTATGTAAAGATTTCTATTCATATTTATCCAAGAATCCAGATTTACTGAGAAAAATAGCTTCAGTGGAAAAATATAAAAGGATATAGATTAATGCAAATAAACTAAACTGAATAGAATAACATTTTATTTTACTAGAAATGATTTACCATGTGTTTAATTTTTTTACAGGTTTACGACAGTTAAGCTATCCAAATAAGAACGGAAGGAATGAAGTCTGTTCATATAAGAGACTTGACATATTCAAAATATTTAATGGGTTATTAGTTTGCCAGCAGGGCCGGATTTTCCTATAGGCTAACTAGGCTTCAGCCTAGGGCCTCAAGATCAAGAGGGGCCTACATTCAAATTGTTAGCAACATTTTATTATCTCTCATGTAATTTACAAACTTAAAAATGGAAGGTGAAAGGGCCTCATAAGTGGAATAGCTTAGGGCCTCTTTTCATATAAATCCGGCCCTGTTTGCCAGTGACTGTGATTGTGGCCATCATATCGTAATTATAGTGATAAACTGCTACTAAAGGTTTATATCATTTAAAAATAAAACCACAAGACAGTAGAAATGCGTATTATGGCATCATAGAGAAAGGCGTCCTCAAAAGTCCGCATTTTTCGACCCAAATGTCCTCCTTTCCAGAGAAAAAGAGTTAGCGGCCCTACGGGCGGGCACTTGTCAACATGAATTTCTAGTAGAGAAAAGCCAAGCAAAATGACACCTTTTATTGGCTAACTAGAAAGATTACAATATGCAAGCTTTCGAGGCAACTCATCTTGCCTGAAGAAGGGGCCTGAGTTGCCTCGAAAGCTTGCATATTGTAATCTTTCTAGTTAGCCAATAAAAGGTGTCATTTTGCTTGGCTTTTCTCTACATTCATAATGGCTAACACGGTACAACACCCTAGTACTACTGAATTTCTAGTATAAATCGAATTAATCCTTAATTGTGTCTTGGTTATGAGAGCTATTTCAGAAGTTTATTCATGTGAAGAGAACTGAAATTAAATGAACCGCAGCGTTCCTGATACCCTAATTAGTTAAGCACCAAAGAGATGCTTGGGTAACGAGAGGTCAGTGCTACTGAGAGCGAAGATCCGACACTCCACTAGACAAGCTAACATTAGCAGAACTGCCCTTTTACTCAGAAACAAACCAAACGATTGTAGAGGCATCCGAATAACAGGCAAAATCCAGCCAGCCTGTAAAGGTTTTGAACACATGTGACGTAAGCATATGAATGTACTGTAGCCAGCACAGTGACAGACAGAGACACGCCCACACGAGAAGACGGGGTGAGCAGTTTGAGCCATCAGATAGCCGGGCGCATTACATGCTTCAGCCCTTGAGCGCCTTCGTAAACCTCTCTGAAATTACGGGACGAAGCAATTAAATGATGAAACATTCGGAGACCTCAGTTTTGTTGTTTTATTTGTATTGAAATACTGCACATGCTTATTTCTACTTAGGTTTGCGGTTGTCCAGTTTCATAGCATATCTTTCTAAATAATCTCATGGTCACCTACAAAGGAAAGAGGTGGGTAAGGAGGACTGGGGGAAGAATCTTCTTCAATCATGTTCACTACAACTCTCTCTTCACCTGACATACAATAGAATCATCTACTCAATTTATGACATGGGCAGCATTTCGCCAGTTCCGTCTTCCACTGATGCTTTCAGCATAGATGTTAGCTTAGGTATCTTGGGACCGACCTGGTGTGCCAACTGCTTGATTTGGATCTCCGGAAATGCCCCCAAAACATAAAAAACATGGGCCAGCCAACGGATCCATATTTGAGTGCACTGCTGGGAAGACCGGAGACAGACCGCCCATCCCGATCGTAAGTGGTCTTACCTGCGGGCCGTTACGATATTGACGTCGTATTTTCTTTTACACTGCAGTTGCATAAAAAAACCGTTTAGCCTTTGTGTTTCGGGGTGTGCCTGTTTTCGTCCCTCTTTCTTTTTTATTGTTGTACATTTTTACCACATTTTCTTATTGTACCTTTTATTCGTCGCATAGTTTCTACATATCTTCAGTCACCTCTTTATTTCTAAATAAAGACATTGTATTTAATCCTTTTATTGTAGTACTGAGAAAAGCGCTATATAAATGTAATGAATTATTATTATTATTATTATTATTATTATTATTACTAGGGTGTTGTACCGTGTTAGCCATTATGAATGTAGAGAAAAGCCAAGCAAAACGAAACCTTTTATTGGCTAACTAAAAAGATTTCAATATGCAAGCTTTCGAGGCAACTCAGGCCCCTTCTTCTTGCCTGAAGAAGGGGCCTGAGTTGCCTCGAAAGCTTGCATATTGTAATCTTTTTAGTTAGCCAATAAAAGGTGTCATTTTGCTTGGCTTTTCTCTACATGCTTTTATTGGTATAGGACTTTAAAACGCCCCTCACACCTTCTACGTCATCTTCAGTTGGGTGGCTTCAATGATAAGTTATTGCCCATCCAGTAAACCTCGCGATTCTCTCATGAAAACTGCGTCTGGCGCCTATCATCCAAGTTTCGTAGATTTACATGTATATCGTAATATTTAAAGCGACTTACAAAAGAAGTCAACATAATCAAGTAAACCTCCGTCTGGGAGCTGTTTTGAAATAAGCGTTACAGGACAAGGTTTCAAAAATGATTATAGCAGGTGAAGATTTAAGCACAAAACCTAAGCGACTCACAGCTCCGTAGATTATAAAAAACCTTATTAGTTAGACATAAATTCACCAAACTAGAAAGTCTTCAAACGCTTCTTGAGCAGTCAGAATTTCTAATAGAAATTTCCACCAGCTCGAAACTACATCGGAAAAGAGTTTTGGATTGAGATGTGTTGCAACACAGAGGTGGCATCACCAGATGCATTTCATCAGCAGACAAGGCTGGTCAAGAAGGAGCATAGGACCTCATAAGTGTCTCCTTATATATATAGTAAACATGGGCCATGTAGTGTAGTGAAAAGAGGAGTGACATGTGCCCGCCTCAGATGTCCTGCTGCATTTAAATAATCTGCAGTGGCCTGGTGAACTACAACTCATGACTACAGAGAGCTGCAGTAGTCCAGGTGTGACAAGAACAAATCCTGGACCACGAGCTGTTCTGCATACTCTGGCAGGTACGGTCTGATGGTGCAGATGATGTTCACAGTGAATCTGAGAAACCAAGAGACCGTACCAGCGCATGGTCGTGAAGTACAGCTGGTCATCAATCACCACCCCAGGATTGGGAATAGACGTGGCGTGTGTCAACGACAGTGATAGATATAACTCCACTGGTAAATGAAACTGTAATCACATCTTACATTTTGGGATCAATACTATTTTGTTTTTCCATTGTAACATCAGATCGTTAATGTCAGAGCAACACAGCATCTACACGTATAGAGTTCTATTCCCTATGAGACATTTGTATGCAGTAAGTGAAACTTTAACATCATTAAAGAGTAGGCCTACATTCACGGAGTTTTTTCATTAGCATTATTTTTTCATAAAGTCAAATATGTGAAACTGTCTTCGATAACAAAAATCAGGAGTGTGCGCTCCTCGACTTTCTCGTAAACTGAGAGAGACGAAAAGGTCATCAGAACCACTTCCAGTTGCGTAATATTTGTCAAATATATTTGTTTCTCATCATAACTAATTGATAACAACGATACACAATCATTTATCTCTATTTATAATCAAACTTTATTTTAAAATATTTTCACACTTATGGAGGTCGAAAACAGTGGTGGAATTGTTTCATGATTACATATGTATTACGTAGATTATCTTCAAAGTAAAAAGAGTTATAGTTACCTAAAAACAGAAAAAGTGTTAGTATTTGTTGCAATAATAGGTAAAACTGCGTTTAGCTACATTTAATTTTGATAATGATAATAGCAGCTTATTGTTCCCATCACATCTTTTTATTTACATGGCGTGTTCAATGTTTACGTTATTGTTAAACTGATGATGTATAAATTAAAATAAAATGAATAAAAGTTGTTGAGAGAATATGCGTTATATTGAATGCAGTTTTTAATATCATGTACACATTTATATTTCCATGATTAAAAAAAAATCAATTGGTTGCTTAAATTAAATACTACTTCTGGTTGAGTCATTTTTCTCAAATTTCTTATCTGTTTGCTTTTAATCATTATAAATATCTGTATAAAATTTGAATCATCTCTCTACAATTATAACCAACTTACTTGAAAGAATTCAGTTAAAGTACCACTTCCGGTTGTGGGAAGTGGCCCAAAAGTTGGGTTATATTTTTGATATAAAGCAGGTGTACAAAATCTCATTGTCTAAGTCAAAGCATTTTCGAGTTATCATGTTTACACACAGACAGAAAGAAATAATTTCAAAAATGGTATTTTCAGACTCAGGAAGGTCTAAAACTTCCAAGATTCATCAAAATCTCGAGGTTGAATTTTTTCATGGTTCCTATATTCTGTGTATACGAGAAAGTAAAAATTGCCCATCATTTGTTAATATCCTCCATGTACAGCAAAACCATGCTATTCTTTTGCAGATAGTATACAGGACTGCACATTGGAAGTCGGAAAATATTTTTCATCAAAATAATTTAAAATATTTTATTCAGCTGTAGCACTAGCTAGCTTTGGCAACGTAACAAAAAGCTTTCTTTACAATCAGTGTTAAGTATTCAATTGGACTGGACTGCCAATACTGATTCTCTGTGCAAGAAAGGACAGAGCCGCCTGTACTTCCTTAGAAGACTGGCATCCTTTAACATCTGCAGTAAGATGCTGCAGATGTTCTATCAGATGGTTGTGGCGAGCACCCTCTTCTACGCAGTGGTGTGCTAGGGAGGCAGCATTAAGAAGAAGGATGCCTCACGCCTGGACAAACTGGTGAGGAAGGCAGGCTCTATTGTTGGCATAGAGCTGGACGGTTTGACATCCGTAGCAGAGCAACGGGCACTCAGCAGGCTCCTATCAATTATGGAGAATCCACTACATCCATTAAACAGTGTCACCTCCAGACAGAGGAGCAGTTTCAGCGACAGACTGCTGTCACTGTCCTGCTCCACTGACAGACTGAGAAGATCATTCCTCCTCCAAACTATGCGACTCTTCAATTCCACCAGAGGGGGTAAACGTTAACATTATTCAAGTTATTGTCTGTTTTTTACCTGCATTTTTTATTACTCTTTAATTTAATATTTTTTGCTGCTGGAGTATGTGAATTTCCCCCTGGGATTAATAAAGTATCTATCTATCTATCTATCTATCTATCTATCTATCTATCTATCTATCTATCTATCTATCTATCTATCTATCTATCTATCTAGATTTGATTTGATACACCTTACTAATCCCATGTTGGAAATTCAGATGCATGCAGCAGCGGAAACACAAAAAACAAGGAATCAGACTCACGGGACAAATAATAAAGCCAATCAATCAGTCGTTAAATAAAAAAATGTATGTTGTGGAGAACATTCAAAATGAATTTAAAGAGTACCTCAGGAGTAAGTATTGAATTTCCTAATGGCAGTGGGCAGGAAAGACCCCCAAAGATGTTTCTTAGCACACCATGGAGGAATGAGCCTGTGGCTAACAGTGCTCTGAGACAGTGCCTCATGGGGGGATTTTTGAAAATGGCATTCAATTTCGCCACCATCCTCTCTTCCACAACAGCTTCCAGTGTATCCAGTTTTTGTCCTGTGATGGCGCAGGTTTTCCTAATAAGTTTGTTCAGGCATTGTACTTCTTTTGAGCTCAAGTTGCTTCCCCCGGAGACCGCAGCGTAGAACACCACATTGACTACTATGGACTGGTGGAACATTTTAAGCAGCTTGCTGCAGACATCAAAAGAGCAGAGTCTCCACGGAAAGTTCAGTCTTCTCAGGCCTTTCTTCTACAGAGCCACTGTGTTGTCATGACCTGCAGTCCAGTTTGTTGTTCATGTGAATCACCAGGTACGTGTAGCTCTGCCCTACATCCACATCCCATTTCCATGGATCATGACTGACCTCAGGCTCTTTGCCACACCGAAAGTCCACCAACATCTCTTCTGTTTAGCTGATGTTGATGATTTGCAGGTTGTTCTCCCTGCACCACAAGATAAAGTCAACAATCTTCTTGTACTCTGACTCATCTCCATTATTATTATTTTTTATAATTTTATTGATAAAATCAGTTATTAATACAGCCTATGATGGAGGAGTCCTCTGAAAAGTTCTGTTAGGCATGTAAATCACAAAATAATACTTATGAGATTTATTTATTTTTAAGAATGGAGTCAAATTCTCAAAATGGGGAAATTGACTTTCTAATGGGGGTAATTTTGACTATAACACTTAACAGCCCTGGATGACAGTGGGGGACACATATAGAGCACTTACAGGAGCATGTTGAATGCAGCTCCTGGCTGTTGAAGTCCATTGAGTTGGGTTTGTGGCCACCAGCGAATCCCAAATGTGAATCATAGCCTTGGGTCAACTCCCAGAACCAGGGGACAGTGTGGCAGATGGGTTGTCTCTGACCCTTGGTGAGCGGAGTGAGGCGAGGCTGGTGACGTGTATGTGGGAGCACAGGGACAAAGCAGCCTGGGGTATGTGGAGCTGCAGAAGACCTGAGTGCCAGAGCAGAGCAGCTGATGAAGGACGGGGCGGGTCAGGCAACTGAAGAAACCAACAGTCCTCTCTCTAAAGGTCAGCAACCACCAGCAATGCCCAAAGTACAAAGTCCATTCCTTCATCTTTCACACCCCACTTCTGTTAAAGTACCATCACATTCTCAAATCAGTTTAATTCTGGGTTGCCCTCCATACACACACACATATACTGCAGCCAGTTTAGACTTGTCAAGTCACTGAATCTGCACGTCTTTTGGCACATAAACAGGAATCAGGAGGCTCATTTCTAAAGTGATTTTTTGATTGTAATTCAAGGATTTGAGCACACATGGAAATCGGCAGATGAACTGGGGTTTATAACGTTGAAAAGAATGGATGCACAGTTTTGTTTATCGGCACTGGTAACCTACCGCTCACTCACTCTCTATTTTTCCAGTCATAGTAAGAGATTTACACAAAAGCAATCATAAATACAAACAAACAAATAAAAAGGAAAGGTTAAAACTTAAATGCAAAACAGGAAACCAAAACGAGAAGAACAGATTGACGCAAGTCGGCTTAAAAGCTGTGCAAAAAGACTATCGAGAGGAAACGGTAGAAGGACCATTTAATTCCATTTAAAAAAATCATATGCAATTCTAAAATATGCTATTTTAATTTTGTTGTGGACTATAACAAAACACTCCCTTGTTTGTGTCTCAACATTTTATATATCGCTTAACAAAAATGTGACTTTCATCCCAAAGGCCTGTCAAGGTACTGTGTTCTCTTTATGTAGTGACTGAAATTTTGAAGAGTAAAGAGCCAAAGCTGTAGTTAGTTAAATAAGTAATGTAGCTGCGTTTTCCCAAAGTTTCCAAAATTCAGCAGCTCCAACTTAAAAAATGGGATTCAACAAAAGCCTGACGCGCATAAATGATTCCACAGACAGAATATCTTCATTTTTAAAAGTTTAGTTAAGTTTGAAAGTAAAACAGTTCACACAAAAAAGAAAATTAAAAATAGCAAAAAAGGAAAAATTATAATAAGAAAAAATTTTGTTCTGAGCTTAATCTTGTTACATCTTAAATCGTTACTAGTCACTTATAATGCCATTTCAAAGCGGTCAGAAAACTGTATGCTTATCCCATTTTAACTTTCAAGTCCCTGTTTACTGGGACCTGCTCTAAACACAACTAAACCTAATATCACACAGTTTCTCAATTATAGCAAGAAGATTCTATCTCTTACTAACTTATAGGGGGGAAAAAGACTTTACCATTGTCTATGACAATAGAAGAAATTATATTCTATTCAAATAAAGCAAACATTAATATGAGTTTAACTCAAAACTTTAACTTTCTAAAATTGGCTCTTACATTTCCGGCCCCTAATTGGCTATGCAGGACCGGAGACAATTACTATACTTTACTTCAATATGAGCCAGTTAACTTTATATTAACTATTGTTTTCAAATCACTAGCAATAACACTGCAAACAAACACTTTAAAAATTTCATATTTCAAACATTTGCTGTTTCTTGAAGCAGGCACAGTTTATTCACGGGTCTATCCAGTGTGCTGGTTTTGGTCTGCACACAAACTCTTCTGACTGCACCTTTGGCATCTGGCATTGTCTTGATGACTCGACCCATTACCCAAGAATTGCGAGGTGAAGCTTTATCTACAATTAAAACAATGTCCCCTGGTTCAAAATTTCTTCTTGGTGCAAGCCATTTTTGACGTTCTTGAAGTATTGGCAACAGGGCCGGATTTTCCTATAGGCTAACTAGGCTTCAGCCTAGGGCCTCAAGATCAAGAGGGGCCTACATTCAAATTGTTAGCAAAATTTTATTATCTCTCATGTAATTTACAAACTTAAAAATGGAAGGTGAAAGGGCCTCATAAGTGGAATAGCCTAGGGCCTCTTTGCATATAAATCCGGCCCTGATTGGCAAATACTCTTTAGTCCATCTTTTCCAAAACAAATCAGCCATTTATTGAATTTGTTTCCAACGTCTTCTTGGGTTTGGTTCATTTTCTGAAACGAGTTCAGGTGGTAATTTAGGTTTTGTCTTCAGTAACAACAAGTGATTGGGTGTGATTGGTTTTTGTTTTTCTGGATCACTTTTAGTCTGACTGACTTCTAATTGAAATGTTTTTCTTTCATTTCTTAAGTTCAGCATTAAGTCTTTAAACTTGAGAAACCAAGCCACTGCTTTCTTCAAGCGATGCCAATCTGAAAAATAGGTGATTAGTTTGTTGATGGGCTCGGTTGCTTCCTCTATTTTTGTCACGTTAACTGCACAAGTTTTAACTTCTGGATCATCTTCAATGAGTGGATCATTCAGTTGATCTGGTCTTTTTGGCCACTCCTTTTCAGGCTTCAATAAGAAACTTGGACCTTGTGACCATGTGGTGTTTTTGAGAAAGTTTTCTATGCTAAGCCTCCTGGATGCTTGATCAGCCGGGTTAAGAGCAGATGTGACATACTTCCATTGTGAAGGCTGTGAATGATCCCTGATCACGGAGATTCTGTTGGCAACAAAGGTCTTGAACCGAGTGCTTTCATTTGAAATGTGTTTTAGCACCGTGATACTGTCAGTTCAAAATGTAGATTCTTCTAAGGGCATTTGAAGCTCACCTTTAAGCATTTTGTCCATTTTAACTGCCACAACGGTTGCAGTCAGCTCCAATCTTGGAATCATGACATGCTTCAATGGTGCAACTCTTGACTTGCCCATCAGGAATGAACAATGCTTTTTGCCCTCTTCATTGGTTAAGACAAGGTAAGTGACGGTGCCATATCCATCTTCACTAGCATCTGCAAAATGGTGCATTTGTGCTGTCTTTATGGTTCCAAACCCGGTAGGTTTGAAGCATCTGTTCACTTTATAGTCTGTAAGTAACTGCAAATCATCCATCCATCCATCCATTTTCCAACCCGCTGAATCCGAACACAGGGTCACGGGGGTCTGCTGGAGCCAATACCAGCCAACACAGGGCACAAGGCAGGAACCAATCCTGGGCAGGGTGCCAACCCACCGCAGGACACACACAAACACACCCACACACCAAGCACACACTAGGGCCAATTTAGAATCGCCAATCCACCGAACCTGCATGTCTTTGGACTGTAGGAGGAAACCGGAGCGCCCGGAGGAAACCCACGCAGACACGGGGAGAACATGCAAACTCCACACGGGGAGAACATGCAAACTCCACACAGGGAGGACCCGGGAAGCGAACCCAGGTCCCCAGGTGTCCCAACTGCGAGGCAGCAGCGCTACCCACTGCGCCACCGTGCCGCCCAACTGCAAATCATCCAACCATTTTTTCCATTTCTGAATGTGTTTGACTTCTACTTCTTCATCCCACCCAAATTTCTCTTTGCATAAGTCTCTTAGAATAGGTTTTGCTGGCAGTAGGGCGGGTGCTAGAAAACCAAGTGGATCATAAACTGAGCTAACAACAGACAGAATACCACGCCTTGTAGCGGGCTCGTTTTGTAACTTAATCTGAAATTTGAAACTGTCCGTTTCTGTGCACCACTGGACACCCAGGGCACGCTCTGTGGGAAGGAGACTGTGGCTCAAGTCTAAGTCCTTTTGTTCATGAGCTCTGTCTTCTTCTGGTATAGACAATAAAACTTCTCTGTTGTCACTCACCCACTTAGTCAGGTGGAAACCCCCCTTTGAGGCATAGAGCTTGGAGGTCCTTTGCCAGCTTTATTGCTTGTAGTCCTCTGTCTTTTTTCTATGTAGGTGTAACTTTGCGTAGCTGTGCTATGTATTGAATGAGAGGCGTTCTGAGCTTGTGTGTGTAAGAAATTTATTAAATCATCAAATTTTACATCTCTTTTTTCTTCTCTCTCAGTACTGCAGGATAGTGATAACCACTCTCGTTTCAGTTCATATGGGAGCTTTGAGACGACAATATGTAGATTTTCTCCAATATCGAATTCGTTCTGTTTTCCTCCTGAAGTAGGTGCTGCATTCATGCAACGACCGAGGAAGAGAGCTAAATCTACTAATGCTCCCCCATCTTCTGCTGACTTTATCTGAGGCCTGTTCATAATTTTTTTAATGTGTGCTCTATATATCTGTCTGCTGTCTCCATAGTAGGTATTGAGCAATTGTAGTGCCTTTTGATAACTTTCCTTTGGCGCAAGTCCGATACAGGATTGAATGAGCTCTTGAGGGCGACCTCTAGTGTATTGTTCTAAAAAATGCAGTTTATCTTGTTCATTTTCAAACGCCTTGTCTACAGCATAATCAAAGGCTCTAATGAATGATGAATATGTCAGAGGATCACCATTAAATATTGGTACTTCTGTACGTGGCGCTGGGGGTTTATCTTGTTTCTCCCAGTGGTGAGCTAACAGCTTTATAGCTTCGACAACTGCCTTTTGGCTTTCGGTTTGATTTTTTTGACATTCAATTTGATTCTTCTGATATTCGATTTGATTCTGCGCTAGCACATCAACGAGATCTTGTTTGTAAGTCTGCGAACGGGCCCCTGAGATAATTACTGGTCGTTCCTGCCTTTCCGACTCGAGTTCATCCAACCTTCGTAGGATTCTATTGAGTGTCGATTGTTCAACCAACACTGCCGATGAAGGTGATGCTGCTGCTGCAGAGTCCTGAGCGCGCTTTAACTGCTGAGAAGTCTTTCGCACCTTTGACTTTGAGCTATCCTGTTCTTGCAATTGCATCTCTTCGCATTTGTTAACTAGCTGTTCGTCGGATTTATGTTTAGACATTGCCATGATAACAGCTCAAATGATTGACAGCTGTTTCTCTTCTCAGCAACAATCGTCACAATCCGTACGTTCCAACAAAGCAGTTACTTCCTTATACGGAGGCTTCAAAACTCGGGCAAAAACAAAAGGTATCATCCACAAAGTCTTTTACAATATCACAGTCTCTTAAAATCTTCAAGTTCAGGTACGGCGACCTTGCTTTCATTTACAATTATGCACAGGTAGAAGGTAACAGCACAGTACCTCGGAATGACTCCGTTCTTCTTCTTTTTCTTTCGTTGACGAGTTCTGGAGCAGAAGCGTCCTCTGTCCTCAGATGGTAGATTCCGGTTTCAAGGCCTTAAGATGGCAAGTTTTCTGACGATATTGTAGCTGCGTTTTCCCAAAGTTTCCATAATTCAGCAGCTCCAACTTAAAAAATGGGATTCAACAAAAGCCTGACGCGCAGAAATGATTCCACAGACAAAATATCTTCGTTTTTAAAAGTTTAGTTAAGTTTGAAAGTAAAACAGTTCACACAAAAAAGAAAATTTAAAATAGCAAAAAAGGAAAAATTATAATAAGAAAAAATTTAGTTCTGAGCTTAATCTTGTTACATCTTAAATCGTTACTAGTCACTTATAATGCCATTTCAAAACGTTTCTGAACCATTTCAAAGAGGTCAGGAAACTGTATGCTTATCCCATTTCTAACTTTCAAGTCCCTGTTTACTGGGACCTGCTCTAAACACAACTAAACCTAATATCACACTGTTTCTCAATTATAGCAAGAAGATTCTATCTCTTACTAACTTATAGGGGGGAAAAAGACTTTACCATTGTCTATGACAATAGAAGAAATTATATTCTATTCAAATAAAGCAAACATTAATATGAGTTTAACTCAAAACTTTAAGTTTCTAAAATTGGCTCTTACAAGTAAGAAGCCATCAAATAAACTCTTAGATAGAGAGAACTTTAATTGTCCCCTTCCTTGGTCAAGTCAAGGATTTTGCCAACTGTATGTTAGGCACGGTGGCGCAGTGGGTAGCGCTGCTGCCTCGCAGTTGGGAGACCTAGGTACCTGGGTTCGCTTCCCGGGTCCTCCCTGCGTGGAGTTTGCATGTTCTCCCCGTGTCTGCGTGGGTTTCTTCCGTGCACTCCGGTTTCCTCCCACAGTCCAAAGACATGCAGGTTAGGTGGATTGGCGATTCTAAATTGGCCCAAGTGTGTGCTTGGTGTTTGTGTGTGTCCTGTGGTGGGTTGGCACCCTGCCCGGGATTGTTTCCTGCCTTGTGCCCTGTGTTGGCTGGGATTGGCTCCAGCAGACCCCCGTGACCCTGTGTTTGGATTCAGCGGGTTGGAAAATGGATGGATGGATGGATGTTAAGCACAGAGCACATTTTCAGAGACATTTTGGCTCATGAGCCAATGTTGGCTACCAAGCAACTGTGTCCCACTGTGGAGAGCTCTGCTATTCCCAATCACTGTTTCAGTGAAGATGCACATTCTCTCCATTTATGGATTCAATGCAACAGGGATTTTCCGAGACAACTTACAGACAGGATGGGAGCATCTTAACCTACTCTCACCCAAAAGTTGCCTGCTTAGCCATTTTAGTCGCCTGCTTTGTTAACACCATTGTCACCATCACCGGCCGGGTGATATACACTATACAACCAAACATTTGTGGCAATCTGATCATCTCATCTACATGAGGTACACTCTTAAAAACAAAGGTGTCAGAGTGGTTCTTCAGAGTAATGTCACAGTGGAACCATTTTTGGTTCCCAAAAGATCAGTCCACGTGAACATTCCAGAACAAGCTTTTATTTATTTAAATCCACAACAGGCATCATCCAGAAAATAACTATGACATGATGGTAACAGATTCATAAAATACCAATAAGTCATGATGTTACAAAAACTCTTGCTGCATACAGTAACATAAGTCAGTTTTCTTAATCTGTTAAGTGTCCTTCTAGGTAGCCTGCCATACATTAAAGGTTTCAGGGTTTTTTTTTACATATTAAAAGGTTTTTCAAAGCACAAAAACCTTCTTGTGCATAAAACCCTTTCCAGAATGAAATGGTGCTTCATCAAGTAATAGTTTAATGAGGAACTACACAACCCAGAACAGAACCATAAAATGCCACTGAAGAACCACTGGGCATTCCATTCCAAAGCCATGCCAGTTACAACAGCCTCCTCTCTTCTGTGATGGCTTTCCACAAGAATGTGGAGTGTGTCTGTGGGAATTTGTGCCCATTCAGATAAAGATCAGATAGTAATGTTGGATGAGAAGACGGGCCACAGTCATGCTGGAGCAGAAAGAGCCCTTCTCTAAACTGTTGCCACAAAGCTGGAAACACCCACTTGTCTTATATTTCTTTGTTTGCATTAACAGTGTCCTTCACTTAAGCCAAGAGGCCTTTCCCAAACCCAGAAAAACAGCCCCAGACCATTACCCCTTCCTTCTCCACTTAGCTATAGGCACTATGAAGTCCAGAAGGTAGTGTTCTTTTGGCATCTGACAAACCCCGATTCATCCATCACACTGCCAGATAGTGATGTGTGATTCATCACTCCATGCAGAGGCCACGTTCCAACTGCCCCAGGGTCCAACAGCGGTGTGCTTTACACCACTCCAGATGACGCTTGGCAGTGTGCATAGTGATCTTAGGCTTGTGTGCAGCTACTCAACAATGGATTCCCTTTTCATGAAGCTCCTGATGCATAATTCTTGGGCTGATATTGCTTTCAGAGGCAGTATGGAACTCTGTTGTGAGTGAGGAGCAGAGGAAAGGCGATTTCAGCATTTGGCAGCCCCACTCTGTGAGTCTGTGTGCTCTTTTACTTTGTGGCTGAGTTCCTATTGCTTCTAGACACTTCCACTTCACAATACAGCACGTACAGTACCAGAGTAGATCTAACAGAGCAGAAATTTCATGTACAGACTTGTGGCATCCTATGACAATGCCAGGTTTAAGGTTAATGGGCTCTTCTGTATGATCCATTCTACTGCCCGAACTTGTCTATAGAAATAGAGACTGGATGGCTATGTTCTCGATTTCATACGCCTGTTAACAACGAAACACCTGAACTCCGTCATCTGGAGGATTATCCACATACTTTGCCCAGAGTGTGCATTTGGATATTCCAATAAAATCAGGGCTCTGTGTGCGAAATGCCACATCTTCTTTGGCTTTTACCTCTTATCACTAAAACCCTGTCTTATTTGGAGAGTTTGTTTGGTATTGCAACAGATAATCATTGGCACGGCCAATCCTGCACATTATATTACATTGTATCCTACCACATAAGGATATCTGAGGCCACAGTCTGATTGGAAAATGTATCATAATTCACATGCACATAATTTAAAGATTATAATCGTTCCTAAATGTATAATAATTAAAATTCACATGATTTGATATTTATTTATTAACTTTCCAAAACGTATATGCACATAGATCTAGGATTATTCATAATGAATGAATGGGCACATTCATAAAATCTCCAAGAGTGGGAAGGATTTAGGAACATTTATTGGTGTATGTTATAAATTATTACCAGGTATCTGCAGTAAATTATCGTATACGTTCTAATTTAGGACCACTATATGGACCCTTTTATAAATAAGACCCAGAAACACGCAACAGCGTGTGTAACTATAACTAGGAGGTAATGGAGACACAAATAAACAAAAATAGAAATAATAAATATAAATAGATTAATAAAATAAGGCATTAAAAATAATAATATAATGGTAACCCGGCAGATGATTTAAAATGCAAGTAGTTATTCTACGTTGGGGTCATTCGGCATTGACCACTTACGGCGGGTCTTCTTTACTAAAAGGGTATTCGTGTTAAGTGTGAAGTTAACTGGATTATCAGAATATCCAGAATCAAATTGTCCCTAGTGTGTGTGTATGTGTGTGTGTGCGCGCCATGCACGGGTTTGTTTCCTGCTTTGCGCCCTGTGTTGGCTGGGATTGGCTCCAGCAGACCCTCGTGACCCGTGACACTGTAGTTAGGATATAGCGGGTTGGCTGATGGATGGATGGAATAAAAATCTAGTAACACGGTTTATACGTTATTAGAGTACATGTCATGTCCAAGTGCCATACCGTAGTTGGCTAGCAGCTGCTCATTTACAATGGAATAAATTATAACCGAGGTTATAATGAAAACCTCACATGATTGAAATGTTCCATTAACTTAACGATAAAATATAAATGTTCCGTCCTAATATGAGAAATTCCTATCCTGTGCTTTTTAACTTTTATTTCATCGTACTAATAATCGCAGCTGAAAACCACTAATTATCGCTAACGCCGACGACCAGAGAACAATAGAATGCATAATACGTAATCTAAACTAATTATTAGTAGCCTACCGAAGAATTTAAATGCTAGATATGAGATAAATAAATTGCAATAATGTATATGCTAACCGAAATGCTGCGGTATAGAAACAGAAATCGGCAAAAAGCAGTTTTGACCAAATGTTTCGCTTCAACGTTGTGTAGGCCTACTAACAACTAAAACAACTTGATGACATAATATGGTATATTATATAGGACTATGTACCGGACAGATAAAGTTTAGTGGTTTAGAAAATTAATTTTAATGTCAAACAGTAACCAGTACAAACATTTTATTTCATGAAACGGCCGGCCCATGACCAGACCAGATGCCCAAATGCCCTAGTGGCCAGACCGCCCCTGCCATCTAGGGGCAAGACAGGAACAATTTCTGGACAACGCGCCAGTCCATCGCAGGGTGAACATGCACACATCAGGAGCCAATTTAATACCCTCAGCTCACAAGCATTTGTTTCAGAACAACCCGAGATCACCGCACTATCACGCCATGCATCCATTTTCCAACTTGTTTAAAAATAAGAAGTGTTTATCTTACCACAAGGATAATTTGCATCCAATCAAAAAAAATCTTTAACAGAATTTACTAAATATACTTTTTCATAATTTCAAAGTTTTAGACGTATTACTTTGAGATTTAGGTTATAACTATATTGTAGTAACAATTGTATAAAAGGTGATTTGGAATATGATGTAAATACACAGTGTATTATGTTTCATGGTTTATCTCCCCAACTCCAACCCTAAAGGTCAAACTCCGTCCATGCGGTATTTAAAGTATGTCTTAGTTCATCTGTCTCAAAGGTGTTTTGTTTTTTTTGCCAAATTAATAACTGCCTTTTAGATCTCTTTAAGACCACGTATCCGGCCCAGCTCCTACTTTCTTGTTGTTCCTTTCGAAGTAATCAGTCAGCGGGTGATATATTCAGTAGGACCGTTTTGAGTGAATAATTAAACTGTAACTCTAAAAGTAATCACACTGAGGTGTATCGTGTTTTTTGTAACCTCGCATCCCGGGATTTTTTTTCATGTAATGTAAATGAGTCTGGAACTATTCAGCGCATTTGTAGCCGAGACTTCTATGGATATTAGGGATCCAGATCTGTCATAAACGTAGCCAAGCTGGAGTGTTCATTTAGCAAGCGCAGATGTGTTTTTGGACTGATCGCAGTCGCTGCCACTATTAATACCCTGGCCTTCCCTCTCTTGATCCCCCCACCCCTCGCTGCCCCCCAGCACGCCCTGCGCCGCACACTTGGCGCGCGCACTCAGCAGTCGGATGAGCCCGGCAGACGAATTGATCTCCTGAGCCCTGCTTGTCTCCCGGCGCGGAACCCAAGGTACGAAAACGCCTTTTCTTACTGCCTCGTCGGTGGGAGTAAAAACAGTTATACCAGAGGAGTAATGCGATCAGTTTGTGCACTTTCTGTTGTGTTTTTGTGGTTGCAATTCCAGAAACGCTTGTTCAAAAACGCAAGAATTTATCTGGCGTAACGTAATAAGGCGTGTGATTACAGTGATTTATTTGGAGAGTTTGAGCACACAGATCAATGCCTCACGTGCGCATCGTTTCTCCTCTTGTGTCAGATTTTAAACAAATAATCGTTTCAGTAATAGGTGCCTTCCAATATTTAAGAAATATTTTAGTATTCTAGAACATTTGAGGCTCCTTTCCGTGATACAACGCTAAAAACATAAGCCATACCGAGTCATCTCATAGCGATAAGCCATCAAAGGTTTCAAGCTGAGTTTATTTTATGTAAATTATTTAACCATCCATCACCTTTCTATAGTCTGCCCATCCCGTTTAGAATCATGCAGGGCTGGCGCCCATTGGAACCTCACGTCACAGCACAACTTGGACAATCAAATGTACAGCTGAAGTCACACCTGTTGGTAAGAGTCAGCCGAAGTTTCGAAATGTGGTGAGAACACCAAGCAAAATAGAATGACTCCACTACAGAATATAGAACATACTAAATCAATAAAGTAAAATAAACTTAATAACTCTTTAATTGAGGAGATATTCTTATTACTTGTTTTCTGTTGTGGTGTCATCCTGCCATAGATTGATGGTATCTCCATAGGTTGAAACTCTTGGTAACTCATACTGACAGGTGTTAGTTCTATCAGTTCTACAGGAATATGAGATACATTTTATTGTTTTAGTTTACAGAGTACAATTGGCGATATATATATATATATATATATATATATATATATACACATCTTAATAAAAGGACTAGTGTCTCTGTGTCCATCCAGTAGCTATGTTATATGTGATTTAGTATGGAATTTGTAAAAGCAGTCTTAATGTTTGTGATGCACCATCTGTTGGAATGAAAAATGCATTTTGTTTTATTACTTAATGCATTACAAAAATTTTACATATATGTCTCTGGAACCCACAGCCTCTAACGTGAAGCTCCACGTAGGTGGAGTTGACTCCAATGGGCACCAATAGAGTCCAGCTGCAGACGCCTAAAGTTCTTCCTCGTTATGCTATGGTTAAGATTACGGTAATGAGAAGGTTATCCGGCTCAAATAATGACAACTGTCCACTAAATCAACCCCATCTACCTAGAGCTCCAGGGCAGAAGCCCCAGGAAAATTTGGTATGGAATTTGTAAAAGCAGTGCTAATGTTTGTGACGGACCATCTGTTGGAATGAAAACTGCAATGCACTTCATTTCTACATGGATTACAAAATGAATTCCTGTAGATGGTACACTGTAAAAGTTAATGCTGAATACCCTGAGGTGTTGGTAAGTTAGCTTCCAACACATCTTGTTTGTGTGTATATTATATATATATATATATATATATATATATATATATATATATATATATATATATATATATATATAATAGTGATACCTTGAGATACGAGTTTAATTCGTTCTGTGACCAAGCTCGTAAATCAAAATGCTCTTATCTCAAATCAATTGTCCCCACTGAATGAATTGAATCCGTTCCGGATCCCCTAAAAACACTGCAATTTTTTGGTTACATGTTTTTAAATAAGAAAAATGTACTTATAAATAACGAATATTGTATAAAAACACAATACAATAGAATGTACTGCAATAAACTGGCTTTATTAAGTACAGTACAGTATAATGTACAGCATTTACCTTGGAGAGCAGACGAGTTGAAGATGCTGATGGAGGTGGTGGAGAAAGGCTGAACTGAATAACTGAATGTTATTCACCGATTTTTGCCCTTTTCGCCGCACTTTCCTCACTTTCATCTGCAGGGGTTTTTGAGAAAAACCTGTCCAATGAGGTCTGTTTCATCCTCCCTTTCAGAATGTTTCTAAAATGTGTCATGCAAGTGTCATTAAATAGCACCGTCGCGCGCCCAGTTGAAACTTTTTCTGGCTGTTTCTTTTGAATAAAATCTGAAAGTTTCTCCCACATTCCCAACATTTCCTTTATCTCACTTGTAAAGATAACTTCCTCCGCCTCCTCCACGTCACTTACTTCCTGCAAAACCTCCGTGTGCTGCTGCGTCTGTAGCTCCTTTAGCTCCTCCATTGTCAGTTCCTCAGATTGCTCCTCGATGAGCTCATTGATGTCACCTTCATCCATGTCCAGGCTTGCTGGTGGATGTATCCTTCGGCCGCTATTATTCCTGCAAACATTTTGAGGTAATCCTCAGCTGCCTTCATATCATCGCTTGCTGCCTTACCATGCCTGACAACGGAGTGAATGCCGGTCCTCTTTTTAAAATTCTCGAACCAGACCAACTGGCTTTAAACGGCTCGCCCGATGTCAAGTCTGTCGAAGTGCCTGGGGTCTGCTGCTGCAAATCAGTGTAAATCGCTCGTGCCTTCTTACAGATTATAGCCTCAGTCACGGTATCTCCTGCGAGCTGCTTCTCCGTCAACCACACAATCAGCAGCTTCCCCATATTTTCATGGATAGATGTCCACTGTTTAGAAATGATTTGAACGCCCTTGGCTGCCGTTATAGCCTTTATCGACTCCTTCTGCTTCAGTATGGTGCAGATTGTAGAAGTGCTACGCTTGTACTGCTTCGCCAAATTGACTACACGCACACCTTGTTCATGTTTTTCTATAATTTCTTCCTTTAATTCAATGCACATCATCCACTTCTTCTTCTCTGCACTGTCCTTTGCACTCACTTTCTTCAGACCCATAGTTGGAAAAACGAAGTTTTGCAAAATAACTGCAAGCACAAATGCGAGCACAACACTGATGCTTCCACTGCGAGCTAACTGCTTAAAGTGAACGAGTGAGACACGGGATGTTGCGGCGTTCACTGTGGCGAGCTGCATGAACTAGCAGTGGGGTGGGGTATCTGAAGCTGGCTCATAACCCAAATTTTAGCTCTCAACTCAAAGCAAAAAACTGGCTAAGAGACTGCTCGTATCTCAAAAAACTCGTTAGTTGGGACACTCGCAAGTCAAGGTATCACTGTATTGTATATTGAAAGAGGCAATGACGCTGCCTTAATTACGAGTGTATATGACAAGGAATATTATGTGGATAATATATTACACTTTTCTAGCAATCATCCCTCATCTATTAAATGGAGTCGTGTTAAGACTCTGTAATACAAATACAGCCTGTTCACATCAGACTGCTACCACAAGACGTTTATTAAAACAATGCTTACATAGGAGGCACCACAGACCTCAGCAAACAATCAACTCTGATCTGATGTCCTACTTGGCCCACCGTTCCCTATCACAGTGGTTTATCAGAAAGTACAGCACACGTCCTGATCAGGCATCACAGTAGCCCATAAAGCTGCAAACACTCTGTGGACTTTTCTTTTTAATGCCAAAAGCAAGAAATCTGCAGCAGAGACATGGGATGCAGTGTACAGTATTCCATGCAGTGCATGCCCAGCTGTATACATGGAACAAACATCTAAAAGACTCACAACACGCATACAAGAGCATCACAATTCTGTCAGGACTCACGATCTCTGATATACGCCCATACAAGTTTAACCAGACACACGTTTAACTGGAGCACGGTGCGAGTAAAATTCAGGGCTAATGCTAAAGGTTCCAGAGAGCTGGCTGAGCCGTGGCTCTCAAATGAAAACGCCATCAACAGACACTTGGACATGAACCCAGCATGTGCCGGCTGTAAGAGATCAGCCTCGGCACAGACAGACATGGACTCCAGAAGTCTTCAAAATACCTGCACCCTTTATTTTGTGACACACACAACAACAACAACACAGTGCACAAGAATACCACACTCTACTCAGTCGTTTCTTTCTTCTGGCCGTCTCCACCCCTCTCTCTCATATGCTCCGTCCTCTTCTACCCAAATCCGTCTCCTCGAGTGGTGGCTGCAGGCTCCTCTTATAGCCCACCCGGAAGTGCTTCAGGTGGTAATTAGCCTAATTAGGCTGCACTTCCGGGTATGGCTGCACCACAGCCCAAACGGGCTTGTTAAGTCGTTCTGCTCCCCCTGGCGGTGGCCACGGAGACCAAAAGGCATGAGCTCTGGTGTTCCACGATTGTGGCCCCGATACCACCCAGGGGGGCTGCTCTCTTGAGCCCAGGGAAAGATAGTGCCCCTCTCCCGGTACGTCCTTCTTCCAGGCATCCCGATGGGGCAAGATCCCTGGTCGTCTGCCGCAAGGCTTAAAAAGAAGGACACCTAAGTAACATAAAACACTTTATATCCAACACCCTCCGAACCTCACCTTATTGATCCACCCCCTTGCATCCCCCATTTTCCTATATTTTGCCTTTGATTCCTGTATATCTAATCATTTTCCTCTGATAATGACACCTGGCATGTTGTTGAAAGTTTAGGAATAAAAACATATTTTAAGATACGTGACTTATTTTGTCCCTTTGTGGATTACTAACTACAAATATACAAGCCATATCACAAACCTAAAGTGTAAATAGGTCAGTTTATTAAGATTTGTGCCCACAGGAACCAACCTCAGATGTAGTGCCAGTCCATCGTAGGACCCACTGATGTTCAGACTCACACTAAGTCATTCCAGGTCAATTTAGATTTACCAAGCAGTTTATCTCCCACATCTTTGAGATTTATTACAAAAAACAGCGTAGATTGAAGAAAAGCGCACACCCGCTAAGAGAGCGTGCAGGCAGTGAACAGGCAGAACCCTGCTGGTGATTTAACCCTGACCACTGAAACCGTGAAGAAGGAGGGCTAACTGCTGTGCCAGCCACCTTTTTATTTACACCGTGTGTGTAAAGTTCTTATGTTCCGTTTTTTATTTTGCCAGCCTAGGCTCATCACCTTTTTAAAAACCCCATAAAAAGGTTGATTTCTCAAACTGCTATCCACTTAAACTCACGATGGGTGAACCTGATCAATGACCTCACTCCTGCCCCCTTAAATGGCTGCCTCGACTCAATATTAACCCTTCAAATCAGCAAGTTTATCAGCCTTAACAAAGAGGCCTTGCTTCACCTCTTACCCATTGATCAATATACCATCAGAATGACACCCAACACACACACACTTACATTGGATCCAGAACGGTATGATCCAATGTGTAACCTCTCAGATCAGTCCTCAGCCTTTGGCCTGCATTGTAGGATGCTCGCCTACATGGGCCTATAAAATGGTGAACACGATCACACAGCACTAGGGTTCAGTGTAGTACAATTCATTTTTCAATGGAACACCAGCATGTTAAATGGCTGTTTCATACTTTCATACTAAGTTCAACCAGGAGAAGGAAACAGCAGATATTTTTTGACCAAACTCTACGTAAACCCCTTGGCTACAATGTCTACCAAAGCCACAGTTCCTGTTTGGACAAAGTACATTGGAATTTTTATTTATTCTGTCAGTAAGTGATACAAATGTACAATTTACCACAACTAACTAAAAGGCAGTGTAGTCATAGAACAAGCAAAATGGAGAGGGAAATGCACCAAAGTCACTTCTTTTACTTTGCTTGTCACTGTTGTCCCCATGGCAGTAAGACTTCCTCCTGCACTGTATATACTGGCCACAGTCTCTTGGCTGTAAATGGCTTACACTGTACTCAATCCAGTGAGCCTTTTTATATTACACTGGAGACGGGGAGTCATGCAAGCTTGGCACTCACTGTGCTGATTTTAGGAGAGCGGCGCTCTGTTTGACCGACGGCTACTTCAGTAAGACGTGTCAAATTATTTTTAGAAGGCCACTCTGCACACAAGCTGTAAAATCTAAATATATATGCTGGCTATTTATTCCCTTTTGGTTTGGCAGCTCGAGTTAAGAAGGTGAAGCTGGGTTAAAGAAAAGTTCTTCATGGTCTAGAATGGTGCTTCTCAAACATCGGGTGGTGGGCTGTCACCTGTGGGTCGCGTTTTTAATATTGGTTATATTGGCAGTGGCTCGCTGCTCTGATAATCACGCTTGATTCACTAAAGGGGATCATTGATTTGTGGTGGTGAAGACCCCTACATGGGGGAGAAAGTGGGTCATGAGCCCAGAAAGGTCTAGAGGATGGCCTATTAAAAACCACTGGTCAGCATTCCAACCATTTTTTAAATTACATGTCCATCTGTGCCTCAAGGAAAACACAATTATAAACATTTTTAGAGATTTATGATTTCCATTTCTGAAGTACTGAATATGATTTATTTTACAATAGGAATTTGTCTGAAGTTGATTTTTTGATCCCTCTATTTGTCTTTTAAGACACTCCTCAATTGACTGCATTGAAAACACCATTTCCTGCCTGGCATTCATTTTCATTTGTAGCAGGTGATGTTTTTTATTGATATTATCCATCTATTTCTGCTACCTCAACATTCAGCTTAGAGCTCCAAAACGCTGGAGTCCACCTAAAGTACAGAGCATGTGACGCAGGGTGCAGCTCCAGATGGCAAGCCAGCACTTTGACACTATTACACTTATGTTAGGTACCAAGCAATTTAGGACCATTGTCAGAGCCATAGAAAGGTCATAGCCCCCATACGTAAGTGAGCAAGCATTAGAGATAAACCGTTGTATGGTGAAGCAGCATCACAACCCAGTTCTTTAGATTTGGAAGGTAGAAGGTGGTTGGCAGGATGGCTGGGGCATCCACCATGGCCCCTCACTTGAACTGTCCCTGTGGGGTGCTGCATCCTATACTCTGTTATATTTAGAAAGTCCTGTCTTAAATAATACTCCAAAGAGTTGCGAGAGTCAGCATGGGTAAAGAAGCTTTTAAGCATCTATAGCCCTGTATGTCCGACTCGTGTATCTGTGTAGTAACAGTGGCATTTGATTCTTTGGCCTTGAGATGAGTCCATTGGCATATCTGCATTGGGAAAGGCGCTTTGTGATCATTAATAAGCAGACATTAAATAGGTTCAGTTTCTCTCTGGGATAATAAAGTCTACCTGACCTAACCTAACCTAACCTCCATCCATCCATTTTCCAACCCGCTGAATCCGAACACAGGGTCACGGAGGTCTGCTGGAGCCAATCCCAGCCAACACAGGGCACAAGGCAGGAACCAATCCCGGGCAGGGTGCCAACCCACCGCAGCCTAACCTAACCTAACGTAGACAATTGTTTACCTGTCAACCTGTGGTTTTGCTGTTCTCTACTTTGCCATTTGTTTTGTTAGCTTGATTTTTAAAGAGGCTGAAGTTAGTGACTTGTTTGCAGTGAGTTATTCATGCAGGTCTGAGTAACGTGAAGAATCAACAGCTTAGAAGATATGCACTGATACAGTATGTACCATTAAACCTAATTCTGATCAGTGACTCAAAAGGTAAAATTCCACATTTTCATTTCATTTGTGCCTGGCCCAATGTAACACTTCCCCAAATCTAATACTAGATTTTGGTCGAAGACCTGAAAATGTTCAGGGTCACAACTCTACAATGATGAAGGAAATCCGGAGGGGGCAAGCACTTTTTCACAACACTGAATTATGTTTCCATTTTACTACACCAATATGTTTGTTGATGGACTTTGTGGCCAGTTTTATCTCACAGCCCCACCTGACCCTCATGTCAGCACTGTTACCTTAATATTGTGAGGCTGTAAATCTCCCCACCAGCCCCCAGTGCATAAATCTGATCACAGAAGCCATAACACCTGGCACTGTTTATAAGTGTTTATCCATCCATTTTTTTTATTACCTGCTTGTTTGGTTTTGGTTTAACGGTAGCTGGTGTCAAACCTGACGGCAAAGGATACAAGGTGGGAACCAACTCTGTAATGGATGCCACTCCATCACAAGTTAGACTTTTTCACAAACTCAAGACTGAGTTGGTCCAACTTAGTGTTGTCACTTAACATAAGATACACATATTTGGTATGTGTGAGAAAAATCGGTGTACCCAGCAGAAGAACCCCTCATCAACACTGAGAAAACATACGAATTACATGTAGGCAGTGCCCATGCTGATATTGATAAGGTTCTCAAACATTATCTGTGGTCGGCCACATCTTTAATTCTGAATAAGGGAAGTAGTGTGTGACCCTGTGGCCTTTTTGTGGAATGTAATTCTGTCTTTCAGTACAATTGACCTTCTCTGAACTGTCACAAGTGGCGCAGTGGCACAACAGTAGCACTGCTGCCTCGCAGTAACAAAACTAGGGTTCTCGTACCGGGTCCTGCCTGCATGGAGTTTGCACGTACTCCTCAGGTCTGTGTGGGTTTCCTTCCCACTGTCCGGAGATGTGCAGGTTAGGTGACTTGGTGATCCTAAATTGGCTCTGGTGTGTGATTCGGGTGTGTGTGTGTGTGTGTTTGCATGTTTTCCCTTGCGATGAACTGGCACCCTGTCAAGGGTTTGGTCCTGCTTTGCACCCTATACTAGGTGGGATAGGCGCCAGGAGACCTCTGTGACCCTGTTCAGGACTAAGCGGGTTAGAAGACTTGTCAGTCTGATCTGTCACACATTGGGGCTTTTCTTAAATATTGGGAAAGGACCCAACAGGATTGTGTTTCTGTTCTGATGCAGTATTTTTTAAAACGTTCTTCCATAAGGGTGTTCAGGTTATTGTTATTACCTCTTTTCATTATTCATTTCCATAAAGGGTGAAGATACCCTAACTAAATCCCCAAGAGCCCAGGCCATAACTGAAGACACACAGGGCCTAGTCATCCAGTTTCCTAAAAAGACATGGACTGGCACTACTCTTCAGTGGCTCCCACAAAATCAAGTCTGTCCACACAGGGCATGGAGAACTTCACCACCTCAGCAGTGCTGATTGAGGAACCGACTGGTAAGAAGCACCTCCTTTAGACATGATAGATTGGCTGATGAGTTATAATGAGTGATGCATGTTAGAGTCTGTAATGGACCAAGTTCTGTTAGATGTCCAGAAAATGTGGTGTGCTCTTGGATCCATTACCTTAGCCCAGGCTTGAAGTGAGCAGAGTGTTAATATATCTACCTGCAAAACTGTTATATCTTAAGGCAGTGCTTTCAGCAGGTCTACTAAGATGGATGCTCTACATGCAAGTAACTAACTTGAGTAAATGACGAGTGCATATTACAGTGACAGCAGCTGCTTTCACACTGATTTGGTCCTTACATCCCATAATATTTAAGGTCATTTGCAAATATGCTGGTCAGATCCTTTAGCACAACTTATTGGTTGCAAAGTCTCAAAAAAAAGATCTCAGCATCTTTTACACATAGCTGGTGTTACCTAATTTGGACATGTCAGAATTTAAAGAGTTTGAAAATGGTTAGTCAGAAGCAGATGTGGGTAGTAACGAGTTACATTTACTCCATTACATTTACTTAAGTAACTTTTTAAAAAAATTTTACTTCTAAGAGTAGTTTTACTGCACCATACTTTTTACTTTTACTTGAGTACATTTGTGAAGAAGAAACACTACTCTTACTCCGCTACATTGGGCAACACTCGAATCGTTACTTTTTTCCATTAGATACTTTATATTTTTGCCGGAGAGAAACCACCAGTGGATCTACTGCATGACTGTTTCACCAATCCGACGTAGCAACAATAATCACATGGCTCCATTTCACAAATCAGATGTAGCCATGCAGTCACGTGACCACCACACACTCCTCACAGACAGGGAAAGAAAGAATACAATTGGAACCTCGGTTTGCGAGCATAATTCGTTCCGGAAACGTGCTCGTAGTCCAAAGCACTCGTATATCAAAGTGAATTTCCCTATAAGAAATAATGGAAACTCAGATGATTTGTTCCACAACTCAAAACTATTCATTTAAAAATGATTAATACAAAATATAAAGTAAAAACAAATTAACCTGCACTTCACCTTTGAAAAGAATCATGACTGGTGTGAGCGAGTTTCTAAACTCTTGTGGGATTTCACCCAACGGGACGACACGCGGAAGAGCGTCCCGAATCAACCACAGGCACCCAGTGCTGTAGCAGTTCGCTGTAAAAGCCAAACATGCACAGACACAGACAGTCAAGGTAAAGTGAGACTTCTTGTACGTGCACAAGCTGCCTTGTTCTAATGTTATTTTCTATCAGCTGTGCTATTTGGAGGGCAAGTGAATATGCAGTATTATACGGTCAGTGTACAGTCAGTATATCTTGTCACTGTAAGTAGTTTGCACTGTTCAGACATACATGTTACCTACTGTAGGTATTGGCTTCAAAAACTTTGTTGTGAAAAAACTGAGATTTGGAACTTTGTGTTATTTGTGCATCTTTATTTTGTAAAGATGTTATTTATTTTTACTAATTTTTTATTTTATTATTTGGAAATAGCAGAATTGGCACATTATTTTATATTTTGTCTTTCTTATTACAACAGTTCTAAAAACTAAATCATTTATTATGATCAAACAGTTACTCAGTACTTGAGTAGTCTTTTCACCAAATACTTTTTTACTCTTACTTGAGTAATTTTTTGGATGACTACTTTTTACTTCTACTTGAGTAATATTATTTTGAAGTAACACTGCTCTTACTTGAGTACAATTTTTGGCTACTCTACCCACCTCTGGTCAGAAGGTATTGAAGCATGAGGAGCCCTCAAGAAAAGCAATTCAGTGCCGGATTGAAGAGGTAGAGGAAAAACTCCAGGACTGTTTTGATTTTCTAAACTAAGACATTTTTAGAGGCTCATCATCACATCTGGATTAGTATGCAAATTTCTTAATGGGATTCGTCAAAAATGTTTGTGTGAATACAAAAACAATGCACATATTTCCTAAGGAGAAAACTGTGGATTACCATTAACACCAGGAAATTATCTGAAGGCATGCAGCAATGCAGTTTTAGAAGTTGATATAAAAACATGCAATAAATGCGAGCTCAGAAAGAAAATTATGTCAGTATAGGGAAACCTGGGAACCATGTGTAGTACCAGTAATGATTCATGTAAACTTTGGCAGGGTTTGCAAATCTCTCTATTATAATTTTAAAAAATCCTGGGACGAGACCAAGATTTTTAGCCTGGGACGAGATGTGACTTTTTCAGAGGGATACTTTCACGTCCCGTGAAACGAGACTCTGTGGCAAGAGACTTAACCAAACAAACAAGTAGAACGTTGTAAAGAATTCAAAAACGTTGGCACGATACACATGCAGAGCAGGTTAGAGATAATGAAAGTATTAAAATTTGAAAAATCTTGTAAGATTTGATGATAAGATCACTTGGCGCAAACAAACAGAAATTATTACTTTTTGAAATAACGGAACAACAAAAAGAGATTGATTATACTGTTCAGATTTAAAATTTAAGTCGGAGACTTGTAGATCGGCTAATTCGTGTTGCCATCAGGGAAAAGTAGTGTTTCTTCCCAATGAAGAAGCGAATTCACGAGAATTAAAAGATTTGTGGTTTGGTGAAAGTGAAATCCACATACGTGAGCGACAGAGATACGAAGTTGCTGGTGCGTAGCGCAGGCCAGGGGTGGTTGGCGAGTGAAGCGAGCAGGAGGCAAAGCCACCTAGTGCTTACAGATTGCAAACTAAAGCCTAATCCAATATCATTGACATTTTCCCTCCCTGATGAACCCAATCCATTCTACACACTCTTTGATCAAAATATCAAGCAGCCTACTGTTCGATTTGATTGCAGCACCACATGATCCATCGTTCTTTATTTCTTAACATAATTTAAGGAACATTTTTAAATGAGTTAATGTCCATAAGGTATCTGGCCCAAATGAAATTTCAGGGAGGGTTTCAAAAACATATAGTGACCAGTTAGCTGGCATCTTCACATCTTTAATTTTGTGCTGAAAGAATCCGCAGTCTCAGTTGACATTAAAAGGACAGAAATTATCCCTTTGCCTAAGAAAGCAAAAGTTGACTGACTGAATGACTGCGGACCTGTGGCAGTCACTCCAGTCATGATGAAGTGCTTTGATCGTCTGGTGCTGGGATGTATTTTACAGAATATTCTAGAATAGTTATGATTACCTCCAGGTTGCATCATCTCAGGTCCACAGAGGATGCAGTATCCCTTGCACTTCTTACCATCCTGGCAAACCCAGATAATAAAAACTTTCCATGCCCAAGACCTGTTTATATACAGCAGCTCTGCATTAAATACTGTTGTGCCATCAAAAATGATCATCAAACTTCTTAATTTAGTACCACCCTTTGTAACTGGCAGACCACAATATGTACACATTGGCAGTCTCACATTCTTGCAGATCCTCAGCACAGACACTCGACACGGTATTGTGCCGAAACCCCTTCTGTACTCCTTGCTCACCTCTGACACTCCATTTATTTTGCTCATGATACCACCATCATAGGCTTGGTCACCTACAGCGGTCAGATGGCTTACAGAGAAGTAGTTTACCTGTTAAAACAGTGGTGCCAGGGCAACTATTTCACCCTACTTGACAGCAAAACCAAGGTGTTGGTCATAGACTTAAGAAAGCAGACTACATCACCATTTACATCAGAGAGGATGCAGTGGAGGGGATAAGCAACTTTAAATTTCTTGGAGTGACCATCACTTATGAATTGAAGTGGGCACAACACATTCCGGCCTTTGTGAAGAAGGAAAGCTCAGATTTCTCCATTTGTGCTCTCTACCTTTTACAGGTACAGAGTTGAGTTCATCCCTGGCTGACTGTATCACATCCCAGTACAAAGTCTGCTCAACTCAACACCGTAAAACACTGCAGGGGGTGGAGAAGATGGCACAAATATTACCAATACCCAGCTGCCTTGTGTTTAAGACGTGTATGATAGATGCTGCCTTCAGACCTCAGCTTCCTTCTCAGCTGCTTGTCTCAATTTTCTTATCTAGCAAACAGTACAGGACCATTGCACTCACACTTGTAGATTAAGAAAAAGTTTGTGATGAACAAGCAGTCTTAGTTGCATATCATTATCTAACTATATAAAATATATCTAATTATCAACCTACAGAAGGCTCAATTCAAAGACATCCCAAAAATCAAAGTGAAAAAATGATGCGGCAGGCTGGTCCATTTTGCTGAAATTTCATTGCAGCAACACAGAATCGTACTCAGTAGTTTCTATGGCCCCCACATGCTTGTTGATGGTGTCCTGGGGGATCTCCTCCCAGATCTGGACCAAGGCATCACTTCATCCTCCAGGAACTGCCTGCATACTCTCACCACATGAGGCCGGGCATTGTAGTGAACTAGGAGGAACCCAGGATCCACTGCACCAGCATAGGGTCTGACAATGGGTCCAAGGATTTCATCCCGATACCTAATGGCAGTCAAAGTGCCATTCTCTATCCTGTAGAGGGGTCTGTGTGTCTCTCCATGGATATGCCTCCCCAGACCATCACTGACCCACCACCAAGCCGGTCATGCTGAATGATGTTACAGGCAGCATAATGTTCTCCACGGCTTCTCCAGACCCTTTCACATCTGCCACATGTGCTCAGGGTGAACCTGCTCTCATCTGTAAAAAGCTCAGGGCGCCAGTGGTGGACCTGCCAATTCTGCCATTCTATGGCAAATGCCAATCGAGCTCCACGGTGCCAGGCAGTGAGCACAGGGTCCATTAGGGGACATTGGGCCCTCAGGCCACCCTCATGAAGTTTGTTCCTGATTGTTTGTTCAGAGACATTCACAACAGTGGCCTGCTGGAGGTCATTTTGTAGGACTCTGGCAGTGCTCGTCCTGTTCCTCCTTGCCCAAAGGAGCAGATACCGGTCCAGCTCTCCTAGAGTAACTGCCTGTCTTCTGGAATCTCCTCCATGCCCTTGAGACTTTGCTGGGAGATGCAGTAAACCTTCTGGCAATGGTGCATATTGATGTGCCATCCTGGAGAAGTTGGACAACCTGTGCAACCTCTGTAGGGTCCAGGTATCGCCTCATGCTACCAGTAGTGACACTGACCATAGCCAAATACAAAACAAGTAAAAAAACAGATGAGGAGGGAAAAATGTCAGTGGCCTCCACCTGTTAAACCATTTCTGTTTTGGGGGTCGTCTCATTGTTGCCCCTCTAGTGCACCTGTTGTTCCTTTCATTAACACCAAACAGCTGAAACTGATTAACAACCCCCTCTGCTACTTAACTGACCAGATTAATAGACCAGAAGTCTTATTGATTTGATGCTATCCTCTGATTAAAAAGTGCTCCTTTAATTTTTTTGGGCAATATATACAGTATATATATATATCTATACTAATTAATAAAAGGCAAAGCCCTCACTGACTCACTGACTCACTGACTGACTGACTGACTCACTCACTCACTCACTCATCACTAATTCTCCAACTTCCCGTGTAGGTGGAAGGTTGAAATTTAGCAGGCTCATTCCTTACAGCTTACTTACAAAAGTTAGGCAGGTTTCATTTCGAAATTCTACACGTAATGGTCATAACTGGAACCTCTTTTTTGTCCATATACTGTAATAGAGTGCACCTCCATGGCCGTGGGAGGCGGAGTTGCGTATCGCGTCATCACGACACCCACGTAATCACGTGAACTGACTGTGAACGCAGTACATACAAAACAAGGAAGAGCCCCAAAGAGCACTGAAGAAAACATTCATTACACAATTGATAAGGCAGCGAAACAATAAGAAGCGACCGAGTGACGCATACAAGCATATTCATAAGTGCAGCTACTGCGGAAACAAAGCACGGTGTAAACCGTAAGTTTAAATTAAGTTTATAGAAACGCTCCCGCTGCCGTTTGCAATACCATATTCGCGACGTACAAGTTTAATGAGAAGCCACGAGGTATAAACGAGACTTTGGATCACTTTGTAACGGAGTTAAAATTGCTGTAGCGAGAAACTTTTAAGTGCCGGGTCTTAGCTAACATTAAATAAAGCCGTGGACATCGCAACATCACACAAGAGAGCGGCTCACGTGAACATATGAAGCGACTGACGCATACAGACATATTCATGAGTGCAGGTACTTCGGAAGCAAAGCACCGTGTAAACCTAAAGTTTAAATTAAGTTCATAGACCTACAAAAGGTTGCCATTGATTTGAGGCAAGATTGCTTTTCTCCTGTACAACTATACGTTGCATTCTCAACAGTAAACTTGCACGGCTTGGTCATATTACAACCGGAGTGCTGAACTGACAACGTGGTATACAAAGAGAACTATAACAATCGTAATAAACGAACAAAAAAACAGCGGAGAACTCGTGGATTAAATAAAAAGGCTGCTTCCTTGGCGAAGCAAGGAAAAAGGAAGACCTTATATGGCGTTCGTTTATTAAACAGCGGAAAAGCTGTGTTAAGGCTGCTTCACAAGAAAATAACAGAGCGCCTTATATGAACAGGCAGTCAGCTAAAGAAGGGAATCAATAAATAACTATAATCGTAATAAACGAACAAAAAATAGCAGAGAATCCGTGTACTACATAAAGGAAATGGGTACCTGAACAGAAAAGTGAGTCTCAAATAGCTACACAATAACTATAACAATCGTAATAAACGAACAATAAAAGAATACAGAACCGCTAAGCAAGGAGAAAGGACAGCCTTATATGGCGTTCGTTTATAAAACAGCGGACAGGCTGTGTAAAGGCAGCTTCACAAAAAAACAGATCCTTAACAAATTGTTATTGGTATATTTTCCCTCAATTTAAAAAGGTTTTCTTTTGTTCTTAATAAAAATTTAAAAGCAGTACTTCACTGCTGCGAAGCGCAGGGATTTCTCTCTCTCTCTCTCTCTCTCTCTCTCTCTCTCTCTCTCTCTCTCTCTATATATATATATATATATATATATATATATATATATATATATATATATATATATATATATATATATTCATCCATCCATTTTCCAACCCGCTGAATCTGAACACAGGGTCACGGGGGTCTGCTGGAGCCAATCCCAGCCAACACAGGGCACAAGGCAGGGAACCAATCCTGGGCAGGGTGCCAACCCACCGCAGGACACACACAAGCACACCCACCACCCACACACCAAGCACACACTAGGGCCAATTTAGAATCGCCAATCCACCTACCCTGCATGTCTTTGGACTGTGGGAGGAAACCGGAGTGCACGGAGGAAACCCACGCAGACACGGGGAGAACATGCAAACTCCACGCAGGGAGGACCCGGGAAGCGAACCCAGGTCCCCAGATCTCCCAACTGCGAGGCAGCAGCGCTACCCATTGCGCCACCGTGCCACCCATATATATATATATATATATATATATGTGAATGTATGTATGTATATATGTATGTCTATATACATATATGTAGATATGTATATTTCTATATGTGTATATATATGTAGATATGTATATATATGTAGATATGTATATATGTATATATATATGTGTCTGTATGTGTGTGTATATATATATATATATATATATATATATATATAATATGTGTATATGTATGTGTATATATATGTTGATATGTGTATATGTAGATATGTATATATATGTTTACATAACCTCTGTAACACACTACTTCTCCGCTGCGAAGTGTGGGTATTTTGCTAGTATATATATATATATATATATATATATATATATATATATATATAAATATATGGGCGGCATGGTGGCGCAGTGGGTAGCGCTGCTGCCTCGCAGTTGGGAGACCTGGGTTCGCCTCCTGGGTCCTCCCTGCGTGGAGTTTGCATGTTCTCCCCGTGTCTGCGTGGGTTTCCTCCGGGCACTCCGGTTTCCTCCCACAGTCCAAAGACATGCTGGTTAGGTGGATTGGTGATTCTAAATTGGCCCTAGTGTGTGCTGGGTGTGTGGGTGTGTTTGTGTGTGTCCTGCGGTGGGTTGGCACCCTGCCCAGGATTGGTTCCCTGCCTTGTGCCCTGTGTTGGCTGGGATTGGCTCCAGCAGACCCCCGTGACCCTGTGTTCAGATTCAGCGGGTTGGATAATGGATGGATGGATGGATGGATATATATATATATATATATATATATATATTCATAGGTATAAATCGCAATCTAATTAATTTGAGCGGTTACCTACCAGGTAACTCTTGTGGTTGGTCTGCCAGTCAGCAAACATCTGCCACATCCTCTCAGTTGTGAGAAGCAGATCATAGATATGTGATCCAGTGCCTGCCATGGAAAAACTGCAAAATGTTGGTGTTCACGATGCAATCCTGATGCAAACTGGTGGCAGGGTGATGTCAGCAACATAGCAGCAAAAATACAAGTAAATAAATAACAGGAAAACAAAATATTTTTGTTCAACAATAATCAAGAAACATAGAAAACAGAAAAATCTTTTTCAAAGTATTTCATTTGAGGTTTCAATTTTAGTTCAGACTCTGAGATAAACACACTCTGTCACACATCTAAGCAACCACATAGCACCATAGCGATCAAAATGTCTAAAATGACAGATTTATGTGTTTACTAGCTGTTGTACTCGTCTAAGATGGAGTGAAATCTAAGTGATCAATGTAGACCTCAGTGTTAATGTTTGCAGTGCTCCCTGCAATGCACGTGTCTCTGTTATATGCCACTTGGTATGCCGTGTTAATGTTTGTGATGCACCATCTGTTGGAAAGACAGAGACATAGTAACTGGATGGACACACAGACAGACACATTGACACTTATCCTTTTATTAAAGTGGATTATTGTCACATATACTGAGTACAGAAAAATTCTTACTTGCATGAAAAAGAAGGTGACACCCATCCATAAGCAGATTTACAAAATGGCAATATAATGATATCACTGAAACAATGATGAAAATGTAAACAATTAAAATTTAGTTACACACAAAATCAAAAGCAAATGGCACTAATTAATTTTTATTGCAGCCCTGTAAGACAGCTTTTACAAAACACTATATCTGTGGTGTAGTCAGAGGTAAAGACATCAGTGGGGAGCTGTCTTAAAATTTACTGTCTAATAACTAACTTAATCTTTAAAAATTTTGCATATTCAAATTGTTTTGTAAACACATTAGAATGCAATGGTAGTTAATTTCAAGTAAGGCATTTAGAGGAAAGCATTAGCATTAAAATTGTTTACCGTAGATATCATCACATGGGTGCAGCTGTGAATGAAACTTCATGACACTGCTGTCCAGGCATTGACTCGAGATTCAAAGAACAACAGACAAGCATCTCTTAATCAGTGAGAGCAGGTCCTCCGTCTTCACAGAGATGAATAATATGGTTGGGTTGAGGTGCTTAAATCCTTTACTACATTAAAAATGCAAAGTAAGCAAGCAGTGGTCTGATGAGTGATGAAAAAATGTCATCTGGTCAGATCAGTCATACTGCAACACTTTCCTATTATAGGCCAAACTGGGTATTGCCCTATGGCACACTAGCTGCTAAAATAAACGACTTAACAGAAATGTAGATCTAACCATTTACATTCCATTAATACGAATAGCTCTGCTCTTCTGCAGCTCTTTGGGTAGCCAACATTTTGCCAGCTTTCTGAATTTCCTCTGATAATCAGGCATATTAATCAAAGATGAACCAACATCTGGGCAGACTTTTATCAGACCAAGAGGTGTTTGGAATGTGTTCTGCTTAAAAGGGCAGGTAATACGGACGAGAAGGTGAAGCATAGTTGGAAAAATGCATCAAATGATATAACCGGAAGGGTGAAATATCTCTAATAATAAAGCCAAAACACCAAACTCAAATTAAAGTTGAATCAAAAGAGTCTTTAACCAGTGATATTTAGAGAATAACCACACTATAAAAATCCACAATCTTGGACCACCGGAAAGTGCATGGCACTTGGAACCTTTATACTGTTGCAATGGTGATGTCATACAACAGCAATATTCCAATAGCAACAATATGGCAACTGGACGACAAAATGGTGGTACCTCTAGAAAACAAAACGCTGTTGTAAAAACAAAATGAAAATTAAAAACTGATTTCAAAAATTAAATCCCCCAAAACCTTTGCAAGCAAGGACAAAAGTTAAAAACAGAATAAGCTTATAATGTCTATCTGAACTCCTGTCTACTCTGATGGACACATTCCTGCTCCTCTAAGTAGGTACCTCCTCTTTAACTGGAAGTGAACTCAAATCTATCTTTGCTGTCTCTTCGGAGCCATGAAGCTCACTCAGATATCTCCTTTTGAACTGAAAGCACCCTCTTTGGGCCTGGAAGTATCTCAGTCCTTACTTCCCTTAGAGCTGGACGCTCAGAAAACTCTCTAAGGGGGTCACAAATTCAAAGACCAGTACTTCCAAGCCAAACTCTGTGCCAGGGACTGAACCCAACGAGGGATCAGCCTAACTTGAAAATGAGAATTCCAGTGCAGAAACTCTTGTGATAGACAGAAGTGATGATTTTCTCTGGCAGGTTACAGAAGGCACAGCAAACAGACTAACATTTAGAAGGAGCTTAGGTAGAATGCACCACACTGGGGACGGCAAGAAAGGACTCTGGGTCAAACATAATGTATTGGGATTAATAAAGTATCTATCTATCTATCTATCTATCTATCTATCTATCTATCTATCTATCTATCTATCTATCTATCTATCTATCTATCTATCTATCTATCTATCTATCTATCTATCTATCTATCTATCTATCTATCTATCTATCTATCTATCTATCTATCTATCTTCACTTGAACCATGAGCAAGGAGAATGCTCGTCTACACAGAACTGAAAATCTAAAAAAGCTTGGGGTCATACAAATGGTTTTATCTGTGCCAAAATAAGTTAGCACTGTACGCAGCCAATAAATAACTGACTAAAGACCTGCTTCCTCATACATAATTGGCTCATGAAAAACTGAGCCAAGTAAACTTTTAGCTTTATTACTTTGTGACTAATGTGGAAATAAAAGAGCCTCAAGTCAAAGCACAGTGCAATGCCAGCTCCCCAATCATGGCTAGGCCTTTGAGCGAGCAGGAGCAGGCTGACTGTGATGTCACTCTACAACTCCAAAAGAGGAATACTGAATGAAAAAAGCCTGTTAAAAAAATGAAGAAACTCCGGAAACTCCGCAAAATGAACAAAGAGCTGACGTCTTCTGTGTTCCGCTCAGCATTCAGCCTCCATCTGACTTAGACAGCTGTGTGGCTAAAGAGCTCCATCTAAAGCGTTTTTTTTTTTTTTGTGTAAGATCAAATGGCAAATAAAATAAAAAGTTTCAGCACAGCACAAGCATTTGTTTTGTAGACCTGCCTTCCATTATTATGTTTGTATTCATATTCACAACTAGATTATTTAGTCGGCAATCTGTGAAACTGCTCGGGTGAGTTGACCTTCTGTTTGGTGAAGCATCTCGGATATACACAAGTATGAAGCTTTTTCTCTTCCTGACAATTCTTTTATTTGCTTTTCTTTAACTTATAATCTTTAGTTGTACTCGTCTCTCTGTGTACTTTTCAATGTTAATATCACCTGAAGTGCAATGTTAGTCAGTGAGACTCGGGCATTGGTGGATCTACCAATAAGCTTCAGGGTCCCAAATCCCAGAGGGGGCCCCAGAAGCAACTTTAGTCCACATTACTTAAAAATTTTGAGTATCTTCTGTATGAGAAGGGGTCTTTACAAAAATAAGGATATAGTGTAATTCAAAAGAAAATAATAGTTAAAATAAAAATGAAAAGGTTATTGAAGTATCATATAAAATTAAAGATGTTTCTAAATATACTGTATCTAATATAAAATAATTATAAATAATTTCAAATACTATTAACATTATCATTTTTGTTAAAATTATTTATGCTTTTCGTGTGCATTGATGCAGAAAGGTATCCTTTATAAAGAACAAATTTCAGTCTGCCATGACTGGAGAGTACTTAAATTCTTTATGCATATTGTCTTTAGAGGGCGGCACGGTGGCGCAGTGGGTAGCGCTGCTGCCTCGCAGTTGGGAGACCTGGGGACCTGGGTTCGCTTCCCGGGTCCTCCCTGGGTGGAGTTTGCATGTTCTCCCCGTGTCTGCGTGGGTTTCCTCCGGGCGCTCCGGTTTCCTCCCACAGTCCAAAGACATGCAGGTTAGGTGGATTGGCGATTCTAAATTGGCCCTAGTGTGTGCTTGGTGTGTGGGTGTGTTTGTGTGTGTCCTGCGGTGGGTTGGCACCCTGCCCAGGATTGGTTCCTGCCTTGTGCCCTATGTTGGTTGGGATTGGCTCCAGCAGACTCCCGTGACCCTGTGTTCGGATTCAGCGGGTTGGAAAATGGATGGATGGATATTGTCTTTAGAAAATGACATTGCAAGGAAGCTCTCAAATGACAAAACTGTACATGAATATATTTCTAGAAAAAAACAGAAGAAAGAGTTCTTTGTAAAATGTGCTTCATATAGTATGTATTGTCATGGGTGTCTAGAATAAAAGATTATATTGACTGTGGTCTTCTCTGTGTTTTATTTATATTGTATGATGCATCAAGTGTGTGTAGAACATTTCCGTAATTTTCATCCCCCCATAACATGAATATTATATGGCATAGGAAATTATTTCTCATGCCGGTGACTTTGACCTGTGAGATACAGTGCAGTGCAGAAGTGTTCATCACCCTTGGTGTTTGTACAACCTGGAATTAAAATAGATATTGGACCCAAATTTGGGGTTATCACCATTGGATTTACACAACATGCCTATCACTTTGAAGGTGCAAAACATTTTATTGTGACACAAAAAAATAACAGAAACTGAAATCATGAGTGTGCATAGGTATTAACCCCCCAAAGTCAATACTTTTTTGTAGAACCCCCAGTTCCAACTTGTTGAATGTCTCCATTCGTTTAGCACATCTAGTCACTTTGATTTTCGCTCATTCATCAAGGCAAAATTACTCCGACCCCTTCACGTTAGATGGATTGTGTTGGTGTGTCTTCAAGTCCTGCCACAGATTCTTAGTTGGATTGAGGTCTGGGCTTGGACGAGGCCATCTTTTAAATGTTTCCCTTTAAAGCGCTCCAATGCAGTATGCTTAGGGTCATTCATTGTCCTGCTGGAAGATGAACCTTCATCCCAGTCTCAAATCTCTGGCAGACTAAAGAATTGCCCCATATTTAGTGCCATCCATCATTCCTTCAATCCTGCAGTTTTCCTGTCCCTGCAGCATGATGCTGCCATCACCATGCTTCAGTATGGGAATGGTGGTCTCGAGGTGATGGGAAGTGTTGGGTTTGCACCGCACATGGCATTTCCCATGATTTCAGTCTCATCTGACCAGAGAACCTTCTTCCATGTGTTTATGGAGTCCGCCACATGCTGTTGGGCAATCTCGAAATGTGTTTTCTTAATTTTTTTTCTTTAAGCAATGGCTATTTTTTCCGGCCACTCTTCCATAAAGCCCTGTTCTGTGGGTTATACAGCTTAAAGTGGTCTATATAATCATTGTCTTGATTTTCCATCTCTGCTGTGGATTTCTGCAGCTCCTTCAGTGTTAACCTTCGTTGCATCTCTGATTAATGCGCTCCTTGCCCAGTCTGCGGACTTTGGTGGGTGCCTTCTCTTATCAGGTTTGTAGTGGTGCCTTATTCTTTCCATTTTGTTGTAATGGATTTAATGGTACTCTGTGAAATGTTCAAAGTTTATTTTTTTCTTATACCCTAACCCTGATCATCCCTGATACTTCTTCACAACTTTTGTCTCTTTGGAGAACTCCTTGGCCTTCATGTTGCTTGTTTAGTGGTGTTACAGAGTCAGGGGTCTTTCAGAAGAGGGTTATTTATACAGATGTCACGTGACACTTTGATGGCACACAGGTGGACCCTAATTAACTAATTAGGTGGCTTTTGAAGTTAATTGGTTGGACCAGATCTTATTTAGGGGTTTCATAGCAAAGGGGAGGAATATATATGCACTCACAAAGTTTCAGTTTTTAACTTGTTTTTACTTTTTCACATACAAAGTATAGGGAAGGTATTGGAATCGTCCAAAGATTTGATGTTGAGATTTTCATGAAACTCGATGTTTTAGACCTCTCTGAGTCCAAAAATATCATTTTTGGAATTGGGTCTGAGTGTCTTTCTGTGTGTGTGTGCTTGTAAACACGATAATTTGAGTACACTTTCACTTAGGTCAACAAAATTTTGCATACAAGTATCAGGTACAAAACGTAGATTTTCTATCAACTTTTGGGCTATTTATGTTAACCGGTAGTGGTACTTTACCTTTTATACATGCAGCTGCAGAGTCCAAAGTATTCAACTTTACTTTTATAATAATTGTTCAAAATATTATTAAATTTGATTTGATTTGTTGTTGATGGTTCTTTAATGTACATAAAATAAAAATATAATCATTGTCTTGCGGTTTACTCCTCAAATGTCCATCCCCATATCTGAGTATACAAGAAAGTCTAGGGGAGACCACTCCCAATTTTATTTATTTTTTTGTATACTGTAAATATTAGCCCTGGGAAAGTAATGCGTTAATTTTTGTGTGGCCTGTTTAATGTGTTGCGAAATATTGTCACATCCAGGGCCAGCAATGAGGCAAACACCTCAGGCAGTGCTTTGGTCAGGGTGGCATTTTCATGTATTATTATTATGATTATTTTTTTAACATTCCAAAACAATAATAATACAAATAAGTTAACTGTGTACCTAAAGAATTACTTACACATCCAGTATCATATTTATATACCACCTTTGAAAATTTGATATCATTTTCATTTAAAGGTTTGACATTTCATATTACGGTACATGGTTCACATCGATACACCACATGTCAACACATAGCACTGGGGTTCGTTTTCTCGATTTCTACATATTCACATAGGTGTAGGGGAGTGGTAGGAAAGGGGGTGGGTAGGGGGGTTTACAGCAGTCCTGGTACTATACTGGAGAAAAGTTGCAAAGGTAAAAGTTACACTCTCTTTTTCTATTATTTCATGTTTTTGTAAGAAGATCAAATAAAAGTCATATGACATAAGTGCTAAATAAGTTATCTTTGAATGGCACTAACACCAAAATAAGTCTCTGGTGCCTCTGTATTTAACTCACCGGTCTGCCAGGTAGCTTACAGTGCTGACTGCCCTAATATAATGACCAAATCCTGTGAAGTAGAAGTATAATGATTAGCAGCTACTGAGATGTTTTTTTAGTGTGCCAGGAGCAAAGCTTTAGGTAGAGTAGTGTTTTCCAACCGTTTTTCTGTGGTGACACATTTTTCGTAACCAATAAAATCCCAAGGCACACCACGATTCTACCAAGCACTATACACATGCTAAACTGTCTGCAAAACGGCGATCACAGAGCTGCTTTTATGTCGGCCTCTCCAGGTCTCGACCACCTGAGGAGCATTGTCTCTCTCAGGTCAGGACCCAGGGGCATTATGCTGTCATTTCCACGGCACATCAGTTGAAAAACACTTGTGTAAGGTATAATTATCAAGTCGTTGATGGTGATGAACAATTGAGGATAGTATTTGTGGAGTTTTAACACAAGTTTTAATGTATGCCCATTTAAGAGATTTGTATTATTTCAAATAAATCAATCTTCAACGATTAATTCAAAGTCAACAGTTGTTTCGATCATTTAAGTTTACTTTGATACGTCTGTGTCTCATATGCTATGCCAATTTCATAATTAATACTTTGGCCTCATTTTCTTATTGTCTTCTTTTCAACTTGTCTTTTAGGAAGACATTCAAATTCAGGTTGTACTTGCTCAAGTAGTATTTTATTAAAAGTTCAGGGTTGAGGTCATTGATTAATTTTAAACTATGCCATTCATTTTTTAAATTTGTTTTAATTCCATTGTGTTGATTCTAAATTAAATTTGTGATTCATTGTGTATTTACCTCATGATTTATTTATTAATTTTATAATTACATCTATTAATGTTAGATGCAATTAATCACGATTAATTACATACATTTATGCAATTAATTAGTTCATTTTTGCTTTGCTCCCTCCCCCACCATAACCTATCATTTATGGGGGAAGAACAAAAGCTTTAGATACGTCAAAAATTTCGATCTCCAGTTTTCAACGGATCTCAATGTTTTAGGGTCCCCTGATACCGAAAACATCGATATCTCAGTAATGGGTGTGTGTCTGTCTGTGTGTCACAGTTTCTTGAGGATGGTCTAGAGCTAAAACAGCTGGATGGAAAAATACCAAACTTGAAACTTAAGTCTGTTATGAGATAACGATGTGCTGATTAGTTTTTGAGCCAAATCGAGCATGAGAAAGAGGCACTCTAGAGGAACTCTCAAATACCACAATTCTGCAATTAAATATGCCTTCTTCTCATCAATTGCTATTGTAATGACTTATTTTATGATCAGGAAGATCAGCATCAGAGCAGTAAATAATTATTGAAATGTTATACAATAGTTCAGGTAATTTGGTACCTAGGGCGCAAAGCCAACTGACACTAATGTCCAAAATTTTTTTAATCGATTCTCAGCCCTAATACAGGGTGGCACAGGGAAATTGGAAAATTTGTGACCCTCAGGCGTCAGCAGCTCTTTGGGACCAATGCAACCTCGTTTAGAACCTCTGGCCATCTACATATATAATTCACTAAGTCCATGGCAAGCAAGACGCATGCAAGACAGAGCCCCGCCTGCCAACTCACAGAGCCCCGCCCACCAACAATTCACTAAGCAGCCGACCATGGCACGCACGACAGAGCCCCGCCCGCCAACTCTAACACTCCTCCCATGTCCATTACCTTCACATTGTTTTCCTTTTATTTCTGATCCCGTTCAATAACTATATGGCAACATCGACTTCTCAACTGTGACTCCGGAACAACTCAGTATGCGAGCTATATTAAGCGTCGCCAACGAAGACCTTAGTGAACAAGTACTGAAACTTATCCCTACCGACGAAGTAACTTTCACCAGCGTTGCCTCTATCGTCATAGACGATCTCGCAGATCAAGTTTCATTCCCCGAAGAATTTCTTAACAGTCTTACTCCCACTGGCATGCCTCCACATAAACTCAAATTTAAAATTGGTTCAGTCATCATGCTTCTCAGAAACCTCATGCCAATAAGAAGTCTCTGTGATGGGACTAGACGGACTGTTACCAGCATTCACCGCAATGTACTGGAGTGTAAAACAATCACAGCTGCTACCTCACAAACTGTCGTTATTCCCCGGATATCCCTGACCCCATCAGATTCAAATTTGCCTTTTACTTTTACACACAATTTCCTGTTAGATTGGCCTTTGCAATGACAATTAATAAGGCACAGGGACAAACTTTCAAAACGATATGCCTGTATCTGCCAAAACCAGTCACGGACAATTGTATGTTGCTCTCTCCAGAGTTCCATCTTTTCATTCACTCACAGTCGTATCCTCAAACCCACCCCATTTGGACAACTGTGTCGTTCAGGAAGTGTTCACCCATCAATAAATAATTATGCAGCATATGCTACGCCGCAGGTTGGCTAGTTAGTTATAATGGAGCAGTGGAGTGGTGCGCAGCGAGCATTCGCTGTGAAAGTCTTTTATAAGAATGGTGATAGTGTGACTGCTGCGCAATGGGAATTTTGGCGTCATTAACAGTTAGGACGTCATGATCGTATCCCGTCTGCTCATGCGATTACAACATGGGAGTGTAATTTCGAAGAAACAGATTCAGCCTTAAAAAAGAAGTCCCCAGGTGGAGCCACTGCGCATACTGCCCGACTATCGATGACAGCTATACGATGCTTGTTTGGAAGGAACATCATTTCATGCAAGGTGACATTCCATGTCCTGCGAGATCCCCAGATCTCACTGTTTGTGATTTTTTTTCTGTGGGGACATCTTAAAAGCCAAGTGTACCGCATACATCCTGCAACCATTGCTGAACTAAAAAGGAGGACTGAAGAGGAAATCGCGGGCATTCGTCTTGACATGTTACGTCAAGCAATGCAGAATTTCCACATCAGGCTGTCAGAATGTGTATGGAGAAATGGACAACACCTTCCTGATGTTTTCTTCAAAACATAAAACAAATATTGAATGAATATTGATTACCAACATTAATTGCATATCCTGTACAATGTATTTCATCATTATAATGTATTTGCGGTGGGCTGGCGCCCTGCCCGGGGTTTGTTTCCTGCCTTGCACCCTGTGTTAGCTGGGATTGGCTCCAGCAGAGTCCCATGACCCTGTAGTTAAGATATAGCGGGTTGGATAATTGATGGATGGATGGATTATAATGTATTTTGTAATGTGTTTATTCATGCATTGAATGTCAATTGAAAATTTCCTGTTTCTCTGCGCCAACTACAATTTGGACTGTATTGTTAAGTCTGTTGCATAAAATCCAAATGAAAATCTGTTTTAATTCCAAATTATAATGTGACAAAACAGAACAAATCCCGAAGGCTGTGAATATTTTCACATGGCACTGTAATTCAGTACAGCAATTTTAATGAAAATCTGAGATGTAATGGTTAAATTTTTTAAAAAATTGTAGCAACCTCTTTTGGAACAACCCCATTGAAGAAGATAACAATGATTACCCAGTCCTCATTACTGGTTGTGAAGGAGCCCCCATTATAGTTGTATGTATGTCTGCCACTGGACTCATGACCAATGAATAAGGAGTGAAGTTGGTCACATTTGAGCGTGTTTTTTGTTTGTTTTTCTTTCATGAAAGTATTTTCCAGAAGTGGTTTATTTAGGGTCCTGCGGTGGGTTGGCACCCTGCCCGGGATTGGTTCCTGCCTTGTGCCCTGTGTTGGCTGGGATTGGCTCCAGCAGACCCCCGTGGCTCTGTAGTTAGGAATATAGCGGGTTGGAAAATGGATGGATGGTTTATTTAGGAATATTTTTGTTAAAATGTGTGTGCTTGGGACATTGTGAGCATACAACCGTAGGATTTGACATGTTGATTATGTAGCATAAGTAGCATGAGATATTTTCATGACTGTTTTTCATAACGTTTGCTGTTGTCCAGCGCTGGTTACCATAGACACCTATTAGGTACGAAACTTTATGTCCATTCTACATGTAAAGATTAGATGTTTTTTCTCACCCATCACTACAAACTAAGTGGGGTAAGTAACACACAAAAGAAATCATTTTTAGTGTAGTATTCCTTTAAGCATAAATTCTTTGTCATTCACATATAGTGTGTATCTATTACCCAAAATTAAGTTGGATTCATTTAGATGAATTCATTTTATATTGCTGTAGGGTAACGTGGACGTTACCCCATTTTGCTAGGCTTTCAGTCGCACACAAGACCCGTTAGGAGAGCCAGGACTGCACTACTCCCACCTGCATTCACGAATGACCACTGCATTAAATTGCTACACTCCAGCTCTACCAGCACTTTGGTCACCTGATTACAAAGGAGTTGATCAGAGATGAGCCAACATGTCTGCAAGGACTCCTTCCCAAAAAGTAATGTTAGAGTTGTAACTTGGGCTGACAAAATAACTCACCTACTATATAAGCAGGCACTAGATCTGTAACAGGAATGGACATTATTTCAATAACCAATGCCTACTCCTCCCATTAAAACTGGGTGCGTTCACCTCTTCTTTTCATAAATGTTCTTTGAACCCAGTAGCTATTCGCCATTCAGCCTTGGAGCTGGATGCCTGAACTAGCTCTCAGATCCATTCTTCCAAGTCAAGCTTTGTATCAGTGACTGAGCCCAGTCTGAGAAGATTGAGAAACAGCATTACTTCAGGAAGAGAAATTCAGCAGCTAAACTCTTGTGCCAGAAAGGACTCACACTTTTCCCTATGCAGTGTCAAAGGACACAGCAAAAAGCTTTTTATATGGTGAGGAATACAACACCACGCCATGGACAAAGAACCACGTGGTAAAGACAAAGAATGTACTCAAGTACAGAACCATGGAACACAACATCAGATGTCACCATTAAAGGCTTGGCATTGTGAAACTGTCTTTGTCATGATAAATCAGAACTCTAAATAGCTAGAAAACAGACAGCTAAAAACCTTTATTGTTATGTGTAACAAGCTCATAACTGTATCAGGTAAATTTCCTTCTTTTACAATCCATCCATCTTAAAAACCATCTTATCCAGAGCAAGGTTTAAGGGGAGCTGGACCCTATCCTAGCCAGCATCGGACACAAGGCAGGAACAATCGATCCCTGGACAGGGTGCCGGCCCACCTCAGTGTGAACACAAACACGTCAGGGGCAAACTGAACATCACCAATCCACTTAACCTGCAAGTCTTTGGACAGCGGGTGGAAACTGGAGCACCCAGAGGAAAGTCTGGCGGACCTGGAGAGGACATCCTAACTCCACCCAGAGGGCACCCAGGATGTGAAGCCTGGTCAGCTTGTTGAAAGACATCAGCATAACAACTGCGCCACCCGCCTCTTACAAGCTTTTCACTAAATTGGAAGCAAAAGTCTTGAATCTCAAGGGAATGGCTGAGCCCCCTCTCACTGAAGGCTGTGCATCTGAGCAAAGCCAAGTTGACTGTGATGTCAAGTAAAACATTAAATGAGAAAGCTTGATAAATTGAGAAACTTCAGAAAACCTGTACGCGAACTGAGAACAGGCAGCCTCTTCTGTGTTACACGCTTGTCTCTCTCATCTGTCTTGCATACCATCCTTTATATTTGTATACTACAGTGTAAGCAGTTATCATACTTCTATAATCTGTGTGTGTACCAGTAAGTGTGGATAACAGCCTAACACCTGGAAAACCGTCCTACAGAGAAAGTTAAGAATAATCGGGCAGGAGTTTATTCAGAGTGTCTTAATTAATTGACGGGCAATGCCAAAGGTAAAACTCATAGAGAATTGATTGACTAACATGAAGCAGTCGGTTTTTCTCACTACACATTCCTACATCGCCCTTCAGAGTAAGGCGCTATATCATTGGCTACAAATGGAATTGTGTTGTGAAGTAAAACTGCCACAACTCTTGCCTTCTTCTCATCCATATTTTTTTATGCAGGCCGCCTGTCCAAACACTATCAACGTCTTTATAGATGGAAGTCTGCGCACTTTTTTTTCCTCTTACGGTTGTGGGTAAAATTATTTTAGTAATTGAGCATAATTAAATGACACATTTTCATTTATTCAGTCATAAAACAAGTGATCTTCCGCGGTTAGTCACACTCGTATGTATCAATCAACCTACGTACATACTGTATGGAGACAATCTGCAAATGCCATGCAGACCCTGACCAGACTAGCAATGAAACTGGAGGCCCTGGTACTGCGAGGCAGAAATGCTAACTCAGTGTCACTGCTCTGCCCACATTCAAACATCAGTGCTGAACAACTTAATTAAAACTGAACGTATACCTGTAAAGTCTTTGGATCATGTCACTTGACTGTCTGCTATACATGTGCTGAATCCCACTGTCACTTGGGAAGGACAGCCGGGTCCCATGCCCGGCAGGGACGCCCCTGCTGCATCTGTTCCGGGGGAGCCACCATGGGCAGCTCAGTACCTCCCCCGGGCCGCTTGGTGGCAGCCTCCCTGGTGGACGATGATTCCCCAACCTGGCGCAAGGCTCCATGGGAGATGGAGTCCTCCACAGCCTGGTTGGGGGCTTGAATGGCCGCCAGGGGGAGCTGCATGGACTTTCCAGCCCAGCTGGTCGACTCGTCAGCCCCACCCGGAAGGTCAATTAGGGCCAGGTAATCAAGCACCTGGAACGCTTCCTGGTGGGGTATAAAAAAGGCCAGCCACCACCACTTGAGAGAGCCAGAGTCGGGGGGGGGGGGGGGGGGGGGGTGGTGGTGGTGGTGCTGGTGCTGGTGCTGGTGGTGGTGGTGGTGCTGGTGCTGCTGCTGCTGCTGCTGGTGCTGCTGGTGCTGAGGTGGAGAGAAGTGTGGTTTGTTGTGCTAACTGTATTTGGGACTGTGTTGGGCCTGTGGGACACGGGGAAGGCGTGCCCCACGGCTGAAGAGAAATAAAAACTGTTTTATTTAAGTACGTGCCTCTGCCTGAGTCTGTGCCGGGTCGGGTGCTATATAGCGCCTTTTACACACTACAAGGCAAAAGCATGTAACGGCCGGCCCAATTGGCCCAACTTGAAACACCGCCAAGACCTGTGGCCTGAAACCTGAAGGCGTTAGACTTAGACCAACCGTACTTCTTCCAATTACATCCCCAGTCAGCGATCAAATAGGCAAGAAAGGTAAACAGTAAGTTAATAAAGTGAATATATATATATTAATGAAAAAGAAGTGGAACAAAACAAACAGTATTAATATCTCACCTCTCCCGTCCCCTAACACCCACAACCCCACAAGTGAACTGCGAGATATAATAATAAACAATGCAGCACTAAAAGTACAATGCAAACCCTCCCTTGACAATAAACACATATCACACGTAAAGTCTAGGAAATTGTTCAGAGAATGATTAATGGAAATGACCTTGAACCGGTTAGAAACTGTCCAGTGGTAAGTGCAATATGGAAGCACTTGATTGTTTGCTCCTTTCCCAAAATAAAAAAGAAACAGTCTCACCATATGGTCCTCGGTGTGCCCTGATACTACTGAACCCCGGGGTTTTGTGAGAATGGCGAGATCGTTACAGGCCCGGCATGGTGAGGAGCAAGCTGTGGATAGGTACGTGACGACCCGGATTGGCGTTTCTCTGTCTCTTGTGATGCGTTTTGGGGTTATGTTCTGGTTTGTTTCCTTCTCCTTCTCACCTCCTTCTTTTCCTATTTCCCTCCTCTCATTTAAATAGGAAATAACTCAAATGGACTTGATGAGTGGACAGGAAAATTACCTTGAGGGGGTCACTGTCCTGCAGCGTTCTCCTTTCCCCTTTGTTTCCAGGGGACAACATTTTCACAGATGTACCATAGACTACATAAACGGGACAAAGCTACGAAAGACGCGACTCGGCACAAAACACATTAAGATGTCCGTATTCATGTAGCATCGCTACAAGCATGTGTGTGTGATGACACAGACGGCAAGAAAGCAATATCTGTGCAAAATGATGCAATAATGTTATGAAATGGCACAATCATAATTGTGATATAACACAATCATCTCTGTGACATAACACAATACTTTTGTAAAATGGTACAATTAAGTTGTCTTTTGAGTGGCGGGAATAATCCCCTGTAGGGACCGTTAACATTCCAGCTAATAACAATGTACAGACTGATTAGTATTATAATATTTTTGCCTTCTAGAAAGTGTATTTTGATATTTGATGAAAAAGGCGAGATGTTCTGAATTTTAGCTTTATCTCTAGTTTCACATCTGTCGTTGCTGGGCCTTGCAACCAGTAAAATAACCAAATAAATTACAGAATAACAGAGTAGGGAAAATGACAATAAATAAAAACCTGGTTTTATTTTCCTTCTCTTGTGCTTCTATATAAATGTAATTCTCTATATTTATATAATCCTTGAATTTATTAATAAATTGTATAATTCTGTCTCTCACAACAAATGTGCTTCAGTTACTGTACCTTGATGCAAATCAAATGGCTGCCACCAGGGGGCATAGCAAGACCCCAAACCCTGAGACACAACTAGATGGCATTGTTCTGGGTTCAAATATAAGATGTTTTATTTACACAACACCTCAACAGGCTTCCAATTCCTCTTTCCAAGGCAGCACAATACATCAATGGGGTTTTCCTTTCTCCTACGTCGTCCCATCCACCTCCTCCCAACTCTGATTACCGGTGCACAAAAACCGACTTCTTTTATGCAGGACCCGGGAGTACTTCTGGTGCCACAGCCTTGCACTTCTAGGTCAGCTGGAAGCCCCTCAAAGAAGGTATAATGTTCTCCTGCAGCACCCATGTTGGCACCCAAGAACGCTGACAGAGCTGTCCTACAACACTGCAATTCCCATCTTGCACTACGGGTATCCATATTAGACATCCACCAATGGGATGCTACTATCATGTTCATGGGGGAAGAACATACCCCAGGAAGCAACCACTCAATGTCCTTCTGTGCAGGTTTCTCGTCCTGGCAAAGAACCAGCACCAATCTGTCTATCTCTGTCTTTCCATTATGGCCTCCATTGATGACAAGGAAGCAGCTTCCTTTGTGATTGGGGCACTGAACCATCAAGCATGGCACTCACACTGGGAATGGCCATCTGCAGATTTTTAGTGTTATCAAGTGATTTGTTAACATCAATGCAATCGTTCTCCTTGCTCACGTCACATCATCATAGACTTCAACAAGCCTAAATGCTTCTTTCTCACAATGAAATGTTCTGGAGGATCTTTTATAGTAAGGTATGCATTTTCCTGCCATTGCTGCAGGGCATTGGTTCTCTTAATTCCAACAAGTACGATGCTATCCTGAAATATCACCTTCATCTCGTCCTAGTGGATGTGGAAGCACCCAGAATGACAAAGACTCCATCCACATGATGCAAGTGGCCAATAAATGGCTCAAAGATCATAAAATCAATGTGCTTTATACAATAACCATTGCCGCCATCCCAGTCACCATCTCAGCAAAATAGCAAATGATGGAACCTCTTAGGGAACAAAATGCCCTGCAGTAGAGTTCTAGACACTCACAAACCTGAAGCTGCTCTTGATGGCCTAACACTCATTCCTGATGTTTCATTTATTTTGTCAGTTTCACATACGTAAATGTGAGTGTGTGCCTATATACTGTATATATGGTGAATCATTTCAAATGTCAATATTAAGAAAGAATTAAATAAAGACAAACTCACCTGCCTTTGTTTTGTAGATAACTTTTTACTGCTGTTGGGCTGTATCATTGGAGGTGCCCTGCTTTTTCTTTTCCTCGTCATCATCATCATCTATGTCATACGGAAGAGGATGAGACGATATTCGTAAGTTTCCATGTTTGCATACAGTGGCAATTGGGCATGTAGTGCTTGTGTGTACACTCCTCCAACTCTTTATTTTTAAACCTGATTGATCCAGGTCTGAATCATGTTCATGCATGTGTGAATCTACTGATACATAAAAACAGGCACTTGTTTTAAATAAATAGATAAGCTAGAAATGGCAGTATACACTGTAACAGACCAACAGATACAAACAGGTCATGGAGGCCAAACCTTATTTTTCAGATACAACAGTCAGATGACAAGAAGCAACTCTGGACTGTGGACACCTGTCCATTTCAGGATGAAGCTGTTTCCAAACCATTACTTAGTCAGTTTAAATAAACTATAAAATGTTGATACACTATACATATATTAATGACATTAAAGACAGGTTGGACTGGTCTCGGAACAAACAACAACAACATTTATTTATATAGCACATTTTCATACAAATAATGCAGCTCAGAGTGCTTTACATGATGAAGAAAGAGAAAAAAGACAAAATAAACACTAATTAACATAGAATAAAAGTAAGGTCCGATGGCCAGGGAGGTCAGAAAAAACAAAAAACCTCCAGACGGCTGGAGAAAAAAATAAAATCTGCAGGGGTTCCAAGGCCACGAGACCACCCAGCCCCCTCTAGGCATTCTGCCTAACATCAATGACCTCAATCAGTCCTCGTGGTATTCAGGGTTCTCATGGAAGAACTTGATGATGACGGTCATGTGGACTTCTGGCCTTTAATCCATCAATGTAGGAACATCATGGCGCTTTGATTAGGTGGTGGTGGCGCAGGTCGCCACCCCAGAAAACCGGAAGAAGAACAGAAGAGAAAGTAGGAGTTAGTACGGATTTTGAATATGAATACCATGAATAATAATGATAATTAATTGAATATACAGAGCATCAGGATTAAACTAAGATGAAGCTATGAGAAAGCCACGTTAAAGTAATGTGTTTTCAGCAGTGTTTTAAAGTGCTCCACTGTATTAGCCTGGTGAATTTCTATCAGTAAGCTATTCCATATTTTAGGTGCATAACAGCAGAAGGCCGCCTCACCACTTCTTTTAAGTTTAGCTCTTGGAATTCTAAGCAGTCACTCATTTGAAGATCTAAGGTTACAATTTGGAGTGTAAGGTGTAAGACATTCTGAAATATAAGATGGAGCAAGATTATTTAAGGCTTTGTAAACTATAAGCAGGATTTTAAAGTCAATTCTAAATGACACAGGTAACCAATGTAGTGACATCAAAACTGGGGTGATGTGCTCGGATTTTCTTTTCCTAGTTAAGATTCTAGCAGCTGCATTCTGCACTAGTTGCAATCGATTTATGTCTTTTTTGGGTAGTCCTGAGAAGAGAGCATTGCAGTAATCTAGTCGACTGAAAACAAAACCATGGATTAATTTTTCAGCATCTTGCAATGTTATAAGGGGTCTAACTTTTGTTATATTTCTTAAGTGGAAAAATGATGTCCTAGTAATCTGGTTAATATGTGATTTCAAATTCAGGTCAGAGTCAATAGTTACCCCTAAATTCTTTACCTCCGTCTTGACTTTTAATCCTAATGCATCAAGTTTATTTCTAATAACCTCATTATATCCATTATTGCCAATCACTAAAATTTCTGTTTTCTCTTTATTGAGTTTGAGAAAATTACTACTCATCCACTCAGAAACACAAGTAAAAAATTGTGTCAGTGAACCAAGAGAGTCGGGGTCATCAGGCGCTATTGATAAATACAGTTGTGTGTCATCAACTGTGGTAGCTCACGTTATGCCCCGAGATAATCTGACCTAACGTAAGCATGTAAATTGAAAAGAGCAGCGGACCCAGGATAGAGCCTTGTGGAACACCATATAGAAGATCATGGGTCTTTGAAGTATAATTACCACAACTAACAAAGAATTTTCTACCTGCCAGGTAGGATTCAAACCAATTTAAGATACTGCCAGAGAGGCCCACCCATTGACTAAGACGATTTCTAAGAATATTGTGATCAATGGTATCGAATGCGACACTCGGATCTAAGAGGATTAGAACAGATAAATGGCCTCTGTCTGCATTTATCCGCAAGTCATTTACTACTTTAACGAGTGCGGTTTCTGTACTGTGATTTGCTGCATAATGACTGCCTTCTCTAGAATTTTAGAGGAACTACAACCCCAAATCAGAAAAAGTTGGATGGTATGGAAAATGCAAAAAAAAAATGCAGTGATTCTTAAATTTACTTTGACTTTTATTTCATTGCAGGCAGTATGAACCCAAGGTATTTCATGTTTTGTCTGGCCAACTTAATATACATCCTGCATTTCAGGCCTGCAACACATTCTAACAAAGGTTGGGATGGGGGCAAATTAAGGCCAGGCATGAGGTCAAATAATTAAATAATGATGTGGTTTCAAACACTTGATGTCAACAGGTATTTGTAATCATGATTTGGTACAAAAGCAGTATTCATGCAAGGCTGACTCTTTGAGGAGCAAAGATGGAAAGAGGATCTCCACTTTGTCAACAAATGCACGAGAAAATGATCGAAATGTTTAAAAAATAATGTTCCTCAAAGAAAGGTTAAAAGGGATTTGCATATTTCTCCCTCTACAGTGCATCATATCATTAAATGATTCAAAGAATCTGTTGGAATTTCAGTGCGCAAAAGGCAAGGACGTAAGGCCAAGCTGAACACCTGTGATCTCTGATCCCTCAGCCAGCACTGCATTTGAACCGTCACTCATCAACAGCTGATGTAACGACATGGAACTACACGGGATAACTTTAGCAAACCTTTGGAGTTACATTCACAAATGCCACTTAAAACTTTACCGTGCAAAAGAGCAACCTTATGTTAACCACGTCCAGAAGCACTGTTGTAAGTCACTCTGGATAAGAGCGTCTGCTAAATGATGTAAATGTAAATGTAAGCAACGTTGACTTCTCTGGGCTCTGAGGCACCACACAATGGAGACGTGTATTGTGGTCAGGTGAATCAGTATTCCAGATCTTTTTTGGAAGAAGTGGATTCCGTGTGCTCTGGACCAAAGACAAAAGGACCATCCAGACTGTTATCAGCAACAACTGCAAAAGCCTCATGCTATGGAATTATGGAGTGTCAGCCCCCTTGGTAAAGGACATTTATACTTCTGTGATTGTCAGCACTAATGCAGAAAAGTACATTGAGATTTTAGAGCAACATATGCTGCCTTCAAGATGACTTCTTTTCCAGGGACGGCCATGCATTTTTCAACAAGACAATGCAAAACCACATTCTGCACACATTGCATAGGCATGGCTGCAGAAGAAGAGGGTAGGGGTACTGGACTGGCCTGCCTGCTGTCCTAACCTGTCCCCATCAGAGAACCTGTGGAGAATTTTGAAATGAAAAAATGTGACAATGAAAACTCTGTACTGTTGCACACCTTAAGACGTGTTTGCAGGATGAATGGGACAAAATAACACCTGAAACGCTTCATCACTTGGTATCCTCAGTGCCAAAACGTCTTAAGTATTGTGAGAAGGAGTGGTGACATTACAAACCCTTTACCGTCCTAACTTTGTTTGCAATGTGTTGCAGACCTGAAATGCAGGAATGGATGTACTGTATATTAACAAATGAAATGAAGTTTACCAGACAACGAATGAAATACCTTCAGTTCATACCGTCTGCAAAGAAATAAAAGCCGAAGCAAATTTAAGAATCACCACTCATTTTTTTTTTTCATTTTCCATGCTATCCCGACTTTTTCTGGTTTGGGGTTGTATATAAGAAAGGGCAGCACAGGCTCTTTTTCCTTAGGAGACTGCGTTCTTTAATGTGGGAAGTGACCTCCTTCACATCTTCTATAACTCTGTGATGGCCAGTTATGATTTTCTGTGTTGTGCTGGACTGGTAACATCACTTCAAGAGAGGCCCACTGAATCAACAAGCTAATTAAAAGGGCAGACTCAGCTATGGGGTGCAATTTGGCCCCCAGGAGGTCATAGCAAACGAGAGAATGAAAATAAAACAGAGTGCCATAATGAACAATGCTACACATCCTCTCTCTGACACACTAACACTGAGGACTTTCAGCCAACAATTATTCAGCAGAAGTGTGTCAAGAAACACTAGGGAGGCTCCTTTATACCAACAGCAAAACTTCTGAATGATGTCTCACTGGGACTGTGCCAAGTCGGAAGTTTTCTCTCTTTTGAGTTTTTTTTTTTTTTTTGCTTTATAGTCATTCCAGTGTGTGTTCAGACCGAAGTGTGTTTGTATATTTATTTATTTACTTCTCTACCTATTTATAAATTTATTTACCGGTATTTAAAGAGCTTCTGTAAAAAGCCAAATTTCCCCCTGGGGACAAATAAAATTCTATCTAATTTAATCTATATAACATATATACACAGTAAATAGTAAAAGAGGGACAAGAGGCAGAAAAAGGTTTGGGGTTAGCCACCCTGTACACCTGGTATAAAATACGCTATAACTGAAGCACAAAGTAATCACTAAGGACTAAGTCCAAACAGAATTGGGCAAGCATTGAGAATAGGCAGGCTTTTATAGAGGGCAGACAGGTGCTGATGTGCTGTAGAACTGGAACCAGAAGTGGATCAGGCTGATCCTTCCTTGGAGGGTCTGGAGATGAGGGAAGAGAGGGAGAGCCAGTACACTTCGCCACCCCCTGGCCTGGAGTTGAGTTACAATCACTAAAGCTGCTTCAGCTGCCTCCCATGTGCACGTGTGTGACAATATATATGGATGCATGTATCCAAAGCAACTTACAAATGACACTGATATAGCGCCATCGTTTGCATAGCTTTTTCATAGCATTAGCACTGCTAAGTGAATGGACTCGCGTGGGGGTCACACAAGCAGTTAATGGTGGGGACTCAAATGCCAACCTGCTTTACAGTTACATGTCTGAATCACTAGGAGGTTTTCCAGAAAGCTTCATTAGATTGCTGAGACCCCACCTCTCAGTGGTTGTACCCAGTAGACTATGGTGGGAAATTTGAAACCCTTTTATACTGGTAATACATTTCTTTTTTAAGTATGTGGAGTTAATTTAAATGACTGATGAGAGACTTTTTGTTGATTCTCACAGTTAAAAAGATTTTCATTCTGTTTAAACTCTCATCCGCTCAAGTCCCTTTCTAGATGAATGGTCACAATTGTGTACCAATAAAGAGAGCACTGTTTATGTTACATATAACTTATACAGTATAATCATTTTGTAAGAGCTAGGGTAGCATGGAGGCATGTCTGCCTCACATCTCTAGGGACCTGGGGTCTCGTATATAAAACTTTGCATCATTCTGAACATGAAAGTATGCATGTGCCAAAGAAAATTGTATTCCCAAAAGTAGGCATACACATATTTGCTCACAACTTACCCTTTATAAATCACAATCATCTAATAAATGTGTGCACATGAATGCACCTTGAAGCTTGTCCCATTGCCACCATACCTGGACTATGCTAATCAGCCTCATACATATGCAGTCAGGATGCTGCAGACCTTCATTGGCTGCTAGAGCAGCTGCCCACCTGACACATCGAGACATTGCCAACTACATGTGAGGAGCCCAATAGTGCGCTCTACAGGCATTGTAGCACCTCTGCACCTGAGCTCTGGGGTCACGGAAAGGCTTAAAGGTGTCAGCATCAGGTAGCCACTACCATCAAGCACATGTAATGACGTTATTGCTGTTACAATACTTAGAGTACAGGCCATATGAAACACTGAGGGTTCAGCCAGTCATCTTACCAACATTTAAGCCATTATATACTTAACCATCAGCAAGTTATCTTCCAACACTACTTTGCCTAAAAATAAATGAATCATGGGCTCACCCAGGCCTTCGAGCCAGGACATTTGTATCTCTCATCTTGACATCACAGATGACTTGTATGTTAATGAAATGCCACTTCTTACGGTTAACAAAAGCAGTGACATTGTCATTAGGTGTCCTTATTGCAATATCAGTGCAGTCAGTTACCCAGATACATTAGGAAAACTGGACAATTCTGTAAATTTCCTTTGTACATTGGTTAACTCAATGTAGGGCCTCCTCAGTCAGTTTATGGCTTCCAGCACAGAAGGCACAATGGAGCTGAAGCTTGGCCGAGGTATCCCTTACCTGTTGGCCAGTTCCTTCGGATAGGTGCCTGTTGCCAGAAAGCCGGCAGTTCTTACAACCCGAATACGAATGGGTGTAGCTTGATGTCAGGCAGTCTGTCTTTCTAACGCCGGGCCCATCTCAGCACAAACTTCCAAGATAGAGGCTCTTGAAAACCTAACTTGGCTCATAAGCCAGTCATCATCATGTGAAAAAAAATCCTGCCAGTCTCTCAAAACTCGTTCCCATCATATACGAGTATCTGCAAAGTCTTCAAGCAGCATCAAAAACGAATAGTCTGTAGGGCATGAGATTTAGAGCTTTCTCTATGCAGGGAGTGAATCACGTCAGTGTTTTTACTTAATGCATTGACAACGAGGGACTGCTTTGGCTTTGAATCCTCAGAAGTGACAACAGGTAGCCGATATAAATGGGCAAAAAACTAAAAATGTTCAATTCAAATACGCAGCATTGGCCCTTTTAAAAGGCAACAAAACTAGAGGGTGTACATCATATTCATGACTTTTGAGCTTTAATATGTGTGTCACATGAACACATTATAATAACCGCTTGGTAATTTGAATTACCAGTAATGGTGCCGTGCAGTGAATCCACTTGACTTGAGCATTCCTAGTTTTCATCCTCTTTCTCTGTACATTTAGCATTCGTTTGCTCAGAGGTTGATGCGCTTGCTGCTTCCTGAGCAGCTCTTCTTTTCTCCACCCTAGCAGCCTGCTTCTTCTCTTCTTCCGTCTGCATCTTTTTACGTTAAAATTGATTAAGTCAGTGTTTGTATTGCAATTACTTAGTACGTTTCCTTTAATTTTTCACTTAAGCTGGCACTTAAGTCTTCAATCTGCCTCAAGAATGATTTAAGATATGAAGAGGTAGGGGAAATGATGGCGAAGGTGGTAGGGATGAGAACGGTGCATACATGGCCACTGATTCTACAATAAAATAAAATAAAAAGAAGAATAACCTTGGAGGTCAATCATCACCCCGAAAGCAGATAGTAGACGTCATGTAGTATATGTGTACCAAATTTCAGGTCAATAGGTCAAACGGTTTGCGAGCTACAGGTGATTTAAAATCCTGGACAGACAAACGAATAGCCACGGTAGCATATTATATATAAAGATTATTACGTGCGTGAGTTATCATTTAGCTGGTTTGCCTGCATTTCCCTACTTCATCAAAGCTGTTGTCATATCCCATTTCGCCCCGCCGCGTACGCATGGGTCAGAGTTGCTGTAAATATACACTTCTTCTTCCCTCAAGTTTTCTTTTATAAACTCTGGCTTTTGTTTGGTAAGTTGCGTATGCACATTTCGGGCCTACTTTGTGTGTATGCAAGGTTTATTAATCTGATCCCTGGTCACTGTTGATTTGGCATTTCCATGTTCTCCCCACGTCTAGGTGTGCTTTTCTTCAGGCACTCCAGTTCTCCTCACACATCCCTTTTAAATGAATTGCTGACTCTAACTTCACTCCCAGCGGGTGTGCTTTAGTACTTTTTCAAGGTTTGGTTCTTGCCTTGCACCTGATGCCGCTGAGACAGCCTTTGAATTGGACTAAATGGGTGCTTACATCGAGAGAATACGAGTCAGACAGACAGTGAGATGCTGCTTTAAAGGACGTGAGTGGAGGGCCTGGGTTGTGTGACTGCTTTTCTCTTGTTTTCAATGCCTTTCTGTCTGTTCTTATTGTATATCAGTTCTTTCTTTTCCACTCTTTGTGTGGGACGGGGTCTACAGCGCTTTGCAATGTGGCATCATGCCAGTCCCTTTCAAATGCCAGGAGGGTGTGCTGAGGTCACCGCTAATATAATGTTTGCTGTGTCTTTCTCTCTGTCTTAGCCTCTGAGTTCCTGTGTATTGAGTCATCAAGAGGGTGTCACGCCATTTGCTTTCAGATGGAATGCACTGAGCAGCTGTGTTCTTGAGATCCTACTGCAAGCCCATCATCCATTTAGTAAGCCTGCTTTTCCCGCTGAAGCAACAAAACGTGTCCACCTGGAAGAGGCTATGGCTAGCTGCTTCAAGAGGAGGACGTAATGCTCTGCTACTCCTGCATCCTGGACCTAAAAACATTCATTTAAGCAGCAGAACATTCAGCATGAACTGGTGATGTTCTTAAGCAGTCTGTTTCTACAGTAAGTCTGAATAAGGCTCTGTCTGCCCAGAACTTATTAAACACACACAGGTGGTACTCAGCGTCTTTGTCCATACACGGTATACATTAACAAGGCAAGTGTAAGCCAAACCATTTACAGGTGAGGCAGCTGCAACGAACTGCATGAGAGTATTAATAAAGTCTCCAAAATACATTTTAACTTTTAAATTCTGTAATTAGGGGGTAGTTAATCGTATTTATTCACAGTTCAAACTAACATCACCAAGAACAAACATCTGGAGCCATCCTTCCAGGTAAGGCGTTTATTTTTCTTTATGACAAACCTCATCGATGCACACTTTACGTGAAGGCTTTTTCAGTGAGTTAGCCATCACTGCCACATCTGCACGTCTGGAAGGCAGGACCCACTTGTCCTTCGGGTTTCAAGAGAGTTAGTGAGACAAAGTTTTTAAACGGCACCTTGTTTACCATCACACCACAGGGTGGCTTTGTAACATCACTTCTGTGATTACCTGAAAAGAGCTGGATTGCGCGTGGGGGAAAAATGCATCCACCCAGCTTTTACACTCTTAAATGTAAAAGGGTCAAAGTGGTTCTTCACAGCGGTGTCACAGAGAAACCGTTTCTGTTTCCAAAAATGTTTCCAGAAGGAATCTTTATTTATTTAGCTCTGTAACGGAATCCATAAATGGATTCTAAAAGACTTGGGAAATACCAATAGGTTTCTGATTTTAAATGCACCAATGCTGCATACAATAGCACAGGCCAAGTTCCAGTTTTCTTGATCTGTTAGTATTCTGCTATGTAGTCTACAATACATTAAAGATTTCTGTTTTGTCCACATATTAGATACCCTTTCAAAGTCCAAAGAATCAATCTGTTATATAAAGAATCATTGCTGGAATTAAATAGTTCTTTATGCAGCAGTGGGTCTATGAAGAATCACCCATCCCAGTAAAGTGCCACTACAAAACAGTTGTTTTTAAGAGTGTATCTCACAAAGGTCTATCTGTTAGCGTAAGATTGGGTTCACCTCCTTCCTGACGCCAACACAATACACAAAACTTACTTTTTAAGCATATTTTTCGCTTTCCTTTATTTTGCTTATGCTGTACATTAATTTGTACACTAGCTGCACTACCAGTATATAAGACGAGTGTTGAAATCCAAGTAATCAATATAGACCTCAGTGTTAATGTTTGCATTGCACTATCTTTGGAATGTATTATGTAATGTGTGTAGTAATAAAATCCACTGCATTTGTCATTCCAACAGATGACACACCACAAACATTTGTAATAATAAAATGCATTTACTTCAAATGTTATATTCCCTTTGGTATGGGATTTGTAAAAAAGCAGTGTGAGGTTTTTAATGCACCAGCAGATGGAATGACAAATGCAGCACATTTTATTACTAAAAATGTTTGTGATGTGCCATAGTTTGAAATGACAAGGGATTTAACAACCGGACAGACACACACTTGCCCTTTATATTATGGTGTATATTACCCCTTTATCCTTCTTTTACAACAGACCCTTTCTCATCTGTCTATGCATTTCGATACTGTCCACTTCTGCTCTGTATTCACTTAACACTGTATATATAGTGTAGGGATTTCTTAATTACAGTCATCCAATAATGATCTCAGAATGACCAATTTTGGTCTTTGGTTAGTCCCCTCTAATACAATACTAGTCTGCTCTGTAAAGCTTTATGCACAGTTTTTAAGTCTATGCCATAACGTTCACTTTTTAATTCACCTTCACCTATTTTGTTTCCTTAATTAATTCTCCTAATACGGGCAATAAAAGTTAATTTATATTGTTGATACCACTTCATTTCTTGCTCTATAACTAGTCCGCATCTGCTCCATATTTATTTGTTCTGGTTGTTATACATCCTAACATGTTCTGTTAAATCTTTATAATAATCGTGTACTTTAAACAACAACACAGGTTTATCTATAGTCTGCATAGTTGAACAGCCCGGCTCCCTAATCTTCCACCGTTCGTTAAACATCAGCTCCACAATTTCTGCCGTAAATGCCAATATCAACAGTTTATGCACATATTGCCATTTCCTACGAGGCTGAAATTTAGGTCGAACGTAACCGCACACAGCTATTGTCTCCAACGCGTTTTCCCGGAGTGTAAGAAGTATCTAATCACCGACTCCTCAAGCTGCGCGCGTGCTCAAGAATGAATGCGCGATCACGTACGCTTCTACGGAAAACTGTAAGGTCCAAGCTACGTGTTTACACAAACTTCGGCAGTTTCCGAATGTGCTGCGCGTTTGTAAAGAACTGTCAGAAGTAAATTGCGTGCTTATAGTGAAAGAGCAAGCAGAAATCTGGAGTTGCTTACTACAAGTGTTCTCATCTGATTTTCACATATCTTTTAGCGCTTCACGTCGGGTAAAGATCTTACATATTTATATATTTGCACATTTCTTGCACAGATATAATCAGTTTTTGAACCGATGTAGAGTGTTAGCTTGTTTACAGACTGGAATATTTTCATTTGCAATGCACGAGTATTTCATATTAGTAGATTAAGTTTCGCACACAAATCTCATTTATAAAATTATAGATGCATCGACTTACTGTATCTGGGAAAAAAATGACCAAAAAAAACCGACCCGCTTATTTCTTTGTGTACTTTTGGGGAATACGTTTTATTATGTATTTATTATGGTTTATTCAAGCCTATTCCTACTATCTTAGTCAGCTAGGAACAACTGAAATAACTCATTTAGCTCAAGTGACTAAACAAATGCCCAATACAGACTCACTTAAACGATCTGAATGTTAAAAATAAGGGACACCACAGCTGACGGGTGTGCCTTTACATTTCAAAACTTTTTTATATTCTGTAGGAATGAGGTACAAAAATCAGACATGAACAAACACTTGGGGTTGTTTTATCCCACGTGGTAAGATGAAAACTTACACTTACCTGCCTGGTTTGAACTGAAAACATAAGAGGAGCTAAAACTGACAGGTGGGTTATCAGATTTAACACCTTACTTTTATTTCCTGTAGAGATATAAGGGGTCAGGAAACATTTGTGACTTTTGTTTCATCTGCAGTGAAAGAAGAACGACATGTTCCCCACTATATGTTTTGAACTGAGAACACACAGGGGTCTAAAATAGAGGAGGGCTTTTCAAAACTGCTTCATGCACCCTCTTCTTGGAAGAAAAAATAAATAAATCAGTTCATACATATCTGATAATGGTTAAATATTATAATAGAAGAAGGTCTGATATAAAAATAACTGGGCGGTAGGCTGGCAGACATGGCACCTTCTTATTTCTTGCACAGGTATGGAATGGAAAATCAGCTGCTAAATTCATGAAACCATTGTTACCTCTCCTGTTTGGAAGAAAGAAAAATAAAAAACAGCAGAAACGCATTGGAGAGCAAAAGTGACAGGTAGGTCAATAGATTTAACCTCCCTTCTTACTTCCTGTATCTTTTTGGAATAGTAAATTATTTATGGAATATTAGAGTATGAGGAGTGCAGGTGTTAGGTTATTTTGTGCCCTAGGCCAAGCTTATTAGTGTGCCAACCAACTGTTGGGTGGCTTAGCTGTGCGTCTGGGACCCCCACCCTTATGATCTACACCCTAAGCGAATGCCCAATTCACCTTAATGGTGGCACCCACCCTGAATATTAGCTTTATCTCTACCAAGGTAAGAAGAAAAACCTGCACACTAATCACTAGTCTGAACTGAAAACAAATGAGGGACAAAAATGTGATGGTTACATCATCAGGTTTAGCCAACTTTATTTTGAAGTAAGAATGAGGAACAGGCAATTTTTTGGTACATGTAGGGTATTGCTGTCATCTCTTATTATATAAGAACAAAAATGCACTTTAGGGCTTTACCTGAAAATTAAAGGACACAAGGTGGTGGCCCATCATGGAGGACACTCAAAATACACACCGGGACTTAGCCACTTAGCACCAGCCAGTTTAGTGTGTAAAGCCATTTGTGCCAAAATGAAACAAATAATACACATACAAAAGCGCAGAGATAAATTGTGACAGAGGACACAAACAAAGATAAAGAGTTGAGGCACCACCTTAGTGACTTTGTATACTTTGATGAAGCATAAACAAAGAAAACATGTAATAAATGCGGAGTCTTTTCAGACTGGAGTATGAGTTCATTAAACAGGAAAGGGAGGGTCCTGGCAGACAGAGATGGACGTCAGAGGTGAGTAGCTGTCAGCCTTCATTTCTGCAGGGGGAGAAGAAGAGAAGGCATTAGTCCACAGCGCCACCCTCTGGTCCGGTGGGTAATTACTGCCACTAAAATCCTTAAGCTGCCTCCAATGCGCATGCACGTGATAATACTCGATGTATATAAATGAGTCAATAAACCGTACTGTAACTGCATTTACCCAAAATTACCAAAGTTTTGCAGCTTTGGTTTGCTTCATGGGATTCTAGCAATAGTGTGACATGCTGGAATGATTCCAGAGACAAAATATCTTTGTTTTTAAAAGCTTTAGTAAAAGTTCAAAGTAAAACAGTTCACCCAAAAATAGAGGAAAAAATAGATACTGCAAAGTAAAGAACCGTTCTTGTTTAAGAAAAGTTATTTTATAGCTTATTACTTGTTTTTGTTTCTTTAACTTTGCTTATATAGTCGAACCATTTCTAAATGGTCAGAAAACTGTATGCCTATCCCATTCACAAACTGCAAATGGGTCCATCAGTCCATGCTAACAATGAGACAAATTCCAAAAACACTGACTCAGTTAACACACTGCATTACAGATATAGCAAGAAAGTTCTATCTCATATTAACTTACAGGGGTGAAAGGCTATACCATAATCTATAACTATGAAATTCTATTCTACTTAAGCAAACACTACTGTAGCATGAGTGTAGCTTACAGCTTTAACCTTCTAGGATTGGCTCTTACATGTACAAAAACGCATAATCAAGGAAGAAGTCACCTAAACCATTATAAAACACAATGTAATCATTTTATTATTATTAATGGCTTTGCCCCCTGTTCGCTTTGTTCACCAACCCCACCCCCTGCCTGTGCTACACACCAGCAACTTTGCGTCTCTGATGCTCACGTATGTGGATTTCACTTTCACCAAACAACAAATCTTTTAATTCTCGTGGATAGGCATCTTCATTAGGAAGAAACACTACTTTTCCCTGATGGCAACACAAATTAGACGATCTACAAGTCTCCAACTTAAAGTTTAAATCCAAACAATATATTCAATCTCTTTTCACTGTTCCATTATTTCACCGAGTAATAATTTCCGTTTGTTAGTGCTAATGCGATCTTTACTATCATTTTTTTGAGACTTTCGAATTTCAGTACTTTCAGAATCTCTTACCTGCAGTACATGTGTATTGCACCAACATTTTGGAACCTCTTTACGACGTTCTACTTTGTCATCTACTCTTTGTCTTTTATTTCCAGCCCTGGACGTGGTTAAATCTCTTGGCACAAAGAGTCGTCTCGCGGGACGTGAAAGTATCCCTCTGAAAAAGTCACATCTCTTCGTAGGCTATAAAGTCTTGTCTCGTCCCAGGATTTTTCTATATAATAGAGACATGTTTTATTTTTAAGGACTGCTGCTACTCCTATTGGTTAATCATTTTCCATTGATTGCTTTTCCTTGACTGTAGATAGTAGGCTACCACTCACATTCAAACTGATAAAACATGAAGGCAATAAGATTTATAATAGTTAGTTGTGCATGCAAAATAAATGTAATTTAACATATTGTAACTGTAGCAGGCAATGGGTGCATTTGTTAAACAATAACAAACTGCACATTAAAAGCTTAATGACCTAGTTATACATTCTTAGTCCACAGAAAATGTCCAGTAAAGTAGACACTCTGCTAGTCTTACTCCATAATTTAGAATCTCCAATTAATCTTTCAATCACATTTTTCGAATCTGAAAAGAAAAGGACAGAATCAGGAGGAGAAGCCACCCAGACAGTGGCAGTCAATCCCAGAAGTTGTGAAGCAGCAGCAGCATTAGCCACTGTACCACCATGTGGTGTAACTGATCATATACCTCATTTTAGAAACTTCAGGTGGAATCAGAAACTTCTATAATGATATTCAGAATAAAGCAATAAAAACAAGAAGAATATTTGAATGATTTGATAAAGGCCGAGTACTCTCTTCTTTTTGCCATTACAAAACCTGGGACCATATCACACATGTAACAACAAATTTCCAACTCTAGACCCATATGTGAAATTACCTCAAATCTGAAATTTCCTTTCTGCACACTTCATTGTGTAGTAAATTTAATTTTACGCTGATAAACTTGCCATTTTTTTTCTCATCACTCTACACTGAAACCCATCATGACAAAGTGAAAACATGTTAGCTAAAAGATTTTGCAAATGTATTAAAAAACAAAAAGTGAAATTTCTCATCCACATAAAAGTTGAGAACCTTTGCTGTGGTTCTCCAAATTTTCGTCTGGTGTATCCTTTACGCTTTTGTTATCCTCATTGGTCTCAATAACTGTGAAATGGAGGAAGTCCGGAAACATCAGAACTCATCCTAGAGTTGGCTGTCTGGCCAACCCGAATAACCAGGCTAGAAGAGCTTTGGTCAAGGAGGTGACCGGGAACCCAATAATCACTCCAACAGAGCTTTAGAAGTCCTCTGCTGAGATGGGAAAACTAGTTGGAAGGGTGATCATCTCAGCAGCATGTCATAAATCAGGTGTTCATGGCAGAGTGCTGAAGTCCCACTCAAACATTTAAAGGACTCTAAGAGCCTGAGGAAAAGGAATCTGTGGTCTGATTAAACAAAAATGGAACTCTTTGGTCAGAACTCCAAGCACAATGTCTGTCGAAGACAGGGCACTGCTCATCACCTGCCCAATACTATCTCTTCATGGTGAAGTAGGGTGATGGCAGCATCATGTTATGAGGATGCTTCTCAGTGGCTGGGAGAATTGTCAGAACTGAGGGAAGGACGAATGCACACAAGTACACAGTACTATTTGAAGAAAACCTGCAACAGGGTGCATATAACCTCAGAATGGGGTGACGGTTCACCGTTCAGCACCTCAATGACCCGAAACATACAGCCAAAACAAAGGTGGAGTGGCTTCGGGACAAGTCTCTGAATGTCCTTGAGTGACCAAGACAAAGCCCAGACTTAAAGGCCATAGAACATGTGTGGAGAGACCAGAAGATAGTAGTTTACAGACTCTTCCCATCTAACCCAATGCAGCTTGAAAGAATAAGCCAGAAAGAATGGGATAAGCTGCCCAAATCCAAGTGTGCAATTACCCAAGATGGCTCAAAGCTGGAATTCCTGCAAAAGGTGCTTCTACTAAATACAGAACAGAAAACGTATATGAGAGACACATTTCAGATTTTGATTTTTATAAATTCTCAAACCTTTCTGACAAAATGTTTTCACTTTGTCATTATGATTTATTGAGTGTACATTGATGAGCAAAAATGGCACATTTATCCGTTTAAAATTGAATCTGCAATACAATAAAGTGTGCAGAAAGGACTGTTTGAATCCACTGTAAACACGCTGTCAGTGATTGTCAGACCAAATTCAAATCCACCCACACATTTTTACCTATTTATCCTGTTCAATGTTGCAAGGAATGGTGCGTCTTTTGACAGTACTGGGATCAAATGGAAACTCTTATGTTACTTAAGTGCAATGAATAGGAGTTTCGCAAATCTTTAGACTGTGCTCGTCTTGTTTTAGGAATTTGTGTACGTAGTTTTATGATCGTTTATGAATTTTATTGCTGTTCTGGCAATGCTGTCTTTTTTTGTTTGTTTTAGAATAGTCACCTCCATTTTGTGTCAAACATTGTGTGGCTGTAGCCATATGTTTGCAGCTAGTACACCCATAGTTGGTCATGTGACATATTATGTCATCACATCCCCCCTATATAAGATGATGGCACCCAGATCCATTTCTTTAACAAATGACACATATTATTGCTATTTTACTTTTGACTCTGATTTTGGATTTAGGCTGTGACTGCTGCTTTTGCTTTGCAGACTCTTGCTTGTGCCATGATAATGATTCTGTCTGCTATTTTTTACTTCTATCTCCAAGTCCAAAATTTCATAGGTTCTATTTCAACAACTATGAGTGCAGGCCATGTGTTATTTAAAGTACTCCAGTCAACTCTCAAACTTGTTACAGAATTATTAACTTTTTTGCCCAGCATTTGATGATGTTACATACACCTTGGAGACAAAAAATGTGTACGTTTGAAAGAAGAGTGAATATAATGATTGAGACGTAACGTAAAAGACCGGAAGGTGACAGAGCCAGTTTTGGTAGCTGGAGAACAGTCTACCCAAACCACGAGTGCAGACATTTGGTAGGAGCTCAGAGTAGAGCTGCTGCTTCTCCACAGTGAAAGGCCAGTTGAGGTGCCTCCTAGATGGCTCCCCGTGGAGATGCGCAGGCAGGAAAAGACCTCGGGGCACACCCAGGACACACTGGAGAGGTGTTATCTCTCGGATGGCCTGGGAACACCTCAGTATCCCCTGGGAGGAGTTGGAAGAGGTGGTGGAGAAAAGGGATGTCTGGACATCATTGCTTTGACTGCCACCCCCGTAGACCTAGACCCGGATAAGTGGCAAAAAGTGGATAGATGCATGGATTGAAGTTGACAGAATCAAATCTAAAGAAAGGCACAGTTTTGGTAACAGGGAGTCAAATTATCTGGTGTCAGAAACCAAGAATGTAAGAAACAATTACAAATCAAAATTCAAGAGTAGGAGTCAAATGCAAAGCTAATAAAACATTATTAGAAATGTTACAAACACTAAGGAATTAGTCATTGATTTCTGAAGAAACCCCCATTCACCCACAAGTAGCAATCATCAAAAACCAGGAAGAGGAGACTGTGGACAGTCATACATATCTGAAGACAATAGTAATGAAAAGAATAATAACTTTATTTAAATAGCACCTTATCATACATTTACATGCAACTCAAGATGCTTTCCACAGATTAATTAACAAAAAAAAAGATATACCACATTTACTTGGATTATTATCATTAATTAAAACTATGATAATTTCTAATTAATGTAAGTATACTAAATACAAAATCAGTCAGGTATTGTTAAGCAAACTTTAACCACTAAAGTGCAAAACAAACCTTCACTCTTATCAGATAAAGGTTTTCTATTTACAATATTTATACATTAAGGCAGACAATACAACAACCATATTTAAAAATAAATATATACAGTACATATCTGCTTCTTACCTAGGGATATGTACATTGCAACCCATTGAGCAGAAACAGTTTGATGTTATTAAAGTTAATAAAAAGATACAAAAGCATATAAAACAGTCCATAGCGGTTTCTATTGATTTAGGATGTAGATGGAGATTGTTTGACCAGCTGACACGGAGGAGAGGAAAACAAAAAACTCCTACGATGTGCCATAGGAGAAAAATAAACCTCTGGAAGGCCATGGTCATAAGACAGTAGCAAGCAAATCAAATAGTTAGGCCTGATGGTAATCACTTTCTAGTAGAATCAAAATTGATTTTCAAGGAAAACAGATGTCATCTCCAAAAAGGGCCAGCGGGTCTACTGTCTAAGGAAGCAGAGTCTTTATGATGTGAGTACTACCATTAAGTCATTCTTTTATAAATCTTGTATCAAGTCTGTCTTTACTTAAGTTCTGCTGGGCCTGTTTCGTAAATCTTAATGTCTACAACAAAAACAAAGTAAGTCTAAATGTAAAACGGAACAAAAAAAAGAACAAGATGTCAACTGTCCAATCTCACAGACAAGCAAGTATTATGAGAAGCAGAGCAGGACTCACCCACCACCATGTCAATTGCAGTTGTTGCCGTCAGGTCACAGTTTCAAGGTTCCAAGGATGAAAAGCAGCGAGTTCAAATACTCCTCCATTCCAACTTCTAAATAAGTTTAGTTTTTTAAAAATCATCCACAGGCTTAAATCATAGGATGAAAAGTTAGCATTTGTATCAATCATCATTCAAGTCTAAATGCTGGTTTATTTTTAGGTCTAACTAGGGGGCTTTGCCCCCTGCTCGCTTCTCTCGCCCACCTCCGGGTTTGGTTTACCAGATATACTGTACAATTTAAAGAGATTGTTATTTTCATGGGAATTGTTACATATGCATTATTTTTACTTTTTCTTTAAAACAATACTGGTCCTTTATTTCTGGCCCCTGGTGTGGTTAAATCTCTTTGTTGCAGGACGTATAACGCTGCTCGCGTTGTGAAGGGGTGGGTGGTGGGTGGTGGTGGGGGGGGGGGGGGGGGCGGCTGAATGCAAGCTAAGGAGAAGTGGTTGGATCATCTGCTGGCTTGCTGCTGCTGGCGAGCTGCGTATTCTGCTTGTTGTGCTGTGCGTTGATCATTTAAAAGCCTGTACAGCTGCTGTCCTTTCACCACTTCGCGTCTCTGCCGCTCACGTTGTGATATTAGTTTGGCTGAACGCATGCTAAGGAGAAGCAGTTGGATCATTTGCTGGCTTGCTCCTGCTGGTGAGCTGCGTGCTCTGCTTGTCGCTTGTTGTTGTTTTAAGAGCTGGGAGCACATGAAGCGTGTCTGCTAAAAGCATTCCAACAACTGCTAGGTTAGATGTCCGTGAACTTGTTTTAAATGTTGTCTCGTGACGTTAAAGTGTTTCTTGCGGGACATCAGATTGTCTTCCGAGAAGATCATGTCTCGTCTCCCTAGTCTCCCTTCCAACATTTTTTTTATAATAGTTATATAATTATAATTTTATAATTATATAATTTTATAATTTTTTTATATAATATCAACAGATCACCATATGTTTGATCAAATGTTTCATTATCAGTATTATGATCATTGTTATATTTTATGTATTTGTAATACATTTAAATGTGATGGCTGTGTTCATGGTGATGTGGTTTTAATGTTACATTGTGTCTGTAAAACCTGCTGATTAACCAAATGTCCCTCTTAAGACAATAATATTGAATTGAAATTGAAAGATGTCTAAAAGCTTGTATACAAAGGAGAGCAGGTTGCCATCTTAAATACCTGACGCATGATGACGTCACATGATGCTGGTGGTCACACTGCAACCAGCATCATAGTCATACAGTACATAGGATGGCTGCAGCCATGAAAACTGAGTGTCTAATGGCAGCATTAGGAACAGAAGTCTTCCCAAAATGGCAGCACAATGACATCACTGTGATAATGATACAAATAGATAGCAGAATGTGTGAGCAAAATATGATCAAAAGTTGTAATTAACAAAAACTTATAAGGATTATAACAGATGAAGGGAGTAGTTGCACTTTCACTCTTACTTCTCATGAGCTGAATTAGCATTTTGGCCATCAAAGGGCATGCAGAGATATCCATCTTTTTAAAACACAAAATTAATGTGTTCTTGAACATTTTTACTATAGACGCTAAGAAAATAAGAAATTTGAGAAATGAGGGGAGACCATTCGGTGCATCAGACATGTTTTTTTAGGTAACATATAAACTGCCCCAATATCTCATCCAGATACTTCTCAAAGGTTGTCCAGATTGCTGCTCCATCTCAGTGTCTCAGTAGTTTGTTCCAGACTCTCACAACACGCTGCTTAAAGACGTACTTCCTGGCTTCAGTCCTAAATGCCCTTAACTTTGATTTCCACTGGTGTCCCCAAGTATGTAATTCACCCTTAAAATGAAAGATGAAATTCTACTGCATCAACTTTACCAATGTAGAATTCTGAAGACCTGGATTAGGTCCCCACACAGTCTCCCCTGCGCGAGACTGAACAGTTTTAATTCTCCAAGTCTGTCAGAGTACGACATGTCCTTAAGTTCTGGGATGCACTTTATTGACCTCATCTACACAGCTTCAACTACTGCTATGTCTTTCTTTTAGTGTGGAGACCAGGGGACATATGTATAAACAGTGTACAAAAATGTTGCATACGCTCATTTTCATGCTCATGTCAAGATGTTATGAAAGATCTGCTCAGTTCCAGACAGACACCAATGTCCACAATGTCCAAAAGCACACTCATTTATTAAACAGTTCTTTTTAGCACACAACACAGTGCCCCAAATCCACAGTCTCACCACAACTGAGTCCTTGTGTAACACTTCTCTGTTTCTTCTGCCACCTCCACTCCTCTTCTCGTAAGCTTGGTCCTCTGCCTCCCGACTCCAGTTCTCTGAATGGAGTGAGGCAGCCTCTTTTATACTGTACCCGGAAGTGCTCCTGGTGCTCTCCAATTACCTTCCGGCAGCACTTCTGAGTGTGGTGGAAGTGCTGCAGAACATACTTCCAGAGCTGTGGTTGAGCAGGCAAACAACAAAGTACACTTCACAGCAGCATCTGGTTTTCCAAAAGTAATCAGAGCAGTCGACTGCAGTCACATTGCTATCAAGGCGCCTTCAGAGAATCAGCTTGCATATGTAAATAGAAAGAATTTCCACTCTATTAATGTGTAAATGATCTGTGATGCAAAAATGCATCTCACTAATGTTGTGGCAAGATATATAAGTGTCTCATCAATAACTGCAGCAGCTCACTGCTCAAACAGTGTGAACTCAGAAGTCCAGTGGTCACGTCACCTTTGATATCTGACCTCTTCTTTTTTAGACACTTCAGACACTGTGCAAGTTTCTGAATTTCAACTTTTGAGTGCCTCTGGCATGCTGTGCCACTTCATCAATTTCCTTTTGTTGCTTATACCACTGCTTAAGCCACCAAATAGTACATTTTTCCATGCCTCCAAATTCTTCTTTTTTACACATGCTTTTACCATTGTCTATTATCAAAACAATGAATGGCAGGGGCTTTTTATATTGATTTGCATATTTAAATAGGTGAAATTCTGTGAAGAGTCAGGGTGAGGTTATAGGCTCATGCATGTGTGCTAAAATTCACATTGATTACGATTTATAAAGGGAAAGCATGTAGAACTTAAATTACACACAGTGTTATGCATATGAAGTTTTTTGTGCATACACACATTTCTAGTTTTGTCCGTAGGGCATGTTTTAGTGTAAAATCTATGCAAGGCATTATACATGAGGCCCCAGAACTGCACAGTATAGCTAGTGCATTTGTCACATGTGTGGGCGCATGGGGGGCAGGTTAAAGGCTTTGGTGATGGTAATTACCCGCTGGACCAGAGGTTGGCGCTGTATACTAATGCCTTCTATTCCTTCTGCATAATCGAAGATTGACAGCCACTCCATTTATGACCTTACCCTTTCTGCCACTTGAACTCGTAACTGAGAAATCATCCATCTTGAATCAGTTCTGTTATGAAATTGCGTCTATGAATTCTGCAATTGTTGTGTGTTTCTCTTTTGCCCTAAGTTCACTTTGAGTGTGCATTCTGAGAAATTGTACCGTATGCACAGTATACATCTGATCAATATAAATGTTGTTGAACATGTTTGGAAATGTCTGAATCGGAACAAAATGAATGAATGTATTTATATGAGAAACTATAAATAAGCTACTTTGTCTAACCACCTTTAAGTGCTTTACATAAACGTGGTCTTCATGACCTGCTATGTGAATGGCTGGTGATGATCTTAAGCCAAGAATAAGAGCTGAGTCTGTCTGAGCCATATATATCCGCCTACATGAGTTTGATGGAGCTTGGTGCCAGACGTGATACAGTATATCTATTCTGGATGAAGTTACCTCAATTTTGGATCATTTTGTTTGCCTTCCTTCCCTTAGGACAATTTCCCAACTGAATTCCATATGAATCCCAGATTTATAGCTAGTAGGATCATCCAGTTCAGTATCATCATCCTATTGGGAGAAAACTCAGATTGATCACTGAGGAGCCCACCAAGGCAGAGTGCATACCTTCTGAAAAAGGAAGAAGAACCATAAACATCTAGTGAAGTCTGGACAAGTGGTGCAACTGAAAACTCTGCAGCAGTTAAGGAGCTCCATGGTGGCAATCTGGTGCATGATGTCGCACTGTCTTGATTAACATAGCTATTCAATGTTGCATGGAAAGTCAGGACTTCTCTTCTTCTTTATCAATCACTAGCTGTCCGTGCCAGTTGCCTGCAAAAATTCAGCTGTCCTCCACAGACCCTCCAGGTTACCAAAAGGGTTTGTCCTCAGGGTTGCTTGGTCAGGCCATGTGGATAATCTAAGGGCATCCTAGAAGGAGCAGTCTTGGAGGAGGTGTTCACCGTTCATTGGGCCAGGGTCACAGGGACATCTGTCTGTCTGTTTAGCCACCTTTTAGTTTGTTGTTCATGTGGGCATGTGTTCTGTTGTGGCCATATCTGAGTCTGAACAGGATCACCATGTTGGCTCTGTTCAGATGCTAGTAGCTGTCATTCTGCTTAAAATTTGGGTGCAGCTATGAACATTTCTTTCGTGAGGAACCTCTGTACCTCATTATGTATTGTCCTGGAATAGCTGTATCATGATGTATCAGGACAACTCAAAATGTGTACCTATGCTTATTTTCAGGGTCCTCATCTGGAATTGAGAGTTCAGTCAGTGGGTGAACATCAGATGTTGTTATGTCGTTGCACGGATATCTGATACTCCTATGAGTTCACCAGTCCTGTCTACATCCATCCATCCATCCATTATCCAACCTGCTATATCCTAAGTACAGGGTCACGGGGGTCTGCTGGAGCCAATCCCAGCCAACACAGGGCGCAAGGCAGGAAACAAACCCCAGGCAGGGCGCCAGCCCACTCCTGTCTACATGTGTTTTATAAATATAAAGACATCTATGGCAAAGGTGTTAAATCAAAGCAATTTCAGCATGGTGAAAGACTCTACCAGTTTCAGTTTTTGTCTCATTTTATGTTTTATGATTTTCAAGGATAAGACACATTTATCAAAATTATAAAGTCCAACTTGGAAGTGTGTAAAACCCCTCATCACAGCAGCTTTAAATAGAATTGATTTGTTGAGACTTGATTAAGCAGGTTTCATAACAATGGTTGGACACAGAATAATCAAATGGATAGCAGATATTGGAAATTTATTAAAACACAGCTTAGTGACCTCCACTGGAGGAGTACTGATTACTGTATATGTGTGTCATGGATTAACGTGTCTTTATGTTATTTTATTGTTCATTGTTTTTGTATTATTTTTGTATATTTTTATGTTATTATGTCGATCCGGCTTATAATTGGTTTACTGTGTACTCTCTTTTTATATAGTTTATGTTAATTGTGAGTGAAGCCCCAGGAGGTAGGGCCACCCTGATGTCACAACTCCTGAGCCCCCCAAACCCCCCCCTGCTGGGAAGACTCAGGAGCTGGAGACCATTCGCTTATTGTGGAATTTGTAAATATTGTATTCCATTTTGAATTCTTTGTCTGTTCAGTTTTTGAATTATTCTTCTGTATTGCTGTTCTTGCTGTGGACTGTCTTTTTTAGGCCAATCTGTTTGACAATTTTGTTCTTTTGGGTTTTTCCTTGTATTGTTCCATTTTTGTTAAAACTATTGTCCATTTATAAAGCTTTTTATTGCCCTTTTTTACACAAGCCAAAGGTTTACAGAACATCCCTCCTTTTGTGGCGATTTTGGGACATTTAGGTTTACTCATGAGGCATAATTAATTTTTGGGCCTGTGAAGCCTGAGGCATGCCGTTACAGCTGGGTTAAGCCATTTGAGGTGAGGCAAAGGTGGCCTGGCTTGGCCAGTATAACCTTTTGGAGGCCTCACATGCCTTTTGAAATGTGGAAGATGCCACATTTTAACAAAATGGCCTGAAGCAGGAGTTTCACTGAATGGGAGATTTGATTTTGTAACCTCTTCACTGTCATCTCAGGGCGGTGCACTTATAGAGCAACTGGTGCTTGAACCCACTACGACATTCATTTATTAAAGTTAACACAAAGATGAATCTCATTTGTTCTTCACCAAACACCTAAATCTGTATCTTCCTCCTCTGTATATTTCATTTCAGGGAGGGAGAGGATCATCTAAAAGCAGTGAAGTCTATGCCTAGAATAATGATACCACCAAGGCCAAGGCAAGTATTATCTGCATTCATTTTTGGCACGATGATTGTACATATTACAACTGTGTAATATTTTCAAACCGTGGGCCATTCTAACAAATTATTTCAAAGAGTATAATGGTCTAATTTATCAAAAGAGAAATGTTTTATCTTTATTCATTCAATAACAATATTGTATAGCAGTGTGGAATTTTTATGTACAGGAGAGTCACTGTTCAGATGTTCCGCGCTCGATCCATGACACATAATTAGACACCTTGGTGTAAACTCCAGGGTATCTTGCGTTTGCACAGCTGATACCCCAGGAAACGATGCCATGAAGAGCCCCTCCACACACCAGAGGTCCTCCAGAGTCCCCCTGGAAAAGACAGCATAAGTGTAAGTGGAAGGAAATCCACACATTTAAATAAAAAAACAAAAAAACCTTAATTCAATTTTTGAACCCACTTCTCTATTAAAACTTCATTTGTCCCCAGCAGAAATTTGGCTTTTCAAAGAAGCTCACTAGATAGATAACAGGCATATTGCTGTTGGTATAAAGGAGTCCCTGTAGTGTTTCTTGACACACTTCTGCTGAATTTTTCATGGGCTAAAAGTCCTCAGTGTTTGTGTGTCAGAGAGAGGATGTGCAGCATTGTTCATAATGGCACTCAGTTTTGTTTTAATCCTCTCCTTTGCTACAACTTCCAGGGGGTCCAGAGTACATCTCATAACTGAGCCTGCCTTTTTAATTAGCTTGTTGATTCGGTGGGCCTCTCTTGAAGTGATGTTACCAGCCCCGCACACCACAGTGTAGAAAATTGCACTGACTAATGCAGAGTTGTAAAAGATGTGAAGGATGTCACTTTCCACATGTATGGAACGCAGTATCCTAACAAAAAGAGCCTGCATCACCCTTTCTTCTATAGTTTATCTTGTTAGGATACCAGTCCAACCTGTCATTGATGTGGACTCTCAGGTACTTCTAGCAGCTCACCACGTCTACATCCACACCCTGAATAATGACCGCACATAGAGGCTCTTTGGTGTGGCAACTGTTAATAACCATTTCCTTGGTTTTGCTGATGTTAAGATGCAGGCAATTCTCTTTGCACCAAGAAACAAAGTTCTTCACCTGACTCGTATACTTTGTCTCATCCCCCTTATCAATACATCCCATAAGTGCAGAATCATCTGAGATTTTCTGCATTTGACATGACCTGGTGTTATATTTATACTTGGAGGTGTACAGTGTGAGGAGAAATTTGACAGGACTATTCTTTGTGGAGTTCACACAGTCCTTGTGTCTCACAGACTGTAGTCTGCCCGACAGATAATCCATTATTCAGGACACCTTAAGACAACCATTAAAGGGTTGTGGAAGTCTATACTGGCCATACACAATGCAAGACAGGAACCTTTCCTAATCAGGGGGTGAGTCTGTTCATCAAACCCTCTTAATGCACTTTTACATTTACTGGCCGAGTCTGTTCTAGCAGTATGGGACATAAGGCAGAAATCAGCATGGAGGGGAGTGCCAGTCCATCACTGAGTACACACACACACACACACACACACACTTATGCCAAGGCTAATTAGACTCACCAGCTCCCTAAATATCTGCGGAACCCTGGGAGGACCTATGCAGAACTTGTACCTTCTCCATATTAACAGTGCTGTAGCAGAAATGCATCTACTGTACTCTCATAACTGCTTTGAATTATGAATTTACATGGTCTCTGCATTATATTTCTCAGTTTCCCAGACATGATAAATGGGATTATCACTGAATTCAAACAATATCATTCATATCCTTCTGACATCTACCAAAATACAGTAATGTTAAGGAAAAGCTCTTACCTGGCACGAGTCTTTGCCACCAGTGTTCGTTGAAGCACAAATCATATTTTCTGTGATTCTTCCAGAATAATAAATGTTACAGGCAGATGATGATATTATTGGCACCTGGACAGCACGAAGTTCTTTGGACAAAGTGTAGCTGTAGACTTGTGTGACTCCCCAGCCGCTGACTGTACAGGACGTGCCCAAAGACGGAGTGCTGTAGTAATCCGGCAGCCTGGCTGTTTGCACGTATGAATTAATTCGAACTGGGCGGTCAAGCTAGGGAAAATAGATAGATAGATAGGTAGATATGAAAGGCAGTATAATAGATAGATAGATAGATAATACTCACATGTACAATGTGTCTGCCTCCAGTACACCAAGCAATCCACAATATTTTAATATTACATACAGTATGACCAAGTGAGGCTATATAATTGCTCATTCCTGATTATAATGGATTGGGCCATAGCATTCAGTCCAGCGGGGTTGGTCACCTTCCCTAACAGAGCATATTAAAACGTAGCCAGTGGTGTAGCCCAGGAGTCTAAATCTCTCAGTTGGCTCATTGTGTTTCCTGCCTGTGCTACAAATGAAATGACCTTAACAGCTGCCACATTATACATCCGGTGATTCAGCACCATTGTTTAACTAGGAGACCTCACTTTAAGACACCCTGGACAGAAAGTCCTGAGAAGATAAACAGCACATCTGATGTTCCTAGATTATTGATTATCTTCATTGTCTCTGCAAACATCATCTTAAAAATCTCAGATTATCTATGATGGAGATGACACCTCAGATACTTTTTGGAATGTTGTGTCATATCAATATATCATCATTATGTGTGTGTGTCTCACTCTTATTCTGTGGTTGTGACAGAAGCTATTATTTTAACCATTTTGGCCCTGGATTTTCTGTTTTTATGGGAAAAATTATTTTGTGAGATATTCTACCTTTAAAAAAACAAAAAAAGATCACTATTATTATACAATAGCTGACAAATACTTCCATCTTCTTGAGGAAATAAAACTGAAAGTGGAGCTACTTGCTATGTGGTGCATACATGCGGTCCACAGAAGCATCCATTTTCTCTTCCGTGTTTTGTGGACTGTATGCCAGTCTCTCCAGCCTGCGCTAATAGTAGCGGACCCGGTTCCAATGGCTGCAAACGTACCTGTGCTTTATAAAAATGGCTGCATATATGTACTAGTAATAGGATGTCAGGGCTGAAAGGGTTAAGTATAGGTAGTGTTCCTGCACAGTGTATTTTTGTACCTTCCTGCAAGCACTCTATCGTTCCATTTTTTGTTGTTGTTCTGAATTCTATTCCAGCATTAGAAAAGCAAGGTGTGTGCATATAAATTCATGTAAGTATAATCAGATATTTGATGATTTTTATTATGCTGCTTTATTCTGGCTTTTCTAAGATTTGTTAAAGTAAGGATAGCCAATGTTTTGAAGTAAGACAGCTGTTTAATGCAAGGAAGACAAATAGTTTTGGTACATCCATGTTCTTTACTTGCTTATCCGGTTTAAGGTCATGGGGAAGCTGAAGCTGATCCCAGAAAGCATAGGATGCAAAGGACGCCAGTCCGTCATGGGGTGAATACACACACACACACACACACACACACACACACACTTACACACATCCACTCACACAATGCAGGCCAATTTAGCATTGCCAGTTCACCTAGCCTGCATGTCTTTGGACTGTGGGGTGAAACTGGAGCAGCCGAAGGAAACCCATATGTACATGGAGAGTAGTAAAGTCAAGTCAAGTGACTTTATTGTCATACTGTACTGTAGAATACAGTGGCATAAAATAATATTCCCCAGGACTGTGGTGGAAAAATAGGTACAGAACTATGCTCTACTATAATAGGATAACAAATAACTAAAAAGAAATAATAGATAAGAGAATAGATAGTAATAATTTAAAATAGACAGTAATAAATAATCAATAAATAACAACAATAAAACTAATAATAAAAAAACAACAGTAGTAACAAGTGTAACAAATTTTCTGCATATAACTCTCTACTAGGGGCAGACCTGAGGGCAGGAGAGCAGCACAGAGCTCAGAGTCCAGACAGCCAAGAGATAGAAGCTGCTGTAGTAGCCAACAGAAATCTTTAGAAATGCTAAAATACCTTCTGTCAGCTGGAAGTAGGACAAACAGACCATGACAGGGGGTTTACACAGAACATGGGTGTTGAACTCCAGTCCTGGTTTGCCACAGTGGCTGCCAGTTTTCATTCTAACCCTTTCCCTAATCAGTGAGCAGTTTTCACTACTAATTCACTTTTTCCCTTCATTTTAATAGCCCTGTTTTTAAGGATTCAGTCCTCTGAATTTATTCTTTTCTTCATTAAATGACAGCCAAACAGAAATGAGCCATGAAACAAGCCAACAGATGACCAGCTAAATTGAGCCTTCAAACTCCAACCAATTTCACTCCAGCCAATCTTTTAATGAAAAGCAGATTCTTGCTGTTAATTAAACCCGTTATTTAATTCAATGGCTTGTTGCTGCTCTCATTCTGCCACAACAGACTTTTCCAAAACTGTTGATTTTTCAGTTTTTTCTAAGAACGTCGTCAAAATGTTTTGGTGACCTGAGAGATCAACCTTACCGAGATCATCACCTTTCTTTATTTTCAGATATTGTGTGATTGGCATAGGTGAGCTGCTCATGTGGTGGCTTGTTTTGTGTCTCAATATTATTTGGCTGCTAATTCAGGAAAAAAACAACAACAAAGGGGCCTGAATCAAGTTAATTAAAGCTGAGGGAAAAGAAGTTAATTAGCAGCAAAAACTGGTCACTAATGAAGAAGATGGTTAGAATGAAAACCTGCAGCCACTGCGGCCCACCAGGACCAGAGTTCAACACCCGTGACCTAGAATCACGTCAGTTGGAGAGCTGATGGTTCCTTTGTCATTTATACCTCATTGTTAACTGATGGCTGGTTAAGGAAACAGGTAACAATTAAAACCGTTTTAAAGCTAAATAGGCAATTAAGGAATATACAGTAAATCATAACAAACAAGTTAACTAAAACTAATCCCCCTAAAAATTAGTTAAAGCAAAAACATGCAACAGCTGCAAACCATTAGGACAGGAGCAACACCAAAAAGGTGTAATACAACAATTATGGCCAGCAGATGGCAGCCTATAACACTAAGACGTCCTCGTTGTCTCAACACACCTTAAATATGGAGGATGTACAGCCAGAATACTTACTTTTAACAGCATGATGTCATGGTTGAAGGTTGAAGGGTTGTAGTAGGGATGAACTATAATTTTGGTGACATTGAATGCTTGTTCAAATCCCTCATTCACTTTCAAGGAATGCTCTCCTAAAACCACCTGAATCAGAAAAGCTCTAGAAGAAGAGTGCACACAAATGTAAGTACAGCATAAATCTGTAAGAGTAACAGTGTTTGTCAATGCATTCGTAAGCTTATAAACATCACCTGTCAGTGAGGCAGCAAGGTGGTGAAGTGGTTAGCAGTGCACTGCTGCCTTATGGATACAGCATCTTGGATTCAGTTCCCCTGTTAGCACTTTGCATATTTCCTCTGCATGTGGAGTTTTTCTCCTGGTAATTAGATTTTTGTCACCACATTCCAAAAATGTACATTTGAGGTAAAGTGCAGGTTATAAGTTTGTGTGTGAGTGGAGGGCTCTTTGATACATTAATACCCAACCCAGGACTGGTGAGTGGCTCCTGCCTGCTGCTGCTGAAATAGACCCCCCTTCCAGATCTATCTATCTATCTATCTATCTATCTATCTATCTATCTATCTATCTATCTATCTATCTATCTATCTATCTATCTATCTATCTATCTATCTATCTAGGGCTACAGACGATGAGTTATGAGGAAAGATTAGCAGATCTGAGCCTTTACAGCTTAAGCACAAGAAGATGACGAGGTGACTTGACTGAAGTGTTTTAAATTATAAAGGGAATAAGTCCAGTGGATCGAGACGGTGACTTCAAAATGAGTTCAACAAGAATACGGGGATACAGTTGGAAACTTGTTAAGGGTAAATTTCACACAAACATTAGGAAGTAGGCGGCATGGTGGCGCAGTGGTAGAGCTGCTCCCTCGCAGTAACCTTACAGTTTCCTTAAGCAGACTTATGTCCAGTTGGCCTTATTAATATGCAGTATCTATATGCTGCTTAGCTTGACATGTATCTTGTAGTATGTTGCTGCAGCAGGTACTACTGCCACATGACAGGTCTTGGGCCCCTTTTCACTTTTGTACTGTGGTCCAGTCAGTGGAGCGATTGCTTGGTTTTTGCTCTGAGATCTCCAGCTTCCTTCATTTTCTCCAAAGGCACACATTCAGTCCAGGTATTGGCTCAAAAAACGCTTATGCTAGTCTAGACTGGGGTGGCCAAAGTTTGGCCCTTGGACCTTTAATCTGTGCTAAGAATATGTTACATAAACTCCGTGATGACCATTAGTTTTCTGAAAGACCCCCTTTAACTTGTGTTTCATATACAAGTAAAGTGTAGCCAGCCACCTAATTGCGAACAGACTCCCTAGAAGCATCCCATCTGACGCACAGCTTTGTAGGGGGCACTGTCCAGGGGACTGGGTATCTTGCAGCATGGGCTATTTAAACAGGAGCACCAAGAAGGTCATGAGGTCTGCTGTTTACAGCAAGAAGTAATCTTTGTGAGGAGGATCTCCAAGTGGATGACAAGAGGTGTATAGAGGAGCCATGAAGTATTGTGTGTGGCGAAGCAATCTAGGAGGCTGGAGTCGGTAGCCCTAATGATTGATTAGCCACAAGTCAGCAGGTGTGCAATGGAGGAATGGCCGTGCGATCATTGTGATTGTGTGTATTTGCAGAGGAGACATTGTAAGGTGATGCGTGACTTAACCTGAGCAAAGTGAAAAAGTAAAAAGTATAGAGAGAATGAAGAACCACCAAATAGCCTATTAAGTGGAGGTGAAGGTAGAGCTGGCTTAAGGGTACATTGCATCCCTAGGTAGAGTCGGAGGCAAGTGCCAATAAAAGAGACATCCAAAAAGTCCCTCTTTTCGATCTGTAAAAGAAATCGACGAGAATACCCCTTGCAGATTGGCACCCTTATGATCACATATGGAATCGATGAGCCCTGGGGGTGTGAAATTAGTTTTTGATGACCTGTTTAGAAATGTGCTCCCAGACTAGTGTCATGTTCACAGAATGTATTTCTATACATTATTGAAATGTATTCCTATACTTTAGAGAGGCTGCGGTCACCACAAGAATCTTTCAGATGAAATCTTTTGACTTCTGATGTTTGTCTTTCTGCCACTTTAATGTTTAATATGAATTAGAAAGTAGCTGAAACTATTTGTGCTACAGCAGAAGGGAGTGATCTTCCTCAATAAGGCTGTCATACTGTATATTCAGTATTATACATATTGTACTGTATATGTATATATATATTATACATATTGACATACTGTATATTCAGAATCCTAGCTTTAATGTAAGACATTGTGTGTCTATACATTTGAATGTGTGGATGTATATGAGAATGTATATTTATACACTTTTGTGTGGACTACTATATATAAATAACATTCCTGGACCCATTTGATTCAGTTCAGGGTTGCAGGGGGCTGAAGCCCACTCTTGTTTTTTTAAGGTGCTAGGCAGGAAACAGCTCTAGGCAGAATGCCAGTCCATCACCAGGGCCCAGTTTGGAACTGACAATTAATCTAACTTACATGCATATGGAGATGTGGGAGGGAAACTGGGGTCCTTGGAGAAAAGCCCACACAAATGTGAAGAGAATGTGCAAAGTCAACAGACAAGAACTGGGTGTGGGATTTGAACCCAGGACACTGAATCTATGAGGCAGCACTGCTGCCCACTACACTTTCATGATAACAATGATGATGATGATGATGATCATTATTCCATTATCCAAAGTGATTTGCAAAATCAGTATTATTTATATATATGGAGCTCAGGCAAATTAGTGACTAATTGTAGGTCACTCGGTACACGAGTAGGTGGGAATTAAACTGGCAGGTTTGTACTTTAGTACAAATTTGAAAATACAACATAATGTAAATTAAAGTCAGAAATACCCTGGATGGGTGATATCGAGCCAAAACAAATATAACAGGAGTTTACAAGGCTTCTGAAAAGATTAAAATAAATTTTGAAAACTGAAACTAAAGACATCTGGGCCCATATTTATCAAGCTTCTAAGAATCACACTAGGATAAGAATGAGAACCATTTATGAAGCGTCCTACTCATACTCCCACCTAGGACCAGGAGTTCATGTTTGAGAATGAATGTCGTGACGACTTTACGACACCCCGAGCTGCAAACTGGAACTCACGATAACATTTTGTAGTTTTCTGATACTAACACCGCACCAGAAAGATAATAATAATTAAAGTAGTAAGTGAAGAATAAATAGCATAACATAATAATGTAAGATATTCCATTAAGCTGCACGAAACTGTTGTCAATTACCTACACCATCAAGAATAATACTATAATGAGCACCAAAATGGAAAGCCCTAGACACACAAACAATTAATGAGAGTAAAGCCTGATTAACGGTAAGGTTATTTAACAATGAATGACTCAGAGATTGTTCCAGCCTTGTGCCTGAGGCTTGCTGAGATATGCTACAGCTTCCCTGTGACCCTGCTAAAGATAAAGTGGGTTAGACAATGAATGTGTGATTCACTGCCGTACTTTCAGATGAATTACCTTCCTGCTGTTATGGCCCCAGAAAACACCTCATGAAGTAACAGTTTAACTGAAACTAACCACAGCTATTCTTGTGCTGTTTCTGCAGTCATGCTCACTCTCCCAGGATCATCTTCCAGAGTCATGTGCCATGCCTCTCTCTCAGTGAATCCCCCTGATCTTCTACGAGGCTCTATTTATCTAATGCCCCAGGAGTCTCAGCCTGCCATCTTGAACCATTGTGAGCATGTACAGTGCAAAGAGAATGTTCTAGAGGTTCATGGAATGCAGAGGTCAGCTTACCTGTGTGATATTTCGCTGTCAGTCACCCATCCAGCCCCGTTAATCTTCAGGGTAATATGTTGGCTACTACAGTGCAGTCTGCATCCATAACCATCTGTGCGATGATACTATGATATCTCTTGCATTGATCTTTACGTGTTTGCCAATTTCCATGAATTTAGCTTGCTTTAATATTGTCTCACATGGAGTTGTGGGAAAAGTATGAATCTGTGTATACATTTTGCATTGTAAAGGTGATCGAAATTCGAGAAATGGTTGGTTGTGCCATACCCAAATCACTGCAATTGCATGGCTGCAGTGTAATTTTGCCAACATTTTTTATTCCAGTTGACAGTGCATGATGTCTCCACATACATGGATTCAAGATTTGTTATGAATATCATTCCATCTTTATCAGAATGATATCTTTTTATAAGTTCACTGCTGTCCATCATTTCCAAAACATTCAGCCTTTTCTGGGATGTGCGTGTTGATCTCTGCCTGAATATCGTCTTCTGGAATCTCCTAGCATGTGAGGACATCCCACAAACTCTTCTAAATCCTGAAGAAGTTAAGTATAGTTTCCTAAATTATGAAAATTCATAAAACGCTTTTACTCCTGCACCTAAAAGTAAGGACCAAATTGTCATCACTCTGAGGTTTTTGAGCTGGTTAGAACTATTTTCCTACCCTGAGACACTTGATAAATGTGGGCACTGGTGTAAAAAGGTCCAGACTAGTCTATTGAATAAATGCTCTATTGATACTGGTTGTAGTCACTCGCTTGCATTGACCTTTCAGCTAGAATGGTGACCTTTAAACTGAATACTTCACCAAAGTGACACAAAATTATTTAAAAAATAGTAGAAAATTCATTTCCACGTACGGTCTCATACAGTGGGCAGCAGACAGGACCCACTGAGGATGGACCAGTGTACCCCCGCAGTAGTGAGAAGAAAGAAACTGAATTGAGGCCTGGTACTTGATGGAATTTGGGATAACCTCATAGCCTCCAATAATCCTTGAATCAAATGTTCCTGAAATGAGAAACAAAAATAACACCTTGAGCTTTTTCTACTTCATTGCAGATAAAAATGAAAGAGAGTAGAGTTCCTCAGATATTGAGGCGTGATGCTTATTTCATTATACAAAGAAGAAGCAGACATATAGCTAAACAGGACGTAAATGGAACTGGAGCAAAATACTGTAGTAATATTCCATAAAAATAAAAATATCTAAAACCTTTGTCAAGTAATATTGACTTCAAATAACTGAAGCAAAAGGATAATAGATAAGGAATCAAATAATTACCTTTCCAAAATTTTTGCCAAGAAAGAAAAAATTACAACACTTCAACATGAATTAGGACAATGAGAAAGTTATGAAAGCAGAAGACTGAAGTGAGGTACAGGCAGATAGCACAACAGAAAAATGGCTGAGGGTCATTGGCTCCCACTAGCCTTTAACAAGGGTTCTATTCAATAAGGGCGCGCACAAAAAGGCGACCTTCAAAAGGGCGACCTCAATTGGGCGCGGAGAATAAAAGCGCACATAAATAAAAGCGATCTTCAAAAGGGTGACCTCAATTGAGCGCAGAATAAAGGCGCGCGTAAATAAAGGCGAGCTTCAAAAGGACGACCTCAATTGAGCGCCGAATAAATGCGCGCGCAAATAAAGGAGCGCTTCAAAAGGATGACCTTCGGAGCGAGTTAAATTAATTGTCCTTGACTATGCTAATAGACCGCATCTCGAATATCTATGTGGCACTGCACATAATCTACAGCTTCAAGTGTAACTTGCTTTCACCTTTTTATACATTCAGTCATTGCCTTAATCGAATTTTCTGTAATTTTGAAAACAACGAAATATAGAGAGCTTTAGAAATAGTTCGTTAGAAGTAGTTCGTTAGAAGTTCATGCATTAATTAATTGGATGTTTTAATATTCTTGCTTTCACCTTTTTATACGTTCAATCATTGCCTTTATCTAATAAATTTTCTGTAATTTTGTTGCGTTTGCCTTTATTCGCTGCGCCCAATTGACGTCACCCTTTTGAAGCACTCCTTTATTTGCGCGCGCATTTATTCGGCGCTCAATTGAGGTCATCCTTTTGAAGCTCGCCTTTATTTGCGCGCGCCTTTATTCGGCGCTCAATTGAGGTCGCCCTTTTGAAGATCGCTTTTATTTATGTGCGCTTTTATTCGCCGCGCCCAATTGAGATCGTCCTTTTGAAGGTCGCCTTTATGTGCGCGCCCTTATTGACGGATACCTTTAACAAGTGAATAGTTGAATATAAATGTGAAAATGCAACATTATTCAGACTAAGGTGAGAAATAAACTGGATGGATGATAAAGAACCGAAAAACATATTAGAGTTTATGTAGTTTTACAAAAAGATTAAGATTCCTAAATGAACCAGACTAAAAAAAAAGAAAACCTGGATTTCAGATTTGGGGTATGTTTTCAGAGACGAGCAGTTCAGGTGTCTCTGGATTGATATCAGAACATTATACCTTTTGCCTGGATTGTTACTTGGAGTTGTACATTCATCAAAATTCGCAGCTCGCATCACAGTTGATGTGGAAAGAAGTATCAAGAAGGTAGAACTGGGAAAATGCAGTTTAGAGTTGGGTTACTATATGAACTGCATTTTTAAAGTTTTAATGTCAGTCATAATTAGGAATAAAATTGTGCTTAATCATGACAAAAATCACATGTGGAGTCCTGGTCTTCAATAGGAAAAGAGTCACATTAAGGTCTGCAAAGTCACAAGCCGTTACATAAACTGACCAGTGAAAGTACTCGGATTTCATTTCTCTTGTGCAATGAAGACTTAATGATGATTTAGGAGTTTCAAATCTTCCAAAGCAAAGGCCAGGTGAATCCAGCAGAGGAGCTTATTCATAATATGTTAGGGAGTAACATCAAGAAACAGTGCAGAATGCACTTAAACACAAACTGGGCATTCCTTTTCCTTAACAGTACAGCAATCGATCTTTAAATAGACTACTGAATTGGACAATTGGAAAAGCTAGCCACTAGAATATTAATCACACAAAGTACAATTAATATTCTTTAACATGTGAGCTCATACAGTACACTCTCTCTGTATTAGAACAGAACAATCTAGATGAGAACAAGTCATTCAGCTCAACAAAGCTCAACACTGAATTCTTCTAAAATAACTTAAAGTCGAGTTTTAAAAGTCCTTAAAGTCTTCCTGTCTACCACACTACTTGGTCTTTTATTCCAAGTGTCGATGGTTCTGTGTGTGAAGAAAAACGTCCTAATGTCTGTGCAATATTTATCCTTAACATGTTTCAAACTGTATCCTCGTGGTCTTAATGAACTCATTTTAAAGTAACAGTCTTGATCCAATGGACTAATTCCCTTCATCATTTTAAACAGTTCAGTCATGTCTTCTTTTAATCTTCTTTTGCTTAAACCTAAAAGGCTCAGCTCTTTTAATCTTTTCTCATAACTCATCCCCCTGCTATCCTGGAATCAGCCTAGTCACTCTTGTCTGGGCCTTTTCTAGTGCTGCTATGTCCTTTTTGTTGCCCACAGACCAAAACTGTACCCAGTACTCCAGATGAGGCCTCACCAGTGCATTATAAAGCTTGAGCAGAACCTCCTTGGTACTCTACACATCAGGGCGCTATATAACATAACATTCTGTTAGCCTTCTTAATGGCTTCTGAACACTGAAGTGGATGGTGTTGAGTCCAATATTACTCCTAAATCCTTCACAAAAAGTGTATTTTTGATTTTCTGACCACCCATTGTGTATTCAAACCTAAGATGTTTTCTTCCTATTACATTTAGTTACATTAAATTTCATCTGCGACAAATCTGCCCAAGCCTGTTTGCTGTCCAAGTCCCTTTGTAGTGATTCAGCGGATTCCTAAATTATCTGCCAATTCACTTAGCTTGGTATCATCTGCAAACTTAACCAGCTTGCTACTTATATTCCTATCCAAATCATTTATATATATTAAAAATAGCAGTGGCCCTGGCACTGACCCCTGTGGAGCACGACTCTTAATATCAGCCAGTTTTGATGAGGTTCCTCACATGATCACCCTCTGCTTCCTGTGTCTGAGCCAATTTTGCACCCATCTACACACAACCCCCTGAACTCACACTTCTTTTAGTTTGATGCCCGACCTCTCATGTGGCACCTTATTAAATGTTTCCTGTAAGTCCAGATAAATAATATCATATGCTCCAGTTTGATCATATCCTTTTGTTGCTTCCTCATGGAATTCCAGCATGTTGGTAAAGCATGACCTCCCTCTTCTGAACCCATGTTCAGTAGACCCCCTGTTCTTGCCATGTGTTGCTCAATCTTTCCCTTAATAATGCTGAATTGTTTTGGTGGCCAAAGTGCTGACATCAATGCTGTGTTGAGCAGCTCATTAGATCTGGAACTGTTTCTCTCAATTCTTCATGGTCATGAATGATCTGCTGCACCAAAAGGATCAGGGTGTAGCATGTGAAACAGTAGGTGACACAAATGGACTCCACTCTCTGTCCATTTCTCCTATACTGAATTAATGTAATTCTACTGTAATCTTTTCAGAGGATAACACTGTTGCCTCACAGTTTCAGTGGTCCCGGTTTGATTTTAGGCCTTGTCACATAGGTGTTCATGAGTTACTCTTGTTTTCTTCCTACAACCTAAAGAAATGTGTTTTAGCTTAACTGCGGACTCTTAAATGCTGTGGTCTAACTGAGTGTGTTCTGTGATGGACTGACTACACATACACATCAGGAATTGTTTCTTACATTGTGCCCATTATTGATGGAAAAAATTAGAGCGTATTCTATAGGAAAATTGGTATTCATTAAATCCACAGATTGCTGAATAGCGGGAGTCTTTCATACCATTAGCTGATCTGTCATATGTTATGTTAAAGTCAGTCACTCCAATATGGTAAGCACCGGGATGTTCCAAAGATAGCTGGTGACCAACTTACTGTTGGACCACAACTCACTGTTCTGTCTGCACTGCATGCAGTAACACTTTGTCTGATTTCCCTGTCATAGCTGGAAACTACAAGTTCCTGGAACAACTAGAGGGGCCCCTGGAGGTCTACTAAGGGAGGAGACTGAGGAATCTATTCAGGGAGGTGTGTAAATCTGGTTACCCCCAAGACACACCTTATGGGGGCGTGAAGTTTAATTTCACTCAAGAAGGGCGAAAAGGATTCAGAGAGTACCATCTCTTCTAGTAACTCAACCCTGAATAGGCCTATAGAAACCAGTGCAGCAAGAAGACAGTCAAGTCAATGTTAGACAAACTGTAAAAGAATTCTGTTCAACAAGTTACTCCGTGTCATCTGCGGGAAAAGCTAAAACCATGATTAAAACTGTCTTTGCAAGACTGAACCGCAGTAATGTACCAGTACACCTTCAAAATCAACTCATAGCACAGAGAAAGCTGGAATAAGTGGACTGAGCATGGCTGGGTTTAATACATATCCATGGTTTGCTGTCTTGTGGGTTATCATTACTTTTAGCTATTCACCCCTGAACAAGCCTATGACAATCAATGTGGCAAGAAGAGGGTCAGATTGAGACAGAAGAGACAGGAATTCTATTCAACAAACTACTCCATGTTCTCTGATGGGAGAGCTAATATGTGATTGAACCTCTGTCTTTCAAAGACTGAATCACAATAAGGTCCCAGTAGACCTTTAAATGCAAGCCAGAGCACTGTAATGGATGTATTGAGCATGGCTGGGTTTAAGACATATCCATGGTTTGCTGTCTTGTGGGTTATCATTACTTTTAGTTACTCACTCCTGAACCAACCTATGACGATCAATGAAGTAAGAAGAGGGTCAGAGTGTTGTTAGGCACGATAGAGACAGGAATTCTGTTCAACAAACTACTCCATGTTCTCTGGTGGGACAGCTAAAACTGTGATTGAACTTCTGTCTTTCAAAGACTGGACCACAATAAGGTCCCAGAGCACAGATGAGGGTTGTAATGAATGTATTGAGCATGGATGGGTTTAAGACATATCCATGGTTTGCTATCCTGTGGGTTGCTGAGCACTAGCGGCTGGTCAAACTCGTCAGAATTTAAAATGAAATAGCAAGGTTTGCATACTGAGCCAGATACAGTGCATGCACTTCATGCTTTAAAAACTTTTCTTTGTGGTTATGAATCACATTGTGGTGCACATTCTAATACTTGCTGTAGACTGAATTTCCCAAGCTGGGCACCTGAAAATGGCTTTTCATACTTCTCATAAGAAGTGCACCAGTGCTGATGAGAGCCAGAACTAATTTATATTGTTTTGCAGTTTGTGTCTCCCACATGACAGATGCCACCATGGCAGCTGTTGCTTAAATTGAAACCCATGCAGCCAAGTGTTAGCACAATAAAGCAAAGGGTACATGCTTACCAGTGCCAGGTATACTTTGTGCTGCTCCCAGCAGACCTGAGGAGACAAAAGAGTTAAAAGAAGCATGTTTGTGCATGTGGTTCAGTGTCCTAGAATGGAACCTGCCCTGCTGCTGTGAGATGATGCTTCCCTATACCCCTCCCTGCTATTTCACCTCCTTGCTAAACAGGACAATCACCACAGCAACCCGTCTCAAAGTGCCTCTGAAATTAGCTCAGTTTAACCTTTCTAAATCTGACGTGACAGCAAGTATGGCACTGGTCAGGAGCTCAAAGTCTTAACGGGTAAAATTAAATCTCAGCCTCAGAGAAATGAACATCCATATGAGGGCCTGCATTTGTGTGATTCAGCTGCCATTTTTCAACTCTCTGAGATATTTTGTGTCCACACTTAAAATTAACATGTCTTTATTGGCATGTTATGTTTCTTTATTGGATTGTGTGGTTCCTCGTAGAACCATTGCTTGACGATGCACCATTTCTTTGCATATCAAGTTGGTTCGTTGCGCTTTAAAAACTTCCTAATATGTAGAAAGAAGCTGAAATCTTGAATGCATGATAGGCTACCTAGCAGGACACTGACAGATTAAAAGACTTAGATTTAGCCTTTGGTGTTGCATGCAGCAAGAGTCCTTTTGTAATCATGACCCGCTGGAATTTCAGAAATCTGTCCTCTAGGAGCCTGTTACTGATCTAAATATGTAGAGGTTCTTTCTGGAACCTTCACATAGATGGGTGTTTTGGAAACTCAACATGGTTCCCCTATGGCAACTGTTTTTCAACCACTGTGTGCTGCAAGAGCTACTCAGGCGTGCTGTGGAACTAATAGTGCAGTGCACCTCGGTCTGAACCTGAGAGAGACAACCTCCTTGGGTGGTCAAGACCTGTCTGAGGAGGACAGGACTACCTGGACAAGCTGGCTTAAAAGCAGCTCCATGACCACTACATTGCAGACGTAGCACTTCGAGCACTTCAGACGTGTCTCTAGGCTGCTAGAGTCCATCTGCTCAGGGTGTGTGGTCACCAGCGAGCTTCACAGTGCTGGTGGATGGTGGGCATATGAGTTGCCTCTAAGACAGAGAGGGGTGGGCAAAAGGGTGAAGCAGCTTGGAGAGGTCACCAAAATGCTCACTAAGTGTTGTGTCTGTGAATGCTGATCTTGGAGCTGCTTTTTTACTAGCTTCTCCAGGTAGTCCTATACCTTTGAACAGTTGAGCACATGTACAGTATGAGATATAATGTGTCTGTGGTAAGATAGCAGTGTGCCTTGGGATGATTTTGATTATAAAAAGTGTGCCACCCAATAAAAAAATTTGGGAAACACTGTCCTAAGGCATTGCTTTGAAAAACCACTCTGGCACCTTCATTTTGAAGAGTGGTGCAGGCTGGCCAGTAACTGGCCAAAAAAAAAAAGAAACATCTTACTGCGTGAGAAGATTTGGCTTTTATGCACTATTTGAAAGTCTCTCTTCTATGCAAGCTCTTTCTCTGATGGCCATATTCGAAGGTGTGGATAGCTGCCAAGCAGGTGTCAGTTCTTTAATCTCAGAGGGACCAGTTCACCCACTATTAACAGCAGGAGACACCACAGACATCTCTTTAGGCACCTGACTTGTTAAAGGGAAATTATGTTCATGATAATGTCTGACATCTATGAAGCTTCCATCCTACTGTCTTGACCACGGAAAGGTGGACAGTTACTGTATTTTGAGAATCTGTACGCTTATCTGGTAATAAAATATTGCTTTTTTAGTTGTGGCAGTTTTTTTTCCCCAAGATGACAAGAGAATAGATTTTTTTTACAAGGGCAATACAATAGAAATTCAAATAAATCCTGATTGACCATTGCATGTTCTCCCCCTGCTTATACACTTTATCCTTTTGTTACTCCAGTTCTCCTCTCATTCCTCTAAAGGTGTGCTGGATACACTGATTGGTGCCCATGCGAGTGTGGGTGGGCCCTGTGATAGACTGGCTCCCTGTCAATGGGATGTTTCCTGCTTTGTGTGTAGTGCTGCCAGGATAGGTTCCACCCCACAAGCATCCCCTCTCTGCCAGGCCTGAAATGGATAAGGCGTATGTTGGTTATGCTATACTGAATAGGCACTAGCTGTATGCAAGCTTTAGCCTAGAAAATGGGAGACATTTCATGGATGGATACATGGATAAAAATATTGTAGAACATTTAAGCAGTTTTGATGCAATTCAGATTAACAAAACTCCATAGTCCGACCCACCTAATTGCTCCAAAAGAGCGTTTGGTTTTTAAGGACCCAAAAGTCTGAAGTCTGGTTTATATTTGACATGTCTGCAGATCGTGAGGGTTTAGCAGGTTTGCTGCATAAAAGCTTTTATAATTATATGGCGATTCGGACAAGTCAATATGTATCATCCACAGTGGGGAATTTCGAGGAGATGCTGGTTACGTGGGTGACAGAATGATGAATGAAGGACTTGTTATGATGCAAGAAGTCATCAAACCGCAAGATAGACTGGACAGATGGACTTCAATGTTGGTAACTCTTTAACTGTATGATTGTGGCGATGTGAATGGCTGTGCCTAACCCATTTATTTCTTTACAGTATCCCGTGTTCGAGGAATAAACTCCAATATATAGTCGGATAAAGCTGGATGGTTTAATAGATACAATAAAAGAATAAAATATCAAAACGACTTCTGTTTGAAAGTTAGTAAAACTTAAAATACTAGTGAAACTCTGTCCTTTAGCATCAGACCATTCCTCAGCAATGTGCCAGAAGCCAAACAAGGAGAATCTTTCTAGTCAAGAGCTTATTTTTTCACGGTGTCCTGTTGGCTGATTCATCAGGACAGAGCCGGTTCTAGGATTTTTGCTGCTCTAGGTGAAGTTGTAAATGGCACCCCCGTCACTCCCTTTGATTTGAGAGGAATCATCAGTGCCAGACCTGCACATTAAGACCTGGAAACAGGACTGGGGACAGCAAAGTATTTAGGACCTCAAATTCACAATTTGAGGATGCAGAGTCATAGCAACATCTGTTTACAAGACTGTCTCAGAAAAATACTCTCTTGAGAAGGGCCATTTCAAAAAATAAGAAGGAATTGGGCTGTGCTAGTAGTCTTTATTTATTGGCTTTTAACGTTTCTGTAAAGAAAATTAAAAAATAAACACTTAAAAATAAAGCAATGGATTTGGTAATATAGATATCTATTTAAACCACAAATAAACATGTGCCTTTTGTTGATAGTGACATTTAATATATCTTTTTTTTAACTAAGATACTACCGTAACATATACCATCCATCCATCCATTGTCCAACCCGCTGAATCCAAACACAGGGTCACGGGGGTCTGCTGGAGCCAATCCCAGCCAACACAGGGCACAAGGCAGGAACCAATCCTGGGCAGGGTGCCAACCCACCGCAGGACACACACAAACACACCCACTCACCAAGCACACACTAGGGCCAATTTAGAATCGCCAATCCACCTAACCTGCATGTCTTTGGACTGTGGGAGGAAACCGGAGCGCCCGGAGGAAACCCACGCAGACACGGGGAGAACAGTAACATATACCTGTCATTTAAATTAATAAAACAAACAGCATAATGACAACATTCAGTGAAATTGAGAATATAATGATTATCTTTAAATAGGAATCTTTACCCACAATTCCTATTTACCGTAAGATCGTATATGCAAATAATGCAATCCACCCATCCAAAAAACCGCTTTAGTGTGCCCAGAGCGAATCTCACAAATGGTGGTGAATAACAGAGGACAATATTTTAATATAAGTTTTAATATATGTCCATTTGGCAGATTATCATAGTTTAGGTTAAATCAGCTTTTAGCAATTCACTCAAGAGAGGCAGTCCTGTTGCCGTTTTGATCGTTTAGTTGTATTTCGCCATGTCTGTGTCTTCTTTGCCACAGTTTGAGGTTTATTATTATTGGCATCATCATCATTGTTGTTGTTGCTGTTCGTGTTATTGTTCGACTGTGCAAGTCGTAAAACGTTAAGACCGAACATCACAGTCGCATAGCAGGCTTGCTGAAGACCCCTTGTGCAGCGCCCTGAGGTGGGTCCCTCCTGTCTAGCACAACTGTTAGTAATTTATTCACAACTAGATCCGAGAGTCCGGCTGGGCGGTGGCGTCCGCGACCGCGACACTATCAGATCACACGCTAGTGACCAACCAACCGGCTCTCTAAATGGAATTTTGTAATAACGTTTTAAATCACTTTATTACAACAGCTGTAAGTTTGCAAAAACAAAATAAATTGTGGGAATGGAATGTGGGAGGTGTGGGTAGTAGTAGTAGTAGTAGTACATAAAATACATACAGTATGTAAGATGTGGACCCGCTTACTTTTCCAAGACAACTTTATGAAGGAAGATGATTAAAATATAAGGTAAGTTATAAAGTATAAACTGCTCTGTGCCCTAAAATGAAGCAATTTCAATTTGTGTCAAATTAAAACGACAACACCGGCTGACAGGATACCACTACACAATCGACCTGTTTTACAGAAGTTCGGAAAAAATGGACATCATAAAGTGAGGCGTCAATGGTTCCAAGAAATTTGCCTTGTCGGTAGAAAATTGATTTGTTATATTGTTTGTTTGTTTTCAGTAGTTTCTCCGGTTTGAACGGTTTCAGCAGACAGCACCTGATCTGAAGCCGTTGTATTGCTACTTCCATTTCACTCACTGCACTGTCTGCTTAACCTGCTTGCGGCCGTGGCGGCGATTCACCAGCATCAACATTCGTAGTTACTACCGCAGACCCTTGCTCAATTTTGAGAAAGGTAGGAATCTTGGTAAGCTTAGCGTTCTTCAATTCCTGTTACGTTTAGCAGCACCACTCTTCATGTTTGCCGGATCCACTGCTACTGGCCTATATGGCGCCGTATGGCGAGAGTATAAAAAGCGTCAAATTGTTCAAATATTCGGCGTCTGCCGACTAACGGGGAGCATAACTTAACAGACTTGTTATGATTTACCATTTACGAATTCGAACTTAGAAAACTGTTCACATAAAACCAAGGTACAAAAGTAACAATTATTTACAATAATAATGTATATTTACATTATTCATGTGACGTCCTCCAAAACTTTTTCCGTTCACGTCCGCTATATGGCACACCAAAGGTCGACAAAGTTGGGAAAGTGCACTTCTCTATAAGGCGGACTAGGACTTGTTGCTTCTCCGATTAGGCTCTGAGCCTCAGAACTACGTAAATTCGTGTAAATTGTAGGCCTGCCGAATATGTAATCTCATCATGGATTGGGCTTGCTTGGTGATGGTGCAAACATGCCATTGAAACAATGAATTATTAACGCAATAAACTGTGCAAGTGATTTAAGTTTTTAATTTTTTTTAAATCTATACGGCCCTAAGTGTGCCCCCCAAGCTCGTAGGCCCTTTGCACAATCTTCACAATCCATTGCTACGCCGCTCACGCAAAAATAATATAAAGCATTCGCTTTGAGTCCGTTTCCTCCAGGTGCGCCGGTTTCCACCCACAGTCCAAAGACATGTATGTTAAGTGCATTGGCGATTATAAATTGTCCATAGTGTGTGCATGGTGTATGTGTGTGCGCGCGCGTGTGTGTGTGTGTGTGTCCTGCGGTGGGCTGGCACCCTGCCCGGGATTTGTTCCAGCCTTGAGCCCTGTGCTGGCTGGGATTGGCTCCAGCAGACCCCCGTGACCCTTTGTTAGGATATAGCGGGTTGGACGATGGCTGACTGACTGGCTTTGAGTCCGAGTGTTCGTCAGTGTGTATTGTTGAAAAAATTGTCGTGCCGCCGAGAACGGTTTCTGGACAATAGATTGAGCTGTGCATATTGCATACAGTGCATGCGCTGCTTCACATGCACAACATAAACCTATCTTAATTTTTCTTAGCAAAATTAAGATAGGAATCTCCGTATAGGGCTGCAGTAGTGCGCCAAGGCCACTAGATGGCGCCTTGTACGCTTGCCTAAACCGACTATGCCCTACAATCAAGAGCGACACAACGAAACACACTCCAGTGAAGTCGAGTTGGCGGTTCGATTCCTACATACTCACCGGAGCCACATTATGGACTACAAAGAGCAGAGGGACTTTTCATCGTGTTAATAACAGCGGTTCATTAATGGACAATGTATTAATGTGAGCGAAACAGCCGCCTCTTCACCGTGAGACGTAGTAGTTCAGAACTCGTTCCACTTCATTTAGGACGATAATGCGGCTAAATACAGTATGCGACTAGGAAGGCCACAGCTTCAGAGTGTCCTTGGCTGCGTGAGATGGTCAGATGCTGAAGAAATTTTAATAACATCGTACTGTAACTCACTTCGTGTCCTCTTTTGCACCTTTATCCCCCCTCTGGGGGTGTTACGAGCGCAATCAAGTATACGTACCTTAATAAAAACAAACAGTTTCCCCAAAATTGCTTACCTCTTGCAATGACGGTCAAAAGAAGGAGCTTTAAACGTTTACAAAGTGCTTCCATTGTTTGACTGGTATCTGCAAGAAATGAAAGCAAAGCAATGTGAATAGAATTTGAACGCCAACAACGTTAATAGTCAATTCATTTTCGCTGTACAGGTTGCCAGGTATATAGCAATAACATGAATGATTACACAATCATTTACATACAATACGTGAAGCCACACATTACAGTGAAATACATTTACAAATGTTTAACACGCTCAGGTGTGCGCTATTCTGATGAACGGCTGCACTCGGATGGCGCGGATCACTTCGAGCGCACACCGCACAATCCCCCGAAAGCCAAAGCTCACCGACACAACTTCGAAAGGGGGAGAGAAAATTAAAGAAAATCCGAGGGAGAACGTTTGAAAGGAACACACCTTTAAAAACAAAGCCACCAAAGAGGCTCTTCAGGGCGATGCCTTAGTGGGAACTTTTTTGGTTTCCAGAACAACCGTCCACACGAAGGTTTCAGAAAGACCCTTTATGTCGATCAGCAGGGGGCTTCAAAAATAGCTACGAATAGATGATAACAGATTTGCGAAATGAAAATAAGTTAATGGTTTTAAAGGGACTCTTGCCAGGCAATAACCCAGTCAAAGTGCTGTTTTTCTTGATTTCGTAGCATCCTTCTCATTAAAGATTTCTGGTTTTGCCACATATTCTGAATCTTTTTAAAGCCATCATAACAATTTTCTTGTATAAAGGACCCTTTCCAGAATGAAATTGTTCTTTGTTAAGCATGACTTTACGAAACATGGCACAATCCGGTAACGTGTCGTTTTAGAACCGTTACCGTTAAGAGAGGTGGCAAAAATCGAGCCGCTGTTACGCTGTTATTTATAAAACACATATAATGTTAATGCAGGTAACTACCGGGGGGCCTGGTGGCGCAGTAATCAGCGTTGCTGCCTCATGGTATCGCCCTGCGCTCGAATCCCAGAAATTTGTAAGTGCATTCTATGTCTGTGTGGGATTTCCTCCGGTGGGTCCCTCGCATTCTCGATGACGTCCTTGTGAGGTTAGTTGGCGACACTATTTAGCCCCGTGAGCGTCGGTGGGTCCTACAATGAATCGGCGTCCTGTCCAGGGTTGTTATCTGCCTTGAGTCGAGTAATGCCGGGGTGGGATTCGGTTAACCGCGACCCTGATTTGGACTGTACGGTTTTGACAATGCCTTGTCATTTTCTAGCAGCTGGTACGGTAAAATTAGCCGTTAGTAAAAGTATGGATGGATCATTTGAAAAGAAAAGTAAATACAAGCGCGTATTAGTCTAAAGGTAAAGAAAGCCCCCGTATCTTTACATTAATAGGAATCTACATTAAAAAAGAGAATGTCTTCCATCTATTTCCTTCTTTAAAGCAAGTAACAATTAACAGTGTACTAATTACTTTAATAAAAATCAAAAACTTTCCCACCTTCCCATAAATGGATATTTGAAATGTAAAGCAGCGGTGAAAAGCCCGTCCTTACGTGGTGTCCGCCCGAACACCTTAGCTGGAGTGTTTGCACTTTTTTCTTTTTTTGTTTATTTTTATACTGTAACGATATCCTCTGTCCTCGTTCACTTTGCTCCTAATAGCCATTAAGTGTACCTGAGCTGAAGCAAAAAGCGCTTCGAAATAAAACAGTGACCTAATATTTGACAAAAGCTGCCTCATCTCCTGTGTTGGCTTATTCATCAAGTCGTCTCGAAAAGGCCTCAACACTCAATGTTCACTTTATTGTAGCAGAAATTAAAACCGGCAATGTGAGATTACTAGAATAGCGTATAATATAAAGGGGGATTATATAAAGGGAATTTCGCTTTGACCGCTCCCAATCTCTCACCTCCTCTATTATTTGCTTTGTAGAGCACCGCTGCTTCCTGTGACGGAGACTCGCTACCTCGCAGATTTGATTTCTTTTTTTTCCCCTCATGAGCTCAGCCAACAGGAACACGAAGCCTTGATCTGGGTTCGCCGGGAGTTCCACATTTGTGAGGGTCTTTCGTATTTAGAGCATCACTAGAATGACACTGGTGGTACGAGATCGCGATACCTGGAGGAGGGTTTTGCTTAGGTTTGAGGTGGGCAGCCTGTCTACATGATGGATGCACAGCAAGAGCTCGCAACAAACTGAAATCTCACATTGTGACAGATGTATGGGTGGGCTGGAGGGAATGGGGATGTGGCGAGCGAGAAGTTTTGCAGGTGCGTTGTGCACACATATCTTGAACAATTTGCAATTATTTAACTGCTCGGAAAAAAGAAAGAAATTAAAGAAGCACTGCGACGCTTCCGTGAGTATCACGTTCTGGGATTCCGATTCATTTGCAGCCGAAGTTCAAGGTCATGCTTCGTATTCGGTGCAAGCCGTTAAATACAAGCCATGGGGTGGATAAGCGAGACTCAATTGTCCCTGCTTGTGGAGCAGTAGTAATAGAATAGTTTAGTAATGTTGTCGCACGTACAGAGTGCACTGATAATTCGTACTTTGAAGTCCAACTAACAAGCAACAAGCCGACACGATCGATAAAGAAGAACAGCGAGAGAATGAGCCCAGAAATTGAGAAGTTGCCGGCTAGGATTACTTCCTGATTTTTTTCTACATAATATTCATATTCGATTAGATCATAGATGAAAAATATATATATATATATTATACACCAACAAGTTGAAGACCCTACACTTTATAAGATTCTGCCTGAAAATGTGACAGAAACAGCAAGGGTTTCAATATGGGGGTTAAAGTTTCTAAAACCATTTGTATGGCCGGTGATGTGGCCTACATGGTGTCAGAAACGTTTTTCTACAAGATCTTCAGTATAAACGTAATGTGCCAAAATTCTCATTTTAGTTTCCTTAGTCAATATTTTAACCACTGAATTTTTTTTGGGTGTAAGTGGGATGTTGTTATACATGTCTGGGCCTGGGACAGAACTCTACTGGGCTGTGGCCTGCAGGGTGTGCTCCAGCCACCCAGACCAGACACAGATAGAGGGAGACACAAGTTCAGAAATACAACACAACTTTTGTTTTTCGTGGAAATTGCTTTCTCATCAGAGTTTTCCATAAACCAAAACGTACCACGAAAAGGTCCCCAAAATAAAACTCAGATATAACAAACAACACTCCTCCTTCGTCAAGCTTCATCCTCTTCCACCTGACTCTGGCCCCCTTTTATGCTGCACCTGGGAATACCCCAGGTGGCTTATTAATGAGATCCCCAGGACTCCCAGCTGTGGCAGAAGCCTGAAAAAAATGGGGCTCTGCAGCTCCCCCTGGTGGCACCCATGGAACCCAACAGGGCTGTCCCTAACTCAAAGTCCCATGTTGCTCTGTGGAAATCTTAGGGACTACTGCTACCCAAGGGGACTGCCATCTAGTGGCCCAAGAGGGGGGAGCGGGGTGGATGGGACGTTACGGTCCTGTGTTTTTTCCTCCCTCTCGGTGCTTCCAGTTCAAAGGCATCCCAACTGGGTAAGGGCTCTGGCTGTCCACCACGGGGCCTTGCAACCATTTAACAGAACCATGACTGACAGGACATTCTTAATGTGTATTTTGTAGCAACCAAATGCTACAAATGCAAAACATGGACAACTTTATTGATTAAAATCTATCTATCTATCTATCTATCTATCTATCTATCTATCTATCTATCTATCTATCTATCTAGTTAGTATAAAGTGTCTTTCCCATTCGTCATCTTTTATAGAGTGTCTTTTTTTTCTCTCTCTCTGTCTTTTACATTTCAAGACAAATGCCAAAGATTTTAACAAAATGTCCTTTTTTCCCACATAAATCAATAAAGGTTCAACTCACAGTGGTTTTTTTTGTGCTGAATTCAAATATCTAATCAGACTTTCTCTCTCACACAAGGATTTTAAGTGAGTTTTACAATTAAAACATTCACACTACACATTCATACTGTACACTGTACAGTATATGCTAGGAATGTCTCAGAAGTGTACGATTTTCTGCTGAACACTCTTACATATAAAGGTGCCAGAGTGATGCCATAGGGCAGAGGCGGCCTTAGGGGTGTGCAGGGCCTAGGGCTAAACAACCCCACGTGGGGCCTCGGTTACGTCAAATGCTGTTACCGATATGTGTGGACTTTATAAACTTGTGCGCGAATTTAATAAAAATAATGTTAACATAAGCCAGATTTTCTCATTGCAGTATTCAGATAAATTTTTGCAAGATAACACGTGGACTTTATCAAAATATAATGATACAATCTATTAAAAAAGTGCAATTCATAATTCAGTGTGAAATCTAGAATCTTCTAGAAAACGTACCCAAATTGCAAGTTTACTCTGACATGTACGGAATTTGACCTTGAAGAGGGATTTTAAAAGGGTTCCTCTTAGAAGGATCTCAAATATATATATATATATATATATATATATATATATATATATATATATATATATATATATATATATATATACTGGAGAATATAACTTGACAAATCCGCTCAAACGGGACACGTGGACCTGAAAAGCGGGGCCTGGGGAGTTCACCCCCAAACGCCACTCTTGCCATAAGTGAACCATTTTTGGTTCCCAAAAGACCCATCTCCATGAAGTATCCAAAGAGAGCCTTTATTTCTTTAGATCTGTAACAGGTTCCATAACTAGCCATCAATAGATGATAACACACTTGTGAAACACCACTGGATGCTTGATTTTAAAAGGGCATACAATGCCAGGCTAAATCTCTCAGAATCCCCATAGATCACCTACTCGACACTAAAGATTTCTGCTTTGTCCACATATTAAAAACATTTTGAAAGCCCAAAAAGCTAATTTCATATGCAGAATGAAAAAGGTCTTTATCAAGCAATGGGCTATAAAGAATGACCCAAGCCTGTAAAGTGCCCATAAAGAACTGTTAGCTTGTGTATTTGACCTCAGGAAGTCCAGAAGTAGTCAGCAAGCATATGGGGCTCCACTTGCCTTGAATTCACTTTTTCTAAAGTCAGAAAATGTTCACAAACGCCAATAAAAACATTTTAAACCTGAGTTTAACAACACCTTAAAAAGGTTTACTACATGTTGAACCTCTAAAAAATAACTCATGGGTGATAGAAACAATCTAAATACATTTCTGAAATCAGCATGAAAAACTACTAAGCTATTCTGTGACAAAATCTTTTCTGAGCTGTGTAATTAGCGGATATTTTGCAATACCAATATGTCAAACCATTCCTTTAACATCAACTAAAACAAAAATAGTTTGTAAAAACTCAGGCCCGGTCTTACTCCATTTACTTCTGCAGATTCCGCCTCCAAGCTTTTGCAGTTGTGAAGTTGTTAATAACTTTAGTGAGCGTGCAGACTTCCATTCAACAGAGAGAATCGGTTCAGTTATGGCACATTGTTGAGCATAAATCATTTTTAAACAATTTCAGTTTATTAAAATAACATATCTGTGCCCTAACCACAGAGACTGTTAAGATACACAGTAAAGTGTACATCTGGGTAAAGTCTCTGAAGTTTCATTGAGTGTATGACATTAAGAAATGAACGGGGCGGCTGTTCATCTTTAAAGGTGGCACAGCACGTCTTCCTCAAATGATTCAGTTGATGCTCAAAGGCTGTTGTCGTATGTTGCTGTAATAAAAAAATAATAAATCTGAGCACACACTGCCTTGAACTAGCCCAAGGCCTGAGAGAAACTTTATCAGTGTCCCTCAATATTTTCCCAAAATACCACCAGATAGACTTAAATGATAAACAGAGCAAGTGAGAGCCTCACAACCAGCCACTGCCAAGGGAAAAGTATCGTAACTGCCAACACAGAAGCGGCAACACCTTAATTTAGAGTTTAACGTTAAGAAGAAAAAGTACAAGACGCAATGATATAGAATAGGGTGGCCAGACTTCCCTTATAAAGGGGACATGTCCCATATTTGATCATTTTGTCCCCTGTCCTGTACTGACCTTTCAGGGACACCCAAATGTCCCGTATTTAGTTCATTTCCAAATTCCATCCATCCATTATCCAACCTGCTGAATCCTAACACAGGATCACGGGGGTCTGCTGGAGCCAATCCCAGCCAACACAGGGCACAAGGCAGGAGCAAATCCCAGGCAGGGCGCCAACCCACCGCAGGACACACACAAACACATCCACACACCAAGTTAGAATCGCCAATCCACCTGACCTGCATTTCTTTGGACTGTGGGAGGAAACCGGAGTGTCTGGAGGAAACCCACGCAGACACGGGGAGAACATGCAAACTCCACGCAGGGAGGACCTGGGAAGCGAACCCGGGTCTCCTAACTGCGAGGCAGCAGCACTACCACTGCGCCACCGTGCCTCCCCTCATTTCCAAATTTTGTAATAAAAATATATTTTTACTACCTTCTTACAGTACTTAGTTGTAACTTTATCAGTAATTATACTTTCTTTTCTCAGATTATCTTGATGCAAATAACCCACAGGTAACGAGGAAACGAGAGTTTTCTGCCCGTTTGCAACTTGTTCAGTTGCTATGGTTGGCTGAGGACAGCGACACTCTTACCGTTTTTGCTCTCCAGCCGTGCTGTGGTGCAGTTCTGTATCAGCATTTCAACATGCAGTGACTATCAACAAACTGTGTTGTTAATACCTGCAACGGCCCACTTTGTTTCTAACTGCCTGTATTAAATAATAATAATATTTCTCTGTGATGGCTGGGATTGGCTCCAGCAGACCCCCGTGACCCTGTGTTAGGATACAGCGGGTTGGAAGATGACTGAATGACTGACAGAGTAATATTTCTCTGTTGTCTGTATTAAGTAAATATTTTCAAAAAATTTCACTTTTACAGAATTTTTTTAGCTTGTATTAAATAATTTTCAAATGATTTTACTTTTGTTTTCCTCATAACCGATTTAAATCCTTGCTTTATGTTTTTAACTTATGTCTCTCCTTTTATATAATATATTGATCTGGGCGTGTAGGGGGTATGTATAAATTTATACAGTATTTATAGTAATATACAGTAGAGAGAGATTTTAAGAGTGTCCCGTATTTCTAATTTTCTAATCTGGCAACCCTAATATAGAAGAATACGCAAACTACACCCACCGGACGACTCGAAGTACATGCTGCACAGCACATCCATTAGCAGTGCTAATTAATGTGGCCATGTTTTTGCTTATCAGTGCAAAACCTGAAAAACAATATAAAAATGATTTTCTACATGCGTACCTGTGTTAGGACTCTGCACTTCTTTGAAACAATACCATCAGACTGCTGGCTTTTTTGGCACAAAGTGGACAAGTACACATACGTAGGCTTCCTTAGTGGCTTTTTTATATGTAACCCAGTCCTTCTTAGCAGTGGGTGGAAATCAAGACACAGCGTGATGTTTTGTGGATGAGGTATTCTGCATATTGGTTTTTCACATTACATTGGATACCTTTAAGGGAGCAAATGGGACTGAACTTTTTGTACCTCTTGTGACGATGCGGGTTCTGCTCCATGCTCCCATCTGGCTTCTGGGGAGCTCTCGAACCCGACACCGTCGGTAATGTAACCGGATGAGCTGGACAGTGACGACATCAACAACAAAACAAGGGGGTGGTGCAAAATGTGCAAAGAGCTTTTATTTAAAACAAAACCAAAAACAAGTGCAGTGCATAAAGTTCAATAAATAAATTATAATCCATTAAAAACAAGTGAAAAATGTGGAGGTTAAAATCCAATAAATAAATCCAGTGACAAACGGGGTTAAAACAATGGCGGGAAGCAGTCCTTTTAAAAACAAAGCCCGGTGCCTTCTTCTACTGGCGACTCCCCCGCTTCTCCCATCTAGGACATGCACCAGGGGAGTCACCCTACCTGCAGCTGGCCTTCTCTTACTTCTGCTGGTCTGCTCGCCTTTGTGATGCCCGGTTCCGGTGGGCTTTACCAGACTGTGACACTGGCTCCCCAGTGACCAGGGCGCTCACGCTGGGGCTTTCACTTCCCAAGTCCCAGACTCCCGCAGCCATATGCGGCAAGCCATCCTCCTTCCAGTCACTCCTGCTCCTCATTAAACGCTCAGCAGGAGTAACCACTACCGACTGCCCCCCAAGTGCCCGCTATACTACACCTCTACACTGCTGTGTGCTGCATGGCCACAAATGGGTAAAATTCAAACTAGATGTGTAAATGCACAATTTACAAAAAAGACATGAGATGGCTGTTATTTCAAAATGGACGATGAATTTCAAGCCTCATCTCTAAACTGGAAAGCTCAGGTGTGACATGCGCACACACACACACACACACACACCCAACAGAGAACACTGCAGGGCCAATTGGTGCAGCCCTTCAGCAGGAAACGGGCTTGACAAACCTGGCATGAAAACTACAAAAAGCGAGGTTATTTCAGCGATCATTGGGCTTCACCAAAATCCTTTCTTGTACATTAAAGATTTGGGTGTGCTGAATCTATTTCTAAAATTGGAATTTCTTTACCCCAACTTATTTGTGCAACATATTGGATTCAGTCAAAAACACAGTTTTGAAAAAAAAAGTTGTTTTTTTACAAATAAGTTACATTTCTTTTATGACATAGTGAGAATTCAAGCAAAATGAGACCTTTTATTGGCTAACTAAAAAGATTACAATATGCAGGCTTTCGAGGCAACTCAGGCCCCTTCTACAGGCAAGATGTAATAAGTATTTTTCATGCTAAGAATATTATTTAAAGTATATTTTTCTCTTTCTCGTTCTTAAAGTCAGTTGTGGTGAAAATAACCCAAAAATTAAGCATTTTCTCATTTTTAATTCTCAAATCAGTATTTTTTTCTTTCTTCTTATTCCTTCAAAATAGTCAGGAATTTATATTTAGAAGGTTATAAAGATGCCCTTTTATTGTCCAGAATAAAGAAAGTTGCTGTTGAAATGTTTTTTGTAGTCAGTCTGATCAAACAGTACAAGAATGCACAGCGTTCCTTTATTGAAAAAAAGAGCAGGTGCCACCATTTTCTTGGTTAAACAAAGGTAGAAAATTGTGAGGAACTTGTTGAGGAGCTTCTCTTTTCCTATTCGGTTCTTTGACTGTATTTTATGGTGTTTTACTGGGTTGTGTGGTCCCTTGTGGAGCCACTGCTTAACAAAGCACCACTTCATTCTGGGAAGGGTTCTTTGCAAGTGAAGCTGGTTCTTTGTGCCTAATATGTAGGAAAAAAATGAAATCTTGAATTTATGGTAGGCTACCTAGCAGGACACTAACAGAATAAGATAACTGGACTTAGCCTGTGTTATTGTATGCAGCGAGAGTCCTTATAAAATCAAGAGCTGTTTGGTATTTCACAAATCTGTTCATATCTGCTGTAAGACACTAGGGGTCACTGTTGCCCCTTTAATCCCAACAGACAGACGCTCAGGACACAAAGTAAAAGCACTAAGAAGCATTTTAATTATTTCTCTCTATTATAATAAAAAAAATCTTGGGAAGAGAGATGAGATGTGACTTTCTCAGAAAGACACTTTCACGTCCCACGAGGCGAGACTTTGTGCCAAGAGATTTAACCACACCCGGGGTCAGAAAAAGACAAAGAGTAGATGACAAAGTAGAACTTTGTAAACAATTCAAAAACGTTGGTGTGATACACATGCAGAGCAGATTAGAAATAATGGAAGTAGGAAAATTCGAAAGTCTCAAAAAAATGATAGTAAAGATCGCATTAGTGCAAACAAACGGAAATTATTACAGCAAAACGAGATCGACTATATTGTTCGGATTCAAACTTTAAGTCAGAGACTTGTAGAGCGTCTAATTCGTGTTGCCATCAGGGAAATGTAATGTTTCTTCCCAATGAAGAGGCCTATCCGCAAAAATTAAAAGTTTTGTTGTTTGGTGAAAGTGAAATCCACATACGTGAGTGGCAGAGACGTGAAGTTGCTGGCACGTAGCGCAGGTGGGGGGGTGGAGGTTGGCGAGTGAAGTGAGCAGTGGGCAAAGCCTCCTAGTTCTTCTTAATAATCGTGCCCAAACCACCACAGCCACAATAAACACAAGTAAATCAACAATCACAATTCCCTCTCCTCCACACCTCCCAGCAAGCATTGTCCAGCTCCTCCTGACTCTGGCTCGCTTGCTGGATCTTCAGCAGTCCTTCATATAGTGCCCAACCTGGCAGTGCTTTTGTTCCTCCTCCCATGTGACTTGCCAGCACTTCCGGGTCAGATGGAGAACTCATGTTCTTTAGTCAGCTCTGAAGTTCTTTGGAGCTCCCGTCCTCATGATCCATTAGTACTTCCGAGCTATAGGAAAAGTATGACTCCCCAGGTCCTTCGACAGCTCCCCCTGGTGCCACCCACGGCACCCAACAGGGCTGAGAAACTGAACTCCAAGTCCCAGTATGCCCTGTGGGAATCTGGGTACATCGCTATACTCCAGGGAAGCTGCCATCTAGCGTCTTGGAGGAGGCAGTGTCTAAAAGTTGGTACCTTCCCCCATCCTTTTATTCTCGGGGTGTCCCAGCCGGGTTGATCTGCTGGCTGCCCATTGCACTGCTCATGGTTATTTACTGCATGGAGTCTTCATGTGAATGGGTCTTTGTGGCATCACTCTGAAGAACCACTCTGGCACTTTTATTTTTAAGAATGTAACATGTCTTTAAAAGGTCTATTTCCTACACTTTCATTTGGACTTTCTCCCAAGAACATGAGGTGGTCTAATGTGAACATGAGGAGAGGCTCCACCAGGACATTACCCAGCTGGACAGACAGACGTTATAGTGGAATGTGACGTGAGTCCATGTTTTCAGGCCACTGGTTGCTCATTCCACCATGAAACACCTTCCGGGGATTATAAGAAGTAAAAATCAACCAAGTGACTACCTTTTGTAATAATAATTATAGTTAAAGCAATTATTTGTGCAATGTATCATTTCTTGAAGTCAAAATAATTAATTTTTAAAAAAATATATTAATTTTTTTCCTGTAAAGTAGTGTTTCCTCAGTTTAAACCTTCATCTCTCAATAACTGGATATGATAAAGTTATTCTGTTGCCAGATTTGCATTCAGCACCCTAAAATCAATAAAGAAAATCTGAAACTTGATGGGAGTGAAACTTATTATTAATATATATATATATATATATATATATATATATATATATATATATATATATATATATATATATACTGTGTATATATATATATATATATATATATACTGTATAATATTGCATATTAGTTAAAGTAATTACATTCAGCATTTGATGAAAATTGGGGAAAAATTGACCAGAAGACAAAGCAGAAAGTTGACATAAACATTTTAATAATAATTAAATTGCTGTACATAAGGGAGCTTTTTACTTATTTTGCTGGACATCTGGTGAGGCTGTGCCCCACTTGCTCCTAATACAGAAGTGACTTTGTATAGCAGGAAATCTGGATTATTATAAGAAAATTATTATAAATTAATAAACAAATTATAATTATTGTTATCTAGATTATTATAAGAAAAACCCACACAGTCATGAGGATAACCTGCAAACCTCACAACAAGCACTGCTTAGGTCCATGATTTGGGTTTTGGACAATGAAGCTGTGAGGCAGAAAGCACTGACTGCTGTGCCACCATGCTGCTCTAAGCAACTTATGTTATTATTAAAAAGAATTACCCTGTGATACTTTGTTCTTTTCATAAAGAACAAATAAGTGAAAAATAATTCAAGCAAGAACGAGAACTCTGGTAACATGATGCCTGCTTGATATGAAAGTGAGTCACCTGAAACAAGTTTCTTTTTATTTTTCCATTTGGATTTAACATTTATTTATTTTATCTTTTCACAGACACATGCTGACTCAGCCTTTCTGGAGCTCTTTTTTATTTCTCTATGTGCTTCTAATCTTCATCATGCTTCATAGTTTACAGTCCATTCACTGCTCTGATTGAAGCTATAATGAAGGGTGCTATAGAATAAGTTAATTGAATCCAGTTGAGTAGGTGGGTGTGTGTGCAGGGGGTGTTAGAGGGAATACCACAGAGAGTTAGAGTGGTGTTTTGTGGTGCATTGTGTCACACATGCACGTCAGAGGATCTCCGGCTCTGTCGAGGTATGCACTAATCTGCTGGAACGACAGGGGTGCCATCACTAACGCTGTCTTTTCCTTCCCTCCCCACAGCACTGAGAAACCGCCCAGTGAGGGCAGCTGACTCTGCCCCTCCAGGTTCCTCGCCCATAAGAGCCCTGGATTCCTATATAGATGAACCAGTAGACAGACTCCTATTAAACTGACCTACAATGTTTTTGTTAAATTTTGGCCTAAACCCTGGGCATTTCACTCCAAGATGGGCATTACTTTTGTTTATTTTTCATTAATGTTAAACAGGATGACTCGGTTGGCACCCCAAATTTTGATCAAGCAGTCTGTTTGTTCCTGCTCCTGGCCTAGACTGCTATATGATCCATTATCAGACCTGAAGATGGTATAGAAGGATGCATTATAAGCTGTGGATTTGGGTGGGAGATGGGCACTGGCCAGAAATATCAGGTACTGAGAAGTTAGAAGTGTTTTGAGGCAGATGCCTTCTTTCATATACAGTTTTTTTTCTCAAAATATGGTAGGAGCAGAATTTGATCACTTTATATTTAATACCACAGCCACCTTTAATCTTTGTTTCAAAATTGTAAAAAAAATAGTGAAAAATGTAGATAGTGTATTTTTCTTCAGTGTCTTCTCTGTCTGCTGTAACAAAAAAAAGAGATGCTTAGAGGACCTCTTCAACGCTTTTTAAAAACCTGGCAGGACCTAATCAATAATATTTTAGAATAAGCATTTATACTGGGGGAAAAACTCCTTTCTCTCTTTACAACTCTCAAAAGTTTTACTGGGGCTGATGGCCTTCCTCTTTTTCTCAAGGGTGAGGGTTTATTTGATTTTAGTTTTGTTAAGATTGACTTGATTGTATGGAATGTTATATGCTTATAATAAAAGATAAATAAATAAATAGAGAAACAGCAAACCCTGTAAAACCCCATGCAGTTAGTGAAACCAGATGAGCAACCTTATCATTGTGTCACCATTTGCTCATCTGTGTCCGCCATACTTCTACACAGGGGTAAGGAATATGTCAGGTAAGCTCATTTGTGTTTTCTATAAACAATAAAATGAATGTCCTGCAGGAAATAAAATAAAATGAAGTCATTATTTTTTTAATACAGTGTGTTCTTATTCATCATAGCACTAAAGAGTGGCGACTTGTCCTATGTTGTTCAGATATGCAAGTATTAGCCTCACTGTAATCTGTATTTACAGTAAGTCCTCCTTGAGCACATTCAGGCATGTGTATCTTTGATGGCATACAGTATGCGGCCCCTTTGGTGTGGCTGTAACAAAAAACATCACAGTTAATTTGATGGCAGCTACACTTTTCTTGTTTACTAAAGAGGGGATATTATTATTTGTTGACATAATACATGACTGTACAAAGAAAGAGAATGAAAAAAAGAATATTGTTGTGAAATCCTGAATCGACAGCATGCTACACCAGTGGCCAGCATCTTGGTTGCCTTGTGAGTAACGTGCTGTCTCAGCTACAATCCCTTCTTGACCAGAGAGGGGGCGCTGTGCTCTGCCATGTACTGCTGGGAGGTGTAGCTGCGTTATTAAAATTCTGCACCTTTCATTTTGCTTCAGAGGACAGTTCTAGGAATGGCTCTCAAATAATTCCACAAACTAAATGTCTTTGTTTTAAAAGTATTAGTAAAAATCCAAAGCAAAACAGTTTACACAAAAATAGAGAACATTTGATATTACAAAGAAAAGAAAAGTTCATGTTAAGGCTTCTTTATCTTGTTTCATTTCTCTGTACGTTTGGTCATACAGTCATATTACGTGCAGAACATTAAGCACGGGGCGGCGCAGTGGGTAGCGCTGCTGCCTCGCAGTTGGGAGACCTGGGGACCTGGGTTCGCTTCCTGGGTCCTCCCTGCGTGGAGTTTGCATGTTCTCCCCGTGTCTGCATGGGTTTCCTTGGTGTGTGGGTGTGTTTGTGTGTGTCCTGCTGTGGGTTGGCACCCTGCCCAGGATTGGTTCCTGCCTTGTGCCCTGTGTTGGCTGGGATTGGCTCCAGCAGACCCCTGTGTTCGGATTCAGCGGGTTGGACAATGGATGGATGGACATTAAGCACGGTCAGAATACTGTATGCCAATCTCCTATTTGCAAACTTACCTAACAGTCCATGCTAGCTGTAAGACTGTTTCCTAACTGGCTTAATTAACACTCAGTTTTATAAATATAGCAAGGAAAGTTCTGTTTCATGTTAACTTATAGGGTATAAAAGACTATACCATATTCTAAGTAGCTATGAGAAACTGAGGTGCTATTGAAATTAGGCAGACACTGTGTGAATTTAAAATTTCACATTAGATTTCTAAGATCACTCACTGCTAATCATCACGTTTGGGATAATAAATTGCATTCTGTAACAATGCATTTTCTGTGCAAGCAGGACTGGCAGCACTTATCAGAATGAATGGACAGTAAATGGTAGCTGAGGCTCCACCGTCACCTCCATGTGCCGTGTTGACCAAGTCTGACTGTAAGAAAGTTTAATGAAGTCACACCCTCAACCAGAAGTGGTTGCCTGTTCATGACAGACTTTTTTTTGCCATATTGGTTTTATCTGCAGCATGTTTGTTTGTTTGTTTATTGTTTCAGTTGTTTTTTTTACGTTAATTAAATATAAAATACCGGAATTCAACAGTCTCATATTGCCAGTCATCTGACCGTGACTCCTGCACTCGGCTTTCTGTTAGCTAAACCCTGCGAATTAGCGCATTTCCAAAGGTCCCTGACACCCCTCTTTTACATTGACAAATTTGTATTTGCCACTTCTTTTGTACTCTGACAGAATTTTAACACTTCAGGGAAGCTGGTGCTTTGTTTTTGGGAGGATGCAGTAGTAGCACCATCCTATGAAGCTCTGAGCACCTCATTTGCTTTCTTTTATTATTAACTTATTTGGCTGATGTCTTTATCCAAGGTGGCTTACAACATCTGAGATACAGTTAGTTACATTTCTTTTCTTTTTTGCCAATTGAAGCACATACAGGTGAAGTGACTTGCTCGAGGTCACACAGTGTCAGTAGTGGGATTTGAACCCACAACCTCAGGCCTTGACTTCCAAAGTCTTAACCACTACGCCACACTTTCTGTCTTGTGCAGCCTCTTACGCATACAGTATTGTTCAAAGCAGCAGCCTCTATCCTGAGTTTTTACAATTTGGTATTTATTTTTAATTAACCTTGACTTCCGAGAAGAAAAAGAAAGGTTGCATTTCAGAGACATGCAAGATACTGTCTTCGTACCCCAGGTATGCCGTACAGGGTGGTAAAGTCACCATGGAAACTGAAACTGGAACTGGGAAACCTGAGCATTGCTGCCAATCTGATCCGGCGGAATAAGAGCCAAGAGTAGGGCTGCTTGTAAGTCCCACGAGAGCGGAGGCACTGAATCAGTTCCATCATGAACCAGTCGCACGTCCTAAAACTGATTTTTCTGAAGCTACTCTCTGCCAACTGTGAGTACTGCAATGGGGGTGTGCGGTGGGGTGTGAAGAGGGTGGGGGACACATGGCAAAAGCATATTAATAATAGGCAAGACTAGAGCTGTGAAAAAATGAACAGAAATGTCTGTGTGTGTGTGACAGAGAGCTACACAATGTGTGCTTCATTTTAAGCCAAATGAGTGGGCCAGCAGTGGGCCACAGAGATGAGTGCACGGCAGTATGTGATGGTGATATAACTCGCATACAAACACACACTCACTTCAATAGAAAGTCCAGTGAGCACAATCACACGCTCACACACACCCAAACAAACACACACACCAAGTCTGCAGTTCTCATGATTATGCAAATTCACACGCACACACACACAAACATCCACTGAATCTGAGAGCCTGGTGAACACAGCTACACACACACCAAAGGTATGGTTTTGTCGGGGTCCCCATCTCTAATTTTTGTTTTATTTTTCATCAGTTATTTCCTTAATCTTGTTAATGCATATGTGTTTGTTATGTATCTCCTTTATTTGTTTTGTAGCTTCTCTTCCTTACTTAGAAATCTTCTTTTCTTAATTCTGTAAAAGTTCCTTATCCTGTCGTCTTCCTCTATCCTTTTATGCTGTACCTGGGGGGATGTGGGTGCTGCTAACAGGTTTGCTATGCCAACTCCCATGTCCTTAGATTTATATTTACCCCTGGAATAACAAGCCAAAAAGTCAACTTAAATACACCAAGAAAGGTATGTCTAGTGTCCACTGTTGTACTGATTTAGGTTTAGTACACGTCCTTCATGTGATATGTTTGAAGGCAGTCCCCAACGCACAGCCTGGCGTTGCAATTAGGGCAGTACAAGTGTTTTTCTTTGTGTACTTTTCTTATATTTTTTCTGTTGCTTACACATGAGAAGGTAGAATGTCAGTGCCTGATCTGCAGAATGGATTTGCTTATTTTGTTATTGTAGGCCACCATAGTTCAATGCTTAGTGACTTCCACATTTCCCCTGACATGAACATTGACAGTTGCTGCATTGTGAACAGTGTGTTATGCCAGCAGAAACGCAAATTAAGAAGGCGACTGGAAGAAAAGGACGTAGCCAAAAACTGTAGTGATGGCCAGAACCGGGAGAACAACTGCAGTATCAGTAGTCAAAGGCAAGAATCACGAGACAAAATCAAAGTCAGAGGGACTGCAGGGAGTTCAAAAACCAAAGGAACGAAACATAACAAAAAATGCAAAAAGGTTTGAAGGTTTTAGGAATCTGTATAGTCAGATGGGGATGTATACCCCTGGATGATCTTTTAGCATGCCGTATTGTGTCTAGCAGGCCGCACCTTCTGAGGACATGCCTGCTCCAGTCCAAAACCAAGCGCCATCCAAATGGCCGCACCATAACAGCCCAAATCACAAATCAAAATTGAAACTATAACTGTATGTCAAAAATAAAGGAACCTAAAGGATATATTTAAAACAGGGGTCTTAGTGGTATAATGTCTTTCTTGTCCTTTCACTCCATTGCAATCATTTTACCTTTTTGCTATGTAGATATCATACCCTGCTGCAGCTTTAAGCGATTGAAGTCACCAGAAATATCACAGTGGTTCAATCGTACAGTGATGACATATGCATCAGTTTCACTATCTATGTCAACATCTGATGACCAATTCACATTATCATCACTATTGCTTGATTCAACTAATAGTTCAGTTTCAGTTTGTTCTAAAACTGGCTTTACAGTTTCTCCTTTACACACCATTGAGTGTTTTAGTTGAAGGCTCTACCGCTACTCACGAATATTGATGAATTACCATAATGAAGCAGAATGCATAGACATAATCATTTTTTTGTAGCATAATGTTATTTTATCCACTAAATGGCAACAAAATACTGTCCTGAGCATTATTCATCCTCTGATCATAACAGCTGTAATAAAAGGCGCTATATAGCGCCCGACCTGGCACAGACTTACGCAGAGGCACATATAAAATAAAAAGGTTCTTTATTTTTCTTTGGCTGGAGGGCACGTCTTCCCCGTAATCCCTCCAGCCACAACACAGTTGCACAAGCACTAATACACCACAAAACAACACTTCTTCTCTCCACCTTGGCACCACCACTCCTCCCAGGCAACCTCGTCCTCTTCCTCCCGATTCTGGCTCCTGAGTGGTGGATGCTGGCCCTTTTTATAGCCCACCCGGAAGTGCTCCAGGTGCTTGATCACCTATGGCTAATTGCACTTCCGTGTGGGGCTGCAGAGATGTCCAGGTGGGTTCCTGGCTCCATGCAGCACTCCCTGGCGGCCACCCCAGCTCCCCACAGGGTTGTGGAGAACTCCATCTCCCAGGAAACCCTGCAGGAAACTGAGGCACCATCGTCAGCCAGGGAGGCTGCCACCAAGCGTCCCAGGGGAGGTAATGAGATGTCCATAGCTGCTCCCCCGGAACATATACAGAAGGGGCGTCCCGGCCGGGCATGGCACCCGGCTGCCTGTCACACAGCTTAACCCGAGAGACACTCAGGCTTGACCATATTTACATAGATTTCTGGGCCTGGAAGATTCTCAGGGCTAATGCCAAGAAAGTGTCCCCAAGCAAGCTGAAAACACTTTAACTACTTGCTTTTGTTGTTTGGATCCATTTTGGGCTTCCTTGTGTCATTTCTAAGTTAATTGGTCCTTTGTCAATTTTCAGTCTGGACATTTTTTAACCTTTGAATTATTACGCTTTTTCTTGGCTTTGCCTCTTTACTTAGCAGATCTGGTTTTGTCCATAATTGATTTACCTTTGTTTTTATCTACTTCTATTACTTTGTGTTTATGAATTAATTTAGTTATGATGTGGAGATTTAGAACCATATAGGTGAGAGTGTGAGACCTTCTAAAGGCTTCACAAGCCAGGCCAAGCCTTCTTCGCCTGCCTAGAACAGGCCTCAGCCCAGCTTGGTTTGTTTTGGCCTGCACAAACCTGAAAAGGGTTAGCTCTTAGAAATACTTTAATTGATCCACATTTTCAAAGTGCCTCTCAAGAAAAAGGAAACTATGAAAAACCTTTGATTTCAAGAGAGAAATCCAATAAGTAACTTTTATAAATGAGAAATGTTTACTTAACAATGAAGCAATAACAAAAATGTTTTAAAAGGGCAAAGAAGTTGTCTAAATGGCTATCCTAGTCAACCCAAAAGTCTCAAAAACACAGTCCGAACAGAGCATAAAAAAATCGGAAGGCCAGAAAAATCAAGACAATTAAACAAAACTCTGGAAAAACTTTAATGTATCAGTTATACGTTGACCAGAATCTGTTTATTTTGTGTCCATGCCTTTTTCTGTCTTTCCCTTCTGATTGTAAGGTCACATAGATGCATAAGGTGCTTTGTGGGTGGTTCTCAAAGAGGCGAGGACACCAGTCTGTCTTCATCTCTGAACCCTCCTGCTCTATAAAAGCTGAGGAGACCAAATGATCAAATTAGGTTCATTCATATTCTTGGTGTTGGTGAATTCTCTTGTGTTTTGTAATTGTTATTAGTGATTCTCAGGATTTCTATCTTTTATCTCTGTTTTTGACAACTCTCTTCAATTTACTGTTTTGGGACTCTATCTGCTTTTCAGATTTCTATTTGAGCCCACTACAATACCCTCTGCACTCTTCAAAGCAGTTTTTTGTTATTGAGTTTTTGTTGAAGACATCATTTATTTTTATAAAGATTCTTTTTCTGCCCCTTACAGCCAAAGGTTGACGGTTACCTTTTCTCTGTTGGGAGCATTTTCTACATTATTTTTGAACTCAATGTTATGTGGCCAGTTTCCCTTTTCAAGGGCCTGATCCACATGAGGCCAGCAGGAGAGATATGGGACATGACCAGATTGAGTGTTCCTCAGCTGGGTGCACTGATAAGGATTTTGGCCTGCTCCCCAGCCCGTGTGGAGGCCTCTTCTGTGGATTTTGCTTGAGAAGAACTCCTGCATCATAATAAAGCCACTCTGAAGTTTTCTTTTTCCTAGGCTTAAATAGCCAGAGAGCAGTCTCAGGAGTGGTGATGTCAGAGTGGCCCCGCCTCCTAGTGCACCACCCACAAAACACAAGGGACACAGGAGAATACTGCATAACACATAGAAGCATAAAATTTATAAATTAATTAATTAAACAAAACAAGGTCAAAGAAAAACATGAAAGAAAACAAAAAACAGAAACAAGTGAGGAAACGTAAGAGTATTTAACAACAAAAATATTAAACACACAAGAAATAAGCATAAACCAGATGAACCATAATATTTTTGAATTTGGTATCTTTTGATGCTCATTTGAGTTCTTAGGATTGCTTTTAGATTTTATATCAATTAAATATATTGAAATAAAAGAAGTTTTGTTTGTTTCCAAAAATGCTATAAACCTCAAAATGAACCTAGTATTCTGAACACCTCTTACATTATATGAAGCACCATACCAAAAATAAGTGGATTCATTAACTATGATTAGTGTCATGATATTTGCTTAAGCATTTACTGTACGTACTGTAGGAATTTGTGCTCTCTATTTACTTGTTTGTACTCACCTTTTATCAGGTCAAGATTTTGGTGAGGAACGCAATGGACGCATTATAGGTGGCTACGTGCCCCCTGCACACACCATTCGATATATCGTTTCCATTCGGAGAATTGGTGGAGATCATTTCTGTGGAGGCTCTCTGGTGGGCACATTGTGGGTGTTGACCGCAGCACACTGCAATATTGGGTATGTTTTGTTGCCTATCTTTCTTTCTGGAGTCCTCCTTTGTTAGATTTTGATATTTCACAAAAGTTTTTAGGAGCATACAAGGCAGGAGAAAATTGGTGTGAGAAGAATCCCCTGTAGTCTCAATTGCTGTAATTCAGTCTCTAAGTCAAGTTCCTCTTTATATCTTTAGGTATGATGGTTTCGAGATAGTTGCCGGTGAGCACAATTTGACTGAATATGAAGGAACAGAGCAGTATTTGTATCCTGAGCTCCTGATCCCACACCCCAACTATAACGCAGCAACAAACAATCATGATCTTATGCTCATTAAGGTACAGTATGAATAAATATTATTAAATATATATTTAAACAGGAAAGGAAGGCTGCTGCATCCAGAAGGGTCACTATAAGCAAACTACATGTATGGGTGAAAGAAAGTAAAGTGTTCTCTGTGTATCTTAAGTGGGCTCAGAGTCTCAAGAATGATCTAGAATGTATATAGTACAGCCATCACCTTAACATAGGCTCATTTTACACCTTTAGCAAATTAGTGCCTTAAGAGGAATGAATTGTGAAAATCTTCCATTAATTCAGCGCATTTTCTACAATAGCTTATGTTGCCATCCAACCATCTCCTGAACCCACCAGATTTACAAGAGGAACGGGAATTAACCTTAAAGATGGTGCCATTGTGTCATAGAGCACACTCTCACTTATACAAGTTCAATTAGAGCCTGGTAATTAACCTAACACAAATGCCATTAGAATGTGAGAGGAAGGCTGATGGGGAACCTCCACACAGACATTTACATTTACATTTACATCATTTAGCAGACGCTCTTATCCAGAGCGACTTACAACAGTGCTTAGTAGTCTACGACTGTTCTTCAGTCTTTAAGGCTAGGATTAAACAAGTTACTGCTGACCAAGTTGTACACAAAACCATGCTAGAAGAAAATAATAGTAAGTTGTTAGTACTAGGAGTTAGTACAAAATTTTTTTTTTTTTTTTTTTGAGAAAAGGGTAGAAAAAAGTATGGGGACTTTAGTCCCCCAAGTGCTGTTTAAAGAAGTGTGTCTTCAGACGACATTTGAAGACAGTGAGGGTCTCCGCTGTTCGTACAGCAAGAGGAAGTTCGTTCCACCACTGAGGAGCCAACACTGCAAAGAGTCTTGATGCATGTCATCCTCTTCTTTTAAGTAAGGGTGGTTCAAGACGAGCAATGCTTGATGTTCTGAGAGAGCGAGAAGTGACACGTTGCTTAACCAGTGCTGATATGTAAGGTGGTGCAGTTCCAGTTTTGGCCTTAAAGGCAAGCGTTAGGGTTTTGAACCTGGGAGCCAGTGCAGGTTCCGCAGCAGAGGTGTAGTGTGTGAGAATTTGGGAATATTAAAAATGAGTTTTGCAGCTGCATTCTGGATCAATTGAAGTGGTCGTGTTGCCTTTAGTGAAAGTCCAGACATCAGAGAGTTGCAGTAGTCCAGCTTAGAGATGACCAAGGTCTGGACGAGAAGCTGAGTAGCCTCTGTAGTGAGAAAGGGGCAGATTCTCCTGATGTTGTAAAGAAGATATCTGCAGGACCTGGAGAGGTTGCTGATGTGTGGAGAAAAAGACAATTCTTCATCTAGAGTGACACCAAGACTTCTTGCTGTTTTTGAGGGGACGATAACCGAGTTGTCAAAAGAGATTGCAAGGTCAAGATTCGGAGATGAGTTGCCATTGATGTACAAGAGTTCAGTCTTGCTGGGATTCAACTTGAGGTGGTAGGATGTCATCCAAGAGGAGATATCAGCAAGGCAGTTTGAGATGCGGGTTAAGACCTGCTGGTCATCTGGTGGAAAGGAGAGAATGAGTTGAGTGTCATCTGCATAGCAGTGGTAAGAGAATCCATGTCCAGCTATTACCTTCCCAAGAGAACCTGTGTATAAGGAGAAGAGAAGGGGTCCTAGGACAGAGACTGATGAGGTGGCATTGTTAACCACTATGTCTTCAAAGATTTGTGAGCAAATTAGTCTCAGAGCCTTAGAATTGAGGAGTGAGAACTATGAAACAGTTTAACATGCTAGCAAACAAAGTAAAGGTGTGGAAGCTCATAAAGCTTTCTCATTAAAGGTGACATTGAAAAATCTAGTGATGGTATGTCCGCACAGACAGAACATAAGGACACATGTTACAGTGCATATGCAGTTCAGTAGGGAGAATAAAAGCAAGAACCTCAACACAGAAATACATCTCAATTTGTAAATTTCAGTTGAACATGCATCTTAGGACAAATAAATCATCTATCTATCTATCTATCTATCTATCTATCTATCTATCTATCTATCTATCTATCTATCTATCTATCTATCTATCTATCTATCTATCTATCTATCTATCTATCTATCTATCTATCTATCTATCTATCTATCTATCTATCTAGAGTACTTTCAGAAAGTATTAAGTCTCCTTTGCTTTTCATACATTTTGTTATATTTCATCTTTATGCTAAAATCATTTAAATTCTGTAGACAGGTGTATGCCTTTCCAAAACATTTACAATGAACTGAATTGACAACAGAATAAAGCAAAAAAAGGATATTAGGATATTTTGCAGATTTATTAAAAATAAACTGACCCAAGTATTCAGACCCTTTATTGAGTACTTTAACTAGTTGAAGTACCTCCAGTCTGGAGAAGTCTTCTTGGGTATGATGGCACAAGCTTCACACACCTGCATTTGGAGATTTTCTGAATTCTTCTCTATAGATCCTCTCAAGCTCAGATTGGTTGGATGGAGACTGTTGGGGGACAGCTATTTTCAGGTTACTCCAGAGATTTCGATTGGGTTCAAATCTGGAATCTGTCTGAGCTATTCAAGGGCATTCTCAGAGTTGTCCCTATGCCACTCCTTTGTTGCCTTTGCCTTGTGCTTAGGGTCAATGTCCTGTTGAAAGGTGAACCTTGTTCTCAGTCTGTGGTCCAGAGCCCTCTGGAGCAGGTCTTCATTTAGGATATCTCTGACCTTTGCACTGTTCTGCTTTCCCTCAACTCCACTAGTCTCCTAGTCCTGCCACTAAAAAACAATCCCACAGCATGATGCAGCCAACACTACCACACTTCACCATTGGAATGGTATTGCGTAGGTGATGAGAGGTACCTGGTTTCGTCCAGACATGACACTTAGAATTGAGGTCACATAGTTCAGTCTTGGTTTCATCAGACCAGAGAATCTTGCTTTTCATAGTCCTTTAGGTGCCTTTTTTGCGAACTCTAAGCAGGCTTTCATGTGTCATCTGGCCTCCCTACTCTAAAGCCCAGATTAGTAGAGTGTTGCGGTGATGGTTGTCATTCTGGAAGATTCTCCCATCCCCACACAGGTTCTCTGGAGCTTAGCATGTGACCATCAGTTTTTCGGTCACCACTCTTACCACGCCCGTTCTCCAACGATTGCTCAATTTGGCAGGACAGCTAGCTCTAGGAAGAATTATGATTATTCCAAACTTATTCTCTTTTAGAAAAATGGTTGCCACTATGCTCTTGGGTACCTTCAATGTGGCAGAATTTGTTTGTTATAGCCTCCCCCAGATCTGTGCTTCAGCATAACCCCATCTCTAAGCTCTCATTTCAGTCCCTTTGACTTCATGGCTTGGTTTTTGCTTTGATACACTTTGTCAGCTTTTGGACCTTCTATAGACAGATGTATGCCTTTCCTAATCATGAGCGATCAATTGAATTGAACACAGGTAGACTCTAAACACAATGTGGAACACATTCTCAATGACGAGCAATAAAACAGGATGGCAAATTTCAATTGTCATGGCAAATGTCTGAATACTGATATGTGATAAATGTGATAGCGCAGTAATTTTTTAAAAATTTGCGAAGATTCACATTTTGACTTTGCTATTCTGGTGTACTAAGTTTTGTTTGAGGAGTAGAAAATAATTTAAATGATTTTTATCATAAAGCTGAAACATAGCAAAATGTGTAGAAAGCAAAGGGGCCTGAAAACCTTTGATGGCACTGTATCTATCTTATTTTCCTTTGTAAGCACAGACTGTACCCACAGATTTTTCTGCAGCCACTTGCTTTATTGCAATGTCACAGAGAACCAAAGCCCAACACTTTACTGAGCCCCTTGGAGAGGATGTGTGTTTGTCACAGGCACACTCACACACTCAGACAAACAGGAACGCTTCGGAGACACCACTGAACCTAACAAGCACATTTTTGGGATGCGGGAGGAAACCCGAGACCAGAGTACCCAGAGGATCATCCCATAAACCCAGACATGAACCCAAAGGAGATCCGAAAACGGCATACAGGCATTCTCTTTTCTGGACCTCACTTTTTAAATTATACTGTATGAAGTGATGCAGAATCAGACCAACAGAGCATTCTGTTAAATGTTTACAGAAATATGAAAAAATAATTGCAAATGGTTTAATAAATAATCTAATTATTTTGATTTATTGACCCAGAAAAATCAACTAAGCTTTTAACGGTGTGAAGTTTCCAAATGAAAGATTCAAACATGAACTGAAATATTCTGAGAAATTATTAATTTAGTTGAAAGCAGTGCCTTGAACTTAAAATTGTATGAAATCTCACAGTTTCATAATATTTGGTTTATGAAAAATTAGAGACACCCATATGTTAAGAGCCTACCTTATTTAAATCCCAATATCTGTCCATACAGAAATGCACACGTGTGCATCCATCTACAGTGAGAATTCTTTCTAACAAAGAATGCTTTCGAATACTAAAAGCTAAATAAGAGCATGGAATCCTCACATTATCAAAGTGTGAATGGATTTAAAAGAAAAGGAACACTGCGATAAAACCTTGAATCTGCTTATTAACACATACTCTTTGTCTCTGACAGAGCTATAGTAAAAAAAACTACAGATTAATCCAAAGTTCAACAATTAAATAAACAGTCAGATAGTGCTGGGCTCCGTTTATGTTAATCAATTTCGACCCACTTTGTCTTCCTATCTGTTTATCTGTACTCATTACATAATTAGTAATTTATTCAGTTTGCAATTGTATTTTGCCTGTGAACCTTTCACAGAGTTACTGCACTCAGTAAATAGCACTATATAAAAAAATAAACTGAATTGAACTGAAAAATCCCTATTTAAAATCAACATATCACACTGAATAAAGATCTGTTTTTCTCAGTTTGACGCAGGATAATAAGAGACTGTTTAAAAGATTAAAGACTACGAAAAGACGGTCAATAAAAATTCTACAGACGCTCAATTCAATCCTTGATGCATCATCAGAGACCACCTCTTGGGGAGTGGATGGGTGGGGTGCCCTTTTCTAGTAACAAAATTATCAGTGCCATTCCCAAGCACACAGACCCGTACATTTAAGCAGGTACTGCTTCAGCCGCAGCCCCAACCCAGTCCTTACCGTCTTGCCTAATTCTAGCAGAGTGTTTTCCCCTGCCACCCCGTAAACTGAGACATCAGCTTGAGCCCCTGCCAAGGTTCCCTTTAATTTCAGCTCCAAACCCGCACTGATTAGCAATGCTGCACAAGTCCAGCACACTCACACCCACCAAAGCTTCAAAGTGTTTTGTCACCACTTACTGTACTACGATTTGCATCCTCACAGCGGGCTGATGCATCTGTTCATAACAACTGTGGCTGAATTTGAAATATTACACTTACTGAAAGTAATCACCACCACCGGCATCAAGATTGGCCGAATCAGTCAATTACTGAAATGGATCAGTCACTGCCTCACTGATTAAATGGCTGACACATTGAATCACTCAGTTATTGATTCACCATAGTGTGTTTGCATATTCTCACAGTGTCTGCATGGATTTTTCTGTTAATGGCTGATTTCAGGTTAGCCCTGTCTGAGTATGAGGATATGCATATGTAAGCGGATCCTGCGATGGACTGGCAGCCTGTCTTGTGCCCGATGCTATTGGGATGGCTCCAGGCTAGCAATCCTAAATTGGAATAAAGTGGATTTGTCTCTTCCAGGCAGGGACGGATTAAGGAAGGTATGGGCCCCTGGGCTAGAGGCATTTTTGAGGCCCTGCCTACACAAAGTACTATGAGTGCTGTACACATCAACTTCAAGGAGTCACACAGAGTAAAGTAAATGACTACTACAGAGCTTTAAAATGAATGGAGAAAAATCTGAACCACAGAAAAAATATGGGTTTATTCTCTGAAATTACAGATTGAGAGACAAAGTATGCTGTATCAAAACTCATATCTTTAATTAGCCATTACTGCACAGATGAGAAGTAACCATCACAAATCAAGGGTTGAAAAGTCAACTACAAAACCCTATTCGAAATGCCTACAAAAACAGAAATATAAAATACTGCATAGGCCATTCTGAATATTAACTCAGAGTTGTACTTTTGTGGACTTCTTTGCAGCAAAATCCAGTCACTAAAATCCAATTTCTGAAGCAGATCACTCTCAGCTGATATGATCCCAATATGGTTGTGAGCCAATTCTTCACTATCCTGAGCTTGGAGAAAGATCACTCACCACTTGTATTTGTGACAGACAATATGTCAAGTAAAGCCTGAAAGCAAGCTCTAGATTTGGGAAGAGGCCCTGAAATTTTATTTTTTCTCTAAGAAACTGTAAAAGTTCTGGAGCAGATGAAATGCCTTGCTATACTTGATGTACTTTTAGGCCCTGTCCACATGGGCGTTCAGATCTTAGTTAAATGAATGTGCTCTGAGTGACCTAGGCGTTTAAGCTGCATTTTGTAGTGGAGGTTAATTGACTTCAATATGATGTTACATTTATCTTTGTTTACCTCTGGTAAATGCCAACCTGCAGCCCAGATTGTACATTTGTGTATTTTCCTGTGGGGGGCCAGTTGTCAGGCAGTCCAGAGTGTTTTTAACCTGTAGGGTTTGAGGTTCACCCTTCATTAGATTCACGAAATATAGATCAGTTGGCTTTATTAGACCTGAATATTGACCTCCTTGTGTTAAAAACCCTCCTGATACGGTGACTTAGGCAGAGAACACATCCCCGCCGCTATTGGGTTCACCCTCTGACTGCACAGTGTGTGTGTGAGATCTATGAAGAAATGTGAAAAATAAAAGCTGGTGGAATACCATATTACATGCCAGTCAACCAATTATTATTAGAATTAAACTCCTGGATCACTTTTCTTTTTCATAATACACTAAACGCTTTTCTTTTACACTCGCAAGGAACTGGGCTGCACATGCAGTCACATAGGCCTCCGTATCTCCCTGCCTCCAGAACGGCCCGTGATAGATAGATAGATAGATAGATAGATAGATAGATAGATAGATAGATAGATAGATAGATAGATAGATAGATAGATAGATAGATAGATAGATAGATAGATAGATAGATAGATAGATAGATAGATAGATAGATAGATAGATAGATAGATAGATAGATAGATAGATAGATAGATAGATAGATAGATAGATAGATAGATAGATAGATAGATAGATAGATAGATAGATAGATAGATAGATAGATAGATAGATAGATAGATAGATAGATAGATAGATAGATAGATAGATAGATAGATAGATACTTTATTAATCCCAATGGGAAATTCACATGTGTAGCTTTGCACTGCTGAAGCCTCAATGAAACACTAGTGAAAGCTTCATCTTACTTTCTATTCTGCTCTACCTGTACATGAGAGGTAAATGCTATTTATTTTCTGTTCTTCCCTCCTTTAAATGATGCAAACACTTAAAAAGTAAGTTTTTTTCTTTCATTTGGTAATGCCTGGACAGGCAGATTACCACAGAGGAAGTCTGCCTATCTGCAACTGCATGCTGCCAAATGGAAGCTTAAGCTGGGACAAGGATGGCAGCAACAGTCTGCCGATTTTGATATTAAGGAGGAGGTGGTAGACATGGTACCCATTCATCATCCTCCTCGAAGTGTAATTAATGTTGGGATTGAAGGAGCATTAGGAATTTGACAGTAAAGGGAATTTTGGAACTGCCAAAGAATTCGTATCAGGGCGCTGCTCTGATTGCTTATGCTCCTGTTCCCATACATTTTCTTTCGTCTTTTGTATTTTTCTTTTGATCTTACCTTTTTCTAGCCATAACTGAGTTTTCATGTCTGTCATCCAATTCATCTTTCAAAGCATTTATATGCTTTCTTTAGTTCAATTCTTTACATCTTTGGACTATAAATCTTGTAAATTAGTCCATCAGTCCCAGTTAAAATAACTGCACCTTCCACTGGCCACCTCATCAGTCATGCAGTCTTTTTGATCCATTTCTTATTAAATCTATTAACATCTGGCCCATATTTATTATCCATCTGTTCAGCAGGATTAAACTTATCAGTTCTCAATACACTGTTTTGACCTACACTTTGCTTTTGATCTAACGCAGCGCTTTAAGTGGTGAGATAAGTGCTATGTAAATGTAATGAATTATTATTATCATTATTAGTATTATTATTATTATTCAGTTTCTAATGTCAGTTTAATTTAGGAGAAGAGCTCCTCAATTATTAAGGTCCCTCCTTGATTTTGTTATTAATTAATAATGTTATATTTGTCGGAGAACTGCTCCTTACTTCCTCAAGGACCCACTTTGAGCTAAATATATATTGGTGTAGCTGCATCATTTCCAGGTTCTCAAAATTGAGCTCCTACTGAGTTGGCAAGGAAGTACCCAGCATGAGTCAAACGCATAAGAAAAGAAATTTCTCAGTTCAAAATAGTTTGTTTTATAAAGGTTTTGTGAAAATTCACACACAGTTCACACAAAAATAGAGAAAAAAGTTACTACACACGCAGTATAAAGGCAGAAAAGTAAAAATATATTTCTTCTACAAAGTCAGCTTTCTCATGTTAAACTTCAGTTACTTTCTATACTTAAAGGTTGCGTTATTTCTCTACGGTAAACTTAAATATACTTTACTCAATACATTTAGTACATTCTACACATACAGCGCATTTAACACGGTCAATACGACATGTTATGGGATACGGTTTGAAAACTGTTTGCCTTCCATGCCTTACCAACTGCAAGGAAGATCATAAACTGGAACTAATCTGTAGTCAGAGGGACAAGAAATAATTATAATCTTTTATTTCATTTCAGCGTTTCGTGATATAATAGATTCTCCCATAGACTATACATTAATATGAAGGCAAACATTTTAGCATAACTAAGAAAATTCTTCCATCAATTTAAAATATCCTTACTAATTAACAAATGTCTCTTATAATGAACAAAAAACAAAAATCTGCCAAACCTCCTGCCAGTTTGGTTTCAGAGCTCTCTGCTAATGTCCTACAAACAGAAACAAGCCAGGCCTGTGAGAAACAGCATACTTGAACAGGCAGGCCTACTTCATGGAGAGCTAACTGTTCCTTGTATTCCCAGATCCTGTGCTGCTGTAAAGAATCATCAGAGCAGTCTGATCCTACTTCTAACACCATTGGAAGAAAAATGATCGACGCAAATCAATTATCAAATAGGAGGTCTTTATTACAATCCATCAATGGACTCATCTCCTATCAAAGATTTGAATAATCTTCTGTTCTTTGAGTTATCATTTTTAAAGGTTCTAACATCCCCTCCCACATCTACTAATACCCAAATCCTCCAAACCTCTTTTTTAGCTGACAATCAAAAATATGTGAAAAAAAACTATAGATGTTATTTTTCTAATGACTCCAAAATTGTTGGTAATAAGAGAAATATGTAATTAGTTATTTATTAGACATTTGCACAGATCCTGTCTGAGCTAAGTAATACAATGCCTTGTTTTGACCCAATATATGCTTAAAACAACGAGTGAAATAACAAATCACAAAATGACTCACAGTTAACAGCTTCACATCCCAGAGTTAAAAACAGGACATTGTCAACCTCCTAAAGAAATATATTTATATTATGTGCAACATTTCCTCTTAAAAATGCCACCTTGCAAAAGGTAAGAATTAGGTCTGTACAGGTTAAAAACAGTGCAAAACAAAAGCATATAGATAGAATTCAAAGGCAATAAAGCAAACTTAATATTGACACATAATAAATTCTGATGTCTGAATTAAATACATTACGGTAACAACGATAGATTACCAATTAAACATAGACTTAAACTAAAAGAAACTAATAACTGCATAGTACTGCATTTCTGAAATAAAATAAACTTTAAAAATACATTAATTTACACCACATAGTTGGAAGCAGCAGTAGCATAAACAAGATAAATGGCCACATTCATATGAACGTACACTGCATTTGACACACAGTGAATGAGAATGCAAGTCTAAACTGTCTGATGAAGAGCAGGATAAAATTAAGGCCACGCAATACAATTTCACTTACCTTTTCCTGAAGAACTGACTCTTAATGCTCACCGATTGTGTGAGATGAGTATTTATGGGAATCCCATCTCTCATATTTGTTGTCTGAGGCTGTTTAGTATTGGGCATTTAGCAGAAAGGTGAGTGGCCAGCACACTGTCATTACGGGGCAGTTCTGAGGTAAAAGAAAAGCTTAGTCCAATCTGCTCAAATTCTAAACAACCATGTTGAGACGTTTTAGAAAAATGATTGACAGTGAGGTCGTTATGAATACACTGAAAACAGACTCTGCAGGAATGAGATCACCAGAGAAACAAAGGTCATTTGCAAAATTGTTTTTATAGGTCTTCTTATCATTCCTACTGAGTCACCTTCTTGGATTGACAGCTAAAGGACTAAGTAAGTTAAGAAGGTGACTGAATGTTCACACAAGTAGCAGCAACTGGGCAAACTGCACGGTAAATACAACACATAAAACTATAGGTTTATAGGGTCATTATTGTCAGATGTACAGAGTACAGTGAAATTCGTACTTGCCTGTGCTAATCCACATCCATTACATTGTCACTCTCCACTGCCATGAATAATGAGGAAAACTACTTTACCTCAAAACTCTGTCTTCCTCAGCTGCAGAATCTCAGAATTACTCCAGGAGAGTAGGATCAGATCTCAAATACTTTATATTTAGTCTCAAGACAGATTAATGTTGCCCGTGCTCAGACACAGAATAGATGAGTCATAAAGCTCTTTAAATGGCACTGTTCCTTCTTATGTTAAGTATGCTGTATTTGAGCCTCTTATCAAAAAGCTTAATCTAGACCAGGGGTTCCCAAACTCGGTCCTGGGGAACCACTGTGGCTGCAGGTTTTTGTTCCAACCAGCATCTGTTTTTAAATGGACTCCTGGGGTAATTAAGTGAACTGTTATTTCCATGATTTTGCATTTTTGGAACAATACAGAAATTAGAAAACTAAGTTTGGTAATTTTTTTTTATTAAAATGTACTAAGTAGTTATAGTGGAATAATTTTTTTTTCTTTTTAACAACATTTTCATTTTGATTTTAATTCTACGTTACAGGTGTTCTAATTGTTTAATTAATCCATTGTTTACTAACTAGTGGGTCTGACGCTAAAGTAGTTGCAGGCTTTCATTATTCATTGTGTCATTTGCAGAGGTGTCTGCTCTGCTCGTTTTTAATTGTCATTATTAAGATACAATGAATAGAGCAAACTGCACAGAGAAAGGGCAAAATATAATGAAACCAACAAAAGAGAGTTAAGCATTTAAATCTATAGCAAAAATAGAAATATTTCTAAATGTCTAAAAAAATGTAAAAACCATGCTGCTGTGCTTTTCTGAATGTAGAATAAGAGAAGAGAAAATGAAAACACCAGCTAATTAATTGAGATCAGTGATATTTGCTGTTGTCACTGATTATGAATCTGGCTGGAACAAAAAACCTGTAGCCACTGTGGGTCCCAGGACCGAGTTTGAGAATCCCCTGATCTAGACCATCCAATTCTAAATAATTTTAGACCCTGTATTATTGTGATATTTCCCTCTACTTACCCTTTACCTAGGAGTAAGTGTACTCATCATAATCGTTACCGGGTTGATCTAATGTTGCCCCTTAAGATTAACACATGCATACATAACTATACGCATACACACAGAAACTCAACAGTGTACTATGAATGACAAACACACAGCTGGTTAATCACTAGCACTTTAAACCACACAGGTACCTTAGGAATAACACAGCCTGTCACTCTCTCAGTACTTCAAGAGACTTACTTATTATTATCTACACGAACAACATACAATGTTTTAAAGATATCTCAGACCTAAATATTACTTTTGGCTTCCAAGAATACATTTGAACATACAAAGGCTCAGCATCCTTGACTATAGGCCATTTATCAGCCAAGAATGCCTTAGTTTACATACTGTTCCCTACTATTGGGTAGAGCTCTCACCCTCAGCCCTTAATAAACCTTGCAGCACAGAGGTAATGACAAATCTGGCTGCACCAGGTGCTCAAAGAAATCTACCTTATTACTTCAATCACTCTAGACATTAAGACAAAGCATAGAAAGTTAAGAGCAGCATGGTATTTATTACAGGAATAATAATAATTCCAATGGAACAAAGAATAATAGAAAACAGGACTGATAGTAAAGTCTGGATATATAAAGTCATTAGAAAAAGCTTACAAAAAAGTGAAGATGACAAGGATGAATGTCACAGGCGGCTTGTGATCTAGCACTCGTCGTTGTTCATGAGAAGCTATTCTGATGGTCAGATGGAAACAGCTGCATGTTGCCGGCGCCCTCTTCTGACGTAGCTCTGTTCCCTTCTCTTGATGTCTTCGTTCCTTCTTTTTCCTACCTCCTCTACCGGGGGGTTTTGCAAGATGTGATTATTAGATTGTCTGATTGGTTGGCTGTCAATATGATGAACTAATTCACTGTCCATTTTCTCAAACAATAAAACTTTTTTTGATGTTGCCTGAGGTGTCAGCATGTCTTCCTTTCCCAGGCTGTAAAATAATTTAGCTACTTTTGTCCCAGATGCCCAGGTTATAAACTAATCCGTAGCCTTAGGCACCAGCATGTCTTCCTTTCTTTGTTGGAACAGCTGTTTTAAAAGTGAGATACAACTAGGAAGAGGATGTGCTTTGATTTGTGCTGAATGTAGTTCATCTGTTGTTGTTTTGAGCACAATATAATGAAAATACAGAACAAAATTTATAGATTTTATACCCCACAACAGACCCATATCTAAATTGCCATTTTTATGCAAAGTATTAGAAAAGTTATTTTTTTCTCAGTCTTTCTCTTTATTAATCTAATGTGACATTTTTAGGGTTATCAGTCAGGTCCCAGAGCACGCCATACTACTGAATCAGCCCTCCTTAAGGTGTCCAGTGACGCATTATTAGCTGTTGATCCTAATGTTGTGCTGTTTTGAGTTTGTTAGGCCTAAATGAAGCCTTTCATACCACTGAGCACTCAGTCATTTTGTATTATCTTAAGAATGTGATTGGTATTCAAGGTACTGCCTTAAAGCCCTGTCACATTAGTCAAGTTATATAAAGTCAAGTGGCTTTACTGTCATTCCATGCTTACACATTTTTGCAGCATACAGTGACATGAAATAACATTCTCCAGGACCACATAGGGCAACACGTATATAAAAATTAGGGTAAGTGCGTGACAGGTAAAGAACTATACGAATTACATTTGTTACAGTTGTTACTACTGTTGGTTTGTTTATTATTAGTTGTGTTACAAGACTTTTCCAGCGATTTGCAGTTGTAGCATTTATCTACAGAAACTTCATTTAAATAATATTTTACTGCATTCTTTTTGATGGTTTGATGTGATTTATTTTTTATTTTTATTTATTGTTTTATTTGAATTTATTTAACATATTTTTACATGTTTAAAATATCTACTGATTTTATTCTAAACTTGTTTTTTTTGTGTTTATGTACAGCACTTTGATCAATATTTCTTGTGTTTAAATATGCTTTATAGGTTAAGTTGTGATTGATTGATTGATTGAAGTGTTTTAGACATGTATATATATTTTTTTACATTTAAACACTAGGCCACATGTTTGGCCTGTAAAGGCCTTGTAAGGCTGCCTGTTGAGTTTGGGGTCAGGCTGTCCTGGGTGAGGCCTATTTTGGACCAAGCTAGTGAGGTCCTGGGGCCTCATGCATAATGCAGTTCGTAGAATTCGCACTATAACATGACGTAAGTACAATCTTAATCTGTGCGTTCGCCAACTTCCATGTTCATCTGCTACATAAATCCCGCTCAGCGTGGAAATAAACGCACGTGCACGCGCCTGCTGTCCCACCCCAGCTCCTCCCAGAATTACACCTCTTTGAATATGCAAATCAATATAAATAGCCCTTAAGCCCAGCGTTCTGTGAAAAGGCAATGGCAAAAGTTCTTTGCCAAATGGAGGCAAAGAAAAACGTACTATTTGTTGGTTTAAACAGTTATATAAGCAACAAAAGGAAGTTGATCGAGTGACATAGCGTGTAGAAACTCGAAAGCTCAAGTTCACAAAGTCGCGCAGTGCCCAAAATAAAAAAGTTGTCACATATCAAACTTGGCGTGAAAAAGTGACTCATAGCCCACCGTCTGAGTGTCATATGAAAGCTTATTAGGGTACAGTGAAAGAAAAGGCACACAGTGTGAAAAAAGCACGAAATGTCAACTTTAATCTCGAAATTTCCACTTTAATCACATAGTTTATTTTGTCATTAAAGTAGAACATCATAAACTTAATCATAAAAATCGTTTAATTTACTAGTTTCTCAAATCCCATCGTAACTGAAGTAGCACGTTAAATGCTTTGTTGTGTATTTGATCTTAAATGTGCTCTATGTGCCTGAGTCACTACGTGCTCTTCCTCCGACAGGACACAGAATCCATTACATTCGTAATATTACAGCTCTCTGAATAATTAAAATACTGAGAAGTATACATGATATCATTTTCATGATGATAGGAGTTAAAGCATGTTATTAAACATGGGAACACGGTGGCGCAGTGATTGGTCATGTCTTACAGCAAGATGCTTGCTGTGCCATGCGCGACCTTCAATGAAATACTTTATTACAGAAGTACTGTCTTTTTCAAACGTACTAACCCCCAATTCCTGTCCTTACTTTTCTTTCTCCAAATACCCAATCACCACACAATCAGCTCTGTAATAGACGTTAAGCCATCTGTAAGCTTAGAATGCAGATTCTTCAAAACTTTTAAGGAACATCGAAATATCTTCATAATGTGTAATTATTCTATCCATCTATCCTTCCAGTGTCGTGCCAGCCACAGCATGAATACAGCGCAAGGCAGGAACAAACCATGAACGAAGCTCAAGCTCGCTAGCGCTGCGGCACCGTGTAGTTAAAGTTAAAGTTTTATCTGTATAATGTAATAAACATATTTTGCTGCATTTCATCTTAAAAATGATATTGTTATCATATGTAAATACGCGCTTTATAAAGTGGCTCAGGTTGTGCAATATTATAACTGGATCATAAGTACAATTACCTCACGGTAACTTGCAAGTACAAACAGTTCTACAAGGAGCACTTGATGGACTGATTGAGTGTGTGTATAGTTCTTGGGATGAAACTGTTTGTGAACCGCGAGGTCCAAACAGGAAAGGCTGTGAAGCGTTGGTCGGATGAGAGCAGTTCAAATAGCGAATGGCTGAGGCAGCGAGTGCTTGATGCTGTATACCGATAATTCTCTTTCCAATTGCTGTAGATCTGTGATTCACACTCAGATACAGTGATATAAATACTCCGAGTGGTGCAGTGAGAGTAATATGGAAAACGATGATCCGCTGTGGCAACCCCTAACGGGAGCAGCTGACAGAAGAAGAAGAAGGTGCAGTGAGAGTAACAACGCTAAAGCAGTTATGGTATTTAGAATAGTTTGACCATTCTGTGGACCATTATATTGTTACAGGTTAATTACAATCTGATGCATTAAACTTATAAACAATATGTGGTTAATTTCAGTGTATTTGATAAAGCTGCCATCGTGGATGTGGATGTAAGAAAGGGTAACCACACAGGAACAGTAGCACTGCTTTGATGCTGGGTGCCGCTAGTCTGCAAAACCGAGCGGAGAACTTGCGTACAACAGGGAATGAGGTACCATGGAAAAGTGCGTGGCTTTACGGCAAGTGTAGGTTTTATACATTGCGATTTGAACGTGGAAACATTCTTACGCAACATTTCTGTGCGTACGCACCGTTTATACACAAGGCCCCTGGTCTGGCCTTTTCATGCATTTTGTGGCTTGCACCCCCTTCCGCCATCTTGTGTCACAAATTTCATACCAGAAGCAAGCTGAATTAATTTATAAAAGGGTAGATTATAAAACATAGGTGTTTTTTCTTTCACGTGCCTTGTTTATAAAATGCATATTTTGCTTTGGAGGGAGTAAAGTTTTTTTTTTTAACAACAATGAGTGATCATTTAAAATAATTAATCCATGCTTGAAATCAAAAGAATATGATGTGAAGCAGCGTTTCTCAACCTTTAAGTATTTGCGACCCGAGTTTTCATAACAGTTTTAATCGTGCCCCCCCTAACGTTTTTTTGAAAGGAGCACACTAATACCAATTTGTTCTTTTTTAATTAATGATATATTATAGATGCATATTTTATTATACCTGCTTAACTTTTATCGACATTTAGATAGATAGATAGATAGATAGATAGATAGATAGATAGATAGATAGATAGATAGATAGATAGATAGATAGATAGATAGATAGATACTTTATTAATCCCAGGGGGAAATTCACAAAAATTCATTTATCTAACTCTATATTTATTTTTCTAGTATTAGAATGTAGTTTAAGTTAATTTGTTTTGGTTTTAAATATATTTATTTTTCATATTTTTGATTCTTATTTTCTTTTTTTCACATCTTCGCGTCCCCCTTTTTGTTACTTCGCGCCCCCCCTAGGGGGACCCGCCCCAGAGATTGAGAACCACTGTTTTGAGGTATTGTGCAGTGCCATATGCATAACATGTAGAAAAGCTGAAGAGGTGTGTTAAGGGTTAGGGTTAGCCATCCTCTGTGTTTTGATTTGTTTTCATTTTAACTCCTTCTCTCCTAATTGCAGTTTGTATTTGGGATTTATGTCATTTTTAGCATGTATCTGACACTAATCTATTTTGCTGTAAGGCCACTGCCTGATGCTTAGCAGTTTTTATAGCAATTAATACAGCAGGTGAAGACACAACCACAAGCACACAATGGTCTGGCCATTTGATTTCCAGATCATCCGAGATTTACAGATAAACCAGGTCTTTCATGGTGGTGTGTGTTACAATTAGACTCTCTGGTTACTGGATCCTTGGCTCTGATTCTGCTCTCAGACATCACAACACTCTGCCAGCAATACAAATACGGAAATGTAGAGGCATGGAATTTTATTAAGATCATCCAAAATTCATGTGGCATGTGTGTGTTCTGAATCAGCTTGTAGAAGGTGTGGAGACACGGGTCATAAAACAAAGAGCTGTACAGAAGGGATAGTAAGCAAAATAGATTAAAAAAATTAAATAAATAAAAAAATAAAATTAAAACATTCAGATTTAAGAATTCTCCAAACCCTATGCAAATAAGTCAGATATGAATTTATTTACCGCGCAAGTATGTCAAACATTAATAGCAGTAGGAGAAGAAGAAGAAGAAGAAGAAGAAGAAGAAATAGAAGAAGAAAAAGAGATGTATGATAAAAGCTTATATAAATATTTTCAATTGACCAAAGAATTAGCAGGTGTTGTATCAAAAATAGGAGGTTAAGTCCAGAAAGGAAATTTAGAAGATGTGTATTTCACAACACATTCTCAGGTGAAGGAAGAATGTGTATGAGAAGAAAAATATAGTGAAGAAGAGATGGTAGAAAAAGATAATGACAAAACATAAAGAGAAGCAACAGGGAGGTGACTAGAACAATGCAGAGGATGTGACTGTAATACAAGATGAGTGCACGGGATAAGTGATTTATGTGAATACAGGGAAGTGTAACTTTCAACATGTGTGTGGTGGGAAACAAACTGTCGGATTAAAATATAAGTGAAAAGAAAAAAATAAAGTCATGAGCTATGTACTGTATTTGAGATGTGGAAAATAAGTAAATTGAGGGTTGTCAGGCAAAACAATTAAGAACTCAAATGGTGGAATTAAGTGAAACATCTACAATACAATAAAACTCTAAGATCTGTGTGAGTCCTGACCCACAGAATAATCTGATTGGTCAGTTTGACTTTGATGTGATTGGTCAGTTTCCCTTTGATGTGATTAGTCAGTTTAGCTTTAGTGACGCAATCGAGAGAGGAAGTGCAAGTGTGACACACACAAGGAGGAGTAAAGGTGTTCCAGTCACATCAATAGTCACCTTTAGAGTTGGGGAGTATAAAAGCAGAAAGAAGGCAAGTAAGGTGCCTTGAAATAACAAATTCTGAGAAGCAGGCTTTAAGAGAACATGCTGGTCAAGGAAGTTTCAGACACACAAGTATACCAAGGAAAGGTGCTGAAGGTACACTTAGGGCAAGAAATATCAAATGCATTAAAACTCATTCTACTACCTGTCTCTGACTAGTTTTTATATAAATGAAACAAAAACAAAATAACAAAAACAGAAACAAAAAAAACCCTCTACCCTTACAATGACTGTCTATTGAGCACCAGATAAAGCCTTAAAACTTGGCACATATGTTTATTTTGAAGCAGAGAAAACTCCTCATTTATTGATGTATTGATTTGTGTCTTGAAATTGCATAAATTGGAAAATTGTGTATAAATAATGTTTTTTGTGAGACTCCACTATTTAAAAAAAAAAGTCTGACCTCCCCCTTCCCTCAGTTCTCCTCTTTGTATCATTGGGTGTTGCTTACTTGAAATCTCCACCCACACCATTTGCTGTGAACAGAGAAGAGAAGGCGTATTCTTCCTCCAGGAATGGTAGTGCCAAGTTCTGTGATAAAGCCTGATTAGCTTCCATTTATTATTTTTGCATAAGTATACCTCTGCAATGCTGAAGGTATGTTTTTTGAAATCAGGACATTTGCACACAGTTGGCAAGCTTGACGGCTTTTCTTTCACATTTCTTCTGGTGCTTTACGCTCCATTGAGCACCACTATGGGAGATGTTTTCTTTATTAATTAATAAATGTATCTTAATTTAACATTTCTTGGGCAAACTAATTTTTTTAGAACTGTGTAGAAAATTATGTTGACTTTAGAAATATTGCACTTTTCCTTTAGGGAATGGCGACAAACAAACTTATAATTCCATTACTAGGCTAAGGCAAATGGTGAAAAAGAGTGAAAAGTTAAAAAGGAAAATAAGTTGCAAAAACTAATAGATGGTTCAGTGAAGTGACTTGTCAGAAACAGTAAAAGAAAACGGAAAATGACCGGGAAATTCATAAGTCAAAGAATGGCTCAAAGGCCTAAACTGAGAGACAAAGGCATCTTTTATCAAAACCAATAAGCAATTAATAATTCTGAGTCAAAAATAAGAGTGCAAGATTGGAAAGCCAGGGAGGGTAAAATAAATATTCTTTTAAAGCAACAAAACAAAGGAGTTGTATTTCAGCCAGGGTTTCTCTTTTCGCTGGGGTTCAAATCTTTGTTAATGTTTGATCTTTTTGTTTAAGCTAATATTGTGAATTATGCTAGATAATTGATATTACTAATGTATTTTATTAATTTGCTGTATGGTTTGGTTTCCTTGTGTATAAGTAGTCATTGCCATGTGCATTGAGTTTTTGGATGGACTCTCAAGAGGCAGAACTACCTGCCATTCATCGCCAGGAACTGCACTCCACATACTAGTCTGGAGGGTCTCCCACAGTTCCTGGTGGTTCATTTTGAATGCGCTTGGGATTTTTTGGTGAGTTATTGGATTGCTATTGTGCTTATTGTGATTTTCTGCATTTTCGACCTGTTTGCTTTGTCTTTTGACCACTCTTTGGATTCTTGTACTGTGACTGTGATCTTCACCTTGGATTGCCTTTGCTGGCAACTTGTTTATGACTTTTGTGCTCTTTGGGATTTGCAGTGTAACAGAGTAGTTTGTGAGAATAGAACATTTTATTTTATAAAGACCGTGTATTTGCCCTCGTGTCTAGCCAGGATTTTAATAGTAAATCCTCTCCTAGTGGGCATTATTGGAAATGGTTTTGGTACTTTTGGGATTCACATGCTTTGGGACTCCTAGTTCATGACAAAGGGTTTGCCCATCAGCCTCAGATACCACAGAGATATCTGTGGTGACCTTTATATTGTCACTAAAATGATGCCATAAATAAGCACACCCTGGAGAATTCTGGGAAGATCACCATAGAGATGGCCGAAACAATTGCCTAAATGGCAGTGCCAGTAATGAAAATTACGTTATTAAATATTGCATTTTGTCAACACAAAATTAAACATCAAAATTAAATTACATGAGTCTCATAACCTTATAAACCATATATAGTTTGTCATAAATTCAACAGGAATTTAGCAAAAAAAAAGGTATAAAATTTGGAAAACATAATTGATCATTCAAATGAAGCATAAGAAAAGACAGAAGAGCCAAAGAAGGTGTAGAACCTGATTCTACTGCTTTATGCACAAAGACCAGTTTATTGGAATTAGAAGTAGTTGCACTTTTCATCAGTATTGTGCACCACCCCATGCATAAAATAATAAATGTAAAGCTGAATTTTGTTTAAAAGTCATTTTTTTCTCCTGACACATCTTTGTAATATGGTTTATCAGTCTCAACAAATTTAAATAAATTAACTAGAAAGAAAACATGGAAAAGGTCCTTCCTATTCTGCCCAACACTTATCCCTGAAAGTACCCACAAGTGACACTTGACGTCAACAATACAGGTTACCCCCAATCAGGCATCTGAAAATTCAGCAGTTGATAAACAGACCTTTTATTTAGCATTAAAACAAAACAAAAAAAAAATACACAGGAGAATGCATGTAGAAAAGAAACTAAAATGTTAAAAGGTCTCTTGATTTGGCTAATATCAGGTTTACAGAGTTACTAAGCAAAAGTGGAGTAGATGGCAGGATAGAACAGAACTGCTATGCAAAAACAACAGGCTGTTGAAAGAATGACCTGTAGGCAGATAAGTGGAACACAAAAGACAAATACTATGTTTGGAAAACGTGAAACAGGACATTCCAGCTAAAGAATCTCATCCCAGCTGTGGAAATTTGTGAATTTCCCCTGGGGATTAATAAAGTATCTATCTATCTATCTATCTATCTATCTATCTATCTATCTATCTATCTATCTATCTATCTATCTATCTATCTATCTATCTATCTATCTATCTATCTATCTATCTATCTATCTATCTATCTATCTAAATATGGAGGTGTGACCACTGAATGTAACTCTCCTTAAGATAATGCACTTTCGGTTAAAAAGTGGTAAGGGACAGAAAAGACATGACACCGAATCAGACAAGGATCAGGCAATTGATGTTCATGTAGCAATGGAGAGAAACCAAAACTGAACGTGAGAAAGCAGGCAAAGTCAGAAAAAAACTTTTACTCTTGCATTTATTTATTTATTTTAGAACTGTAAAGAGTACAGATAAGAGTAGAATGCTATGAGGTTATCAGTGGAGTTCCTCCAGGGTCTCTCCTGGAACTGTTACTTTTTCTGATTTATATTAATGACATTGACTCTGGTATAGTTAGTAAACTTGTTAAATTCATACAGTAGATGATATGAAACCTGGAGGATTGACAGGCACTGAAGAAGCAGCAAAAATAATTCAAGATGACTTGGATAAGCTTCAGAGTTGGGCGAACACTTGGAAAATGCAGTTTAATGTAGTAAAGTGCAAAGTGGGCAAAAGGAATGACAGCTATAAATACAAGAAGGGAGACACTGTCCTACAGGAAGCAACCTCTGAAAAGGATTTAGAGGCGTATGTTGGCAAAACCGTTTCATCATCTAAGCAATGAGCAGAAGTGAATCAAAAGGCAAATAAAGTGTTAAGTTGCATTGTAAAAACAATTGAATATAAATCAAGGGATATTATGCTAGGACTGTACAACATACAAGTGAAACCACATCTGGAGTATTCTGTGCAGTTCTGGTCACCACACTGCAAAAAAATAGACAGCAGCATTTGAAGCTGTGCAGCGGAGAGCAAGAAGGTGCACCCTGGGAGTTAAGGACATGTCATACACTGACAGACTCAGACAATTAAACCTGATTAGTCTCAAATAAAGGAGACTGTGCTTAAATTCTCAGAGGCATTGCTAAAGTAGATCCAACAGAATTCTTTCACATACTTGATGACACCAGTGCAACTTAAGGAAAAGTGCCTTTAGGACTGAAGCCTGGAAGCACTTCTTTACTCAAAGATTTGTGGGAGTCTGAAACAAACTACCTAGACATGAAATTGAAACAGAATCCTGGACAACCTTTAAGAAGTATATGGATAAGAAATTGCGACAATTTAGCTATTATCTAAACAAACAAGCTTGTTGGACTGAATGATCCTCTCTCACTTGTCAAATTTATATTCTTATGTTCTAACTTTCCATTTTAATTTTGAAGTTCAGTTGGGTTAAAAATCTGAGCCCCTCTTTTTAAAAGATGGCACCAAATGTGAATCTGGTTGGAAAAATTGTAACTAGTACCTAGAATGTCCATCCATCCATCCATCCATCCAACCCACTATATCCTAACACCGGGTCACGGGGGTCTGCTGGAGCCAACACAGGGCACAAGGCAGGATCAAATCCCAGGCAGGGCACCAGCCCACCGCAGTACCTAGAATGTGGCATATGGATATGTGGCAACAAAAAAGAAATAGACACAATAATTAAATATAATACCTTTTGAAGTTAATAGTGGGAAGATATCAAAGTAATACCAACAGAGATGTACATTAATGCAGAACCTGACAGGAAGTGGAATTAGAATAGTTTGGGATCCAGATGGCTAGAGTCATTCAAGAAACAATGAATTTTGGAATATTACACAGGGTAATGGTAAGATCCATGAGCTAAAGCTTAACATGGATATGCAGCAAGACAACAATTCAGACAACAGCAACTGGACTGTTGTTAGAATAGCCAAACAACAAGATTTTTAATATTTTGGAATGAATGAACAAAGTTCCTGACCTACATCTCATTGAGATTTTGTAGCATGACCAAAATCAAGCAGATCAGGAAAGATAACCTGACAGAAAGGAATGGAGAAAGATAACTCCAAGCCAATGTGGGGGAACGATCAAGAGGTTAACTGAGGGCAACGCTGTGAGATGTGCCACCAGATGCTAAATTGAGAATTTCCCCTTGGGATTAATAAAGTATCTATCTATCTATCTATCTATCTATCTATCTATCTATCTATCTATCTATCTATCTATCTATCTATCTATCTATCTATCTATCTATCTATCTATCTATCTATCTATCTATCTATCTATCTATCTATCTAAACCTAATGGTTAACATGTTTTCCTTGGATGAATTTCTTCAGTGAAGACATGGACAATTAGCATTTATTGTGTTATGTTTGTTTAATTCTCTCAGTGCTCCAGAGACCTGGGTTCGATATCTTGTATATGCTGAGTTTGCTATCATGTACAAGTTTACTTCATGTACTATGCAGGAGTTTCTTCCCACAAATGTACGGGTCAATTTAATTGGTGACTGATATACTATTGAGTTAATTGTTCAGTTGCATTCAATGGTGCCAGAATAGGCTTCAGCTCTCCATATCAATATACTAGGGGGCTTTTCCCCCGTTCGCTTTGTGCAGCGCTTCGAACATTTAAAAGTCTGTACAGCAGCTGTCCTTTTGTCTCACTGCCTTGTCTCTCTTCTCCCCCAGAAATCCTCTGCTCCTGTTGGGGGCCCCACTCCCGAGGCGCACCCCTATGAAGAGCAAGATTTTCTATTCTTTTAATTGAGAGACTGAACTGTTCTCTCCTGGCAACATGAATTAGATGATCTACAAGTCTCCGACTTAAAGTTTAAATCTGAACAATATATTCAATCTCTTCTCACTGTTCCGTTATTTCACTGAGTAATATTTTCCGTTTGTTAGCACTAATGCGATCTTTACTATCATTTTTTTGAGACTTTCGAATTTTCCTACTTCCATTATTTCTAACCTGCTCTGCATGTGTATCACACCAACATTTTTGAATTCTTTATGATGTTCTACTTTGTTATCTACTCTTTGTCTATTTTTCTGACCCCGGGTGTGGTTAAATCTCTTGGCACAAAGTCTCGTCTCGTGGGACGTGAAAGTGTCTTTCTGAGAAAGTCACGTCTCATCTCTCTGAACAGGTCTTTTTCAAAATTTTTTTATATAATAGAGAGATTAGAATAAGCAGGTATAAAAAAGGAATGGATAGTGATTTGTTTAATTTGATTTGATTTACTATTAGAATGTAGCTGAAAATAGGATTGCAAATAATGAATACAAATACGATCAAAACGATCTCTAACATTCAATTATACACTTCGGTGCACAAGATATGTGCGTTATAATCATATGTATTATTTGGACCTAAATCTTATGGTACAATTTGTGATTTGATTGAGTTTCATTACAAATTTGCATTTCAATATGCAGAGAATGCATTTCACTGAAAAATATGTGAGCAAGAATCTTCATGTTAACTCAGGAGCGGAGTGTAACTGTTGCAGCCTTGCAATGACCAAGCACTCCATTAAGGTTTACTATCCTATAAATTAGATTAAGTGATTTATTCATTGTATGGTATGCACATTGTACAAACTAAAAATGAACTTAGAAGATAAGGAAAAAAAACAAAACAAATCACAGCTTTGAGAATTTTATATCAGGTCCCTTAATCCATTGAATTACTGACATTGTCTCATCATAGATGTCACTCATCCTTTTCCCAGATTGTTCTCTGGCTACTGTTGCTGATATGTGGAACACTCCGGTTGGTTGTACCACAATCACATTCTGGGGAGAGGACTTTCCCTCTCTTGTACGAGGAATTTCCACAGTGCCCTGTGTCAGGGCAGAAATGTGTGGGGAAATCTTGTCTGATAGTATCACGTTATAAAAATCTGAGGTGATTTGTGTTACTCAGAATTTGTGGCACTGAGCCAGTACATTGTTTTGGGTCACTTGTAGCTCAGATTGGGTATCTTCTTTACTTAAGTTTGTGCACAGGGGTATTGTTTTTTTTCCAAGGCCTTCTTGTACTTATGGAGCAAGGCACAAGGTCTGCGTATGTACTGTATGGTCGGGGATTGAGCACTAAAGCCAGTGTGCTGGTTGGGAACGTGTTGTTCTAATAATAGGGTACTGAGTATGGTGAAGCTGGGTGTCAAGCATTTTAACATATGAATGATTTAGCCAAACTGGAGTCTAGTACTGTGCAGCTGAGGAAATCAGGCCAGGGACTGAACCTCTTTGTGTTGTGCCAGCTTCTCCCCAGGATGTCCCACATAATTTATTCAGTTTTTTTTCTGCAACATTCAAAGGATATTTCTTAAATGACGGCATTCTGTTGAGTATTATTTTTATAAATCTCAATTCTCTGCAAGCCATTCTGTTATTCAAATGGAATCAACTCAGTTCTGTTCTTCTCATACTAGGCCGGGGTCCCCATTTCTGGAAGTAGCACTCAAAAATGGAGAAATGTTTTGTTAGTATGGTTCCAGTTTTTATATATTTTATTACCTTGTTTGATAAATGTGAGATCACCTGCATGCACAAAGTTCTTTCCTGTTGTTTCACGTAAATCCTAAATGTACTAGTTAAATAGTAGAGGAGCCAGGCTATTCTGCCATAAGGAATTACTCTTAGTGATTTATAAGTAATACATTACCACCAGACTGAATCATGGGCAGGGATAAGATTGATAAGTACTGCAGATTTGTTTTTTTGTCACCTTTGTGTGGTGAAGTACCAACCCTGGTCTGTGCAGCTTTGATGCACCCATAAATCCAACTTGTTCCACCGGTATTTGTTCCAAAATCTTACAGCTTATACTGTCATATTCATCCATCCAGTGTATAGCAGGTCCTAAGTAAGGCTACAGGATGGTAGTGCTTTCAGTTTCATTTTGTGGCTTACCAAGTTCTAAAATTGATGTTATCTTGTTTTTTCACTCTGGAGGTAGATTTCCAGTGTTCAAAATGTCAAAGATGGAATGTGATAATCAAGTGCTTGTATTCATCTCTGCATGGATGATAAATTCTGGAGGAATTCCATGAAAACCTGGGGCTTTACCAAGTTTTACATCTCCAAGTTCTATGATGACATCATCTGCAGTGAAAAGTTGTGAATATTCAGAGTTGGAATGCATTGCAGTTTTTCTGCTTCTTAACTCTGTTTTGATTTTGATGGCGTATTTTCTGTCATGCTTCACTCTCGATAATGACACTAGATGTGCGACAATTTGTTTACGTGTGACTAATGTACTATTGCAAGCTGCCTTTGAGCTGCCCCCTTGTTTTCTTAAGAGACATCAAGGTTTCCTGCTTGTTTGCTTAAAGTCTATACTTTGGACTGTTTCTGTTTGGGGGACTAGGGTAGGCTACCTCTATGGGGTGTCCTCTGTGTAATGCTGGAATAACCTACAAGGATTAAGTAAAATGAAATATCAATACTTGACGAGAATCCTTAGGCTTCTGTTCAAAAACCACAGACTGAAAATGAAGACCAAAACTGCAATAGAGGGAAAATAGATGGATTAAGTGGTTTTGGAAAATGTATGGATAATGATGTACATTATAACATTAAACCCGACAGACTACTGGTGATCTTCGGGGATTATGCAATAAGGAACACAAAATGACAAAATGAGGTCCCTTTTGTCAGCAAATGCCCAGCTCATTTCTTTTGAGTCTGGCTTTTTTCAGTCTATACACTGTTGTAGGCCAGAGTCAGTCCCACTTGCCGGTGGTGCTAGGAACATCACTTATAATAAACATTTGGATCTTTCCTTGTTGCTCCTGCAGGTTTACGATTTAGGTGTGCTTGATGTCCACAACAGATGTTTCTGTAGATACCTCTCCTTCTTTGCTTAACCTTATTCTCCAATCCATTGACCTTTACAGCATTTAGTAAGTTAGGGTGTGAGAAGATTAAACTTTGGAGCATATATTGACCATGAAAACAAAAGTAACAATGGAATTAATTAGACCTTTCGTAAATCAATAGAACATTGTAGGAGTCGTCTAACTCTGTAATAATCTGGTTTGTTTTCCCCCTTTTTCTGTAGCACTGCTTTTTTAATCATTTGTCACCATTTCTATTCCCAGTGATTTCTAGAGGTGAACACTCTTACAATGATAGATATAAATCTTTTACATTTTTAAAGTTTACACTTTATTTCTCACCTGCTTTTCCCAAACAGCTACAGAGTCCTGCAATCCTTGGAAGCTATGTTTCAATTGTTGTGCTGCCACACCAAGATGCCTCAATCCCTGAGGGCTACGTGTGCCGGGTTTCTGGCTGGGGTTACACAAACTTTGCTGAGAAACAGGCGTCCATTGTCCTCAGGACTGTAAATATCCCCATTATATCACCTGTGGAATGCAATGGCAGCAGCTCTTTTAACGGATATATAACCAGTAAGATGCTCTGTGCTGGGTACAATGACGGAGGCAAGGATGCATGCAAGGTAAGCTCTGATTTTTGCTTTAATCTCAACTTTCTTCTAGCAAATAGTTCATCCCATCAAAACTTACAAAAAAAATCTTCAAGTTTAATATCTCATTAGACAAATACATGGCTGCTATGACGCCTTGTGAAAAAATGATTTGAGATGGTGGCACGGTTTGCAGTTCAGCGGGTGTTATTTAAAGTTAGTGTTGGCATTTTTGAAGGCCCAGTGAAACACTGTAAATCATCTAAGTGATTTGGGAGAGAGTAAACAATGCATATTTGAGATGATTCTCATTCAGGGGGTGTCCTTGTGCAATGACATGACTCTTTCTACCACTTTTTTCCTTCCAGGGAGACTCTGGAGGCCCTTTGGTTTGTGAAGGTCGTGTCTATGGAATCGTGTCTTGGGGAAAAAGTTGTGGAGAAGCTCACTATCCTGGAGTGTACACAGCTGTTGCTCAGTTCCGAACATGGATAGATGAGACAATGCAGATCCTCAGCCACACGTGTCCCATTATTTAGCCATGTGCTGTCTTCCATCAGAAATGAGAAAGAGTTAAGCGTGTGTGCTTTGTTTCTTTTCCTTAGACACCAGCATTTCTAAGAAGTTGAGACTGCCACTGGATACAGAACTAATGACACCATAGCCACCAACTCAATATGATCCAGAGAAATGTCAGTCTTCTTTTGTCACAAACTGCACAGCACGGGGAGCCGTTTTGTCCCTACAATATTTCTATGTGGATAGACATCAGAGAGCAGTGAGGTTTAAAATACAGTAAATCCAGTTAAGCATCATAGGGAATGGTGTCTGACAGGATTGGGGGGAAGTGGTTTCCAGCATGTAGCTTTGAAGAATGCTGCATTCACACCATTGGTGTATCACTTTGGTGCTCTGATTGCTTTTTCTTTTGTCCTGCTTGATTCTGGTATTTCCATTTATTCTTTCTACCAAAGTAATGTAATAAAGTACCTATCAAACCTCAAAGTCAAAAGGGAAGGCAACACTTGTGAGACAGTATAACAGTCGGAGCCCACGGCAAATCACCTTCAAGGTAGTAGCACCAAGGGGTTTGAGAAACTTAGAAAGGAACACAGATAAAAAACCTTGGGATAGGCTTGCAGTTTAAGTTAATACTTGGAGAAGAATTGCAGTATGTCCACAACACATTACTAGAGACAACGAGAAAGAGGACATTAGTTTGCTGCGTAAATTGCTGCCACTGGCACCAATAGGGGAGGACAGGTGGATTATGACTGTGAGAAAGTGAATCTAGCACCCTCATGGTGACTTCTTTCTCTTTCATCCCTGATTATTCATCTGGATTAAATCCCCCAATTTTCAATGTCCCCTCTGTTCCATTGATATTTGACTCATGTAGCCCCCTCCCAAAACACAGAATAAGCTGCACTGTACTCTCCAGGTTTACCCTTATGAGACGCCTATTTGTCCCACTGCCAGATGGAAGCCATATCCCTTTCTTAGTCACATTAGCTACATATCTTTAATTATTTGTCAGGTCTTTTTCTCCTTGGATCCATGAACACCCTCCTTTAAGGAGATCAGTCCATGATAGCTTCCATAGTCATCACTTTAAAAGAGTTTGAATTGGCATGATATTCCAAGTTGTGCTCCCAGAGCAGACACGTTCTGCTACATTCCCTTTCTAACCTTATTTTTCAGTGTAACAAAGACATAAGTGCATGTGTGTATCCATAAGGATCAGGGTTCATATTCTATTACGGCATTAGTTTGTGGCTCTCAATATATAAGTCTAAATTTCTTAAAGGTGTGTAGCACCTCATGTGTCAAGAGCTAAGGAAAGATACTGTCAATGTAATGTAATAAGGCAACAAAAGTGTATAAGTCATGCATGTGAAGACAATAAAACATGGACCATGATGTAGCTGATGAAGCTAAGAATAAATTAGAAGCAAGACTTGTAAAGTGGTGGGCTAGCACCCTGCCCGGGATTTGTTCCTGCCTTGTGCCCCCTTTGCTGGCTGGGATTGGCTCCAGCAGACCCCCGTGACCCTGTGCTAGGATATAGTGTGTTGGATAATGACTGACTGACTTGTAAAGACTTGTAAATACAAGTGCTGTGGTTGTCCTTTACCTCAAAATGACTCCCTTTCATTGAGTCTAAAGATTGTGTGATTGTGGTGGGGTTCTTTCCTACTAATTTTCACTTGAGAATGAATATTAGTTCTTTAATTATTTGATCATACAGGACCAGTGGTTTCTAGTGAACAGCCCTTTATTGCAGTATTGAGGGATAATAAATTTGGTGACTTTGTGCCACATGGATCTTGTCCCTTTACTAAATGATATGACTGTCAACATTTAGAATATTCAGCTAATGTTATTTTTCAGGTCGTGTATACTTTACACTGACTTGCAATGACTCTGTAGAGAAATTCCATATGTATTGGAGGGTTCCAGAGGCTGCCCAACAGCAGGTAATGGAAAGAGCAAAGTTTGATCGACTAGACACAACTCATATATAGAAACTGTTTTCCAGATAAATAGGCCTGAGGAGTGAAGAGTTTGAGGGTTGAAGATTATGTCTCCAAAGCAAAGCATCTGCCAGTGTAATTTGCTTTGTAGAGTAATGTATCTGGGAACAGAAAATTGTTTAACAACAGAGCAAGCTGGAAAATGAAAATACAAAGCTCAAATTATGAAATCCAGTAATCAACAATTCAAACTAGCGGGTGACTATCAGCTAAAGTTATCTACCAGTTAGCCTTCCGTGCATCTCCTGGCCAAGGGCAGCATGGACGAGGTGTTCATCGTGTCAGCTGTAGCAAATCTGTTTCTAAAAGAACACAGATAAGAATTACCAACAAAAGGATGCATTTAGTCAGGGAAACTCCAACTGTGAATAGATATCTGTTTTTCCTTACAGAGAGTACAGAAGAGAAATTCCAAAATGTTTACGTGACTTTTTCAGTAGAAATGCTTAGTTGAAGAAAGGGTGAACACAGATGTTTTGTACTTGTGAAGTCAACAACTTTCCCATAAGAAATTCTAATATGAGTTTGCTGCTCATCCTATTCTGTCTGAGGCAATGCATTGTTGTATTCAACAGTGGGAAAAATTACTTAAGACCACCTTCAGCTTCATACAGAGTGCAGACCATAAAGAGAAGCTTAGAATGTACTGTATGACATGACCACTCAAGGGTTAATATGTTCATGTGACAGGAGAGTTTTATATATTTAAGTTACCACACTCCTATTTTCCTCAAGTTTCATTTATTGTCATTTGTGCATAGTTCAGTGAAATTCCTTCTTGCACATCTTTGGCAGACAGTAGCATAATAACAATAGCAGACAAGGAATATTAATACAGACATTGAATAAAACAGTGAATATTAAAAACAACATAGCAACATCAGACAGTATACCAAGAGCACACATTAAGTACGCTCATGCAATTGTCAGTATTGGTGACTGTTAAAAAGTCATATGTCCCAAGGATAAAAACTGTCCTACAATCTACTGGTGCCAGTGCTAATGGTCCAGTGCTATTTACTAGAATGGACGAAGAAGGAAAGTGACTGTGCAGGATAGCAGAGAAGCTTATATAATCCTGATTGCCCTTCCAAGGCAGTGAACAGAAGAGAGCTGTAAGTCAGTAATATTCATTACTCTCTGTAGAGCTTTGTGAGCTGAGCAGATGCCATGTTAGAATTAATGTTCCTGCTGAGGGTGGACTGCGCTGTGCACTTACAGAAGTTAGTAGGCATCGATGGAGATATTTTCTCACTTTTCAGCCTGCTTTTTTGATTACAGGGCTGCAGGGAGAATTCCCGAGTGAATGGTAGGATTGGTGCTGGTTGAGATGTCTATCGTATATGCGCAGATATAGTTATACCAAAGTAATTATATACATATAACCAGTTAAACTAAAACAGGTTTATTTTTCTGAATGTGGAAGAAAACCGGAAAATCTGGGGAAAATTGTCCATCCATCCATTTTCCAACCCGCTGAATCTGAACACAGGGTCACGGGAGCCAATCCCAGCCAACACAGGGCACAAGGCAGGAACCAATCCCGGGCAGGGTGCCAACCCACCGCAGGACACACAAACACACCCACACACCAAGCACACACTAGGGCCAATTTAGAATCGCCAATCCACCTAACCAGCATGTCTTTGGACTGTGGGAGGAAACCGGAGCGCCCGGAGGAAACCCACGCAGACACAGGGAGAACATGCAAACTCCACGCAGGGAGGACCCGGGAAGCGAACCCAGGTCCCCAGATCTCCCAACTGCGAGGCAGCAGCACTACCCACTGCGCCACCGTGCCGCCGGGAGGAAAATTGTGAATAATCCAAAAGTAATAGACTCAATTAAAGTAAAATAATGGACAGTATTAATTGTTAGGAAAGAAGCATTGCAGTGGTGTAGAAACTAAACTGTGCAATGTAAGAATTCAGGAGCTGGAGCAGTAATCTCTCAACATTGTAAAGATAAGAAAATGAAATGTGTGGCGAGAGAAAGGAAGAATAATGATTGAACAAAAGGAACAAGGCAGCTGGGGAAGGATGAATTATTAGAGGGGTGTGGGATACAGAAAAGAACACTATGAGAGATACAAGCAGAGGCAAAAGGGAGGAAAATATGTACCAAGAAAATGGTGATTTGCATTAATAGAAAATATTAAAGATAGTGAGTCCAAAGTAGGCAGACTGTAAGCATTACCAAGAGTACGGAAAATAAGAAATTGTGGACCTAAAGTTGGCATGAAAATGATTCCATGAGTAAAGGAAAACTGTACAGAGCAAAATAAATAACCTGAAAGAAGTTCAGAGAAAGACATGTTAGATCATAAGTAGTGGATTTTAGACAAGGGGGAAAGCACTTGACAACACTGTGAAGCACAGTAGAATATTATTTGAGGGAACAAATCCTGAATATAAACAAAAGGGTTTAAAAAAGCTTGTGTAGGATGAGAATGAGCATCCCGGCCAGGAAGAAGGATGGTGCATTACTCGGACGATAAGCCAAAGCAGTACGACAAACGATTGGTGCTGGGGTGAGAAAAATATCTTTGTGCCTGGCTGGTATAAAATAATAGACAGACCAGTGGAAACTAAGAGTAAGGAGTTTTGTTCCATCCCCTATATGCCAGGTAGTGGTAGTCCTCGTATGGCAGCCCAGTCAGACCACCCACAAGAAAGTACAAAACTATTGTGGTCCCTGGGTACCGATAGAGGGCGCTGTTGGGGGTGGACCACTTTCCTTTCTTTATGGCCTGGAAGTGGTTCAGGGAGACACACCATAGCACTGGAAGCCCACTACTCACATCAATGAGTCAGCGATGGTAGGCAGCAGGCAACTCTCCATGGCAAGACGAGAGGAGGAAAAAATTGTTTATTTATTGTATATTTTGGCTTATCTTTGGAAATGTGATTATTGGAGAGGTGCTTTGTTTAAATAAATACCTTTTATTAGCACCCAAAAGTGTGCTGGGCATTGCTGTGTCTGTGGTTTGGGGCTGAGTGGCACCCCCTGGTGGTTACACATGTTATAATAATGGATGACTCTAAATTGGCCCTGTATAAGAACATGCGGATGTGTGAGTGGTTGAGTCTTTCACTTTACTGACTTGTACCCTGTTCAGGATAGGTGCCTACCTTGTGTCATTCGCTGCCAGGATAGTCACCAGCTCCCTGCAGCTTTGATCTGGATAGACAAGTGGATAAGATGCAATGAATTAATTTGTAAAGATATAAGATGTGTAATGTGTAAGGTATAAATGATTAGAGTTTAAGGAGATGCAAAGCTTGTTTGCATATATACAAACAAAAATAATAAGCCAAGATGAAAATATGGGGTGGTAACATGGCAAAATCTCATTAAATGGTTGTAATGAAAAAAGAGTACAAAACAATGGTTACTGCCATCTACATAAGATGCTGTAGCATTTCTGTTAAAGGGCTCCTGCTGTAACAGGTGCATGTCTGCAATGAAGAGCCACTTCCAGTGGTCATCTTGCTTTTATGATGGACTCCTTGAAGAGAGGGGCTTTCTGTGCCAGTGAGGGAGTGACATCAGTTGTTTTCTGGCTGTCATCTCTCTGAGCTGCACCAGGAAAGGAAGATGAAGTTAGTAACAGTGCCCCCTCTCACAGTGATACTGCCTATATTGTGTAAGCCCTGAAGATACTCTCAACTCGCATGTGCTTGACAACACCAAGTCCAAAGGGAAATCTATTAAAAGAAAAGGTAAAGGAAATAAAAAGAGACTTAAAGTGGGGTATTAGTTTAAAATAATGGATTAAGGAAAAAAAATCCTTGTGGACACCTGAAGAAAATGCAGACACACCACACTGAGAGTCTCCAAGCTGGAAATGGAGTCCAGGTCCATGGAGTTGTGAGACAGCAGTACAAACCATTTAGTTATCGAGTGCATCTGGAGGTAGTAGTGAAGATGAGAATGAAGACAGGGCTGATGGCCTTTGTGAGCAATGTTGCACATCCTCTCTTTCGCCTTTCTCCTGACCCTGACACATTAACATTGAAGATTTTCAGCCAGAATTACTCAGCAGAAGTGTGACAAGAAACACTACTGGGGCTGCTTCATAAATAAGGCAATATGTCTGCCTTTATACTACTTCACTGTGACGGTGACTGCTTTTTTCTATGCTGTTGGTTTGTGTTTCTTTTTTAGTCTTTGGGAAGTTTGTTGTATGTTATAATGTAATTATATTAGTTTATTTATTGAGCCCTAGCCAGGTTACCTGTCAAAGACAGGTAACAAATAAATGGAAAAATATTTGATGTCTCTTGTCCTACATGTACCTTCAATGCCTTTCCTCTGCTTACTTGTGTACCTGAACTTCTCTTGACTAATGCTCCCTTCTCTTGTGTGTGTTCCTGTCAATCCAGTTTCTCAGGCTCTGTCATTCCTTGGTGCTATTCTCACCTCTTGTCCCCTTTAATACATTCCATCTTTGAAGATGACTCTCAGTGTGCCTCCTAATCCTTTACTCCACCTTGTGTGTCTCACACTCACACTTCTTCTTTCAGTCACCGCACCAAAGCCAAACTGACAAATCAGATCGCTCAGATAACTAGACGCACACACAGATCTTAGCATTTTATTATATAGTAGATCTATAAAAAGACAAATTTCCCCTGGGGAAAAATAATGCACTACCTATCTACAGTATCTATCTATCTATCTATCTATCTATCTATCTATCTATCTATCTATCTATCTATCTATCTATCTATCTATCTATCTATCTATCTATCTATCTATCTATCTATCTATCTATCTATCTATCTATGTCTAACCTTGAGTAGTTTCCTTAAGCAGACTGATGTCCAGTTGGAGTTATTAATATGCAGTTATGTTACTATTTGCTGCTCAGCTTGGCTTGTATCTTATAGCATTTAGTTCCTGCTGGAGATACTACTGCCACATGACAGGTCTTGGGTCCCCTTTCACTTCTGTGCTGTGGTCCTGTCAGTGGAGCGATTGCTTGGTTTTCACCCGGAGATCTCCAGCTTCCTTCATTTCCTCCTAAGGCACACATACTGTAGAGGTAGTGGCTTGAAAATCCTCAGGTGAAGTTATGCTTCTTTAAGCCAGGGGTGCCAAAGTTCAGCCCTTGGACCTTTCATCTATACTTAAAATATGGTACATAACATCCATGATGACTGTTACTTTTCTCAAAGAGCCCCTTTAACTTGTGTTTCATATACAAGTAAAATGCAGCCAGCCACCTGATTGGCAACAAACTTCCAAAAAGCATCCCGTCTAACACATAGCTTCATAGGGGACACGGTCCAAAGGACTGGGCATCCTGCAGCACAGGTTATTTAAACAGGAGCACCATGAAGGTCATGAGGTCTGATGTTTACAGCAAGAAGTAATCTTTGTGAGGAGGATTTCCAAGTGCATGACAAGAGGTGTATAGAAGAGCCATGAAGCATTGTGTGTGGCGAAGTGAACTAGGAAGCTGGAGTCGGTAGCCCTACTGATTCATAAGTAGCAAAAGACATCGTGAAGAGGTTGCCACAAGTAAGCATGTGTGCAACGAAGGAATGGCCGTGCGATCATTACGATTGTGTGTATTTGCAGAGGAGACATTGCAAGGCGATATGTGACTTTACCTGGTGGTATAATTGTACAAACACAGAGCAAAGTAAAACAGTAAAGTGTGTAGAGAGAATGAAGATTTGTGTGTGAGTGGTGGGCTCTATGATACATTGATACCCTGTATTTCAGCAGCTTGTGCCTGCTGCTGCTGAGATAGATCCCCCTACCCGACTTCCACGTCTATCTATCTATCTATCTATCTATCTATCTATCTATCTATCTATCTATCTATCTATCTATCTATCTATCTATCTATCTATCTATCTATCTATCTATCTATCTATCTATCTATCTATCTATCTATCTATCTATCTATCTATCTATCTATCTATCTATCTATCCTGTAAGGATATACCTTACATATTAACAAATTGGAGTGTTGAAAAAGAAAGATAAAGAGAGAAAGTGACAATTAAAACTGAAAATACTCCGAACATTTATTTCTTACTAGGGGGTTACCCCCTTGCTCGCTTCGCTCGCCAACTGAAGCCCTCCGCCTGGCCTGCACTGCACACCAGCCAATTTTCATCTCTGCCACTCACATTGTGAAGAGGGGGGCTGAACGTACCCCAAGGAGACGTGGTCGCTCCTCCAAAACCCCCTCAATGGGAATGGGAAACAAACAGTTTTTTTTACCTCCCCTTTGCTCAATCAGCTGCTGCTGCTGCCGTGCCGTGTGATCTGCATCTTGTGCAGCGCTTCGAACATTTAAAAGCCTGTACTGCAGCTGTCCTACTCTTTGTCTTTTATTTCCGGCCCCCAGGTGTGGTTAAATCTTTTGGTACAAAGTCTCATCTCGCAGGACATGAGTTCTTGATCTTTTTTAGTTTATAATTTAAAAACGGAATAAGAATCTGAAAATCTAACAACATCACATTAAAGTTCGATAAATTCTGAAAAGAATGAAACCAAACATATATATGTAGGTTTTAAAATAAGCCCGATTTAAAGCATGACAAAAAAAATGACATAATATCGTTGCACAAAATCGTTGCATTTTTAGGCTTAGGATTTTATATATATAAAGTAGATTTTCTGAAGATAGTCACTGGTTTTTAAGAAAGTGTGTGTTAAACATCCTCAAAGTAAATAAGTTTCTATTTTTATGTGTATATGGTGTTGTCAGTTAAAAATAATTTCAGGTTTTTGTAGAAAAAGGCTAGCTTTGATTAGAATGACTTCTTTGATTGTTCTTGTTTTGCAGGGCATTGCTGATAAAGGAGAGATGCTTCCCTCTTTTTTCACCCTTGCAGTTTCCAGCTGTCTTGTTCATTTATGATTCCATCCTGCTAGTGGAGCTCTGTAGTTCAGTGCCATTAAATGTCTACCCTGACAGTACTCTCACAGAGCAGCAGGTGGCAGTAGACAGTTTAGGGCAAAATTCTGTTCCCAATGGGCTCCAACTGATCTTGCAATTCGATTAAATCCTACCCTACAGCTAATTCTCAGTTTCTAATTGGAAATGCAGGTTTTGTTTCACCAAGATGTTTTAACAGGTTAGATTGTAAAACAGTATTTTGTATTCTGCTTACTTCCAGGTTCTTAATAGGATGGCTATTTCATTATTTTGGTCTAAATACAAGCAGAACTGTGAATGAGTTTTCATTATTGGTGGTCAATGGAATGTCAAGAGTAACTGCCTCTGCTCTTCATGATTTGACTGACTTTAAAGGATCATTTCAGCATAATCAGCATAATCAATAATTCAACATAATTAAAGAAGCCAAGCCTAACAATGGACACAAATACAGAGGCTGTTGTGGAAGAATCATAATATCAGTACACATCTTAATGAAATAAGGTAAAAGTGCAGTCACTATGCGCCATGCAGAAAATGGGAACCGAACAGCTTCATTAATACAAGGAAATTAAATTAAAGGAGTGAAACATCTTCTCAATACAGGGTGGCTGGAGTGAAATCGAGCAGGTTCTGCAGGCATTGAGGACAGCTTGATAAATGTCCTCATCATTTTTGACCTTGTATCCATTTGCTAGGCAGTGGTTTCCAGAAATCTTTGGTTCACTGATTTCTTGTCAAGGAACCATTTAAAAGAACACTCTAATTCTTAGCATTATTTGAAGCCTTTTCATATTCAGGCAATAGATTTTCTGTTTAGAATTTCTGGTGTTCCTTCCCAGATTCTATAATTGTGAAGACTTTTATTGACTCCTCATTTATATTGTGACTGTGGTTGTGTGGGAGAATACTTTATTTGGCTACTGCTATTCCCCTCTGAGCTGGGGGTCAGATTTATAAAACTTGTGCAAGCACAAACAGAGGCTCGAAACATGTGGACACTTTACACACAAAAGTTTATAAAAGATTTATAAAAGAAAACTTAACAGGAGAACTTATATATATTTACCGCAACTCTGACCCATACATGTGCAGCATTTTAGAGGAATTGGGAAATGACAACACCATTGATTAATCAGAGAAATACAGCCCAACCAGCTAAATGACAACTCATGTGTATAATAATTCATATCATCAAGTCATTATTATAATGTGCGCTGATGTAACAGACAAGTTAAAGGTCAAAAATGATGAATATGATGTACAAATTCTATTTTATTTCCCTTTAAGAGGGCCAATGCTGTGTATTTGCTTTTCGGACAGTATATATCAGCTACCTGTTGTCAATTCTCAGGATTAGAAACCAAAGCTCAGTGAAAACACAGAAGTGATTCACTCCCTGTGTATAGAAAGCTATTAATGTCATTCTCTATAACCGATTTATAACCTAATGGTTTGACACAGTGTGGCTTGTTTGACCACTGCATGAAAACTATGCAAATGGTTATATATGAATGGAATGAGCTTTTAGAGGCTGGATTTTTTCCCATGATGTAGGCCGGCTTGTAACACGTTCCAGGCTTTTCCTTGACAGAACTCATAGCAATAAGGGCACCAAGAAAGAATGACACTGCTTTTGTTAACTGTAAGACGTGACATTCCATTAACACACAAGTCATTTGGGATGTCATGGCTCAGTGGCCTGGCTCAGCCCATGATTCATTTTTTTTTTTGCAGTAATGTAGCATTGGCAGACAATTTGCTCATGATGCTCTGTACGTGATGGCTGGCTTGTTCGTAAGGTAACTCGCCAAACCTGTAGGTTTTCATATGGCCTGTCGTATTCATTGTAACTGCAACCATGACATTCCATGTGCCAGGTGATAGTGGTTACCCACTCCAATGCTGGCACCTTACGCCTTTCCCCCGACCCCGTACTTCAACGCAATGCTATGCATTGCAACACGCAAGTGTTGATGTCTCGTTGTGTCATGTGGGATGTAATTTCAGGAAGACACATTTACAAGATGATTGTAATTTATAACGGTAAACTGCATGCAATTGTGCATATTCCAGGTTTATTAAATCAGATTTATTTTTTTTTGCCGTATGCGTATTTTCACACTCAAATACATGCAAAGTTTTATTAATGAGACCCCTGGCCCTTTAACAGCCAACCTGACTCCATCTTCCTTTGTTAGAAGCAAGGTGCTGCCACCTCTTTCCTAGGTGCTCTCATGGCCACTTGTCAGCCGTCCATGGTACCCTTCTATCTTTCTCTTTTGATAGAGAGCTAGGCATCCCCATCTTCTACCACTGCACATTTCCACCCAGTAAACCAGTCTTTCTCCTTCATTTTTTGCTACTCGTATCTTTTTTGCACTGCCTAACAAGGTGTATTGCCCCATAGTGGTTGCTACCTTCCCATACTGACATGCATAACTGCTCTTTTTTCTGCCAGTGTAGGTATTTCTTCCTATGAAACCTTACCCTGCAGTGTGTCATCCTGGAAGTATTCTTGCCCATGGCAATACCCTGCCTTTCCCTTTTCAATGATGCTACAGGTGTTTGGCATATCTGTGCCCTGTGTACCAAGTAAACACTTTTAGCTCCCATACATTACATTCTGCAGAGCCTTCTTCTTTTGCGCTATTTCTCTGCTCAGCGTCTTTCCATTTGCGTCATCCTCTGGGCTCATTTCTCACGTGTACAGTGGAAGGCTTTACTCAGCCTTCTTAACACACATCACAGACTGCTGGGCTTTAGTCTGAAGCAAACACAAGCCTGCACACTCATGCTCACACCTTCCTACTCTCTTACGATGATGAAGGAAGCGTCAAAATCAGAGCAGGCTCAAGCTGGCTTCTTAATCGATCCTGTTAGGAAGGAATTTAGCCTCAGTTAACAAAAACTAAAGTGTGGTCATTTTAAAGTTTCATGCTTTTAACTCACTTGCCTTTGGGCAGGGGGATGAGTGACAACAGTGAGGATTATAACATTGGTCTCCAAGGTCAATTAGCAGCAACCACAAAAGCTGTTTCTGGTGCTCATACTGTATTCACCACTCAAGTGAGAGGGGGGCACACATGCTCACAAGCAGATTTGAAAGTAGGAGACCCTCAGGAAGCCATAGGGTGGTACATCTAATTTGGACATTAGTGTGCAGGAGGGGAGTCTATTTTAACCGCCCAATTTTCCAGTATGCTCCCTAGTGCCACTTTCTTAGGGTTTCTTTTTAATTTACAGTGTCAGAAGAAATGAAGAAAAATGAAATACTGAAAGCTTCAGCCTTAACCATAGCTTCTCATACTCAAACCTGGCTAACAGAAGAGAGGCAAATACTGATGGCAACCTAAATGGCCTGAGATATCACACATTTCACAGCCAGATCACGTGTAGGACAGTATAAAATGAGACCATCTGTTAAGAGAAGTGCTGTGGAGACCTCCAGGACAGCTCTTGGCACAAAATTATGGAAATGTCCACTTTAAACCAGTGTTTCTCCATTTTATTGTTGTGGCGATCAACTCTGAATGGTGGTCATACTTGGTGAATTGAGGGCGATTGCCAGAGTGGGAGAGGACTGAGCATGATCATCAGAGCAATGATCCTTTTCCAACCCACTTGAGAGCCACCATGATCCTCTTCGCAAACCACTGGGACTCACCACTATTACAAACAATAGCAACCTGTGACCCACCAGCATCAGTTCACAACCCAAAATTAGTTCACAACCCAGTGGTTAAGAAACACTGCTTTAAGTCTCGATTCATCATCTGCCAACAACATATTATGTGCTTGATTCAAGATGCAGAACAAAGTGCCTAGTGCATTGTCATAAATAGAGTTGTACAGCCTGAGCTCAGAACATCATAATGCGTTACCAGATGGGCTTGGCAAAGATGGAGATCCTATAGCAGTTGTTCGTAGTGCTGTCTAGATTTCTGACTCACTGTTAAAGCTAACAATTGTACTGGCCTAAAGGAGTCTGTTAGTTTTAGCAAAGATTGTTACTGTATTGCTATTGTTCAGTTAAAATCTCTCCATCACCCCAATTCTTTAGATGTTTCCCTTTAGGTCATTCAAGACCAGAACTACTAGACTTTAGAACAAATACTTTCCCAGAAGCTTGGAGAAGCCTGTACTAAATACTTGTGCAGTATAGTCTCCTGCAGTAGTCTGATGAATATGCCTGCATGGGTGTTGTGTTTGTTGTTGTGTGCCAATGTTATTCTATTAGGGTATATTTGTATGAATTTCACTGACTTGAATTCAATAAAACTGCCATCAAATAAAGTACTAAAGTAAATTTTAGGCATCAGTGTATTACAGTGCCTTGAGCATGGGAAAGGCGCTATATAAATAAAATGTTTTATTTTATTTATTATTTATTTATTACAGGGCAATGATACTAATTTGTATCATGTTTTTAGGGTCCCACTATAACGAAACTGGGAGAAGGTGATGCATAAGAGACCATAAACAAAGAAATGAGGCAAAAACAAAAAAGGAAGGGGTCAGAAACATAAGAAATCAAGGATATGAGAAATCCCAGTACATGATGCACAAAGAAAATGATGAACAGCGTGTTAAACAGAGCTGGATGAAATGCTGAACATTATAATTAGCACCTAAAATGACATGCTCTAAAAAAACTGTGCAAGAGTCTGTTGGCCAGATAATAGAAACAACAGTGTGGAAAACCAAAAGGAATATCGGGGATGGGTATCCAAAAAGGTGAGAACAAAACAATAAGCAAAAGTTCCAAATCCTACACCAAAAGTCAGAAATCAAAACAAGAAAGGAATCCTAAAACAAAGCTAACTAAAAGAATATCTGTCACTTATCTAAAATGTATGGTTATTTTACCCAAGAGCTTGGGTGCCTTAGTACTGCCTGCCACCATCTTAAATAGGTGGCATGTGATGATGTAATATGTTGAGTGACTTCCATGTCATATGACTGAAAATGGGCGCCATTATTATCAATAATATGTTATTAAAAACTAGTATTAAAATGACCGTGTCACATGAATGGCAACAGGCATTGCACCCACAAACAATGTGACTCCAGCCATTCAAAAACAACAAAACAGTGGTGACCACAATCCATAACAATACATGACATGGTGTTTGTGGGAATGTCATACATTTTCTTTGCAATTAGAAAACAAAGTCCAAATGCTTAGCAAGGTTCAAAATGGTAAAATCTTGACATGTTTTCACCAATTTATAAAATTTGTTCAGATTTATTTTGGGTTTGTTTCCTTTGCCTTATTTGGGTTAAATGTGTCATCTGGAAACATCATACATGCTATGTGGACATTTTTGCCATGTATTTTCATGTGCTCTTCTGTTAAAAATCCATGTGGACAACTCAAAATGGCTGTAGAAGAAGTTACATGTTTCTATGTATGAATCAAAGATTTCTTATTTAGAGAGACTGACGAGATAGGCCAAGCTGACATTCAAGCCTGACAATTCAAGATCCCTGGTCCTAAAGAAAGGGAGGGTTATATACAAATTCAGGTTGTCCATCTCCATCAGTTGGCAAGCAACTGAAGTTCTCACATTGAATTCTCAAGACCACTCTCTGATCAGACATAGTCAGGAAGCACAAGGAGAGCATGGTCATGCTGGAGTTACTGTGCCAGAAAAAAAGCATTTGAAAGTGGCCTTTGTGAGGAATAAGAGCAAGCATGAAGGCCTAGTCATTAACTGCTACAGAAAAGGATGGAAAGCCAGGTGGATCCTTGTGGAGAATGAGCACAGAGGCTTTGCAGGAAGGGAGAGCCTTCAAGTACAGCACAGATTCTACATAGTAAGCCTTTAAGTGGCTCTAGAGTAAGAGAGTAGATCCATGGGTGAGTGCTGCTAGAGCACAAGCTAACGCTTCATTACCCTCTTCTGGGTCACCTGGGCGAGAGTATCTGATGTTCAAAAGATGTGAAAGACTCAATAAATCCAGACAACACCACCAATAATGTGCTGTAGCTTAGAGGAGTTGTTGCTGGCTATGATAGCACAGCAGTTTGCTTCTTACCCGGCAGAAAGGTTCTATTGGGCCTGGATGTAACCAGGCTGCTTTACAGTTTGTTTTAAATCACTGAAGGGATGAATGCTAGCCGTGATTCTTAATGTGACAGTGCTATCTTCTCAGGCTTTTGCTGAGTTAATTTAGTGACAGGTGCTTGCTGTGATTCATTCTTTGGCAGCAGTGTCTTTTGTGCAGTTACTCCAGAACTGCAGTATTCAGGTGAATTTATTAGATGTAGGCCAGCTGGCCTCAGACACTTTTCTTTATTTAATACTTCTGAAGGACAGTAACCACAGTGGTGGTGGTCTCCATTGCAATACTCATCAAGGTAATATTTAATAATGATGAATTCTGAAAAAAATAAGTAAAATGATACCAATGAAAAGATCATCTATGAATGTCTCTGTAAGTTATGAATAAGGAAATGATTTTGAAATTAGCTTGTGCTTCCGACTCAGGACTTCTGTGTTGAGTCACTTGAATACAAACACAAGTCCCCATGCTGCTATCTTGAATGCTGCTTCACATGATGAAGTGGATACTGGTACAGAGATTGTTCTTTGTGGATTTCTTAGAAAACAACAAAAAGAAACACCATGTTATAAATATTTTTGCTGAATCAAAAAGCCACCGAGGACAACATTCACCCTTGACATTACTGATTTTCAGTAAGCTTTTCTAAGACAATATATAAATCCAGAGTTTGCTATCTATTATACTTTCTTTTATTGTTATGATTATACTTTAATAAATACCACATTACTTTTACATTACTACACTCTTCTCTGTCTTTATTTCTAGAGTGTTTGAATTTAATAAAGTAAATATTGGAGAACCTGGTACAGGGGAGACTGCCATTTGCTCATCCTGCAGGGTTTACCAAGGCTGAAAGGTCTCATCTCAATAGAATGAACAAGTGCAGTAGATATAAGACCCCCATTGGTTGGTAAGTGGCGTAATAAATAAATGGAAAATATTTTATGTCTCTTGTCCTACATGTACCTTCAGTGCCTTTCCTCTGTTTACTTGTGTACCTGAACCTCTCTTGACTAATGCTCCCTTCTTTTGTGTGTGTTCCTGTCAAGCCTATTTCTCAGGCTCTGTCATTCCTTGGTGTCTTTCTCACCTCCTGTCCCCTTTAATACATTCCATCTTTGAAGATGACTCTCAGTGTGCCTCCTAATCCTTTACTCCACCTTGTGTGTCTCACACTCACACTTCTTCTTCCAGTCACTGCACCAAAGCGAAACTGACGAATCAGATCACTCAGATCACTAAACACACACACAGATCTTAGCGTTTTATTATATAGTAGATCTATAAAAAGACAAATTTCCCCTGGGGAAAAATAATGCACTATCTATCTATCTATCTATCTATCTATCTATCTATCTATCTATCTATCTATCTATCTATCTATCTATCTATCTATCTATCTATCTATCTATCTATCTATCTATCTATCTATCTATCTATCTATCTATCTATCTAAAATATTCACAGCACATCACTTTTTCCACATTTTGTTATGTTACGGCCTTATTCCAAAATGGATTAAATTAATTTTTTCCTCAGAATTCTACACACAACACCCCGTAATGACAACGTGAAAAAATTTTACTTGAGGTTTTTGCAAATTTATTAAAAATAAAAAAACTGAGAAATCACATGTACATAAGTATTCACAGCCTTTGCTCAATACTTTGTCGATGCACCTTTGGCAGCAATTACAGCCTCAAGTCTTGTTTAATATGATGCCACAAGCTTGGCACACCTATCCTTGGCCAGTTTCGCCCATTCCTCTTTGCAGCACCTCTCAAGCTCCATCAGGTTGGATGGGAAGCGTCGGTGCACAGCCATTTTAAGATCTCTCCAGAGATGTTCAATCGGATTCAAGTCTGGGCTCTGGCTGGGCCACTCAAGAACATTCACAGAGTTGTCCTGAAGCCACTCCTTTGATATCTTGGCTGTGTGCTTAGGGTTGTTGTCCTGCTGAAAGATGAACCATCGCCCCAGTCTGAGGTCAAGAGCGCTCTGGAGCAGGTTTTCATCCAGGATGTCTCTGTACATTGCTGCAGTCATCTTTCCCTTTATCCTGACTAGTCTCCCAGTTCCTGCCACTGAAAAACATCCCCACAGCATGATGCTGCCACCACCATGCTTCACTGTAGGGATGGTGCCAGGTTTCCTCCAAACGTGACGTCTGGCATTCACACCAAAGAGTTCAATCTTTGTCTCATCAGACTAGAGAATTTTCTTTCTCATGGTCTGAGAGTCCTTCAGGTGCCTTTGGCAAACTCCAGGCGGGCTGCCATGTGCCTTTTACTAAGGAGTGGCTTCCGTCTGGCCACTCTACCATACAGGCCTGATTGGTGGATTGCTGCAGAGATGGTTGTCCTTCTGGAAGGTTCTCCGCTCTCCACAGAGGATCTCTGGAGCTCTGACAGAGTGATCATCAGGTTCTTGGTCACCTCCCTGACTAAGGTCCTTCTTCCCCAATCGCTCAGTTTAGATGGCCGGCCAGCTCTAAGAAGAGTCCTGGTGGTTTCGAACTTCTTCCACTTATGGATGATGGAGGCCACTGTGCTCATTGGGACCTTCAAAGCAGCAGAAATGTTTCTGTAACCTTCCCCAGATTTGTGCCTCAAGACAATCCTGTCTCGGAGGTCTACAGACAATTCCTTTGACTTCATGGTTGGTTTGTGCTCTGACATGAATTGTCAACTGTGGGACCTTATATAGACAAGTGTGTGCCTTTCCAAATCATGTCCAATCAACTGAATTTACCACAGGTGGACTCAATTAAGCTGCAGAAACATCTCAAGGATGATCAGGGGAAACAGGATCCACCTGAGCTCAATTTTGAGCTTCATGGCAAAGGCTGTGAATACTTATGTACATGTGCTTTCTCAATTTTTTTATTTTTAATAAATTTGAAAAAATCTCAAGTAAACTTTTTTCACGTTGTCATTATGGGGTGTTGTGTGTAGAATTACGTTGTTAGTGCTGGAGATTGTCCCTGTGTGGAGCTCTGAGGAGTGACAGGCATTGTAGGCACTGATCACATGGTACGTCTGTGGATGGGATCTTATGTGGAATACTTCAGAGCAAATAATTGTGCAAATACTATCTATGTGTGTGTGTGGGTGTGTCTTAATTTTGGAGTTTGAGAGTAGACCAGCTTAGTAACAAATTTGGAAAATTTCACTCTTCCCTCAATGAGAACCAAAACACATCTGTCTTCCCCTTTTTTAGACTGAAGGTCTGTCTTAAACAACACTAGCTACATTAAACGGAGATTCTCATATAATTCTTATTATGATGTTGCCATATATGATGGCCATATTAACACCTTGAACTGTATATATATCACAAAACCACGGAAAAATAAAGATTTTTATCAAGTACATTTGAATGGCATATGAATAATGGCATATGAATGAAAATGACATACCATATGTTTCAGTACGTAGGTGCAATGGATCTGTGCTGAATGTTTTTTGGGTCACATTACAACATTAGAATAATTGTTGATGAGAAGAGGCCATTCACCCCAACAAAGCTTGTCAATCATATCCACCTGATTCCTCCAAAACAACATCAAGTCAAGTTTTGAATGATCCCAGAGTCCTCCTGTCCATTGCAGTACTTGGTAACATATTCCATGCGTCTATGGTTTTCTGTGTGACGAGAACTAGATGACACATGGAATAAGTTACCAAGTAGTGTGGTGAACAGTAGGGACATTCAACCGACATCCGACATTTATTTACAAAAATGATTTATAATGCATCCTGATACTTCTTATTTTTCTTGTTTCTTCAAAATGATTTAAAGTCTAGAAATTTCACAGGAAATGTGCCATCACAAGTATGGGTGATCTTTGATGTATGGTACCTGCTTAAAAGTGTGAGTGGGACCCAAACATTTAGGAAATGTGGGTGGTATTAGACATTTGACTTCATCTATGTTTAACCTACCCTTACCCCAGCATGTACTTGAAAATACATGGAATTACCGTGGAGATAATTTGGAGTTAACACGCTGTAGCAGCACACATTTAACAATTGTCCTAAGCATTGTTTTGTAAATTCAGCTTTATTGTGGCTTGTAAGGTGGAATAAGGTATTAAAAGACTTCTATTTTTATAAACCTTTTGTGTGTAAACTGTAGAAGCTTTGTTATCTTTATTTATTTGTTTTAACTTTGATTACAAATCTGGATTATAGCACTGTTGTTTCCAGGCCATCAACAAGCTCTTATAAGTGCTGACTCGTATTTACCAGCCTTTCAAATTGCCCTGCAATTCCTACTAATGATAAACTGCTATGTTGTGCATAATGACACTTGAATAGTGAATTGGATTATTCACAGAACAACATTCCAAATTATAGCCATGCCTCAATTCAAGCACCAAGCCTGTGGCCCGGGATGTGAAGACAGATTCATCACTTCCTTTCAGAGTTGACAGAACTTTTCTGCTGCACACATACATTCTGTTGTCTCATTAATGTTCCACTGCCATCTTTGATAATATCAGGTCCAGCCTAAATAAAGGCACTGTGTCAAGAAGCATAATCACCCCATCAGCCAAGCAGGAAGATGCCATTGATTTCCTGTCCACTACTGGGAAGTCTACCAGGATGACTGAATTGTAAAAAGGACAAATCTTGGGCAGGTAAGGATGAGCATTACAAATGAAATAGAGAGCTAATGACTTCACTGAAGCTTTAGTGGCTTCATGTGTGCAATCAAATGCACCAGCCAATATTTAATCCTAAAAGACATCTCATGAGGTCATCCATTTGATGCTTTAAATGCCTAAACAGAAAATGCCTGAAGAAGGAAGTTAGTGGTAGCCTAGCACACTTATGGTGCTGCCTAGTGATTCTGAAGACTTTATGTTGTTGGAAGTCAACAAACGGGTGTAGCCCTAACTTAGTGATCCCAGAATGCAGATTCCTGGCATTGGAAATGGCTTTCTCTTGGCATTGCAGCAAAGAAGCTGGTATGTTTTCACATAAAGAAGCAATTACTTTGCTGCAATTGACGAGAGACAATAAATTTAAAATGTAGCACTGTGACTGTAGGAGAATAAAAATGGAAAAAAGAGAAAGACCACAGACTGCCAAATTAGATAGAAGATAATCTGGGCAACGTGCCAAGTACCCAAATGCAATTTCTCAACTTCTGAGGCTCAAAATATCTCAAGGACGCGTCAAAGTCTAATGCACTGAGATAAAAGACAAAAGAGGAATGTATTAAGTGTGCTTGGTGTATAACAGAAAAAACACATAAAAGAAGCTGTCACTGACTAACTGAAGGACTTAAAAACAGCAGGAAGAAAAAGCCGTCACTATTCCATGGATGTACAATTGCAGTATAACTGTTGAATCAGGCCACCTGAAGGCGTTCCTTTGATGCTTGTAAGTTATGCAAACGAGCAGCTCAATGCAAATCAGATGACAATACAATTGACAGCTATCATCAAAAAAAATAAAAAGAAGAAGAACCCTGAATGGGACCCTGCATCTCACAGCCCATTTACAGTAGGAAGAAGGTGAACAAACATATGAAGAGGGCAGCCAATCCTCTTGACTTCAGCCCTATGTCTCTTTTGCCTGATTTATGCAGTGAGGATCTCACCTTCTCTTTCAGGTTCCCTCCCATACAAGTTCTTAGTTGTGGATTCATTTTAATCAACACAAGGTAATGTGTGCCATTAAAGAGCAGATATCACAAAGAAGAGTGAAGCAGGTTGACTGTCCTGTATTACTCAATTAGCCAGGAAGAATATTTAAGTATTGGTGATATGAGACATATATTCCTTTCTTAATCTGTAACTGAGGCTCCTTATGTGTAGCTGCTGCTTAAACCACATCCTCTTGATTGTCATGGAGTCGCTTGTAGTAATATTTCAATCTGCACTTCTATGTGAAGCTCTACTGTGTGCCCGTCATCTTAAGAAATACTAGAAATGCAGACTCAAACAAAGACACTGTGATATGGTAATTCGACATTTTTAGTGATACTCTATACTTAGTCACCAGCTGAAGTGACTACTGCTGTTTGTAAGTAACTGTTCTCATCACATGAAGACAACTAATTCATCTTTATTTTAATCTGCCTTTAAGTGCGCTCAGCACTGCATATTCACATCCACTTTACGCCATGTTTCTATAAAATCCCTTACCATCTTTTGAATGCCAATGCTGTTTAAAAAAAATCATAGCATACCATCTGTATATTCTGAAAGAATACGTGCTAGCAGAAACTGTTTGTGTGCATACATAGAAAGTTAAGCTGAGCCAGAAGTAACATGGAAAAGGTCAATTGAAAACTGATTTGTTGTAAGGAAAAAAATGAAGCAGTTTTCTGAATTTATCTTTAGATTAGCGTAATAAAATAAAATGTAGAAGCAGTAAATACACAATACACAGAATTGTAAAACTACTTTTATTTATATTTGTTTTCTGAAATTGTGATGCAGCTTACAAGTGCCTAGTACTGTATACATTAATTGTTTACATGCTTCCACCGTTTGAACACAGGCAGGTTAAGTGACTCGTTCAGGGTGGTTCAGGCCCCGTGTTAGTGCCACTACACGACACTACTTCTTGTATGCAAAATAATCTGAAATTCTGTAATAATGAAATGGGATTCTCATCTTGCTCTGTTGTTCATGAAGGCAGTGTACTGTATTACACACAGAAAATAGTGATAAAAAAACAGAAAGACACCACTTCGAAAATGTCTTGAGCCTGCGTGCCGCTGTCCAGGGTGCTGAAGCCAGAGACGCGCGCGGCCGTCGTTGGCGCTTTTCTTTTTCGTTCTGTTACAGGCCGGTCATGTCCAGTGCATTAAATATGACGAAGAACCACCTGGATTGGGACCCGAGTGCAGCAGATGACACCTCAGCACCACACTGGAACAGCGTGAGTCTTTTTTTACAGTGGCTGGAGTGCCAGTCCTGCCACCAAACTTGCAGGGCTGGGTGCAGATTAACATCATACCCAGGACGAAGCGATTGCAGGTTAAGGGCCTTGCTCAAGGGCCCAACGGAGTAGAGTCGCTTCTGGCTTTTAAACCAAAGATGTCATTTCATAGCGATGACTTTAGCTAAATTCAAACCCTGGCAGAAGATGTCTTTCTGTCTTCGTTTTTTAGACAGTAATGATTACTGTACACGATTCCTAATAATCACATTTAAGATAGGGTGTTTGTGCTAATCTATCCTTCCATTTTCGGAACCCACCTAGTCCAATGCAGAACCACATTTGATAAACTTTATCCCGCAGTATATGCCAGTCAATAGCAGGACACTCGAGTTCATATTCACTCATATATGGCAAACTCAGATTCAACCAAACGTATACTCCACTTTAAAAAAAAATGACTGTAAATTTATACTAAATGACTGGCTACTGATTTCATTACTTTTACAGTATTACTGAATCACATTACTATATATTAGAATTAAAAAACAATGCTATACAGCGACTACACGGTAAACTGGATTACAAAATTACTATGATGTAGCAGTATACTGCTGTTGAAACACAATAATAAACCCTTTCCAATTTATTTTCAGTTCCTGTGTTGTTCAATATCAGCTAGAACTGAAATTTAGTAGCAAATAATTCACTGTAAACTTCAATAATGGTACCAAATACTCTGTAAAGGACATTTAAGCAATCTTGATGAAATCAAATCATTCAACCAAACAAGTTAATCTATGTTACACTATAATATACTACAGACACTAACCTAATGGTGGAATACTTAATGCTTAATAACTATCACAAAAAAACATTAAATTGTTTAATCTAACTTTAATTTTTATACAATAAAATTAATCCAATGCTTAGAACAATACTTCATGTTGTCTGGAGAAGGAAAAAAAGCCTGTTTTTGTGATTGCAGGGAGTGCTGTAGATTCACCAGTTTATCAAAAACAACCCACCATATATCAGCTTCTGTAATCACAAAAACCCACACAGAAAAATAAGTCTCTTTATAAGTTAAATTAGCTTTATAACCATCTTTACATTTCTGTTTCCCACTGAGCAAAGATGTGGGAGGTCATTAACTGTTGCTGCAATGGGTTCTTCTATATGCAAATATACAAATTTTATGCAAATTTAGAATTAAATGCTATTGTGACTTAATGGCAATACACTATTCATAAAGCAGTCTTGCACATTAAAACAAATAATTGATATTGACAGCTAAAACACTGCTTAAATGTAAATTTGCATGCATTTATCTATTTAAAATGACTGTTTTAACCATTTATTGTGAAAAAGTATGGTTAATGTAATATATTTTTACAGATGTTTTACAGTGTATTCATCTAATTTCCCCAAAATAACATCAGGTTGAGTTGTGAAGGTCCCTAAAGTCCTCCTGTTCACCTTATTGGTTACTTGATCCTTGTCTCTGGGGTTCTCTGTGTGAATAAACCCTTTCTAATAATTGTAAGAAATCAAACAATTTTCCATTGGTGTCCCTGTATCAAGGATTCGACTTTTAAATGGGATGAAAATGCACAAAATGAAAATATCCCAGAATGCAACACAGACAAGTCCAAATAAAACTTTACAGCAGTTTATTGTCTTCTGACTGAAGCTTACAAAATACAATTCTGAATGCAGTATTTTATTGTGAAAAATTACAGTTAACTCCTGTGAAATCCTGGCAATTATTTACAGTGCAGAGAAAGTGCATACAGGCACAGGAAATGTGCAGACTCCACACAGTATAACTGGACTTGAAAGGTTTATATTTGTCTAAAATGGTATACTTCATCACAATTCAGTCTTTTTACGCAACCTCCAGAATAAGATGGATTCAGAGTATGAAGTTTTAAATTATTTTCCAGAGCAGAGAGTTGTGTCTGCAGAGGATAATCTGCTAGAAATTCTCAGAGCTCTCTGCCCATTTAGTTTTTCTTGGTCTGTTCAGCTGATGCCCTGCCTATCTGACCAGTCACAGCAATAACCAATAACAACAGATCATGAATTATTACCTCACTGTACAGAACCAACAATCTCAAATTAAAAGGCAAAGTCACACTCTCGACCTTTGACTTTTGGTTAAATGTGCTCTGGTACCAAGTACATTTATAAGATGTTCAAGCATCGGATTCTTTAAGGATAATCCATGATTAATGCTAAAATCAAATAGCAGTTTGCCATTAGGATTCAAATCCCACTTGAAGAGTCTCAGTGACAACATACTTTTACACTGTATCCCCCATTCTTGAAGAATTCCACTATTTCCAAATAGTTTTTAAGCATATATTTGCAAATATCTGGCAATGCATCATCTCAAAAAATAAGTCCCCGGTGGAGTGGTGGCTCTGAGGTTAGGGATTTGCACTGAATTCAGTAAAGCGCCAGAAGTGACTCTACTACGTTGGGTCCTAAGCAAGGCCCTTAACCACAATTGCCCCATCCTGGGTATGATGTTAATCTGCACCCAGCCCTGCAAGCAAGTCCTCCAACTTGCATGAAAAACCTGGGGGTTAGTGGCAGGATTGGCACTCCAGCCATTGTAAAGAATCTCACAGTCTTCAGTTTGGTGCTGAAGTGTCACCCATTGCATGGCTGCACTCAGATCTCAATCTGGGTGGTTCGTTGTGTGGCAACATGCAGTAATCAACACATGTTCCCAACCTCCTCCTCAGGCAACACTCTTATAACACCATACACTCCCAATACATGACACCGAGTTATAGGCTTGTGACTATTATTGAACCTGCTTGGGTATCTGCTGCAGGACAACTTCATAATATGAAGAAGACCACTCTACATTAAGACACTTGGTAACAGAGCACATTAGTCCACTTTTACCTATGAATAAGGCAGCTAAGCTAAAGGCCTAGTTGTGGAAAGAGTTTAGATAGTTTATGTTGAATGGCCTTTGAGTTGCTTCAAAGAGGTTCTAGCAAACCATTTGAATGTCTTTTGATGTTTGGCCAGAAGATATGGTCTGACTGTGCAAGAAGCCCTTTCAGGAACTACTGAAACCAGCTGAAAAACTGTGTTCACTGTTATAGGATCAGGGTGAGAATCAGCACCTTCAAATTTGAGGTCATGATCTTCTTGTGAAAAAGTGCTGGCTTACTTTTGGCAGTTGAATGTTTTGTATGTGTGTGTGTTTCCAAGTTGAATATAATGGCCAAGTGCTGCAGATGTTGCACTTGATAGTGGTAATGAAGAGGAAGAAAACTCCTTGAGTTATTATTTTAATTTAGCTGCCAACCTACATTCCTGTCCTCAACTATGGTCCCTAGAGAAGCATAAATGACAAAAACCACCGATTACTAGAACAAGCAGCCAAGACACATTTTCTACACAGAATTGTGTTGCTCACATTGTATAAAGTGGTGATTAACTGGGCATTCTGAAGATAATATAAAATGTAGATGTTGTTGTTTATCCAGATGGAGAAGATGCAGTTATGATTGTTTTAGGGGGTCTCCACTCAGAAGACTCAGAGGAATAGACATGGGATACACTTGAGGATTTAAATTTCAAAGCTGGCCTGAAATCCCATGTAAATTCCCCAGCACTGGCCGGAGTCTGTTGGTGGGATAGGTAAGTCTGTTTCGATCTGTTGCACCAGTTAACACTGTGACCTCCACCAGGAGAAAGCAAAATAAAAATAAGATGACATGTGATGAGAGGACATGGTATAACATGAGTTACGAATGGAGGAATGATGCACATATGGAGAGTGCTATGCCTTTGCTGTATATGGTCAGCTTACATGCTACATCACATCATCCTTCATTGATGTTATATGCAGATGACCAGTTCTAACTTTATTTACATATAGTGGTGCCCTAGTAGAAAGAAGCAAATCCCCTTTTCCTGGAAGTTCCTGAGACTGGTGGTACCTTATTACCTCTCTGCTGGACTTCACCTTTAGCATTAGCTGTCCATTGCATGGTGGAATTTGAACTTAACTGGCAGAAGAATTGTACCATTCTCACTCAATTACATTGTGGTCCCTACTATCTGTGTCAATCATAATGTTTAATTTGAATTTCAGATTTTGGTCCTATATTTAATTGCTTCAAAACAGACTCTTTTGTTCAAGTGTAACTGACACTGATTCTGCTGTGCTGTCAATTCTTGCCATCAATTGACAGTTCTGTGCTTTCACTCCATTGTTCTTTATTTTAACATGAAGCCACATTCCCAATATTCTTGTTTTTATGTTTTTCTCTAATTAATTTTATGCTCAAACCTTTTTGTCAGCCTTTCTTGCTATGATATGATAATGTAATAGTTTTAAAAAACCAGCTCATCCAGGATCTCAGAAGTACATAGCACTTCTACCTCTGCATTGCTGTGTGAAGGTCACACTACATGTCTTTTTCAGGTTCTTTTTCAGAAAAACATGTCCTTGATATTTCAGGCTGGATTCAGCACACCAGTAGATATGGACAATATTAAGGATGTGTCATTTTCAAGGACAAATACACAAAAGCCAAAATGAGACACTCTAATGTGATTTGATTTCTGAGCCCAAGGCTGGCTTTTCACAAAGGTTCAAGACTAAATCAATGGTTCCTTTTATACTGTGGAATCCAGGAAGAAGGAGGAGGAAGAGGAGGAGGAGAAACAAGAGATGGAATCAAGTGGGAGGCAGTTGTCTACCTAGTAATAGGACGTGCCTGAGAAGCAAAATGAGAGTTTTTGTGATGAACCTCACTGTGACAGATCTTATGTGCAACAAAGATTGATTGGTGGATTAAAATGATTCTGAGTAATACAGCAATGTTTTCTACAAGGGGGCTGTCGAACAGCACAGTGTTTCTGAAAAATTAAATCCTTTACTCCCCATAAATGCTACATTTCATAATGAATAGTCAGAGATGCCAGTGTGTGTGGGAAACAGCAGGGCCGATGCCCACGAGAAGCCAATCATTTCATTATATTACGAGCTTTAGTCTGCTAAAAATAGACCAGAACACTTTTTCTTGTTGAAATAAAGGCAGGAATGAGAGAAAATAGACCTTTCAATTCCCAGCCTCTTTTATTAACTTTTATTCGCAGTTAATGTAAGATTATTTTTGTGTCTTAAATTCTTTGGCTATCACTATATGTAACATATCCAGGATGACGGTCGGTGGCAGGTCCATTCAATTTCTGTGGCTCCCAATTCAGTATCACTTCCCTTTTTAGCCCACTGCCATTCTTTCCCTGTGTAGGAATTAATACTAATAATAATATATCATAGCATATCTCTTATAAGACACCATAGCTGTATGATGTTCCATGCTGCTGTTACAGGATTTAAGAAGTGGGTCTATTCTTGTGTGGTTTTTTTATGTTCTTCCCCTGTTAATGTACATTTCTCCTCAGATTCTCCATTGTTTCTCCAAGGGCCAAAGATGTCTATGAGAGGTTTATTACTGACTCTAAACAGACCTGTTTTGTGTGAGTATTGTTGAAATTAATTCTTCCATGGCATTCTATGGCTACCTGCAAGAAGTGAAATGCCAAGGTTCACTCCATTGTAATGTTAATGACCCATTACACAGAGCTATGGTGTAGCAATGGATTGTGCAGATGCACCAGGGCCTACAAGCTTGGGGGGTCCACTTGGAGCCATATAGATATAAAAAAAAAATTTAATGACTTAACTAAAACAGTGGCTTCAGTGTTCAATGTCTTGTGACCTCGATGGCTGACGACGAATTGTATGCTGCTGCCAATCTTCTCGTTGAATGCTATAGCACCGACATTTCACCAGCATTTTCTGCTCAATTGTCGTCATTCCGTGCGTGTTTTCAGTCCATCCTGTCAACCAAGTCGACTGTTTTCAAAGTAGCTGAACTGTTGCTGATAGGTCACCGTGCACTATCATCTACTTTCAGTGACGTTTACACGGCTTACATGTTACTGATGACTATACCATGACTGTTGATGTGTGTGGACGATCGTTCTCAAAGTTAAAATTCATCAGAAATGACCTCAGAAGCACGACGTCACAAGACAGACTGAGTGGCTTGGCTGTACGAGCGTGCCAGACAACTTGACGTGTCAAACATTGTGGAGAGTTTTGCGCAACAGAAGGCACGCAAGTGAGCATTTTAAGGTGCTAGTGATATTATAAGTAACTAGCCAACCCGCGGTGTAGCCTACGCCGCATAATTATTTATTGATGGGTGAACACTTCCTGAAAGACACAGTTGTCCAAATGGGGTGGGTTTGAGGATACGACTGGGAGTGAATGAAAAGATGGAACTCTGGAGAGAGCAACATACAATTGTCCGTGACTGAAAACTGGGTTTGGCAGATACAGGCATGTCTTTTTGAAAGTTTGGCCCTGTGCCTTATTAATTGTCATTGCAAAGGCCAATCTAACAGGAAATTGTCTGCATGTAAAAGTAAAAGGCAAATTTGAATCTGATGGGGTCAGGGAAATACGGGGAATATGAACAGTTTGTGATGTAGCAGCTGCGATAGTTTTACACTCCAGTACATTACAGTGAATGCTGGTAACAGTCAGGCAGGCGGGCAGGCAGGTGGGCAAGCCAACAAAAACACTATGCTCTTAGTATGGTATGAATCAGGTTTTTGTAGACAAAGGTTTTACCTGTTCCTGCAGGACCATCTAAGAAGAAGCATGTTTGTCGCAGATAGGAATCGCTGTATGCAGCATGTAAAACAGTTTGCGAGGGTGGACGTGGTCGTGCATATCCCATGACGCGGGAGGAGGGTTAGAATTGGCGGGAGGGGCTCTGTAGTGCGTATCTCATGGTCTTAGAGTTGGTGGGCGGGGCTCTCTGCGTTGGTGGGCGTGGTTCTGTCGTGCGTTTCCCATGGTCTTAGAGTTGGTGGGCGGGGCTCTATGAGTTGGCGGGCGTGGCTCTGTTATGCGTATCCCATGGTCTCTGTCTTGCGTGCCATGGTCGGCTGCTTAGTGAATTATATATATATAGATATGATTTGTGACTTGTCAGTCAGTTCCGTTTTTGTAAGCTTTAACAGTTTAACATATCTGTAATCTGTTTTATTGTGTACCTTAGTATGGCTTACTGTGCGTTAGTGTCACTACTGTGAGGATTTGTCAGTGTGAACACTTTATGATGTCCATTTTTTCAGAATTTGTGCAAAAACAGGACGATTGTATAGTGGTATCCTGTCAGCCAATGTTGTCATTTTAATTTGTTACAAATTGAAATTGCTTCATTTTATAGCACAAAACAGTTTCTACTTTCTAGCTTATCCATCCATTTTCCAACCCACTGAATCTGAACACAGGGTCACGGGGGTCTGCCGGAGCCAATCCCAGCCAATATAGGGCGCAAGGCAGGAACCAATCCCGGGCAGGGTACCAACCCACCGCTGGACACACACACACACACCAAGCACACACTAGGGACAATTGAGGATCTCCAATACACCTAACCTGCATGTCTTTGGACTGTGGGAGGAAACCCACGCAGACATGGGGAGAACATGCAAACTCCATGTAGGGAGGACCCGGGAAGCGAACCCAGGTCCCCTAACTGCGAGGCAGCAGTGCTACCACTACCTCTATCTTATGTTACATTTTAATCATCTTCCTTCACAAAGTTGACTTGGAAAAGTAAGTAGGTCCACATTTTACATTTATTTATGTACTACTACTACTACTACCCACACCTCCCACATTCCATTCCCACAATTTCTTTTGCTGTAATAAAGCGATTAAAAACGTTATTGCAAATTCCATTTAGAGAGCTGGTTTGTTTGTCACCAGTGTGTGATCTGATAGTGTTGTGGTCGCGGACACCAATGCCCAGCCAGCCCCTAGGATCTAGTTGTGAATAAATTACTAACAGTTATGCTAGACAGGAGGGGCCCACCTCAGACCGCTGCACAGGGGTCTTCAGCAAGCCAGCTACCCCACTGACACAGAGGGTCTAAGTCTTCAAACACATTTACTCATTGACCTCAATGAAAGCATCATCACTATATCTGTAATCTTTTCATAACTGTCCTTAGCATGAAGGTCCTCTCTATATAGACATGGAACCATTCCGCTCAATTTATATGTAGAGGGTGTCTTACATATGCTGTACGCGCTTTTCCAATAGAGGATCAGCCTCTGACATCAACTGATTCAAGGTGGTGGGAGATGATGACGTCCAAACCTGTTATCTCTACTGTGAGAGCAGAGAGGCAGTGGTAGCACTCTTATTTGGGCTTTCCTGTTTAAAATCTTACCCTTAAGTTGGAAAGAGATTTGATCAAGGAGGAGGTGTTGCTTCTGCCTACTTGTCTTATGGTCCAGCACAGCTTGTGAGTTAGTGTCCTGACAACCTGGGCGCATGAATGAGCGAATGCACTCTGCTCTTCTTGTGTCAAGAGCTTTGCTGTGTTAAAGCTGGCAGCTCTGGCTCCTCACCCTTTTTTGTATGTAGGAAGCTGGAAAGCAAGTTGATATTTTGGCAGTAAAGCTTCCAGAAGCAGACTACTGCTGATAGGACTTGTTGATGCCTTTAGTGTGGAGGTCCTCATAAAGTACTAAGCAGGCCATGTGGAAGGTAGAGGTCCCAGAATGGGAGCTCTGATGTCAGAAATTAAGAGGCTCCCAGCATTTGTTTCAATCAGAGTATTTAACTATTATGAATGCAAATTAAGGAGTATGATGCTAAAATGTGCTACAGGAATCCTGACCACCAGTAAAGACTTCGAAAAATTGATGTAGTGCAAAGAAGAGCAACCACATACATATTCCTGGACTAAAAGCCTGACTATGGAAAGCTAAGGCAAAATTTCCTAGTGGCCCTGAACAAAAAACGTAGGAATAGACTCCAAGTATGTAAAATTTTCAGTGAAGTCAATCCAGCAGAATTCTTTTATATTAATAATTAACCATGACACTAGAGGACATGTGTGCATTAAAGGTGGAAACCATAAAGCACTTGATTTTGTATTTGAAACACATAACCTGGTGGCTTTGTAACAATGTCTGGGCTCGACATTCCAACTTCATTATTAGGCAAAAAATCTTATTTGAGCAATCTAAAGCAACGATTGGCTACTCGATCTCAGTGAGCCTGTAGCTTTGCTTCTTCAAACAGGATACTTCTTAAAGTGGAGAGCATTGGACAAAAACAAAATACAAAGTGAGAGGTCAAATGCCCCTGTCGTCTGTATGAAATGTAATTAATCTATTTTAACTGCTTATTTAATAAAAGATGTAAAGGCACTGACGAATATATCATAGTGCCTTAGGATTCATCTGATTTACCTTCACCGTAAAACCATAGTGGCGATCTGTGACGGAAAAGATAGTCAGCAGTGCGCGGGAGTGCGCAGACGCGTGCACTGAGGCTCATTCTCGCGAAGCTGTCGGAACGCGCCTGCGCGACTTTATAAGCTCGAGGAGCCGTTCTCTGAGCCAGACTGTCCGGCGAGATGCTGCCTTGGAGAAGAAGTAAGTTCGTGCTCGTGGGCGATGAGGACAAAGGGAAGCAGAAGAGCCTTGCTTCTGGCTTCTTGTACAACACCCTTATCTCATCTTTTGTTCGCTCATGTCCGGATTTGCTGCCAGACTACCCGCTAGAGCGACTGGGCAGTGTCTTTAGAAGCAAGCGGCACAAAGTGGAGATCAATAAGGATGACCCAACCTACACTGTTCGCTATCTGGGCAACGCCGTGACCCTGATGGCTAAGGGTGAGGGCTGTACAGACGAGGCGGTTTGTAAGATATGGGTAAAAAGCGAGTACGGCGGCCAGAGCAGCAAGATGAAACTGACCCTGGGTCCGCAAGGCATCCGCATGAGCCCGACAGACTCGAGCTCCAAGAAAGCCGGTCACTTCTACCTTTTGCACCGTATCACGTATTGCGCTGCCGATCCACGCAGACCCAAAATCTTCGCCTGGGTGTATCGGCATCAAGTCAAAAACAAGGCGGTGGTGTTACGTTGCCACGCCGTGCTGCTGTCCAGGGCGGACAAAGCTCGTGCCATGGCGAACACTCTCTACCAGACATCTACAGCGGCCTTCAACGAATTTAAGCGACTGAAGAGGCAAAACGACTTCCGACGCAGGCAACAGCAACTCTTAGGAGAAGACATCGTGCCATTGGAGCCCCTCCGGAAACTTCTCAAAAGTCAGTGCTCTTACCGACCGCCGGCGGAGAGAAGCCGAGGGGCAGCTAGACTTAGCGCTATAGCCGAGGAAGAGGAGGAGGACGAGGAAGAGAAGCGGGACGAAGCGACTCTCGTGCTGCGAGAGCTGGACATCTGCCCCTGCTGTCGTAAGAAAGAAGGCGAGTTACACAAAATAGTGTCCGAACTGAAGGAGTGCACCCTGAGCAGCAATCTGAGCAGTGTAGAGAGGCACCACAGTGTGAGCAAACGGCGGTGAGGACAGTGAGACCGTAGACAAAGGGCTGCTAGGATCTTCAAAACCAGGGGCATAATGCTGTCACTGAGCTGCTACAGACAGCAAGAGATGGGACTTCGAGCTGTCAGTGACTGCAGGACATGATACACAGTGAAGCCCACTGATAGCACGATCTGATACTCGGAGCTTCCAGTGATACTTCAATCAGGATCAGAATGCTGCCTAGGGTCTGTGGGACCCAAAGCACAGAGCTGCTGCTGATTGAGAGAAGACACTTACAATTATCAGTCTTGAGACCCAGAGCTTCCACTTCCCTTGGGAAAAGAACATGTTGCTAGGTTTAGCTGGACTAAAAAAAAAATACCTGCTAACTTTGGATGGACATGGAAAAGAGAGGCAGCCTTGTGACATAAAGCTTTGAGAGCAGAATATCTGGGAAGAAGAACAGAGCTGCTTGTGATAGGTTGACTTTGGGTAAAGGGTTGTCATCAAGTGTGATTGTTGGAGATAGAGCTGCAAAAGAGATGAAGAGCTGCTGGTATCAATTGGGTATGAAACACGTCAACTACTGCCAGCTGGGCACGTAACACAGAGCTGCTGTCACTTAGGTCTTAGCCGCAAGCATCATGTGTAAAGAAATTAAATTGTCCGTAACATAATAAAAATTGTTTGGGAGGCATCTGGAAAGCCTAAAGTGCAGTATAATCTCAGTCAGTACAATTTTATGAAAGGTGGGTTTATTTTGGCTATGGGAGTAAATCATGAAATTGAAGGGAACAAAAATGAAAAAGCGACTAAAAAAATGGGTGATAAGAGTTTTACAGTATATATATGATAATTGTCTCCAGGGACAAAAAAAATGTATTCTTTGGAGGGTACCTGGCGTAATAGAGCTCCACCGGAGGTGGTGGTCAAACAAGTGCACAAATGTTAATGGAAATAATTTACATTTGTAGCTAATTACATGTAAGTGGACCTGTAAAACGGAGATCCTGTTCTCTCAAAGTGCACTTTTCAAAATAAAATCATCTTTTCATCTTGTCTATGGAAATTCATAATAGGCTCTTTACAAAATAATATGCAGTTTTTGTAAAACCTAATAGTGTAGGCATTTAGTACAAGTGCTCTTGTGTTATTCTGTGAGCAGTCACTACATTTATGATAAAAGTCCCTCAGGTGGACCTACTTTTTGGAAAGCCATATCGCTGATGCTGCTTCATGTTAATCAGCCTGTGGAGCGGTCAGATGCGGATTTCTTTGCAGTTAAAAGCCAATTTTGTTGGAGGACAAAGCACATTTGGAAGGTTTTGGTATGCAATCTGTCCAGCTGTGTATATTACACTAGTGAGTTTCTTGCACTGTAAATGCAGCCTGCATTTGCCAAAAAATACAACAAAATAAATTGCTGCTGTTTGTTTTTGTAAAGTAGGACCTGTTTTTAAAAGTTCTATTTTTAAAATGATTCTTAAACAGAGCACTCTGTTTATGAGGTTGTTTGGCTTTCAGTGGTGGACACCATTGATGTATGTCCTCTTTTAATGATGTTTCTGTTATTGTACTTATTTGTCTTGGACGCTGCAGTGACTGTTTTGGAGCTCTCCATAGCTTCTCACTGCGGACTTGACCATGGTGGCAACTCTCAGATGTCATGGGCCAGGTATGTTTTAAAATCCCATCCCCTAAATGCAAGTAAAGTAGGAGCCATAAGGGTGATGTACGCAGAGACCATCACCCAGTCTATGTTACTGGAGTGACAAAAAAGCAAGTTGGCCAGGCCTGAATCAAGTCAGGGGGGCTTCAGATCTGCTCTAAAAATTAAAGAGCAATTGTATCTGCATTTGAAATGTTTATTAAACATAATTAAAACATTAACATCAGAGTGTTCTTGTTTTTTGTCTGGTCTAGAATCATGCTTATGTACTAACGTTTATATTAAAAAAGTAGGAATGCAATAGTCGTAGTGTTTCTGGGGTGTCATTTGTTAATTAGCAAGAACCATTTAATTCTGGGAAGGGTTCTTTGCAAATGAAATTTACTTGTGGGCTTTAAAAATGTCTATACATTAAATATCAGGACCTAACAGGATCCTGCCAGATCAAGAATGCTGGACCTTAGCTGTTTTTATTGTATGCAGCTGGACTCCTTTTTCAAACAGGGGACATCTAGTGTTTCATTAATTTGTTATCCTTTGTCCGTGGCTATTTACAGATCAAAATAAAAGTTCTTTCTAAAACCAAGTGGTTCTTTTGGATACCAAAAATGGTTTCCTTGTGGCATTGCTCTGAAAAACTACTTTGGCACCTTTATTTTTAAGAGTATAGCCACTTAACCCATGCTTGCTCCAATTACATATATTACAACAATTAAAAATGTAATTGTGCTGCATTCAGATCTTGTAAGCCACCTTCCATAGGACTGTTAAATTGCTGCTCCTGTATCAAGAGATGGAAGTACAAGATGTAAGTCATCAACATTTCCTTTTGAAGTACTGCAGTCCAAGGCCAGGGTCTGTTGGATCACTGACGGTTTTATTGGCCTACCTGAGGCACCTTTTGTCAAGCATTTGCTGTGCTGGTAGAAATATTAGTCAGGGTTGTGCCAGCTTTACCACCTGGTAAAGGGTCTTAAGGACAAGGGTGGAAGAACCAGGCTATAAGTGGGACTTTTAGGTCATGCCAAATTCTCCATCCATTAAAGGGTTGTGGTAAGCCAGAGCAGATTGTGGTAGCGTCCTGTGTAAGGGAAATCAACCCTGGGTAAAATGAATTTGATTTGTGTGCGCACACAAAAGTTCTTTATGGAACCTGTTAGCAGCCATTAATCATCTCCAATGGAACCGTTTGCTGGATTAAGGGGCATTTAGTGCATTTGCGTTGGCTTAAAATCTAAAATGGATGTTTGGCTTTTTGACATAAGAGCTTATAGTAACAAACTGTTTCCTACAGTGTTTTAAGAAATGGGGGTATAACTGAACAAGAGGAAACGGGGGCTTTGAATATGACAATATGACTACTACTACTAAGTGCTACCACGGCTACTCATGCCTGTCTTTAGTTATGTGGATGGAAACTGGAATCTGAGGAGAAAGCCTGTGTGGACGTACGGAGGACGTGCAACTTCCTTTTGAGACATTGATTTAGATGGGAACTGTAAGAAGATCTGTGGAGCTGGAAAATGGCTGAGCACTGTGCCCTTCTCTTTTGTTTTAAGGTAAACCATGCTGAGAAAGTAACAGGACATGCCACCTTTGCTAAGCTTCCCAAGGAAATAATGGTGGGCATGGTCCTTGATGTAGCACAGACTAAAAATCATTATATCTATATGTGCAGGAGTTTCTGTGTTATGGTTTGTGTTCTTTTTGCATGTCATATTAGGTTTAGGTTTCACACGATAATCATTTGTGTATTGGGCTTATAAGTGAAAGTATGCTTAATAAGGATTAATTAAATTGAATATTATTCTATTTATCAGCACTTGAAGACAGTATGGTGGTATAGCAAATATGGTGGTATAGCATTTCATTGTAATTTTCACCAGGTACAAATGGTTAGTTTCTTCTTAAGAACTCTTTTTTTCTCTTCTGCAGTTCATCGATTTGTTTTCTTACCTGCTTGTTGTCCCTAACCTGGCAGCACATGGTGCTCAGAAGAGTGCCAGTCCATTACAGGGCACACTCACACACATATCCACATTCCTCTATGGATCATTTAGAGCTGATTTGTAGAGGAAAAAAGACAAACCTCGCACAGGGAGTCCACCAGGATTTGGAGCCGTGTGATTAACTGCTGCATCACCAGGATATCCAGAGTTAAATTTTGTTGGTCTGTGCATAACCTTCACTTCCTCAAAGGCAATTCCTGATTTGCTCTAGTTGATGCTGGGCTGGTTTCTGGCTACTCTTTAACAGTTACAAGAAAAGGCAGAAAATTGAGGTTTTAACAATGAGTAACAATACCACTGCCACATCATGGGATCTGAATATGTGAAACAATAACCCTTTGTTTATTTTCTACATCCGATAGTTATAATAAATTGTCTGGGTGGGATAATGATAATGTAAAGTCTTGTTGGGTGGGTGTTGCAGCCTATGACGGTAGCATGAGCCACAAAGACCGGAACAAACCTTAAATGGGATGCCTGTCCATTTCATGGCACACATACACACAACCTCTTTGGGACAATTTATACCTAAGATGATTTAACACAAATGTCTTTAGGATGAATCAAAATAAGCAGGTTCAGAAAATGGAATTTGGCATTTACTACAGTTAATTATAGCTGTAGATGGAATAGCAGACATTCACTACGATTTCATTTGCGTTTTTCTTCTTACTGCACTTGTATCAATGCATTCCTCGAATCCTCCGAGACTTATTGTTTCTTAAATTTTAATGACATTTGGAAAAGGTGGAACTGGTACAATCTAAATGGGACTGGTATCAAACCAGGACAGTACAGAATTGTACCCAGCTAGCACTGACTGGACTGTGTTTTTATGAAATGTCTTTGTGTGTGTGTTTCAGTTTTTCAAAATTTAACAAAGGAAGTTGGAGACCCTAAAAGAGCCCTTGATAACGAAAGTCCGACTTGCTTGAGAAACTCTGCTTATTGTGTATTTATCTGTTGCAAAAGGACTCACAAATACCAAGTGCATTGTACAGTTGTTTTCATATATGCACATTGATATCCTCGTGGTGTACAGTCCAACAGTCTAGATGATGTGCACTCTTCAACAAAGGGTGTGACATGCCAGGTGTACTCTAAGTGGCACATGTACAACATGCATAATGCATTTGACAACAGAGGCAGCACATTTTTACGAATGTTAGTTTCTTTACAGCATAACCGAGTCCAGAGTGTACACTCACCGGCCACTTTATTAGGTACACCTGTTCGACTGCGTATTAATGCAAATATCTAATCAGTCAATCACATGGGAGAAACTCAGCCCATTTAGGCATGTAGACATTATCAAGATGGCCTGCTGAGGTTCAAACCAAGCATCAGAATGTAGAAGAAAGGTGATCGAAGTGACTTTGAACGTGGTGTGGTTGTTGCTGCCTGACATATTCATCTGATTATTTCAGAAACTGCTAATCTATTGGGATTTTCACACACAACTGTCTCTGGGGTTTTACAGATAATGGTCTGAAAAAAGGAAAAAAAAACCCAGCGAGTGGCAGTTCCCTGGGCAAAAATGCCTTGTTGATGCCAGATGTCTAAGTAGAATGGCCAGACTGGTTCGAGCTGACAGAAAGGCATCAGTAACTCAAATAACCACTCGTTACAACCGAGGTATGCAGAAGAGCATCTCTGAGCACACAACACGTCAAACCTTGCAGCAGATGGGCTACAGCAGCAGGAGACCACACCGGGTGCTACTCCTGTCAGATAAGAACAGGCAACTGAGGCTACAATTCACACAGGCTCACCAAAATTGGACAACTGAAAATTGGAAAAATGTTGCCTGGTCTGATGAGTCTTGGTTTCTGCTGTGACATTCAGATAGTACAGTTAGAATTTCGTGGCAACAACATAAAATTAAGGATCCTTCCTGCCCCGTATCAATGGTTTAGGATGGTTGTGGTGGTGGTGTAATGGTGTGGGGGATATTTTCTTGGCCCACTTTGAGCCCCTTAGTACCAATTGAGCATCATTTAAATGCCATAGCCTACCTGAGTATTGTTGCTGACCATGTCTATCCCTTTATGATCGCAGTGTACCCATCTTCTGATATCTACTTCCAGCAGGATAACATGCCATGCCACAAAGCTCAAATCATCTCAAACTGATTTCTTGAACATGACAAAGAGGTTCACCGTACTCAAATGGCATCCACAGTGAACCAGATCTCAATCCAATAGGGCATCTTAGGGAGTGGTGGAATAGGAGATTCGCATCACGGATGTGCAGCCGAAAAATCTGCAGCAACTGTGTGATGCTGTCAGGTCTCATGGACTAAAATCCCTAAGTAATGTTTCCAGCAGCTTGTTGAATCTGTGCCATGAAGAATTACGACAGTTCTGAAGGCAAAAGGGGGTCCAACTCAGTACTAGCAAGATATACCTAATAAAGTGGCCGGTGAGTGTATACTGCATTGTCCAGAATATTTTTAGTCCGTTGTAACATCAATGGGAGAAACAATTTCCTGCACCTTTTTTTATTCAATTGTCAGATTCATTTATAACACAACACATTGAGCCGTGTTTCCTTCCATTAGGCTTTTGCTTGAAATGTATCTCGATATTCCCTTTTGGCCTTTAATTGCGGAGGTGTTAATTATAACTGCAATTCTGGGAGCTTTGCATGATGCAACAAATTCGTCAGTCTGCTTTTTGTGCCAGCATTTACAAATCAACACCTTTTAAAAACCCTGACAGTTAGGAATGGGGAAAAAAAAATACAGCCGAGGATGAAAAGAGAGCTACATGTTGCCGTAATGTCATCTCTTGTGAAAGCAAGTTTATTTTTATCAGACAGCGTGAAGTGAGATGAAGCGTGATCTCTGCTTCATTTCACTAAATGTACTGCTGAATTCATGCTTTGGAGGCACTGCATCCAAAAGGCAGTGGAGGTGAATCAAAAGTGGATACCTTCGAGCACGTCCGCTAGCTACCGGCTACGTGGCCGAGTGCACTGCACCTCAGCAGCCCACGTGCCTTTATCGCTGTAATGATAGGAAAGGTGAAATGTCAGCTTTAAGCTCCAAGGCCAGCTGTTTCAATTTATACAATTAGACATTCAATTTCATTAGAGAGTTGATTCATTTAGCATTGTGTACTTCGTTTGCTCAATTGTCTCCTTATGGCAGGCAACACTAATTTATATGAAATGTGAAGACGTGGATGGAAGTGGTGTCAGATAACATGAAAATAAAAAGGAATCATCCCGGAAGATGGCCAAAATATTTGAGGGGCAAAACATGTGAATAGAAAGCACACTGTAGAATCTGTCAAAACCTATAAAAAAATAGTCTAAAAACTGGTGTGTTACATAAATAACAAGAGAACACAAAATGGAAAATAATAAAAGACAAATGAAGCAAAACCAGCACGTTGGCTGTGTGGTGGGGTGGCTTCTTCAGTTTCCCAATCCCCTTCTCATGTCTCTCTTTCTAGACCTTTGACTGTCTGTCTGTTATGATTCTGAGATTACATTTTTATTTGTCTTGGCTTTAATACATTTCTGCCTATGTTATAATGTTTTCCTGGGGTTTTTAGATAAGTAGAGTTCAGTTTTACATTATTGGGTGTTGTTGTATCAAGTCTAGTAAGTTTAATTTATTTTATGTTGTATTTATTTATTTTATCATGTTTCTAATAAGTAAACATGCAAATATAAGATGCTGCAAATCAAACATAACTATGAAAACATCAATCTGTCTATCTCTCTATTATATAAAAAAATCCTGCGACGAGACATGACTTTTTATCCTGCGACAAGACATGACTTTTTCAGAGAGATACTTTCAAGTCCCGCAAGACGGGACTTTGTGCCAAGAAATTTAACCACGCCCAGGGTCGGAAATAAAAGCCAAAGAGTAGATGACAAAGTAGAACGTTGTAAAGAATTCAAAAAACGCTGGCGCGATACACATGCAGAGAAGGTTAGAGATAATGAAAGAGCTAAAATTTGAAAGTCTCAAAAAAATTATAGTAAATATCTCATTAGCGCAAACAAATGGAAATTATTACTCGGTGAAATAATGGAACAGCAAAAAAAGATCAAATATCCATCCATCCATTTTCCAACCCGCTGAATCCGAACACAGGGTCACGGGGGTCTGCTGGAGCCAATCCCAGGGCACAAGGCAGGAAACAATCCCGGGCAGGGTGCCAACCCACCGCAGGACACACACAAACACACACTAGTGCCAATTTAGAATCACCAATCCACCTAACCTGCATGTCTTTGGACTGTGGGAGGAAACCGGAGCGCCCGGAGGAAACCCACGCAGACACGGGGAGAACATGCAAACTCCACGCAGGGAGGACCTGGGAAGCGAACCCAGATCCCCAGATCTCCCAACTGCGAGGCAGCAGCGCTACCCACTGCGCCACCGTGCCGCCCAAGATCAAATATATTGTTCCAATTTAAACTTTAAGTCGGAGACTTGTAGATCGTCTAATTTGTGTTGCCATCAGGGAAAAGTAGTGTTTCTTCCTAATGAAGAGGCTTATCTGCAAAAATGTAAAGATTTGTTGTCTGGTGAAAGTGAAATCCACATACGTGAGCGGCAGATATGCGAAGTGGCTGATTGCAGGCCGGGGGGTTGGCAAGCAAAGCGAGCAGGGGGTGAAGCCCCCTAGCTTACAATATAAAAAAATGGTAAGACCTGTTTATGTGTGTGTTTGTCCGGTCCCTCTGAGCAATCTTATTGGCAAATTTGGCTTTAATATCATTGGTCAGTTTGGCTTTGGTTATGCTATCGAAAGAGAACGTGTTAGTGTGAGACACACAAGGAGGAGTAAAGGAGTAGGAGGCACACTGAGAGTCACAATCAAAGACAAGAAGTATAAAAGCGGACAGGAGGTGAGCAAGTCACCTCTGAATTAATGACAAACATTATGGGAATGTGCTTGATAGCAGGAGTGCCAGACAAGAGAGGTACAGACTACAAGAGGATATTAAGGAAAGGAGATGAAGGGTCACCAAATATTCTTTAATTCACTCTATTACTTGTCTTCAACATGGGCGGCTTAGAGGCACAGAAGTAGCGCTACTGCCTTTCAAAAAGGAGACCAGGGTTCAGGTCCCTGCATGGAGTTTGCATGTTGTTCTCATGGTGTCTGCGTGGGTTTCCTCCGGGTGCTCCAGTTTCCTCTCACAGTCCTAAGATATGCAGGTTTATGTGAATTGCCAATGCTAAATTGGCCTGTGTGTGTGTGTTTTGTGGGTGGGTGAAGGTGTGCATGTGTTTGTTCTGTCCAGGGTATGTTCCTGAGATAGCCCCCAGCTCCCCTCCATTACCTTGGATTAAGCAGATCAGAATATGGCATGACGTCACTTATCTTCAGCAGGTAATGTGGGTAGTACACACATATTAAAGAAAAAAAGCACCTGTCCTATGATGCCCACCCTCCCCACCACCCCACAGCCCCAAATAGCAGAAGTTAATCAAGGAGGAGAGAAAACACAGCCACACACAAGAAAAAAATATGTGAATGTTAAGGCAAAGCTCTCATCCAAGCAAGTCCAAACAAGCTGTACATTCAATTTCCACTTAAAACTATTTGAGTCGGTCGCACCATTAAGTCTAGCAGCAGAGCAGAGCAGCAATAAGCATAACGCTATAAAAAGAGGATTTTCCAAAATTAAAGGATAGAGAGTTAGATGATTTCGAATTCAAAGCTAGGGCTAACTCTCCAGTGATATTGCCAAAAAAGAACAATCTCTGCTGGAAAGAGGATAGAAAAAGAGCAGGAAGATCCAAGAGAATGAAAACCAAAGGAGTAAATGGGATATTACAGGAGTAGACAGGACAAAAAGAAACAAAGACAAAGCTTATCAAAAGGCTTAAACTTAAGGGCACACCTGGGGGTTTGGAAGAGCAAAGAAAACATAAGGAGTCACTAGAAAGGCCCAAAGTAAAACATTTACAGGGAGTGAAATACAGGTGGCACACAAATCTGAATTATGTATCCTGATGACTGGGATTTCTAGAAGCAAAAGTGATGTTCTTCAAAATCAGGTATCAGTCTAGAGGAACAGATAGTGATAGATCACATTCACAAATGGGCACAGTGGTGGACGCAGTCTTGAGTATAAAGGTGTAAGTCGTAAATACAGGTTTTGTGTTAGCGCACAAAGAATAAGAAAAAGTTAAAAGGGGATGAGAGGAAAGCAGAGAAATCAGAGAAATACCACAAGAGCTGATGACAGGCTGGAGTTAAAGGTAAAAGAAAAATGTGGATGATGGAGCAGACTATGTGGACAACTAAGGTTGAAACGGTTTGAGACCCGAACCATCAAATATATCACCAAGGGTAATAACGTCATGTTACACCGAGTCCAGGAATGAGGTGGGGTTACCTCCTTTATTTCAGAGACCGGGGGCATGTGAAACGCAGACTTGGGGAGGGCCCTACATGTTTATCTACTTTGTACTAAACTGAAGGTGCATAAGAGATTAACTGACCTAATTTAAATGACTGATGTTTAAAATTAATGGAAGTAAAGGGTCGAAGTGAGAGAGATTTGGGGTTCAGACAGGACCAAAACAGGGGGCTTCCAGGAGATTTCAGCCAACACCAAACAGATATCAGGGTAAGTGCCCAGCAGTATAATTCTAAATCAGGAAGAGTCGCTCCACCAACAGGAGTTCTTCTGATGGAGGTTCTTTTGCCATCCCACAGGAACTGAGAGATCTAAATTCTTGCCAATATTTTAATGGGTGGTGGTTGAGGGACCATGGCAATAACAAAAGTGAGCCAAAGGGCAATGCCATAGTAAAAATGCACTTCAGAACAAGTAATCCAGCTGAAACTAAGCATGTTTCGGGTGGGAGACTATCTCGGATAACCCTGGGTTAACACTGTAGGAAGTGTTGGAGAGGCCAACAGAGGGTGTTTACCCTGTGGTCTGTGTGTGCATCCCAATGCCACAGTGCAGTTGTAGCGGTGCTACATGAATGGGGATGTCTTAAATGTGTTTTGTGCTGAATCGTGTCTTGTATAGCGTTGTCCTGTTTATGTAGTCTATTGTGTGTCTGTTTAAATGTTTTCCCCCTGGAAACAAAGGGGGGAGGAGAACACTGCAGAGCCATGACCCCTCGAGGTAATTGTTCCTGTCAATCACATCAGTTCCATCTGGGCCATTGCTATATAAAGAAGAGGATGAAAAGAAATGGAGGATCAATTACAACCTGGACACTTCACTGGAAACCTATGAAAGATGCAGATTCAGAGTTTGCACCCTTTTCGTTTCATTTTCATTTGCTGCTTTTCATGCCTAACATTCAACTGCTTCACTATCACTACACAAACCCCAGGGTTCAGGATCATACTGACATGGTGCAGACTGTTTTTTGTCGTTTGGGGAAGGAGAGAACATTCATTTTCATCTATATGTTATTTACTGGGGACACTTATCAGCCGGACAAGATTCACTCTTATTACTCATCTTCCATGTGTCGTATCTGTTTTGTGTGCAGTGTAGGGACAAGGGAGGGTTTGTATTGTATATTTATTATTGCTGAACCTTTTATTACTATATTTCACCAGTCACTTCTGGGGTTGTATGTTATTTTGGGACTGGTTGGGGTGTGATATATATATATATAAAGTGTTTGGGGTTTGTTTCATTTCTTTTTATCAATATATATTCACTTTATTATTTTACATACTGTTTGCCTTTTTGCTTATTTTTGATCGTCGATTGAGGAAGTGTTTTGGAAGAAGTACGGCTTGTTTAGTCTAACATTCCCTCAGGTTGCCATGGCCATGGGTCTTGGCGGTGTAGTTACCACACCGGATGATTGGTTCAGCCGTTACACAGTGACAGAGACACTTTTCTCTAAAAATGGTGCCATCCTTTTGGCTGAGATGTAAAACCAAGGTGCCGACTCTCTGTAGTCTTTAAAGATCCTTGGGCATCCTTTATAAAGAGTAGGGTGTACCCAATGTCCAGACTAAATGGCCTACTATGGCCTAATTATTCTGGCCACCTAATCATCCCCTGTCCCTAATGGGCTAACTATCTCTTTCAGTCACACTGCCTAATAGCTAATGTATAGTGAGCATACACACAAAATGGCTGCCGTCACATCATTTAGGTGAGTGCCACACATAAGTGGTGGTTGAAGTGGCATCCTTTCATTATGTAAAGTCCTTTGAGTAGTAAGAAAAGTGCTATATAAATGTAAGTAATTATTTTTTGTAATATTCATTTTAAAAACAACCTATCTAGAATGGATGAATATGGGCATGTGAGATGAGCAGGAGAGAAAGTCTTTAGCACTCTATAAAGTGCATTGATAGGTTGTTGTAAATGTGATGTAAATATGAAGAGATATCTGTCCCTAGGCACTTGCTGCACTTTGCACAGGGGTAGCCATGGAAAAAAAAGATTAAATATTGGGAGGCATGAGAGAGAGCGAGATGAACAGACTTAGTCCAATTAATTTCATACCCAGACAGGGCTTGAAAAGAATTAAATAAGCTGAGAACATGACGAAGGTCAGAGGGAGTGTTTCCAAGAAATAGCAAAATGTCATCAGCATAGAGAGAGATTTTGTGATGGGTATCATGTACAGTGATGGAGGAAATGAAGTCTGTGTTACAAATGACAACAGCTAGAGGCTAGGGAGATAAATTAAAAAGGAAGGAAGAAAGTAGACGGCCCTGTCTGGCCCTTTAAAAATCCGAACAGGTTGTAATATCATTGAATTAGTGAGAATGACTGTGAAGGGCGATGAATCATATTAATATAACATGTGCCAAAAGCCATCTGATGCAAAAACTTGCCATAAAAAAAAGCTTGCAGGTCATACAATTAACTGCCTTTTCATAATATGGAGAAAGCAGAGCTGTGAAAGACTAGGAGCAGCATCGATGATGTGCAGGAGACACCTTTCACATTGTTTGTCCCTTGATGAGAATGAACGACGCCTATCTGATCCGGGTAACTTAATTTGGAGATTTTAGTTGAAGGTGTCTTGCCAACAACTTTGCGTCTGAATTCATCAAAGAAATTGGACAAAAGCTGAAGCAATCAGTGGGCTCTTTGCCTTGTTTGGACAACAAGGTGATCATGGCTGTGTTAACAGAACTGACCGATCCAGTGGAGGATAGATAGATAGAGAGACAATAGCTTTAACCATTTGATACAATGGGGTTGATGGTTGTTTCCCAAAATTCTGAAAGGAGCTCTGGGGGCAACCCATTTCCTGCAAAAAATGTAAAGCCCCTTTAAGTTCAGTCATAGTATTAGGAGCATCTGAAGTTGGAGCTTCATCCTTGGAAAGTTCAGGATGGATTAGTTTAGATTAAAAGGAATCAATTTCATTAGGGCGTAGATTGGAATGTTCAGAATAGAATTCAAAAAAGTATTTATCAATTTCACACAGGATATTAGTAAGGATGATAAGTTGGCAAATTAATCTCATTTACATAGCTTAAGAGCCAGCTATTTACTAGGCCAAACTCTGGCAACATATTGCCTGGTTCATATGCAATGAACTACAAATTCAGCCCTCCATAAAAGAATCAAATTTAGTTCTGTCCTCAAATCAGAAATGAAAAAGTTCATGTCGGATCGATCACACAAGGGTGGGCACCTTTAAGAGAAGTGGGACAAGATTCCAGGTCTGTAATCTTTTGTCTACAGGACCACTCCAGACTGGAAACATAGCTAATGGAAAAATCACAAATTATCAATTTAATTGTCAATCAGACAAAAGCAGGGTGCTCCACACACCCAAAATATATTTTAATAAACTCTTAATAACTCTGGATCACAAAACAGGGATGAGTTAAACTGTCAGCTTCTATGGATGGTAAAGCTTGGACAAGGCACATTTGGGGTCAGTGAGGGAGGACGAGGCCTGCCAGGCAGGCATTAGAGAGAGATGAAGCAACTGAACGAGAAACAAAAATGAATTCTAGTCTTAAGTAAAAGTAGAGTTGGGCAGAGTGAAATCAGAAATCCTTAGCATGGGGATGAAGCAACCTAGAAGAGTCAGTGAAGTTTAAGTAAGATACACATTTGCAAAGTGAGCAGATGGAGTGAGGGGTACATTGATGCAGTGGGGAAGGCAGTTTATCTAATAATGCACCAATATGCATCCATGCCAAGAATAAACACATAACTCCCAAGGCTGAGAAGTTGGGTAGTTAGAGACAGAAAAAGGGAAAGTTAGTAAGGAATGGAGGAGCAGTTAGCACAAATTGCAACCTTTCTTCCATCATGGTCAATAAGTCAATACCAAAGTGACTCTTTCTGTCAGAACCTGTTTCAAGAATTGTATTTGGGAAATTACATTCTAAAAGAATGGTCACCCCTCAGTTTTTGGACTGGGCACAAGACAAGGCAAACACTTGATAATGCTTATTTCCACGATGGGGTACATCTCTGGGCAATAGCTGAATATTCTGTAAGAAGGCAACATGAACACTGCTGCATCACAGATAATCAAGAATAGTTGGTTTCTGTGTGTTCAACCTATGAATCTGACAATTTCCAGAGGCTATGATATCAGCCATGTATCAGACAATGAAGAGAGAGAGAGAGAGAGAGAGAGAGAGAGAATAAAAAGAAGAAAGAGAAGAAAAAATGCAGCCATGCAAGAAAACTGCTCTGTGTTGAGCTGGGATGTCCCCACCTCATCCCTTGCAGCTATCAAGAATCACCAAACCCCAGAACAACCGCCCCCCCCCCAAAAAAAGAAACCCAAACATGGCAGACACTCCTGACACAAGCAAAGTCCTCATAGGTGGTGCGGTGGTAGTGCTGCTGCTTTGCAGTAAGGAGATTGTGGGTTCGGTTCCTCCCTGTGTGGATAGCACTTTGAGTACTGAGAAAAGTGCTATATAAATGTAATGAATTATTACTAAAATCCCTTTCCAATTGTTTTTCATCTCACATATCATTAGGGCCAAAATGAAGTTGAGATGAGCCTCAATATGAAAAGCTGAAAGATGTTTGAATGGTTGACAAAAAAACCTTGACCTTTTTTATACAAAACAGTTTAGCCCACAATATTATATGATATGAATAAGAGCTATTAAAAATGTAGGTGGCAGAAGAAAAAGGAAACAAAAACAATATAATATCAAATGATTTTGGTACTTGAAATTAATGAGCCTCTAAATTGCCAAGATTCAGAGAGAGTAATCTCTTTTAATTAGTTGCATTTATATCCAGCTCTTTCTGTTTAGCTGCATTTACATTCTTTTGTGGTTCAGTACTTCCTTACAGCATATGCAGTAAAAATAATTCCATACAAGCAAAACCCATGCCTGATATAAGTTAGTGGTATTGGTAGTATTGTCCCATGCACAGGGCACCACCTTTTATCAGAATTTACAAAAACCAGACAAGCACCATGGACAAGTCACCAGTCTCACAATATCCTATTACCAAAACATGAAATTTAAAAAGCAGATTGTAAGGTGGAGTACATGTGTGTACACAGCTGAGTGAAAAAACACAGGGACATCAACTTAGCAATTGCCCAGGTGAAGACCAAATATACAGTAATTTCTGAAAATATGACCGGTTTTTGCATATGTGTGAGCAAAAGTAGAAAACATAAAGCAGGTAAAACATCATGGCATCCTCAAGGGCATCATGGATGTTCATGGAAGTGAATTAATTATTACAAAAGCAAACTAGGTTCATCATTTTGTGGGTGTTAAGTTAGATATTTGGAAATTGTAATTAGAACAGAGTCTGAGATGAGGGAGGTACTCTTCATTTAAGCCAAAAAGAAAGCCCAGTTACCACCAGGCACAGACACGCAGTACTTGCTTCAGAGTCAGTGTTTATCTCTACCAGAAGGAACGACATTTTCCAGTGACAGTGAGGAAAAGATGACACTGCAGGGAGTAGGTGGATAGTGAAAATCATGCAGCTTTCCAAAACAGTAAAAACGCAGTAGCATATGTGCCACTTTTCAAATTCCCACTCATGATGTTTATGTCTCAAATGTTTTACTGTGATTAAAGCATACTGTGCAAAATTATAAATACTGTAAAATGCATGAACAGAACAAAGACAATACTTGAGCATTGCTGTTCACTAGTGTAATTTATCCATCCAACCATCCATTTTCTTCCGCTTATCCGAGGTCGGGTCGCGGGGACAGCAGCTTGAGCAGAGATGCCCAGACTTCCCTCTCCCTGGCCACTTCTTCTAGCTCTTCTGGGAGAATCCCGAGGAGTTCCCAGACCAGCCGGGAGACATAGTCCCTCCAGCGTGTCCTGGGTCTTCCCCCAGGAAGAGTGTAGTGTATAGTGTAATTTATATTAGACAAAAAAAAATTGCAGACCCTCTGCACTCCTCATTTATTTGTTTATTGCCTGGTTGTCTTGGTTCATGTGAACATGCGAGACTTGGTAAATTCCTGGGGTTTCTAATCCAGCAATTCTTGGGTACCAGGAGTGAAAGGTGCTTTTGTTTCACATCGAACTTAGCTAACATTTTCTTGGCAATGCAGATCAAGCTGAATTGATCTATTCATCACAAGAGTTTTCAGCAGCTGTGAAGGCCACTCATCCAATATGTAGAAATATTTATGAAGGATATCTTATTAGATTAGATTTTAGATCAAAGTGATCTAAAACGTAAAATCCTTAAAAACAACAGTTAATTTTATTCACTTGTAAAGATGAAAAATAATCCAGCCATAGGGAAAGCACATGCCATTGTGTTTCTTTCGTAACGATCCCAAGCCCGGATAAATGGGGAGGGTCACGTCAGGAAGAGAATCCAGTGTTAAAATTTTGCTAGGTCAATATGCGGACAACAATATTGCTTTCCATACCAGATCAGTCGAGGCCCAGGCCGCCACCAGTACTATTAGCCAACAGAGTGCTGGGAAAATTGGACTACTGTTGGCCAAAGGAGTAGAACAGGGGGATGGCATGTCCGGAGGGAGGAGGAGAGGAGGAAGGTAAAGAGAGTGAAAGTGAGGGCAGGAACTTTGAATGTTGGTGGCATGACTGGTAAGAGGGAGAGAGTTAGCCGATATGATGGAGAGAAGGAAGGTTAATATATTGTGCATGCAAGAGACTAAATGAAAGAGGAGTAAGGCCAGGTGAATTAGAGGCTGGTTCAAATTGTGTGTGGTGTGGATAGGAGGAGAAATGGGGTAGGGGTTATCCTAAAGGAAGAGTATGGCAAGAGTGTTTTGGAAGTGAAAAGAGTGTTGGACAGAAGCGTTGATTATGATGAATGTCAGGTTGGGGATGAAAAAGAAGATTTCTGGAATGAGTTGGATGAAGTGCCCAAGGTGCTGTCTCTCTGTAGTCATAAAAGAACCCAAAGGGGAGAGAGTGGTGATTGGAGCAGATTTCAATGGACATGTTGGCGAAGAGAAAAGAGGAGATGAGAAGGTGATGGGTAAGTATGGTGTCAAGGAGAGGAATGAAGAAGGTCAGATGGTAGTGGGTTTTGTGAAAAGGATGGACATGGCTTTGGTGAATACATATTTTATGAGAAGAGAACACCAGGTGACATACAAGAGAGGAGGAAGATGGACAGAAGTGGATTATATCCCATGTAGGAGTGTTACTCCGAAGGAGATTGAAGACTGCAAATTGGTGGCAGGGGAAAGCGTAGTTAGGTAGCATAGGATGGTGGTCTATAGGATGACGTTGGAGATCAAGAAGAGGAGGAGAGTGAGGGAAGAGCCAAGGATCAAGTGGTGGAAGTTGAAAAAGGAAGACTGTAAGTTCAGGGAGAAGGTAAGACAGACACTGGGTGGCAGTGAAGAGTTACCAGATAGCTGGGCAACTACAGCAGGTGTGGTAAGGGAGACAGCTAGAAGGGTGCTTGATGTGACATCTGGACAGAGGACAGTGGAAAAGGAAACCTGGTGGTGGGATGGGGAAGTACAGGAGATTATACAGAGGAAGAGGCTGGCAAGGAAGCAGTGGGATAGTCAGAGAGATGATGAAAGTAGACAGGAGTACAAGGGAATAAGGTGTAAAGTGTAGAGAAAGGTGGCAAAGGACCTGTCCTGATTGTCTAGACAGAGGGACCAAGCTAAGAAAGATGAGCAGCAGGTTAGGGCGAAAAAGGAAAAAGATGGAAATGTATTTACAAGTGAGGAGAGTGTGTTGAGCAGATGGAAAGAGTACTTTGAGAAGCTGATGAATGAAGAAAATGAGAGATAGAGAGAGAAGGTTGGATGGTGTGGAGATAGTGAATCAGGAAGTGCAATGGAATAGCAAGGAGGAAGTAAGGACAGCTATGAAGAGGATGAAGAATGGAAAGGCCATTGGTCCATATAACATACCTGTGGAAGCATGGAGGTGTTTAAAAGAGATGGCAGTGGAGTTTTTAACCAGATTGTTTAATACAATCTTGGAAAGTGAGAGGATGCCTAAGGAGTGGAGAAGAAGCATATTGGTACCGATTTTTAAAAATAAGAGTGAAATGTAGAACTTTAGTAACTATAGAAGGATAAAATTGATGAGCCACAGCATAAAGTTATGGGAAAGAGTGGCAGAAGTTAGTTTAAGAAGGAAGGTGATGATCAGTGAGCAGCGGTATGGTTTCATGCCAGGAAAGAGCACCACAGGTGTGATGTTTGCTCTGAGGATGTTGATGGTGAAGTATACAGAAGGCCAGAAGGAGCTGCATTGCATCTTTTTTGACCTATAGAAAGCATATGACAGGGTGCCTTGACAGGAGCTGTGGTATTGTATGAGGAAGTCAAGAGGGGCAGAGAAGTATGTAAGAGTTGTACAGGAAATGTATGTGCGAATTGTGACAGTGGTGAGGACTGTGGTAGGAATGACAGGTGCGTTTAAGGTGGAGTTGGGACTACAGTACATGAGGCATCGGCTCTGAGCCATTTCCTATTTGCAATGTTGATGGACAGGTTGACGGAGGAGATTTGACAGGGGTCCCCATGGATTATAATTTTTGTGGATGACATTGTGATCTGTAACAAAAATAGGGAGCAAGTTAAGGAGACCCTGGAGAGGTGGAGATATGCTCTAGAGAGGAGAGGAATGAAGGCCAGTAGGAGCAAGACAGAATGCATGTGTGTAAATGAGAAGAAGGTAGTGGAATGGTGAGGATGCAGGGAGTAGAGTTGGGGAAGGTGAAGGAATTTAAATACTTGGGATCAACAGTACAGAGTAATGGGGATTGTGGAAGAGAGGTGAAATAGAGAGTGCAGGCAGGGTGAAATGGCTGGAGAGGAGTGCCACGAGTGTTTTGTGACACATGGGTACCAGCAAGAGTGAAATGGAAGGTCTACAAGACAGTAGTGAGACCAGCTGGCACTGACCAAAAAACAGGAGACAGAGATGGAACTGGCAGAGTTAAAGATGTTATAATTTGCATTTGGTGTGACGACGATGGACAGGATTAGAAATGAGTACATTGGACAGATTAACAGAGACAAAGTCAGAGAGGTGAGATTGCGTTGGTTTGGACATGTGCAGAAGAGAGATGTTGGGTATATTGGGAGAAGGATGATAACAACAGAGCTTCCAGGCAAGGGTAAAAGAGGAAGGCCAAAGAGGAGGTTTAGGGATGTGGTGAGAGAGGACATGCAGGTGATGGGTGTAACAGAGCAAGATGTAGAGGGCAGGAAGATATGGAACAAGATGATCCACTGTGGTGACCTGTAATGGGAGCAACCAAATGAAGAAGAAAGCTGATAAAATTAAAATAGTATTATGCTACAAAAGATGAACAACTGTGTCACACTAGGGGAGCTGTAAAATTGCATTTTGTTTAAGGGGTATAAAAGTCATGCTGTTTGACCTTCGAGGACACTTGAAACTTTTCAGAAGTATAGAGTATTAATTGCTCTGGCTTCATAATAGACAAATGGATATCAGCTTGAGTAGGAATGGGCTGAGCCCAGGGACATTTCTAACAGAGACAAAGTGGTCACAAAAACAACCTACCCAGAAAGCAGCAATTAAAAGGAAAAGATATGGGGGAAAATCCAGCCTGTAAATATGGTTGAAACTTGAAGAGCAATGCTCCCTCCATCATTATTTCTTTTTTTATTTTTGTTCTTGGAAGTTATGCAGATATGGAAATATTCTTTGTGATCTGTACCCTGGGAAAACATGGCATGTTTTCAGAGTCTGCATTCCATCTTTCAATGATCAAAACCAAAAAGCATTTTTTTTAACTTTTATTTTCAGCACGTCTGTTGGTTTTATAGAAGGCGAAGAAAATTTTGTATTATGCTAAAACAAATACTTTTTTATGAAGTCAGCAAATGTAGAAAATACACTAGTGTGTTTTTTTTTCCTTTGGCATAACTTCATTTTTATGATTTGTTTCAAGATGGCTATCTTAGTAAAAAACCTAGAAGAGAATAGGGCCCTGAGGCAATCGTGTTGGACAGGTGGGCCAGAGCAATGCTGTCAGAAATCAGAGAAACTGACAGGAAACAAGCTTTTTTTCTATGTAGCAATAAACAGTAAAATTTGATTTGTAATTGTTAGGAGGAAATGTGACGCACTAATCAAAATGCTAGGAGCAAACTCACAAAAGCCTGCCATCCTTATGAAGGTGCAGGCCTGGTTTTCAGTGCCAAAGAATATCTACTTAATACAAACCAATTTACTTAATCTACTTATCTGATTTAGTTAAGTGCCAGGATTAGCCTGTTAGGAGTAAACAATGCGTAAAACTTCACATTTATCATTTTATCGATGCTGTTTATAAAACTGTACTGTATAAGTTGCACAGCATTTTGTATTTGATTATTTTCCACTGAAATGAAGTCCTTTACAACCATTATCAGCTGATGAGAACTTTACAGTGTCTGCTAATGTGGATTTCAGGTCCAGAAAGCAATTCACCCTTTCCATTTGTTTACTTGCTTCATGAATTACTCACACTTTACTGGGCACAAAAATGTGAGCAGCTCACTGGAGGCACAGGAAAAAAATGCCCTGCTTCATATATTTAAGTCTGATCTGTCAGAAGTAATCTTCTCTGCCACAACTGAAGTCAGAAATGACGCATAAATCAAAGGCAGGACACATTTATTTAGGCACTTATGATTCATGCAGAAGAAGCCAAGGCATATCTCATGTAGGTCTCTGGTTTAAAACACGTTCTCTTGCACGCAGTCTAAAAGTAAGGCAGTGTAGCTAACATGGCACATTCATGCTGGACCAGTTGGAGTGATCAATTAATCTATCATATAGTTGTTTTAGAATGTGAGAGGAAACCCACATAGACCTATGCAGACAAATGGAGAACAATCTCCAAGCAGACAGTGAGCCTGAGCAACTATGCCATTCTAAAGGAAAACAGTTTCAATATTAAAAGAAAATTGGCAAAATAAAATGTAAAGATATTTTAAGATGCACATTATAAAGTGAAGAAAATAAACTGCAAAAAATGCATATACAAAAATTAGACAAAAAAACTTTAAGTGGACTATTGCTTTTATTTAGCAAAAATATCTGCCAATGGGTAAGCAAAATGTACTTGACAAGATTTCTTAAAGTAAGTTAAAACATCATAAATACACATTTTTTGATAAGTCAATAATTCTTACAATAAGAAAAACAAGATTTAATGTCATAATATGAATACTTTTCACTTGCTGTTGTGATAGATTAAGGTCTCTGTGACCCCTTGAACCCTCTGATCAGACATCAGACACCATATAAAAGTCCAAATATTACTTTTATTTAGACAATTATGTGCATAAAGCACCCTCCACTCCACAATACTCATACAACTAATCAATAAACAATTCAATAATCAATCCTCCACACTCCCAGACGCGTTGCCACCCTTCCACCCAGCTCAGCTCAGCGTACTGGGCTTTCCCATGGTCCTTTATACCCCCTGACCCGGAAGTGGTTCCTGTTCCACAACCCACAAGTCCTTATTCCTCCCGGGTCAGGGTAAACCGTCCTTTTCTTCAACCTGGAAGCACGCCGTTTCCTCCTGTCCTGGGATTATGACGTACTTCCGGGTTATGGGGCATGTAAGAGTCTACGAGCTTCCCTACAGCGACTCCTGGTGGTCCCCAAGGCATCCAACAGGGCTGTGCATAAAAACTACATAGTCCATGAGTCCCTGCTGGAACTCGGGGCACGTCCATGCTGCAGGGAAGGCTCCACCTGGCGGCCTGGGGGTATTGGCCGGAATGAAAAGCCGGCCACATATCACACTGTGTAAAGGCATACTGGCTCTACCTTGACAGTCTAGTCTTAAGAGCCATTCTGGTTAAACAAAAGCTGAATCTTGGGATTCACTCTGAATATAATAACAGAGGATGGAGCCTTACGTGCACACATATAAATGATGAGAGCTTAACAAAGCAGAGCTTTGGACTATTAAAAGGGTTTGCATCCGAGAGATACCATGTAATTTGATCTTTGCTCATTATTTGGGAATTTTTATGGAAATAAAAAGATTTTGGTTGTCTCACCTAATTGTCTTTCATATATTAGACTAGCTGTCCCCCGCGACTCCACCCGTGTAGTAGTGAAACAGGACAAACTTTACAAATAAATAAAAACAATTTTTAAATGTAATAATTTATACAGAGAAGAATTCATATCCGAGGGCCTCTTGATATGCAAAACTTTTGGTTTTGCTATCAGGGGCGAGAATGTAGCTGTGATCTGTTTGTCAAAAATGTAAAAAGCTGGCAAGGTATCTCTGGCTAAGTGGAAGGTAGGTAAACTCCAATGTCAAACGTTGCCACTGTATCTGATCGTGTTCAGCTCTGATGGGAGAGCGTCCCCCATGTGAGGAGAAGAGCTTGTGGCTGTCATATCTCTGCAGGTAACGTCTAAAACACATGTAGCTGTGATCTCTCTATCAAAAACGTCAAAGGTTACTCTTTAACAATCTCCAGATGATAATGTCTACTGAACAAACAGGTATCGCTAGCTAAGCAAGGGCAAGGCACACTCCAACACAAATGGCGAGAAATAGAGCAACTCGAACAGAGGCTGGTGCATGAGTGAGGATGGTGCCACCCGGCTCCCTACTCCTGAGATCTCGCCTCCCCCTCCCATCAGCCCGTAGCCCGTCTCTCGGATTCGCGCAAATAAATCAGTGCTGCAACCAAACTATAATACTTAGCATGAGGAGAGAAGTCGCAAAATCAACTGGAATGTTCAAGCAAATTATAGAAAAAAACCAGATCTAAATTCATGAAGTAGTTCTCTCTTGAAAAGCGGACAGACAGACAGACAGACAAACGTTGGATTTTATCATATGTTAGATTAGAGTGGAATTCATGTTATTAAATATACAGTATATTCTCCAAGATCCAACTGATTATAGTGCAGGAGTAAACAAATGTCTAGAGGAGAGCAGTGGCACTAATTTTCTTTGAGTCACAAATTTTAAAATTAAAGGTGCCAAAGTGGTTTTTTGATGCATTGCCATAGGGGAACCATTTCTGCTTCCCAAAAGAACCCTCCATAAGAAGGAACCTTTATTTATTATAAATAGCCATGAAGTAGATGATAGTAGATTTGTAACAAACCAATGGGTTCCTGATTTTCAAAGGACTCTGGGTGCATACAATAACACGGGGTAAGTTCAGGTTGTTTTGATCTGTTAGTGTCCTGCTTGGTAGCCTACTATGCATTAAAGATTTCTGTTTTGCCCAAGTATTAGGAACCTTTTCAAAACCCAAAGAACCAATTTCATCTGCAAAGATCCTTTGCAACAATGAAATGGTTCTTTGTCAAGAAACGGTTAAATGTAGAGCCACACATCACAGTACAGCACCATTAAGGAACTATTATTTTTAAAAGTGCAGGCTGAATCCTGTTCTTGAAGGCACATGTGTAACTGGGGCAGCCATGGTGGTGCAGAGTGTAGTGCCGCTGTCTCACTCAGGCTTCCGTAATACTGAATCTTCAGAATTCTTTTTATTGAATATTGAATCATGTACTAGAGGAAATCGCTGAAATTAAGGAGAAGTGCATTTAAGTGTCCTAGGTTTGATTCCAGTGAATGGTCATTGTCTGAGTGAACGTTGTACAATTCTATTGTGGGTGTGCACAGCCTTGACCCAGGGTACCCAGGTTTACTTATATGGTGGGTCTAAACTGGTCCTGAGTTTGTGTGTGTGTTAGTTTCTTATGGCTGATTCTTGCAATGCACAGGACTGCAATCCTAACATGGATTAAGTAGGTTTGAAAATATTATGGTATGTTACATGTGTACATAAATGTTATTTTGCAAATGCTTCATGAAAATCAAATGCATGGAAACCATTGCTCTTTGATTTTTTTAACATGCTGAATATTTGAAAGTGGTTAAGCTTACTGTCTAAGCACAATCAAAATTATGAATTCCTGAGAATTAACTTCCTAACCCTAAAATCATGGTAGGGACCACTCTGAGCCCTGGTGATCAGAGTTTGTAATTTCTCCATTTTTATATTTTTATTTCTTTCCACATTCAAATGGCATACTAGTTAGGATAAAGAGGGTATCGGTCCTTGCATGAGGGAGTGTGGGTCTGAGTTCTAGTGTGCCCTGTCATGAAGTGGCACCCTGTTCAGGGTTGGTTCCTCACTTGAGCTTGATGTTGCAGAGCTCCTCCCTGAAGCCTTCCACTTCACGGAACCCCATTGTCTGGCCACCACCTACTGACCAATTCACACAGAACTTATAATGCTCTTTCTACCCTTGACGCAAAGAGTGCAGGGTCAGAGACCCCAGGCTTGAACTGCTGTAGGCACGGCTATGACACCAATCAGTCAAAGGACCTACTTACACAAGCAAGAACACTATGCCATTCTGAGCACATTTGCAAACACTAAAGCTGCCTTCAAAATAATTTCCTAAATTAGATGGAAGCGTAATCAATTATCACAAAAGACTCCAGACAATCACAAAGGTTTGGGGCAGCCACCCGTATAATATGATCCTGGCTGCAAAAGGTTTGTAAAGAGTGAGTTGTTTACAGGGCTGAGTCCTAAACAAAACTGAATATGCGGAGGTAAGATGGCAGTTTTAAGGGCTAGCAGAGGAAGTGACGTCTTCAGGGACCGGAAGTGGCTTCATCAAAGGCGCCTGAAACTGGAATTGACATCATCAGAGGCACCGGAACCTGGCAAAATTTCCCAGGAATCTCCTGTAAGAGACTGAGAGAGACAGTCAGCACACTCCGCCACCCCTGATTTAGTATTACAGTTACTCAAGCCCTTTAGCTGCCTCCTAATCACATGTGTGTGACACAATACAGAAAAATAAAAATAAAAGATAAGGGAGCAGTTAATTTAATTGCATGAATTATTCACACAAATACAAGGTCAGGCCCAGAATGAAGTGTAAAAGTTGGAGGTTCAAAGTTAAAACAAGCATGAAGTTAGGAATCCCTATGGTCTGAATCAAAATGTTCCTTCTACTGAAGAGGCGTGGATTCATGTACGTCTTATGTGATGGCATTAGATGGTGCTGAAATTCACTATCCAGCATGCCAACCCAGAATATAAAGTACTTGCATCTTATATACCAGGCATGTACAAAAGATAGACGATTGTGTTGGTGCCACCTCTGGTTCTAGGAGCCAGCTACAGGAATTCATTAATAATTTTACTAATTTCAATCCATCTCTGAGGTTTACAGTTAATGTTTATGACACAACTTTACCATTTTTAGATACCAGTCTTTCTATTAGCTTTCCAGGACTGAAAACGTCTGTCTTTCACAAGCCAACTGGCTCGTACAGTTACCTTCTTTACAGGCCTTCCATCCCTGGCATACTAAGAAAACCAGCACTTTCTCACTCCCACAGGTCATTAAATAAAATTTCCCCATTCTGCAGGTTGATCTTTCCATATCAGCCTTTACTCCCCTAATCTCTTTTCATTGTCCACTTAATCTATTCAACTTCTCGTCCACAGCTAATTTCACAGAGAAGAGCCATATTCCCCACCAGGCACTTTGAGCTGCTGTGTCACTTACAAAGATGTGACTAACAAATATCCTTATATCTGGCCCCACTGGTAAGATCCATATTAAACACTGGGTAACTTGCCAGTCCAAAAAATGTTATTTATTGCTTTTCTTGCAGGATGTGTGCAACCATCCACATAGGTGAAACAAGGAGATGGCTTGCAAATTGTTTCAGAGAACATGTCTGCACCATTAAAATTAAACACCTTATAACGCTGATTGTGGAACATTTTGCATTCCTTGCTCACTGTGACATGCTGATGTCTCTATTTGTGTTCTTTCTCAGGGCTTCAAATACAATTTTCAAATAAAACTGAAGTAGCTGAGCTCATTCTTACATTGGGATCACATATTTCTGGAGGTCTTAACTTTTTAATCTCTCCCTTTGTCTTCTCTAATGGTAACTTCTCTCCTAATTCTTACCTTTTCTCTTTTCATTTGCCATGACTTTGTTCCCTCCTTCCCCATCTATTTATGTTATGTGCTTTTTCCTTTTTACTTGCACAATTGATGAAGGCTATACAGCCGAAATGTTCCATCTTTTACCTTCTTTTCTTTTTTCCCCTAAATGTTATTTTAGCTTCATTCTTTCAGGTGTGGATTCCTGTAAGCCCGTTTCAATGAAACATGTAGTCTAAAACCCAATTTAAAACTTCAACATCTGCAATATGATGCTGCAGATGTTCTATCAGACAGTTGTGGCGAGCGCCCTCTTCTACGTGGTGGTGTGCTGGGGAGGCAGCATTAAGAAGAAAGATGCCTCACGCCTGGACAAACTGGTGAGGAAGGCAGGCTCTATCTATCTATCTATCTATCTATCTATCTATCTATCTATCTATCTATCTATCTATCTATCTATCTATCTATCTATCTATCTATCTATCTATCTATCTATCTATCTATCTATCTATCTATCTATCTATCTATCTATCTATCTATCTATCAATATGAAGGATCAAGAAATTATCTTCTATCTGTTATTTTTCTTTTTTTTTTTTGCAGAATGGAAGAAAGCATAGGACTTGTGTTTAATTACTGGTGCAGGGAATGTGAAAATCAAAAACTGCAGCTTACATTACACAGACAGTGGCACAGACATTGGAAGGAAGAAAAAATATTAACCACCTCTTCCAATTTGAGTTCATCAGGCTGTCCTGTTCAGTCCCAGTCAGCACCACACCTGAGAAAAAAGGTGTGACACTAATATGTGTGTGCGCACAAGTGAAGCCCTCTGCCTGGCTTGGTGCAGATGCAAACACATTTTAAAGTACATATGGCATTTCTGATTTGGCAAGATTTTGCAAGCTTTATAATTGTGTATACCCACTTGACTAGTTGAGTTAAATCACCACTGAGACCTTCCAGGGCCAAATTTACTCATTCCATGTTTGGAGAATCATATGCTTATTACCATCTAGTGGCATTGGCTGGAATTGTATATTCCATTATTAAATACAAATGCAACATTAGAGGATATTATTTACTACTAGCTGTGTAAGCCCGTGTTGTAAAAAGCCTGGGGTCCTAGAAACTATTGAAATCATCAAAAAAAAAAACTGAAATGTAGAAATGTCAGGTAATTGAAAGGAACTACTCTGGGCATCTCTCTCCTAGTAGGTTTTGTTTTGCTGACGTGCTCACCTCGCTTGTGTTATTAGCGGCTACGCGAGTTTTCTGTATCTTCGGAGGAGGAGCCCTTATCTCAATTCCACCTCTCACTTCCAGGCCGGACAGACACACACACTTCCACGCGTAGACGTTTATATAATACCAGGAACGGCATACTGCATCGTGCAGTGAATATACTTGACTTGAGCAATCATAGTTTTCATCCTCTTTCTCTGTACGTTTAGCATTCGTTTGCTCAGAGGTTGATGCACTTGCTGCTTCCTGAGCAGATCTTGTTTTCTCGAACCTAGTGGCCCGCTTCTTCTCTTCTTTTGTCAACATCTTTTCACATTAAAACTGATTAAGTCAGTGTTTGTGTTGCAATTACTTATTACTTATTACATTTTTCTTAATTTTTCACTTAAGCTGGCACTTAAGTCTTCAATTTGCCTCAAGAATGATTTAAGATATGAAGAGGTAGGGGAAGTGACGGCGAAGGTGGTAGGGATGAGAACAGCGCCCTGCTGGCTGCTGCCGAGAGCTGATTCTACAATAAAATAAAATAAAAATAAAAAGAGGAATAACCTTGGAGGTCAATCATCACCCTGAAAGCAGTAGACTTCACGTAGTATATGTGTACCAAATTTCAGATCAGTTTGCGAGCTACAGGTGATTTAAAATCCTGGACAGACAAACGGACAGCCATGGTAGTGTATTATATATAAAGATAAGATCATCTGCAGCCCAAAACTTTACTCAGTTTATAATAAAAAGTTTATTTTTATAATGTGGTTATTTTACACAAAACAGCCCATAGATATTTGATTTTTTTTAACTAACACAGTGTCACACACATGCGCTTCAGATGCAGTCAACAAACCCGTGGGTGAGTAAAAGATCGGGAGATGAAGGGCTACCGAAGGATACTAACCTCTTTCTCTCTCTTCCTGCAGAAACAAAGACGAGAAGTAAACGTCCATACCGCAGAGCCAAAATGACCGATTTGTCCTTCCGTCCCTCCCAGATGACATCACATTCAAGTCGAAGCCATGAAGTCACTTCCCTTTCTCAATTTCCTGTAGCCATCTTTATTTCTGTATAAATATCCCTATGCTTGCACTGTTATTTGGTCAAATGTTTTGGCTGTTCCCTATTTTGAGACCTGTCCACTGGACATTATACGGGGCGATTCTCCAAAACTTTGTGCGACTGGCTATCGTATTTATTTATTCCACAATTGGCGTAGTCGGCAGGATTATTGTTCCAAGCCATGTCAGAGGAACAAGACCTGAACACTGTCTTGGGCACCATTATGGCCGAGCTCGGGACGGTGAAATTACAGATGGGAGAAACCCGGACCCAGCTAGCTGAAGCAGAGGCCCGGGCAGCGGCTGTGGTAAGGTCAGAGACTGCTCAGTTTCTACCCACTCAGTTAACTTATCTTACAGAGGGGGATGATGTCAAGTCGTAATTTTTGATATTTGAACACACCACTAAGTGCAATGTGTGGCGGAATGGGTGTACATACTAGCGCTGCACCTGAAAGGGGAGGCACAGATGGCCTATTACGACCTAACTGAAGAGCAGGCCGCCGATTGCCCCACACTAAAATCAGAGATGTTCAAATGCTACGGCGTATTGGCGGCTTGGCAGGCGAGGGACTGGTGCAAGTGACAATGTTTGACCCCAAGAGGGCCATAAGAACTCAGGCCTTCGAGGTCTGGAGGAAGCTGGGGCGTTGGCTACAGCCAGACATTAATTCCGCCTAGCAGGTGGTCGAGCAGATTGCCTGTGAGACATTCGTCACTGCACTCCCCGAAAATCTCACACAGCAGATGCGCCGGCAGAACTACTCCACCATGGACACCCTGATCGAAGTGGTGGAGCATCATCGGGCGGTCTGTAAAGCAGAAGGGTTGGAAGGGACCGCTCACCAACCTAGACAAGTACGTGCTGCAGCCCCTGAGCCCAACCGACAACCCACAGAAACTCTGACCCAGAGAAAAGAGAAGGCATACAGTCCCCCCAGCTGTTTCAAGTGTTGGGGGATTGGACATATATTCCCAGCATGCCCAGCCGAGCCGAATGGACTGCTCCCACGGCAGAGGAGAAAGGTACTGTGCCCTGACAAACCCTTTGTCTCTTTCTCATACAGGTGTCGTATTGATAAATGGTCGCCGAGTAACCACGATGTTTGACTCGGGGAGTAACATCTCCATTGTTGCTCGCCCCTTTCTTCTACTGCGACAGTGGCTCCAGCTTAAGACCAGTCTAAGATATGTACACCAGGATACCTGTTTCTACAAATCCGCCTCATGTGTTGTTACAGTAGACAACTCTATGACACGCCTGGTTGTAGCCGTACTGCCTAATCCACCCTAACCCATAATACTGGGGTGGGACTGGTCTGATAGTATAAGCGGTGTGAACACGACGCTTGTACCTAAGGTGGGTTTGGTGATGGAAAAGGATAGTACTGGTCCGACTGTCTCCATGCCGTGTTCAGCGATTACTAAGTGCCATGTGTCGACTCAGTGTGACGTAGCAGAGGGGTTGCCTCCACTCCCTGAATCTCCGCCCACTGTGGTCGACCGAGATCCCATTCAAGAAATAGCTTCACAATTTAGATGCACGGTGGCCTCCTTTAAAGGGGAGCAGTGGAATGATGATTCCCTGAAAAATGTTAGAAATGCGGTGGTCTCAGTTAACGGACAAACATCCCAGAATTTCAATCCACGAATGCCCTATTTTGTCATCGAGAACGATCTCTTGTACTGTGTGGCAGAGCACGAGGGTGAAGTAAGAGTGTTATTGCTGATTCCGTGTACCTACCGGCTGCAGGTATGCGAAATAGCCCACTCCCATCTACTAGGAGCCCATTTGGGATCTGAAAAAACCCTTGAGCGAATTAAGCTTTGCTTCTATTGGCAGGGGATAAACGAGGAGGTCCGAAGTTTCTGCACTTCCTGCCAGCAGTGTCAGCTGCGTCAGATTCCCCGCAATGACCGTGCTCCTCTTATTCCCCTTCCCCTGATCGACATACCCTTTGAAAGGATCGGAGTCGACCTTGTGGGACCCCTCGAACCCCCTGCTCATGGCCATAAATACATTCTGGTCATCGTGGACTATGCCACCCGGCATTCAGAGGCTGTCCCCTTGCATTCAGCAACAACAAAGAATGTCGCCTGCGGACTTTTAGGGTTATTCGCTAGGGTTGGGATCCCCAAAGAGGTCTTAACGGACCAAGGGACCCCCTTCACACTTTCAGGGAAGTTGCCAAGTTACTTAAAATTAGGCAGCTGAAGACCTCGGTCTATCATCCCCAAACGGACGGGCTGGTAGAATGATTTAATCAGACCCTGAAGCAGATTCTACGCAAGGTAGTTACGCCCAGCTTCCTCCAGACCTCGAAGGCCTGAGTTCTTATGGCCATCTCACGGTCAGTTACTCCCCCTCATCCTGTTCGCCTATCGGGAAGTCCCACAGACCTCTACGAGGTTCTCTTCCTTTGAATTGCTGTATGGAAGGCAGCCACGGGGTCTTCTGGACATGCTAAAAGAAGGCTGGGAAGATGTCCTTCTCTCCTGTAATATATTAGAATATATTGCACAGTTACGCGATAGATTGGTTAAAATCAGACCAGTACTCAAAGAACATTGAGAGCGTGCTCAAACAGCACAGGCATGGTATTACAACAGGAACACGACTCTCCGGGAATTCCACCTGGGCGATTGCGTTATGGTGCTCATCCCCTCATCACATTCCAAATTACTGGCCTATTGGCAAGGCCCCTACGAAGTTAAGGAATGGAAAGGGCTCGTCGACTATTTGGTGAGACAGCCAAATCGTCTGCAGAGCAAGCGTGTGTACCACGTATATTTGCTGAAACCGTGGAAGGACAGGGACGAGAACCCTTTCTCCGGTCAGCCCAGCTCCCTTTTCGCAGAACATCTAAACCTAAACTTCGGATCCGACATAAACTGGAAACAAAGGCAGGAGCTGGAAACAGCGATTTGGTTGTTCCCTACGACTTTATTTTGACTTGTCCACTGGACATTATACGGGGCGGTTCCCCAAAACTTTGTGCGACAGGCTGTCGTATTTATTTATTCCACAACAGATTAATTCAAGTTTATTGTCATGTGTACATTAAGTATATTACTTGCATGTCCCCTCAGAACAGCTGAGAAGAATACTATCAACAAAAGACACAAAAATATACATTCAATATTCAATGATACACAATAAATATTTGCAAGTATTTGTTTATATACTGCCATTTAGAAAGTATTCAGATCCCTTTACTTTCTGCACACTTGAATTTTAAATGGATAAATGTGTTGTTTTTGACTGTCAATCTACATACGATAACCCTTTATGACAAAGTGAAAACATGTTTTCAGAAAGATTTTCAAGTTATTAAAAATCAAAAACTATAATCGCTCATTCATATAATTCAGATCATAGGCGTATTTTAGGGGGTGTTCAGAAGGTAATTTTATTCAAAGGTCACAGATTGTACAAATGTAGCAGGTTCGGAAGGAAGACACGGCAGGACAAAGAAGTGATTGCAGAATAGTTTTCTTGTAACAGTGTACGAAAAATACAGGAATGTTAAAAAAAATAAAAATAAAAAATAAGAAACAAAGGAAACTATTTACAACTATCTATAAATTACTCATTGTTGTGGCCCTGAGAGATTCCCTAATAAATAAATAAATAGATAGATAAAACTCCTACAGAGAATCCTCCCTATCCCGTGCTCGTACCTCACCCTTATATACCACACCTTGTAGTCGTTCCCCGAACTGTCTACAAGTCCCCGCTTCCATTTCCAGCTCCTCCGTTCAAAGTACCACTCCGTTTCTTCCTTCAAGAGTCAATCATTTCCCTGCTGGCACTCCTCTGCGCCACTCTCTCCATTAGACTCAACAGTCCTTCAGCCTGGCCGGGATGCTACAATATTTTAACAATCAACGAAGTACGCAGTGTCAAGCCCCTGGTATTCCCTATGGAGGACTCTGCATATGGGCCCTCTGGTTAATTCACAAAATGCAAGCTGGTTAAGCCTAGGTCACATAATATGACTTTTCCAACGGTTTTCAGCTTTAGCCTTCATTAAATAATTTTAGCCAGCCGGTGACAGCCAGCAGTGCGCTCCCATAAGGTCGATCGCCTAATGTGATACAGTAATTCCTCGCTACTTCGCAGTTCACTTTTCGCGGATTCACGACTTTGCGGATTTTATATGTAAGCATATCTAAATATATAACGCGGATTTTTCGCTGCTTCGCGGGTTTCTGCGGACAATGGGTCTTTTTACTTCTGGTACTTGCTTCCTCAGTTGGTTTGCCCAGTTGATTTCATACAAGAGATGCTATTGGCGGATGGCTGAGAAGCTACCCAATCAGAGCACGCAGTTAAGTTCCTGTGTGCTGCTGATTGGCTCAGCGACGGAGTGCTGCATTAACCAGGAAGTCTCATCTCACTCATTCAGCATTAATGTGCTACTGCTTCAGGGGCCATGTCCAAGCGCCAACAGAAGATACAAATGATTGCAGAAAAAGTAAAAGTTTTGGATATGTTGAAGGAAGGGAACAGCTACACCACTGCAGGACACCATTACGGCATCAATGAGTCCACGATTCTTTTTATTTAAAAAGGAGGAAAAGCATATAAGATCTACGGCCGCAGTGTCCTTTAACCAGGGCGCAAAACGAGTTGCAAGTGGACGTGATAAGGCAGTAGTCTGGATGGAATCTGCTTTAGGAATCTTTGCAACAAGGTCGACGACGTCATGACCGCCTACAAGCTACTACGTGTACTTTGCTATACAGTAAGTGTAAACTTATCTACCGATTTCATATTGCTTAGCAGTTGTCCCTGTTATTAATAGAGTAAAGGGTGGGTTGTAAACAATACAGGGAGGGTTTAAAAACGTCCAAATACACGTTAAATAATTAAATAAATATGGTGTCCCTACTTTGCGGAAATTCAGTTATTGCAGTCGGCCTTGGAACCTATCTCCCGCGATAAGTGAGGGATTACTGTATTCCTAACAACTGAGACCAACTAGTCTTGGTATGGCCAGGATAAATTCCAATATGTTTGATACTCACTTTGGTCGCAGGGGTGAGCGCTTTGCGTGCGAGATTTATGAACCAATGAGTGTTCAGCAGGCAGTAGAATGCATAGAATGTAGAGAGAAGGAAGCTGAACGCAGCATAACTATTAACCCTTCACAAAGCGTCGGGACAGCATAGGTCAGGCTACACACTATTGGCTGTCATAAAAAGGTGCTTTCTGGAATATCAGTGCTCAATCAGTAAATGTACAGCGGGCTGCAATTTTCAGCTGTGTAATTTGGCAGGCTGCAGCGAAGAGATCAGCGGCTGCGATCGCCAAGTATAACATACCCCCATGTCGTATAATGTGGCTTTAGCTTTAAGTGAACAGGTGATTCGAAATTGTCCCTTACGATGGGCTGGCACCCATTGCTTGTTGGGATAGGCTCCAGCTGCTCTGGTTATGCGGGTTATAAAAGATCAATGTATCAATGAATACTAATCCGTTTTGCTCTAAGCAACTCTCCTTCACGTCACCAATCATTAAAACAAAGAAACATTCTGCATAGTTACAATTACAGGTTAGCTTACTGTTTCAGATTTACCTTAAGATAGATTATTTCAACTTGTATATCAACTTTTATATTCGGTATTTTCCTTTTTTACATGTTCGATAGCTGCTCGCAAAACACATCCTCAGTAGTCAGCATGGGCGATTGAAGTGGCAGCTGAGCTTCTGCCTGCATGTGCCTCTTGCATGGCGGTCTGCAACAATCTCCTTCACACGTCACTCACAGCCCTTTTACAGCATACTTAAAAAGCAAAAATGGGATATTTGTCTATTAGATGAAGTAAATAAAACATTAAACACATCCGACTTTCAAAATAGCTACCCAGTTCCCAAATGCACCTGAATGATATATCAAGAAAGTGCTTATTTTTGCCACAATTACAATAAGCAACCAAATAAACCAAAAAAAAAACAATGTTTTCTGTTAACATAATTTTTGTACTTTTTTGTGATGTCAAAGCTTTAAATATGTTGGTGTAGGTTAGAATGACCTCATATTGTAACTTTATGTTACAAACAATTTACAATATTTGGCATTTATATATTGTGATAGATAGAGGTCTCCGTGACCCCTTGAACCCTTAGACTAGACGTCAGACACCAGGTAAAAAGTCCAAATATAATATTTATTATTATAAATAAGTGCACAAAGCACCCTCCTCTCCACAATACTCAATAATAATAATAATAATAATAACAATAAATAATAATCCTCCACACTCCCAGACGTGTTGCCACCCTTCCACCCAGCTCAGCTCAACGTCTGGGATTTCCCATCGTCCTTTTATACACCCTGACCCGGAGGTGTTCCTGTCCAATCCGTCCACAGTTCCTTATCCCTTCCGGGTCAGGGTAAACAGTCCTTTTCTTCAACCCGGGAGCACATCGTTTCTTCCTGTCACGTGACCGTGACGTACTCCCAGGTTATAGGGCGCATAAGAGTCCACGAGCCCCCCTACAGCGACTCCCGGTGGCCCCCAAGGTATCCAGCAGGGCTGTGTATAAAAACTACATAGTCCAGGCGGCCCTGCTGGAACTCGGGGCACGTCCACGCTGCTGGGAGAGCTCCTCCTGGCGGCCTGGGGGTGAGGACCGGAGTAAAAAGCCGGCAATCCTTCACAATATACATGTAAATATGTAGCAGTGCAGTTGTGATTTCTGAAAATTAAATCTTTTTTTATGGTTTGCTTGCCCCCCAACCCCCAAATCCCCCCCACCACACCCATCCTAAATATCAAACTCTGCCCATAATTCAGGCCCTTAATTCAGTAGTTTGTAGATGCCCTCTTTGCAGTAATCAAAACCTTGAGTCTTCTTGGTTAAGTCTCTACAAGCTTTGTAAATCTGGACTTGGACAGTTTATCCCATTCTTCCTGGTAGACCTTTTCAAGCTCTGTTAGACTGGATGTTCTATCGGTTTTAAGTCTGGGCTTTGCCTGAGCCACTCAAGGACAGTGAGAGACTTGTCTCGAAGCCACTCCAATATTATTTTGGCTGTTTGCTTCAAGCCATCGTCATGCTGAAAGGTGAACCATTGCCTCAGGTCAGAGGTCGCATGCACTCTGGACACAGTTTTCTTCAAGGTCCTCTCTGTATTTGGCAACATTCATCTTTTCCTCAATTCCAACCAGTCTCCCTGTCCCTGCTGCTGAGAAGCACCCCTACAGTATAATGTTGCTCCCACTATGCTTTACTGTAGGGATGGTATTGGCCAGGTGATAAAAGTGCCTGGTTTTCAACAGACATAAACGTCTACCCAAAAGAGTTCAATTTTGTTCTCTTCTGACCTTAAACTGTCATATGCCTTTTTCTCAATGCCTTTCTTCTGGCCACCTCCACTCCTCTCCTCCGAACTCCGTCCACTTCTCTTCCGACTCCAGCCATCGAATGGAGGAAGGCGGCCCCTTTTATAATCACCCGGACGTGCTCCAGGTGCTTCCCAATGAGCGGAAGTGGCAGAAGTGCCGGCTGTGCGCCTGGAAGCACTCCGGGTGTTCCTGGTCTTCTTCCTCTCAGCACTTCTCGGTGTGGCAGAAGTGCTGAGGGCCAGGGCTCCTCAGGCATCATTCTAGCCACTCTACCATTAACACCTGACAGAGTTCTGCTGAGTTGTCCTTCTGACAGGTTCTTCCATTTCAGCAGAGGATTTCTTAAGCTCTGTTAAAGTGACCATTAGGAGGTCATCTCCTTAACCAAGGCACTTCTTGAGTGTTTTTTTCAGTTTGGCCAGATAGGAAACTATAAGAGCCCTGGTGTTTCCAAACGTCTTCCATTTCACAATTATTGAGGCCACTGTCCTCCTTGGGAAGACTTTAGAAATGGGTTTCCCTGATGTATGCCTCACCACAATTTGATTATTGAGGTCTACAGAGCGTTCCTTGGACTTCACAGCTTGCTTTGTGTCCTGACAAGCTGTGTGAATTATGAACCTTCTATACACAGATTTATGCCTTCCTAAATGATGTCCAGTCAATTCAGTTTGCCACAAGTGGACTCCAGTCAGATTCTAGACACATCTCAAGGAGAATTAAAGCAAGCAGAACGTACCTGAGCACAGTTTAGACTACCACAGGCAGAGGGTCTGAATACTTCAACAAACGAGACATTTCTGTTTTTAATTTTAAAATATTTGCAAACCTTTCTTAAAAACATATATTCACTTTGTCATTATGGATTACTGTCTGCAAATTTAAGGGCAATTTAATTCATTTAAAAATAAATCTACAACACAATACAGTGTGCAGAAAATGAAGGGGTCTAAATTGATTAAATAAATGCTTAGGAAGATGTTAAATAGCACCTTTTTTAAACTTTGGCCAGATTCTTACAATAGTGGCAAAGGAAGAATCATTTTAAGTGACTGTAACAAATGCAACATTTTTGCCAATATGAAAGTTAACCTTGACCTGAAGGAAATCGATGAAATTCTGCCCAGAATAAATTATTTGAGGACCCTGAGACTGCAAAACTAAGATTCAGCACAGCTTCAGTCTAATATCATTACGAGAGTAATTGAGTGAACGCCACCCCTGCGGGTTCAATAATGGACGGCTACTGGATTAGGCGGGCTTGAGAATATTACGTAATGTTATGTCATGTTGCGTTAGGAATTGCTTGAAAGATTTGTGCTAAATTACCGGCTTGTGCTGCACTACAAGTAAGCCAAGTGTTTTAACCGGAGTCAAGTAAAAGCAGAAATAAACTAAAAGCAATCTGTTCATGCAGTTACTTTCAGTCCCGAAGGCTTTAAAAATGTATTTGGTGAAATTTACCTCACATACGGTTTCTGCACAAAGTACTTTTAGAAAGGAAAGCAGTAACAACTCCACATAACTTATCTTTAAAACACACACTATTTTCTTAATGTTGACAGGGCCATCCTAACCTATGGGCACAATGGGCACTGGCTGGGTGCCCCAGGAGCATAGGGGCCCATGATGTTTCTGATGCCTATGTCTGTTTCTGTGTTTCTAACAGGCGGCCGGGGGCCTATGATGCTGTTAAGACGGCTCTGAATATTGAGCCTGTTTTTCAGTTGACTTGTACAAATGAAGCCAAGACAAAAGGTGAATAACCCTAGCCAAACACTCTAAAAATGGGTCATCTATATTACTAAACCACAGTTTAATTTATGCACAGTGGATGCACCAAAGCGCATGCACACTGTGCCCCAGAGTCAAACGCAGCGGCTTCCCAGAGTCAGTTGGTGGTGCCCAAACAGCTCAACCTGTAAACTAAACTTGCTCTAATCCACTGTGCCAGCAATCTGTGTGGCATGTTCAATTATGATTCCTAAAAGTAAACGACGTCTACCTAACGACACAACCACAGAACAACAAAGACGAGACCGCATGGATAAAAACAATACATGGAGGCTCCTACAACGCGCTTCAGACACACCAGAAGCAAAGACGTCACGGCTCCACAATGAAAGAGCTCAACTAACGGAAATACAAAACAAGCCCGTATGGATAAACACAATGAACGAGCGCGCCCACAACACGCTTCTGACTCAGCAGAGGCAAAGGAGGCATGGCTCCAAATGGAAGGAGCTCAACGATTAGTAATACAAACACGAGCCCGTATGGCTACGACCTGTAAACGAGCCCGAATGGATAAAAACAATGAACGAAGGCGCCCACACAAAGAAACCGCTTTAGTACAAATAGGTTTATTTAATTAAATGAAAACTTTACCATGGCTACGACCTGTGAACTAAACGTGACGTAAAGCGTGCACGCCAGGTTGTACAGCCGCCCGAACGCGACCACCCACACCACCGCATATACCACGTTCGTTTAATAATGTGGCAAATGAACTTTCCTAGAACGCACCCACCGTCCATGATATTTCATCCCTCCAAATATCGGAGGGAACAGAAAGTGATTGCATTTCTTGGATTTGCGATTTTTCGAGAATCGCGGGCTTGCTAGTTTCTTTCTAACCAACAAATGTGACTGGAAAAGAGTATGTAATCACCATTTGCCATCCATGCTGATACACTTGTATATCCTCTATGGATGCAAACATCAGGGATACTCTTCCAGGAACCAACACATTTACACACGTTGCTCTCTTCTAAGTAAAAAATATTTAATAGTGCAATAAGAATAATTTTAATTGCATGAAGGATGTTTTTAAATGCTGTGTGGCAGCATGATCTGCAGCTGTAAAAATCAATTATGATTTATGGAAATGTGGTTTAATGTTTAATGTGGTTCTTGTGTCTTCTTTCAGTATGCAGTCCACCATCAAAAGAAATTGGCTGTCTTGATCCGGTATGTCCACATTCCTTGAACCATGAAAACGATACTGTGTTTTAATAAATAGAATAAAAACTGTGTTGAAATTCCTAAAAAAAACGTTTTTTCTGACCAAATTAGTTAAGATGTAGTAAAGAGTAAAACTGTTAGGCAAGTTGGTGCACAACAGACTCACAGCAGAAGGATTTCAGCACCCCAGAACTGCGGTAAATGACCAATCATCCTCAAGTGTTCGGAAAAATGAAGCTTTTCTGCCACCTTGTGGTAAGTCGTTTAAATAACACTCTGGCTCTCCTGAAATCCCGTGATTTTAAAGTGCACACACCGAGTTAAAAACTGGGACTTGGCGTTATTCAGAGCTCATCCTTTCTGGTGGAATTGTGACAGGTATCTGGTCACATTTACAGGTAATCTAATCTAGACATTGTTAAAATATCTGACTACGTCACCTAGTTTTATTAAGAGACTGGGAACTCTTGAAATTTAACGATATTAGCATACAGGTTTCTTTAAATTGGGCAGTGAGTAAACACACAATGAAAGACACAACAGTAATTTCAGGAAAGGCAACAGTAACTTCTATTACACAAGACAATATAAAGTACATTAAAAAATCTAACAATATCAGGAACGAAATTCCTTTTTTAAGCAAGGAAAGCACACAGTCCACACTCGCGTACTTTACACAAATCTGGAAAATTCCACCAGGTGGCAGTGCGAGATATTATCACGGTGAGAATAGGTTCGGCTTCGCTGTGTTGTGAATTGCCTGGAACCAGGCCTGGCCTTAGGCATAGGCGAAGTAGGCGACCGCCTAGGGCCCCGGCGTCCGGGGGACCCCGGATTGACGGTGGCCAGGCCCCCGGCCCGCCCCTCCCCTCGCATGTTTAAATCACGTGGGCCAGCAGGGTGATGACCTCATAACGTTACAAGAAAACGTCTCCTTGGTCTAATTTTCACGCATTTCGCAGAGCTTCCAGGGGGGCTCCGTCCCCCTCAGGGGGCCCGTAGACCCCCCTTTCGCCTAGGGCCCCATAATACCTAAGACCAGGCCTGCTGGAACACTCATTAAATTCCAATGACACCTTACCACAATATCTCTGGAAAGGACGTTTAAAGATTAAATCCATCAATCCAGGGATGTGTCCATTCCAGCAAGCATTGGGCATGTGGCTTCCCTCTCTCGCTGGGCCCACAACCGGCATCTTCTTGTGGAGCTGTCTCTTCCTCCGTGGAGGTAAGACTTGCTGTCCTTGTGTCTCACGTTGTACCAGCCACGTACCCGAGTCTACCTGCGAGCCCCTGTGCTCCGTGTGAGTGTCTTGGCAGTGTTCTCAGTGGACCATCCCTCACCCCTGCCTTCTCCTGCCTAGACGTTTAAATCTCCTTCTGTCCCTGCCTAGATCAACAGGGGGATGGAGTAAACAATGACACATCCACATTTCCTGGGTTTAACAAATAATGTAAACACAGGTTAACAAAAAGTATTGATACCAACTATCAATGAGTACACATATGCTGATTAGAAACCGATATTCTCAGACATGTTAATTTCTGAGTTAGGTAAATGCAAACATTTTCCAAGGAAGGAGCAGTTCTTTTATCACAATTTTGTATTGTTTGTATACTTAAGCAGTTCAAACTTCAAAGCGGTGATTCTTTTGCAGGACAGCAACTACATATCCTGTAGACAGCCATCACAATAATCAGTAACAGGATTACCCTGGAATTTTGCTTTTTAACTTCTCACCCCTGTCCCAACAATGGGTGCCCAATGCTTCTTCATCTACTGTGTTTTAAATGTAATATTTACATGTTCCTTTGCCTAAGAGAGAAACAAAACCACCCAGTGTATGTGATTCTGGCAGAATCATTTTGCTGCCAACTTTGTCTCACTGCTAAACACATTTTTCAAAAGGGATATTTGTGGCTGCCCTTTGTTATCTTTCTTCTTTGGGAAATTCTGTATCTATTTTTTTAAGGAAGTAATGCACATTTTCCGATTCTTGCGGTTAAGAATTGATTACAATTTAATTATCAGATTGGTGTCTAATTCAAACCTTGTCAGCAACTGCAAATGGCAAAGTAATAATTATTCCTTCCATCCATTTTCAGAACTCACCTATCTGTTGATGTACAGGAACCAGTAAGTATCCCCAAGCTGAAGAACACAAATTGGGCGGGGCAGATGTAGGTGGAGTCAGATGTAGGCGGGGTTTAATGTATGAGGAATGAGGGTTGTTTAAAGAGTGACGGTAATTGAATACTTTCGACACTGTTTAAATGCCTCTAAAAAGTCTACACTCAGACACCTATTTGGTCAAGAATGGCTTATCATCTTCTTCTGTCACTAGACAAAGTCCTTACTATCAGCAAATATGAAGTCATTGCAATCTGTCAAATCATGGGATCTGAAAGGAAGATTTTGCTATAAAACCTGAAAGCTAAGAACACTTAGAAAACAAAGTGATTTATTTATTTATTTATACTGACAAGTCTTAATACATATTGTTCTGCCAGATAAACTGAGCAACACCGGGAGATGCATGTAAAAAACAAAACACACACAAAAAAAAAAAAAAAAGATAGAAAGAGAAATGAAATGAAAGCCCAAAATGAGAGACATAAATCAACACAATGAAAAACTTTGAGTTCTTTAGATCAGTGGTATTTGCAAATCAGGTAAGGATTTAAACTCATAGCTGTTGATTTATCCCATCGAGTTGATTATGCATGGGTCATGACCTCAGAGGCCACGCCCCTAGCAATGCTGGAAGCAAACCCAACGACGAAATTAAACACTGGCAGTGATTGAGGACCCAAAATCATAACAAATCATGACACATATAGTGCATATACAATCATTTAACACTGTGCCTCAGGGTTTTGGATCATAATAATTTACTTTTCTAATGCAAAAATAAGAATGGTGATCTGTGTTACCAAATGATTTGTTCTAGTGAATGCCTAAATACTATATATGAGTAACAATAAACTTTGATTTGTTGTGCTATGATATAAACTCATGCATTTCAGATGGAAAGAAACTGCATTTGATATTTCATGTAACTAGATGTGAATTCTTTTATTTGCTTATTTGTTTTGTTAAATTTCGTTATATTAGGAAAAAAATATATGTGCAGTAGAGTCAGTAGTGTCTTATATGATAATCTGACATAATCAGTAATCATAGACAAATATCTCGATGCATGCTCAATAATCCAGGTAAGGAAATCCTAGAAATTTGATTCTGTTCATCTGGACAAAGTTTTTAAGTGGGAGAAATATTTCGAGACTTATCCAAGTCTCTTCCTCAGTCTCAATTGACTGCAGGTTTCCCCAACCTTATAAACAGTACCTTTGCTTAATCACAGAGACTAGCACCATTGACAAAGGGCCAGTTGATCAGTGATATGCAAATTGTCCACTGATTAGTAGACGTGTGAACCATTCATAGAGGGTTGAGAGAAGGATGCCAGCAGAGAGAAGGTTGCCAGACAGAAACTAAAGATGTGGACAAATGGGTGAAGAACTTGTCTGACAAACAACTCACCCAAGCAGAGAAAAACGTCCTTTCTAAAGGGTTAAATTTTGTGGTCACACCGAAACAAATCCCGCTAGTGGAACTGATTACAGCCACAGAATCTGCTATCAGAAACAACAACATTGCTGATTTGGAAGCTGAACAACTGCGGATAAAAGTTTCGGCATGTCTCAGCAATGCAAAACCCCCTGCATCCAATATCAGCATTGAGGAGAGGAAGGCCCTCACGGCACTCAGCAAGGACAACAACATCATCATCCTTCCAGCGGACAAGGGGAGATGCACAGTTGTGCTAAACCAGACAGACTACCATGAGAAAATTTTGTCTCTGCTCAGTGACAAAAATACTTATGAGCCCTTAAAGCGAAATCCAGGTAGTGGTTACAAGAAAAAGGTGATAGATTGTCTTAAGCAGTTAGTTCAGGACAATGCTATTGACCGGACCACATACCACAGATTATACCCAGGGGAATCTACACCAAGTCTGTATGGTTTACCAAAAATACACAAACAGGGTGCTCCTTTAAGACCCATTGTCTGCATGATCAATTCAGTCACGTATAACATCTCCAAGTTCCTGGCTGCTGTTCTTAACCCGGTGGTAGGCAGCTCAAAACACCACATTCAGAACACATTGGATTTCGTGGAGAAAGTGAGAGAGGCCATTATGGAGGCAGAAGAAACCTTGGTCTCATTTGATGTTACATCTCTATTCACTTGTGTCCCAGTGACTGAAGCAGTGGAGGTAGTACGTAAGAGATTACAGAATGACCCCACTCTCAGTAAAAGAACCTCTCTCAATGCAGACCAAGTGTGCCTGCTTTTGGAACTGTGTCTTCAATCAACATATTTCATATACAAAAGCCAGTACTACAGGCAGAAGCACGGGTGTGCCATGGGTTCACCTGTTTCACCTATAGTAGCCAATCTATATATGGAAGAAGTGGAAAAGAGGGCTCTATCATCCTATCCTGGAACACCACCGAGCCATTGGTTCAGATATGTGGATGACACCTGGGTGAAAATCAGATCTCAGGAGGTACCACAGTTCACAGGCCACATCAACGGGGTGGACAAACACATCAAGTTCACCAGAGAGGATATGGAAAATAACAAGCTAGCCTTCTTAGACTGTGAAATTTCCATCGTCAACGGGGGACATTTGAAAGTAGATGTGTACCGTAAACCCACACATACGGACCAGTATCTAAGGTTTGACTCTCACCATCTACTAGAGCACAAGCTAGGTGTCATTAGGACTCTACAACACAGAGCTAACACCATTCCCACAGACTCAGAGGCCAGGGAAGCAGAAGAACACCACGTTAAAAAGGCCCTGAGTAAATGTGGATATCCCAGCTGGTCCTTTGTCAAAGCAGGGAGGACACCTAAAGAACGCTCCAAGCGATTCATGAGAGAGGAAGGACATCCACTGCCTAAGCGAAAACCCTTAGTGATCCCGTATGTGTCAGGAGTATCGGAACAGCTGAGGTGCATTTTCTCGAAACACCGGGTCTCAGTGGCTTTCAAACCCCAAAACACGCTACGCCAAAGATTGGTCCATCCCAAGGATCGGGTCCCACGGCACAAACAGAGTAACATAGTTTACGCAGTTAAGTGCCAGGAGGAGTGCTGTGAATTGTACATCGGGGAAACCAAGCAGCCACTGGCTAAGCACATGTCACAACACAGAAGAGCTTCCTCGTCAGGCCAGGACTCCGCAGTCTATTTACATCTACAGGATAGTGGTCACTCCTTTAAAGATGAAGAGGTGCACATCCTGGACAGGGAGGAGCGCTGGTTTGAGAGAGGAATCAAGGAGGCCATTTACGTGAAAAAGGAACGACCATCTCTGAACAGAGGAGGGGGCCTAAGGGTACATCTGTCGCCATCTTACAATGCTGTGATTGCAGCCATTCCTCAACCCTCTATGAATGGTTCACACGTCTACTAATCAGTGGACAATTTGCATATCACTGATCAACTGGCCCTTTGTCAATGGTGCTAGTCTCTGTGATTAAGCAAAGGTACTGTTTATAAGGTTGGGGAAACCTGCAGTCAATTGAGACTGAGGAAGAAACTTGGATAAGTCTCGAAATATTTCTCCCACTTAAAAACTTTGTCCAGATGAACAGAATCAAATTTCTAGCATAGACAAATATTTTTTGCCAAGGTTATGAATATTATGATGCTTCATAAATTATATCTAAATTTCCTGTTAAATTAAAAAAACAAAAAATAAAAGTAGGCACTATCTTGTGTCCAGAATTAAAATTTAATAAATCCTATTCCATAGTGTGTCCCTTCTCCTCTTTTGCACCACTGCCCAACAAAAGGTTTGTGCAGATCACTGGCCTCAGGGTCTGTCCTTGGACCATTAAACTAGTGGCGTAGATTCTAAAATGTCAATAGTTGGTAAATTTGTGAAATTTACAGACAATACCAATGTAGAAAAGACAACAAATGTAGAGAACACAGCAAAAACAATTCAAGATGACATTGACACGGTGCAAAACTGGGTGAACACATGGAAAATGCAGACTGATGTAGGGAACTACAAAGTATGATATATAGGAAAAAGGATTGTTAATTAAAAATGCAAGATGACATTTTAAATATAATGATCTATCTCTGAGAGGATTTTAGGGATTAACATTAATTCATTCCAGGGAGATAGACATTTTAGAATGCCTATCCCCACACACCCCAAGTCGTAACCTTAGATCTTTTAATAGCAGTCTGGTTATAATTCCAAGAGCTAAGCATAAAAGAAGTGGTGAGGCAGCCTTTTGCTGTTATGCACCAAAAATCTGGAATACTTGACCAACAGAGATATGCCAAGGCTAATAGTGTGGAACATTTTCAAAAACTACTAAAATCCTATATTTTAATTTGGGTTTCTCTTAACTATATGTTAGTTTTACACCACCACCACCTGTCTGAGGCACTGCACAGCCACCTGTGGTGCTCAAATGAAAGCGGGTGCCCAAGCTGTCCACAAGACCCACTGCACAAAATCCAGGAAACAATGAGAAATGACTGAAGAACATTTATGTCAGTTAGAACACTAATTTGGGCCTGGGTGGTCTTTTGGCCTTGAAACCCCTGCAGATGTTGAATTTTCTTCTCCACTTATCTGGAGTTTTTCTTTTTGTTTGCTTTTTTTGTCCTCCCAGCCATGTGACCTTATCATTAGACTCATCTTTAGAAACTTAGAATATGTTATTATATATAACGGGGCTGTACTTTTAGACTGTACTTATTAATTATCTATGTAATGTAAGCTTATATAGTTTATTGCTTGTTACAGTTTGGGCCTGTGTAGCCTCTCTTTGGAGTTTGGGTCCAGGGTGCCTGGATGAGTTCTGTTCTTGGGACAGTCAAGTACAGTCTTGGCCTGGATTCTTGTTGTTTTGAAGCTTTATCACTGTTTTCACCATTTTGTGTTGCTGAATCATAACAATTGGGACAACTTAGCTAAGAATTAAAAAGAGAAGCTTGATGAACTGAATGTTTGTCAATCTCCTTACTTCTTAAATAAAACATTCTCAATTTTATTTGTAATAATCTTTTAGAATTGAATTATGGAATCCATCTCTGAGCACATGGAGCACATCCCAAGCTACCACAAAGGAATAAAACCTGTTTTGTAAATTTAAAAGTAAAATATTTAAAAAAGTAGAAACAATGAAAACAGATAAACAGTGGTTAGCATTGCTGCTAGGTTTGAGTTTCACCCTTCTCATCTGTCTTTGTTTAAGTCTGCACATCTTCTCCGTATCTGCATTGGTTAACTAATAACTGTAAACAGGGCTGGTATGAATGAGTATACATGTAGGTTACCCTAACATGAACTGACAACGCACACAGGGCATGTTCTTGCTTTGAGCCCATTGTTGTTGAAATAGGATCTGTCCCCTAGAGCCCTGTGGTCTCAAAAATTGATGTGTTGTCTTAAACATTACTAATGTCCTTCCTTTATTTTTCTGTTATGATGCAAAAAATGCGCTGTGACATTTATCACCTGGCAATCCGATTACTGCAAGTGACTTTTCAATATCTTGCGTCATTAACAAATTACAGCAAAGTTCACTGTGCTACAGAAGTTCTGATATCAACCAAACACAATGGACAAAAGGTTTGAAAACACTAGCTTCCAATATGAGTCCATGTTACCTTCATAACTTTGCTAGTGCCTTATAAAGGTGTTAACTTTATGGCACTCCAGACTATCATTCATATTTACATAGCCTTATATCAGCTAGCCAGTGTCACACATGCGTGCATGGGAGGCAGTAGGGGGGTCTGGCTAATGCTGAAACACTGGTATAGAAGGGGCCTCTTCTCCCATCCTTACAGGAGCTAGTGTTGTTCCTCTTCCAGCTCCAAACCAGGCCATCACCCCCCTCCCCTCCCAATTACATCACTTCCAATTTTCCTCCAGATGACCTGCCTCTTCCTTCCCCTCAGCTATAAAAACCCACCACCTTTGCTCTGCACTCAGTCCTCTTTTGTGACTCAGTCCTAATTGACTACTTGGTGCAGTATCACACAGCTCTTTACCCTCATCTACTTTCTGAAATATATGGGGTGGATCCCCAAACCTTTATCTTTGTGTTCTCTTTTCATTACACCAGATTTATGAGATCCTGCGACGTCAACCTTCTCTCCAGTCCTCTTTAACTGTAACGGCTCTGCTTTGTGGGACTATTTTCTTAGGTCAGCCTGTGAGAGCCCAAAAGAGGTTACATTCAAATCCACTTAAAAATTTGTCTTTAACCGTTTGTATTATAAGTCATCTATATAGTTGATTTTTTAAATAATGCCTTTGTATTCCTTCAGGTACGTCTCCCACTTTCCAAATTCTAATTTGATCTGGCCTTAGTAAACCTCTGTCTTAATGAAAGTGTTGGGCCCTCCATGACCCAGAATTGGATTTACTGTACTAAATGAATGAATGAATGAATGAATCTCCTTTAATTCTTTGAAAAATACATTTATTAGTTTTGCAAAAAGTGCTGTTTAAAACAAATTTTACTGAATAAATTCAATAAAATTTCCATAACAGTAATTTTTTGAAAAATCAGTATTATATGATTCAATTTACAAAAAAGGAGAAATACAGAGAAAAGTAAAAGTTATCCATATTCAACAATATGTGATTAATTTTTTTTATAACAAACTCAACACAAATATTTTGAAGAATTGATGTAATTGTCTAAAATATGCATGTTAAATGTTTCTTTGGTACTGTGTCTCTCTGGAAAATCCTTGGGTCGTTGGTTTGACTTTGTGTCGAATGAGCAGTTTCTCATGTAGTCCCGAATGAGGCACATTACCTGCATTGTGAGGGAGCGTCAGTTACAGTACTACAGCCATGTGGCACATTTCCCAGAGGGTGATCCAGCTCGTAAGATTCTCATTGTTGGGGACCCGAGTGGCTGGGCCAGGCCAAGGGGTCGCCCACGTAACACCTGGCTGAGGCAGATAGGGGGTCATTTCCAGAGGGTGGGACTGGACCGCGTGTTTGCCTGGGGGGCTGCCAACCGGAATCCCAAGCTGTTTCGTCGTGTAGTGGGTGCGGCAACACACTGTACCAGTGCATGCTCCCCAACTTGACTTGACTTGGTTTCTGCCTTCATATACAAACACATACAGATTTGGAATGTGACAATGCTTGCATTTACTCAAACTCCCCATAACTGTGATTTGGAATAAAAATTGAGAAAATACATGGATACAACTAAAGTAAACTTATTTAGATAACTACAAACAGCAAATTACCCCCTTGGAACAGTGAACTCTGTTAATGGTTCCATTTAAAATTTATATTGACTTATTGATCAGTTGTTTAATTCAATGGACAAAGTGTAGTGTTTACTTTAGCTCTTCATCACTCAGTGTGGCCATTCTGCATTGGCCAGTTCCCAGGTGAAAAGACCTCTTCTTGTATCCTCTTGGATAGGCACATCAATCACTAAAACATCAATCAGAACTTAAGGTTTAATTTAAACAAATCTATTAGCAACAAGCACCATCACAAGGCACTTTACAAAGAAATAAAGAAACAATTACAATGCAGGATTCGTGCAGTACTTAGAAAAGATTTATTTGTCAGTAGTGCCAGATGACCTCAAGGCTCTAAACTAGCATCACCTAATAAATGAATAATAATTCCCTTAAAGTTGACAAGAAAAAAAGAGAATTGTATTTACTACCAGCAAGCAAAAAAGTGAGAATTTTAGAAATAAAGTAGGCCATCTAGATTTACAAATGAGTAAAGAATCCAGGTGCCACTTTAGAGTCAGAGCTAAACTTTAAATCACTCTTTCAGCACATTACTAAGACTGCATTCTTTCACTTAAGAAACATTGCACAAATTAAATATTTTATATCACTGCAAGATGCTGAAAAGTTAATAGATACTTTTGTCTTTAGCCATTGTGGCCATGCAAGGAATGAAAAGTAACTCAGGAGGATTGTTGAGGACCCAACCCGGACATAAATACAAACAAAAAAGACACGTAATGGTGCAATTTGTAATTAATGAAAACAAAGATAGCTGCTGTGGGGTTCTCAAGTTCTGATTTGCCTTGTTGGCTCTTGGTCTGGTGAGGGAGCTCCATCTCTTGGGCTGCATGGTCAGCAAAAGACGCCTCTTTCCAACTGGCTCAGAATTTATGGGGCTGTGAGTGGAAGGGGAGGAGTCGGTTGCCCTCACCAAGAGTTTTCTTGGCCCGGTGGACGGAAGAGGAGAGGTCATGATTAGCACCAACACCTCCTATTGTCCCAGAGGGGTATTACATACTTCTGATGAGCATTGAAGGTGATTCTCCAAAAAAAAAAAGAAAAAAAAAGACATAACTTGGATGCAATTAGTCCAAAAATGTGACAGGAATTTAAAGTAAAAATATAAGCGTATCTCACCAGTATTAGCATCTTTACACTCATTGTCTGTGGCTGTAATCAGACTGATTATAAAATACCTTTAATTGTATATAAGGCTCTAAACAATCTGACAACCTTTTTAAATTTTGGAGTGCTTGCCAGGTGGCTGGGAAGTCTTTCGGCCTTGGAACCCCACAGGATTATTCAACATCCTGCCAACTGAAGTTTCTTATTTCCTGTCCTCCCTGGATATCTGATTATAGTTTTTGTTATTAAGCTGGACCTTATGATTCTCTACTGCTATACATTTCTGTTCTTTAGTATACACCTTCTATTATAACTCTGTTTAGCCATTAATATTGCACAGCACTTTGAGCTACAGTACTTTCATGTATGAAAACTTGTTATAGAAATGTTTTTTGTTTAGTTAACAAAATATGCTGAACCATTACTAAAAATTTGAATGATTCAGCATCTTTGACTGATAAATCCAAATTAAGGCTTCTTTCTTTCTTTCTTTCTTTCTTTCTTTCTTTCTTTCTTTCTTTCTTTCAGATCTGATCTGAAAAAATGTAGTAGGCCCTACTGTTTTTATTTTTTAAAAAAAGTTTATATGATAAGATATTACAATTCATGCCCACTGTGATAAAAACACAGACCAGACATCATAAAAATGTTTGCGGCAGCCACCTGTATAATATCCCTGGTTGCAAAAGGTTTTGGGATTGAAAGAGATTTTCACAATACGGAGTCCAAAACAGAACTGATTCCTTTGTGGTAAGATGGCGGCCTTAAAGGCCCATATAGGAAGTGACATCATTGGGGGGCAGGGTTGGTTGAGTGACGTCGTCTGGACCGGAAGTGATGTCATTGAAGGGGTGTGGCATATGAACTCAATTCCTCTTCTGGCAGCACTTCCGGTTGTGGCGGAAGTGCTGCATGTCCAGGCTCCTGAGCTGTCCAGGCGCCCTCTGGTGGTGGCAACGGACCCCTGCCAGGTTGAGCTTCTAAGCTCCAGTTCCATGGCCCCAATGTAAATCAGGGGGACTGCCCTCTCATGTCCCGGGGGAGGTACTGCTGGTAATATGTCCACTCCCCCAGTCTTCTTTTCAAAAGGGCGTCCCAGCCGTCCATCACAATAGCTAGAAACTGCACATTGTTTATGCAGATCATATTCCTAATCGATGAAATGGAATGAATGACAATTTGAATATATATCTTACGCATCCAAACCACACTTCAGAGACTGAAGCTACACTTTATTATGAGTTTTATGAAGGCTCACTGTTGATGTTCTCCATAAATTCAACAGTAGCAGACTGACTCAGACTTTCCTGCCTTCTTCTTCTTCTGGGTCATATCTGGTCCATTTTGTGAGATGGGAAAATGCTGCTGCTGTTGTTAGAGCTCGATGCCATGGAAAATATTGTAAATAGTAAGAATAATGGAAAGTTTAGTCTTCCTCCTTTTACGCTCACTCTACGGCATGTTCTCTTTAAATCAGACACTCTTTGGGTCTTCCAAGGTATAACAATGCTAGAAGATTTTTTAACTGTCTTTTCAGGTGCAACTATGTCAACAGCAGCCCTCACTTTAGTATTAAATCTTTCCACCTTACTATTTACATTCTCCTCGCTATTATAGTTGGCACTATAAACGGACTGATTGGTTAGAATGTTGTAAGTTTTAAAGTTGCTGATGAGTCAAAGAAGCGTTTTTTAACAATATGCTTCTCATGAGTGTTTTCTATCATTATTCTATATTAAAAAGTAGAAGAAAATGGTCTGAAAGACCCGTATCAATGACCTGCTTTATATCAACTTTTAGTCCTTTAGTAATTACTAAGTCTAACGTATGACCTGCTTTATGTGTAGGCTGATTAACGAGCTGTCTCAAATCAAGAGTCCAGGAGGTTCATAAATTCTTTTACTTTCTGGTCACATTGATTATCTACATGAAAATTAAAGTCGCCGACTATTAAGAGTGCGTCATAGTTCGTAATTAAGATTGACATCAAGTCAGAGAATTCCTCAAAGAAAGACGCGTTGAATTTAGGAGGTCTATACACGGATAATACTAGAATGTGAGAATCTCCCTGAATAACAATGGCGAGATACTCAAAAGACTTGAACTTACCAAAACTGATTTTTTACATTTTAACCTGCTAGAGTAAATGTTTGCTAGCCCTCCACCTCTCTTTCCTTGGCGATCAGCACGAGTAAAACTGTAATCCGGAGGCGCAGATTCGATTAAAACAGCTGCGCCATCTGAGCTAAGCCACGTTTCACTTAGTGCAATAAATCTATTTTTTTTTCACTAATAATGTCGTTGATAAAAAACGTCTTGTTAGTTAAAGCTCTAATATTTAATAGTGCCATATTCAATGTTTCGGAGGAGCAGAGATGAATACTATGTGCGTTATTGATATAGGGAACAGGAATTAAGTTATTTTTATTAGCGCCGCTCTGCGTGTATTTTTTATTTAATTTATGATCTGTTTTTACAGTTTTAATACATTGTTCATCTAAAGTAGTAACTTTAATTAAATTATTGGCGTTTATGCCGTATTGCCTAGGTTTTCTATGTGCATTAAGATTGGTTATTACAGTATTTATGTTGCGCACTTTTATGGAAGATTTTTTAAACAATTATCATGACCAAACACAGGAGTGGCATTTCGGAAGGGTTAAAAGCAGAGATAGATAGTCAAGATAAACGAATTACCTTCGATATATTTTCGGAGAGGACCCGGGCGCCGAAGCTGTTCGGATGCAGGCCATCTCGCTTGAAGAAACGCGGTCTTTCCCAAAAGAGGTCCCAGTTGTTAATGAACCCGATGTCTTGATTCTTGCAGAAGCCCTGCAGCCAGTTGTTTAAACCAAGCAGACGACTGTAATACTCGTTTGATCGTCTGACGAGAGGGAGTGGACCCGCGATGAATATCTTTGCCGATGGGTCCTCTCCTTTGTGTCTTAATTAATGCAGTGAAGTTTGCCTTGAGGATCTCCGACTGTCGGTGCCTTATGTCGTTTACGCCAGCATGTATAACAATGGCTCCAACTGCCCTGTTCTTGTAGATCGCCGGTGCACGTCTCGTCACATCTCGGACACGAGCACCGGGGAAAACAAGAAACAAAAGATTTTCTATTAGGGCAAGTGATATTGAGGTTCCTAACAATAGAATCACCTACCACAATTACATCACCAGGAGCTGAAGGCGAACTGGGGACGCTTAGAGGGTCAAACCGGTTCTGGGTTACGATGCTTGCCTGTGCCGATGGAGGTGTTCTGGCCTTGAACCCCCGCCTGCATAGCTGAAATACACCGGGTCATCATCGGTGTCGCTCCTACGGGCGCGGGGGTGAAGGTGACTTGCGCGGCACAACGCGGGGTTGATGTTACGCCGATAACAGATGGCGAGGACGGTTTATCCAACAGCCGAGCCTTCAGATCTCTGAGGTATCTTCGTCTGGACAGAAGATTCTGAATCTGTTCATCGAGTGCCTGGAGTTCCTCGACTACAGTTGCAATGGATTCACCTCACTGTCGGCCATTGTCCGCTTCTGCTTTGCTTCCGCTTCCGCTTCGTGCCCTAGGAAAAATGAGAGAGAGAAGGTGAGAGTGAGATGGACCAATATTACCAAAAATATTGTTGAGCCGTTTAGAAAATACATTTTAATAAATGGCTCCCCTATTTTCAGGGGTTCATATTATTTGGATAAACTAACATAATCATAAATATAATGATCATTTTCAATATTTGGTTGAAAATCCTTTACAGTCAAGGACTGCCTGAAGTCTGAACCCATAGTCATCTCCAAGTGCTGGGTTTCCACCCTAGTGATACTTTGCCAGACCTTTACTGTAGCTGTCTTCAGTTACTGCTTATTCGTTGCACTTTCAGAAAGTGAAATGCATGTCCAGCTGAGTTGAGGGAGTAATTTGGGAGTCATCACTGTTCTTGTGCATGCTCATTCAGGGTTTCCGCAGCATCCTGGGAGAGTGAGTCCAGAAGTCCCTTTTCAGGGACAGTCTGTTCCATCTTGAGCAATTTAGCGACAGTGCTGAGACATTGATTCTGTTACTTATTATTTGCAACGGTGGAAAAGGGGTTTCAGGGTTTCCAGGATGAGATTTCGAGCATTCGGGTTTGCATTCGCAATATTGATGTCGGTATCACTCCAGTTTCACAGTGTCTCTTGGCCTTCTTGTCAGGGAGCTGAAAAAGATAGAAGACGGCCAGCCATAAGTTTCCTGTTTCCACGGAGTGGGTCTTTCCAACACTTTTCGGGGACTTCAGCCCTTTGATGGTAGTACCTTGTTAATAATCTTCCCATCGAAGAGGCCATCCAGTGTCTCTCCCATAAGATACTCCACCTATCAGATCCATATTTTCAGAGTCTATATATATTGGCCATCTGTCCTGCGAATTCCATGAGCTCCCTGATAGGGGTCTGGGGTCCGTTGCCCTTCTATCAGCTACCCGTTGGCTGGATTTCTTACCCAATCTTCTGCCCATCTCTGGTACGAGGTATAGGTGCCAGATGTGTAGAATTAAAGCTCAGGGTTTGGTTACAATTAATTTGTATTACAGATTCCTGCCTCACAGACAGCTATGAAATCCTGCCAACTATGCCAATGTAACCACAAGAGGGCACCACTGAGTCCCAAACCCAAGACACAGTAAAGCCCCAACACACTTGTAGGTTTAAATAAAACATATTTATTAAACCATGGCATGTTTCCAAATCACCCTTTGAAAGATCAGTCGCACAATAGCAATAAACCAAATCTTTTCTTCCTCCTTTCTCCCAGTGTTGCCCTCTGCCTCCTGATTCTGATTCATTGGGCTCCTTATTAACATAAAAATGCATCCAGTGCCACGCTGTGTCTTCTTGGAAGCACTTCCAGACCATATAGAAAATAGGGAGGTCCTTCTCCGACTGCACACTCCATCAGTACCCATGGGACGCCAACAGGGTTGCAGTTCTGGACTCCAACTCCCAAGCACCCAAGTGGATGTTTCCACTGGGATCCCATACGAGGAACCTTCCTCCTTCCTGGTTGGGATGCCTGTTGTCCTCTTACAATATATATATATATATATATATATATATATATATATATATATATATTGTGACCAGTGATGCTGCCATGGATTCACCATCTATGATGGCGGCAGCAGTCATACAAAGACAGTTCGGCAGCTGGTATGCTGCATATTCCTATCACTTAACGGAGGCAGCTGCATGCTGACGCTGTGGGCTATGCACTGACCCTTTGTTAAACAGTGAACCAATGACAAAGAAACACAGCTGCCCTTTGAGAAACTCCCTCTTAAACAGAATTTTGATGAGAAACAAGTACAATTTTAACTGGCTTTGTGCAGGATCAGCTGCAGGTTTGCAGGCTTACTGCATAATATGATTGTCACAAATGGATGGATGGAAGATGTTTAGAACATTTAAAAGACGGAGCCCCGACCAGCCTAATTGGTCACTCTTCTGTCCTCTCTCCTCCTGACTGCGTCTGCCCCAGGCGCTGCTACTGAACTGCTGAACTTGCTTGGAAAAGAAGTACACGACATGTGCTTCACCCTAATTGGTGCTAATCAAGTGTACTCTTTGTATTATTTGGCAAGTACTGTATCACATATCTATGATCTGCTTCTCACAAATGATAGGATGTGGGGGATGTTTGCAAACTGACCAACCAACCACAAGTGCTACCTGGTAGGCAACCAGCCAAATAATCAGATTACTATTCATTGGTTAAAATGTAATACTCTGATTTTCACCCTGTCAAGTAAGCAAACCAGCCACCATGGTGCAATGTCAGAGGCTTTGCCTCAGACTCTGACATCTGACATATATATATTGACCACAAGGGAGTGCCAGAGAGCCCCAACACACAGTAAAATATCAGACTTTTTGGAATAAAATAAAAGGTATTTCTTCCTCCAAAGCACTTTCCACAATTACCTCTCCAAATATAAGACACAATTACACAGAAATCATTCAAAAAACTAATTATTCTTTCTACTTACTACCTCACACTGAGTGTTGCCCACTGCCTCCTGACTCTGACTCAAACGAAGTGAAGCAGCAGACTCCTTTTATTGTGCTGTGTCCTTGAGAATCTAATAGCGCTTTTCCTATCTATCTATCTATCTATCTATCTATCTATCTATCTATCTATCTATCTATCTATCTATCTATCTATCTATCTATCTATCTATCTATCTATCTATCTATCTATCTATCTATCTATCTATCTATCTATCTATCTATCTATCATTTAGACAGAATATCTTCTCTTTTCAGCTTTCTGCATATAGACTCAAAGAGTATTCGTCCATTGTTTCTCACATTCCTCTTTCTTGTAACCGGAGCCTGACAATAATAACAAGACATTAAGAGGGCTGCCATACTGCCTTGGGCTTTTGTTATGACTACTTGAATGAAGTGGAACTGGTGAGTGCTCTGTTTCCTGGAATGTGCAACATTTAGTGTGTGTGACAGAATCAAGGACATTTAAGATAGAAATTTAACAGGATTATAGAATTTATTGGCAGAATAACAACTATTGAATAGTGCAGATTGATTTGTTTTCTTTGTGTTTATTTCATCTGAACAAAGCAGACTGAGGACGAAATCAACATAAATAGAAATCTGTCAATTCACAGGGCAAACCAGGGGCTGATAATGAGAATGAAAATTGGAAACAGTGAACAGTATGACTTTCTATATAAAAAATTAAAAGGTTTCTTACAAGTTATTAGTGTTTAAACTGATGATGTGTCTTTAGCTGCTTCCACAGAACAATCGGCCACCTACCAGAAGGCAAAGACTAAAAATGCATGGCCACACCCACGGCTCCACCCCTTCCAGCAAGCCCAGTTATGAACGCAGTGTAAACAGGAAGTCAGTCATCATTCGAACATCAGAGCTTGTGGCATCACAATTCTTCTCCTATAGATGATCCATGTTTTCCCTTTGCTTGAACAAATTATTGGGGTTTCAATACTGGAGCACAAACTCTTTTTTACTCTTACTTTGTCATTTTTTATAATATGTAGATCTTTTTTACTTTTAATAGACACATACTTACACAAAAAGACATATAAGGGACATCTGCCACCCCAGACCCTGAAAAAGACCTTTAAATCTTCTTCAGACCCCTTTATCTGTCAACAAAAATACTCCTCTTTTATCTCTAACTAGATTTTATCCCTCTTCATTCCCAAGTAGCTTACCTGACTAAGGTAGAAAGAAGTACTTTATTTCATTAAAACAGGACAACATGCAACATACTGGACAAAACAGTTTTTCACAAACGACAGCCTCCACTGTCTCTCTGTAACAGTGGCCTCCCATCTTTGCATTCAGTCATACACACTTATCAATTGCTTCATCCATTTACGCAACACCCCATATTTCACACATTATTTTGAACAAAACATATTCTCAGGCTCACTTCAGCTTCCTTTAACATTGCATTTCATTCATATGATCTCCTTCACATACCTGTATGGTAAACGCACTCAAGGTTTTTTTTTTTTGTATAAGTATTCACCATTCAACGCATTTACACACTCCTTACCGTTCATGCTTATATTGACTTACCAGAACAAACAAACACCAATCAATCTCATTACACAAGCTGGTGTTAACTTCATCAAATTGGGAGCACATCCAGCTCAGCTCCATACAGTGCTGGTCTCCAGATCAAAGAGACTCCGTGGCCAAAAATATTGAGTGACAACAAGGAAAGAAAACTCTTCCATGGCGATCCGATTCTGTGACAACAAGGATTAAATCCAACCATAGGGAAGCCAGGTGGCATGATTCTACAGCAAGAAAGCATTCCCTACACAATCACAGAGAATATACGAACTCGACATAAAAAATATAAGCTTGACCCTTCAGTTTCCATCACTGGACAAGGATACAGTACTAACCACTGCACCACTGTACTCTCCACACTAATACTTCCCAAAATACACAACCTCCACACACACACACACATTAGGCAATTTCTGATTCTTGCAAGAAGTTGTCTCCCTTGCCTTTAATCATTATCAAAAGATTTTTTTTCCTTAAAACGTGATCAATGTTTGAAGGAATGATGTCTTGCACATTTACAAATATTGTTTAAACACAAGTGAAGATGTTTTCATTTTACCAAATACTTTAACCCAAAATATTTTTATAAGATCAGACTTCTTTCCGTCATGTGAGAAGTTGTCTCATTTTAAATCCAGATGGATCCAATGGATACTTTCCTAAAGTATGTTCAGTACTCATAGGGAGGTAATGTATGCATCTTAAACCAAACTTAGAGACATGCTTCTCTTGTAAGGCTAAACTCAATTATTATTATTTGTTCTTTTTATCAGTTTAAGTCAGAGCTCTTTATATTTTGGCTTTATTTGTGTACACAATCTGCTCTTTCTTTTTCAACAATTGCTTATAAAGTCAGTGTTAATTCAAGCTTGCAATACTTAACATATAACTTCAATAGCTTCTTAGTTTCTGATTTTCTTTTTGATTTCCTGAAGGAAATGGCATTATTAACATTTTAATACCAGTTTAATACAAGTTCATGGTACATATGAGTGTTGGGGGGTGTGGGGTGCTCAGTTAACCTTTTTTTTTCTTTAGAGCTCGGAAGTGCTACATGAATGACAGAGTGTGACAGCGGCAGCTGCACGGCTCCTAAACTGAGTTATGAAAGGGTAGACGAGTCACGTATTTTGGATTATGTCGGGCCGCTATTATGCTGTACTTAGTGCCAATAAACTTTTCTACAGTTCTTTTAGTGAGCACAGTCAAGACTTCGAGGAGCTTCATCGGCACTGAAGGTGTTTATTTTTAAGCGACTGACTGCCAGTCCCTGTTGCACGGGTGACATGACTTTTAACAAGGTAACATAATGCATGCCTGCTTGCGCGTTCCACGTATATGCAGGCATCGACTCATAATAACACGCAGTTTCTCGTAACCTTTCTAACTTGTTATTTTCTAATGGTTAAAAGGTGTAACATAGCTCCTGAATAACAGTGTTCCCCAACATGGCCCTTATTTTCTAGCAGGCTTTGCACATCCATAAGGCAGCCAGTTCTGTTTTCCACAACTGCATTCCTCCACCATATCACAGTGGAATTCCAGTTCAACTTAACCATACCTGCAGTGTTTTTGCTGAACAAAGATTATGGATGTCACATGCCATACTAGAATGACTTTTACCTCCCCACTTTTCCTTATCTGCTGGACTCCTCAGTCTAACTCACATACAATGCAACAACAAGCAGTATTCTTATACTGTTTGCCCTATATCTACCTCAAGCCCGACAGCTTACATCTGCGGGGAAACCAGTTCCCTCTCCTGGGGGCTCATGTATAAATGGTGCATACGCATGGAAATGTTGCATACGAACGTTTCCACATTCAAATCACGATGTATAAAACCTAAACTTGGCATAAAGCCACACACATTTCCACGGTACCTCATACCCTTGCGTACACAAGTTCTCCGCTCGATTTTGCACACTGGCGGCACCCAGCGTCAAAGCAGTGCTACTGTTCCTGTGTAGTTACCCTTTCTTTCTTAGATCCACATCCCTGATGTGGCTTTATAAATACACTGAAACTAACTGCATATTGCTTATTAGTGTAATGCATCTGATTGTAATTAACCTGTAACAATATAATGGTCCAGGTAATAGCCATAGTATTCCAAATACCATAACGGCTTTAGCGTTGTTACTCTCACTGCACCTTCTTTTTCTTCTTTCAGCTCCTCCCATTAAGGATTGCCACAGCGGATCATCTTTTTCCATATTACTCTCACTGCACCACTCAGAGTATTTATATCACTGTATCTGAGTGGGGAATCACAGCAGCAGCTGATCAGAAATAGAATTATCGGGATATAGCATCAAGCACACGCTGCCTCAGCCACGGCAAAACGCTTCAGAGCCTTTCCTGTACAGACTGTTCAGAAACAGTTTCATCCCAAGAACTTTAAATGCACTCAATCAGTCCATCAAGTGCTCCTTGTAGAACTGTTTGTACTTATAAGTACAATCACCTCACTGTAAACTTGCGATACAGTTATAATATTGCACAACCTGCGCCACTTTATAAAGTGTGTATTTACATATGATGGCGATATAATTTTTAAGATGAAATGCAGCAAAATATGTTGATTATATTTTACAAATAAAACTTTAACTTCATTTAAATAATCTATATTGTTAATAACTAAACATGTGAGGACACAGTGCCGCAGAGCTAGCTAGTTCATGGATTGTTCCTACTTTACGTTGTATTCTTGCTGGGCTGACGCGACACTGGAAGTATAGATGTATAGAATAATTAAACACGTACTACGAAGATATTTCAATGTTCCTTAAATGTTTTGAAGAATCGGCATTCTCAGCTTACAGATGGCTTAATGTCTATTACAGAGCTGATTGTGTGGCGATTGGTTACTTGGAGAAAGAAAAGTAAGGACAGGAATTGGAGGTTAGTACGTTTCAAAGAGACAGTACTGCTGCAATAAATTGTTTCATCGAAGGTCGCGCATGGTGCAGCAAGCATCTTGCGTGAGACATGAACAAGCACTGCGCCACCGTGTTCCCATGTTTAATAACATGCTTTTATTCCTATCATCATGAAAACGATATCACGTATACATCTTAGTATTTTAATTATTCAGAGAGCTGTAATATTATGAATGTAATAGATTCTGTGTCCTGTTGGAGGAAGAGAAAGCCCGGAAGCACATAGTGATTCACACACATAGAGCACATAGAAGATCAAATACAAAACAAAGCATTTAACGTGCTACTTTAGTTACGATGAGATTTGAGAAACTAGTAAATTAAACAATTTTAAGATGAAGTTTATGATGTTCTACTTTAATGACAAAATAAACTACGTGATTAAAGTGGAAATTCTGAGATTAAAGTTTTTTCCCACTGTGTGCCTATTTTTTTTTCTGTGTACCCTAATAAGCATTCATGTGACACTCAGACAGTGAGCTACGACTCACCTTTTCATGGCGACTTTGATATGTGACAACTTCTTTTTTTATTTCGTCACTGTGCGACTTTGTGAACTTGAGGTTTCGAGTTTCTCCGACACTATATGTCAGTCGATCAACTTCCTTTTGTTGATTATATCACTGTTTAAACCAACAAAATTACAGTGAGGTAATTTTACTTATAAGTACAAACAGTTCTACAAGGAGCACTTAATGGACTGATTGAGTGCGTTTAGAGTTCTTGGGATGAAACTGTTTCTGAACTGCGAGGTCAGTACATGAAAGGCTCTGAAGTGTTTGTCATATGAGAGCAGTTCAATAGACAGCATGGCTGAGGCAGCGTGTGCTTGATGCTGTAAACCGGTAATTCTCTTTCCGATCAGCTGTTGTACAGCTGTGATTCACATTCAGATACAGTGATATAAATATTTCGAGTGGTGCAGTGAGAGTAATATGGAAAAAGATGATCCGCTGTGGCAACCCCTAACGGGAGCAGCTGAAAGGAGAAGAAGAAGGTGCAGTGAGAGTAACAACGCTAAAGCAATTATGGTATTTGGAATAGTTTGACCATTCTGTGGACCATTATATTGTTACAGGTTAATTACAATCAGATGGATTAAACTAATAAACAATATGCGATTAATTTCAGTGTATTTATAAAGCTGCGTCAGGGATGTGGATCTAAAAAAGAAAGGATAACCACACAGGAACAGTAGCACTGCTTTGACGCTGGGTGCCGCCAGTCTGCAAAACCGAGCGGAGAACTTGCGTACAACAGGGTATGAGCTACCGTGGAAATGTGCATGACTTTACACCAAGTTTAGGTTTTATACATCGCAATTTGAACGTGGAAATGTTCTTACGCAACATTTTTGTGCGTACGCACCGTTTATACATGAAGCCCCTGGGCTGCAAGGTCCTGGCATTCCTACATACCAAGTTTTAAAAATGACCAAAATGAAAGAGCTTTCTCAAGGAATATGCCAGTTACATTATGGTTAAGACTAGGGTTATAGGAGGGCTATCTGACTTATATGAATGTTGTTTTGGGTGTTTTGTGTTGTTGTAGGTGCTACAGTTAGTCCCATTTCAGTGTGTTTACCCAGCGGTAAAATGGTGAACGGGGAGTTTATAAAGCAGGATATCCACTGTGTCATTGAACAGATAGAAGCGAGAGATGTAAATGACTATTTCATTTTCTTCTGTGTCGTCTGGTTGCTGGAAAGGAATGGTGTAATAGAAGCAGTACCAGGAGAAGAATTTCCAACCCCACAGTAATATTCTTAGAACGTATTCAAGAGCTAATATCTCAAAGAGCTGCAACATATGATAATGTAAATCCTCAAGCAGAATGTCCGCTATTCACTTTAAATATAGTTTGTAAATACCTGCAGATGGGGATGGCTGTGCGGGCTATTGCTAAACTTCTTGATGTACTGTATCAGAAGAAGAATCGAACTATATGATATAAGACAAGCTTAACTCATTATGTAGACAACTTAACATAAGAGTAATCTTTGAGCGAGACCTAAAAATGCTTCACACTGACTCGGTTAATTACTCATCATTGACAAAATTTACACTGAAATGTTTAGAAGTGTGTCTCTTATCTCACCCGTTTACGTCCTCACCTCACCTTTTGTCACTGACTGGTCATTGGATTACGTTTAGTTTTGGCATAATTAACGTGTGGTCTTAAATCGGAATGCAATACAACTTGTGGTAGCCACTAAGCGAAATGTAATATGTTTGCGTTGCTTTAACTTACGACACGTGATCAATGGATATGAGTTCGAATGCAATACGCCTTTGTATTACATTTTAAATTGATAAGAAATGTGCGTCTTTGTGAAACGCAATCGATCAGTTGGTTGATGTTTTTAATAATGTCACGATAAAACAGTGCCAATATGAAATGCGCCACCTTTAAATGCATCACATTGCAATGTAAACATGTGTTAAGTGCATTTACTGTAATTTCGCCACGAATAATCTTCCATGGCCCACTAGATGGCAGTCGTGTGCCTGCGACTGCAATCGAGGCGCCGCCAGCCTGGTGTTATGCGGCATGCAGGTTGCGGGGTGCGTCACCTGCCTAGAGGTTATATGACGTATGTTGCGGGCCTACTGCTTCCGTGAGGTCACACAGGGATATTTCATTTTCAAGTGCATTAAAAGTGTGTATGTATTATTGGGCGTCATCCTTCAGCTTTGAGTTTTTAGATGTTGAAATATTTTGCATGTTGGAATGCTGTGTTTCGAGGTAAGGTGTTGCAACTCGTGTTCGGCGAACTTCTACAACTTCTTGAAGCAGGGTACTGACAGCCTCCACGTCAAGTATTTGGGTCCCGCAGCAAACCTCGGATGCACATATTCGATACGTAACGACTGTGCACTCGGTATGTAATCGGTCGACGTGGCAGTTTCATTAGTGGCTGGATGTAGGCCACATGTATTCCGGGACGCGACATTATTGATAAATGAGGTGGGGTTTGGAATGTAAATTAGCTTTTTGTTCTGGTTTCTGAGATCCAAATTGATTCCGAAAGCAGCGTTTCTTTTCGAATTGCTTCGGGTATCGTGGAAAAACCGGTGCACCAGTTTGTTGAAAGAAACTCGAAGCAGGTACTCATAAAAATAACATGACATCTGCAGTCTTCACAGAGCGAAATTCAGTTTCAGGTGTCGATAGATTTGAAAGGGGCGGCACTTTACGCTAAATATCGTTTCTTGAAGGGGCGGGTTTGTTTCAAAATTTTTACTTGCAAAAGTAATATAGTTCATCTTGATAAACCGCCTAAATGATTAGCGAAAACTCTTACCGAGTCCATATTCTGTGCGAAAAGAGTTTTAAAAAAAATGGTTACAGTGACATAATCCTTAGTGCAGGGCGCATGCGCATTTGACTTTGTTGGACTATTTACGAACATTTAGGCGTCACAATCCAGCACCCGGTCGCTGCCCATGTACCGATTGCACCCAGCACAAGTGACTTTTCTTGCTGGCTCTCTGGTTTTGCTCCATTACCACAGGCACGCTTGTTAGGTGTTTAAGATTATTCAGACCTGGCCGTATGTGCACGAGTGTGCAAAGTTAGGTTCCTGCCTTGCACCATTATGACTTGGATAGGCTCAATTCCCCTGCTTCCCAGAATTAGATAAGGGGTTTCAGGAACGATATGTTAAAATTAAAGGAGAGAAAGTAGATAATGTCATATAAACATAACTTTAAATGTGTTTATTTCACATTACAATAATGTGAAAAGAAAAAGATACAGGTTAACTATTTTAATCAATAAAACACAAGCTAGATACAGGATTATAGGTCATGTGCATGTATTTTTTCAAGTTTTAACTGAGTGTTTGAGAAGCATGAATCCATCCATCATCAAAATTTATTTTTGAAGAACTCCGCGTGTTTACATGCACACACAAAATCAGGGTAAGGTGAGTAACCTGGTAAAGGCAGAAGCCTGGTTTCTTAAATATCTCTGTTTACTCGCATAAGTCCACATGGAGTTCTCCTTCAGGAAAACGGTGCAATGTTATCATCGGGTGCCGTGAATCCGAACACAAAAATGGAGCCCGTGTCTTCTGAGAAGTGTGGGGATTGTTACTTTTAAAAATAACTTTGTTACATCACATAATATTTACAACAGAAGTAACTCAATATGTTATATAGTCATTTATTCAAAAAATATAATGTGTTTATTACCTTTGTTTCTTTTGTATGAAAAACTGCACATTTGACTGGCCAGTATTTGTTATTAAATCCTAGGCTAAAATGTGAACCCTAATGAAACTGACCAGAAACACAGCTAAAAGTGATGATTTTCTTTCCCTGAAGATTCAACTTATGGACACTAGCTGCTGTGTCGCCTGATCACACTGTTTCAGTAAATCTATAGCACATATCTGAAAAACTTTCTTTTACTGAAATGCATGCATTTCTGTGCAATCGAATGCTGTAAAGGAGCAGTGTACTGGTATATTTGCTCCTTGCCTCACACCCAGTGCTGCTGGGATAATAATTCTGCACATCTTCTTTACTTCAACAAAATAAGTAGCTATGCTTGCGAAAATAAGAACCGTAAAAAATGCCTTTGAAGTAATCAGTGTGTCACAAGGATTTCCGTTAAGAGAGCGGGTATTGAAGAGGCACATGAAATGCAGATTTCAGTACTCTAAACACCCAAGTTAACAAATCTGTTGAATGACACCAGTAGAGTAATGGAAAAGGCTGCACAGCACCCACCATGTAACTCGACGTCTAAATGAATAACTAAAGAAGTTTAACATTACTGTTCAATTGGAAATGCAAACATGTCATGACAGAATAGCCGCTGCGTTTTAATATGTTGTATATCCATAGACCACAATGTTTATGTAATTTCTATTTGCTGTTGTAATGTCATATATTGATCGAATTGTTAAAATGACAGAAAGATATCCTATCAGGCAGAGGCACTTCTCAAATGTGTGGAGCCCAGTAGCTGCGGTGGTCTACGTATGTTTGTCTGTCTGTCTCCACTATCACTGTGCTTATCACAATGTGCAAATTAATTATTAAGCTTCAGTTACCGTATGCTATTGAGCTCCTGAATGGATAACAGCAGTTTTACCTTTTTATTTTTCTCAGTGTCAAGTCTTTTGCTCAGGTTCTTTTGCTCTCTCCCTGAAACTCCTCTGGTGGTTTAAAATACACGGTCTGATGGAATTGGGCTAGGTGTTTTAGGAGGTAGCCCCGTGGGTGTTGCCTTTGTAGCGCTTCATTTCGCCACTGTTCACTGCACCCTTTTTAACTGGTTGTCCTTAGACTTGTATTCTCGTTTGAGAATCGTGTCTTGCCCCACAAGACTAGGAGTAACATGATGCTGAAATTAGTGTGAGGTTAATAAATAAATAAAAGGACCATTCTTTTACAACAGAATGTCGGCGTTTGCCTTTGATTAGGATTTTTATTTTCCATATAGATTCGAGTTATATTCGAATAGTGGTGTTCGTTCTGACAGCAGTAATATGAAAACAGTTGCATGTTCATCAGAGTGTGCAGACATATTTTATTTAGAGCAGTATATAAGATGATTAATGAAGTGTGTACTTTTCTTATGAGTTTGCTGAGCAGCCTCAAGCCTAATGCATTGCCCTGGCAATTTTTGAGTTTTGATTTGTTCAGCTACATCAAGGTAAAAAACAATATACAAAGCAGTATATTAAGAAAACATTTTTTTAATATGTAAGCATCTTATAGGATAATTGGTATCGAGTATTATTACAGTGGTTTGCATGAGTGCCAAGCGATGGACTGGATCCAAGCCGATGCTTGTTCTTGCAAGAATAGGACCAGGATCTTGCTGCATTTCCATTGAAAAGATGAGTTTTTACAGTGGAGTAAATAATTTTTACATTTAATATAAATACTATGGTATTTTTGAAAGTTTGTCTGTCTTGCTAAAAATATGTTTGAATGCACTGTGAAGTACGTTAAGAAATTAAACTGAAGCAACAATGTAGCTGGTCAAGCTTTTAAAATTGAACTATCTATCTGTTGTTGTTCCTTCAATAGTTTATGTGGTTCAGAGCTATTTCAATCTATGTTGACATATGTTTAAAAAAAAATACATTTGGTTGTAATTTGACTGGTAATCCTCACTTTTTTTGTTGGTTCTAATTTGTAGATAGTTAAATAACATGGAGAACAATGGAAGGCCTTCAGCCCCACAAATTATTTTATTGGCTTCTAGCTCCGCTTTGACAACAATCTTGTACATGGTATACAGAAGAAGATCTGAAGTTGTACGCAAGTTGAAGGTACGGTACATATGGTACTCCTATATGGCTAATAAATATTACTTTTTGAATGCCAATGAATATTTAACTAGCCTGAATCCATTTCGGGGTCATGGCAGGCCAGACCCCCACAGACTGCAAGGCAGGAATCCTGAATGGGGTGTCAGTCCATCATGGAGTCCAGTCATAAACAGAACCAGGTTAGAATCGCTAGTTATATTAAGCATGCATGGGTTAAGCAGCTTTGGGAATAATATTAAAGTTGTTTTATGTATGTTTTTACGTTTAGCATACAGGCAGATTAAGTGACCAGTAGGCTTATATTTTACAGTTTAGTGCCTGCTCAGTATAACCAGTCATCTACTTAAATCGGTCATCTTTTATCCGTATTCTTAAAAAATAAATTAATTGAGCACATTTGTGAGTGCCCTATTTTTGCTACCTTTCTAATCAGTTTTTAGTGCTCTGTGAGCACTGGATGCATTTCCTTCACTTATGATACATTTCTTTTAGGTTAAACTGTTGTTAAATGTTATTATTGGTTGAACACTTTTCACAATAATTAAATCAACCAAAGTGATTATATGTCACGTCGTGTTTATTGAACAGATTTTTTTGTTTGAACTCTAAAGGCCATCAATTATTTTCTAGGAAGCCGCAAAGCTTTCAATAACCGATGAACTGAAAGATGTTTTGACGCAGGCTCCAGGAAAATGTGTCCCCTATGCTGTTGTTGAAGGTAATCATTTTTTTGTGTATTGAACAGAGCACAGTGTCATCCATTATTAGATAGGGGAAGGCAACCATTCAGTTTCTTTAATTCATCAGTTGCAGGGTCTTACCTCAGTAGTCAAATTAGCAGCTGACTTGTTAATTTTTTATATTAACATGGATGTGAAGATAAGGTTTTGAAAGGATCACAGGCAAAATAGTTTGTAATAGTGGGAAAATACCTTTTATTGTTATTGTCTAATCACTTAAGTGAATACTGCAGTGTGTTACTTGAACACCACTCCCAAACAGGAATACCAGTAAAGCAAAAGATGAATCTGTGTGATAATGAGCTAATGTAGGACAAGGTCTTTTTGTTCTGTCACTCCTGCTGTCAGTTCAGACACTGTGAAGAAGCTTAACTGGTGAAAAGGAACTATTGAGCTAATAAACAAGTTCTGTTTTGGCATTCTTTAACTGAATACTGTACAGCATTCTTTTGTCTTCCACACAATAATGGACAGCAATGAATGCATAATGCGCAGTTTGCTGTTCATTTATCACAAAATGGTGAATAAATGAATGTTTTAAAAAGTCCCCACCCTGTATATTGTGTTACATTGGTATTCTGAGGATGACTGCCTTCATTCCCCTTAAGAACCCTGTCAATAATGCAAGATAAAATAAGCTATTTCTTTTGTTTCCTTAGCCCACTTTTTCCCAGCCCTGGGGTCAAGGGAAACCACAGCTTTTCTGATACCAATAAAGAAATTTACCCTGCTTATCAAAAAGCTGATCAATGAAATTCTTTGTGTTAAATTGATGTGACATTATATGACTTCTAGTTATTGGGTATGTCAGATTTACCCACTGCAGTTGCTGATCACTTTGTTGGACCATGTCAGTAAATTGTTGCCCAGGTCGAATTTACTGACTGAGAGTTGATCTTCTAGCACAGTCACGCTCACCCCTTTATTTTAATAGCCAACAGTGTGCCTCCTGATGGTGCCTGTTTAATAACTACGTCGGGTTCACCCATAATCTCTTCCCTTTATTTTCATGCTGTTGTGGGATATAAAACACAAGGTATCAGACAGATGGGCTTCTCTTCTGTTTGTGAAGTCCAAAGCACCTGCATTCATTATTCATCATCTCTGCATTATAGGCACTGTACTTACAGATAAACGTACATTGGTTGTCAACTTTCATGCACACAGAGCCCACCATTTTGACTAAAGTTAAAATCAAACTTGCTTCATTGAGTCCTAGCGAGTTGTGGAGTAGCTGGACTGAGTTGCTGTGTATGCCACATTATAAGACCGACTTCACGGGAGTGTGTCGCTGACTGCCTCCAACTCATTATGATTATGTAAAGGCTATGACTGAAAATTACTGGAAAAGTCACATAATGTGACATAACCTTTAGCAGAAAGTAGTTGATCTAGGTGCTGTAGTTTATGTACTGATCATGTTCTATTTTGGAAACAAAACCAGACTGGTTCTGAATTTGACATGACATAGAAAATACAATGGTTGGATTTTTACAAATTTTCTCTTCTACTAAGAAGAATATAAAGACTTTTTCAGTGCTATCTTAGATCAGTCAAAAATGTGTTTTTGATTGCAACAAAGGACTCGCTCGCATTTGACCTTAACATGTGTTTTGATACTCCACTCAGGAATGGATATCACTTGACCACGGTATAAAAGAAAAACTGGGAGTAGATACACTTGTGATCAGATCACTTAGACCACACTTGAATGTCTTCAGAAATGGATAGCGACCACAATTCAGACAACTGTAAATATAAGATCATATTTTATCTGCATACAACAATCATGTAAGCAAAAGCAGATTTAAATTTTTAACATAATCAACTTATAAAATTCACATTTTTACCAGGCATATAAAGGGAATTGATTTAAAATGTGGGAACATTAAAGAATAAGTAATTCTTGATAACCATCAACAAATGCGTTACCAGAAGCGTCCCGTCAGAGTACAACTACTTTTAACAGTTTATTCAGCTAGCTTTTGTTTCAAAAGAGAGAATGTTTTTCTCTAGAAATGATAAAAAAAATAATTAAAAGCTGATTTTGTTTATTCTTCTTGTAGGAGTAGTTAAAGCTGTGCAAGAAACACTGGATAGCCAGTTTGTAAAAAATTGCAAAGGAGTGATTCAACGACTGACCCTGAAAGAGCATAAAATGGTATGGAATCGAACAACGCATCTTTGGTAAGATAATGATGTCAAGCCTTTAATTCAATAAAGGCGCTGATTATTATTGTGTAGGTCTTTTTGCTCATCGTTTCTGCCATTCATCCATTAATTTTCATTCTAATTTTTTATTAGTTTGGTTTAAGCAGAAGAGCTTAAAAGGCAAGGACTGGTACAAGATCCACTGTAAGTCCTTCAGAGCAGTGTTTTTTTTAACCTCTGGGTAGCGACCCAAAATGTTGCCAGTATGTCCCAGCTTGCTGTCCTTGGGTGCTCAAGTTGGTCACGATGGGACATTTAAGCCAATAACAGCACTACTTGATATATATCCCTGTTTTGTAACTGGAAGTTTCACGAAAAGGGATCCCTCCTCCTTTCTTACATTTGTGCTCAATTCACTAAGGGAGACTCCCCTCCATTTTACACTTGTGCTTTTGATACACAAAGCGGGACAACTTTTACATTTGTGCTTTCGATTAATAATCGGGGACCAAAAACCCATTGCTCTTACCTTCGTGCTTTTTTCATCAAGAGGGACCTCCAAACCCCATTCCCACTCATGACGCATTGTGAGTCATCGATGGGAAAGGCGCTATATAAATAAATGTATTATCGATACATGTAAAAAGGTAAAACTGGGCTGTGAGATAGTGTTCTTCTTCTTCTTTTGGCTGCTCCCGTTAGGTGTCGCCACAGTGGATCATCTTCTTCCATATCTTTCTGTCCTCTGCATCTTGCTCTGTTACACCCATCACCTGCATGTCCTCTCTCACCACATCCATAAACCTTCGCTTAGGCCTTCCTCTTTTCCTCTTCCCTGGCACCTTTATCTTTACCATCCTTCTCCCAATATACCCAGCATCTCTCCTCTGCACATGTCTTAACCAACACAATCTTGACTCTCTGACTTTGTCTCCCAATCGTCCAACTTCAGCTGACCCTCTAATGTCCTCATTTCTAATCCTATCCATCCTTGTCACACCCAATGCAAATCTTAGCATCTTTATCTCTGCTACCTCCAGCTCTGTCTCCTGCTTTCTTGTCAGTGCCACCATCTACAGCCCATATAACATAGCTGGTCTCACTACAGTGCTATAGACCTTCCTTCTTACTCTTGCTGATACCTGTCTGTCACAACTCCTGGCACTCTTCTCCACCCATTCCACCCTGCCTGCACTCTCTTTTTCACCTCTCTTCCAAAATCCCAATTGCTCTGTACTGTTGATCCCAAATATTTAAACTCATCCACCTTTTCCAACTCTACTCCTTGCATCCTCACAATTCCACTAACCTCCCTCTCATTTACACACATGTATTCTGTCTTGTTCCTGCTGACTTTCATTCCTCTCCTGTGAGGAGAGACAGTAAAGACAGCCAATGCGAGACAGTAAAGGTTCAAATTTACACCTGGAGTGGAATTTACTTGCCAACAGTGACTGTTTGGAGTTGGGGTTGTGTAAAATATTTAAGCTTTGATATAAAGGTTTTTGGGAGTTACTCATTTATTCTTTACTTTGTCTAGGTAAATACAGGTGCTGGTCATAAAATTAGAATATCATGACAAAGTTGATTTATTTCAGTAATTCCATTCAAAAAGTGAAACTTGTATATTAGATTCATTCATTACACACAGACTGATGTATTTCAAATGTTTATTTCTTTTAATTTTGATGATTATAACTGACAACAAATGAAAGTCCCAAATTCAGTATCTTGGAAAATAAGAATATTGTGAAAAGGTTCAATATTGAAGACACCTGTTGCCACACTCTAATCAGCTAATTAACTCAAAACACCTGCAAAAGCCTGTAAATGATCTCTCAGTCTAGTTCTGTAGGCTACACAATCATGGGGAAGACTGCTGACTTGACAGTTGTCCAAAAGACGACTATTGACACTTTGCACAAGGAGGGCAAGACACAAAAGGTCATTGCTAAAGAGGTTGGCTGTTCACAGAGCTCTGTGTCCAAGCACATTAATAGAGAGGCGAAGGGAAGGACAAGATATGGTAGAAAAAAAGTGTACAAGCAATAGAGATAACCGCACCCTGGAGAGGATTATGAAACAAAACCCATTCAAAAATGTGGGGGAGATTCACAAAGAGTGGACTGCAGTTGGAGTCAGTGCTTCAAGAACCACCACGCACAGACGTATGCAAGACATGGGTTTCAGCTGTCGCATTCCTTGTGTCAAGCCACTCTTGAACAAGAGACAGCGTCAGAAGCATCTCGCCTGGGCTAAAGACAAAAAGGACTGGACTGCTGCTGAGTGGTCCAAATTTATGTTCTCTGATGAAAGTAAATTTTGCATTTCCTTTGGAAATCAAGGTCCCAGAGTCTGGAGGAAGAGAGGAGAGGCACAGAATCCATGTTGCATGAGGTCCAGTGTAAAGTTTCCACAGTCAGTGATGGTTTGGGGTGCCATGTCATCTGCTGGTGTTGGTCCACTGTGTTTTCTGAAGTCCAGGGTCAACGCAGCCGTCTACCAGGAAGTTTTAGAGCACTTCATGCTTCCTGCTGGCCAGTCAAGAACAGGGATACCATGGTCCTTAAACCAGGTACTGGTAGCTTTGGCACTGTGTGCAGGTGCCAGGTCCTGTTGGAAAATGAAATCTGCATCTCCATAAAGTTCGTCGGCAGCAGGAAGCATGAAGTGCTCTAAAACTTCCTGGTAGACGGCTGCGTTGACCCTGGACTTCAGAAAACACAGTGGACCAACACCAGCAGATGACATGGCACCCCAAACCATCACTGACTGTGGAAACTTTACACTGGACCTCATGCAACATGGATTCTGTGCCTCTCCTCTCTTCCTCCAGACTCTGGGACCTTGATTTCCAAAGGAAATGCAAAATTTACTTTCATCAGAGAACATAAATTTGGACCACTCAGCAGCAGTCCAGTCCTTTTTGTCTTTAGCCCAGGCGAGATGCTTCTGACGCTGTCTCTTGTTCAAGAGTGGCTTGACACAAGGAATGCGACAGCTGAAACCCATGTCTTGCATACGTCTGTGCGTGGTGGTTCTTGAAGCACTGACTCCAACTGCAGTCCACTCTTTGTGAATCTCCCCCACATTTTTGAATGGGTTTTGTTTCATAATCCTCTCCAGGGTGCGGTTATCTCTATTGCTTGTACACTTTTTTTCTACCATATCTTGTCCTTCCCTTCGCCTCTCTATTAATGTGCTTGGACACAGAGCTCTGTGAACAGCCAACCTCTTTAGCAATGACCTTTTGTGTCTTGCCCTCCTTGTGCAAAGTGTCAATAGTCGTCTTTTGGACAACTGTCAAGTCAGCAGTCTTCCCCATGATTGTGTAGCCTACAGAACTAGACTGAGAGATCATTTACAGGCTTTTGCAGGTGTTTTGAGTTAATTAGCTGATTAGAGTGTGGCAACAGGTGTCTTCAATATTGAACCTTTTCACAATATTCTTATTTTCCAAGATACTGAATTTGGGACTTTCATTTGTTGTCAGTTATAATCATCAAAATTAAAAGAAATAAACATTTGAAATACATCAGTCTGTGTGTAATGAATGAATCTAATATACAAGTTTCAATTTTTGAATGGAATTACTGAAATAAATCAACTTTGTCATGATATTCTAATTTTATGACCAGCACCTGTAGACATTAGCTTTATATCCTTAAGCCTTTCTTTTCAAATGGATTGAGAACAAGTATTTTTTTTTTCTATTCTGTAGCTGTGATTTTTTTTGCATGATGTTTTTCATGCAATGGATTTCTGAATTGACACTTTTTTTTAAACTAGATTAATAATTAATAACACATTTCCATTATTTGGTTAAATTTGAAAAACACTAAAATGTAATTTTTTGAGCTGCCTCTAAATTTCCAAAATCCACAAAACCTTGTTAGTTTAGTTAGCAACCATGAATTGACCCTGTGAGGGCGAGAGTGTGAGTCCTTGTTGTGGACTAGTGCTCATTGGTTCCTGTCTTTTGCCCTGTGATGCTGGGATTGGTGCTTAGCTCCCACAGCCCAGAATTTGACAAAGTGGCTACAAATAATAGATGAATGGGTATCACTGAACCAAAATTTATGAAATGCCAGTACTGTACAGTTTTAATAATTGAGTTTTTCAGTAATTTTTCAGTAACAGTATACTCCCAATTTTGACTTGCTACAACTATTATTAACACAGCTAGTGGTGGAATTTCCTTCCAAAGTCCACAGACCTACAGTGGTGTGAAAAACTATTTGCCCCCTTCCTGATTTCTTATTCTTTTGCATGTTTGTCACACAAAATGTTTCTGATCATCAAACACATTTAACCATTAGTCAAATATAACACAAGTAAACACAAAATGCAGTTTGTAAATGGTGGTTTTTATTATTTAGGGAGAAAAAAAAATCCAAACCTACATGGCCCTGTGTGAAAAAGTAATTGCCCCCTGAACCTAATAACTGGTTGGGCCACCCTTAGCAACAATAACTGCAATCAAGCATTTGCGATAACTTGCAATGAGTCTTTTACAGCGCTCTGGAGGAATTTTGGCCCACTCATCTTTGCAAAATTGTTGTAATTCAGCTTTATTTGAGGGTTTTCTAGCATGAACCGCCTTTTTAAGGTCATGCCATAGCATCTCAATTGGATTCAGGTCAGGACTTTGACTAGGCCACTCCAAAGTCTTCATTTTGTTTTTCTTCAGCCATTCAGAGGTGGATTTGCTGGTGTGTTTTGGGTCATTGTCCTGTTGCAGCACCCAAGATCGCTTCAGCTTGAGTTGACGAACAGATGGCCGGACATTCTCCTTCAGGATTTTTTGGTAGACAGTAAAATTCATGGTTCCATCTATCACAGCAAGCCTTCCAGGTCCCGAAGCAGCAAAACAACCCCAGACCATCACACTACCACCACCATATTTTACTGTTGGTATGATGTTCTTTTTCTGAAATGCTGTGTTCCTTTTACGCCAGATGTAATGGGACATTTGCCTTCCAAAAAGTTCAACTTTTGACTCATCAGTCCACAAGGTATTTTCCCAAAAGTCTTGGCAATCATTGAGATGTTTCTTAGCAAAATTGAGACGAGCCCTAATGTTCTTTTTGCTTAACAGTGGTTTGCGTCTTGGAAATCTGCCATGCAGGCCGTTTTTGCCCAGTCTCTTTCTTATGGTGGAGTCGTGAACACTGACCTTAATTGAGGCAAGTGAGGCCTGCAGTTCTTTAGACGTTGCCCTGGGGTCTTTTGTGACCTCTCGGATGAGTCGTCTCTGTGCTCTTGGGGTAATTTTGGTCGGCCGGCCACTCCTGGGAAGGTTCACCACTGTTCCATGTTTTTGCCATTTGTGGATAATGGCTCTCACTGTGGTTCGCTGGAGTCCCAAAGCTTTAGAAATGGCTTTATAACCTTTACCAGACTGATAGATCTCAATTACTTCTGTTCTCATTTGTTCCTGAATTTCTTTGGATCTTGGCATGATGTCTAGCTTTTGAGGTGCTTTTGGTCTACTTCTCTGTGTCAGGCAGCTCCTATTTAAGTGATTTCTTGATTGAAACAGGTGTGGCAATAATCAGGCCTGGGGGTGGCAACAGAAATTGAACTCAGGTGTGATACACCACAGTTAGGTTATTTTTTAACAAGGGGGCAATTACTTTTTCACACAGGGCCATGTAGGTTTGGATTTTTTTTCTCCCTAAATAATAAACACCATCATTTAAAAACTGCATTTTGTGTTTAGTTGTGTTATATTTGACTAATGGTTAAATGTGTTTGATGATCAGAAACATTTTGTGTGACAAACATGCAAAAGAATAAGAAATCAGGAAGGGGGCAAATAGTTTTTCACACCACTGTATGTGTGTGATTCTGGATGGGTGAATCCTGAACTGTATATGCCAAGTTAATAAATGGATGGGTGCTTGGAAACAGATGTCTATAGACATCCAATCAGAGAATGAATGCAAAGCCTCTGTTCCTTTATTGGGACAGTGTTGGATGTGGTATTAAAAATTGATTAATCTTGCCATGTACAAGTTAATCAATTACAACTCGAATGTCAATAATGGGATAAAAGTGGCAATAATGAAAGACTATGTGTGTGTTTGTTTTTAAATGATAAGCATTATTCCAGCGGTCACATGCTGAAATTCTCCTGTCTTGAACACAAAACTTTTCCGAATGTGACCTTTGCTGGTTTTCTTTTCAAGTTGTTCTAATGCAATATTAGTAGCACTATCAGCCATTTTCATGTGTAATTTTTCATCTACCTTCTATCACGTATTATTGTGGCATTCGAAGTTACATATCCACTTGCAGTCACTCATCAGTGCAATAAACTTAAATTCAGTACTACTGGTACTGTGAAAAAAGCTTGTACCATTAAGTTTTCAGCATTTTGGCATTGACTTGGTACAAAGGTATCTGTTCCTGTAACTTCCCTGCCAGAAGTTGGAGTTGGCCTTTTTCTACAAGAGGAAGAATTTGGAGAGTTGGGAAATTCTGAACAGCAGAATCTTAAAACCACATTTATTTCCAGCCTATTGAAAAATTAAAAAAAAGCTTGGCCTTCTATGCAATGTTGGATATAATGCAATGAAAAGGTTAAAAAGAGGCCTGCATGTCTAGTAAATTTTGTGGTATACAAGGAGTTGCCATGAATTTGTGATGAAAGGTTTTACTGAAATCCATTTCTGAATCTTGCTCAAATAACCTTATTTGTTAGTCCAAGAGTTCATGATGGAGGCTAAATTAATATCAATGCATGCTAAACACTGAGAAGACCAATTTATTTAAACTGGATTTTTAAAGTATGCAAAAATATGCACAGGTACTTCAGTGTAGTGACACTTTAACAAATGTAAGCTGAACTCACTTAGTGCCATAATGCTGTCCTGCGAGTATGTAGTGCATAATAAACCCATTTTCTTGTGGAATATTTTGTTACATCTGTCATGTAAATTTCTCTACAAAATAACATGCACATGAAACCTGGCTGGCTAAATAGAGGGGAATTTACTTTTTCACGTCAGAAAAAAGCTTAACTTGTCAGGGAAAATTGAAGATGGCCACATTTTGCTTAGTTAACTTAACAGACTTGGTGCAGAATGACAAACTTAAATTAGTAACAAATATTTTTTATTATCATTTTAATTAATTGTATAACCTTTTTATTTCTGTTATTAATTATAAATTGCCTGGTCAAAAGCAAGTCACATACTCTAATATCTGCTTGGACTGCCTTTAGCTTTCATTACGGCATTCTCCATAGTATTGTTTTGATAAGTTTATGCAATGTCACAACATTTATTTCCATCCAGAGTTGCATTCATTTTTTGCCATGATCTTGTATTGATGATGGGAGAGTCAGACCACTGTGTGAAGTCTTCTCCAGCACAAGATTTTCAATGGGAGTAAGGTGGTGGCCAATCCATGTGTGAAAATGATGTGTTGTGCTCTCTGAACCACTCTTTCACTATTTGAGCATAATGAATCCTTGCATTATCTTGGAATATGCCTGTGCCATCAGGGGAAAAAATTCCCTCAAATGACATCATTTTTGGGCACATAACATTGCTGAATCTAGACCCGACCAACTGAAGCAACCCCAGATCATAACACTGCCCTCACAGGCTTGTATGGTAGGCACCAGGCATGATGAGTACATCACTTCATCCACCTCTCTTCTTGCCCTGTTGTTGCCTATCACTCTGGAACAGGGTAAATTGGGACTCATCAGACCACATGACCTTTTTCCATTGTTCCAGGGTCCAATCTTCATGCTCTCTAGAAATTTAAAGCTTTTTTCCCCCCCAAATAGCCTCACTGATAAGTGCTTTTCTTAAGGCTACACATAACCGTTCGTTCTATTGAAAATCTTTTTTTTTTTTTTTTTTTACGATTTCATTTCACCAATCATTTAAGTGATCTCCGATCAGGATCATTTAGGATTTTTTTCTGACTACATTTCTTCCTCAAAGATGTTGATTCACTGCTATCCTTCGAAGTTTTAATACTGCATTGGACAGGTCTTAACCCAATTTTCATAGTTTCAGCACTCTTCTTAGTTTTCTTTGCTTGATGCAGGCCAATAATTTGACCCTTCGAAACAGCGTAACATCTTTTCCATGACCATGTTCCAACATGGTTGTTTAAGAAGTGAGAAGTTACTCACTGCATCAGTTAGGGTTAAATCACTTGTTGCCAGCTGAAACATATTAATCACTGCAGTGCTTATCCAATGGAAGGTTCTTGCCTATTTGTTTAGTTAAATCCACATGGTGACTTTTTTTTGGCCAGGCAGTTTATTTTATATTATTATCAATAAGAAATATTTCTTAGTAAGATTCTGTCCCATGGCAGCTAAAGGCTTGACTTTTTTTTTTTTTCCCAAATTATTTTCTTCTCATGCCAGGAATGACTGTGAGAAAATAATTGTCCAACCAACAAACACTGTACCCTTTGACTTGGCATCACATGATGACAGCATCAGGACCTCTGTGAGAGTTGTGAGGCCGCTTGATGTTTCTGAACTAGACCTTGAAACAGTTTACGAAAAATTCCACCCTACAGTTCAGTCTTTCAGTAATGTGATTGGACATTTTATTAGTGGAGAGCGGCCAAAAGGCATCAGGGAGACAGAAGAGATGCTGAAAGTGGGCACAGCAATAACTGGAGTAGGAGAGGTAGTGTTGGAAAACAATCTTATAAAACTGCAGCCTCCCAAACAGGGAATGCACTACTTTATTAGCCAGCTGGATTACGAAGGTCTTCTGCAAAAACAACAGTCAAAAGTAAGGACCTGGAAGATCTTGACTGTGGCTTTTGGTGTTGCAACATGCATTATTTTCTTCCTCGTACTAAGAAAGCAATACAGACGCTACAGAGAACAAAAAAGGCTCCGGGCCCTTCAAGATGAGCTCCGGGAGCAGCAGAGGAAGTCTGCAGACTGGACTGAAGAATCCATTTCACCAAATACCTGTGTGATCTGTTTGAGCCGAGATCGATGTTTTGTATTTTTAGAATGTGGACATGTCTGTTCTTGTGATGAATGCTATCGTGCATTGCCTGTGCCAAAGACATGCCCCATCTGTAGAAAGAACATTCTAAGAGTTGTGCCACTCTACAACAGTTAACAAAAGATCTTCTAAGAAGCCTTTGGGTACTTTCTTTAAAATATATATATATATTTGCTTTTTATTCTGACCTGATTTACTCCAGAAGCTTTCTTTAATGTGAGCAAATTGCTGCTACTGGAAGAAAAGTGCCGTTGAAATCTCTTGGTATCTTTTTTTTTTTTTTGTCATCAAATCTTTGAAAACATTTAATAATGTACACAAAACCTGATATGATTCAGTGCTGTTCCCTTGTACATCAATTTCTAGGTATTTTGCTTAATGCAGAGAATGGGAAACTAATGGATGGTGTCCTTTGAAGTCCTTTTAGCGCTGGGGCTACTCCATTCACTTATAAGACCAGGCAAAGCTGTGATTCTCATGCCTCCCCAAGAGTGTCTGCCCTTTTCTCTAGTTGCATTTAGGGATAAATCGCGCCACCAGCCATTCACTGAATTATATTAGTTCTGCTGAGGAAATTTCAAGCACCTTTTATAGAGTGAGTGATAACAGTTCTATCAGTGGCGTTCTAAGCCTATCACTTCATTCATTAACTTCAGACTAACGGGAGACCCCAGTCAAGAAATTCTGTTCTTTCATTTACAGCTGAGTAAACAAATGGAAAGGGCTGACCGTTGGTCCAGTAGTAAATGGCAAGCAATACTTGACTATCACAACCTTATTTTCTGCATGGTGTTTCCAGCAGTGCTCTATCTAGCAGCATTGCTCAAAAAAGGATGCCTTTACTCATGATGACATCCTTGCATTCTGATTTTCTAATATTTCCTAAAACTTTCTGCAAGTTGGTGCTTCTTAATAGTGCAGTGTTGCTGTCATGGGATGTTTCAAAAGGTTTTCTTGTGTGTGCCGAATATGTTACCCGAGTGAATATAAAATAATGTAAAGAAAGCATGAAAGGTAGCTGAAACCAGCTGCTAAAGTAGCAGAAACATCTAAAATGCAGGGATACTTAAACACTTCCATTGTAAAACCAAAAGCACAGCTGGAAAGAAAACAGTAATGTGTCAGTTATAATGGAAACTTTCACACGCTGTAAGGAACTGTGAATGTGTCACTTGTCTACATGTAAACCATATTTTCAGAAATTCGTAGCAATAGTATTTACTGTATGTCTATAATGGAGAAGAAACTACAGGCATATGGATAGTCTTCTACTTCAGCCTTTATTTTCTCAATGTATACACTTTATATTGTAACACGATCTACATTTTGATTTCATCCTTTCAATGGATTACATATTTTAGGTATTCCAGAACATTATCTGTCCAATTTATAGGCATGTAAGTCTGTGCACATGATCCCTCAATTCAAATGAAGCTTGCCACACAGTTTTTACCATTTCTGAAATAACAGAGGTGTATTGATTTTATCCAACAGAGCTAATGATTTTGCACTCATTAGCCACAGCCACTGCTAAATTGGAGAAGAAGAATAGGAATATTGCTTTTTTTCTCAATGAGATAATGATTCTTCCATCTTTCACAACATAAAATATTGGCTTGGAATATTGGCTGTAATTTTGTGTAAGTGAAAAAAAAAACAAATACTGGACATTTTTTTTTCTTTCTTTGGAGTACTTGAGATGTATACTTAATCCTGTAGGTCAGGGGACCTCAAGTTCAGTCCCGGAGGGCCTCAGTGATTGCAGGTTTTTCTTCTAACCCAGTTGGTTATTTGGAAGCCAATCTTTTCCAGTAACAGAATTTCTTTAGCTGTGTGGCTTGTTAGTGTTTTCAGGCTGTTACTTTGGATCACCATTATATTGTACATTTTTTTTTCCTCTCCAAGGATATTATCCAAATGATTTGTGGTTGGGAACATATTAGTAATTCTCAGTCCTTCATGTTTTCCCATTATTTCATTTAAACAGATGAACACATCAAGATGTCGGTTAGATGGTGAGCTGTTGTTCCTTTTGCAGTTTGCATCTCATTCTTAATTGACAGCTGCTTAAGAAAACAAGAAGTAATTAACAGTTGAAATGTAACTGTTTTAAGACTAAAATAAACATTTGAGGGTTGTGAATCTCAACAAGGGAGTGCACTTAAATGAAGCACAAAAACTGAAGGGGATCGAGCTACAGGTGTTGGGTGCTTTGGGATTCAGGAGCTCAGATGAACAGCCAGTTGGATTGTATATTTATGTCACATTACGTACACAGTGAAATCTCTTGAGAAAGGGTCAGGCTGTGGCCCATGGCACTACAAGACACTTCTACTCAATAGCCGTCATTACTTCTGAGTAAATTAACACCTTCCACAACCCTAATCTTAAGAAAGGAGGTTTTATGAGATGAACACGCGAGGAACACCTTTAGCATGTTGAGAAAGACACAAATGACTGAGCTTTTCATGTAAAATGACTAAAGTTTAATGCAAAGGCCTCTAAACATCACCAATGTGTACAGGTTGATTAGTTCATCAACAGAAACTAAGTCCTAGGATTTAACCTGAGGAGCACTGATGTAGCTGCTGCCTATATCTGCCTTTTCGGACTACAGACTATCAGTCTAGTGCCACTTCTGTTACAAAAATCAGACTTGGCCACGTGACAGGGACATGTTGGGCTCACGTTTCTTTCACACTTGTACGATGTTTTTTAATTACAGAGATAGAATGAAATGTATCCAAGTGCAAATGTGTACCCAAATTTCTCAACTTTTTTATTGTGTAACTCTCAGCGCCCTCAAGATTTGAAAATGCATGTTATAAAAGTCTTGACTGGATTTGATTTTAAGCTTCAACTTTTTTTTTGTGCGTGTGGAAGGCTGATTAAATAGAAAAATGTTTAAACAGTATTAATCTGGTAATTTCACATCTGCTATAAAATATAAGTACTGTTTATGAAATTGGAAAAGTGTGTTTAATACTGTGACGGACGGCCGGGACGCCCCTGTTGCATATGTTCATGGGGAGCAACCATGGGCTGCTCAATATCATACCCCCCCCCCCCTCACCCGGGACACTTGGTGGCAGCCTCCCTGGCCGACGGTGATTTCCCAACCTCCCACAGGGCTCCATGGGAGATGGAGTCCTCCACAGCCTGGTTGGGAGCTGGGGTGGCCACTAGGGGGTGCTGCCTGGATTCCACAGCCTGGCTGGACAAATCTTCATCCCTACCCGGAAGTGCAATTGGGACCAGGTGGTCAAGCACCTGGAACACTTCCGGGTGGGCTATAAAAGGGGCCAGCCACCAGCACTCAGTGGCCAGAATCGAGAGAAAGAGGACGAGGTTGCCTGGGAGGAGTTGTGCTGCCAGAGGAAGAGTGTTTGGTCTGTGTATATTAAGTGCTTTTGGGACTGTGTTGTGGCTGGAGGGTTCACGGGGAAGACGTGCCCTCCAGCTGAAGAAAAATAAAATCCTGTGTCTTTTTACACGTGACTCAGTGTGAATCTGTGCCGGGTCAGGTTCTATATAGCGTCAAATTCACAAATACAATAAACCATATACTTTCTTATGCTTCTCCTGTCATCATTTTAATTGACCCAAGGGATTATTGTCCCCAAAAAATTCAGTGTTCCTTACCGGTTCAAAATTTTGAAAGCCTAACACCAGTCTCTGTTTAGAAGCCTGTTCCTATACATGTAAATTATTCTAACATCAAGTCATGGAGGTAACAAACACAGTGACTAAGCCCAAGTTCTACCATTTGGTGCACAGAGGGTAACTAAACATTTTTCCAGGGGTACAGATGAAGAAATAAGAGTGTGTGGCACCCCATGCAGAGCCTTAGGAAGACAATGGTAAGCAAACATTCATATCAATCAGCTTTGAAGATGCAACTCTAGTACCAGTGATACACTTCCATGAAGATGCTTCTGTTTAGGTCAAAGAGAAATTTCTTTGCAAATATTGGTGTATTTCCAAGTCTTTAATGTTTCAAAATGTCTTGTGATTTTAGGATGGCCAGAACCCCCATCTGTTCTTCCTCATGTACTAACTGTTCCAGTCCCTTATCACCCAATATTGTAGCTTACAGTCGGCCTTTGCATCAAAAGTCTCCTACTAATGCTTCAAAATGACTTTTATCTTAGAGTGCTTAAAGAGGTTAGTGAGAACGCCTACAAGCTCTTGACTCACATTTTTTAGAGATGCAGCATACCAGGGAAATTCAAAAAGTCTAGGGACTAGTAAATATTTCATCATATAAAAATTAGGTTAGGCTGATCTAACAATAGGACATTAAACTTAACTGCATCACACATAAATTAATGGAAGAATGTACAGTAGTAAGGAATTTATGTTGATGTTCAGGAGGCTTTTGAAAAAGTTCCACATGTGAGAAGCGTTGTATATTTGCCTGCCACGAGATGACTGCATCAGGGCACTGCTCTTACATAAACTCAAAAATTAAACAGACTTAATTACAAAACAAAACAGAATAATTATTAAGAAAATACTTGCCTTAATGGCATGCATTCTTATGCAGATAACAAAATAGACCCAAAAGTGTAGCATATCCATCCATTTCCTGCACCCAACTCTGGTCAGTTCAAGGTCTCGGGGCCAGACTTCGTCTGGCAGGAATCAGCTCTGGTATGGTGGGCAGTCCACAGTGGTACAAACGTAGGACCAACTTAGAGCATCTAACCTGAACACCAGGATTGTACCGGAAGAACTAAAATATCCACATAGACAGTGGAAGCTCCAGGACTCGACCAGCACTGACCATTAGGACTACACTGTACTGCAAAGCAGACTAACCAGCCTCAAATGTACCACAGGAAAGCCAACAATCAGGCATATACACTGCCTGACCAAAAACAAAAGTCACACACTCTAATATCTCGCTGGACCGCCTTTAGCTTTAATCACGGCACACATTACTGTGATATCACTTCGTTAAGCTTATGCAATGTTACAACATTTATTTCTGTCCAGAGTTTCATTAATTGTCCGCCAAGATCTTGTATTAATGATGAGAGAGTCGGGCCGCTGCCTACAGTCTTCTCCAGCACATCCCAAAGATTTTCAATGAGACTTAAGGTCTGGACTCTGTGGTGGCCAATCCGCGTGTGAAAATGATGTCTCATGCTCCCTGAACCACTCTGTCACACAATTTGAGCCCAGTGAATCCTGGCAAAGTGATGTACAGTGCTTTTTTCGTACTAACAAACTATCCCATGTAATAAAGAGACAAAAGGAGATGATAAATCTATGGGGCACCATGAAGACTAAGCCCATTTATTAAAATAAAACACAAGGCATAGCATATTGCAAAAGAAAAGAAACGTGACGATGAAAGTGTCCAAGATACACTGATTAAGGTGGTGGTGTTTCTGGTGATAAACTTTCTTAGCAGGAAGAGGCGGGTCCAAGAGGGTGGAAACCAGAAGTGACATCAGAGGTGTCATGATTGTCAGTTATCTGGTCTGCAGAGAGAGAGAGGGAGCAAGAGCGAGAAAAGGCATTAGTCGACAGCGCCCTCTGGCATTCTGGGGGAAGATTACAATTACCCAAACCCTTAAACTGTCCCCTTTGCACACACATGTACAAGTATTAATTAAATATGTCAGTGAGAATCAATAAACGAGCCTCATTTCTGACAGTTGCAGATGAACCACATCTTCCTGTTCAGTTTGAAGGCTGCTATTTAGGCTTATCAAATGCAATGACTGTGCTGCCTCTCCTCCAAGGCAAACTGAAATAGTAACAATCTCTTGGCAAATATCTTGTAGCTCATTTAATTAAGATATTTGCTCTTCCTTCACAAGAGTGACGGCACTTCGATAGATGGGGGCAGTAAAGGTGCAATTTATTTTGGATGGTTTGCAGTTGACTATACAAACCTGTCGTTGGATGCCACTGCGCAGCTTTCACTGAGCATCATCAAGATGTCTTCAGAGACATTCTATAAATAACACACGTGAGGTTTAAAGAGACCTTTTCTCATCTATAATATTTAGTATTTATCAGCTTTGGCATTTTTAGTACATGGTATTAAGGAGGGGAAATATTTTCCAAGTTTGCTTCAATCAATTCAAATGCCTCTAATAATGTAGATGTATAGTGCAAATTTAAAAAAGAGTATCCCACCTCATATGGGGTTACTGGGGACTCAACCTGAAGTCAGACCTGATGGGTGTGACCACAGGCAAGTGCCTGGGAGCTGGGCCTGCCATGGGCTGAAATCACAACATGAGACTGCCCTCCTGTGGGCCCTCCATGTGCAGGAGGAATAGGAGATGGGTGTGATGTGCCGTGGGTGGAGGTCAAAGGCAGAGGCCTTGGCATACTGGAATCCAGTCACACAGACTGACTCTTGGAACGTGGAATGTCACCTCTCATAGAGGGAAGGAGCCAGAGTTGGTGGGTGAGGTGGAGCACTACCAACTAGATATAGCTGGGCTCATGTCCACCCCCTCGCTTGCTTCTTGAACCAAACATCTTGAAAGATGCCTCACTCTACTGTAGAGTTGCTCAGAGGGAGTGGTGTCAGGTGGGAATGTAATAAGCTGTATCAGAGGAATCTGAGAGGCTATTAACTAGAGCAGTTTGATCCTTGTATATGTTAGTTATAAAAAGAGAGCACTTACCTGTAGGGAAAGAAAAAGAGATCAGAGATCGAGAGAAATTAAGAGAAGAAGAAAGGAGATCAAACAAAGGAAAGAGGCAAGGCAGGAGGTGGAGAGATCTGGTGCAAGTGAGTGGATGAGAGGTGGAGAAGGCAGATAGCTGGGGGAAAAGTCCATAGGGGTGCATGTGAACGGCACTCTGGGACTGATGACCACTCCAGCTGAGTGACCTGGGAGCCGGAGTGACAGAAATGCTACTCAGTAGGAGTGACTTGCCGAAGAGTAGCAGCGCAGTTACAGGGGAGTGAGGTGCTGAGAGAAGCGTCCTGTGGGTGGTGCCATGTACCACAGGGGCGTGGGCCTGGCAGTGGGAGTCAGAGGCTTGATGTGGTTCCCTGCCGGGAGCTGCAGAGGGACACAAGGGGCCCAAAGTTTAGGAGCAGCGTGTACGGGTGGCTGAAGTGCAGATTAGGCCTCTCCTTTATTCAAGGAGATGTCAGCTTTTAAGGAGTGCACCCGGGCTCATGGTTTTTAAGAACAGTTTCCTAACGTATTTTTAACCTTGTTTTTATAGGAATATTTATTTGATTAATTTTTAACCTCCATTGGAACACCTTTTTAAGGTATTATTTATTTATTGAACTTTATGCACTGCACATTTTTTGAACACTGTTTTGATTTTTTAATTATTTTAAATAAAAGCAGTTGGTAACTTTTTGCACCTACCCCTTGCTATGTGTGTGTTTTGTCCTTATCTGCCTGGCTCATCCAGTTACGTTATCAAAGATTCCCAAAACGGAAGCAGGAGCGTAGAGCTGACCTGCACTGTCACAGGAGTGGGCTTCTTATTGATCCCCTGCCTGGGAGATGGCATGTTGGAGTTTGTCCCGAAGAATGAGATGTCTGCCTCTGTGCGGCTGAAGGTTGTAAAGGGTAGGGCTCTGACTGCCACATGTGCTTGTGAAGGGGGGAGCTGAATGCACACTAAGAAGATGCGGATGGATCAGCTGCTGGCTTTGTGCTGTTGCTGCCGATCTGCATGTTCTGCTTGTCTCGTTGCACGTCGATCATTTAAAAGCCTGTACAGCAGCTGTCCTCGCTTTGCTCGCTTACCCCCTCCACCCCGGAAGTGGTTAGCACCTGCCTCTTCGTGTCTCTGCCGCTCGCATTGTGAAGGGGGGCGGAGTGGGGGCTGAACGCATGCTAAGGAGATGCGGACTGACCAGCTGCTCTCTTTCTGCTGCTGCTGCCGAGCTGTGCGCCGATCATTTAAAAGCCTGTACAACAGCTGTCCTTTTGTCTCACTGCTTTGTCTTGCGGGACATTAAAGTGTCTCTTGCAGGACGTCCGGGCTGATTATTACTTTCCTTATTATCTGAATTTGCACATTGATTATTATTGTTCTCTTTTGAATCCTTTTTTGCCTTCTTTTCTCTCCAATGCATTCGTGTCTCTTTTCAACGCGCTGCACTTTCTTTTTCGCTTAGTCGTTCATGTGCCATCTAGAACTTATAACATTTTTAAGAGTTGGGAGCACATGAAGTGTGTCTGCCAAAAGCATTCCAGCAACTGCAAGGTTAGATGTTCGTGAACTTGTTTTAAATTGTTTGTAAGTATAAGCCTTCATGGAGTGCTTGGAGGGGATTTTGGAAAGGATGCCAGCTGAGGACTCCATAGTTCTGTTGGATGACTTCAACTCTCTTGTGGCTAACAATGGAGACACCTGGAGAGAGTGTTTGGTAGAAAAATGGCTCCCTGAGCTAAACCTGAGTGGGGCATATTTATTGTATTTCTGTGCTAGGCATGGTTTGCCCATAAAAAACATCATGTTCAAACATAAGGTGGCTCATAGGTGTACTTGCTCCAGAGCACTTTAGGCCAAAGATCTATCATCAATTTTATAATCACATCATAAGATTTACATCCGAATTATGAACACTAAGATGAAGAGAGAGACAGAGCTACTGTATCAACTAATCACCATCTGGTAGGGAGGCACCAGAACAAACCTGGAAATCTCAAGTGAGTAATGAGAGTGTACTGGGAATGTCTGGGGGAGGCCCCTGTCCAGAAGACTTTCAACTCCAACCTCCTAAAGAGCTTTTCCAGCATCTCGGGGAAGGCTGCACATATAAGGTCTGAACGGGCCTTGTTCAAAGCCTCCATTATGGAAGCAGTTTCCAAGAGCAGCGGGCTGAAGACCATAGGTGCCTCTCAAGGTTGCAACCAAACAACCCAATTGTGGACACCTGAGGTGAGGGATAACATCTGGCTGAAGAATGAGACCTGTGTATGGTTAGTATAGGAGACTCCTGAAGCAGCAGAGAAGTACTGACAGGCCAACAATGTTGCGGCCTTGGCAATCAGGGAAGCCCAAATGCAAGTATGTGAGGAATTTGGAGAGACCATGGAAAGTGACTATTGATTGTGCTCAACGAGGTTCTGGCAAACCATTAGGCAATTCAAAAGGGGAAGACAGGGCTTCACTCAAGCTGTACTGAACCGGACTGAGAATGTCATCTGGTGGGGGAAGGAACACTATGAGGAGCTCCTGAACCTGACAGACATACCCTCTGGGGAGGAAGCAGAGACTGAAGCTGATGTGAGGTTAATGCCCATTTACCTGAGGGAGTTCACTGAGGTAGTTATGCAAATGCACAGTGGAAAGGCCTTGGGGGTGGCTGAGATCTGCCCAGAAGTGTTGAAGGCTCTGGGCATTGCTGGGTTGTCATTGCTGACACACCATTTCAATATTGTGTGGTCATGTGGAGTGACAGATAGAGGTTGTGGTCCCCATTTTTAAAAAGTGGAACCAGTGGGTGCTCTCCAACTATCAGGGGATTACACTGCTTAGTCTCCCTGGAAAAGCTTATGCCAAGGTACTGGAAGGTTCCAGTTGTGGAACCTCAGATCTAGGTAGAGCAATGCGGATTCTGTCCAGTCCATGGAATGATGGATCAGCTCTGTACCCTCAAGAGGATTCTGGAGGGGACATGGGAGTTCACCCAATAGAGAAGGTGTATGACCTTGTTCCTCAAGGGATTCTGTTTGTGGTCCACATACCTGGACACAGCTGAGACTCCGCCAGAGCAGTGCTTTGTCTCTTATCCTGTTTCTGACTTTTATGGACAGGATATCAAGGCACGACTGAAGTGGGGAGGGTGTCCAGCTCAGTAGCCTTGGAATTGTGTCACTGCTTTTTGTAGATGACGTGATCCTGTAAGCTTCATCGGGTTGTGAATTTCAACACAAATTGAGACAGTTTACGACCGAGTGTGAAGCAGCGGGGATGACGTTTAGCACCTTCAAATCTGAGGCTATGGTCCTCACTAGGAAAAAGGTTGCCTGTCCACTTCAAGTGGGAAGTGAGTGCCTCATGTGGAGGAGATTAAGTACTTCGGAATCTTGTTAATGAGTGAGGGGAAAAGGGATCTTGAGATCAACAGACAGACTAGGACAGGGAGCGCAGGTATTACTAAAAAATTCAAATAACCAGTGTCTCGATGCATGCTCAATAATCCAGGTAAGGAAATCCTAGAAATTTGATTCTGTTCATCTGGACAAAGTTTTTAAGTGGGAGAAATATTTCGAGACTTATCCAAGTCTCTTCCTCAGTCTCAATTGACTGCAGGTTTCCCCAACCTTATAAACAGTCCCTTTGCTTAATCACAGAGACTAGCACCATTGACAAAGGGCCAGTTGATCAGTGATATGCAAATTGTCCACTGATTAGTAGACGTGTGAACCATTCATAGAGGGTTGAGGAATGGCTGCAATCACAGCATTGTAAGATGGCGACAGATGTACCCTTAGGCCCCCTCCTCTGTTCAAATAACCAGGTTTAGTAGTTGTGCTTATGAGCAAAATTAATTCTAATTTTGCAGAGAAAAGGCATCACAATTTGAAAAACAATGCAAAATGTATTGCTGTCCATGGTGAAAGCACAAATTTGATATAAAATATTATTATAAAATATACAGTAGTTTTGAGTAAAAAAGGCAAATCATATCTTGTACCCAGTGCTGGTTGAGGCTCATTTATAACATTAGATTGACATCATCTCTCGTTGTCCATAGCGGATAGTCAGTATTATTGGACCTGGGGGGAGGAGCCCCCTCAGTGTTCAGAGTGTACGCCCCTTCAGTATGCTAAGGCCTTTAAGGAGTGCACGCCTCTCGGGTTGTGCGCAGTGTTATTTTTATGAAAGGCGCCCACACAGTATCAGAAGGGGGTCCACCTTGGTGTCCAGAGTACGCACCCCTTCACTTTCATAAATGGTGCCCCTTAGATGAATGTGCCCTAAGTGGCCTCCTAAGTCGTCTAATGGATTGACTGGCCCTTCAAATTCTCTGTTGTATAAGTACATTTCCCATGATCTTGTAGGTTTTCCTGCTGGTATATCCATTATCATCCCACATCCTGAACGATACCCAGACTGTGTTAGTTAGCAGCTTTAAAATGTTTCTCTCCATGTTTGCGTGAGTGTGCATATGAGAGAGCCCTGCCAAGGACTGATGACTTCTACAGGGTCTATTCCTGCCTTTTACCCAATACTGCCAGAACAGACTCTGGCCCCTTCATGACTCTAAATAATATAGCATTTAAAAATGGATGTGTTTTTTAGGTTTATCCTTATGTCAGACATGCCTATTAAGAAATTCTTGCGTTCACCCTCACCGTCTGCTGGACTTGTTCATGTAGTGATTATGTAAATGAGTAAGAGATCTTAACAAGAGTTCACGTATCCCTCTCATCTTTCATTATGTAGAAAGATTCTCATGGCTCTTCAACAAATTTCAAGGAATTTCTAATCAGTCCACTTGCATTCTGCAAGAAACACAATTAAGTAGATTGTGTAATTGGCATAAATTTCAACAAGTTAGCGGTTTCTATTTCAGATAGCAGCAATAGAATTTTAACTAGTGATTATCACTACTCAAGTGATCAGCAATTCATTTTTTAACTAAAGTTATAAATCGAGATTTGTATATTTTTTAAGTAATTTGACATTTCTTTGTTTTTATTTAGTGTTCAGTTTCACCCAAGTGGTTTAAAAAAATCACAGTTGTGTGGTTGTCTCTGTGCTGGAGAGCTTGAAGATTGGTAGAAAGGACGATCACACAGGGATTCAGTCCTGAACTATAAGCTGGCAGTGTTGCATTTTCAGTTGATTTGTATTTTGAGATGATTCCAGGTCATACTGGCAGTTCTATTTCCAAAGATTGGCAAATGGTTAGAGCATTACGTTTACTGGTGATAGGAATATGCTGACACTAAAATGAGACATTACAGGGGTAGGGCCTATCAAAGAGCAGACCACAGCATGAATTGAAGGTCTATAGTGATCATTGGATAGTTCCCCTTTTAAAGACCCCTAGGCAGTGAGTTGCTGTTTCCAAAATGGTATCTTCTGTGAGCACCACAAACTGAGAGAGACGCGTCCAGGTTACGTTTCTCTAAGGAAGCCTGCCTTGTTCTGCCATAATGGTTGTTCTGCGATAAAGGATAGGCAAGGCAACCCAGCACAATTATTGTTCTAAAACCCACAGACCATGAGCAGGTTTGGACCATTGTTTTGGCCCCACTAGGCGTTCTAAGGGAACCACAGAAAAACTCTTATGTAATGTCAAAGCTTAGCAATCAACTAGACTTGAATAGGCGAGATCAGCAAATGGTGTGAGAGTATGAAACAAGTGTGTGGATGGCAGCAAAGTCCAAAGAAACATCTTAAGAGATTATGAATGACAGAGAAGGTGTGACAGAGTATACAATGCCAACCCTTAAAATTATACTACATTGCCATCAGGGCACAGTATGCCATGTCAAAGAGAGTTTGATCCTACAACTATCTATTTTGAGAGAGAGACAGTAGAAGAAAGGAAGGAAATAATATATAGAAAAGAGTACAGGGTATAGTTATTTTCAGTTATCGGGTACTTTGAGTAGTTAAGGTAAATCAAAGAAAGAAATGAAAACAAAAATAAAAATAAATTAAAAAAATAACCCCATTCACCTATTGTTCAGTAGAGATACGACTAACTGAGTTACTGTAGGAGGTCCAGTTTGTACCACTTCATTGTCTAATGACCTTTCGAAATGACAGCATTCTGCTCAGGTAGGTCAAGTGTAGAGAATCAGTTTTATTTCCAGAGAGGATTTCTTGCCACTGTGCAAATTGACAGATAATTGGTCAACAAAATGCAAGCACCTGACAAGTTTTTCATTCGTAATCCAAATCCAGGAGGGTCCATATGGTGTTGCAGATAAAGGTTTTGTTGATCACTACATTTCAAAGTCAGGTTTTTGAATTATTCATGCAAAGAAAGCCAGCAGCTTGTCATAACGGACATCAGACCACATGAGCCCCCTATAATTTGGCTTTACTGTTTGTTGTGCCCGTATGTTGGACTCAGTTACAATTACAACAAACTGCCATCACTTATGAACAGATTGAAATTCTGTAAGTTATCACCTGTGAATGCCATGCTGAACCCTTGCCCAGCCAGGATGCTGTAATGAAAGGACAGTATGGAAGGAGGCATAACCCGGGGAGGGGATGAATCAACATCTCATGCAAAGGGAAAAATTAGTGGACAGTATGGAGGAGCTGGGATATGAAGAGCAGTTCCTCACCCAGTATAATACATGGCAGTGCTCCGCTTGGCATGGATGCAGTAAGGACACCCACAGGGGTTTATGGGAATCATAGTCCTGCGAGACAGTTCTGTCAGGGTCCTTGGGTGCAACCAGGGGTCACTGCAGGAAGAAGGACACCATGTTTCAGGAAGCTTCTGTCTGTATGCCCTGGTACTGGAAATACCCCCAGGTCTGACATAAAAGTAAGCCATTCAGCCTCCTCCAGTGAGTCAGAGTCAGGAGGCTGTGGGCAACACTCAATTGGAGGGCAGAAGGAGGATGTTTCATTGATTTATTACAATTGTAATTGTATTTGTGGCTGATTGTTGGAAAGAGGTCCATGGAAAGGTGCATTGGAAGGAACAAAAATCCTTTATTTTATTCATACATTGTGTACTGTATTGCTGTGTCTGTGGTTTGGGGTTCTCTGGCGCCACCTTAAGGTTATACATCTGTATCTCATACACATGTCACATGAAGATCAGCGAACGGCAGCTTTGTAAAGTTGCCCCAAGATTTTGTTACACCGCACACATTCAGAGGTGGTTTAACGTTCATGCAAAAATCATCAGCTTTGTATACTTCATTATCACTAGAACTAGAATCTATCTTGCTGTCACTGGCCACTGATGAAGAACTATCACTATTATATTGTTTTTTTCTTCCTACGGTTTCTGGTCTGACAACCTGTATTCAGTATGTTTTACCCCTGCAAATGTTCTGTTAACAGCCACCCTCAGTCAGTAGCCACTGTTCACTAGAGACACGTAAATTTGAGGATAATGGTGCATGTGTGACAGGCGGTGGAGGAGTTATCTCAGGTGTAATAGTAAAAGGCTTAAAGTAGGCTGCATTGGCCAGTAATATTTATTTACATACCTCGAACAGTTTTGGAGCCCATTGGAGCCCTGGTTTACAGCCCAGCTTAGCTCTTGGAGAAGTCCAGCCATGACTGTAAGAGAGATCTGCTGCGTAGTTGGTGTGATAGCATTGAGACTCCTTCAGACTAAATCTAGCAGAAGAGATGTCCAGCTACAGATAGATAGAAAACATTTGCCAAAAACAGCAGTTTAGTGCTTGGTTCACGTTTACTCATTGCCACTGAGACAGTTTATTCTGGAGCAACATTTCACATTCTACTTGTGTGCAGATGAAGGCTCTTTTTGAAGATGCATATCTGATGAAGACACGTTCACTGCCATTAAGGAATGAATGTCTGCTAATTCCATGCAGTGTAACATGAATAACACTTAACTGGTTCTTGTTGCCTCTTTAGCTGAAATCAAAATACATGACTCCCTCTCACGAGATTTCAGCCTCATCAGACTTTTTCTATTGTCCGCTGTCATCTGTCACATTTAGGAGTGCATTTAGGAGACAACCTCAGGCCTCCTTTTTGAGAACCAAGAAGTGGCACTATTACCTAATGCCTGTTCTCTTCCTCCCTATGCAGAACAGATGTTCGTTGGTCCTTCCCCCTCTGCTGTCACTTCTGCCATCCTGAGCCTGACCCTTCAGGGTCTCCTTCTTGAAAGCTACCTTCAACAAGATGTCATCGCTTTTGTCTTTTGCTTTAACAATTATATCTCAATCTTTTTTCAAAATACAGGGTTCACCTAGGTGCCCCAACCCTTTTTGACATGTCCTTTGTTTACTTACACATTAATCTCAAAGTCAAATCGGATGAGGCATTTGAGTTTTGAAAGTCACAAAACTCTGCTTTGTGGCTTACTCTGTCATGCTGTTGCTGTCACTCCTACCACTCAAACTGGAACGGCTAATGACAAGACCACGTCTAATCATCACTGTGAGCCTCCCATAACTGAAAGTTAAGTGAAGAAACTATACACAGGAAATGCTGCAGGGCCAGATGGAGTCAGCCCTCAAGTTTTTAAGGCCGGTGCTGACCAACTTTGTGGTGCCTTTTGTCACCGGTTCAATCTGCTTTAAGGCTTCAGAAAGTGCTGCTTCTGTGGAAAACATCCAGCATTGTTCCTGTTCCAAAGAGAGCAGGTGCCTCTTCACCAAATGACTACAGACCAGTGGCACTTACACCTCACATCATGAAGACCTTTGAAAGGCCGGTGCTGGACTTTATGAGTCACTTGTGATAGACCACCTGGACCCACTGTATTTTCCCTAATGGATAAAGGCTAGAGTGGAGGATACAACTATCTACAGTATCTGCTCCACGAGGCTTGTTCTCACCTGGACAAAGCTGGCAACACTGTGATGATTATGTTTATTCTGATTTCTTCAGTGCTTTCAATACCATCCAGCCATCCCTGTTAAGGGGTAAACTCAGAGTTATGCTGGTGGATGAGCCTGTGGCGTCCTGGATAATGAACCATCTGTCAGGCAGACCGCAGTTTGTGAGACTCAAGGACTTTGTTTCAGATATGAATGTGAGCAACACTGGAGCACCACAAGGAACAGATCTGTCAGCTTTACTCTTCACTCTGTACACCTTAGACTATAAATATAACACCAGGTCATGTTACTTGCAGAAATTCTCAGATGATTCCACAATTATGGGGTGTATTGATAAGGGGGATGAGGCAGAGTATAGGGGAACTTTATTTCTTAGTTCAAAGAAAATTGTGTACTCTTTAACATTACCAAAACCAAGGAACCGGTTATAGACTTTTGCCACAACAAACAGCCTCTATGTCCAGTCACTATTTAAGGAGTGGATGTAGAGGTGATCCACTCCTACAAGTACTTAGAGATTCACATTAATTACAGGTTGGATTGGTCTCGGAACACAGAAGAACTATATAAGAAAGGGCAGAACAGGCTCTTATTTCTCGGGAGACTGTGATCCTTTTATATGGGAAACGACATCCTTCACATTTTCTACCACTCTGTGATGGCCAGTGTGATTTTCTATACTGTGGTCACTTCAGGAAAGACCCACCGAATCAACGGGCTAATTAAAAGGGCAAGCTCAGTTATGGGACACACCTGGAGGTCGTAGTGAAGAAATTAAATAAAACAGAACTCAGTAACCATTATGAACAATGCTGCACATCCTTTCTGAAACACTAACACTGAGGACTTTCAAGCAAGAAATGTTACAGGGGATCCTTTTATACCAACAATGCCTGACTGTTACTCTGATAGCCAAGTCAGAAGTTTTCTTTCTTTTTAATTTTCTTGCTGTTTAGTCATTCTGGTATGTTCAGACCATAGTATGGGTATGTACAGTATGTATGTATATATCTTAATACATAATTCGCCTGCCTCCTCACTCACTCACTCACTCACTCACGTCTGTCCGAAGTCGAATGCGCAGTCACCTTCTGCGCACATCCGAAGTCAAATGCGCAGTCATCTTCTGCGCAGCCGCCCGAAAAACCTTACGAGACCGACATCCAACCCCAACATCGCGGCAGGTGGCGGATATACGGACGCAAAATTCAAAGAGAAAGGCGACTTCGATTAAAAATCTAGAATCCTGAAAGGTGATTTCGACTACAGCTCGAGGCCTAATTACGCATTCTGATTCAATTATGCATTCATTCAATACACCTATATCAGGTATGTGGTGCTTATACTTATTACTATTCCATATTGTACTGGAACATTCATCATTCAATATTATACTATAGGCCTGGAAAATTCATCAACTAACAGTACAAGCCTGTACAGTAATGAGTAAAGCGGACTACAATCATTACAAAACAACTTCTTCGTTACTTATCATTTGTTCTTCATACACTGCTGACACAAACTCGTGCCTGTTTCATCTTACGTTGTAGAAATGGGCTCTTTGTCTAGTATATATATATATTTATACAGTCATATGAAAAAGTTTGGGAACCCCTCTCAGCCTAGATAATAATTCACTGTACTTTCAACAAAAAAGATAACAGTGGTATGTCTTTCATTTTCTAGGAACATCTGAGTACTGGGGTGTTTTCCGAACAAAGATATTTAGTGAAGCAGTATTTAGTTGTATGAAATTAAATCAAATGTGAAAAACTGGCTGTGCAAAAATTTGGGTCCCCTTGTAATTTTGCTGATTTGAATGCATGTAACTGCTCAATACTGATTACTTGCAACACCAAATTGGTTGGATTAGCTCGTTAAAACTTGAACTTCATAGACAGGTGTGTCTAATCATGAGAAAAGGTATTTAAGGTGGTCAATTGCAAGTTGTGCTTCCCTTTAACTCTACTCTGAAGAGTGACACCATGGGATCCTCAAAGCATCTCTCAAAAGATCTGAAAACAAAGATTGTTCAGTCTCATGCTTTAGGGGAAGGCTACTAAAAGCTATCTCAGAGGTTTAAACTGTCAGTTTCAACTGTAAGGAATGTAATCAGGAAATGGAAGGCCACAGGCACAGTTGCTGTTAAACCCAGCAGGTCTGGCAGGCCAAGAAAAATACAGGAGCAGCATATGTGCAGGATTGTGAGAATGGTTACAGACAACCCACAGATCACCTCCAAAGACCTGTAAGAACATCTTGCTGCAGATGGTGTATCTGTACATCGTTCTACAATTCAGAGCAATTTGCACAAAGAACATCTGTATGGCAGGGTAATGAGAAAGAAGCCCTTTCTGCACTCACGTCACAAACAGAGTCGCTTGTTGTATGCAAATGCTCATTTAGACAAGCCAGGTTCATTTTGGAACAAAGTGCTTTGGAATGATGAGACAAAAATTGAGTTATTTGGTCATAATAAAAAGCGCTTTGCATGGTGGCGGAACAACATCGCATTCCAAGAAAAACACTTGCTACCTACTGTCAAACTTGGTGGAGGTTCCATCATGTTGTGGGGCTGTGGTGCTAGTTCAGGGACTGGGGCCCTTGTTAAAGTCGAGGGTCAGATGAATTCAACCCAATATCAACAAATTCTTCAGGATAATGTTCAAGCATCAGTCACAAAGTTGAAGTTACACAGGGGTATGTATGCACCTGTCTAAATTTGTTATGATGCATATTGCATATTTTCTGTTAATCCAATAAACTTAATGTCACTGCTGAAATACTACTGTTTCCATCAGGCATGTCATATATTAAAAGGAAGTTGCTACTTTGAAAGCTCAGCCAATGATAAACAAAAATCCAAATAATTAAGAGGGGTTCCCAAACTTTTTCATATGACTGTAGTTCCTTATATCTATCTATCTATCTATCTATCTATCTATCTATCTATCTATCTATCTATCTATCTATCTATCTATCTATCTATCTTGCTTTTTACTGGTCTTCCTGTACAAATGTTCCACAAATTTACATGTTTAAAATGTGGAACAAAAGCAAAGAACACAAAAGCTCGTCAGACAGCTTGACTCCACTGGCTTCTCTAATGATCTTAGCGTCTCTGTTACAGACTTATTAAGCTGTTCATTTCAATACCCCAGATTACCGTGATTACTTACTTTATATGAACCTGACACACTCCCAAGATCAGCTGACACTGGTCCTTCAGACATTTCAAAGACTTGTAAACTCTGACGATGTTTATTAGATCTGTCACCTTCAGACTCTTTTCAATGCTTGCCTATTTTATGGTATAATTTTTAATACCAGCTCAAGTGGTCCTTATTCTACTCCTATTACTACATTTAATTCCAAATTCATTCTGTCAGTTCAAGTTTTGTTACCACAAAAGGGTGCATGGCACATCACTAAACAAGAACACAGAGTTGTAAAAAGTCCGCCATGCTATTATTGCTCACAAATGTGGCTCTGCTGGTAGCCATCCACTCGGTGTACATAGAGAGGCCTTGAGAATAGAGGTCCTGTCCCTTTAAGACATTGAGAGCATCACCTTTTCCCTCTCGACTCTTATTATAGCCTTGGACAAGGTGACACTAGATGGGGTGGTCTCTAAGTGACTGTTTCATGCTTCCTGGTAGTATCAATCACCTTGGTCTTCTTGCATTACCTCTCAGACATGAAAGATGAACAAATCTTGAATCTTGAAAATTTTCTTTGTGTAATATTATCTGATTCTGAATGGTCATGTTTCATATTTTATTATTTAACTTTGAATTGCACTCTTTTCTGCATTGTAATGCATTTCTGTGGTGGTGTACTCTGTGAATGGTACTGCATGAGACAATAATTAGTTGCCTGAGTGTGGAAACAGAGACTATCCACAACAAAAGAAAGGAGTCAAGTGTGATGGCACCTCAGTCCTTCAAAAGTCAAACACACACACACACACTCGCTCTTTCTCAGTGTGGATCAATTTAGTGTTGTCAAGCAAATCAACAGAATCCATTTGAACAGTGGGAGATGAGTACATTTAGGAAATCCACAGAAAGGTGATGAAATGAGGCCCAGAATCCATCTTAGAATCAAGGGCTGTCCTGGACGGGTTCCTTTCTTCCAACAATTATTGCCAACATAGAATTAATTTCCTCTATTCAGTCAATCCCTACACAACCTTCTATGCAACAAAGTGAGTTCAGAAAACTGATTGTTGCATAAATGTTTGTTGTGTTTGTACTGTGAACTTATTTTTTATGTATTTTTTTATATCTTTATTTATAGAGTAGTTATTAGGGGGCATCACAGACATCCTGCTCCCCAGGCAACATGGAGGTCTCCTTATTTAACCTAACCAGGGAGTACTTCTGGTGCCCAATCCCCACCGCCTCTAGGAAGCACTTCTGGTCCAGGTGGACTCACCTACCAATACCTAATGCCCTTCACTCACCCTGGCCTCACAAATGGAAAGGGGTCATTAAACAACCCAGAGGGGATGCCTACACAGTGTCCATCCACTACACTGGCCTCCCAGCTGGGTAAGAAACTCCTGACCATTCCTTGTTGGGATGTCAGGTCTGCTGGGTCTTCTGTTATGCTGACTGAGACAATTCATTATATTGGCCTCCTGTCCAGATAAAGAAATGGGGTCCACCTTCAGTGGGATGCCCATCCATCTGTGACAATGTATATATAACTAATTTCAAGCGTATGTATACTCATATATTGCTATTGTAGCACAAAGGATTTCCTTTAGCCTCACCTAAATCATGGCGTAGCTTCAAACATGTGATAAGTTCTGTACTTTAGCTTTCTAACTTTCCTAATAACTCTCCATGGTCTATTGGATGATTTACTACTTGTTAGGTGTCTTTCTTATCTATGTCTATATAGTCCTAGGTATTTCTTTGTTTAGGTACTGGCAAAAGTAGAACATTGCAATCTTGATTAATATAAATATGACTTCAGAACAACTAGTTAAAAATAATTTATAACAATACTTTGAGCATTTTGAGAAATGCTAAATAAGAACATAAGAGATGTGAGGAGATCATTCCGTCCAAAATGCTCATTTGGTTAGCTAATAGCTAAGCTGCCCTGATTTCTCATCCAGATACTTCTTAAAGGTTGTCCTGGTTTCTGCTTCAACTACAAGTCTTGGTAGTTTGTTTCAGGTTCCCATAACTCTTTGAGGAATGAAGTTGCTCCTGGCTTCAGTCCCACATGTAACTTTACCTTAATTTCCTCTGGTTTCTTTCGGGAACATGATTCACCATTAAGCTGAAAGAATTCTGTTGAAAATACTTCATCAGTGCCTTTGAGAGCTTTGAAGACCTGGATTAGGTTTCTGCTCAGGACTAAAGTTCTCTAAATCTGTCAGAGTAGCAACGTGTCCTTAAGTCCTGGGATGCATCTGGTTGATCTCCTTTGCACAGCTTCAGGTGCTGCTGTGTCTTTCTTCTAGGTGACCAGAACTGCACACAGCACTCCAGATGTGCTCTCATTAGTGTGTTATATAGACTGAGCATAGCATCCCTTGATTTATATTCAACAGTGTTTCACAAAATAACTTAACACTATTTGTCATTTTAATTGCTTCTGCATTGCTTAGATGATGAAAATGTTACGTCAACATAAACCCCTAAATCCTTTTCGGAGGTTGCTTCCTTTAGAATTATGTCTCCCGTCCTGTATTTGTAATTGACATTCCTTTTGCTCATAACTTTTCTAAACTGCATTTTCCAAGTGTTTGCAAAGTTCACAAGCTTGTGCAAGACTGTTTGAATTGAATATAATAATATATTGTGTTAATTCAGGGTGACATACGGTAAGAATGGTTAGCTGCACAGTTCTAGGAAACTATCTTTCTTGACATGGTCAGTTTCCGTGTGAATATTGCATGTTCTTCCTGTTTTTCTTTGCATACCTTGCATTACCATCAATACCCCTTAAGACATGCAGGACATGTTAGGTTGGCTGATGATTGTAAGTTGAGTGAATGTGCACTGAGATGGACCAGAACCCCATCAATTATTGTGCCTGAAATTTCCTGGACTAGATTGAGTTTCTTGCAGCCTTACAATAGAACAAATAGATATGCCAAATGGATGGATGAATAGGGAGGTGTGGTGGTTTGTCTTTTATTCTAATAGTCCTGGAAGACCTTTTTTTTCCTTTTAGGTCAAAACATCTTAGGAGATTCCGAGGTAACCCCTGCTGTGTGAAGGACTAAGATTTGTCAGAATAAGCTCAGGCCACTAGTCTCGAAATGAACTGAACTGTTTTACACGTAGGTGGACATAAAAATAACAATTGCTTTCTCTTTTCGCTTCATTTGGATTTTCACTGGTGTCTTGGGGCGCTGAGTCAACAACGGAATTCATAAAGCTGCTGGGTTCCTTTGTTAGACCGCGCCGCTTAGAAGAAATGCGTTTGACCCCGTGCATGTACACATTTTACTCCACCTTTGACTTTTTACTGTATGCCGAGCAACATTGCAAAATATTACCCAAAAGTGGTCTCACGAATGCCACAAAGTGGGGGAGCAGGGCATTTCGTTATCCCTTGTTTATAGAAATACTATACGTCACGTTTTATACGTTGTGATGCATAAAAACCATCCCTATGGCTGTTAACAAAATTAGATTGGGCTTCCTCTAAATTATATTTATATGTAAATCTCATGCGCTTCCCTTTTTTCTGCACTATTATCCCAGATGTAATGCCAAGTTCTTTCCTTTACACACACCTGGGATTGTACTGCGGATTTCCTTTGCATTCTTGCCGCTGCGCATGGCGCTCCACAGCTTCATTTTGGCTTTGTGCGAAAGAACACCGCCGCAGCGACTTTATTGGCGGCTCCAGCATTTAACGCGTCAGATCAACGCTGTCGGTAAATAATGGAAACGCGCGTGCACGACGACAAACGTGCACGAGCCGACTAGCGCCTGGACAGCGCATCAAACGCGCGCCCCCCGCTAACAACCGCGACTGAGAGAGCAAGCCGAGAGCCGCCTCGGCGCTGGCGGAGTGAAGTCCCGGGACGGGGATGCGCAGAAGATGCAGCCTCCGTGACGTCGCGCTACCGCCGCCGCCGCCGCTGCTCTCTCAGGGATCTCTCCCTCACAGCGCCGCGCAATTTGCATTTTCTTCTTGTTCCACAGCAGCGGCTCTCCGCACACAATAATGTGAGTGAGTGAACGCCGCGCCGCACCAAGAGCCTTCCGTTAGTCACCAAAAGCAGCGCCAATCGCCACCGGGAGCCAGCATGTCGGAGGTGCTGCCCTACGGCGAGGAGAAGATCGACTACGGGGACGAGGGTGAGGGCGAGGGCGATGGTGATCAGATCTCCTTCACCTGCCGCCTGCAGGACACCAACAACTTCTTCGGCGCGGGCCAGGGCAAGAGGCCCCCGAAGCTGGGCCAGATCGGGAGGAGCAAGAGAGGTGAGCAGGACCGAACCGAACTGTCAAAAGAAGCGAGTCCGCGGGTCGCACGTGACACGTGCGGGAGCGCCCATCAACCTAATCCTAATAAAGGGGTCGGGGAATCCATGTGGGGAACGAGGGAGGGGGATATACCGGGGAACGATAAACTAACCGCGGCGAGCAGAAAATAAAATTAATTGCAAATAAAAAAAATGTGAGGACGTCCTATAAATCTTTTAAGACGCATTCGCGCAAGGAAAACTGCATCGAGAGGGTCAGTCGCATGAGTCAGGCATGTTTAGCCATTGCGTGCTGTGAGATTTAAACATAGGAATGGACTTGAGTGTGAAAAGGGGCTAAGATGAAAAGACAACGCAGGAAAGGGCAAACGCAAGGCAAATTTGAATCGGACTGAGAGTGAGGGAAATATCAACAGGGAACACGAAAATAACAACAACAGCACGACCAGAATGACAAGGAGGGGGAAAAAACATTCAGAGAAATGCCATACTGGCAAAAATGATATTTTGGCAGCTACGTCCGTGCTATATTAAATAAATAAATATTCGGGAAAATATGTAAATAAACGTAGACACCCCTGATGCAAACTGGGCGTTGCTGTGGAAATGGGACAAATAACTTGCGGTGTAAATATAAACTGCAGCTGTGCCACTGGAGTGTGAAATTGAGGACATTATTATTACGGGCAAAATAAGAAACGGCAGTTCTCCACGTACAGAGGTGGACTGCAAATAATAATCATGCTAAGTAGCGAACAGAAAGAAATATTTTGAAAGGGGCGTGCACGGAGACTATAGTGCAGGCAGGTGGTGAAATGGCAGCCCAGCTTGTGGTGGGCGCAGGTTTAGCTGGTTCTTTTTTGTCCGTGGTGTTAAAAGGTTAGGGATGCGAGCCGATTAGTCGAGAAATAACGGTCGAAAAATCGCTTGTGACATACTTCTGACGCACTTTGGGCAAACTTCGGAGCGACACGTTTATTTGTTTGTGATGCTTTGGAAGCGTTAAGGGGCAGATTTGCTGTCGTTCTTTTGGGGATTTTTTATTATCGTTGTTACTGTTGTTGTGCGATGGACTGTCGTCCCGTCCATGCCTTGTTCTTGACGTACAACTATTGATGCCGACAATGACGCTTGCAGTCCCGTAAAACGGGTTTATTTATTATTATTATTATTATTATTATTGTGTGCGCTACACTATGCAGTGTGAATGTCTGTTCATATCACAGTGTGTCCAAAATTCCAGGACTTGTGAAGTCTCGCAAGCAAGTGCAATCCATCTGGTCATTAGTTTATATTGCACTGTATCTTTGGAGGACACCGTTTTTATATGAGTAGACGACACGCTTCAAGAGCTGTAAAAAGAAAAGCCGTTTACATCGGCATTATTGAAACTTCATGCAAAAGATGTCATCCAGAGCATTTTATAATAAATAATTAAAATCCATGAATAATGCAGGTCCATTAGTACAAAGCAATTTCTTGGGAAACATTTATTGTGACTTTTTGTGGTGAAAATTGTAAAACAGAGAAATGCTTCATATGTTAAGAAACGGATGTAGTGCCTTTTATTAAGTATGCCAGTTCAACTCACTTTGACTTAAGAACTATGTGACACTGTCTTCCTGTGTCTAAAAAGCAGGGTAAAGCACAATGGACATTATTATTTTTTTTTTTGTTTTTCTTTGCAGTTGTCATTGAAGATGACAGAATTGATGACGTGCTGAAAAATATGTCTGAAAAAGCACCTTCAGGTGTTTAAAACAAAAAAAAAACAAACAAAAAAAAGATCCTAACCCCTTCTCCACTCCTCCAAACAAAAAAAAAGAGAGAACTTTTTTTCAGGATTTTGGGCATAACAAGTCAAAAAAAAAAAAACTGTCAGTCCTTCCCAAAATGGGATGAGATCCTGGTTCCGTCTTCAGTTTATGGCTTGCATGAGGGTCAACCCGAGGAGTAATAGTTTGCGGATGATGATGGTAGGATGGTGGTGGTGGTGGCGGTGGGGGAGTGAGGTTGTCTAGTGGTCACAAATGTCCAAGAACTGCTGAATCTGCGTTGTACAGTTGAAACCTTGGAGTCACAGAAGCACACCGTTGTAACTCCGACTTTGTATTGGCTGTTCTGGATGAGCACTTTGTTTACAATCTTCTCTTTGCAAAATGATTTGTGCACTTTGGATGTAAACGTTGTTGAGTTTGATGTTAACATTCTACAGCTATATACAAGTATTATTATAATAATGGTCATTCGTTTTTTTGGGGTGGGGTTTGGGAATATTTTTGCAGTGTTTTAAAAGGACAATGCAATGAGTTTTATATATTAGAGCGACCACTGAAGGTATTAACCTTTTTAAAAAATTATTCTTAATTGATGTTGCTCGGTTTCTTTTGTTGCTTCAAGCAACCTGCTTGCTCAGATTCCAAATGGGAATAAAGAAAAAAAAAAAAAAAAGCTTCTTTTCTATATTTCTAATGATGACGTACTTCATGTCTTGTCAGTGTTCTAGCAAGTTGACTCTTGAAGCCGTTGTGTTGTCTGGAGCCTTACCACACCGTGCCAAATGCCGCAGAAGACACCAGTGCAGCCGCCTGGTTCCCTCTGCTCTCTTTTAAGTGTAAAGTGATGCTCGTTTGGCCGACGTTTATGTTAATAGGGCTCTTTATTAATAGTGACAATATCCTGCTTTTGCATGAAATGTGCAAACAAAAGCTAAATTAAGTAAAACCCTCAGTGTAAGGGACTTGTATACTACTCTACATATTGTTTGCAACCTTGAATGACAGACCTCAGATTTTTTTTTTGGATTGAATATTGTATATGTTGCACCTCTCTATACACTAAACAGGGCTATTTCTGTAAAGTACAATAAAGTTGAAATCCTTCTTTTTGTGTCCAGGTTGTGTTTCTTGTTTCACGAGGTGAATGCTCTCATTTTACTTTGAATCAGTAAATGAATATAGCGCATTTTATAAAATACTGTAGACGTAAAATGTGGTTTGTATGTAAGTGCTGTTCGTCCACTCATGGCTTAGGATCACGCAGATTACGGAAACTTGTCACAACTTCAACAAAGCCCACTTCAGCCTACAATGGAGAAATATCAAGAAGCAATGAAGACCTGACAACGTGTGTCAGCTTCTTTTGATCTAGCATTGGGCAAAAGTTCGACTCTGGAATTGTTCCTTATGACATAGAACCAAAGTCTTAAATTCACCTGAATCTCGAGACAAGATGTCTGCTACAAGCGTAAACTACACAATCCTTACTATTTACTGTGTGTGTGTGTAACATAAACCATCAAAGAGCAAATTAGAAACCCTGAGAAGAAAGACGGAGATGATGCACCTTATCGCTCTTCACCTAGGCTATGTTTGGAACCATGCGGAGTAATGATTTCAGTCGATGAATTGTGTGCACGTAGTGTTTGGTCTTCTCAGTGCTGAAGCCAGAACTTCAACTCATTTACTAGGAATTAGCTCAGTGTCACACCATTTACAGTCTTCTGTATGGTCTGAATTCAAACAAAGGTGTAAGCATCTGGTCTTAAGCTTCTTCCTGAGGATGGCCCATTACCAACCTGAGTGTTCTCTTTCACAATCACCACATTTAATTCTTTCTATCTGATGAAATGTGGCTTTTTCGTTTTCCGCACATAACAGTTTTTACATTCCTTCCTCAATTCCAAACTTATATGAAGTACTGCTTATGGTGATTGCTACCATGATCTGGAATCTTTAGTCTGCACCCCCTGTTGACAGTTGTTATTAGCCATTCTTTATCTTTGCTGACCGGTGATGATCTGACCCACTGATTTACCGACGCTGTACTTGTGGCTGGAATCTGTGACATCTGGAGGCTCAGCGCAGTATGACAAGAATCGAGGCCTATCCAGTGTCTCGAGATTAACAACTCCTGTAGATCATGCTGATATCACTGTCACTGGCAAGCATTTTATTCTGGTTTGGGAGATGCAGTTTTATCACCCATTCATTCCGTCATCATCCACCAGTCTATTTTTTGGAGAGTACTTATTGCAAACATGCGTTACTGGGAGCTGGAGCACATCCCAAAAGCTTCTGGGGCAAGGTAGGACTTGAACCTGCCCAGGGCACTGCTTCATTTAAAAGCACACTCATGTACTCTCAGTTTTCTTAAGCAGGTAACACATTACGTTGGAGGGAATGTCAAACTTGACCACAGTTGCTGATCTCATCACCTAAGCATGTCATATTACATGACTAGAAACTGAAGGGAGTGATAAATTAAATGACTTGGTCGTGACTTTACAACACAGCTTCACATTTCAAGAGTATGGTGAGTGTTCCTGATTTTCTGATAGTCAGTGATTTACTGCCTGACAAAGCTGTTGCTCTTTGAATGTTTTTCAGGTTCAGCGAGTTCAGCCACAATCTCTGTCCTTCTTTTCTTTTTTCTATTCAGTCATGGTACCTACAACGTGAGACAGCAGACAGACAAGCCTCCCTTGTGTTTGCGATGTCCAAAACACCTCATTCCTCATAGCTGTATTACATGCACTATGCGTCCAGCTGTGCGGTCATTGGTTGTCTGCTCTCATGCACACAGAGCCCACCCTTGTTGGACTGAGTCACTGGGTATATCAAACTACATGACCAGAAGTCACAGGAGTATTCCATGACAGTCCCCAACTCACTAAAATGATATAAATGAAGTGTGCCACTGGAAACGTTGTGTAATGTGACAGGGCCTTTGGGATATGGAGAGCAACCAATGAAGATTCTGTAAGTATGTGCAGGCTCCACAGAACCAGTGACTAGATAAAGGATTCCGTCCTAGTCTTCTGGATAGATAAGGCTGCAGCACGAATCACTGCCTGCTCCACCAAGTCACTGCTGTACTCACCACAGATCTGATATGGCTGTGGATCACAAGCCTTTGGTCCATCCAGTTGGGTATTCATCACTATTCCTTTCTCGGTTTCTCTAGGGGAAGCTTATCTTTAAACTATCCATAACTGAATGTGGGCTGCCTCAGCATAATGTTACAGTTTGTTGTTTAATCCAGCAGTCATCACTCTGTTTCCGGTTGTCAAGTATTAATTTGTCTTATTAGAACATCTAGCAGCTGTTCCATTTCTGTAGATGGCAAAACGTCAGAAGTGTTACTCTTGCATCTGCATCTTTCTACTGAATGCATTCAAATTATTGTAACTTAAGCCTCAATTAAACAGTTGCTGATATTTCCATTTTGTTGCTGGTGGACACAACGTTAATACTGCAGAACAGCCAATAACACATGGAAATAAGCAAATAAATAAACGCACTACATCTGATTTGGATATTGCATTACTATCTGATCTCTTTTACAGTATGTTTGGTGCGTGATCTCCAGCTTTAATTATTAAATAAGGATGGGCATGCTTGGTTACTATGTGAGTCTGGCACATAAGCAAGTGTGCCCGCCGCTCAGGGTTGGTTCCTATTCTCATTCCCAAATTCAGTAATGGATGGACTGGTAGAAGAAAAGATGGAGAGAATTCCTTCTGACTGTTTTCTTACTCTTCCACAGCTCTTGGGAAGCATTTCATGAACACACAGGCAGACGTAGAAGGATAGCACCCTTGTAGAGAATGGTCTAATCTATAATGCCATGTAATCCTTTACTGAATAAACAGATTAGAAAATGGATGGATGGCTGCTTTATAAATGAATGAAATAAGCAGCTTCAGACAATGGATGGGTGGCTGTTTCTGAATGTTACGCCGCTTCTCTGGATTCTCCTGCTTTTGCTCCTGGCGGGGGGTGAAGGATCGGGTCACTTCATTATCTTATAAGGCTCACGTTTCTTACTCCCTACATTCAAGTGAGTTTTCTAGACAACATATATTTTACTGCCATTTTTAAAAGAAGCCTCTGATGTGACACTCCATTTTGACATTAGTTTCCCTTTCCCACTCATTTGCATCTACGTTAGTCGTGTTTTACAAACAAGACTAGCCAGTTAAAAACGATTCCAGTGATTCACAAGCTGTTATTAAAATAAACCAATTAAGGGGTTAACCACAAATTGGGCACCAGCCACAATTTGTATGAAATTAATTGAAAAAAATCAAGAGAAACATGAATGCAGTAAGTGTTACTCTTGTATCTGCATCTTTTTACTGAATGTTTTCAAATTATTGCTACTTAAGCCTCCATTAAACAGTTGGTGACCCTTCCATTTTATTGTTTTTGGCCACAACGTTAATACTGCAGATCAGCCCATAACACATGGAAATAAGTAAATAAATAAATGCACTACATCTGATTTGGATATTTCATTACTGTCTGACATCTTTTACAGAATGTTTGGTGTGTGATCTCCAGCTTCAATAAATAAATAAAGATGGGCAAGCTTTGTTATTTGGTTTCATCACAATGAGTCTGGCGCATAAGCAAGTGTGCCCGCTGCTCAGGGTTGGTTCCTATTCCTAATCCCAATCCCAAATTCAGTAATGGGTGACTTGGTAGAGGAAAAGATGGACAGATGACACCTTGTATTGACTAACTGAACTGGTTATAAAATGCACGCTTTCAAGGCAACTGAGGCCCCTTCTTCAACAGGTGGCGCAGTGGTAGCGCTGCTGATTTGCAGTAAGGAGACTGTGGAAGTTTGTGGGTTCGCTTCCCGGTTCCTCCCTGTGTGGATAGCGCTTTGAGTACTGAGAAAAGCGCTATATAAATGTAATGAAATTATTATTATTATTATTATTATTATTATTATTATTATTATTATTAACCTGCCTTAAAAAGGGCCTCAGTTGCCTCGAAAGCTTGCATATTGTAATCGGTTCAGTCAGCCAATAAAAGGTGTCATCTTGCTTAACTTCTCATTGCATCCATAATGGCTAACACTGTACTAGTACTACAGAAAAACATGAAAAAAGAAATACACTTTGGCCCTTTTATTAAAGCAGGTTTGAGTTGTTATCCTTATTTTCCATTGATACATTTAGAATGTCCCCCATCATCCATCTGTTTCTGTTCTAAATCTGCTTTACCCTGAGATGGAGCCTATCCCAGCCAGCATGCCATAGGATCACTGACAACCATCCAACCATTTTCTTTTACCAGCTTTTTCCAAGGAGCAAGGCAATGCTTTTGTCATGCAGCTAGCAGATCTGAGCCTAATCAAGCTTTTAAAGAGAATCCTGGACACAAATGAAAGAGCATATTTTACTCTTCTATTGACTAATGGCTCATTAGTGGACGGTGCAGCGTCCTACCCTGCAGAGCTCCAGAGTCTGGTGGGTGTCATGTTATACACTCGTAAAGCAGCTCTGGTGGCACATGTAAGTCCAATGTCCTCTTAAGTGACTTAAACAGTCTCCACTTTTTTGTTGACTCATACAGTAACATTAAAAAACTTGAATTCTAAAAGTGTGCATAACATTCTCAAACTTATTCAGAGTCTACAATGGCACAACTGGGTTCAAGGCAGGCTTTTGAGGGCCCACTCAACAAGCACATCCTTGGAACTGTGGAAGAAGACTGGAATGCTGGTGTGAAAGCTCACGGAGACATGATAATTATATCCAAATCCCATGCAGACAATGACCATGCGCCAGATTTGAAATCAGAGCATCGAACCTGTGAAGCAGCAGTACAATCCACTGCACTACTCCAACCTAATCCAGACAAGACACATTCATTTTAAACAATATAGATAGATAGATAGATAGATAGATAGATAGATAGATAGATAGATAGATAGATAGATAGATAGATAGATAGATAGATAGATAGATAGATAGATAGATAGATAGATAGATAGATAGATAGATAGATAGATAGATACTTTATTAATCCCAATATGTCATTCTATGTACGACATTATTCTTATGCATAATCTGTAATGAACATTTAAGTTCTGTGCAGCAGCCTGAAGCTACACATTTATTTGAGATCGTCTGTAATCTATGCTGCAGGTAACACGTTCAGATACACATGCTGCCATGAGTGCCTGCAGAAGACACTTTACAGATATAAAGCAACAGGGGGGAGCTGATGAGAAACACCATCTCACTAAGGCGACATGCTCTATTTGTAGGCTGCCGATTCACGTCAACATGTTCATCTCACTTTGATAGAGCAGCACATTACCTGGTAATCCTCAGGTCTGCTACAAATATTCACTTTAAAGTAATACTTTTGACAAATTATGTTTGAAAATTCATTGAAGTGTCCATGCTTTAAGAAAGGATGGGAAAGCAGGTTCTAGACTTTTATTAAGAAGTAAGTTGTGTCAAAATTCAGCAGACTGTATCTAGGAACCAAAGTTACAATCACAATCACAATGTTCATTTGAAACATGCTAAATACTCATGGACTAAATATGGATGTCCCAATATTAAAGGTGCAACACGTACATAATACATTACATATTGATTTTATTATTATTATTTATTAATCAGGTGCCTGCATCCAAAGCAGCTTGCAACAATGAACTACAGTATGATACACACTATTTGAGTGAATAGAAAGCACAAAATTTAACAAACAATTGAAAACAAGGTCAAGATCAATTAATTAGATGGATCACAAGGTACATTAATGATAACAGCATAAAAGATAAGGCAAGATGTGGATAAAGATTTGGGGCACTGTACAAATGAAAAAATATGCACAACTAGAAAATATTTGTCAAAATCAAGAGACATTTTTTCAGGTGCAAGTCCGTGTAACAGACAGACGTCTTCCTGTATTGATGGTCGTTATGTCTGTTTTACCTCAGGAGGGGAGGAGTTTGTAGAGGAAATGGGTGTGTCCTCACATGTTGTCCACTTTTGGATCCTCTGGTCTGTAGATAGAAGAAGAGAATATGTGAGTGACAGCGCCCTCTCACATCCTGGGGTGGTATTACAGTCGACACACAAGCCCTTAGCCTGCCTCCTACTTATTTGTGTGGTACAATAGTTAATGAGGCATAGCGGCGCAGTGGTTAGTAATGTTACAATACAATGCAATACAATACAAATTATTTTTATATAGCCCAAAATCACACAAAAAGTGCCGCAATGGGCTTTAACAGTCCCTGCCTTTTGACAGCTCCCCAGCCTTGACTCTTTAAGAAGACAAGAAAAAACTCCCAAAAAAAACCTAGTAGGGAAAAAGTAATGGAAGAAACCTTGGCAAAGAGAGACCCCTTTCCAGGTAGTTTGGGTATGCAGTGGGTGTCAAAAAAGGGAGTAAATACAATACAATATACAGAACAGAACACAAGTAATCCTCAATTTACTATATATATATATATATATATATATATATATATATATATATATATATATATATATATATATATATATATATAATAACATAAGCCTAAAAGTGGAACGATTTTGTGCAACGATTTTATGTGATGTTTTTATGTCACGTTTTTTGTCACGCTTTAAATCAGGCTTTTTTTAAAACCTACATATATATGTTTGGTATCAATCTTTTCATAATTTATTGAACATTAATGTGATGTTGTTAGATTTTCAGATTCTTATTCTGTTTTTAAATTATAAACTAAAAAATATCAAGAGCTCACGTCCCGCGAGACGAGACTTTGTGCCAAGAGATTTAACCACGCCGGGGCTGAAATAAAAGTCAAAGTGTAGGACAGCTGCTGTACAGGCTTTTAAATGTTCGAAGCACCTCGCAAGATGCAGATCACCCAACACGGGAGCAGCCACAAGCCAGCAGCTGATCGAGCAAAGAGGAGGTAAAAAAAACCTGTATTTGTTTCCCATTGTATTGCTGTTTGAGAGGGGATTTTGGAGGAGTGACCGCGTCTCCTTGGGGTGCATTCAGCCCCCCTCTTCACAATGTGAGTGGCAAAGACGCGAAGTGGTTGGCAAGCAAATCGAGCAGGGGGTGAACCCCCTAGTACAATATAAATATAAATACAATAGAAATATTACAGGAGATGATATTACATACTGTAATACATTTTGGATTTGCCATCAAACTGCCTCATTCCTCCAGGAGGCTAGTTGTGAATCAAGTCCTGTCACTGTTTGTATGGAGGTTATGTGCTCTCTTTGTGTACTTGGGCTTTTCCTGGGTACTTTATTCTTACGTCACACATGTATCTCTGAGTTTATGTGCCCCGTAATGGATTAGAAACACATCCAAGGCTGATTTCTGCTTTACACGCAATACTGCTAAAGTAGTCTGGAGCACCCACAGCCTTAATTAGAAGAAAAGAATTAGGAAAACAGATGAATATGAAAGAAAAGGTATACAAGAAGTATAGGTAGCTCCATCTAGTTATGTCAGCTAGGAGAAAATAAAAGACTTGAGGCAAATTGCAGGGAGATTTTTACCAACAATATTTCAACATATCATATCAGAAAACATTTCTGCCATTGAGCCTCTACTGGATTGCTGACGACAAACAGAAGCCAAACTCTTTTAGGCAATGCAGCTTCCAGGGAGGGCAACCACTCTTTTGTTTATCAAGAATATCAGTGCATGTGTCGCAGTGTGTGAAGGTTCACTCATTCTTGTTTTGTTCCGTTTGATGAGCTATTCTGCCTCCACACAGATCTGAAGACAAGAAGGCCGTCTTTTCAGCCAGCCACAATGAGAAAGCACGTCTGTCACTAGAAACCCTGAAAGAGAAACACAATGGTCTATTGTGCACTGCAGACACAATGGAGGCCTGCCATCAGCCACTTTGTTCTGCCTGTAACTGAGTCAGGCAGTTCACTGCACTAAATTGCTGAAATAGCAGCGTACCTGATCACAGGCCATGAACCCTGAGGCTTTACTACCCTCCTTCTCTATTAGGTGGCATTAGTGGAGATGTTTAGAATGGTGCTCATACTAGCAGACCACACAAACATGCTTAGCTATGACTGATTGTTTTCTTGTTCTTAAATACCAGTAAAAGCAAGACCTTGACCCCAGGCAGGGTGGCTTTCTCTTTCTCCTTGTCTTCCCAGTCTTTAACTAGAACTGGGAAGGATTTACTGGGAATTTGTGATATTGCCAAGGATTTCATTGGGACCAAACTATAACACTATATGGGTAAACAGTGACCCAGAAGTGTTTTTAGGTAAAGAGGTGAGATTGCATTTATTTATAAGAATTCATGAATCATCTGTCAGTTGGTAATGCGGCAGATAAATTATTCACCACCAGAGGGCATATACAAGTATAAATGCTCCACAAAGAACCTGGAACAGAATTATATTATTGTAGAGACCTCTCATGAAAGCAACAATGGTAAACAGAAAATGAAAGGGCACCTGGTAAAACACGGAGCTCCTGTTCACACCAAGTGTAAATGCTAATATGCACTAGGGTACATCCCAAGCATCCTTTTCCCCACTCAGAAAAAAAATTATTTTTGTGTTGCATCTATACAGTTTTTTTTTTTTCATGTAGAAGAGGTAAAAGTATAGCCATAATAGACAATACAAATAAAAAATAAACTTCAAATGCTTATGTCTGTGTGGTGTTTAATATACAAGCACAACAACATCCATTTATTTTTGATTCTTACTCAAAAGTTTAATTTTTCTCATATAAGGTGAACACTACTCAATATACTTCTAACACATATGTTTATTTCAACACAATAACATATTTTAAGATATTTAAAATAGTAATCTTTTATGTATAGAAACAGGTTTGGGAGACGCGCAGATTATCTGCCTTCCTTCCCCAGGCATATGGGTGAGAGGTCTGGAGGCAATGGTGTAAGGTAATGTGCTTTTCTTCTTGTGCAGTGTTAAGAAGGATTATAAAAAATGTTTCAGTTTGATCTGCAAGTTCTGTTATTTTGTTTTGCATTTGAACTTTCAGTCTCTGTAAAAGTAACAAGTTTTAACCACAGAAAAAGGAAGTGTCAGTAGAGACAGCAGACAGAAGGCAAAACTATCAAAAATTAAACTTACCACTGTAAAAAAAGGCAGTCCAGCAAGATGAAAGGTTGGAACCTTAAATGTCAGACTGGTCATCTTTCTTTCTTTCTTTCTTTCTTTCTTTCTTTCTTTCTTTCTTTCTTTCTTTCTTTCTTTCTTTCTTTCTTTCTTTCTTTCTTTCTTTCTTTCTTTCTTTCTTTCTTTCTTTCTTTCTTTGTCAGCAGTAAAACAAATAACTAATTTCTTGAGAAAACCGGGAGATGGAAGCAAAAGGCACAACAAAAGAAATTAAAAATAAACAGAAGCAACCAAAACCCAGACGAGAGACAAAATTCAAAGTCAAATAGCATTCAATAAGTCAAAAAGCAGACAAGAAAAGTAATCACACTAGAAGTCAAAATGAAAGTAAAGATTTTATCTACAGATAAGATAAGGCTCCTCATAGTGAGAGGTCATAGCTGACCTGCTATGCTGAATGTTGATTAAATCAAGGTCATGAACCCAGAGACCATGCCCCTAGAAACACAGGGCAAGACCTTGACAACATTACTCAATATGGCTTCTCTTAAAGTAAAAGGATACAAAACGTCAACTTTCAGCCTAAATCATGACACTCCATGTGTAATAGTGAAGCTGTTGAAATATTGGCTGTCTTCGTGTAAGCACATCTCGTGTATGCCTGAAAATGTACTGACATAGTCCATTAGAATGACATTGGACAGAGACGAGCTAGAGGTGCTCACTTTGACCTAACAAGCTTTAAAAAAGTCAAGAATAACCTAGCCATCAAGAAGACTCAGGCCCTGAGACTCAGCAATGTAACCTTAAGAGACTTAATGCTGTACACATTTGTGTGTTGGCCAGTATCATCTATGACAGCTTCGGAAATAGTCAGACTGTATTATTGGTGATTTGGAATCACTCGTTGTTTTTGTTCTTCCATGTTGAACACATTAAGAATATTTAAAAATACCACAAACAATAATGACTGAATAAAAGTTTATTGTCGGCTCCCCTTGCTTACATTTACTATTTGCTATCTATTACCACCTGGGGTATGAATAATTAAAGAGGAGACGTCCTCTAATAGGTGAAGTGAAGCACAGCAGCAGTCAGTTCTGTGTGTAGTTCGGATCCATGGTTCCAGTGGCAACTATATTACATCTGCATGGCTGTTTTTCCTTCCAGGCCCAGAGTTAGATTTATAAAACTATCATACACATAAAAGAGGCTTGGAATATGTGTACGCAACTTTCCACGCAAAAGTTGGAATTTATTAAAGAAAACTTAACAGGAGAACTTAAGCATATTTATGACAACTCGGACTCATCCGTACCCAACATTTTGGAGAACGTGGGAAATGATGACACCCTTGATCCCATAAGGAAATGCAGCAAAACCTGCAAAATGGCGACTCTCGCATATAATATGGTAGAAATACATAATCCTCAACCATGAGTCAGCTAGGTACTGTAACAGATTGTATCCGTTAAACACTCAATATCAAAACTATTACTGTTATAATACTATTGTCACTCCATTGTTACTCCAGTAAATCACTAGCTTTAGTGTAATGGCAAGTGATGTAACCTTAACTGTCTTACTGAAAATTAGACAAATTTAGATTTCTCAGCACACCTGTAAGTGCTGCATGAGCTGCATTTTCATGCTTTTGTTTTTTTCTTTTCTGTGCTCCTGACTGGTGTTGACTTGAAGCCATCTCTCTTCTTGTTAATGGAAAATGATCACAACAGGTGACTGTTAATGATGATAGTTTGATGGTTTAAGTATTCATGAAACAGCAATCCCCCCAATAGTCCTCCGATCGCAGGCCGCTCACATAGTGTGTGATGTCCTTATAGGAAGGGGCAAATCTGTTCGTATGTGACGGCTTGCTTGTTGGAAAGGTAACTAGCTAAGCTCACAGTTTTTCATATGGCCTGTCCTATTCATTGTAACAGCAATAATGTCATTACATGTACCAGGTGATAGCAGCTACCTGCTCAGACACTGGCGTCTTACACATTTCCCTGACCCCAGAGGAGAGCTACCGTACAGTACCATGTGGACCAGAGGAGTCAAATTCAGGTGGTGGTGTCTAGATGCTTCATGCTCTACCAGCCAGTGAAGGTCTGCAGCATGGGGTTGATGAGCATACACCACATATGGTTTTTGAAGGATGTAACCGGACCGGGCTCAAGGTGCATTCACGTATGCTTATTTACAAGATGAGTGTGGTTTGTAATGGGTAAAATGTATAGAAATGTGCGTACACCAAGAATTTTTTAAAATCTGTTTTTTTTTTGGTGAAGACATTTTCCTGTTTTTTGTCGGACACATATTTTCACATTCAAAACCATGCCAAGCTTTATAAATGATATCCCAGGTAAGTGTAAGGGTAAGAGAACAAGAGTTGGGCTGAAAGACACATGTGTGGGTCTGCATAAAATGGCAGTTAAAGATTCAGTGTTTTAGAATAGAGTCAGCGCATAACCCTTCCATGATTAAACAAATGGTGACTTTTGTGTCCTTATGGTCCACATTCTGGATCTACCATGTGGTGACGACATTTAATCAAGTTTGTTTTACCTCTTGTAGGCTAAAGCTCCTCTCATCCTGTAATTCTCAACCCTAACACAGCTTGACCCTTAAAGGATAACACCTCCCATCTGAACCTCTGAGGCCAAAAAAAAATTCCAGAATTGAGGCCAAAGTTAAATTAACAGGTTTTATCTTGTTTATTAAATCAAAAAGCAAAATACAAAGGAAGATTACACAAAAGCAGTATCATATACAATGAGTTAACTTATTTCCGATCTAACATACAATCCCTATGATAGGGTTAAAGTAAAACTAATAAAGTAGAACAGACACTGAGATTCTCTTTTTATTATTGCTTTCCAAGTGCACATTTTATGTCACATGAAGTTCGCACGTCTCTGTTACTAATTGACTACGTACACCGAGAGCCAAAAACTGAACCAAGACAAGTGTCAAGAAAACAAGCCACCCATTAGGAAAAGTTCTGGCGTAAAACAGATCAGAAATGGACTGGTGACGCAAAAGCCTAAAAGACTAAGGTCAATGGTAGTTTTTCAAAGTTTGATTAGACAATTTAGAAATCAAGCAGGAGATTAGAGCTGAAAAGATTGAGAAAACCCTAAAGGGTGTTTTGGACAAAGTCTGCAACAACCACAGGGATTAGTTTCTCTGCTGTGGGCTGTACTTTAAATGATCTTTTAAACTAAGATGTGTCATAACTGAAGTTCTCTGCTCTGAAATATTTAATTAAACAATAAATACGTATTCTTTTTGAAGTAGCTACACGGTAAGCTTGAGACCTTTGGTTAATTGTAACTAAAATTAGGAGAAGAAATAAGGGAATGTAATTTAAAATTTAATCACAGTGTGTAAGGAGCCTTACTTTTATGTATTTCATATATTATATGGAAATGAAGTATAATGAAAAAAAGGAAGTGCTGAAGGTTATTACAGAATTTCTCTTAATCAGGATGTCCTTTTATGGCTAAAGGTAGTTAAAACAAAACAAATATTCTACACATTTGTCTCACAATCTACTTTATAAAAAGTGTGGAAGATGCATTGAGACAGGCATTCCATTTTTTTAAAAAGTAAATTCGAATTCAATGTCTCATCTTTAGTAATGTTTTTGCTATAGTGTGATGATGACTCCCTTTAAGTCAATTTAAAGTGGCCACTGAAAGGTGCCGATCAGGTGACCTTCTGTTCATCTGAAATAGATGTGCCACATGTGGGTTCTCCTCATGACATAGGGATAAACATACAAGGGATGGGATTTGGGGTATTCTGTTCAGATCTATAAAACAGAGTCTGGAAATGAGAAAATAAGGTCACTCTAGGATTCTGCCACGGCTTAAAACAAGTTTGCTTTTGTGCCTCCCTGTAGTTTTATTGTATTAATAGAAGTCGTTAATTCAAAAATACGGCAGACAGATACAGGCTGAGATCAGAGAAAAAAAGAAAAACTTTAGATATAGTACAATATATCCTATAAAAGAGCCTCTTACGTTCAATGTTAAACATGGAAATAATGGAAAGTCAAATACAATTTTGTCACATTTTTATCAACAATATATGAGGTGAGACACTAAAATAACCGGACTGATCTTGGGGCTTTCCTGGAAAACCGTTTGGAGGTCGGCTGAACGTGAATCATAGAACTATATCCCCTCCTACATGCCCTCTCAAACCACCGACTGACTGGTATATCCTGTGAATAGCCCAGTCAGTATTGCACAACAGTCGCTACACGAGTTGCTGCGACAATGTCGGGTCAAAAAAGCGAACAGCGAATCAACATCAAATTTCTTGCAAAACTGAACAAAACGGCCACAGAAACTTATGAAATGATAAAAACAGTGTACGGCGATAACAGTTTTTCTCACACACAAGTTTTTGAGTGGCACAAACATTGTAAGGAAGGACAAGAGAATGTAGAAGACATTCAACGCCCAGGTCGTCCATGCTCGTCTTGGACGAATGAAAACATCAAAACAGTAAATCAGATTGCTCAAGATCATCGTACTGCTTTTTCCGTAAAGCAGTTTTTGACTGACAAAAACATTCCTGTCCTTGATCATCCTCCCTATTCGCCCGATTTAGCTCCCTATGATTTTTACTTGTTCCCAAAAATCAAAGTGAACTGAAGGGAACACATTTTTCTTCAATGAATGAAGTGAAGACAAAAATGGCAAGCCTCAAGCAAGAAGATTTCCAGCACTGTTTCGATTAATGGAAGATGTAGGGATTGGTGTAGAGATGAGGAGGGGGAGTATATAGATTAAGGTGACAATGTTTAGAATGCTGTGATTCATTAATAAATATTTTTTTTTTTACCGATCCGGTTATTTTTGTGTCTCACCTTGTATAGTGTATTTTTAAAGTGTTATTGCCAATCAGCACATTCTTTTCTCAGGTTAGGCTTTGTTCGCATGCTCCATATACAAATAGAAAATCAAGCAGTATTTAGTAGGGTATTATTGTGCATTTCAAAAACATCTACATATAAAACATTATAGAAAAATGTGAAACACTGTAACAAAGGCGCTATATAGGCACTGACCCGGCACAGACTGACACCGGAGGCATGCATAAAAGTAAATAAACTTTTATTTTTCTTCACCTGTGGGGTTCATCTTCCCTGTGGCCCCTAAGCAGTACACAGTCCCAAAAGCACAAACCAAAACCAAAACACACACTACTCTTCACACCACCATTCCTCCCGGCAAGCGTTGTCCTGCTCCTCCCGACTCCCGAAGTAATTCAGGTGCTTGACCACCTGCCTCCGATTGCACCTCCGGCTATGGCTGAACTATGGCCCAGACGGCCCCAGGAACCCCTGCAGCGCCTCCTGGTGGCCACCCCAGATCCCAACAGGGCTGTGGAGAACTCCATCTCCCATGGAGCCCTGCAGGTATCTGAGGCACCACAGTCACCCAGGGGGAACACCACCAAGTGGTCCGGGGGAGGTACTGTGCAGCCCATGCTTGCTCCCCTGGCACATAGACAGAAGGGGCGTCCCAGCCGGGGCCCCTCACAACACTTAGTATTTATGGTTCTGAGATCTGAGAAATCTGTCTATCCCAACAGCACTGGGCATAGAGCAGGAACCGTCCCTGGATGTGGTGTCAGTCTATTGTAGGAGCACATAGCCACTCACACTCATGTGAGTTACAAATTTGGAGGGGTGGATGCTGAGTCGAGCATCATCAAGCATTCACTTAGCTGATATTGAGTGCATCTCATGAAACAAAACTAATGGTAGAAGTAGTGAGTGTGGGCTGATAGCAAAATCTGCCTCCACAGGAATCATGCAAGCCCAGAGGCACTACACAAGAACAAATATTAGAGGAAAATAGCACTTAGATTGACTTTTAATCCTGATATTAGTTCGTAAAATAAACAGTTGTTAGAGCACAGGAAGACAGTACCAGTTTATTCTGTTTTTCTGAAGGCTTAGCCCATGAAAAGTGTCCAGGGAACTTCATTCAGAGAAATAGTGCAAAGGCTTAATGACTCAATGGCTTCCAACAAAGGAGACAGTGAACAGTAAGGTATGGGAGTGTTCTTGTTATAAATACAATAAAATATTGTCCACAAGAAATAGTTCTGTATACAGTATGACAACAGTAGTACACTAATTCCTCCCTCTTTTCTCTGTAAGCAGGCCATTCTGTGGTTTTCCAGACCTTCTAGTGTTGCTGAGCTCACAAGTGTGCTCCTTCTATTTAAGGATGTACCAAATGGTTGATTTGACCACTCATTGTGGTTCTGCTGTCTGTCTAAAGGGTCTTGTTTTGTTTTCTCAGCCTAGTGATGGACTGTTTGGACCTCACATTGAGAGTTCACAGTGACAGCTTCCAAATGCACAATCAATTCCACACTTTTTACCTAATAATGAGGGAACTTCTCCCACATGGCTATGGAACAGCTTTTCAGTCAAATGTCCCAATACTTTTGAGATCCTGGAAACTCTTTGGAGAGGATATGCAGAAAAATAACTGTCAAATCCTAAACGGCTCACACAATATTTTTGTTAAACCCTTTCAATTAAAGCTGAAAGTCTACACTTCAATCACATCTTGATTGCTTTATTTCAGATCCATTGTCGTGGTGTACAGAGACAAAATTTTAAAAATTGTGCCACTGTCGAAATACTTATGGACCTAACTGTACGTCATCTGCATTAAGTACTATGTTTTTCAGAGAAAATGATAGAATTCTTAAATATTTGTACATAAATGCAAACTAAATGTATGTATCAATATATTTTGATGGGTGGCCACAGCCATTACCTGACCAGGATGCCAACTGCATGGAAGGCCCTGGGGAGAGAGCATTGGTAGTGCAATACCTTCCCTGGGACACTAGAGGGAAGCTGTCCTAGGCGGCTGTGCACCATGGATTCCTGCAAGGCTTGCTGGGACTTGGAGTTTGGCACAGCCCTGTTGGGTTCAATGTGGGCTGCCAGGGGGATCTGCAGAGTCCTACACTGGGCTCTCACCACACCTGGGAGTGATTCCAGGTCCAATGAATGAGCCACCTAAATCACTCCCAGTGCCATCATAAAAGGAGCCGCCTCACTCCATTCGAGGAGCCAGAGTCGGGAGGAAGAAGTATGAAGTTTGCAAGGGATGAGTGGAGGAAGAAGGGCTCTGAATTGGCAGCTGAAGAAAGGACTATGTTGTGGTGCTGTATGGACTGTGCTGTACTTTGGGGGAGCGAAGAAGAAACGCTTCCCTGGCTGTAAATAAACACGCGTTGTGTGGCAAATTATGTCTCTGCCTGTCTGTGTTGGGTTAGGCCGGCTGTATGCGCCTTGGAATTCCACAATATAAATATTTAATTTCAAAGCATTAATCACATTGCTGTATTGATTATTGATAATATTTGTTATGTGCCATAATACAGTACGTTAATCTCTAAGCTTACCTCCATTAATGAAATGTTAATGAATGTTAATGAAATTGCTGTTTTGATTTTTTTTTTCCTTATTTTCCTCAGAAATGTGAAGAGCCCCACTATGTTTATTACTATTTATTTATTATTAGGATGATACCTTTGTCCTAGGTGACTTAAACATTTGAAAGCTACATTTCTTTTTTGTTTTTCCAGTTAGGACACAGACAGGTAAAGTGACTTGATAAAGGGTTTGAAGTCCAAAGTCTTAACCACTACACCACACTATGTGTCAGTTAAGGGGATTATTATCCATGATGGAATGAAATTAATATTTTAAAAAATGACACTTCTTACTTCATTAATCAATCAAAGAAAAACTCATCAGTCCTTTTTCTGAACCCAACTTTTAACTTACAGAAAATGAATGAATGCATGTATCATAAGCAATAGTGCTGTGTAAAATTTAATTTACAGGGTTACTTTGCTTTGGGATGCAAGCACCTTTCTGTTTAGTGGGTCTTCCTGTGGAGGAAACAAACCAATAAGCACAATGCTGCGTTTTGATGTTGTTTTGTCTTGGTAGAGTAATATATATTGCTCTACTTTCCCCTATTGTATTATTAATATGTAGCCTTATAATGCCTAATCTCACAGACTCACCACTGTTTATAAGGTACTATTGTATATAACTTATCCTCACCTTCCCTTCTATATCTATAACCTTAGGCAATTAGATGTAGTAAAAAGACAAGCAGAAGTTAAGTTACACATAAAATAATGTATTACTGATAATATTCATAAATAATAACAAAATGCAAAGTACATTTGAATATTGGCAACCATACAACCTGATTAAATGGTGATATGTAGTTCAGGTGGCACATAGACTTGTAGTTACTCAAATGTCTCTAGTTAAGGCATCATTGGTGCTCAGCTTTCAGCCACATGTCTGTTCAAAATGGCTGCTGAGCTGGGCTCTTCATCACAGGATAGCAAGACAGATGCTTCTTCATCATATGTTGGTTGGTAAGAGACAGATACTGAGGTTAAACACATACATTTATAGATGTTCTGTCCAACCCCGAGAGCCAATAGGACATCATGGTACTTAAAGGCCTCTGAGACAAGCCAATTCCAAACAGCCATACCTCAGACCAATGGGGGAAATGGAACATCTTAACACCTGCACCCAAAACCATATGTTAAAGTACACCTTAGCCTATTTGCGGGGATAGAAATGACTTTAGCAAAGAAACACTTGCCAAACTGGTTTAAAACACACATCCCCCAAATCCTGTCATAAAATTCAAACAGACCCATTCCTAAGGGGGGGGGGGGTAAACACTAAATTACATTGCTTTGTCTAAATTACAAATAAAGATATACAGTACAAAATATTCATCAAGTTATATGTAAAATCTCACATCACAACAGATGTGTCTTGGTGTGGAAAATATACTGCATGTCACATTTAGAAAGAATACACTTCACCTCTGTGACAATGAGAACTAGAGGCATAAATCAAATTGATTTTTACAGGTATGCAGGCAGATGGCATAGTGGTGCAGTCGTAGCACTGTTGCTTCATGACAAGAAGAATGGGCTTCACATCCTGGATGCTCCCTGCGTGGAGTTTTTTACGCTCTCGTCATGTCCACATGGGTTTCCTCCCAAGAGTCCAAAGACATGCAGATTAGGTGGATTGGTGGTTCTAAACTGGCCCTAGTGTGCCTGTGTGTGTTCACCCTGTGATGGTAGGCTCCCTGTCTGGGGACCGTACCTGCCTTGCTCCTTATGCTTGCTGGGATAGGCTCCTGTAACCGTGTTCGGAATAAAGAGGGTCTGAAAGATGAATCAGTATGCAGGTGAAACACAGGTTAAAAGGAATATTCCTTGCTTTTTATTCTTGTAAGAAAAGGCACTATATAGCACCCGACCAACACAGATTGGACATGGGAGGCACATGTAAAATAAACAAACTTTTATTTTTCTTCGTCTGTGGGCTACGCCTTCCCCGTACCCACAGACACAACACAGTCCCAAGCACTAAGCACACAAGTAAAGCAAAGTACTCTTCTTCTCTCTCTCTCTGGCACTATCACTCCTCCCAGGCAACCTTGTCCTCCTCCACCCGACTCTGGCCGCTGAGTGGTGGTTGCTGGCTCCTTTTTATTGGGTACCCGGAAGTGCTCCAGGTGCTTGATTGGCGACACCCGGCTGCACTTCTGGGTAAGGCGAAACCAGTGCCCAAAAGGGGCCAGCAGCTCCTGCTGCAGCATCCCCTGACGGCGCATGCGGAACCCCACAGAGCTGCACAGAACTCCAACCCCCATGAAGCCCTGGGGGAGTCCGAGGCACCACTGCAACCCAGGGAGGCTGCCATCTAGCATCCAGTGGGAGATTCTGGGCTTCCCACCCTTGTCCCCCTGGCAGATGTGGTGAAGGGGCGTCCCAGCCAGGCATGGACCCTGGCCACACTCTAATAAAAAACTCTTCTTAGTGAGTTCACAATTGAGAAATGATCAGTGAAACTAATTTTAGTGTGTATTTAATGAGACTGTATGGGAAGTGAAATTGTTTCACTCATCACTAACCATCTTTGTCATTTACACTTTAAATAGGTATGCAAACATACAGTATATGCTCTTCTTTTGCTATGTTTCACATGTACTGTACATATAAGAGATTTAGCTTAAAATTATATTCTGCAAGACAACATATAAATCTGAAGGCCATGTGCAGGATTCTTTTATGGCATTGTTTTTTAGCGAAAGTGTTCCAGTAAAACAGTAGCTAAAGGCTCAGGAAATGTGTAAATTGCAAGTGCATCATTTATTGAAGTAATGGAGTGTAAACAACATTTAAACAAGGTAAAAAAAAAAGCAGCAAAAACACTCTACTGTTGTCATCATCGCAATGGTTTGAACATCCAACTGCTGTGCTGCTAGAATTGATCAAGCCATACGGTCTGTGGACCTTCCTTCCAAACCAAGCCATATGGAGGCTGCTGCTGGGAGTGTGTAGGCCGAGACGAGTGGGACTGATTTCTTTAGAGACTGGAGCCTCTTGCTCTGCTCCTGCTGATGATGTGCTGGCTTTCTCAGCCATAAACATGGTCTGTTTTAAAAAGTTAAAAGCTGGCACTAAACTCCAAGGTCACTATTCCTTTTCTCTAAAGTTATTTTTTTTGAACTGAGGAAAAATTGGTTGAAGCTGTGAACAAAAAAAACACTCTTTTTCATGGAGCTTGTGTCTCCTGCAATATATAGGATGGATGGAAAATTCACAACTGGAGAGATGGATGGATCAGTCAGTCAAGCTGTAATTTTCATGTCACCAATAACAGCATTGCAGAGTAGAAATATTATACACAGTGTAATTTTTCTGAATGCTTTAATCTTGTGAACTGCACTCTACTTATAATACAGTGAATTCAGAAAGTATTCAGATCCCTTCACTTTGTGCACTGTCACACACGTCTGATTGGGAGGCAGCTAGAGGGCCTAAAGAACAGAAGTACCACGCCAGACCAGGGGGTGGTGAGCTGCACTACCTCTCTCTCTCCGTCCTCTGCAGTCTACCTCCGGGAAATCCCACTAGGTGCTATTGATGACATCACTTCTGGCACCCCTTGTGCCCTGGATGATGTCACTTCCGTTTCCTGGCGCCATGGATGACGTCATTTCCGGTCTCAATGACATCACTTCCTGTCATAACCTTTAAAGCTGCCATCTTGTCAAACCAAAATCAGTTCTGTTTTGGACTTCAGACTGAACACAACTCATAAAAGATTAACCTTTTGCAGCCAGGGTACAATATATAGGTGGCTGCCCAAAACCTTTTTTGATGTACCTGTGTCTTTCCTATCACAGCACTTATTGTTTTATAGACTTAACTTTAATTGGATACCTTTTAGATTTTTACCAATCAATCTATACTCAATAATCCATAATGACAAAGTAAAAACATGTATTCAGAAAGGTTTGTAAATTTATTAAAAATCTAAAACTGAAATCTCATATTCATATAAGTATTCAGGCCCTTAATTCAATATTCAGTAGAAGCCCCTTTAGCAGAAATTGCAGCTTTCATTCTTGGGTAAGTCTCTACCAGCTTTGCATGCCCAGATTTGTCCCTGGGAGATCCTGTCTAGCTCTTTTAGGCTGGATGGGAAGCATCTGTAAACTGCCATCTACACGTCTCTCCACAGATGTTCTATGGGGTTTAAATCCTGGCCGGGAAGGGGGATAGTTTCTTACCTGGATGAGAGGCCAGAGTAAAATGATAGATGGAGTGGCCAGCGGAACGGGAAAATAATTTTCTGTCTGGCCGGCATGATATAGTGGATGGACTGAGAAAAGCCAAGAATTTGGAGTGGTTCCATACCCCATATGCCAGGTGACAGTGGTCCTCATATGGGAAAAACTCATAGGGATGTTTGGGAAATGGAATCTGGAAGTGCAACCCTGTTGGTGTCCCAAGGGATCAAGAGAAGGTGCTGTCGGGGGAGGACCTCCGTACTATCTCCATGGCCCAGAAGTGCTTCCAAGAAGTTACAGCAAGACACCGGAAGTAATCCCAGGTCTGACTTATAAAGGATTCTGCTCCCACACATGGACGAGTCAGAGTCGGGAGGCAACAGGCAACACTCAGTGGAGGAGAGAAGGAGGAAGAATTTTTGGTTTATTGTTTGTTTATTGTGTAATTGTGGCACAATGCTGGAAAGAGGTCTGTAAAAGGTGTTTGGTGGAATAAATATTCTTTATTTTATTCATATAACATGTGGTGTTAAACTGTTTCTTGGGTTTGGGAGCTCACTGGCGCCCCATGGTGGCCACACTGGGCTACTCAGAAACACTCAGAGACTTTTATCAAAGCCATCCTGTGCTGTCTTGGCTGTTTGTTTCAGGTCACTGGTAAACTGAAAGGTGATCTGTTGCCCCATTCAGAGACTGCCTGCACTCTGGAGCAGGTTTTCATCAAAGACCTCCCTGTATTTGGTTGCATTGATCCTCATTTCAATTCTGAGCACTACAGTAGATCTAACCCAATAGCATGCTGCTGCCACTACCATGCTTCACTCTAGTGATGGTATTAGGCAGGTAAGGACCAGTGCCTGCTCTTCACCAGACATAGTGCTTGGGCTTTTGCACAGTGAGTTCAATTTTGAAAGATCAGAGAATTATTTTTCTCACTCTCTCCTTTCAATGCTCTCAGGTAAAGTCCAAAGAAACTGTTATATGCCTTTCAGTCAGGAGTGACTTCCATCTAGCTACTCTACCATAGATGCCTGATTGATGGAGTGCTCAGATGGCTGTCCTTTCAACACATCCTCCCATCTCAGCAGAGGAGTTCTGGATTTCGGTGAGATTTTTGTTGTACTGTGCTAGATGTAATGAGAAGTCAAGCAAAATGACACTTTTTATTGGCTAACTAAAAAAGATTACAATATGCAAGGTTTCAAGGCAACTCAAGCCCCTTCTTCAGACAGAGAGACAGTGAGACAGAGACAGGGATGTAAAGTGGTGTTGACTGGCCAGCCAATGGCAGGGACAAGTGCACATTAAGGTGACAGTGGACACAGAGCAATCCCACCAACAAAACTTAGCAATTCGGCATGCTTGCGTGAAAAGTCAGGGGATGCTAGTGGACAGTACCCCATGCCATGTGAAATACCTGAAAGTGCTAAAATCAGAAAGAACAATGAAAGACGGAAAGAGTGATGAACAAGTTAGTGAAAGGACATTACATTCACCCGCTCAGAGCTCTGAGCTGTGATGTTTCACTTTTCCACTTCAGTGCTTTCATGTGGGTTTCTAATTAGAGAAATGCAGAGTATCTGATTAGATTTATTACTTAGTCCACAAAAAAAAAAAAATTAAAGATAAATTAAATTCTTTAGAAAAAAATCAAAATAAGCAAATCAATCAAAAATGGCATACCTGGCTAACAGGGTTATATGTCTTATTTTAAACAATTCATTAAAGTGGAAGGTAAGCATTATGTCACAATCTATGCAATTCGGATAGCCCTGTTTTCTACATATTGTCCAGCCTGTAGCTCTCAGTTTGTGGAGCACTCATGTGGAATTTTAGGATTTACTGTATATCCATGAGCACATGAACACACCATTAGAAGAGGTTCAGGGTTCTAGGGGACAGACAGATCTTAGGGTAGTGCAAACTTTTACTTTTGACAGAAAAGTCACAGGGTGCTGAAATATTCTGCAAGACTTTCTGGCAGACAGATGAACCAACATTGTCTAACAACAGAGAAGGAAGTTGTGGATTGACCATAAAGGCATATAGACAGACCCATGTAGAGGAGTTGGACTATTTTGTTCTTTTTAAGAAATGGCATGATATCAGCCCATTAAAGGTAAGGCCATGAGAAGTTTCCAGAGAGAGCCATATTCTGGCATCCTTGCAACAAAGTAAGGGATGCCCCTAACCCAGTAAGTGACCCTTACTTGGGGATTAAAGCCACCTCACACCAGAAGCACCACTTACTCTGGACTTGGGAGGAAATTTTGAGGTGAAGGATACTTTGTGGGAATAGGACCGGGTCATAAAAGACAGAGAGACAAGAGCTGAGAATTGGGAGGGTTTTGATGGCACTAGACAGAAGACCAAGAAGACAAGCTCATGTCCTGCCAAAGAAGGGCTTCAAAATATGCTGTAGCAAGACTTGGTTGGGCTTTAATTACCTCTATCTGTTTTGTACTTTGGGCGGCACAGTGGTGCAGTGGTAGCGCTGCTGCCTCGCAGTAAGGAGACCTGGGTTCGCTTCCCGGGTCCTCCCTGCATGGAGTTTGCATGTCCTCCCACAGTCCAAACATATGCAGGTTAGGTGCATTGGAGATCCTAAATTGTCCCTAGTGTGTGTGACCTGTGGTGGGCTAGCGCCCTGCCTGGGGGGGTTTGTTCCTGCCTTGTGCCCTGGATTGGCTCCAGCAGACCCTCGTGACCCTGTGTTAGGATATAGTGGGTTGGAGAATGACTGACTGTTTTGCACTTTGACATTTCCAATTTTCTTCTCGTCCTTGTTTGTTTTACAGTAATAAACCCACTACTCTCCTTGGCATTATTCTGGATATATAAAGACTCAGTGAGAATGTCACTTTCTATTTGCACATTTTTTTGTTATCGATATCTATGTTCAGTTAGCCATCCTTTCTGGCTGGCATGGGAGCAAACTTCTGTCTATCTAGGCCAAGTGTGGCAGTTAGGCATTTTCTTGTATTTTTTTTTTTACATTGTGTGCTTTCCCTATAATCATCCCTCCTATGTGTTAGCTTCCGTAGCTAAAACCTCTCTTTATTATTTAACCTGTGGTTTTTGTACAATGGATGAAATCCTATCACAAAATACCTAAATGTGTTTGTATTTTATTGTGTGCGTGTGTGTTTGTGCATGTGTGTAATGGAAGCAGGACTATTGTGTTAAAGCCATTCAGTCCCAGGCTATATCCATCAGTTCCTCTTCCATGACACATTTGTAGCAAAATGAAAGCGAGCCATGTTTCAGTGTATTCAGACTGCCATTACATCTCTTGTCCGCACTAAGAATCAAATGTTCTGCAGCAGGAAACGCCTGAAGCCTGCATATTAATAATAGTAATAATTAAAAGATGCTTCCAGACTGCACCCTAGCAGCGTGTCTGTAGACGAGCGATTGCTGCTGATCCAGCGATCATGAACAGAAAGACTTTATGCATGTGCAAGTGTTGCCATGGAAACAGCTTCAAAGCCAGAGCTGTGCACCAACTGGCGGGGAAGTTGTCTTTCATGCCCATCATTGCTGGCAGTGTCAGCTTGGTGACAATAAGTTTTGTTGCTCATGCATGGAGGAAATGTAAACTGCTTTTCTAAGTGTGCGAACGATAGAACGCCAATGTACAGTTGCGCACTTTTTAATACAACTCTGACAGTCACTGTTCCCCTATTTTCTTTTTTGTCATCTTGTTTAATGACCTACCCTGTGAACATCTGAAATGTCTTCATCCCAGAGGGAGCTACCCAAGTAGAAATGATGAAATAAGATCTAAGGAAGAAAACATCAGTATTTTGAATAGGACTTCCTGAATTGTTTCTGAGCTGTAGCTGTCATCCACATCTTTTCTTCCTGGTTCCATTTAGTTCCCAACAGGTGGGAATGTCCATTTACAGAAATACAGTTTAGGCCTAGGACTTCAGATCATATGTTTTTGCTACAGACCCAGCTCTAAGAAAGATGATCTAAAATATTTGGTTTGGGAGTCAGTGTGTGGTGTGATAAAGTCTAAATACCTGATAACACTCGTACAAGGGTTCAACTTGATATTTGGTGAAGGGCGGTGGGGGGTGCTTAGCCCAGCTAAATGACCTCCTGGATGGCCTTACCCTGCAAGCCATCCTGGGAGATAAAGATACAGAACTGCTGAAAGGGGTCAAAAATACCACCCTGGAGAATATTTCAAATATGGAAGCCAAGAGATACATAAGATATACAGAAGCTGAGAGAGACTGTGCAATATTCTTATTTCTTTCTGTTGGTTTCTCAAGATAATGGAATAAATTTCTTGAGATATTCAGGAAATTAAATGTTTTCTCTAAGTATGTAGCTTAACGTTTAGCTTTTTGGATATCATGTGATGCCTGGATTGTGGATCACTAGAGACATCCATCCATCCATTATCCAACCCGCTATATCCTAACTACAGGGTCACGGGGGTCTGCTGGAGCCAATCCCAGCCAACACAGGGCTCAAGGCAGGAAACAAACCCCAGGCAGGGCACCAGCCCACCACAGGGCATGCACACACACACACACACACACCAAACACACACTCCTGACAATTTAGGATTGCCAATGCACCTAACCTGCATGTCTTTGGACTGTGTGAGGAAACCGGAGCACCCGGAGGAAAACCACGCAGACACGGGGAGAACATGCAAACTCCACACAGGGAGGACCCTGGAAGTGAACCCGGTCTCCTAACTGTGAGCAGCAGTGCTACCCACTGCGCCACCGTGCTGCCCACTAGAGACATTTTGTATGAAATACAATCATGTTTGGATTAATAGGGCATTCTACAAAATAGCTGCAGGAAACTCCGAAGTAGGACACCAAACTATATTTAGTACATGGACAGTTAATGGAAGGAATTATTAAGGAAAAGACTGAGCAACACATGGCTAGAAAAGGAGTTGTTTTGAACAGTCAGCATGGATTCAGAAGATGGAGGTCATGTTTTACTAACATGCTGGAATTCTGTGAGGAAGCAACAACAGGATATGACCAACGTGGAGCATATGATATTTATTTTGGCTTTCATAAGGTGCCACATGAGAGGCTGGGCATCAAACTTAAAAAAGTGGGAGTTGAGGGTGTACTGTGTAGATGGGTGCAGAATTGGCTAAAGCACAGGAAGCACAAAGTTGTGGTGCGATGAACCTTATCTGAAATTCATGATGTTAAGAGTGGTGTCCCCCCAGGGGTCAGTGCTAGGGCCACTGCTATTTTAAGTATATTTAAATAATTTGTATAGGAATATAAATAACAAGCTGGTTTAGTCTGCAAATGATACCAAGCTACTGTAGGAGGATTGACAGATAATCTTTAAGCAGTTGAATCATTACAGAGGGTCTTGGGCAGATAGGTAGCAGATGAAAATTAATGAAAGTAAATGTAAAGTTTTGCACATAAGAAGAAAAAATGTTAGATATGAATACACAATGAGAGGTCAGAAAATTGAGAGTACACCTAATGAGAAGGATTTAGGACTGTAGTGGACTCGACACTATCAACTTCCAGACAGAGTTCAAAAGCGTTTATGAAGGCAAACAGAATGTTAGATTATATAGCACGATGTGTAGAATACAAGTTTATAACACAGTGGTGAGGCCTCATCTGGAGTACTGGGTACAGTTTCCATCTTCATAGCAGCACTGGAAAAAGTCCAGAGAAGAGCAACTAGGCTGATTCCAGGGCTACAGGGAATGAATTATGAAGAAAGATTTAAAGAGCTGAGCCTTTTTAGTTTAAGCAAAGGGAGACTAAGAGGAAACATGTCTGAAGTGTTTAAAATTATGAAGGGAATTAGTCCAGTGGATCGAGACTGTTATTTTAAAATGAGTTCAACAACAACAAGGGGGCAAAGCTTGAAACTTGTCAAGGGTAAATTTCACACAAACATTAGGAAGTTTTTCTTCATATAGAGAACCATCGACACACAGAGTAGTGTGGTAGACAGTAAGACTTTAAAGACATTTAAAACTCGGCTTGATGTTATTTTAGAAGAATTCAATGGATAGGACTGGCGAGCTTTGTTGGGCTGAATGGTCTGTTCTCATACAGATTGTTCTAATGGATGTCTAGGATAAACTCATATATTGGGGGAGAGGCGGTGGGTTTGCCTAAAATTAGTCAAATTAGATCTCGGTACTGAAATAATGCCTACATTAGCTGTTGTAGTTTGATAAAAAGCAAAGTAAAGTAAAGCAGACAAGCAACAAAACATCCAACATACTTGCACTGGTCACAGAAATGCATGATGCATAAAAGCTTACATTTGTACAGAGCTGAGAGAAGACGAGAATTATCATTATTTTTTAATGGAGACATTTTCTTAGGATTTTGAGAAAACAAAACAAAACTGCTTCTGGTGACCTTGCATGACAACAATGATAACAATTGATGACAACTCATGTATAGTATAGGTACACAAATAGTGTTGTGGCTCTGAGGCTAAGGATCTGTGCTGGTATCTTGAAGGATGCAGGTTCAAATCCCATTACTACCAGAAGAGATCCTACTTCGTTGGGCCCTTGAGCAAGGACCTTAAGTTCAAAGTTGCTCCAAGGGCACCGTACGATGGCTGACCCTATGCTCTGACCTCCAGAAGGTCATGCAAAAAGACAATTTCCCCTTGGGTATTAATAAAGTGTATCATAATGTAAGTCTATTCGCATCATGTGTTTCTGCTAGTGCTGTAATCATGTGGGAGGATTTGTTGCATGTCTGTTTTCCATTGCTTTGTGTCAAACTGCAGAGACTAACATACTGTAGGCATGATTTCAGCCCTGAGATTCCATCTGATTATTTCTGTGCATATCTAACCCTCTGAGTTGTGAGTTTATAATAGATGTCTATGTGTCAAATGTAATTTGGTCCACTTATTCAGAGTCTTCTGCATCTTCTTTGAAGAATGCCCTCTTGGACCAAACATGATTGTACTTATACACAAAATCTTTAGTGATCTTTAGGTATTCAATATGCTAAATGTTAAGCTATATGCTTGGTTGGGGTGCCTAGCTGATCGCGTATGCCTCATTCTTATCTCGGCTGGAGCGACGTCTTACATCTGCACCCAATTCGTCAGGCTGAATATAAGAGGAACCTGCATGTCATGGGGTGGAGGTCAGAAGGAGAAAAAGAAGGGTAAGAAGGACAGAGGTTAAAAAATAAGAAATGAAGGCAGGATTGGGGAAAAGCCAGTGTGGAAGAGAGGAGGCAGGCAACTGGGGGTGGTGTGAGGCAGATGCTCAGGGGTTGAAGGGGGTCACACTGACTGAGAAGCTTGGAGTAGCTGGAATGACGTGGAACTTGCTCCTGTGCAAGTCCTGAGGAGAGGCAGCAGTAGACAGACAGAGTGAGGTGAAGCTCGGATTGGGAGCCATGGACCGCAGGGACCCAAGACTGGAAGAGAAGGCTGACTGTGCCAGTCAGTTGGGTGTCTCCTGTGCTGCAAGATCCCATGCAGGATAAGCAGAGAAGATGTCAGTTTTAGAGGAATGCTCCTAGGCTTGTGTGTTTTAAAGGACAGATGCCTGCCTGTCCTTTTAACCCATGGGTGTCAAACTCCGGTCCTGGTGGGCCGCAGTGGCTGCAGGTTTTCATTCTAACCGTCTTCTTCATTAGTGACCAGTTTTTATTGCTACTTAACTTTTTTTCCCTTAGTTTTAATTATCTTGACTCAGGCCCCTTTGTTGTTTAATTTTCCTTAATTAGCAGCCGCAGGGGATGCACAAACCAGTGTGTTTCTTTGTGCTGGTCCCAAGCCCGGATAAATGGGGAGGGTTATGTCAGGAAGGGCATCCAGTGTAAAATTTTGCCAAATCAATATGCGGACAACAATACAAACTTCCATACTGGATCAGTCGAGCCCCGGGTTAACAACGACCACCACCAGTACTGTTAGCCAACAGGGTGCTGGCAGAAATTGAGCTACTGTTGGCTGAAGAAGAAGAAGGAGAAGAAGAGGCGGGAAACGTGTCCGGAGGCAGGAGGAGAAGAGGAAAGTAAAGAGAGTGGAACTAAGGATAGGATCTTTGAATGTTGGCAGTATGACTGGTAAGGGGAGAGAGTTAGCAGATATGATGGAGAGAAGGAAGGCTGATATACTGTGCGTGCAAGAGACTAAATGGAAGGGGAGTAAGGCCAGGTGGATTGGAGGTGGATTCAAATTGTTCTATCATGGTGTGGATGGGAGGAGAAATGGCGTAGGAGTTATTCTGAAGGAACAGTATGTCCAGAGTGTTTTGGAGGTGAAAAGAGTGTCAGGCAGAGTAATGATTATGAAGCTAGAAATTGGAGGTGTGATGATGAATGTTGTTAGTGCATATGCCCTGCAAGTTGGGTGTGCGATGGAGGAGAAAGAAGATTTTTGGAGTGAGTTGGATGAAGTGATGAACAGTGTACCCAAGGGACAGAAAGTGCTGATTGGAGCGGAGTTCAATAGGCATGTTGGTGAAGTAAACAGAGGAGATGAGGAGGTGATGGGTAGGTATGGTGTCAAGGAGAGGAATGAAGAAGGTCAGAGGATAGTGGATTTTGCCAAAGTATGGACATGGCTGTGGTGAATACGTATTTTAAGAAGAGGGAGGAACATAGGGTTATGTACAAGAGTGGAGGAAGATGCACACAGGTAGATTACATCCTATGCAGAAGAGTTGATCTGAAGGAGATTGAAGACTGCAAAGTGGTGGCAGGGGAAAGTATAGTTAAGCAGCATAGGATGATGGTCTGTAGGATGACGTTGGGGATCAAGAAGAGGAAGAGAGTGAGGGCAGAGCCAATGATCAAATGGTGGAAGTTGAAAAATGAAGACTGCAAGGTTGAGTTTAGGGAGAACGTGAGACAGGCACTGGGTGGTAGTGAAGAATTACCAGACAGCTGGGAAACTACAGCAGATGTAGTAAGGGTGACAGCAAGAAGGGTGCTTGGCGTGACATCTGGAAAGAGGAAGGAGGAAAAGGAAACCTGGTGGTGGAATGGAGAAGTACAGGAGAGTATACAGAGTAAGAGGTTGGGGAAAAAGAAGTGGGATAGTCAGAGAGATGCAGAAAGTAGACAAGAGTACAAGGAGATAAGGCGCAAGGTTAAAAGAGATGTGCCGAAGGCTAAAGAAAAGGCGTATAATGAGTTGTATGAGAGGTTGGACACTAAGGAGGGAGAAAAGGACCTGTACCGATTGACTAGACAGAGGGACCGAGTTGGGAAAGATCTGCAGCAGGTTAGGGTGATAAAGGATAAAGATGGAAATGTACTCACGAGTGAGGAGAGTGTGTTGAGAAGATAGAAAGAGTACTTTGAGAGGCTGATGAATGAAGAGAACAAGAGAGAGAAGAGGTTGGATGATGTGGAGATAGTGAATCAGGAAGTGCATGTGACAATGCGGGTTCTACAACATGGGGAGCTCTTGAACCCAACACTGTCGGTAATGTTACCGATGAGCTAGACAGTGAGGCAATAACACTTGAGCAAGGGGATTATGTATAATTGTGCAAAAGTGCTTTTATTTAAACAACAAATCCAAAGTGCAACAGTGCAGTGTTCATAGTTCAATAAATAAATAAATAAATAATCCATTAAAGAAATGTTGTGGAGGTTAAATTCAATAAATAGGACAATCCTTTAAAACGAGGTTAAAACAAAACAATGCTGAAGGCAGTCTCTTTAAAATCAATCTAAAGCCCGGTGTCTTTTACCTGGCAGCTCTCCTGCTTCTCCCATTTGGGCCACACAACAGGAGAGTCGCCCTTTCTGCAGCTGGCCTTCTCTCCACATGACTGATCTGGATGCTCCCCGATCCCTGGCTTCGGTTCCGCTCTCCCGATCGAGACTTGGCTTTAACCCAAGGGCCAGGACGCTCACATTGGGACTCCCGCTGCCTTCTTGGCCTTACGCGGCCAGTCACTCTTCACTGGTCACCCCCGCTACTCGTTCACTCAGCAGGAGCGACCACTACTACGACTCCTGGGTGTCGGCCTAACACCCAGGCTTCCACACAGCTGCCTGCGAGCACTCGCGCGCTCATCCGCACCGGCTTTTTCCTTCCTGTTTCCTTCTGTCACCTCCGTTTCCTTCTCTTTTACTTGTCTCCCCTTTAACCTGCTCGCACTTCTCTATATATGCGGAGAGGACATGGCAGCTGCAGCCCATTAGCCATGGAAACCTTTAAATCCAGGGATTACCACAATGTCTAGTTATACGACCCAAGCCCTCTTTGAATGCAGCATTGGTTTGTTGAAGATAATTACAAGAAACAATTGTACTTTACTATGTGCACATCACACCCTAAAAACCTAAAATAATTCAAGTTCTACAAATAATAATTTGCCACGAAAACTCATCAGTTTCTGAGACGCAAGCTACAGTTTCCCAAAATTGGGTCTAACACGCCTTAGTTAACAGCATGCATTTTCAAAGACCAATTACTGTACTTCGAAAGAAATTTCACTTCTGTGACAGCACCATTTAATGCCATTCATTGCCTGCAGAGGTAATTGTTCCATACTGGGTGGCAAATCTTTGGGAAAGTGGATAACGTTTCGGTGGTGCATCCAAAATGTCTAAGAGATTGGGGGTGGTAGAGGGGGAGGGGGTCTTTAATGGAGATAGAAAGCAAATTTGATGTATGCTGTAAAACTGATATGGCGGAGAGCTGTCTTATTTGATTTTGAAGCAAAATGCAAAATGCATAAAAAGGGAGAATGTAAAAAAGCTTTTGATTTAGTGCCTCACAAATAGGTAATTATTAAAACGTAGAGAGCAGGGATTCTGAATGGGGTGGGCAAACGTTCAAAATAATTTTTTTTTTAGTTATTGCACATTTTGTGGCGCACATCTAAAGGAAGAAGACATTAAAACAGAGTGGCAGCACACACAGCTCCAGTGTTATAGGTTCAAGTGCTGGCCTTAGAGAAATCTTTATTAAGTTTGCAAGCTACTTTACCTCCTATATTCCAAACTAGCTGTGTCACCCAACTAAGACAATAGACCTCAGTTATAGTGCAATCAGTTAATCAGATGTATCAGAAGTACTACGTAACTAATCCATCCATCCATCCATTTTCCAACCCGCTGAATCCAAACACAGGGTCACCGGGGTCTGCTGGAGCCAATCCCAGCCAACACAGGGCACAAGGCAGGAACCAATCCAGGGCAGGGTGCCAACCCACCGCAGACGTAACTAATTAGTTACTTATTTAATTAGTACTTTGTGGGATACATTTTCTTTTCTTAGGGGCTAATAATATTAGTTCACTGGATCTCCTTTCTCTCCATCATGCTGTTTACAATTGCCTTGGAATAAATCATTCCTACCGTAGATCAGTTCTTGCTTTTCCTAGTGACAGAGCTTGGCTTTGGTGGATGATCATTGAAAAGCAAAATTTTAGAGGAAACTGCATTCTTTTGAATTCAAACAGGTAATTAGTAGGAATAATGGATATTTTTGATATAAATATAATTTCACCCTGTAGCTGATCCTGTAAAAATGGTAGCTTCAGTCACATTTGAACGTAACACTTTGATCTGTAATCTTGTACCCTGTGAAAAGACTGGACAGACACAGGAAGAGGTTTGGGGGCAGCCATCCATATCCTTGAATTAGGCTGTCAAAATTGAAAAGATGGTTCCATAGAACAGGTCTCAACAGGCTTCAGTCCAACAATAGAACCAACATAACAGGCCAAGATGGCGGTTTTAAAGCCGGGCAGTGGAAGTGATGCCATCGGGGAAGGAACTAGAAATTATGTCATTGGGGCGGGAATCGGAAGTGATGTCATTGGACCTGGTACCAGAAGTGACGTCCTCCAGTCCAGTAGAAATTTCCCATGGTTGGTCTACCGATGAAAAAGAGGGAGGACTAGTGCAACCTGCCACCTCCTGATCTGGCATGGGATCATCCCTTTGTGAGCCCTTCAGCTGCCTCCCATGCGCACATGAGTGACAACCCTTAAGTTTTTGAAGGTTTAGATTGAAAGCAATATACACTGAATCGTGAATTACTGATGTTTACAGGCTGCACATTTATGTGGCCTATGAAATGAGCTGAACGTTATGAACATTGCACAGAAAAGAACAGGTGACAAGAAATACTATTGTAAACTATGTGCAGTGTCCACCTCCTCTATGTTCTGTCTGTGGGGGACCCCACAGAACAGGGATTATTGCATATACCCAAGGAGGCCACTTGCTAACCACATCTTCTTTGAGTTTAGCCTAACTTTCCTTTGTCTATTTTACATCTCATTGTCCAGAGAGCTTTCCACCTTGTCTCTTTTTCCTGTGCAGTACAGCTGCCCTTCCTCACTTACTCAACGCCATTTCTCTGTGAGATTACAGCTACAGCTTGTTCAGGAAAGCTCTTCTGTTTCTGGTGTTCGTTTGCATGAACAGCATGCTAGATTTCCCTGCACAATCATAGCTAAGATGAAAAAGAATGAACTGCCTAAGAATACCCTCTTGTTATAGCTTTATTACCACCAAATATCAAGAAATAAAAAACACGGGTTAGCAATTTTTTTCATAACATTACCAAATTTCAAACAAATCAAAGCATTTTTGAGATTTTGGAGTATTTAATTTTTTCTAATGTTGGGAGGTTTTACTCCTAAATTTTGATGCATAAACAATCCTGCCAAATTTCAGCTTTTAAACTACAACCCCAAATCAGAAAAAGTTGGGACAGTGTGGAAAATGTGAATAAAAAAAGAAAAAAGCAAGTTATAAATTCTCCTCAAATTTTATTTCATTGCAGACAGTATGAACACAAAATAATTCATGTTTTTTTTTGTCAACATCATTTGATTTGTAAATAAATATCCATTCTTGCCATTCAGGCTTGCAACACATTTCAAAAAAAGTTGGGACAGTACAGCATTTACCACTTTGTACAGTTCTCCTGTCTTTTAACAACACTTAAAAGACGTTTAGGCATTGAAGAAATCAAGTGACTAAGTGTTGCAGGTGTTAGTTTGTCCCATTTTTCCTGCAAACAACGTTTTAGGTGCACAACAGTACGGGGTCTTCGTTGACGCATTTTTCATTTCAAAATGCGCCAAACATTCTCTATAGGAGACAAATCAGGGCTGCAGGTAGGCCAGTCAAGCATCCGCACCCTCTTCTTACGCAGCCACGCCTTTGTTATGCGTGCAGTATATGGTTTCGCATTGTCTTGCTGAAATAAGCATGGGCGTCCCTGGAAAAGACGTCGTTTTGAAGGCAGCATTTGTTCCTCCAAAACTGAGATATACTTCTCAGCATTGATGGTTCCATCGCAGAAGTGCAAGTTACCTTTGCCGAAGGCACTGACACAACCCCATACCATGACAGACCCTGGCTTTTGGACTTGTATCTGGTAACAGTCTGGATGGTCCTTTTCCTCTTTGGTCCGCAGCAAACGGCATCCATTTCTTCCAAAAAAGATGTGAAAAATCGATTCGTCTGACCACAATACACATTTCCACTGCACAATGGACCATCCCATATGCCTCCGAGCCCAGAGCAGTCGACGGCGCTTCTGGACACTATTTATGTAGGGCTTCCTTTTGGCACAGTACAGTTTTAGCTGGCATTTCCTAATGTAACTATGTACTGTAGTGCTTGAGAATGACCTTCTGAAGTAGTCCTGAGCCCACGCAGTTATATCATTTATTGATGAATGATGGTTTTTAATGCAGTGCCGTCTGAGGGCTCGGAGATCACGGCCATTCAGTTTAGGCTTGTGCCCTTGGCCTTTGCGCACGGTAATTTCTCCAGATTCCCTGATTCTTTTCACTATGTTATGCACTGTAGAGGGAGAAATGCCCAAATCTCTTCCTATCTGTCTTTGAGAAACGTTTTTCTTCATCATTTCAAAGATTTTTGCCCGCACTTGGTGGCAAACTGGCGATCCTCTGCCCATCTTTGCTCCTAAAGGAGTAGGCCTTTCCTCGATGCTGCTTTTGTACCAAATCATGATTGCAATCACCTGTTAACATCACCAGTTTCAAATCACATCATTATTTAGTTATTATACCTCATTACTACCCCTTAATTGCCCCCATCCCAACTTTTTTTGGAATGTGTTGCAAGCCTGAATGGCAAGAATGGATATTTATTTACAAATCAAATGATGTTGACAAAAAAAAACATGAATTATTTTGTGTTCATACTGTCTGCAATGAAATAAAATTTGAGGAGAACTTATAACTTGCTTTTTTCTTTTTTTATTCACATTTTCCACACTGTCCCAACTTTTTCTGATTTGGGGTTGTAAATGAGAAATAGTGTTTTTGTTGAATGGTGAGTGAGTGAGTGAGTGAGTGAGTGAGTGAGTGAGTGAGTGAGTGAGTGAGTGAGTGAGTGAGTGAGTGAGTGAGTGAGTGAGTGAGTGAGTGAGTGAGTGAGTGAGTGAGTGAGTCAACTTTGCATTATATACAGACATGGATGAATGCGTTGGTCCCCTACAGCTCATTGAAAAAGCAATGTATGCCACCAGAAAAGTGATGAAATGAAAAGCGACTGTCCTGTATATATCTGCATTCCTTTGATATGTCATTGAGTAAAGCAAAGCAAGTGTGAAAAGAGATCAAGTATTGCTTATTCTACAATGATTTTCTAAAATGGCCTGAACACATTTGTTGCTACCGGTGGAAAAGATCATAAATAATTGGATTAGAGTGATTTTTTCAAAATTGTCATTCTTCTTTAGTGCCATCCATGTCTCTGATTGTAAATCAGTCCTTTAGCTCATTTAAAAGGAGAAAAGTAGTGACTCTGCTGTTGGGTGTCATCGCTGAAAATGGACCACAGAAAGAAAAGGAGAGAGTTCTGTGAGGACATTAGAAAGAAAATTATAGATACGCATGTTAAAGGCAAAGGCTAAAAGAGTGTCTCCAAGCAGCTTGATGTGCCTGTGACAACAGATGCAAATATTGTTAAGAAGTTTAAGTTCCATGGGAATTTAGTCAACTTCTCTGGAAGTGCATGGAGGAGCAAAATCGACCTCAGAATGGATAGAAGGACAATGAGAATGTTAGGTAAAATGCCAAGGACAACTTTTAATGAGATACAAGCTGAATTCTAAACTCAAGGTCCATCAGTGGCTGATCCATCGTTTTTTGATTGACTGTGGATTCAATGTAAAAAGACCCAGGAGGACTTTACTATTGAAAGAAAAACATTAAAATAACTAGAATTTGCTAGAATGTATTCTGACAAGACATAATGCTTCTCTGAGAATGTCCTTCAGAAAGATGTCATCTGACCACCTCTCCTTTTGTCCTTCTTCAGACCAGCAGAAGAACCACCCAAAGACTGACTTCACCATTAACCCTCTCTCTGCAGTCTTACAAGAGGTACCCCTAGAAAACTTTGTGCATTGATAAAGGTGTACTCCCATCAGCCCTAGAACACTCCTGCTACCACACAGTCCTTGGTCCGGCACATTACAACCTCTCTACTTGATACTTCGTATTTCCTATATTTGAAGTTGGAGCAACAGCAACAAACATGCAAAATCTGGTGAAAATCTGTTCAGATGTTTTTGTGTGGTTCACGAGCAAACAAACAAACAGGCAAGCAGACATCTTTTGATTTTACTGAACTGGCGGCTGCTTCTTCCAATACAGGATAACTGGGCAACAAAATTCCTTACCACTAACAAAATTTAGATTTCAAAGTGGATGACTTAAAAAAATGCAGAAGATGACAGATACATGACAAATTTAAAAATAACAATAATAGCCTTAACCAGAAGGTGTTTGAGAAAAAATGACATCTACACTTTAAAAGGGAAGTGGGAAATGTCATAAAGAAACTGAAGACGAAAATTACTTATAAGTCAAAAGTCAGTTATCTAAAGTTCTTTCAGCTTTTAAGTGGCAAAATAGCAGTCAAGAAGAAGGTGAAACGTTACTGAGAACAACAGGAGGGAATGGAATTTATTCATAAAAAAAGTAAGGTACAAAGTTAACTTTTATTTTTCTTGTGTTTTCACAGGTGATCGGTTCAGTAAAATGTAATTAGCCACAGTGAATATTCAAATCATACTAAACAATTCAGAGATTGTAGAGAACTATGTGGCTACATTTATGTAATTGGCTAAAAATAAATAAAAATCCAACATTAAATAGAATATAAAATGGAGTGTCCTCAAAGAAAACATTGATTATACAATACTACAAAGTAGACTCAGGCCACCCAATAAAATAATTTTTAATCCTAGTAATCAGGGCATTTATTATTTATTTGCACATATATAACATTAGAATAAACACAATCGAGCATTGATACATCAGAAAGTAGCAGACATTTTCCAACAACCAATTGGCAACTTGTAAGATGTTTGGAACAACTTTAGTGACTTTTAAAACTCGACTTGATAGTGTTTTGGAAGAATTAAGTGGATAAGACTGTCGAGCTTTGTTGCACTGATTGTCCAGTTCTCATCAACATTGTTATAAGGTTCTAACAACAAAGATTTTACTCATGACGGCCATTCCATGTATTTGTTAAATTCCATCAACTGTACATGTGATTTAAATTAAGGTTGTAGTGAACAGCCAAACCAGATATGTTAGTGATGCAGTTTAACAAATAAATAGTTATGGTGGATGGTAACCACAAATACTTAGGTGACCCATGGTGATGTCTGGAAAAAACTGTGCTTAAAATTATAGGTTCTTATCCAAACAATGTCAAGTAATAATGATGAGGAGACATCTTCAGAGCTCCACTATGGTGAGTAATACCTCCCCAAACAGAGAGTGGGTGCTGTTTGTAACCTTCTGCTTTTTCAACTGCAGTTCAGAAAGTTGCTGGCCATATGATGAGTGATCAAATTTCCACTTCCGCCGGTCTTTCTGCAAAGACCCAGAGGTTACCAGAAATCAGTGTTTATTCAGGACCTGCAACTAAGGAAGACAGAAGCTCCACTCAGAATTGACATTTTTCATTTATTACTGGCATGTTGTATATTTTGCACCCCCATGTGCCTTTTTCTTTTGCAATCTTTATTTCTACCATCATTAAACAGAATTACAACCCTGGTATCCCAACTCTTTGTTTTGACCTTCTCATTTTAATTCTACAAATGTTATAGTCTTTGTGCAGCAGTACACCAAGCCAGAGTTTCAAGTTGTGGTCTTCATGCTTTCATATAGAAATTTGAAGAAACTTGGCAAATTGGAGACAGAAAGTGCAGTGGATGATTAAAAACCCATCTGTCTCTGATGAACAGTACATAAAGGTTCATTTGTTAAGGGAAATAAGGAAATCAAATCAAAATCTTTGCTCAGTATCAGGCACCAACATGTGCAAAGAAAGAAGACTTAAAAGAAGTGGTGTTGTAAGGTCTGTTGCAGCTAAGAAACCATTCTTGTGAAACGGCAACAAGGAGAAGAGACTGCAGGATGGAAAAAAATCATAAATAATGGAGTGAAACTCAGTGGCAGAAAGTCTCTTGAAGCAATGAATCAAAGGTTGAAATTTTTGATTTGTGAAAAAACTAGCATGTCAGAAATGTTGGGAAGAACATCTATGAAGCATGGTGGAGAAGGAGATCTGGTCAAAATCAATGAAAAAGTGACTGCTGACAAATATAAATGGATTTTGATTCATAATGCAATACCTTATTGGTAAGAAAGAACCCAAAACCACCATAAATACAATTAAGACCTACTTGGAGTGGGAGTCCACAGAGCCCCAAAAGCAATAAAAGTTAAGTTGTGTGTGAAGACTTGGGTAGGGAAAAAAACAAAAGGCAAGCAGACTCAAAGAGAGTTATGACAGAGTCCTTGCAATTGATTAGACTCTCAAACACAACTGGCCAACCAGGGATAGCTACTGAACTCCTTGGATCTCAGGTCCCTTTTGGTTATGATGAACAGTTTTCTCCTTGATACAATCTGATAATTACCTATGGGTTAGAACATATGGAACATATGGAACGTATGGGGTATAGGGTAGACGTTTGTTTTTTGGAATAAACACTAAGTGATTGAGGGTCCAGGGGGCAACACTGCAGGATCCAAGCATCTGCCCAAGCTACCTAGAAGAAAGCTAGCAGTGCCAAGCATGAAGAACATTTTACATACAAAAATATATATTATAACATTGAATATATCATGGTAAATTTGAAACAAGACCGAGCTTTGGTCTAGTCATATCTGGACTACTGCAACTCGCTCCTGTCAGGCAAACCCGCTTGTGCTATCAAGCCACAGCAGATGGTCCAAAATGTATTTAACCAGGGCACATGTCACTCCGCTCTTCAGGTCGCTACATTGGCTCCCTGTAGCAGCATGTATTAAGTTAAAATCCCGGATGCTTGCCTACAGAGTAGTCAATAGGTCAGCATTACCTGAGTATATGGATACACTGGTGAGGTGCTATACACCTGCTTGCCCACTCAGGTCTGCCAGGGAATAGTGTCTGGTGATGCCACCTCTTTGTGGTATCAGGTCTCAAACTAGAGTCTTTTCTGTGTAGTTGGTGGAATGGGCTGCCTACCTCCATTAAAACTGATGACTTACTCAAGGTATTTAAGAAGCAATTGAAGACCCATCTGTTCAGTGAATATCTGTTAAATTGATGAAAAAAAAAACCTTTGATGTGCAATATTTTATATTGTCAGTTAATTTGTTGTTTAATATTTTTGATCATAATCTATGATTGCAAATTATAGATTATCACATCTTTACACTTGTGGCAATCAGCTCTTGTTACCTGTCCTACTACACTTGCTAAACAAATAGGCCCCAGCCTAATGTTACTCGATTATATTTACCTCTTTTGTAAGTCGCTTTGGATAAAAGCATCTGCCAAGAAAATAAATATAAACATAAATGTAAGTTGAGTTGGCTATAAACGTTTCACTACTTATTTAATTTTTCGCACATCTGCTGGTGAATGGAGGAATCAGTGCCCCACCTGCCTGTAATGCAGGGACACTATTGGTAAGAACAACATTCGTTTTTTTTATAATTTGGTCCCTTTCAGACAATTTTGTGGTTCAGGTTCACTTTGAGTGCATCCCCTACTAAAGATACTGTATAAATAAAGGGTGGCACGTTAGTACAACAGTCAGCAATGCTGCCTGAAGGATCCAGGTATGGAGTGTTCATCATGACTGCTGGAATAATTCCCAGTGAGCTCCTCTTTCTATGGGCTCTGTTGTTGGAGCACATGATCTGAACTCCTAGCCTAATCCCCTCAGCAATAACCTAACCACCCACCTAAATCAAAGAAAACAGAAATAAAAACAGAAAGAAGATGAAAACTGCTCAAAAAAATTAAAGGAACACTTTGAAAACACACCAGCTCTCAATGGGAAAAAAATCCTGCTGGATATCTCTACTGATATGGACTGGTAATGTGTTAGGAACAAAAGGATGGCACATTGTTTGATGGAAATGAAAATGATCAACCAACAGAGGGCTGAATTCAAAGAAAATCAAAGTGAAAAAATGGTGCGCCAGGCTAATCCATTTTGCCGAAATTTCATTGCAGCAACTCCAAATTGTACTCAGTAGTTTGTATGGCCCTCACATGCTTGTATGCATGCCTGACAAACACGGTGGGGGTGGGGGGTGGGGGGGGTTTTGGGGGGGGGGTCATGCTTCTAATGAGACAACGGATGGTGTCCTGGAGGATCTCCTCCCAGATCTGGACCAGGGCATCACTGAGCTCCTGGACAGTCTGAGGTGCAACCTGACGGCATCGGATGGACCGAAACATAATGTCCCAGAGGTGTTCTATTGGATTTAGGTCAGGCGAGTGTGGGGGCCAGTCAATGGTATTAATTCCTTCATCCTCCAGGAACTGCCTGCATACTCTCGCCCTCATGAGGCCTGGCATTGTCGTGCACCAGGAGGAACCCAGGACCCACTGCACCAGCATAGGGTCCGACAATGGGTCCAAGGATTTCATCCCAATACCTAATGGCAGTCAAGGTGTCATTGTCTAGCCTGTAGAGGTCTGTGCATCCTCTCCATGGATATGCCTCCCCAGACCATCATGCTGAACGATGTTACAGGTAGCGTAACATACTCCACGGCTTCTCCAGACCCTTTCATGTCTGTCACATGTGCTCAGTGTGAACCTGCTCTCATCTGTGAAAAGCACAGGGCGCCAGTGTTGGACCTGCCAATTCTGGTATTCTATGGCAAATGCCAATTGAGCTCCACATTGCCGGGCAGTGAGCACAGGGGCCACTTAAGGACATTGGACCCTCAGGCCTCCCTCATGAAGTCTGCTTCTGATTGTTTGGTCAGAGACATTCACACCAGTGGCCTACTGGAGGTCATTTTGTTGGGCTATGGCAGTGCTCATCCTGTTCCTCCATGCCCAAAGGAGCAAATACTGGTCCTGCTGATGGGTTAAGGACCTTCTACGGTCCTGTCCAGCTCTCCTAGAGTAACTGCTTGTCTCCTGGAATATCCTCCATGCCCTTGAGATTGTGCTGGTAGACACAGCAAACCTTCTGGCAATGGCACGTATTGATGTGCCATCCTGGAGAAGTTGGACTACCTGTGCAACCTCTGTAGGGTCCAGGTATCGCCTCATGCTACCAGTAGTGACACTGACCTTAGCCAAATGAAAAACTAGTGAAAAAACAGATGAGGAGGGAAAAATGTCAGTGGCCTCCACCTGTTAAACCATTCCTGTTTTGGGGGTCATCTCATTGTTGCCCCTCTAGTGCACCTGTTGTTAATTGCATTAACACCAAAGTAGCTGAAACTGATGGACAAGCCCCTCTGCTACTTAACCGACCAGATCAATAGCCCAGAAGTTTAATTGACTTGATGCTATACTCTGATTAAAACATGTTCCTTTAATTTTTTTTGAGCAGTTTAGAATTCAGATCACTCCAATGATCAGTAGCATTCTTATTTTGTATTATTGGCAATATTTTTTCTCTTATTTGTTTATAATTTGTCACTTTTGCATTTCTTTATGGTGTTAGCTGTATTTTTGATTCTATGATTGGTTTAGAACAAGTAATAGTTACGATTTTTTCTTGAGATTCTAAAGGAGGCAAAACAAAATTTCAACAAGACTGTTTATTACTTTGTATTATATTAATCTGTTTTGTACTTACAGTCATGTGAAGAAGTAAGTACATCCTATGGAAATTGTCAACTTTTCCACATATTTTAATAGGTAAACAGTAGATCTTCATGTAAACAGTACCTACAGATAAAGATGATATACTTGAACAAATGACACATAAAATTGACATGACGTGGTCATTTTCATACTCGAATAAAAATGCAGATTTGTGATATGGAAAAAAGTAAATCCACCCCTACATTTATCACCACTTCAAATCCCTAAAATTAGAATCAGGTTTTCCAGATTAGGTGCCAATGATTAGAATCTCCTTATAGAGTATGCTGGCGTTTCTTGTCTCATTTAAACGGCAGATATCAAGGGTCTGATGTTCAATTTGCTTTTGATGCATGTGGGATTGTCATCATACCAAGATCAAAAGAGCTCTCTGAGGCCCTCAGAAAGAAGGCTGTGGATGTCTATGAATCTGGCAAGGGATTTAAAAAGAAATCAATCATTCCATTCAGCTACAACTGACATAGATTTCAAACAAATGCTAATTTGTTTAGGACTGGCCGGCCCAGCAAATTCAGCTCAAGATATAACCATTGGATACTAAAAGAAGTCTCCAAGAACCCCAAAATTTCATCAATGGCATCTGTAGGTATCTCTTGTAACAGCTGGCGTCAAAGTGCAAGCATTTATCATCAGAAAAAGATTGCACAGATTTGACCAGCATGCAAGGAGTGCCAGGAGAAAGTCTTTGCTTTGTTCATAAAGAACATTAGAGCAAGACTACAGTTTGCCAAAGACTAGGTTTCTGGAATAATGTACTCTGGACAGATGAATCAAAGGTAGAGTTCTTTGGCCACAGTACCAGAGGACATGTTTGGTGCAAACTGAAGAGAGCAATTCAGGAGAGGAATCTCATATCAGTTCCGAAGCAAGGTGGCAAAAATATTCTTGCCAGGAGTTACTTTGCTGCCTCAGATCCTGTCAGAATGTAGAGACATCCAGTCAATTCTGAATTCTGCATTTTGTCAAATGGTGCTAACGGAGAATGTGAGGCCATCTGTCCGAAAAATTAAGTTGAACTGGAAATGGACCTGTCAACGTGATAATGATCCAAAGTACACTATCAGATCCACCAAGGAATGGCTCAAAAAGGAGAAATGGAGGGTTATGGACTGGTATAGTCAGAACCCTGATCTGAATCCCTTTGAAATGTTGGCTTAGAAAAAGGCAGTACATGCAAGAAAACACCCAAACATCTTAGAACTGAAGAAATTTTGCATGGAGAAGTTGTCAAAAATTTTATTGAGTCAATGTCAGAGACTGGTGGGCAGTTATGCAAAATTCCTACTAGAAGTCTTGTTTGCTAAAAGGGGCAATGCCAGCCTCTGATGCTAAAGGTGTGCGTACTTTTTCCCCTCAGAAAACCATTAAATCTATTGATATTTGTTTTCAATAAATGATTGAAAAGACACATTTTCCTTGTGTTTTTATTCAGGTATATCACCTGTGACAGATATGGACGCTCTCGCTCCCTTGAATCCACAGACCAGACGTCAGACACCAGATAAAAGTCCAATAGTTGACTTTATTATAATAATAATGTGCACCAAGCACCCTCCACTCCACAATACTCATAAATCACCACACAATACTAAAAACAATAACAATCCTCCACTCTCCCAGGCGCTTAGCCACCCTGCCTTCCAACTCAGCTCAACCCTGGGATCTCCCACAGTCCTTTAAATAGTCTGTGACCCGGAAGTGCTTCTGAACCCCTGTCCATGTGACTTCTTAGCACTTCCGGGTCAGATCAAAACTCTTCTCTTTCATTCCGGAAGTATGTCATTCCCTCTGTCGCTATGACTAAGACGCACTTCCAGGTTATAGGGTACATAATGGTCCTTGGGCCTCCCTGCAGCGACTCCTGGCAGCCCCCATGGTATCCAGCAGGGTTGTGCATTAAAAGTCTACTGTCCATAATTCCCTGTTGGCAGTCGGGGCACTTCCATGCTGCAAGGAGGGCTCCATCTGGCGGCCTGGGGGTATTGGCCGGGATGAATGGCCGGCCATATCTCACACACCTTTATCTGTAGGCACTGGTTGCATGATGATCTATTATTCACCTGTTCAAATATATTGTAAAAGTCAACGATTTCCATGGGGTGTACTTAGATTTTCACATAACTTTGTTGTAATGTTATATAGTGTTTACACAATCAAATAAACACTTATTGCCCAAATATCTAGCTTTCAAAATATTTCTTGTTAGAGCAAGACTCTGCCCAGTACATCTGTATAACATCTGTTTTACAGGTTTAACTAAATTTAAAAGAAATTCCTAAAGACTGAAAGCTTTGAAAATGTGATTGGGTCACTCAGGTAATTATAGACCTGCTAACGTTGTATCATAAGTAAATTAAAGGAAACCATCAGGATTGACAAGACAGAGATGCAGTTGTCCAAAATGGTTGTGTTAATAATACACATTTTGACAAGACAGATCTTTAGGTCTTTTATAAGGAAACTGTAAAAACACCTGATAATAGTAGAGTATATGATATTATTATGCACCTTGACTTTCAAAATGTTTTTGATGTGGTACTGCATGGGAGACTAATTATAATGAAAGGATACCGTGTGCAGTTATGTGCAGAATCTACTGAAACAATGAATCATGGCATGAGAATGTTTTATGAATTTTGAGATGTCAGAAGTAGCATCCCACAGAGATCAACATAGGAGCTGTTAGCTTTTTCAGTTTGTATAAATCAATGAGATTTTAAGAAAATGGTTAAAATTACAAATTACAAAAAAATAGATAAACAGATACCATAGAGACAGCCAAATACCTACAAATGGATTAGACTGAAATACAGTAAAACCTTAGTTATCCATCAGGGGTCGGGACCGAGGCCGTAACGGATAATGGAAAGGATGAATAATGGAACAGCTACTTTAATAATGTTATACAGTAGATTAGCTTAGTGAATAGTCATATTTATTTACAAAACAAAACTATATTAATGAAATATAAGATTAACAAAATTAATTAATTCACATAATATTGTAATGACCAATGTAATAAGCAAATACAACTCAGAGGTTCTGTAGTTTTCTATGTTTTATTTCTTTGTTCTGTATCAAACAGTGCCCTCTCTTATAATCCGTTATCTGCGTTATGGCGCACACCACCAAAACAATAAAAGAAAGTTTTCCCTACCAATTAGTTTATCTCCTGCCACTTACGTTTTTATTTCTTTATACCACAAACACTCCTGCTTATTGTCTCCTGACTCCCAACTCAAACCTTCCTTCCGCCGCACCTTCCTTTTTCTGCTAACTTTTCCTGTCACTCATCTCCTAGGAGGCGTGTCCAACCCTCACAGAACAGAAGCCCCTCCCCCAGCCCCATCACTTACAGCATTCATTCCACCCTTTCTGCTCCCATACAGCACATCACAAGCTGCCAGCACATCACAATATATTAACAAAACATAATATAACAGAATTTATAAACAAAATTACAATACAGAAGAACATTAACATTAATATAGAATAATATTACTGTCAGTGGTTTCCATTTTCGACACGTTTTTCAATTTTGTCGGCATTACTCTTTATATCATTCACTGTTGTTCTTTCTACTCCATTAATTGAAGCAATACTTGAAGCACTTTTGCCTTTTTGTAAATGTTCAATAATTTCAGTTTCTGTGACAATTCCAACACCACACGCTTATGTTTATCAGCCATAACAACGTATAATAGATTAAATATAACAGAAGAGAAAAGTTACGAAATGCTGTTAAAACTGAGGGTACATCACTGACACTGTGATTTCAAGATGCGTCATGAGAAGTGGTGCTGAGAAAGAACACTACGCTCTACCACAAGGAGAATTGTTCCAGTGTGAACAGCTTGCAGCACACAGCTGTACAGTAATAGTTAGGTGCCGGAGTGCGCAATTTTTTTTTTTTTGGCCCTGACGGTTAATCGAATGACGAATAATCAAGGTTTTACTGTACATACAAAATTTTGAAGTGGTAAATTACATGTATTTTGAATAAATATAATTTTTTCACATATTCAAAAAATCTATCCATCTATCCATCTGTCCATCAATCCATTTTACTATCCCGCTTATCCAGGAAAGTGAGGCAGAAACAACACCTGGAGAGAGTGCCAGTCCATCGCAGGGCAAATACATGCTGTGCTGACTATGTGTTTCACCTCCCCACTTGATTGCGTTCATGCGGGTTTTTGCTGGAAGAGATTGGTCTCCTCAGAATGGCAAAAGACAAAGTGAGTTTCTTTGTTATCCTGTCTTTGTATTCATCCAGCTTCTTTGATGTACCTCCTGGATCAATGGGTAATCTGACTCCCCTGTTTCATTCCAGTTCGTTTATGCATAGTTTAGCTCAGATTCAGCAACTTTTGAGCTCATGCTTGTATTTTTTATAACCTGCTTTCCTTCCATAGCCTCATAAACTCATCCTATCTCTACCACTCCAGACTAATCTTGTTGTGATGACCTTTGTTCTCAGCTCACTTGTATTCCCCCAAACTAGCTGGCCAGAATTTCTGAGATTTTATCTATACAGTTTTAGAATATTAGAACATTAGGGCAATCTAGATGAGAACAGGCCATTCTGTCCAAAAAACTTCACCTGTTCTCTTCGCTTAATTCTTCCAAAAGTAACATCAAGTTGAGTTTTGAAAGCTCCTAAAGTCCTACTGTCTACCACACTAGTTAGTAACTTATTCCATGTGTCTATGGACCTCTGAGAGAAGAAAACTTCCTATTGTTTGTGCGAAATTTACCCTTAACAAGTTTCCAACTATGTCTCTGTGCTCTTAATGGAGTCATTTTAAAATAACAGTCTCAATCCAGTGTACTAATTCCCTTCATAACTTTAAATACTTCAATCATTTCCTTTTAATCTTCTTTTATTAACCTTTTCAAGGGCTCAGCTCCTTCAATCTCTCTTCATAACTCATCTCCTGTGGCCCTGGAATCAGCCTAGTCGTTCTTCTCTGGACCTTTTCTAGTGCTGCTATGTCCCTTTTGTAGCCTGGAGACCAAAACTATACCCAGTATTCCAGATGAGGCCTCACCAGTGCATTATAAGACTTGAGCATCACCTCCTTGGACTTGTACTCTACACGTCAGGACGCTATATAACTTAACATTCCATTAGCCTTCTTAATGGCTTCTGAACACTTTCGGCCTGTAGTAAGTACAACAATTGGTTTCTAAATTATTTTTTTTTAAGTATACATTTTTATCATAATATTATTACACTGTCCTCATGAGAACAGGATAGATTAGCTAAAATGGCTAGCAAGATGCTTGGTTATAGTTTACAAGCACTGAGTAAATGATGTTGTGCTAGATATGTATAATATATCTGGAACACCACATGCAAGATGGACATAGCTGGGCTGGAGAAAATCCATCTTATTCAATAGCTGAAGGGTCTGAGCAGTGAGGAATCAATTAAGTGAAGATATGAGAGAAATATTCACAATTATGAGAATAAGATTAATGCCATCTGCTACTTTTGAATAAATACATCAATTAGGATGCAGGAAATTAATCAGAAATGTATATTGGTATGCTTTGTAAAAATTATACAAAACACTTTTTCAAAGACAAAATTAAAAATGTATGGAATTTTGTAGCACTGTATTTGAAAGTAGCACCTACAGTATGCTGACCTTCAATTTTTTGGAAATGTTCAATGAGTAGGAACGGAGGAGCCATATTGGAGTGAAAGGCTTTTTCATACATTCTTATGTTTTCAGAGAGCAAGAAGAATTCTGATTTGGGAACCTGTGACTGATTATTTAATAATTATGCAATTTGCAATGTTCAGCTTTTAGGATATGTTTTATAAGTCATAGTGTATTCCTCTCAGCAGAAGTTAGCAGCAGAGCTGCAAATTGCTATTTCTGAGCACCAAATAGAATATGAAATTTTGCCTATAATACTTCATGGTACCTACTTTGCTAAAAGAGGTAAATATGCAGGAAATAAGAAACAATAAAAATAACGCAATGTCTATAATAGATTATGATTAGGATTATAAAATGAAAGGCAGAGCAGGGAAATAGCGAAAGGGCACACCAGTCAGACGTACCACACGTTCTCTAAACTGAGGGCAAAGCACATTCATGAGCTTAGTGGGAACTCGTTAAAATGTTCTGGGCAGTATGCATGAAGAACTCCATTTTGGTTTAGAATAAATCTTTGGTTTTATCTCCTGTAGTTTACTACAGTCAGTGAACTAGTGAACTAAACTGTTTCATGGTTTATTTTTCACCGACACCAGCCTTCAAACACATGTGGAGTAGACTTAACCAGTGTTGTCGTTAGGGAGAGGGGCTTCCAGGGATTTAGCCCCTGGTCTTTGAGAGTCCAGCCCCACCTTCCTCCTGTTCTGTGTTCTGATATACATGGATGACTCCCAAAAAACTCCACATGGAACCAAACCCTTGCTTTTCAGTCGATCACACTTGTAGGAATGGCAGCATTATCAGAAATTGTGGTTAAGCCCCTGATAAGTGCTAACACTAGTGACACACTTGGACTTAATGGTAGTTAGTTAGCAATGGACAGAAGTTTAGTTAGAACTAAAACTCAGCTCCGTACATATGTTAAACCCTCACACATTCTTACTTTTTTGCCAAGGTTCAGCCTGGCACAAAATGTACAGCCTGTGCTTTTATATCAGTGAGGAAACTGTACAATACAAATAAATCAAGAGAGAATGTTACTAGTACATGCACTGCAGGGAACATGAGAGGATTGTTTTTTATCTGACGGATTATTGAAGATCAGTCTGGACAAATGCTCCATTACTTCCCTGTATATAACTTTGTGGGTTCAAATCCCATGCCTAGTCATCGTCGGTGAGGAGTTTATATGCTCTCTATGAGCCTGTGAGACTTTTTCTTTTCTACTCTGGCTTTCCTTCTACATCCCCAAAGACGTGTGCAGCAAGTGTAGTGGCTACACTGTCCAGACCTTTTTTAATGCTTTGTGCCCTTCTCTGATATTCTTCAGCCCTCCGTAAACCTGAACTGGATTAAATGGAATGACAGTTTTTGTGTTGTATGACCACAAACATAAAGAGTTGAGGTCCAAAGCAGCATCCCTGTTTAATGAGAGTTGTGATATTTTGCAATAGAAATAGCTGTGTTTAGACTCTGATAGTCCTAAAAAAGTCATTTCTGAGTAAAAAGCTACATCTCTTTCAGTTGCGGGTTTATCAATCAGTGGTGACTTCTGGTCTGTCCTTTTCATACGTAACTTACAGGGTGGGATTTCTGAAGCTAGAGGAAGTGATGTCAGACATGTCCCAGGTTTCTTCCTTTGTTCAATTTGTAAAGAGGGAAAAGGCTGTTAACAAGTGATTCTCACTTTGTAGATTAAGTCAAGTTTAACATCACAATAGGTTAATTTTAAACAAAGCAGCTGAGCTTCTTTTGAATACTTTACAGTATGTTTCATGTGTGAGTTTGCGATAGTGAAGCTTACTAAAAACAGGCATTTGGGTTTGGGAGTTTTTAAATTTTCTTTTGGGTGGGTTGTAGAAAGAACTCCAAACACTGGTTTTGACAACAAAAAAGGGTCCGGATTAAAATAAATGGGGGAAAAGTCAGTGGCGTAGCGTAGTGGGGGCGGCAGGGGCGGCCTGCCCCGGGCGGCACTTTTAGCGGGCGGCAAAATTTCACAATAAATAATAATAATATCTTGTAAAAATTTGAACCATACCTAAATAAGGGAGCGGCAGAATTTTCCTCCGCCCCGGTCGGCTGACACCCACGCTACACTACTGGGAAAAGTGTCTTTTGTAAATGCAACATGTCTAAGCACAATTCAAGATGAGACAAAAAGGCATACTCTAAAATAGAAGATGTAATCCAACAAGACAATAAAATTGTTAACCCTAAGTGGTTGAGAAAACAAAAACGTTGTTAGCTTGGATGACATACTGCTTTTATCTTATCTTATTTTAACTTTAGGAGTACTAATAAAGTTGTCTTCAAGCACTGAACCGGCTGATGGGAATTGTAGTCCCTATGTCGACATTTTCCATAAGGTTGCAGATAAGATGGAGTGGGGGAGGGGTGTAATATGCATTAAATACCTTTCTTACTGGATCAGTTATCCAAAATTAAATACACTTACTGCCACAGCATCTGTCAAGCATTAAGTTTTACAGCACACTTGTTAAATGTGTGTTCTTGTGTCATTCTGAACTCCTCATTTCACTTCAATTCTGCAGATGGCCTTCATTTGCATACACAAGCACACCCCATTTCTCTGTCCAATCACTTACAGTGCTGTGGCGAAAAGGGAATGTGATGAGTTAGAATGTCTCACTCACTAGAGCATTATTAATGACAAATACCAACAATTAACCTCCATAGTGTTAGACCCAAGCATCAATTGGGCTATAAAAACAGTGCTAAAAGCGTTAATCCTGAGTGTCACACGGGCAACAGTATAGACAAGTGTCGCGAAAGATCCAAAGTTTGCTCAGGCTGCAAAAGTGCCAGCAGCATTAGTGCCGAGTGTTACTTTGGCAACAGTGTCTCACGTAAGCGTCAGCCTCAAGCATTATCTGAGCCACGGTGTAGACGTGTCTTCTCCTAGCCTCATAATGGCATCTCATAAAAAACACCTCTCATCAGCAGTGATAATGAAGTCAATCTGTCTTCAGGCAGTGAAATTGAAATTGTCAGTGAACCCAAAAGTGATTCCAGAAATCCAAAAGTGACACTCGCGTCACTCAGACATGTGCAGTGTGCTGTTCATATTATTATTATTATTATTATTATTATTATTATTATTATTGTTGTTATTTGTATCATTATTATACTTTCTAAACTTCTGCCTTTTAGTGTTTTGCACGTTTTACAGTAGAAAGACCAGATTTAATAAAAACATAATTTTTCAAGCTAAAAAATCCAACACTTTTTACATGTTTTTTTTTGAGAAAAAATGTAATGCTAAGGAGGCTACAAAAATACATGTCAGCTAATTTTCTTTTTTCTACAATGTCACCAAATTTCAAAAAAATTTGGCAAGACATTTTTAAGACTTTGGTGTATTTAGATTTTCTCTTGTGGGGGGTCTACACCTAAATATTGATACATTGAAATGGCCTATCTTAGTGGATACCTACTACCCTGGGTGGACCGCTCAGCCAAATTTCAGCTTTTTAGCTAAATGGGAAATTAGTGTTTATGTTGATGAGTGAGTGAGTGAGTGAGTGAGTGAGTGAGTGAGTGAGTGAGTGAGTGAGTGAGTGAGTGAGTGAGTGAGTGAGTGAGTGAGTGAGTGAGTGAGTGAGTGAGTGAGTGAGTGAGTGAGTGAGTCAACGTTGCGTTCTACTGTTTATATAATGAGGTTCCAGCACCTAATATAGTTTTGATAGTGGATAGATGGCTTTATTTAGATTACTAGAGAAATAAAAAGTGTTAATTAAAGCTGGGTGCCACACAAAATAATGACATAATGAGGAAATGTTCTTTTTCCAGAAATGCATGGACAGTGGTGTAGCTAGAGTTCGTGCCGCTTGGGGCAGGGTGGTGCTTCAATTTGCTGCCCTCCAACATATCTGAATATGTTAAGCTATTTAAATAGAAAATTAAAATGACATATAGAGAAAAATTAAGATACATTTTGCATAGATTTATTCATATATATAGAAACAGCAATAATTTTTAAAATATAATTATTTATAAGTATCAACTAGACAAGAATATACTATAGACAAACTGATAAGCCATGTTCTAATTATTAGATTAATATAATTACCCTGCAAAAACCAGAGCCAGTGTAGCGTACAAGTGATAGATGGGGATGTTTTCTGCGCAGAGCAAGAACGCATTTGGATCGAAAACGAAACTAAATTATAAATTGTAAATTAGTTGTTTATCTTCCTAGAAATTATTATCGGTGTAATGTTTATATTTATTTTTGTTATTGCCTCATAAATTTCGACTGCTGTGTCTGATGCCATCACAGAAGGACAGTCTGAAAATTATTTTTGAAGCATTTGTGGACACAAATCTGAGAATTTAACTTTTTTCATTCATGAGTGATATTTTTCTGAACCCTACTGTTTACACACGAATTGTACTGAGCCTTTTGGCCAATAATGCCGCCCCCAAAAATGTACGGCCCAAGGCCCGAGACTGCCCCCTCCGCCTGCCCCTAGCTACGGATGGCTTGGAGTTTTCCGGTGAGTGTAGCTTTATTTTTTTTTTCTTGGCATGTGCAGGACGTGGAGACTGCTTTTGAATGATAAGCCAATGCTGAAACCTGTCTGTTTGTAACCAACAGAAAGAAGGCACATGTGTGTTACGTGTTAGGTGCTAAGTCACATTAACATATCAGATTGATGCTAATTAATGTGATTTGATGATATGATCTGTATCCTCATCTAATCGGAAGAACTGACTCAGAATTATAATACAGTAGACATACTCTGGACAACCTGAACTAGAATTAATGGGACATTTTTGCTGGCAATGACAGAAGGATGTGCCTCCTACTTTCTACAGAAAGACGTATAAGGCTGTCAGAGACATCCACTATGTGTTTTCACATGGACTTTCATTACATATTTTAATTTTGGAATGTAAAATACCATTGAATAAACAAACTATTTTTTTTCTTTTGTTGGTATGGTGATTTTTAAAAAAAATATGTACGGCATGGGTACATGGCAGGGGGATTCCATTTTAGTAAGTCTTTAATCTGAGCTTGCATGTTTGTGTGGGTATTCTGGTTTTCTTTCCACCTCCTAGAGATATGAATGTTGGGTAAGTTATCACCTCTGCACAGGCTCAGTGGATATCTCTGTGTGTTTGTGATCAAGTGTGCCCTGTCCAAGATGGTCTCTTGCATTTGGCCCGGAGCTGAAGTATACACACACTGTGCTGATAGTAATGCCAAGCAGCTCATGCTAGAAAACTCTAGAATATTACAGAGTGCAAACAGCTCTCAAAGGAGGGGTGTTACAGAATTCCTCCACTGCAGTGTGAGAGGCTGTTAAACCACCACAGAACATGGCTGGTTGCAACCAACTGCTGTCTTTATTAGGGGGATTACTTTTCTTTTTCACACAGTGATGCTGGGTGTTAAATAACTTTTTTTTACAATTTTGTTTTCAAGAACAGGTGCTATTTGTCCACCAATTTCTTTTAGGATTTGAAATTTGATAACATCTAATGTCAAAATTATGCAACGATTCAGAAAACTCAGAATGGCTGAATATTTCTTCAGGGAACAGCATAGCAGCTTCTAGCCCATTTTAATAAGTATTGTTGCCTGTGGCTGATAGTGCTAAGTTACACACAGTATCCTCGCAAATGTGCCTCCTTATCATTGAAACATACTAAAAACCGTAAAACAGAAATCAGCCTGAGTTATAATCAGTATTTATCTGCATCTAAGGGTTCAACTGGTCACACAAACAACACCTGCCAGTAGCCTATAACAGTTTTATTTTATTTGCCTTACTGTATCTTTAATGTTTGGAAATCTTAGCAGATTCTTTTCCACTGGAAAGGACTTCTAGAAACAACACAGCCAGCTATGGCTTATGGGGGGGGGGGGGGGTTTCTATGGCAACACTCTCCCCAAGTCACGCTTAAAGACCTGCTGGAGTGTAATAAACGCACTGAAATATGGATTAGAGGCTCAGTGAATATAAGAGTAACACAAGGTTCCCCTGCAGTGACAGCAGTTACAATAAAAAAGAAAGCAGCAAGTCAAAACTGCAAAAGCACCGTCTCTGACAAAAGAGAAAAAAGAGAAGCTGGGCGGTAGTACCAGGCTACAATGACACAGCCATCCTGCAACAGGGGAAAGACTGCAGACGGTCAGAGGGAAGTAAATAAGCTGGTCATGTCCAGCCTAAGGAAATGGCAACTGAACATGTCCAGTATAAGCTGCCTGATCATATCAAATTTAAGGGGAATAAGTGACCATGAAATGGCTAAAGGAAGCCAGACCTTGTCCAGACTAAAACAAAAAGGCATGCAGGTCTTGTCCAGTTTGAGGCCTGCTGTCAAAGAAAGCTGCCATTTTCTCAGTCCGCTTTGTTCGGTTTAAGGCTATGTGAAGCTAGGCTATCACAGCAGTTCAGGATGCAAAGCAGAAACAAACCGAAATGGGTTGGCAGTCCACTCTTGGACATAAATATTGGGCCAGCTACCATAATAAGTACATTTTCGGAACTTGAAGGAAGAAAACATTTATTTGGAGACACAGAAAACATTGGTGACAAGAATTAATGAGTCCAGAATTAACACCCATCTCTAGGAGTTTTGAGGTGGCAGTGCCAACCACTGCAGAGTCCATTCTAAATAAAATAGCGGCCATACTTTATTCAGTCTATGATTAAATGATGGTTAAACATTGTGTGTCGAAAACAGGGTAACAAGTAAGACTTTTTTCCAAATTGAGGTGGCTTGTCCCCTGACAGATTAAATTTAAATTGGTGATGTGACATTAGGACCCCCAAAGGCCCCTGTGTGACTTAGTTCCTTAACAGAGAGCACTGATCATACTTTTAACAATGCAGCGTGTGGACACCCAGTTGTTTAATACAGCGTGGTTTATCCTACTCTTGCTTTTGGTGTGCAGATGCTTTATCATTTCATCTAGGGCTTCCATCATGGAGACACAATTGTTTCATTGAGCGGGTTTCCCCTTGGTCTTTTTGGAGCACAGACATTTGCTTTTTTCTTTGAATGTAGTTGGGGGTCAGGGCGGACTGGTGAAAATGCCTGTTGCTGTCATGGACATCTGGACACTCGCTCAGAACGTCATCATGGTAGACCCCACAATCTGCAAACTCTCAATTTGTATAGACAAACATGACAATCAAGATAAAACTGCAGATATTTGTTATATTTTATCTGGTCTTTCATACCCTTCCCGAATCAATGGCATGAACAGATGGAAGACCTTAAAAGTAGATTATGAAGAGCCTGGTGTGTCCAACCATTGTCACCTCAGTGCTATTTACAGCTATACTCCTTTTTATGCTTTTCGAATCTTGTAAACGCCAGAAGTGCCTCTACTCCATTGGGCCCTTGAGCAAGGCCCTTAACCTGCAACTGCTCCATCCTGGGTATGATGTTAATCTGCATCCAGCCCTGCAAGCAGGTTCTCCAACTTACAGGGAAAACTTTGAGGTTGGTGGCAGGATTGGCACTCCAGCTACTGTAAAAAACCTCACACTGTCCAGTGTGGTGCTGAGGTGTCACATACTGCACTTGGGTCCCAGTCCAGGTGGTTCATTGTGGCATTGTGTGGTGGATGCAGCAGCATGCTATCAGCGCATGCTCCCACTAAATGTCTTTATTTCGGAACAAAAGAGTAAATGACTACATGGCCCTTAAAGTAAAGTATAGGAGCTCAATCGCACTCATGACCCAACATTTTCTGCTGCTTCAACTGCTTGCCTTTTGTTTTTACATATTTTATATTTTGCTTCTGCTTATTAACTATAAGCAGTGCTGGTGCTAGGTTATTTTGTGACGTAGGTCAAGCTTATTAGTGCGCTAAACGACTGTTCGGTAACTCGGTTTTTACCCCTTTATGATCTGCACCCTAGGCAAATGCCTAATTTGTCTTAATGGTGGCACTAGAAGCTGGAGAGGGAAAAACAGCCAAGTGCCATCCTGAACTAAAAGGCTTTGAAGAAAGGTAGGCTCAATGTGAGCACCCAAACAGAGATCTTCAAAATTTTCTAAGGATTAAACAAAGTCAATCCAGCAGAATTCTTTCATTAAATGACGGATCAGGACCTTGATGACAAAGGTGGAAGTGAATAAGATAAATGAAGACAGAAAGAAGGAATGACATTTTCAACAGAGTAGTGGGGGTCAAGGAGCAAATTACTAAACCATGAGCATGGAATGGAATCCCTGTTGACTTTGAACAAACAAATGAAATGGATGTGATACTGGGAAAGCTTACTTGTTACCTAACAAAACAGGTTTGGTGAGCTGATGTGTGCCCAAACTCTTCTTATCACCCTCACCAGTACAAGCAGTTATGGGAGATGGATGAATAAATCAAGATCCTATTATAAGCAGCACAGTCTGGAAAGCATGATTGGACATGAATATGAAAGTTTCATCTGAAATTTAAAGCTGAATGTACGTTTGTATGCTTGTCCAGTTTGTGAATCCTATCTCTGCCAGATTTTGCACAGGCTTCTCTTTTGAACAAAGAAATACCATAGGGCAGGCGTCTCCAACTCCAGTCCTGGAGAGCTACTGTGGCTGCAGGTTTTCATTCTAACCCTTTTCTTAATTAGTGACCAGATTTTGCTGCTAATTAACACTGACTTAATTTTAATTGATTCACAACTTAAGACTTAATTATTTCTTTTTTCCTTAATTAGCAACCAAATAATATTAAGACACAAAATGAACCAACACATTTACAACAACCTGCGTCCATCACACACTAACTGAAAATAAAGAAAGGTGAAGGCCTCAGTAATGTTGATCTACTCAGGTCCACAAAACATTTTGACGGCACTCTTAAAAAAGAAAATCAACAGTTTTGGAAATGTCTGCCATGGAATTAAATAACGGGTTTAATTAGCAACGAGAATTAGCTACAAATCAAGAAACTGAATAAAGTGAAGTTGGTTGGAGTTTGAGGCCCCAATTTAGTTGGCTCACTTCACATCAAATTTATGTTTAGGTGCCATTTAAGGAAAAAAGAATCAACTGAATGGTCAGAGTCTCAAGAAAAGTCAATTAAAATAAAGGGAAATAGTTAATTAGCAGCAAAACTGGTCACTAATTGAGAAAAGAGTTAGAATGAAAACTTGCAGCCACCGTAGCTCTCCAGGACTGGAGTTGGAGACCCTTGCCATAGGGTATGTTTCATTCCAAAATTTGACCAAACCTATGCTTTCTTAGGGAAGTGCCCCAGGAGGCGTTCTTGGGACTTGGCACAGGTATGCAATGTTGTTCCTCACGGTGGGTTTAGTCAGTGAAATTTTGGTTTGAGACTAATATTTGTTCCCCTGGAGAATTTACCTTGTTACTATTCCTACACTTTATGTCACCCCAAGCAGAATCTTATTCATAAAATTGATGAAAGCAACTTTCATCCATCAATCTCTTTTTCCAAATCTGCGTCATTCTTTGGTATTTTATTTATATATTTGCCTGCTCCTGTTGCTGTCTGACGCATAACCGGTATGACAGCAAGTTTACATGAGAACACACAGACAGACAGTCACAGAAAGGAAATGACAAATGGACAAGCACACAAATGGGCGCTAGGGAAACAAATAGGTGCTCAGAAAAATGGAACAATGTACCCACACACCACCTAGATACACATACAGATAGCCTGGCAGACAGACAGATGTGCAGACAGGCAGTTAGGAAAGGATAAGACTTTTACACAGTAAGATATGCATGTAGAGGTAAGCATAGATGGATGCAAAGCTGAAAGCTAGACGTACCCAAACACTAATATTAATAGACAAAGTGACAGATGCACAGACAACACAAGCAAAACTCATATAAAGATAGACAGACTAGTGCTGCCTACGGAGTGATACGTACGCACACACTGAGCACAGATTGATACACAGCAGAAATGAACACAAGCTGATACCCACACTCACAGAAGCATGGAGACACTCACATAGATAGGCGTGCAGAAACACAGAAACAGAGAGGCACATGGACACATGCAAAAGGTGCCCAGGTACTAAGACAAATACTGCGTGTAGAAAGAGGCAGACAGGCAGTCAAATGGAATGTCCGAATACAAGCAGAAAATCCCCATAAAAGCATGCAGATGCATTCGCAAACAAACTCACAAGCACATAGAGTACAAAGGTGCCCAAAGAGGCACATATCTCAGATAAACGCATGGCAGTGGACAGACAGACAGACAGACAGACAGACAGACAGACAGACAGACAGACAGGTGCATGCACAAAGCCCTAAAGCAGACATTACTGTACAATCACAGTGAAACTCACAATTAAAAACATGGTCAGACACAGAGATAGACACTGGTGCACACAAACAAGCAGAAGACAGCGCAGACAGACACACAAGTCAGACTGACACCCTCAGCGTTTCCCGCCCCATTACTCTGTAGGAGGCTGAGGTCGAGCTACTGGCTTGTGGGCCTCCAGGAGACTGTTGCCATGGAGATGGGGCTTCTGAGGAGATTGCTGCAGTCAGTCGGCTCCTGCAAGTTCTTTCTTATGTCTGTTTGTTTAATTCTAGAATATTGTGGAGTGAAACCTCCAGAGAATATCCATTGTCCTGATTTGACAAGCCCAGGGTGCAGAGAGCCAGGGTTGTTGTGCACAGGTTAGGTTGGCTCTCCGTTATGAGGAGGTGCCTGTCCTCTCCAGCTAAATTTTGTAGGTGTGGGCCCAGCAACAGTAAGGAATCATGTGAGCTGTGTGTCTTGAACAATTGATTTGATGGTCCCACTTGTCTGCTAGTATCTCTCTAAACGTGTATGTTGTCCTACCTGCTTCTTCAGTGCCATTGCAACTTTGCAGCTCTTCATAACAGGATTGTCTTTCTCTTGTTTTAGGAGCAGAACATTCCTGTGTTTCCATCCTATGCACCCTCAGTATGCTGAACAATACAAATGAAATAATTTCATTCTAGAACTAACTTGGGCATCCATTCAGATAGACTACCATGTTAGTAGACATGTGGCAGCTTCTGGACAAAGTCAAAAAAGGAGGGATTTTAAAGCAACAATCTGTCTAAGCTTCATCCAAAACTGCCATCTGTTCTTGGAGTGCAGTGTGGAAGCTTAAAAAGGAGACACCTCCACAAAAAAACTGGAAGAAAAGGCTATATGTCCAGCAGCATCCTCCTGTTCTTTTGTGGGAAGGTAAATAGCTTGGATGATGTCCTAATCACTTGTTCCTCCTCCTTTTATAGACACAGAGCTTTCGCTGAGATTTTGCCCTGCCACAGAGATGCAGACTTGAGTTTTGGCATATGAAGATCTGTGCATGAAGCTCAGAGGAAAATGTTAGAGTAAAGTGGAAGTTCAAACCTCAGGTCAGCCCAAACCACTGCAGAGACCAGTCAAAGTTCAAATGAAGTTCTATTTGTATTCTTTGTAGGTTCCAGGTTGGAAATGAAAGAGTGCCAGTTGCATCAGGTTAAGAAGCAATACAGAAAATTAAGCATGCGTCCCTAGAGGCCTTGAGTGTTGATTCGGGGGCTCACAGCTCCATTCACTGCCACCCTTAGGGCAGCAAAGACAGGATACACACAACAGTGAATACATATCCTTCTTCTCTGGCAGGAGATTTGCTGTGAAGACCAAGATGGCTGTTTCCCTTTTAAAGAATGTATTCTATGGAAGTATGTATGTAGGATTTACCTAAGGATTCAGCTTAAAATGTATTTCGTTAATGCATGCGCTTTGAGTTCAGAGTAATATGTCACTCTTTGAAAGAGTTGCCTTCAGAGGAGAAGATGCTGTTTTCCCATTGCTGGTACAGCCCAGGAACTACAACAGACTCTCTCTTACCTCTCAATTGTGTAAGGTTTATCAATCTTCAATGTGCATTTCTGTAGGAGTGAGGGACAAGCAACATCAAGGAACAAGGATCAAGGAACATCTGAGACAAGGTAAGCATTCGACTGCGTGAGTGAAGAAGTTTAGCATCAAATTCTAATTAGACAGAATTTCTTTAGACATTAAGAGAAAACCAGAGTCAGTGAAGTACTCTCTATCAAAATACCAAAAAAATAAATAAAATGGTCCTGTGGTGGGTTGGCACCCTGCCCGGGATTGGTTCCTGCCTTGTGCCCTGTGTTGGCTGGGAGTGGCTCCAGCAGACCCACGTGACCCTGTGTTTGGATTCAGCAAGTTGGAAAATGAATGAATGAATGATAAATAAAATGTAGACTCTACACAGAGGATAGCATAGCCCGGATTCAAACATGAGTGTCAGTGACATTTCATTCTGCATTATAGTGAAACCAAGGTGTGCTTAGCTACAAAGCCATTTAAAACCTGCATCCTGATACATACAGCCATCTGACTGTACAATGACTTCCATTCTGCCATTTCACTCTAGCAGTTTATAACAAACACATTGACACATGGATAGCATTGTTGTAAGTACTCTATACATTACATTTATACCGGGTATATTGGATGTACAAGCTAGGGTCTTGCTCTTTTATATTGCACTTTTTTGTAACTGTTTTGCACTATATCCATGTGCACTTCTGATTCTGTAACACTGCTGCAATACATGAACATGAAATGTTGGACGAGAAGGCCTCGCTCGCAATCAACATTCCAGTTCATCCCTATGATAGTAATAATAAATAATAATACATTTTATTTATATAACGCCTTTCCCATGCTCAAGGCATGATGTTCGATTGGGTTGAGGACAGGGCTCTGTGCAGGCCAGTCACGTTCTTCCATGCCAAACTCACTCAATCACGTCTTTATGGACCTTGCTTTGTGCACTGGGCACAACAGCCATGCTGGAATAGAAAAGAGCCTTCCCCAAACTGTTACCATAAAGGTGGAAGCATAGTGTTGTCCAGAATGTCTTGGTTTGCTGAAGCATTAAGATTGCCATTCACTGGAAGTAAACCCTGAAAAACAGCCCCACACCATTATCCCTCCTCCACCAAACATCACAGTTGGCACAATGCAGTCACGCAGGTAACATTCTCCCGGCATCCATCAAACACAGAATCGTCCATCTGACTGCCAAACAGCGTGATTTGTCACTCCGTAGAACACGTTTCCACCACTCCATCTGACGCCTGGCATTGGACTTGGTGATGCGAGGCTTGCATGTAGCTGCTCGGCCATAGAAACCCATACCTTAAAGCACAGTTTTTGTGCTTATGTTAATGCCAGTGGAAGTTTTAACTTTCCAGCTATGGAATCTGTGGAGTGTTAGCAACTTTTATGCACTATGCACCTTAGCAGTCATTGACCCGGCTCCGTGACTTAATGTGGTCTTCTGCTTTTTGGCTGAGTGGCTGTTGTTCCTAAACACTTCCACTTTGCAATAATACCACTTACAATTGACTGTGGAATATCCAGCAGAGATGAAATTTCACAAACTGTCTTACCTTATCGCAAAGGTATCATCCTATCACAATATTATGCTTGAAGTCACTGAGCTCTTCAGAGCAACCCATTGTGTTTCACAAATGTTTGAAAATGGAGACTGCATGGCTAGCTGCTTGATTTTAGATGTCTATGGCAATGGCTTTGATTAAAACACTTGAATTCAATAATTAAGAGGTGTGTCCCAATACTTTTGTCCATATAGAATCATTGCTGGAATTCATGAACTTCCTCTTGGGAATCAATAATGATCTATCTATCTATCTATCTATCTATCTATCTATCTATCTATCTATCTATCTATCTATCTATCTATCTATCTATCTATCTATCTATCTATCTATCTATCTATCTATCTATCTATCTATCTATCTATCTATCTATCACTTGGATATTTTAAATTACTGCATAAAATGTAATTTTGGAAAAGCAAGTTTTCCAGTAAACTAATATGGAGCAGTGTATAAACCATATTAGAGGAATGTTCCCACAACAGGTTCTACCTGGGATTGCCTCCAGCTTCCCTGTGACCCTGCTTTGGATAAGTGGATTTATAAAATGATCTTTTTTATTGTGTTTAACAGACCTATTGTATTCTTTATGATCTCTCTTGAGATCTGTTCTGGCCACTTTCACAACTAGGTTTAGATTGCATTAGTAAGTGGGGACAGATTCCTAAATTCGATTCTTGAAGATCATTAAGACATTAAAAATAGCACCCTTAGTCAAAAACTTTGAATCCACTGCCAATAACTAGTCCAGTATAGGACTGTTTTTATGTTTCTGTGCATATTTTGTGAGCTGGACAGCAGCTTATTATTTCATCTAAACATTTGGACATCATGCAGTGTGGGTGGTGGAGTGGGATGAAGTGGTGGGTGCAGAGCAAGCTTTTTCATATGCATCTATAGCACTAAATTTAATTAAACGGATCTTCAGATAAATTTCTTTTACTTCACTCCACTCAGCTGCAGCAATGTTGGAAATCTTGTGGAATATTCAAAAAGCAGAATATAGAACAAAACACACACAAATAAGCACTTGCTCCAGCACAATATGCTCAGCTACATGCATGTACAGGTCCTCTCACGCTGGCTTTCTTCATTGTCTCTCGTTCTTACCATTTTGCCTTCTGTTTGCCCTTCCCTCCTTACTGGATTGTTTAAATCATGAAACGTGTCTGTCTATTTTAAGCATCCCTCATTTTGGCTGGTCTTTGCAGGGTTTTTCTGTCAAGTTGTTTTATTTTTTTCACGCTGCACTTGTAATGCCCCCCTTCTTTTCACATGTTCTCTGCTCTTCTTTCCAATCTTTCTCTTGGTGTTCTTTGTGTAACTCTGTGTTCCCATTTTTTTTTCTTTTTCTTCTTTTCCACTTCTCTTCCTCATGGTGAGTAAGTGTGACATAACTTCTAGTCAGAGAGGATGTCAAGCTTGACAACTAAAGCTGCTTATTTCATCGTCAGAGGATGTCAGATTAGATGACCACATGACAATTTACCTGCACAGTTTCACATTCCCAAAGTATTTCTGACATCCAGAAATGAACCGCCTGACGGAGCCAGTGCCATTGCAAAGGCTTTACAGGTATTTTAAATTCAGTTGCAATCTTAGCCCTTTTTCATTATTTTCCCAAATATCATGATATGTAAAACATGCAACAACAGACATGCAAGTCTCCTTTCTGCTTGTCAGATCCAACACGCCAGCATTCCTTATTCCTTGTTGCTGTGTTATATGCTTTGTACTTCCAAGTGTGCATTCACATGTACGCAAGCTTGCTTGATTTTGTCGAGATGAATTGCAGACTGGGTATGTTAGACTACATGACCTGTAGTCACAGGAGAGTGCTGCAACTGCCCCAGTGTAAATTAAATTTATATGACTGAAAAATCACAAGAGAAGTCATGTGATATGACGTGGCCTTAATTTGAGATACTTTGGCAACAAGATTAGCCAAAGCAGTCATCAAGTCTGAAATCCCCTCTAACTAGAAATGGTGACATCAGCTTTACCTTTCTTCCTGTCATATTTTTTATTGCATCCTCATTCTTCAATCCTTCTTGCTAAAGTCATCTTTTCGTTTTTTCCTTAACTGTTCTTTTTCCTGTTTTCTTGCTCATCTTTATATAATTATTTCCTCTTTATTTCCTTCTGTTGATTTATTTATACTTTTATTTCCATGGTGTTTACCAGACAGCTCTGTGGCAGGCTGGTAAGCATTGCTTCTTTACAGTTTCAGGAGAGAGAGTTCAGATCTTTGTGTGGAGTTTGTGATCCCCCCAGTATCTCATATTTGTGCCTTGTAGGTGAACCAGCTATTCTGTGAATAAGCCCAGTGAGTGTCAGTGTGTGTGTTCTCTGTAGTGGACAGCTGCTTGTCCCAGAGTTGGTACTTTGTGCCTAATGCTGTCTGGATAGCATGGTAATGAATATCATTTACTCTCCTCCTTTATTGAACTTCCCTGCTGATTCACACTTCTCATCTTTCTCATCTGTTAATCTTTCTTTTTACTATTTGGGTGTCTAATGAATTTCTCTGTAGACACTCTTAAAAATAATGGTTCTGACATGACACTTTAATGGGTTCTGTGGTTTCTTGTAGAAATATTAATTGAAAAGGAATCATTTTACTCTGGGAAGGGTTCTTTGCATATGAAGTTTGCTTTTTTGGGCTTTGAAAAGTTTCATAATATGTGGACAAAACAGAAATCTTTAATGTATACTTGGCTACCTAGCAAGATACTAAAAGATCAAGAACATCCAAACTTAGTCTGTGTTAATCCATGCAACAAGAGTCCTTTTTTAAAAAAAGCATCCCAGTGGTACTTCACAAATCTTTTATCATACAATACAATACAATACAGTTTATTTTTGTATAGCCCAAAATCACACAGGAAGTGCCGCATTGGGCTTTAACAGGCCCTGCCTCTTGACAGCCCCCCAGCCTTGACTCTCTAAGAAGACAAGGAAAAACTCCCAAAAAAAACCTAGTAGGGAAAAATGGAAGAAACCTTGGGAAAGGCAGTTCAAAGAGAGACCCTTTTCCAAGTAGGTTGGGCGTGCAGTGGGTGTCAAAAGAAGGGGGTCAATACAATACAATGCAGTACACAGAACAGAACAATTTCTCAATATAGTAAGAAATAAAAAATATAAATTTTAGAAGTACAGAGAGGAATTTAACAGTAGATGATATATCCCATAATAAGATTTGGATTTGTATAGAGTCCTGGAGACCTCATCCTTCAAGCTGCCTCCCCCATTTGGCCATCATCTATTCATGGCTATTGTCATGCCCTCACGGATGGGAAACAGCTTTAAGGCTCAGATGATGGTAATTCTCCACCGAGACAGGAGGTGGCACTGTGTACTAGCGACCCCTTTCTTCTTCCCCTTCTTCAGAAAGGATGATTGACATCATTCAATCTGATGTCACCTCTGGGGTTTGTTCACCTGGACCTGCCTCTTTCTCCCAGAATGCCTTAAATTCGGAGGTGCCGCCAGCCTAGTCAGTCTACCTAAGACGAAAGTTGTAATGACTTGTTTTTTGTGTCATTACATGTGTTTTCTTTCAATTTATTGCTTAGAATTTTACAGGGTTGGCCACAAGCTGCCCCAAAAATCTAACCTTGTCCTGTTATTCTTGTCACACTATTTATGGATTTAAATAAATAAAGGTTCCTTCAGGGATCTTCCATGTGAATGGTTTTTTTGGAACCTAAAAATGGTTAACCTACAGCAGTATTTTTTAAAACAATGGCTCGCATCTCCATTTGGGTCAGAGACGAATTTGTATTGTTTTGCCAAATGATTTTGTCCAGACTCGAATTGTGTGGCAAGGGCTGTGCCACCTCTGTTTAGCATACTATTTATTGTGGTAGTATATAATCTGAGACTTGGCCTTTAAACCACGCCATTGACTTGTCACACTGGGCTTTTGTTTCTGTAATCTTATATATAAACGTCTACACGTGGAAGTGTGTGTGCGTCTGTCTGGTCTGGAAGTGAGGATTGGAGTCCAGTTAAGGGCTCCACCTCTGAGGAAACAGAAAACTCGCTTAGCCACTAATAACACAAGCGAGGCAAGCACATCAGCAAAATGAAACCTCAGAAGAAAGACAAAGTCGCTTAGCCGCTAACATTGGCAAACCGGCATCCCTTTTACTTTTCCTCCCAACTTTAATGCACAAGCAAGGCGAGCACATCGGCAAAATGAATCCTCCTAGGAGAGAGACCCCCAGAGTAGTTCGTTTCAGTTACCTGACATCTCTACATTTCAATTGTTTTTCTGACAATTTCGATAGTTTCTAGGACCCCGGGATTCTTACAGCACGGGCTTACACAGCTAGTATGAAATAAAATGTAACCCTCACCCATGACATCACCACTATGAAACTATGAAGGAATCAAATTGAGATGACTGACACCAAAGACATCAATAAGAAAGGCCAGGAATGATACAGACAAGGTTGTGAGGTGGAGGAGATGTTTTAATATGTTGTGGAGGTTTAGGGTGGGGTATATATAGCACTGTGTAGGCAGCACTGTATGCTAAACTCATTTTCAGTGGCCATGGACAACTGCTCAGTGCCTCATTGCATGTTACGAAATACATTGAGTTTAAATCTGTAACAGAGGTGCATTGATTTTATATTAATTTCAACATGCCTTGGTGATAAAGTATTTCTTCTTATCACACCATTTTAAAGAGGTTTTATAAACTTCACTCTACTGGTAGTGTTTAGGACACCGTGTGAAGCATTGTTCATAATGGCACTCAGTTTTGTTTTAATTCCCTACTTTGCTATAACCTCCCGTGGGTCCAGATTGCTCTTTTTAATCAGCCTGTTGATTTGGTGGGCCTCTCTTGAAGTGATGTTACCAGCCCAGCACACCGCAGTGTAAAAACATCGCACTGGCCATCACCAGAGGCGGCCTTATGGGTGTGCGGGGCCTAGGGCTGACCAAACTCTGTTACCGGTATGTGTGGACTGTATAAACTTGCACGTGAATTTAAGAAAAAATAATGTCAACATACACCGGATTTTCTCATTAAAGTATTCAGCTAAATTTTTGCAAATAACACGCGGACTTTGTCAAAATATAACTGGAGAATATAACTTGACAAATCTGCTCGAACGGGACACGCAGACCTCAAAATCAGGGCCCCTTTAGGCGAGGGGCCTGTGGCGGTCACCCCACTTGCCACCCCCAAACATTCGCTCTTGGCCATCACAGTTACAGAAGATGTGAAGCATGGCACTTCCCATATTAAAGGGCTGCCTCTTATGAAAAAAGAGCCTGCTCTGCCCTTCCGATATAGTTCTTCTGTATTCCAAGACCAGTCCAACCTGTCATTGATGTGGAGCCCAAGTACTTGTAGGAGTGCACAATATCCACATAAACTTCCTAAGTGGTGACCAGACATAAAAGCTCTTTGGTTTTGGTTCTTTGGTGCAGCAAAACCTAATAACCAGTTCCTTTATTTTGCAGATGTTAAGATGCAGACAATTTTTTCTGCACCATGAAACAAAGTTCTCCACCTGACTCTTCTCCTCTGTCTCATCCCCTTTATCAATACACCCCATAAGTGTAGAATCATCTGAGACTTTTTGCATGTTACATAACCTGATGTAACATTTTTAGTTTGAGGTGTCCAGAGTGAAGAGTAAAGGTGACAGGTCTGTTCCTTGTGGTGCTCCAGTATTACTCACACAGTCCTTGAGTCTCACAAATGGTGGTCTGCCTGACAGATGGTCCATTATCCAGGACACCACAGGCTCATCCACCTGCCTATCTCTCTGTTAAACCCTTAACAGGGATGGCTAAATAGTATTGAAGACACTGGAGAAATCCAAAAATATAATCCTAAGAAAGGCAACTGTGTTCTCTCAAAACTGTGAACTTTGGGTGGTTCAACATCATTTAACCCTTTACAGTGCCCTTTATACACCACAGCTAATCCCATTCATTAGCCATGAGTGTGCCAACAGCCAACTTTACCAGTCATTTTCACCCAGGTACCTGCATTGAACTGGGCAATACTCTTATTGCATCTCAAAGTCTTCAGCCTTGTCACAAGATTGTGAATTGAAGGTGGTGCAGTATAATGCAACTCGTACCTTTGCTGGTATACAATGTAGACTGTCTATTGTCGTTTCTAATTGATCCATTTTATGATGCAAATGAATATATACATTGCAGAACATTTTGTCTTTCTGTTAACATTCAATAAGTAAGTGGTTTGCACAGGCACTGTGCTGACATAAAGCGAACAAGTAGCTGACTTCAGCCTCGTGCTGTGTCACGCCTTTGACCCGCAGCTATTTTATAATTATAAGGAAGAAGCTGACCACGATATTCCTGACCTTTTTATGGTACAAGAATTTAACGCCTCCGTCTGTGTCTCGCTGGGTTCATATCAGGCCTGTCGCGTCAGTGTCATCTCGTGGTGATAAGGATGGAGAACATTAGAATGAACTAAAGGGCTTCATGTGCACCGATGTTCAAATACCCAGCGCCTCCCGTCCAGCGCATTCGCCGTTGCCACGGACGCTTTGTGCGCTATGCAGCTTCACTTTGAATATTGAAAATCTCGCTACATTTACTAGCTTTATGTATTTTAAGCATGTATTATTCATACAGGCGTGCTTGTTGAGAGAGCGTTTAAATAGATGTGACCTGCCAAGGTGCAGCAATTAGACGTTCTTCGTTTACTCCGCAGATGCTTCTACGGCGGCTCTCGGAAGAGGCGTTTGTTAGCCCGGCTCGGAGTGAAGCGGTGAAGGCGGCTTCTTTAACTCATTACCAGAGCCCTCCGGGAAACGGGGAGATGCAATCAAGCGCTGCTGCTTATAGAGCAAATCAAATGGAGTTACAGATGCAGCGGGGGAAAAAAAACGTGCGCAGCGCCCACTAAATATTGCATTTTTGATACATTCTTCTCTAGCAATCTGTCGTCTCTCCTGCTTTTTATATCAGTGTCCCGGTAATAAATAAAAGCGTAACAGCGACTGGGCATCGACAAACGTACCCGAATAGTGGGAAGCCTGACCACCCCATGCAGATGTCAGCTCAACATTAAAACTGTTGGGTTTATTGTTACAAAAGTGCCCTCCATAATGTTTGGGACAAAGACACATTTTTCCTCAAAGTGCTCCCCGCTCAGAAATTGCAAATCAAACCATTCAGACGCGATTAAAGTGCACGTTGCAGACTTTAATTTAAGGGTATTTGAATACATTTCGGCCATATGTAGAAATGACAACACTTTTTTTAGGTGGTCCCCTCATTTCCATCCATCCATCTGGCCAACTCCAATCCCAGCCAACACAGGAACCAATCCCGGGCAGGGTGCCAACCCACCGCAGGACACACACAAACACACCCACACACCAAGGCCAATTTAGAATCGCCAATCCACCTAACCTAAATGTCTTTGGACTGTGGGAGGAAACCCACGCAGACACGGGGAGAACATGCAAACTCCACACAGGGAGGACCTGGGAAGCGAACCTGGGTCTCCTAACTGCAAGGCAGCAGCGCTACCACTGCGCCACCGTGCCGCCCTCCCCTCATTTCATTCCACCATAATGTTTGGGACATAGCAATGGTAGGTATATTAAAACAATAAATGAAACCCACCTGAGTAATCAGAAACACCTGTCATGCCAAACATTATAGGGGGTACTGTATATAAGACTTTTTACAATGCTTATTCTTGTGTAATTAATAGAAATTCGGTAAAAGCTGCCGAGAGAGCTGTCAGGAATGTAGTTTGAACTTATATGTCTGTGGTGTCAAATTCAATTCACAGCAGTGGTGTATGTGTACTTGAGTCAATACTGTTTGTATTTATACACAGGCATTGGTGGGCGTTCTTGTTGTGATGAGTCAATGATCCTTACCTGGCTGGGAGGCCAGTGTAATGGAGGGACCACGGAGACAGTTCAACAATACCAAATTTTTCTCTGACAGGCTAGATGGCAGCATCCCTGGGCATCAGAACCCACTCAGACACCAGCACTGTATGTTAGGACCTGTAGTCCCATGAGGCAACCCTCTTGGGTTCTGTGTGTGCCACCAGTGGGTACTGCAGGGATTCCTAACCCCAACTTTATGGAACTTCCGATTGACCCAGAAGTGCTTCCTACGAGCAAAGCCTTGGATCCAGAAGTACTACAGGATCTTGGATAAAAGGAGCCACTCTTTTATCCAAGCAAGGTGGAAGAAGGGCAAAACTCACATGGGAGGAGTGAGTGAGTGAGTGAGTAAAGGAAGAAAGGAAGGACAAAGAGAGAAAAACAGAGAAGAGAATATTTGTTTTTATACAACCAGTGAGAAGCATTTGTGAGGTATTGTTCATAATGAACATTGTTTTTAAACTTAATGTCTGTAAAGTTGGATTAGGGGTTTGGGGAGCTGCAATGCCCCTAGTGGTTACTATCTATCTATCTATCTATCTATCTATCTATCTATCTATCTATCTATCTATCTATCTATCTATCTATCTATCTATCTATCTATCTATCTATCTATCTATCTATCTATCTATCTATCTATCTATCTATTACCACAGCAGTCCTACATATGTCCTTGTGTCAAGTGCTACCTACAGGTATTACTTTAGACAACCTCATAAATACAGTTAGGTCCATAAATATTTGGACAGAGACAACTTTTTTCTAATTTTGGTTCTGAAAGTGCAGACTTTCAGCTTTAATTCAGTGGGGTGAACAAAACGATTGCATAAAAATGTGAGGCAACTAAAGCATTTTTTGAACACAATCCCTTCATTTCAGGGGCTCAAAAGTAATTGGACAATTGACTCAAAGGCTATTTCATGGGCAGGTGTGGGCAAGTCCGTTGTTATGTCATTATCAATTAAGCAGATAAAAGGCCTCGAGTTGATTTGAGGTGTGGTGCTTGCATGTGGAAGATTTTGCTGTGAACAGACAACATGCGGTCAAAGGTGCTGTCCATGCTGGTGAAAGAAGCCATCCTTAAGCTGCGAAAACAGAAAAAACCCAACTGAGAAATTGCTACAATATTACGAGTGGCAAAATCTACAGTTTGGTACATCCTGAGAAAGAAAGCAAGCACTGGTGAACTCAGCAACGCAAAAAGACCTGGATGTCCACGGAAGACAACAGTGGTGGATGATCACAGAATCATTTCCATGGTGAAGAGAAACCCCTTCACTACAGCCAACCAAGTGATCAACACTCTCCAGGGGGTAGGAGTATCGATATCCAAGTCTACCATAAAGAGAAGACTGCATGAAAGTAAATACAGAGGGTGCACTGCAAGGTGCAAGCCACTCATAAGCCTCAAGAATAGAAAGGTTAGATTGGACTTTGCTAAAGAACATCTAAAAAAGCCAGCACAGTTCTGGAAAAACATTCTTTGGACAGATGAAACCAAGATCAACCTCTACCAGAATGATGGCAAGAAAAAAGTATGGCGAAGGCGTGGAACAGCTCATTATCCAAAGCATACCACATCATCTGTAAAACACGGTGGAGGCAGTGTGATGGCTTGGGCGTGCATGGCTGCCAGTGGCACTGGGACACTAGTGTTTATTGATGATGTGACACAGGACAGAAGCAGCCGAATTAATTCTGAGGTGTTCAGAGACATACTGTCTGCTCAAATCCAACTAAATGCAGTCGGGCGGCGTTTCATGATACAGATGGACAATGACCCAAAACATACAGCCAAAGCAACCCAGGAGTTTATTAAAGCAAAGAAATGGAAAATTCTTGAATGGCCAAGTCAGTCACCTGATCTTAACCCAATTGAGCATGCATTTCACTTGTTGAAGACTAAACCTCGGACAGAAAGGCCCACAAACAAACAGCAACTGAAAGCCGCTGCAGTAAACGCCTGGCAGAGCATTAAAAAGGAGGAAACCCAGCATCTGGTGATGTCCATGAGTTCAAGAGTTCAGGCTGTCATTGCCAGCAAAGGGTTTTCAACCAAGTATTAGAAATAAACATTTTATTTCCAGTTATTTAATTTGTCCAATTATTTTTGAGCCCCTGAAATGAAGGGATTGTGTTCAATAAATGCTTTAGTTGCCTTTTTATGCAATCGTTTTGTTCACCCCACTGAATTAAAGCTGTGCACTTCAACTGCATCTGAGTTGTTTCATTTAAAATTCGTTGTGGTAATGTACAGAACCAAAATTAGAAAAAAGTTCTCTGTCCAAATATTTATGGACCTAACAGTAAGCCTTCCACAAAGAGGCTGGTGTTCATTATACCCATTCCTTATTTTATACATTCATTTTTACTAAAACATTTCTAAAGGATTTAATTCAGAGAGGTCACTTTATCGAATACAATATCGACCCCATGAGTTCTCAGAAAAGCCTACATTTCTCACAATGGCAGCTCGGTGTCCTCAATCCGGTTTTAAATATCCTACACAACGTTGGTGGCCCATGTCGAGTCCAACAATGTTCTCTAATTGTTAAAGATTTTATGGTTATTAATCTACTCAAAACAGATGGTTCCATCTCACCACTCACATACATGATTGTAGCGAGGTTTGGGGACAACGTTCAGATGATTTCACTGTCATGTTCATGAAGTCATTTCAAGATTTTCCACCGTTCTGGTCTGAAACATTATTGTTCACATATAGGGGAATGTAATTGTCACACATGTGCGTCTGAGGATCTCCTTGCTGGCTCATTCGAGGTAAACAGTAACCCACCGGGGCGAGAGGGGGTGCTGTCACTAACTCTGTTTCCTTTTCTCCTCACAGCTCCCAGAAACCTCCCAATGAAGAAAATGAGCTCCGCCTCTTCTGGTCCTCCCATTATAAAAGACCGGGTGCCGCCACTAATTTGACTTTTGATGAGACCAGTTCTGACGAGTGAAAACTCTAGGAAAGCCTTCCTTTGTTTTGTCAGCTAGAATTAACGCTGAAGCTATATTCTGTTTTTTCCCTGCTGCCTTATGTTAAGTGTTACCAGACGGCACCTGTTTAAGTTTATCAAGAGATTTGTGAGAATTAAAAGGGATTACCTGGTTTGGAGAAAAAAAGGCGCTGAATTCTGGGAAAAGAACACGTCTCTAATTCATAAGCATGGGGGTGGATCAATCAGGCTTTGGGCTTATGTTGCAGCAAGTGGCACAGGGAACATGTCATTGGTAGAGGGAAGAATGGATACAAATAAATACCAGCAAATTCTGGAAGCAAACATCACACCATCTGTATTAAAGTTGAAGTTAAAGAGGATGGGTCTTACAACAAGATAATAATCCGAAACACACCTCAAAATCTACAATGGAATACCTCAGGCCCTACCAGTTCCCCGACCTCAACATCATTAGAATCTGTGGATAGATCTTAAAAGAGCAGTGCATGCAAGACTAAGAATCTTGCAGAATTAAAAGCCTTTTACAGGGATGAATAGGCAAAAATACCCCAAGTAAGAAATGAAAGACTCTAAGGGGCTACAACAAGCTGTGATACTTGCCAAAGGAGGTGTTACTAAGCACTGACTATCGGGCACCCAAACTTTTGCTTCAGGCCCTTTTCATTTTTTGGTATTTTGTACCTGTAAATGATGGAAATAAAAATGTAATCTTACTAAAAATATTAAAGAAATGTGTCACCTTTAACTTTATGATCAATGCTTCTTCTGCTCACTTAGCGATTCACAGTTACAGACATTTTAAGCAAGGGTGCCTAAAGTTTTGCATGTCACTGTAGGTCAATGGTTCTCAAACCCCTAGGGGGGCGCGAAGTAACAAAAAGGGGGGTGCGAAGATGTGAAAAAAAGAAAACAAGAATCGAAAATATGAAAAATACATCTATTGAAACCAAAGCAAATTAACTTAAACTACATTCTGATACTAGAAAAATAAATATAGAGTTAAATAAATGTCGATAAAAGTTAAGTATGTATAATAAAATATGCATCTATGATATATCATTAATTAAAAAAGAACAAATTATTATTAGTGTGCTCCTTTCAAAAAAACTTTAGGGGGGCGCGATTAAAACTGTTATGAAAACTCGGGTCGCAAATACTTAAAGGTTGAGAAACGCTGCTGTAGGTGATGTTTCTCTAGTCCCCTGATGCCGATTGTTTATCCATCCATCCATCCATTTTCCAACCCACTGAATCCGAACACAGGGGTCTGCTGGAGCCAATCCCAGCCAACACAGGGCAGGAACCAATCCCAGGCAGGGTGCCAACCCACTGCAGGACACACACAAACACCAAGCACACACTAGGGCCAATTTAGAATCACCAGTCCACCTAACCTGCATGTCTTTGGACTGTGGGAGGAAACCCACACAGACACGGGGAGAACATGCAAACTCTATGCAGGGAGGACCCAGGAAGCGAATCCAGGTCACCAGGTCTCCCAACTGCGAGGCAGCAGCGCTACCCCCCGGGACAGTCAAAAGAGTTTGTGTGCACCGATTGTTTATGTTAATTATTATATTATTATGTTAATTAATTATTCTACTGTGATCACATCTTTACATTTTTCTCTGACAGCAGTGAAACTTGGTTTGAGGTGCCATATCCCTTCTGTTGTAATAATATGTGGAACTTATTTGAATGTCACAGTGGAATGGAGATATTCATGAATGTCTGACTCAGTGGTTGCATGTGAAATTAATGTTCATGCATGATGTTTGGGCAGCACTACTGTTGCACTTTTCTGTAAATTGTTTGTGGTTTTAGACTTATTTTGCTAAACTGGAAGAATCTTAACTCTCTTCTTTTAAGTGAGTGGGTAACTGATGTTGTATACGATTTGAAATTGGAAAAAATCAAATTCTCAGTTATAGGATCTGTGCAGAACTTTTTCAAAACCTGGCAGGATCTCATCAATAATATTTTAGAATAAGCTCTTAAAGCACTGAGGAAGTAGATTCTCTCCCCATTTCTTTTTCTTCTCCATTTATCTTTATCCACCTATAAACTCATAAATTTATTTATTTTTACTAGCTTTAAGTTTTACTCCGTTGGCTATGCTCTCTTTCTCAGGGGTAGGGGTTGATTTGTTTTCAATCCTATTTTTTGTAAAAATTGATCTATTTGTATGGAATGATGACAATAAAATCAATAAAATTTACAAAAAAAAAATTGTTTGTGGTCAACACTTTTCATCAATAGTCTGTCTCTGGCCACAGGATTTCTATCATTTAGGTGTTTTTTAGGTAGAAGCCCACTCTCAGCACAGTCATGACAGTATTATGTGTGAACACCAAAGCTGCTCCTTGTACACTCATGCTAGCGGTTCTATTGCCCACTCTCATGCCACATTCAAATCAATTGGAGTCTTGACCATAACCTTTGCCAACTGCACATACACACAATCCTCACAGGTGGTGCAGTGGTAGTGCTGCTGCTATGCAGTAAGGAGACTGTCAAAGATTGTGGGTTCGCTTCCTCCCTGTGTGGATAGTGCTTTGAGTACTGAGAGAAGTGCTATATAAATGTAATGAATTATTATTAATTTTTTGGTACTGACTTATTTGCTTTAAATTGTTTTACTTGCACAGTTACGTTTATGTGTAAAAGACAGGTGGGGCAATCTCAGTGCTTGTGAACAGCAGACTTTATTCAAACCTTTTAAACCTTCAAATTTGTGGTTTCCAGCTGATCATTTTATCTACTGGGCCATCTTGCCACTTCAAACGTATATAGATGCCACCTGTTTTCCCATTTTCTTTGGCTGAACCAATTGTCAGATAGTTTTACTTTTGAAGGATCTTAGCTTGGAAATCTATGTGGATAAGGGGACACCATTAGGGCAGAAATATGAACGAGGAGTCACAGCAGTAAGAAAATCTCCCAACAGGCCTGTGCGAACAACCCGTGGTCATATGTTACTCAGAGAAAATAATTCAGATATGAGAACCAAGTTAATTGCACCAAGAGGTGAAAAGATGTCTGCTTTTGTCTCTTTTCATACAATGTTTTGTAGGAGAGATGCTGTGTTAAAATGCTATCGGACAGACAATAAATCTGAGTTGTCACATTGGAAATACCACATGAATGCTTGACAGACTCGGAATAACAACTTGGACAAGTTGGATAACACAAAGCTTCCCAAATTGTCCACGTTGTGACATAATGCTGACTTTTCACCTTATTCAGTCATTTAAAATAAAACATACAACCTGGTCAGCCTGAAATGCCACATTGAGGTTGAAATGCAGTTTGAATGAAGTGATACATATTCAGTACATTTATTTTGCTCTTTATTTCCACAAAAATACCATTTACCTTGAATTGCTTTTTTTTGCAGACCAGGTAACCAATCATCCGTGACCTCACGTTTTTCCAAATATTCTGATTAGAAACCCACGTGAATGCACTCAAGTTGAAAGGTGAAATGTCACAACTCAGAGCTCTGAATAGTCAGAGAGCACACAAAAGTTCCAATAGAACGCGTGGGCGGGACTTAACAAGCAACCAGGGGCAGCACCGGTATTGAGCACGCCCACTTTCTTCATTGGCCCACCCTAAAGATCAGGCTTTTCAAAAATCTTTTTCCTCAAATGAAAATTAGGCTATACTGCATAAATGCATTTTAACACACATCTCCCTTAATTTGGATATCAGTTGCTTATAAAGTTACAAAGGAAAATCACCAGTGTCAACTTTATCACTAGAAAGGTTAATTTAACTCCTAAAAATTATTTGGAAAGCATATATATGGATGGGGATTATACAAGATTGACATAAAATGTTGCCAATCACAGCTAATCAAAACACAAGAAGGAGCTTTACAGGAGGCTATCAACTAGTAACTTAGTAAAGTTACTTAGCACTCCTGTTGATCTCCACTGAATCGATTCGTACAATTCACTGAAAAGATTCGTTCATAAAGAGCAAATCGTTCTTGAATTGCCCATCATCAATTATTGTTCGGCTTTGTGTTGTTGGAGGGAAACTTGAACGATATCTCGATGTTCAGCCATTTTAGGTTTTATTAGAGAAGTGAAACAAACAAAAGTGCAAAACTTACCCGACTCAGATGTCAACACTGAAAATTTTAATGATGTCAAGCTTCGCTAGCTGTGTTCATTTTAGCAATGGGTGTGCTATCAACGCTGTTATTGAGTGTCCTGGGAAATCTACAATCATCCAGCTGCCAAATTCCAAAGGACTGACCAGGTCATGGACTTGTCGGATATCCATGAGCCACCAACTCAATTGGTAATACTGCTTGTGACTTCTGTTACATCCGGTAAGTTGTGCCGCTTTGATACAACAGGTTCTCATTGATACAACAGATCAGGTCATGAATTGAATACGGGATATCGAAAGATGTGATTTTGGCATTTTTGTAATAATCTAGTTCAGGACAGATTCATTTGTGTATCCAGAGACTGGAAATACACATATCAAATACACATACATAAGTTACAAGGTATGGCAAAAGCAGAAATCTGACAGTTTGCTGATTTATAATGCTTTACTGGTCAAAATTATCATGGATACTGTTTGGCCATTTGTGTCTTAATTGCGATGGGCTATTATGTCCTACATATCAACAAAAGGTAAACAATCAATTTATCTACACCATCTGTCTCTTCTTCTCTTATGTCTCCTAGTTCCTTAGAGAACATGAGGCCATGACAAACTGCTTACATCTTGTTCTATCATTGGCAGCATGTTGTGCCTTTCCCCCTGAAAGGTGTAATTCTTTCAAATAACCTTCTACAGTCCTCCTTCAAGTTGTTTTTGGCCTTCCTTTCTTCCTTTATCCAGGTGGTGTCCAACTCGTAGCTATTTTTGGGATGTTGTTCTGGACCATCTGGAGGACATGCCTAAGCCATTTCATTCTATGGTGCCTGATCTCCATCACCACACTATGCGAGTTGGTCTTCTCATGTAGCTCAACATTTGAGATCTTCTGTGGTCAGAAGATATGGCACATTCTACTGAGGTAATTATTGTGAAATACATCAATCTTCTTCATGTCACTCTTGATGACATGAAAGCATTCTGACCCATATAGCAGAACAGATTTGATGTTGCAATTGTATAGTCTCATCTTTGTTCTAAGGATGTATTGTGCGCATTTCTAGATGGGCTGGAGTCTAGCAAATGCATTGCAGGCTTACCTAGTCTTGCCTTAATGTCCTTAGGTGCAGCACTGTCCTTGCTCAACAGAATGCTAAGGTAGGTGAACTTCATAACATCTTCAAGTGGACTAATAATGGGTTCATCAGATCTTGTATTAATGTGCATCACTTTGGTTTTGGGGTGCTTATGTCCTTGGCAAGGTTATCCAGTCTGTTGGTCTTCTCTTGTTGGTGGACATGTGTGAATGACAAAAGAGCTATGTCATCTGCAAAAACAAGGTCTTCAAGCTGTTGGAAGAGAGTCCACTGTATGCCTCTAGGCTTACCTGATGTTGCCTGTCTCATGGCTACCAGGAACAGGATTGGTGAGATGATGCATCCTTGTCATACCCCTGATTTCACTGCAAACCACTCAGATAGGCTGCCATCAAGAATGACACTACACGTAAACTTCAGGCAGAATAGTTCAATCAGTGTAACCATCTTCTGAAGGATTCTGTAAGCATGCAGGATCTTTCATACAATGTCACAGTGTGGCAGTCAAAGGGCCTTTTTGAAGTCAATGTAGTTGAATTACAAGCATTCCACTCCAGACATTGCTCAGTAATGTTTCTTAGGGGAAAATCTGGTCTTCACAGCCTCTCCCCTTCCAGAAACCAACTTGCTTTTGTCTCAGCCTGACTACTTCAATTTCTGGCCAGATGAATTCTGCAAAATATGTTCAATTGTATTAAAAGTAGTGTGATGCCCCATCAGTTGTCACAATTTTGGAGGTTGCCCTTCTTGGGAACTTGATAATGAGGCCTTTGGACCAATCTTCAGGGTTGATGTCTTTCTCCCAGATGTTTTGAATAGGTCAGTGAGCACTCTGGTAGATGTGGTGGGTTCTGTTTTGGGAATCTCAGCATGGATGGTATCGATTCCAGCTGCCTTCCTATTCTTAAGAGCTTTGTTGGCACTTCTGACTTCAGCCTCAGCTGGGGGACTAATGTCAATGTCCAGAACTTCCTCTGCTTGTAGAGGGCTGGCAGGCTCTTCCTGTTGAGGCATGTTGAGTACTTCATGGAAGTGTTGTACCCACCTGTTGGCTTGTTCATATGCAGTTGAGATGGTGTTGCCATTTTTGTCTTTAACTTACCACTACACTGCAGTTTAGTGATCTTACATAGAGCACTAAGTTCACCTCTCTGCAGCATGCTCAGTCTGGCTAGCCATCTCCTCTACAAAGGCTCTTTCATCCTTCCTGTCTCTCTTCTTCATCTCATTATCTTTGGACTTTTAGGCTTCCTCAACTTACTCTAGGAGTCTTAGTGACATAGTGCTGGGCATCTTAGCTTTAAGCTGTCTACTTTCTTCTATTTTCCCCCTGAACTCCAGATGTTAACCACTGCTTGTGTTTCCTTTTCCCAAAGCCTAAGATCTCGATAGATGTATCAACATAGGTCTCCTTGATGGCCTCCCACTTGGTGTTAACATTTGGATTCCTATCTGTTGTCTCATCAAAGGCACTAAAATGGTTCTTCAGTTCCAGTACAAATTCCCTATTGGTCTGAGGACACTTGATCTTGGCAGTATCTAGCTGTTTACATTGCTGACTCTCCTGTTTCACCTTGCAAAGCTTGAGTTTGATGGTAATCTTCACAAGGTTGCAGTCACTGTTGACATTTCCACATCGACACACTCTGACATCTTTGAGGGGCCTGCTCCACTTTCCATTGGTCAGGATGTGGTCATCCTGGTTGATTGTGTAACCATCAGGTGATTTCCATTTTCAGCTAATGGATGTCCTTGTATTGGAAGATGCTGCCTTCAACCACTGGGTTGTTGTCCAGGCAGAAGTCAGCAAGTCTGCTGCCATTGTCTTTTATTTCCCCATAGCCTTGGCTTCCCAAAGCTCTATCACAACTGGTGTTGTCAGCTCCAACTTTGGCATTCATGTCACCCATGACCAGCAGCATATCATGATGAAGGACTTTAGAGACTGTGTGTTAATATTGGTAATATTTCATACCAGTCTTCTTTGTCCTTCTCCTCAGCTTCGTTTGTTGGTGCATAGTAATGTATGATGAGTTTGCAGTGCTTTGAATTGAAGCGTGCTCTGATCATCCCTTCACCAAGTTGTTCCCATTTGAACAAGGTGTTGGCCTTCACATTTGAGTGTATGAGGACCACGTTATGACGATGTTGACTTTCATGTCCAGACTACAGGATTACTGAGCCATCATTGGTCAAAAGGCACCCTGAGCCTCTCCATCAGCACTCACTCACTCCTAAATTGCCCAGTCCACATTTCTTCATTTTGTTGAGGACTTGTGCTGTTTTCAATGCCTCATACATGGTTTGGATATTCCGTGCTCCAATGTAGATCACAGACAGACTGTTTGTCACATTCCTACATTGTAACTGATGGGTTTTATCAGAAGTGGTTGTACTGTCAGTTGGCTGTGCCATTTGGCTTGAGTCCACTACATGCCCTGTGTTGTTATTTGCATTTGCGTATGAGTCAGTTTCTGTAAGAGAATGATGTTTTTTACAGGGTGGGGTTGTTGGTTCTAAGCCCAACCCCCAACATGGAGGACTAGGTGTTAGTCTGGCTCTTTGCCTCAGATCAGCCCATCATGGTTGAACCTGCCAGGTACCTGAGTCCCCGCTGACATAGTTTAAGTCACTACAACACACAAACCCAGGTGGAGTGGTGGCTCTGAGGTTAGGGATCTGCACTGGCAATTGGAAGGTTGCCAGTTCGAATCCTGCAAATGCCAAAAGGGATTCTGCTCTGTTGGGCCCTTGAGCAAGTCCCTTAACCTGCAATTGCTGAGTGCTTTGAGTAGTGAGAAAAGCGCTATACAGTATAAACGCAAAGAATTATTATTATTACAAACCCGTCCACCATGACAAGGTGACAACACAAGTGGATATACATTTTGTAAATGGATTTAAATTAGTTTTAACAAAAAACATTCAAACTAAGCATGCAAAAAATGCTGTTTATGTTAGTGTGACTGGACTTTCAAAATTTTTTTTATGAATGTATATTTAACAGTAATTAAAATAACATTAGGCCCAGTCGTAACATATTTAGGACCATCTTTCATGAAATTCTGGCGCTGCAATTACATGCAACAAAGGAAAAACTAATGACTTCTTGTATCTTTAAATGAGAAAAAATATGTCAGAAGAGCTCAGGGCAAACATCAGACATTGTTACATGGCAAGTGTATGGAAGTTTTAAACAAAACTCACTGTCTTTGCCATTATTTTCTGGGTTACCACTATCGCAGTATATAGTGGCTGCCATTAAAGCTCAAACTTTAGATTTACAATCTTGCAAGAGCTCACTTGTAGAATTCAAATGATTGCAATTGACAGGGTTGTCATGATGGTTCAGTTTTCTGCACAGAGTAATTTTCACTCTTTTCACTCAACACAATGTCATTGTAGTTAATGATGACTGTACTATTTCAATTCAATTACATTTTAATTATTTGATACCCCTCTTTGGGTTGGGTGTGCCATCCTAGTAGTGCCATCCTACACTCATAAAGTAATTGAATGATGCTTGTTTGAGCATCATAAGGCTTATGTACAACTCTTCCCTGCAATGTGATGTGGCTTAACACTCGGGCCACCGAGTCAGCAATTCATTCTCAAGCATTCCTTTAGTTAGATGTGAGGTTCTTTACTAAGGAAGAAGAAAATAATGTATGCAATTGGAACCTGATGAGAGCATAATAAAACTGATCCACAAAAAAAAAACTTGAAAACATTTAGGGAATAATACCTTGTCTAGTTAAAAAGATGCCCAATGGAAATCCTTGTGGGAAGTAGAATGGCCGGATCTAGAAATAAGAAGGAGTTTTGTCTACTAAAGGATTCAGGTGATGGTCAGCCAGCACTAAGGCAGTCTTGCACTGATTAGTTAGTTCCATATATGTTGGGTCAGCCGTTTTATCATTTTGTTTTAAACTAGAAACATCTGAACCTCCAAACCTCAAAGAAAGGTGGTTCATACTACCTTTTATGAAAGACAGTCCCCCAGGTCACCCTGCTTAGGGTACCACCACCTTTTTTGTGCTCTAATGGTATGTATGGCATGTGTTTACAATGAAAACCATCAGTGAGTCTGTGCAATGCACATCACCTTGTCTGTGTTGCTGTTCTTTCCATGTCAGCCATGTTGCATGGTTTCACCAAATTACATGTCAGCCCACAACTCCAGTTCTTTGGTCATCTAGGACTTTTGTTTGCTTTCGGAGTACATGACTTGAGTAGGAATAAAAATAATCACTTTGTCTGTGTAATGTGTTTCATTGTTAGTAGATGTTGCCACAGTTTTTTTCCTGTCTGCATTTCCAACGTGAGCGCTGCTGTTGTTTTCATGTTAGCCATGGTGTGTGGCTGTTCCACTGTTTGTTGTGAGAAGGCCACAAAGCCCAATGACATATCTGAGGTCTCATTACATGTATCATGTCATAAGCTCTCAATTTAGACCAAGATCATTTCTGCAGTTTTGTGTGACAGACAGACAACCATTGGCATTTTATCAATAGTGATTTGTGTTGGCTCTGTTTGTTATCCCTCTCTTGTGTGTGGGTAGAGAGGCTCAGGAGTTGTACTGTAAAACACAAGGTGTGTGTGACTATGACAGAGTCATTAGGGCACCTTTAAGGAAATCTCGGTAAAAGCGCCAGCTAAACAGAACATTTAAAAGGTGTTCTTGACTGTTGAGCTCCGTTCACTGGTGGCGTTGCGACACCCCTACACTGTAGTTTTGTCATGTCTTTCAATTTAGTAAATATTCTTTCATCAACTCCACGTAAGTTTTCCAATTACACATCAGGCTTTTATCCAATGTGGGCTTTGTTTCCCACCTACCTTCATCTAGTCAGCTTCACTATCTTCAGTTGGCCACCTGTCTCGTGGTGCAGTCATTGGCAGGCAGCACTTATCAAGTTTTAACATTCCTTAAAGATGCAGCAACGTGAACATGTCGTGAGCTGTGCCTGCCTGCTTCTCTCAATCCCTCTGCCTACAGTAATAATTACTATGCAAAAATATTGCCTTACTGCTGATATATGTAGCACCAGCTCAAATTCTCCCCCCACTTTGTATAACAGCAAATTTTATTGCCACACTCTGAAGTCTGATCATTTAATTCATTTGATTCCAGCATCATTTTTATTGTGATTATGAAAGTTGTTAAAATAAAAAATTGAATATTTCTGAAACACAAGAAGCAGAGGATTATGGTGCGAGGAACCCTATCAAAATCAGGTGATATAAAGAATGAAGTCCCCAGGAGTCAGTGCTAAGTCTGCTGCTATCTTATATATAAATATCTATGTGTGGAAGTGTGTGTGTCTGTCTGTCCGGCCCGGAAGGAAGAGGTGGAGTCGGGGTAAGGGCTCCATCTCCGAGGAAACAGAAACTCGCTTAAGCAAATACACAAGCGAGGCCAGCATGTCAGCAGAACGAAACTCCGGAAGAAACAGTGTGACAAATAATGCCAAAAGACATGATAAAGGTTTGGGGCAGCCTCCCATATATTGTATCCTGGCTGCTAAAATTGAAATAATTGAACAGAGATGTTCACAAGACAGAGTCCAAAACAGAACTGAGCAAAGACAAGAAAGATGGCGGCTTTAAAGGCCCGGTCAGGAAATGATGTCATCTTTCGGGCCAGAACCGGAAGTAATGTTGTTGGGACTGGACGTGGTGTCATCTCTGGGGCCAGACCAGAAGTGGCGTCATTTCTGGGGTCCGGGCCTGGAAGTGGTGTCATCGAGGGTGCTGGAACCTCGTGTGATTTCCCAGGAACTGTCTTCAAGTAACTGAGAGAGACAGTTAGCACACTCCACCACCCCCTGGTCGGAGGTGGTATTACAATTACTCAGGCCCTTTAGCTGCCTCCTACTCACATGTGTGTGACAACGGACACTTGCTTAGCCGCTTAACACACAAGCGAGGCAAGCACATTGGCAAAATGGTATCCCTTTTACTTTTCCTCCCACTGCTAATGCACAAACGATGGGAGCACGTCAGAAAAACGAAACCTCCTTGGAGAGAGATGCCCAGAGTAGCTCCTTTCAATTACTTGACATCTCTACATTTCAGTTTTTTTCTGATGATTTCAATAGTTTCTAGGAACCCGGGCATTTTACAGCATGGGTTTACACAGCTAGTTTTTAATATATATAAATGATCTGTATTGGAATATAAACATAGCTGGTTAAGTTTGCAGATGATACCAAGCTATGTGGATTGGCAGATAATCTAGAATCAGTCAAATCATTACAGAGGGACTTGGACAGCATATAGACTTGGGCAGATTTGTGGCTGATGAAATTTAATGTCAGCACATGTAAATTATTACCCATAGCAAGTAAAACTTTAGATTTGAATACCCAATGGGAGGTCTGAAACTTTAAAGAACTGCTTATGAGAAGGATTTAGGAGTCATAGTGGACTCAACACTGTCAACTGCCAGAGAGTGTTCAGAAGCCATTAAGAAGGCTAACAGAATGTTATGTTATATAGCGTGCTGATGTGTAGGGTACAAGTCCAAGAAGGTTATGTTTAAGGTTCATAATGCACCGGTGAGGCCTCATCCGGAGTACTGTGTACAGATTTGTCTCCAGGCTAAAAAAGGACATAGCAGTGCTAGAAAAAGTCCAGAGAAGAGCTGATTCTGGGAATGACAAGTATGAGATATGAGGAACCATAAAAGGAGTCAAACCTTTTCAGTTTATGCAAACAGAAATTAAGAGGAGATATGATTGAAGTGTTTGAAATTATAAAAGGAATTAGTACCATATATTGAGACTGTTACTTTAAAATTAGTTCAACAAGAAAATGGGGACAGAGTTGGAACCTTATCGAAAGTAAATTTCACACAAGCATTAGGAAGTTTTTCTTCACACAGAGGACCATAGATACTTGAAATAAATTACCAAGTATGATTTTCAGAGTTTAATGGCTAAAGAAGTCTTCTCCAAATGAGGGTAGTTCTGCATTGGGTAGACATTAGGACTTTGGGGACCTTCAGAACTTGACTTGATGTTGTTTTGGATAAATTAGGTGGATAGGATTGGTGAACTTTGATGGGCTAAATGGCCTGTTGTCCTAAAATGTTTTTCGAATGTTTTAATCAGTGCTAGCAGAAATCTGCTTATGATGAAACGCTAACATTTAGTAGAAGACTGTAAGGGAGTCCCACATGAAAGTAACCCCAGAGGAATACAGGAATAGTTCAATCAATCAGCTTTTACTCAATCATAGATGAGTATATGGATTCATGTGTTGCAAGGCAGAAGAGCGAAGTTCCGCTTTTCAGTCGGCTTTTTTATATTTTCTCCACTACCCTTCCCCTTACTAATAAAAAAGCATAATATTGTTTACCTAAGCATTTCATTTTATATTGCGCAAATCAGCCAACTGTTTCTGTTTTGTGTACGTGTCAGAGGGGGCCTGTTGTGATGTGAAATTTTGCATACAACTTTATAAATATTTTGTATGTTTTTATTTGTGTAACCTGGGTCAGGTTTCAAAAGGAATATATCTAACTGCGAGTCTGTGTAAATAAAGTTTATTGAAGTTGAGTATATATGTAGGTGTCCTCGGATTGGCCAGTGGGGTGGAGACGCCGTTGTAAGATAGTTAAACAAGAGATGTAAGATAGTTCGTAGAGTTGAGGTACGAAAAGGAGAAGACGGGAGTGGTGAGAAAGAAAGAGAAGAAAAGAGAGTTTCAGGCAAAACGCCGAAACCGGAGGAGGGAGAGTTTTAGGCAGCACGCCGAAACAAGACGGAGAAAGAACGAGAAGGAGTGACTGTTGAGGCAGCACGCTGAAACAAGACAGAAGGAACAAGACAGAAAGTCGGAGTTGAGGCAGCACACCGAAGCAAGACTGACAGAACGAAAGAGAAAAGAGAAGTGCTGTGGAGGCAACATGCCGATACAAGACAGAGAGAGAGAAATAAAGAAAGAGGGACTAAATGTAGAAACGGCAAAAAACAAAAAGAAGAGTTGATTGATGAAGGGAAAGACGGCAGGCAGGACACAAGGCAGAAATGGTGATCAGTGAGTAAGAAGGGTGGTTGAAAAAGAGGGAGAAGGAGGAATATATTAAAAACAAGGTCGGTGTTTTTTTTGTTTATTTGTTTTAAAGTGGCTTGAGTAAACTTTCAAGTGAAGGGGCCAGTTTCTGTTTTTTGTTTGTTGGCCACTACGCACCCGAGCTACGTTTGGGGCCCCCAACGGAGTGAGTAACATTCATTGACTGTGGAAATAAGTCCGGGTGAGCTCACCAATAGTTTTGGACCCATTATATATATGTATGGTTATAAATAAGTTATGGTTTGTGTTTTATGTATAGTGCATATATTGAAACTGCTCAATTTAACAAATTTGTTCACGTTTCAATTTAGTAAAGAGAGGTTCTGTTTATACAGTATATTTGAGTAACTGATTTGATTATTGATTACAAGGCTTAAGGTGGGCGATAGTGTACCTTCACGCAATAGAGGTGGCGACACCATTATAAAAGAGCTCAGGACCCTGCATACCAATAACGGAAGGGTGGTGCAAGGGGGTTACATTTGTAACTTAGGCAAAGCAAATGTAATATTAGTGTTACATTAGTGAGAAGTATTCATGTTTACCCCCCCACCCCTTTTTAGGAATGGGTCTCTTTGTAATTTTACGATAGGGTTGGGGGGGAAGTGCCTCAAACAAGTTTGGCAAGTGTTTCTCTGCTAAAGTCTCTCAGTCAACCCCCTGCAGGAAAGCCGGGCTGCCTAACTGCCAAGCTTTACCTTAACACATGGTTTTGGGGGCAGGTGTGAGGGTGTTCTATTCCCCCATTGGTCTGAAGTATGGCTGTTTGGGACTGGCTTAATCAGAAGCCTTTAAGTACTATGACATCCTATTGGCTCTAGGGGTTGTACAGAAAATCTGCAAATTTGCTTGCTTACCTCACACTCTCTCTTTTACCAAACTGATGCATGAACTGAAAAGGACAATGCAATGAGAGCACAGCTCGGCAGCCATATTGAGACAGGCATGCGGCCTGTTCTAAAGAAAGCTGACCACAAATGATGCCTTAACTACAGGCATTTTTAAGTAACCAACAAGTCTGTGTGCCGCCTGAAACTACACAACACCATTTATCAGGTTGTATGGTTGCCAATATTCAAATGTACTTTGCATATTTTTATTATTTATGAATATTATCAATAATACATTGTTTAAATTGTAATTTAACTCCTGCTTGTCTTTTACTACACCTAATTTCCTGAGGTTATAGATGTAGAAGGGAAGGTGGGGAGAAGTTATATACTATAATACCTTATAAACAGTGGTAAGTCTGTGAGATCTGAGGAATTCTGACAAAGGCTACATATTAATAATACAAAAAGGGAAAGTAGAGTAAAAAATTACTGTACCAAGACAAAACAGGGCCTTAAAGAAGGAAAGGTCATCTTTCCTATGTCTAACAGACCTGTTCCGAAAAATGAGGTTGTTCTAGATCAGCTTACTGCCCCCTGTCTTATGACAGATGCCTGTATGAATAATCTGCCGTTATAGCGTTTAAGTCTTAGTAGCTTGCAAGCAGTTCATTTTTCTTTCACAACAGTCAGGTCATGTTGGGGAGCATGCACGTTGCCGCACCCACCAGCTTGGGATCATGGTTGGCGACCCCCCAGGGAGACACGTGGTCCAGTCCCACTCTCCAGAAATGATCCTCTATCTGCCGCAGCCAGGTGTTACGTGGGCATCCCCTTGGCCTGTTCCAGCCACTCGGGTCTCCAACAATGAGGATCTTACAAGCTGGATCACCCTTGGGGAAATGCACTACATGGCCGTAGTGCCGTAACTGACGCTCCCTCACAATGCAGGTAATGTGCCCCATTTGGGACTCCGTGAGCAACCGCTGATTCAACACAAAGTCAAACCAATGGTACCCAAGGGTTCTCTGAAGAGACAAAGTACTGAAGGAGTCCAGTATTCATCTCAGGTCATAGAATAGCATCCATGTCTCATAACCATATAGCAAACTCTTGTAGTATGCTAAGAAATTTTCCTGGTACTCTAAGTAGAAACTGGAAGAGGTGCCAGTACTGCATATCAAGGATTGTCAGCTCACTTCAAGCTCTTCTTCTAATGTTCTTTTAAGCATTCATACCACAGGTCCGTACTTTGAAAGGCAAATGCTGTTATGATCGTTTTTTTTTATTCTTCTGCATTTGATATTTTTTCTTAGTGTTTTCTATGGGTTTGATCTGTGTTTTTCACTGCAGAGATTAGATTCTCTGCATAATCTTATTTTTGCAATTAGAAGCCTTACTCTAAAAATAGAAATGCATTTCTATGTTTCTACTCTGACTCCTTTTTTTAATGAACATTACCATCTTTTTTGCTTGGCTGGTAGCATTCAATTAGAGGTTGCTCTGGGAGTTTCCCCGGATGTTGTACTAGATTGCATCATAAGCGTGACACTTTAAAAGCTGGACGCTGACTCTTCCATTATCCAAATTTATAGATATTAAAGAAACTCTACCACAAATCTCTATTAGTAAATTTTTATGTCTTTTTGTTGTTTTTGACTGCAATCTTGCCTGTCTCCTTGTTCTGACAAAAGTACTATAGAGCTTTCGGTATAAACCATGTGTAAGTGCCACATGGGATGGATGGGCATCCCTACCAGAAGAGGGGAAGGTTCCTTACCCAGGCTACAAGGGGACAGAAAGGCATCCCGTCTGAGAGAGAGAGAGAGACAGGGGCCTTACCTGAACGAGACTCATCAAGTGGATGGACGGATATCCCAGCCAAAGGAAGAGTTCCTTTACCTGAATGGGACACCCAGGCGGAAGGTCAGGCATCCCGAACAGTTATATTTACGGCACCTTTCCTGGCCGGGATAAATAAGGAAGGACAGGAGAAGGCTGTTTCTGGGGTCCATTTAATCCCTCAAGACATTAGGTGGCAGCAGCCCTGGATATCGGTGCTTGTTCGGACTCCAGTGGGGTATGCTGGGAATTGTAGTCTGGTAACGCAACCCTGCTGGGGCCTGGAAGCACCACAAGAGGGCGCTGTAGGGAGGTACACTCCCTACTATATTGGACTTCCATCTGACCCTCAAGTGCGTCCGATAGGAGAAGCCCTGGCACCAGAAGTACTCCCAGGTCCTGAATAAAAGGGACCACACTGCCTTATCCAGACAAGTCAGAGCTGGGAGGAAGGAAGGCAACACTCAGCTGGAGGAGGGCAGTGCGGAGGTGAAAGGAAAGGTATTGAGGAGAGAAATCTTGTGCTTATACAGAGGTATTTTGTAAAAAACGCCATCCTTTATTTGAACTGTAGTTGTGTATTCATGTTGAGGTGTGGGGCTCACTGTGTCCATCACACATGATTATTCCTGGTACTTATAAATCTCTGTCTGCTTGTCTTGCCACTGACAGAACTAATCCACAGTGCAGAACTGCCTTCCTTTAGAGAAGACGTCTTCTGTCATTAAACTCTGAAATTCAGTTGTTGTTTCAGCTGTGTTAAATGTGTATTCAGAAGTATGACAGAGGGGGCTGTGGAACATGGAGGCAGAGTTAAGGTGTTGTGGTCAGTAAACCGAAGTTGTACGAATAAGAACAAGGAGCACAGGCCAAGACACTGCCATGTACTTGCTAAAATGTAACCACCAACAGGAGTGAAAGAAATAAAAAAACAGTGAGGCAAAATGGTTGTTAAGAGTGATAAAAAGTTCATAAGACATATAGAAATTACTAAGCTTGAGTAGCAAGAAACTGAAAGTGGCAAAGTAAACACAAGTTTTATTTTGTAATGGCTAAAAATGGACTACAGGTGACAGCTAAGCTGCCATTTCAGAAGGAAGTCATAGCTAAGGGCTTGGTTGGACATACAGCAAGTAAAAACATTTTTAAAGCACCTTTTGTCAGCAGTTCCAGAGTTCTTGGATGAATGAGACTGGCACATCTGGATTTTAAGGTTTTCACCTATTCATCCATGGAGATTTGCTCAAACTTTGTCATGATGAATGGGGGCTGCAGGTGAACCACAGTGTTGAAGTCTTTCCACAGATCTTCAATGTGACCGATCACAATGGCTTTCATTAAAAAAAAGAGCATTGTGATGATGGGTTACAAAAATAGGTGGCAAAATTTTGATCCCAAGTACTAACCAGGAGACAGGCAATAAACAAAGGTAAGCACACAAAAAAGACAAATAGGAAAAAAAGGAAAAGGAAATCCAAGGTCAACAAGTTCAAAATCATAATCCAATGCCAAAAATATAGAAAACAGAAACAAAAAAAAAATCATTGCTTATAATAAGCGGGCCCTTACATAATAAAATAATGAGATCCCTTTCACCTCAATATAAAGGCTGAGGGTCCCAGCAGCAGTGACATCAGGGTGGCTCCACTTCTTAGGGTTTCATGCAGAAAACGCAAGAAATATAAGCAAAGAGAATACATACACAATATAGTAAATAAGAATTAAACATATTATCAGCAGAAATTATGTTATTACAATAAACACATGACAAATAATACTTCAGAAATAATAACATTAAAAATAAAAAGGAAATTTCAAAAAAGCCAGGGAATAAACCCTTGCTGTAACATAACAAAGAGGTTATCACAGCCTTGTGCTATCAAATAAGACAGCGTCAAAGCGAAATCAATTGTTTCATGGGCAAAGACATCATGACAACAGGAAAATATCAATAGACGCACAGAATTACATCAACAACAAAGTAAATTAAATTCACAGAGTATCCTGGCACTCAATCCAGCCTAAGTCTGGAGTGAAGCTAAACCACTTATGAAACTTGGAAAACACATTGGCTTTGAGTGGATTCTTTAAAGTTTCTCCTGTCACAACAGCCAAACACCCTTCATAGGACCACCTCTAGTATTCATTTCAAGGCAACTTGTAGTTTAAACAGTCTATGCCTGATTGCTGAATAGTGCCCACTTAACACGATGTTGCCAACACCATACATACAAGAAGAGTGTTACACTAATATGATGGTGTGTGTTTGATGTGTGCTACCTACAGTACAGTGTATTACTTGTGTTCTTTTGCAACATGACCCTATAATAAAGTTCAGGCATGCTTGCATAGATAGATAGATAGATAGATAGATAGATAGATAGATAGATAGATAGATAGATAGATAGATAGATAGATAGATAGATAGATAGATAGATAGATAGATAGATAGATAGATAGATAGATAGATAGATAGATAGATAGATACTTTATTAATCCCAAGGGGAAATTCACATACTCCAGCAGCAGCATACTGATAAAGAAACAATATTAAATTAAAGAGTGATAAAAAATGCAGGTAAAACAGACAATAACTTTGTATAATGTTAACGTTTACCCGAGGGGTGGAATTGAAGAGTCGCATAGTTTGGGGGAGGAACGATCTCCTCAGTCTGTCAATTCAGCAGGACAGTGGCAGCAGTTTGTCGCTGAAGCTGCTCCTCTGTCTGGAGATGATACTGTTCCATGGATGCGGTGGATTCTCCATGATTGACAGGAGCCTGCTCAGCGCCCGTCGCTCTGCCACGGATGTCAAACTGTCCAGCTCCATGCCTACAATAGAGCCTGCCTTCCTCACCAGTTTGTCCAGGCGTGAGGTGTCCTTCTTCTTTATGCTGCCTCCCCAGCACAATTATTAAATATTCTTGTACTCAGCTGGTAGCACTGAGAATCTTGAGTGCCTAGAGAGCTCTCTTACGCCTCATCAGAGTAGCAGCTCATCTGAAAATGAAAAGGGTGAAGATAAGTTAGGTGGAAAGGTTTCAGAACTGGCCTTCCTCCATATAATGAAGAATGTTCGATTGTTGTCAAATAAATTGAATGAACTGTCACATCTCATGGTCACGACAAAAAGCAGGTACTATGGCATTTTCGGTACAGTGGAGAACCAACTTAAACTTCTTATTTCAGACACTATTTTAAATGCTGGATGGGTTTCCTCTGGAACAATAAGATGAAGTGGAAAAGGCTAGATGGGGGCAGTAAATCTATGTGAATGATCAATGGTTAAAAAAGCAAGCACATTACAGTTGTGAGATGTTCAGCCTGGACACAACCAAACGGACACCGACAGTGCATAAAACACACGCTCTTTATTAAACAAGTGTCCTGAAACACAAGTCCCGCACACACACAGTGCTCCTGTACCACAACACCCTTCCTCGGGCCTTTTAACGTTCGTTGGCCACCTTTCTTCCTCTCATCACTGTTAAATATGCCTCAAAATGGTGACCAATGCATCCACTTTATTAAAATGTCTTTTTCTTTGCAAAGTTGTAGGGTGCAAAAGCCTATTCTGGCAACATAAAGTGTAAGGTAGAAAACAATCTTGGACAGATTACACACACACACATACACACACAACCAAATTAAAATTTACAATTATCTCAACATTAGGTGTGATCTGGCATCTGGCTTCTCATTATAAATTTCAAATGGCTTTTTAAATTGAAGATATACTGCTGTAATTGCAGTTGAGCAGCCCGTTTTCTGGTACACTTTTGCTGAATAAGTCCTCAGTGTTAGTGTGTCATGGAGAGGGTGTACAGCATTGTTCATAATGGCACTCTTTTTGTTTTAACTCTTTCCTTTGCTATGAGCTCCATTGTTTCCAAACTGCGTCCTATAACTGAGCCTGTCATTTTAATAAGCTTGTTGATTCAATGGGCCTCTACTGAAGTGATGTTACCAGCCCAGCACACCACAGCATAGACATTTGCAAAAGATGCAAGAACTCAGCAACTCTGGAGCGCATTCACAATGAACCAACAGGAATTGTGAGTACACTCCAGATTTATAGGCCAGGGGGGCAGTTCTTAATGGCGATTGGCTGGTAGCCCCACCTCATGGGGGACCACCCACAAAACACAGGCAAAGTAAATACAGCAGAGAATTAACAAAAGTAACATTGACATAAATAAACGGTTCAACAAAGAACAAAAAGGACATAAAATAAGATGTTGAACCCTATGCAGCGGAGGAACCCTGGGTGAGATATAACAATCTCACACCCTTTATGGTTGATTCTTTAGGATTTTGTCCTTTTGTGATTTCCCTTCAAGAGAAACTTATATTTGTTAATGCTGTAGAATTTCATCCAGTCCATTTTTTACTTCGTGTTAATATGCACTGTGCTGCATTCAATTATACATGTGCTAGGCAATATTTTTTTCAATTATTTTGTCTTATTCGTTTAATTTTTTTAAAGTGTTTTCCTCATTGTTAGGAAGAATCAATGTGTAGCCAAGAAGAATAAAAACAGAAAAGCCGAGTAGTCCACAGGTGTGCCATATAAACTGTGTGTTGTTTTCCTCTGGTGGAGTATGGGCCTGTTCCCTCATCATCTCTATAGTATGGCAACTGTCAAAATGCATAAAATAGTTCAGTTGGCACCTATGGTCTACACGTCCCCCTCTGCCACACTGAACAATGTCCTGTTAGCCAGGCACACAGTCAATTATCCACATGATAAAGCATTTCTTGGTGGGTCATTAATCAAACATAAGTCACCATGAACAAATTAGACTTAAATGTATAAATTTGAGAAGATAGTTCAATTAATTATGAAATCTTCCCAATGTTGCCCAGTGGGAAGAAGAGAGCCTGAGTTTGTATATTTTTGAGGTACGCATGTGTAAGTCCTAGCCTCAAAGCTACAGCCCCGTTCTCCCAGTCTCAGCCGAGCCAAGCAAACAGCAGGTTCTGCAGTAAGGGGCGCCGCCGGTGACACGTTGGTGACTAATGAGCTCTTCATTACACTGAAAGCTTTGCTGAGACACAGTCTTCTGCCTGTCGTCGTTTAAACAAATCCACTAATGCAACTGCCAAGCGAACCTGAAAGCATTTTAATGAGCTCATTAATGCAAAGAAATGATAGGCATGCTGACGCAGCACATAGTGTGATGCCCAGGAGCGGGTTGGCAGAAGTGCACTCGTGAGAGATGAAAAAACAAAAACCATCATTGTGCCCTGTACCAATTCAAAATGGGCATTAGAATTTCTGCTTCTCACCAAATGCTGAATCCCTGCTACTAGTCCTACTCCTTTTCTCTAAACTCCTCGAACTGCACTGTGGGTCCCAGCAAAGGTGTACATGAGATAAACCTGCAGAAACTAAAGGCAGAAAGGAGGAAGTGCTGCTGGTGGCCTACCCAGATGGGCTGTTGTTTCTGTGTATTTGATAAAGCTGACATCTCTAGAGCTTTACTTCCTTTGGCATTTACCGTGCCCTCCATAATGTTCAGAACAAATTTACATTTTTCCTTGATTTACCCCTCTGCTCCACGGTTTAAAATTACAAATCAAACAATTCAGTTGTGATTAAAGAGCACATTACAGACTTTTATTTAAGGGTACTTGCCTACATTTTGGTCACACAACACCTTTTCTGCATAGTCCCCCCATTTCAGGGCGCCATAATGTTTGGGACACAGCAATGGCATTTATAGTAAAGCGGTCATATTTAGGATTTTGTTGCTTACCGCTTGCATGCAATGACTGCTTGAAGTCTGCGATTGACAGACATCAGCAGGTGCTGAGGATCTCACTAGTGATGCAGCCATCTTCAGCTCCTGCTTGTTTCGGGGGCTTGTTCCTTTAAGTTTTCTCTTCAGCATGTGGTAGCCATGCTCAATTGGATTTAAAACAGATAACTGGTTTGGCCATTCAAGAATTTTCCATTTTTTTAACTTTGAAAAACTCCTGTGTTGCCTTATTATCTTGTTGTAGGATGAAGTGCCGTCCGATGAGTTTGGAGGCATTTAATGATACTTGAGCAGATAAGATGTTTCTATACACCTCACAATTCATTGTGCCACTGCCATCTGCATTTACTTCATCATTGAAGGTAAGTGTGCCAGTACCTGTGGCAGCCATACACGAACAAGCCATAACACCCCCATCACCATGTATAACAGATGAGGTTGTATATTTTGGTTCTTGGGCAGTTCCTTTGTGTCTCCACACTTTGCTCAGACCTTCACACTGATCTAAGTTCATCTTTATCTTGTCTGTCCACAAGACATTTTCCAGAATTCTGCAGGCTCTTTTAAGTTGTTTGTCACAAACTGTAATCTGGCCATCCTGTTTTTGTGACTAACTAGTGGTTTGCATCTTGCAGTGTGGCCTCTGTGTTTCTGTTCATGAAGTTGTCTGACACATCCACATCTGTACCCTGAACAATGGTAACTACAGACTTCAAAAGGCAGAAGCAAGCTGAGGTATCTTATGTCTGCACTAATAAAGCAAAGGAACCCACCTGATTAATCACAAACAAATGTGACGCCAATTGTCCCAAACATTATGGTGCCCAGAAAGGGGTGGACCATGTAGAAAAAGTGTTGTAATTTCTCAATGGTTGACCGAAATGTAAGCAAATACCCTTCAATGAAAGTTCGCGATGTGCGCTTTAATCATGTCGGAATTGTCTGATTTGTAATTTTAAACTATGAAGCAATGGGTGTAAATCAAGGAAAAATGGGTCTTTGTCCCAACCATTATGGAGGGTACTGTATTTCTGGGTTTCAGAACACCCCTTCCCTTTTCTCGATACTAAAACAGCAGTCACTTTTGAAACATGTGATGATTAAACATTTTCTCCAATGTGGCAAGACATTATCATTGTAAACTCAAGTGTCCTGGGTTTAAATTCTGGTCTGAGTAATACCTGTATGGTGTATGCATATTCTCCTTATGTTTATGTGGTGTAAGCCACTAGGGGGCATACTGCCAACCTAACCCCTGACACAGACAGGCAGGACACAGCTTCAACTCACTACTCGCGTTTATTTACAATCAACAGTGCACAAACCATCAACACCACAACAATATACAGTCCATTCCCTGCCTTGCCGCCAGACCATCCTCCACTCTTCCTCAAGCTTTGACCACTCCTTCTTCCTGACTCTGGCCCCTCAATGGAGTGAGGCGGCTCCTCTTATTCAGGTCCTGGGAGTGTTCCAGGTGGCTCCCAGGTCCTCTATAGGGCTCTGCAGCTCCCCCTGGCAGCCCCCACAGAACCCAACAGGGCTTCACCAAACTCAAGCTCCCAACATGCTCTGAGGGAATCCATGGTACAACAGCTGTCCATGATAGCTGTCCTCTAGTGTCCCAGGGGAGGTATTGCATCATCAACGCCCTCTCTCCTGGTCCTTCCACTTTGTTGGCATTTCTGCCAGGTAGTGGCCGTGGCCGCCCATCAGAGTGGCTATTTCTCTTGGTATCTAGATAATCTCCCACATTTTAAGTGCTTCAGGACTTTCAAGAAGCTCCAGTCAACGCCAAATCTGTGTTTTAGACTGAACATTACTAAGGTGGGTGTTAATGTCAGTGCAAAGGTTAAGAGTTGATAGAGCTGTGTGTGTTTCTGGACTCTTTTAGACAAGAGGCCCTTGGACTGGACTGTTTCCACCTCTTGTGTCTGAATTTGTATATTAATGTGATATTGTATCCATTTGAGGTCTGATAAGGCACAACTCATCATATTCATGGTAGATTCTAGTTTGAAAATGAAATTATTTTATGTGGGAGGATGCAGAAAGGTGTTTGTTAATCTGGACTTTGATGGAGTACAGAATTATTATATGAGTTAAAAATACCAAAATGTGATTGGTTTTGTAAAGTTCTGTAAAAGAATGCTGGCGGTGAAAGCCTGAATATTTACTAAGCACTTACGAGGTGTTGAATCAAAGGGTCAAAGCAGGAAAGACTGCTGGTCCCAGTAGTACTAGCACTATTATATTAGACACCTTCATTTATCCCTCCATGTTCTAAACTGCATAACCCTGTTACTAGTTGAAGAAAGTCAGAGCCTATCCCAGCAGCATAATGTGCAAAGCAGGAACTCCCTGGATAGGGCGTTGGGATACAAAAACATATCTGAGTTTAATTTAAAGGCAGCAATTATCTGACAAGATAAGATAAGGTAAGAGAAGATAAGATACAGTCATATAAAAAAGTTTGGGAACCCCTCTCAGCCTGCATAATAATTTACTTTCAACAAAAAAGATAACAGTGGTATGTCTTTCATTTCCTAGGAACATCTGAGTACAGGAGTGTTTTCCAAAAAAAGATTTTTAGTGAAGCAGTATTTAGTTGTATGAAATTAAATCAAATGTGAAATACTAGCTGTGCAAAAATTCCGGCACCTGTGTAATTTTGCTGATTTGAATGCATGTAACTGCTCAATACTGATTACTTGCAACACCAAATTGGTTGGATGAGCTCGTTAAGCCTAGACAGGGGTGTCCAATCATGAGAAAAAGTATTTAAGGTGGTCAATTGCAAGTTGTGCTTCCCTTTGACTCTCCTCTGAAGAGTGACAGCATGGGATCCTCAAAGCAACTCTCAAAAGATCTGAAAACAAAGATTGTTCAGTATCACGGTTTAGGGGAAGGCTCCAAAAAGCTATCTCAGAGGTTTAAACTGTCACTTTCAACTGTAAGGAATGTAATCAGGAAATGGAAGGCCACAGGCACAGCTGCTGTTAAACTCAGGTCTGGCAGGCCAAGAAAAATACAGGAGCGGCATATGTGCAGGATTGTGACAATAGTTACAGACAACCCACAGATCACATCCAAAGACCGACAAGATGGTGTATCTGTACACCATTCTACAATTCAGCGCAATTTGCACAAAGAACATCTGTATGGCAGGGTGATGAGAAAGAAGCCCTTTCTGCACTCACACCACAAACAGAGTCGCTCGTTGTATGCAAATGCTCATTTAGAGAAGCCAGATTCATTTTGGAATAAAGTGCTTTGGAATGATGAGACAAAAATTGAGTTATTTGGTCATAACAAAAAGCACTTTGCATGGCGGAAGAACGCCGCATTCCAAGAAAAACACCTGCTATCTACTGTCAAATATGGTGGAGGTTCCGTCATGTTTTGGGGCTGTGTGGCTAGTTCAGGGACTGGGGCCCTTGTTAAAGTCGAGGGTCAGATGAATTCAATCCAATACCAACAAATTCTTCAGGATAATGTTCAAGCATCAGTCACAAAGTTGAAGTTACACAGGGGTTGGATACTCCAACAAGACAATGACCCAAAGCACAGTTCAAAATCTACAAAGGCATTCATGCAGAGGGAGAAGTTCTGGAATGGCTGTCACAGTCCCCTGACTTGAATATCATCGAAAATCTATGGGATGATTTGAAGCAGGCTGTCCATGCTTGGCAGCCATCAAATTTAACTGAACTGGAGAGATTTTTTATGGAAGAATGGTCACAAATACCACCATCCAGAATCCAGACACTCATCAAAGGCTATAGGAGGTGTCTAGAGGCTGTTATATTTGCAAAAGGAAGCTCAACTAAGTGTTGATGTAATATCTCTGTTGGGGTGCCCAAATGTATGCACCTGTCTAAATTTGTTATGATGCATATTGCATATTTTCTGTTAATCCAATAAACTTAATGTCACTGCTGAAATACTACTGTTTCCATAAGTCATGTCATATATTAAAAGGAAGTTGCTACTTTGAAAGCTCAGCCAATGATAAACAAAAATCCAAAGAATTAAGAGGGGTTCCCAAACTTTTTCATATGACTGAAAGATAAGATAAGATAAGATAAGATAAGATAAGATAAGATAAGATAAGATTCATATTATTATAGTTACACCATTCCATTCTCAAACTCGCTTAATGCATTTCAGGGTCACAGAGGGTCAGGAGTCGGACGTGGCAGCACTGGACAAAAGGCAGGAAACATTCCTGGATAGGGTGCTGGTCTTGTTAATTCAATTCAAATTTTATTGTGCCAAGGGGAAAGTTTGATTTGTCAGCAGGCTTTACAGACAGACCAAGACATCTCTATATATATAATATCCAACGTCTGTCTGTCTGTGTGTCTGTCTGCTTTTCACGAGAGAACTACTTAAAGGATTTAGATTGGGTTTTTTATATAATTTCCTTGAACATTCCGGTTGATTTTGCGAACTCTTTCTTTGCACTACGTATCATAGTTCGCTTGCGGTACCAATGTAATTGCGTGAATCCAAGAGAAAAGCAGCCTCACTCACACGCAAGCCTCAGGGCTTTCCTTACCTCCACTTATCTAGTAAATGAGAGAACTATAATTTGCTTCAACATTCTGGTTGATTTTGCGATTTCCCTCATCGCGCTGAGAATCATAGTTTGCTTGCAGGAGTGATATATTTGCGCTAATCCGAGATAGAGGCTGCGGGCCGATGGGAGGGGGAAGCGTGACGTCAGGAGTGGGAAGCCGGGCAGAGCCCTCCTCACTGTCCTGTTTCACTACTACGCGGGCAGCTAGTAACATTATAAAAGCATCACTAAAAACATAATCATCAAACATAAAATTAGATCAAATAAATAAAATATAGTAGTGAACATGATACTTATGGTGAAACTTTAGATCAAACATATTAAACATAAAAATTAAACCAACATTTAGGCTTGCCTAAGGCTTGATGTAAATGATAATTGTTCATCCCAAGCCTATGATGCTTATTAAAGCTGATTTAGAAGTTGATATGAAGGAGTATTTGAACCTGTTGCTTTTCAGCCTTGGAATCTTGAACCTGTGACCTGCAATGGAGAATGTAGTGGGTATGTCCAGTCCGACGGCATACACTCTGCTTTAAATGACACTTGCATATTAAACAGCCCTGTGAGATCGGACTGCTGAGACCTTGTTATTTTACTGCTCCATTATACATTTTGATTTATTTTGCTTTTTTTGCTGACATAAAGATTTCCAAACCAACAGAATATTAGTAAAGACAGACTTAACACAAGATTTATAAAAGAGTGACTTAATGGTAAGACTCAAATTAGAAATACTTAGCATTTTTAAACAGTAGAGGCGCCATTGTGCCTTTGTGCAGACAGTATCTAAAAGTTCGTTTAGAGACTATAATTGTCTCCAGATATTTATAACTGTCAAAAATCGCTACTTGCATGGCCTTTGTTGATTGTTTCTTGGGGGTAAATGGTATTTCTTATGAAATCATTTCCTTAGTTTTTCCAATGTTTAGATGTAGAAGATTCATCACACTACTTAACAAAATCATCTACCATCTGGACCATCAGGGCTGACTCAAGGGCAAATTGTGGTCCTAGGCCAGGGATCTCAAACTCCAGTCCTGGAGGGCCGCAGTGGCTGCAGGTTTTCATTTTAACCCTTTTCTTAATTAGTGACCTGTTTTTGCTGCTCATTAACTTCTTTTAAATTAATTTTAATTGACTTGCTCTTGAAGACTCAGACCCCTTTGTTCTTTTTCCTTAATTAGCAGCCAAACAATAATGAGATATAAAATGAACCAAAAAATGACCAGCAAACTGTGACCATCATGCAATATCTGACAATAACATTTGAACAGTGCTCTGAGAAAAGTAAAAAAAAAATCAACAATTTTGAAAATGTATGCTATTGGACAATGAGAGCAGCAACAAGCCATGGAATTAAAGAACGGGTTTAATTAATAATAAGAATTGGCGCCTAATTAAGCAACTGGTTTGGAGTTTGTCTTCTGTTGGCTCACTCACTTCACGTTTCATTTCTGTTTATGGGAAGAAATGAAGTAATTCAGAGGAACGATGAGGGAACAACTCTTAAAAAATAAGTCAATTAAAATGAATTAAAAAGAAGTTAATTAGCAGCAAAAACAGGTCACTAATTAAGAAAAGGTTTAGAATGAAAACCTGCAGCCACTGCGGCCCTCCAGGACTGGAGTTTGAGATCCCTGCCCTAGGAGGTGTTGTGTGTAAACATTCATAATTTGAATTGACATCGAAAAGGAAGTTTGCCTTGTACATTGTTCTGCTCCCAACCATAAATTAAGCAAAGGAGCTTTCCCCCTTGGCCCGCTGGCGATCGCATGGGGGGCTCTGAGTAATGGTGCCTACTCAGCTTGTTATTGAGGACCATGACTGGTTTCATTCACATTCAGCAGGCTTAGAATCAATGACTGTCATCAACAAATGTTTTCAAATATTCTGTGACAACCATCTATCACAGTACCAGTCACACACACACACATAGGTTAATGTGGCCTACATGTCTTTGAAGGAAAACTGGAACAAAAAGTGGAAAACTCTCAAACACTTGCAAACTTCACAAGAGCACTGGATTCAAATCCAGAACACTGAACACATGAGACAGCGATGTTACTCCCTGCACTGCCATGTTCCACCACCATGTTGCCCATTATTTATTTATTTTGTTTAATCATTCAGCAGATACCTTATCCAAGGTGGCTTATAGAAACAAGCCATTATACAGTATATACAGTTTCAGTGATTAAATAGAGCAAAGTTAGCAAGCTATAAAGACAAGCATAAGAAGCATAACATTACAGTTAGCCCTGGGATTAGGCAAACAAGAAGTCAAACAAAGCCAATAATGCTTGATAGGGCAAATACAGCAGCAGACATCCATCTTGGGGGTGTTTAAGGAATCCAGGAGTTCATGAGAACATAAGGAAACTCCACACAGACAGTGAACACTCAAGTATTCAAAGTCAGACTTCTGGAGCTGTGAGGCTGAAATGCTGACCTCTGCACCAGCGCGCTGCCCTTCGCCTCAATGCAACACTACATCATTTTTAAAACTGTGTAAAACACTCACATAATACAAAGGCTTAAAACGGCCACAGCACTTTTAAAAGCTGAAGTGATTGTTCCTTTGGCAGGGACTGCCAAAGAGACTTGTATTGACATCATTTGTAAATAAACTTGGTGGTTTTATGCTGCCAAACCAAATATCCAAATGTCTTACCTCCTGCGTAGTGTTTATAAAAGCTAGACCCTGCCGAGATTACTTTTCTTTCACCATATACTGACTCGTGATATGCTCAGTGCCTGTGTGTCTTTGGAATTGCTTCATCGTTGATTGCTAATTATTTTTTATAGCAACATTCCTATTTAAGAGGCAATGAAAATGCCAGACAATGAAGAGAAATGTTACACTTTACTAGAGGAGCACATGTTAGTAAAGGTCAGCCGGGGCTGGAGGGTTGTTTTGGCCTAATAGTGGCCTCCACAAACACACGATACTGCTTTCCTAAGCTCTTTACAATCGATATATGCATTTGTAGGATCAAGGGGAGTCAGAGCTTGGTCTTGTAGTATTAGACACACTGCAGGAACTGATCCTGAATGGGTCACGTTTTATGTTCAGAAGTATGTACAGTAGACATTAGATTACTGAAAAATCTTAAGGATTATGAAAGGTTTCAACTCATTAAATATTGACTAAATTCATTATATCTGAGACCGCAATTTGTAGTATGAAGGAATGTCCTTAAGGAAAGTGATTACTGGGGCAGGGAGATTACCAGGAAGGTACAGGGCAGATAAAGAGAGACTGCCACACGGGTGCTATGAGATATTTTGAACATGGCCATTAGAGGGCGCTTTCCCTGTATGCATACCACTATGCATACAATATGCCTAATGAAGAAAGGAGCCAAACAGGCCAGATCCCTCATAGGTTGCCACCTAGGACATGTAACGTAGTAATAACAGAAGTGCCTGACTGTCTTCATAGAGTAGCATGTATGAGGGCTCTCAAGAGGTTGCCAGACTTCTTATAAGTGAGGAGTGGAAAGTTGCATACTACACTCTAAAAAATTAAAGAGCCAGAGTGGTTCTTCAGAACAATGCCATAGAGGAACCATTTTTGGTTCCAAAAAGACCTATTCATATGAAGGTTTCTGGTAGAATCTTTCTTTAACTAAATGTGTAACAGGTTTCACAGCCATGACCAGATGATAACAGATTTGTGAAATACCAATTGGCTCCTGATTTTAAAAGGACTCTTGCTATCCAATAACACAGGATAAGGTAGATAGAGATATGCTAGGTGTAACAAAGAGACAGGAGAAGATTATAAATCTTTGGGGCATCATGAAGGCTATCCCTGTATATTCAACTAAAACATAAGATATGGCACATTGAAAAAGAAAAGCAACATTGTGATGACGTGTGTCTCCAGAAAGACTGATTAAGATGGCATTACTTCCAGTGATAATGGTTCTTGGCAAGGTCCATGCGGGCAGAAACTAGAAGTGATGTGAGAGGTGTCGTGGTTGTCAATCTTCTGGCCTGCAGAGAACGGAAGAGAAAAGTCATTAGTTGACAGCACCCTCTGGCTTGCTGTGGGAAGATTACAATTATCCGAGCCCTTATGCTTATCCAATGCCCCCTTATGCGCACACGTGTGACATACGCTAACACTGTGGATCAATTAAAAAACTCCTAAAACTCCACTTACTTAATTTGATTTTTTTATACCTACATGTTAATTCTACTCTTAATAAATTAGATATGCATTGTGGTGTGTGGCTGGCAAACTATTCCGGCCCTCACCCCCAGGCCGCCAGATGGAGCTCTCCCAACAGCGTGGACGTTCCCCGAATTCCAGCAGGGCCTCATGGACTTTGTAGTTTATATGCACAGCCCTGCTGGATACCTTGGGGACCACCAGGAGTCGCTGTGGGGAGGCTGCCGGACTCTTACTTGCCCTATAACCCAGAGGTGTGTCAGGATCACGTGACAAGAGGAAACGACGTGCTTCCGGGTTGAAGAAAGGAGCTTTTTATCCGACCCGGAAGCGTTCATGATCACATGGACAGAAGGGAGAAACACTTCCAGGTCAGGGTGTATAAAAGGACTGTGGGTAAGCCCAGACACTGAGCTGAGCTGGGAGGAAGGGTGGCGAAGTGTCTGGGAGTGTGGAGGATTGATTATTGTGTTTATTATTGGTTAGTTATATGAGTATTGTGGAGTGGAGGGTGCTTTGTGCACTGTACATTGTCCAAATAAATATTACTATTGGACTTTTACCTGGTGTCTGGAGTGGTTGAAGGGTTCAAGAGGACGGCAAGGGCCTCAGTCTGCGACAGCATATAATTATCATATTCTTCAATGAATCACCAATCATTATTAATCTTTACTTTTCTCTGCTTTCTTTTCCAATTGTTCTGTGCTGGTATTCTATTCCACCACCACCTGATCAAAATCCTGTGCAGCCACCTGTGCTTTTTGAATGTTTGAATGAAAGCGGGAACTCCAACTTACCATGAGACCTACTGCGTTGAATCCTCTAAAATGATGACTAAAAAACAAAAAAGGAACGACTTAAGAACATTTATGTTAGGTAGGATGTTCTGTGGGGGCTGGGTGGTCTTCTGGCCTGGTACACTTGCAGATTGTGTTTTTTTTTCTCCTGGACCTTTTTTAAAATTTTCCAGTCCTCATTGGCCACCAACCCTTGTCATCTGACTCACATTTAGAGACTAAAAAATTACTCTAACGTTAAGGACTCCACTTCTCTATTAATTATATACTGTATCTATCCTATGTAAGTTTGCATTATTTTATGTGCTATTTATTATTATTCTCTTCATCTGTTCTTAATTTGTTTTTTCTTTTCTTATAACAATTTCTTGTCATCTTGTAAAGCCCTATGAGCTACATCCTTAGTATGAATATTTCCTGTAGAAATAAATGTTGTTGTTTTTGTTGCTAAGTTCAGTTTTTCTTGATCTGTTTTATTCTGCTAGGTAGCCTACTATACATTGAAGATTTCATGTTTTGTCTACATATTAGAAGTCTTATCAAAGTCCAAAGAATCAGTATAATATTCAAAGAACAGTAAATTGCCAATAAAGAACCATTATTTTTAAAAGTGTAGGAGGAGTTACAATGGAAGCCTACTTGATGGTCATAAGACCTACAGATCAGAGGAGGACACATTGTCCAGAATGACAATATGTAAGACTGTGCTGTCATTGGAAGTGAATGCAAGACTTACTGATAGGTGGCCCCAACAAGGGTTTTGAAGGCGTTTTGAAGCACATATCCCATTGAGGTTCGAGTCCAAAGCATAGCTGGGTGAAGTCTTAGCTGGTGGGAAGAACAGGTCAGCGCTACCAGAGAGACGCAAAGACAGATGGGAGATTCAAAGCAGCTTGTTTGGGTGGTGGCAAGTACATTAAATACTCCAATGGTTAGACTAGGGACATATGGTCAGGGGAGGCATCATGAAAAGTAAAAAAAACTAATAATGATAACATAAAATAAATGTGTCCACTGGTCTGTGCTATAAATTTGTTTTCTGTATGATTCCAATAATTTTGATCATTTTTATAGTCAAATTCGTTGAATCAGTGCATTTTCTGTTCAAATACAGGGGTGAAACGCGAGGTGCAGCAGCGACAAGACGAGCCTCACCACGGACTGTGCTCTCCCTCACACACGGGGTTGATGCATAAAATTGGCACATGCCTGTTGCTGTCTCTCTGTATGTCACCAATATAATGTTTGTAGACACATTTATTATACACCCTGACTTTCTACAGTCTGGCTAATATCTTTAATGAATGTGTGTGACATATTCAGTCTTGCTGATCGGGCAGTGAAAACGCACAGGGTGAGGCAGACAGAACTGTGCCGCCCTGAAGGGGGTGCATGTGAGCCCAAAAGGTACCTGTTGCTGCTGTTCTTCTATGCAGAGGCTCTGGGTGCCAATAAGTTAGTGATATCAGAAAGTCAAATGCACTGCAGCGGTCCATTTTTATTTTTTGTTCCGACTGACTGCCAAAATAGAAGATTAAGATTTTTAAAACTGAAGGAAAATAAGGAGGACTTTTACAAGAAAGTGACAGAGATTTTCGTGAAGAAGGATAAGAGCATGGACTTCATTTACAAATAAAGGTAAGACCATAAACGGTTTTCAATTTTATAAAAAATGGGATCAGACTAAGAAAAAAAAACAATTCAATATTTAAAAATTAAATTTTGACCTTAAATAAAATATTCTTTTGTTTTTCTTGTTATCTTTTTGTTGAACAGTATCTATTAAAATTGCTTAAAGCATCAGAATAAAAAGCTATTAAAAAAAAAAACTAAATATTTCAATTAAGGTCAATATTGAAATCCATTTTTATACACCACTCTATACTTTCATTTGTAGTGAATGAGTATGAATTATGGAATTGCAACAGTAAATTTAGAACACATGAAGGGTGCAGAGCAAATTCGCTCTCTCCGCTCTCTGTCTCCGCTATAAATGTAACGATCTTTCTTAGTCAAATATGTACCTTACCTATGTGTGTGTGAAGAATGCTGATGAGATATGAAACATAACCAGTAGTCAATGTGCAGGCTGCCAAATGAAGAGTGAATAAGCTACTCTTTGGGGTTCATATATTTGTAACTCTGACTCTGAAGGAGTAGCCTCACCAGCCATGAACCTCACCGCACGTCACTGAATTAGAAACGGGTTCAGAACACACTGGAGAAGGCCCAAGGGGGAAGAAGAGTTTTTACTTGCTTCTGCTTTAAGTTATTTTCCTTTTTGTGTATCCCTCAATTGTGTAGTTTATATTGAATAAACAGACCAGTTTTGGTGTGTTTTAGCATTATTCTTGGTGCTTCAAGGACAACAGCACCTGTTATATTAACATTACGAGGAGTTACTATATTAAACTTCTTACATACTGCTTCTTCTCAGAGCATCTCCATGTAATGCCACATCAACATGGCAGCCTGTGTGCTGGGCAGGCATTAGTTTAGAGCTGTCAAAATGTAGGATCTTGGCCCTCCTTCTACTTTACTGCAGGGAAATTGTGCTGCTTTTTCCAACATGATTTGCTATTTTATCATCTGCATTAAAATTTTGCTGAAGACAGCTGAGGAACTCCAGAGGAAGGGGGCAGGGACAATAAAAAAAGCTACCGAATAAAGGGTGTCAGGCTTTTGATCTTCCTTCAGCTTTTTAGCAAGGAAAATGAGCGACAAAAATGTGAATGAGGACTGGAAGCCTGCCATAACCATTACTGATGCTTGTGATCCAAAGCACTGCTCCTAAAAGAAGGGATCATTCAAGGAGAGATCTAACAGTGGAGTCAGTGATCACATCAAAAGCTATGAAAGTATGCATTAAAATTAGACACATCCTGCATATTTTCAAAAATATAACTGAGTTTTGTTAATTGTTTAAATACACACCAGAATTACTAAAAAGAAGAAAACATCTGACTTGGCTTATGATAAGAGAGCAGTCATAATGAGGCACTACAAAGGAGCATTTCTGTAGATAGTGTGACAGATAGAGGGCGCTGTCGTCCTCTTGAACCCTCTGACTTGACTCCAGACACCAGGTAAAAGTCCAAATATTATTTTTATTTGAACAATAACGTGCACAAAGCACCCTCCACTCCACAATACTCATAAATCACCAATAATTAATCAATACAATCCTCCACACTCCCAGACGCATTGCCACCCTTCCACCCAGCTCAGCTCGACGTCTGGGATTTCCCATAGTCCTTTTATAGTCCTTGACCCGGAAGTGTTTCGCCTTCTCTGTCCACGTGTCCTGGAACACCTCCGAGTCAGATAAAAACTCTTCTTCTTCACCCCTGAAACATGTCATTCTTCCTGTCGCTATGACTACGACATACTTCCGGGTTAATAGGGCACATAATAGTCTCTGGGCCTTCCTGCAGCGTCCCCTGGAGGTTCCCATGGTATCCAGCAGGGCTGTGATGAAAAACTCCACTGTCCATGATGCCCTGCTGGAACTCGGGGCACCTCTATGTTGCAGGCAGGGCTCCACCTGGCGGCCTGGGGGTATTGGCCGGGATAAAAGGCCGGCCATGTCCCACAATAGATAGATAGATAGATAGATAGATAGATAGATAGATAGATAGATAGATAGATAGATAGATAGATAGATAGATAGATAGATAGATAGATAGATAGATAGATAGATAGATAGATAGATAGATAGATAGATAGATAGATAGATAGATACTAATAGTGTTTCACTTCTGCTAAATAAATTTGTTGGCTCAAAGTCCTCAGTGTTAACATGTTAGATGGAGGCTGTGCAGCAATGTTCATAATGGTAATCAGTCTTCATTCTCTATTCCACTACTGCTTCCAGCAGGTCCAGAGTGCATCCCATAACTGAGTCTGCCCTTTTAATCAGCTCGTTGATTTGATGGGCCTCTCATGAAGTGATTTTACCAACCCGGAAAACCACAGCACAGAAAATCACATTGGCCACCACAGAGTTATAGAATATGTGAAGGAGCTCATCCTCCTAAGAAATAAAGAGCCTGCTCTGTCCTCTCTTATATAGTTCCTCTGTGTCCCGAGAGCAGTCCAACCTGTCATGGATATGAACCCCCAAGTACTTGTAAGAGTGCAGTTAACACAACAAGAACAGAAGAGGTTACCGAGCCCCTCAATAAACTAATCACCTACTTTTCAGAATGGCTATGCTTGGCCATTCTGTGGCTTGGCTCCTCCAGTTTAAAGGTGTACTGCTGCACTTAAAGATTACTAGAAGTCAGCCAATCTAAAGCTAGTAATTGTCTCTCCTCCTGAATTAGCAATTTATTGGGCAGAAATGTAAGAGCCAGTCTTTGAAAGTTAATGCTTTAAGTTAAACTCATATTAGTGTCTGCTTAATTTGAATAGAATATACTTTTCTTTATAGCTATAGATTATGGTATAGCCTTTCACCCCCTGTAATACAGTGAGTTTAATTAAGTCAGTGAGTGTTTGGAATTGTCCCATTGCTAGCATGGACTGAAAGACCCATACCACCTCTACATCCACTCCTTGAATAGTGACTGGACACAGAGGCTTTTTGGTGAGGTAAAAGTCAATCACCAGTTCCTTGGTTTTGCTGATGTTAGGATGAAGATCATTTATCCTGCATCAAGAAGCAAAGTTCTCCATCTGACTCCTCTCCTCTGTCTCATCCTCCATATCAATATACCCCATAAGTGTAAAATCATCTGAGAATTTTTACAAGTGACGTGACCTGGTGTTATATTTATAGTCTGAGATGTACAGAGTGAAGAGAAAGGGAGGCCGGTCTGTTCATTGTGGTTCTCCAGTGTTGCTCACATCCATATCAGAGATGCACACCTTGAGTCTCACAAACTGCGGCCTGTCTGACAGATAGTCCTTCATCCAGGACACCATAGGCTCATCCTCACTGACTCGATAGCATCTTGCAGGTCCTGCAACTTTTTCAGTCTCAAATTTATGCTGCAAACCTCCAGGTCCACCTTATCCCAAACATGTTCTATTGGACAAAGATCTTCTGACTATGCAGGCCATTGGAATTAACTGATGTCAATGTTATGTCTAGGAAACGAGCTTGAGATTATGTATACTTGATCATATGGTATTTTATCCAATTGAAAGTATTAATTTGATCAAGGGTAGATTGTAGACATTAAAAAATGCACATGGTCAGCTCGAGTGCTGAGGAACACCGTAGTAGTCAAATGACACTAAGTTGGTAAGAGACCTCTTTGTGACAAAAACAAAATCCCCACACTGTTCAGCCACCCTTTTAGTAACCTCTTCAGTGCACCTGTTGTCACTTTCATTTGCATCAAACCAGGTGAAGTTGATTCACAGTCACTTTCTAACTGTATTTAAATGTTGGGACACGAACTGGCTTATCCCTTTTAATAACTGCAGAGTCTCAAAATAAACAGGCGCTCGATGGTGCATATAAGAATATCAGAATACAATAAGCAAGGAAAAATGAGGCAAAACTCAGGGTGACAATTGTTTGGGAGCTTCACTCTGCAGTCTGCTCTCCTCTGTGAGAAACCCCCTCCCGCTTGCATCCTGGAGTGGTAGTGCTTACCTCATCAGATGAACATGTGTGTGTGTCTCTCTCTTTTTATATATATATTGTGGCAGGCGGCTGGGGGCTGTGCCCAGCCGTGACACCGAGAAGAACCGAGAGAGGGACTATGCCTCCCCCGGACCACAAGAGGGCAGCCGCCCTGGTTTGTGTGGGGGCCACAGGAATTGAGCATGGAAGCTCAACCCTATAGGGGCCCGTGGCCACTGCCAGGGATGCCCAGATGATACGTCAGCACTTCTGGCATACCCGGAGGTGCTGGTGGAAGTATTACCATGCATGCGGCACTTCCGCCACACCAGGAACTGCCGCAGGAAGCTCATCAGGAGGCACCTGGAGCAGATCCAGGTGGGAATTAAAGGGGCCGCCTCCCTCCAGTCATCAGCCAGAGTCGTGTGGAAGAGGACAAAGCTCGGAGGAGAGGAGTGGAGGCGGTGAAGACTGGACTTTTGAAAGGCCTGGATGTAAGGGTGATTGGTGGAAGGACACTGGGTTGTGTGCGGGACTATATTCATTGTAAATAATTGTAAATAAAACGTGTGTGGTGTTTAAACCATCTGTGTCTGCCTGTCTGTGCCAGGGCTGGCCTTCCACTATATATATATATATATATATATATATATATATATATATATATATATATAGTCACACACATGCAAGTAGGGGGCAGCCAAAGGGCACGATTGGGCGCAATACAATGAAAGATGGAGGATTACAACAGAGTATTAATGCCTTTTTCCCTTCCTAAACAGAAAAACAAAAGATTAAAGAACATACCATATGTAACCCACGTGGTAAAGTCCCTTCCGGCTCCCTTGGATGGCTACACTTCTGGGTCCCTTTCCAAAGATGTCACCTCCGGTTCCAGTTGATGACTTCACTTCCAGTCCCTTACCAATGACTTCATTTCTGGCTCCAAATTATAATGTCATTTCTGTTTTACCATTAACATCACTTCCATCAAGATTCCTTTCCATTACCTGTTTGTTAATCATTTCCTGCCATGTATACATATTAGACCCGTGAAGCATTGTTTTGATTGTCAAATGTCTGTATTATTCATATTTGACCACAATATCAGTCTTTTTATGATTACTCAGATCCACCAACATATACTGAATATAATAAATACATATACTAAATATATATCTTTCCTTTTGAATGAAGAAGAACACCACAGATGAAACTAGATGTAACTCTGTCAAGATCACTATTTAAATTAAGCGGGTGTTAATTTTTGGACCAGCTCCGAAGAAGAACAGATCCTGGACCATTTTATGGGTTCATCAGAGGAGTAATGGGGGAGTGGAACAGTTATTTATGTAGTCTCCATTTCTCTCTAAATAATGGAGGAACACTGCCCAGAAGAGGGCTGCTATCCCTTTGGCACCTCCTCTATCTTTGCTTCTTCCAGCTGGATGAATAAAAGGCCCAAGTAATAATTTGACCAACAGGAGAGCAAACAATGCTCCTCAAAGCTTGGTTTCTCTTAATCTAAAATCCTCCTTTAAGAAGGTGACAGGCAGAATCTTCTTTAACATTTACTGTATATAATATTTGCTATGAAGAACTTACAATTAAACTCTCATGGTTGGTGCCCTAAATCTTTTTCACCTCTTCCCTCCTTCCTTTTTGTAATAGAGTGTGTGGTAGCCCACACCTGCCTTATGGCTGAAATAATCATCTGGCTACTGAGGAGGAGGAGGAACTTCCATTTTATCCCTTTGTCTATGTGAGATTTTATCCTGATATTCTTATTTCCATCCAATATTCCCAAGATAAGCATGTTAGGTGACTTAGTGATTGCAAACTGGTCTACCATCAGCATTAGCGTATGAAGGTTCCTACTTTAGGTCCAATCTAACCTGAATTCTTAGTCAATGAGGAAGAAATTTTAAGGTTCATAAAATGGATGGATAATTTGATAAATATTCAGGGCATGAAAGGCTGCAATATGTTGAATGACACATGTGGTTCTGTTGACTATAAATTTTGCATGTCACAAAAGTCTTTCTTATTTCAATGTGAACATCGGCTTAAAACAAAATATGGCAAAAATGAGCAAGTCCCAGAATTATTTTAGTTGGAGAGAAAGCAGACAGCAGATATATGAAGATGGGCAGGTCCCGAGTCTTATAACTTCTGAAGGTATCCTCCTGGCTGAACAAAACTGGAACTCACTATCAGAATCAGTGGAACAGAAAGTAGCTTAGTTTTGCCCATCATCTAACCTGGCACCCCAGTGGTCTTTATGAAGCACACAGAGAACTACCAATCTTGTGACTCTCCCCACCCAGCCCCTTTATAAAAATATATTGAATTTTCATATTACTCTTGATGGCAGAAGTGGTGATGTAACCTCCTGTACTTCATTTGTCCTCCCACATTCCAAAGATAAACCAGTAATTATTAACTAAGAGTGTGTCCTTGAACATGCTCTGTGATGATCATGTCCTCTCTTGCTTCCTGTCTAGAACCCAGTGCTGATAGGTACCAGCATTAATGGACTTAAACTCGTTTGATCAGGTTTTTGAAATAAGAATAACTTCTGTCAGAAATGAGTGCCAGTTTTTCCTTCTGTCTGCTGTTTGTCCATGACCCCCAATCTCTAAGAGCTCATCACCATCCACCTTCCTCCTTTGTATTTTTATGAATGTATCTATCATGTGACTACTACATGCTAAGAATGTCAACACATGGATATGCGTTATTCAGGGACAAAGATCAGGCAAAAGGAAAGACTAGGGGCAGAGCTAATTCTTGACCCCTGTCTTTTTTGACATCTCTTGTCTCCTGAAAAAAATAAAGTTCCCTTATTTATTTATTTTACCTTGTTTCCGTATCCTGACCTCAATTTCCTGTGGTGGTGTCAACCACAGTATTTGTTCACCCAAATCCACCTTCAAAACTTAATTCAATTGACTAGCCAAGCATAGCAGACAACTATTTCACACTTTGCCCCCAGGGACGGCTTCAGAGAATGGCTGGCCAGTGTAACCAGAGAATGAACTGGAGCATACATGGGTGAAATGTGATATGCGGACCACAACTCAGAGGAGTGTAAATGTGGGGCACATCAAAGGAAGCCTGCTGGAAAGAGTGCTTGGTTCCAGCAGTGAAAGGTTACGGCAGTGGGATGCACTTTCTTGGATGGTTTGAATATGTTTAGCCCCTTAGAAAGCAAACAAAGAGCTTGTTTAATGTTGTTAGGAAAATGGGTCAACCAGAATGATAATGGCTCCAATCGAATAAACAGAGGACCACCACTCAATGGCTGGATGAGCAAGTAATCATAGTTTTCCAAAGTGTCAGGCTCTAATTAGTCACCAGGGGCCTCATTTGTAAAGCTTTGCATGGATTCGACAGAAAAAAAACAGGACAATGAGTACAGCAAAACAAAAATCACATTTCTAAAACCTGCCGTATGCACATTTCTAAGCAATCTGCCATTTACTACTCACAATCACTTTGTAAACGCACCTCAAACTCTGCTCTGAAACATCCATATACTGTATGGAGCTTGCTAATCAACCTCATACATATGCAATAACAATGCTGCAGAACTTCATTGGCTGGGAGAGCAGCTCCCTTCTGACACACCAAGACCCCATCATTTGCATTCAAGGTTTGTGTTCCACAACTGTGAGCACAATAGATAGATAGATAGATAGATAGATAGATAGATAGATAGATAGATAGATAGATAGATAGATAGATAGATAGATAGATAGATAGATAGATAGATAGATAGATAGATAGATAGATAGATAGATAGATAGATAGATAGATAGATAGATAGATAGATAGATAGATAGATAGATAGATAGATACTTTATTAATCCCACACAATATCTCGCATGGGATTGTAGCACCTCTCCTTTGTATTCTTGGGGTCTGAGAAAGATGTAAGGCACCATCATCTGAATGGGTAGCCACTATCAGCTGGCACATGTAATGACATGATTGCTGTTACAATAAAGGTCATATGAAACAATGAGGGTACCTTACCAAGAAGTTAGTCGCCATGTACAGCACCGTCATGTCTGCCAACCCTACTTTGCCTCAAAATCAATGAAGCAGGAGTTGACCCCAATCATCGAGACACAATGTTTGCCAGTCACATCTTGGATGACTTGTGCATTACTGGAACGTAACTGCTTACAGTTAACAAAAGCAGCTTCTTTCTCACTACGTGCCCTTGTTGCAATAGGAGTTCAGTAAAGTGATTAGGTTATGTCAGGAGAACCAGACTCTGCTGCCAATGGCATTTTTATGTTGGCAAAAACATATGTAAACTGGATGTAGTGCCTTGTCGATCGGTTAATGGCTTCCAGCACAGCAGGCATGATGGACTGGAGCTTGATGGAGATATTCCTGACCTGTCAGCCAGTTCAATGAGAAGTGACAACAGGTGGCCGATAAAAACCGAAGAAAAATTTTAAAAATTTCTTCAGTGCAAATACTCAGCATTGGCCCTCTTAAAAGGGAACTAAAATACATCAGATTCATTGTTTTTGTAGTATAATATGCTTGTCACATCAACACCCATTATAATAGCAGCTTGGTTATATGAATTGATATGCGTGTGAGTCGTCATTTCGCTAGCTTGACTACATTTCCCTACCTGATCAAGGATGTCATTATTTCCCAGGTTCTTCAAGATGTTGCATATGTCTGGGTCAGAGTTGCTAGTATACACCAGCTTTCACATCAAGTTTTCCTTTATTTCAAACCACTTTTTGTGTGTATGCAAGCTTTATAAATAAGGTCCCAGATCTCAACACCTTTGAAATTTTAGAGAAATTTTAGAGAAGAATGACACCTCACAACTATTTCCATCCACAATGACGTCATTCATTATGTTGTGGAGCAAAGGTGCCGATCCATCCATCCATCCATTATCCAACCCGCTATATCCCAGCCAACACAGGGCTCAAGGCAGGAAACAAACCCCGGGCAGGGCGCTAGCCCACCGCAGAAGGTGCCGATCCTTTCTGCAGAAATCCACACGCTTGTATATTGTTCTCTATGGATCAGAGAGTTCACTGCCGGGCCAAATAATTACTTACTTGAAAACTTTTACCATGGGTGGCATGGTGGCGCAGTGGGTGGCACTGCTGCTTCGCAGTTCGCTTCTCGGGTCCTCCCTGCATGGAGTTTGCATGTTCTCCTCGTGTCTGCGTGGGTTTCCTCCCACAATCCAAAGACATGCAGGTTAGGTGCATTGGCGATTCGAGATTGTCCCTAGTGTGTTCTTGGTGTGTGTGCGTGTGCCCTTCCCGGGGTGTGTTCCCTGCCTTGCGCCCTGTGTTGGCTGGGATTGGTTCCAGCAGACCCCCATGACCCTGTAGTTAGGATGTAGCGGGTTGGCTAATGGATGGATGGAACTTTTACCATTGATTACTGCAAGCATTCATTGTTTCAATTAGTTTATGCTACATCAACGTTTATTTTTGTTCATATTTGTATTACATTTTTCACTGAGATTGTGTATTGATGATGGGAGAGTCGAACCTCTCTGTAAAGTGTTCTCCACCACATCCCAAAGATCTTCAATGGGGTAAAGGTCAGGACTATATGGCAGCCAGTTCACGTGAGAAAATTATTCTTCATGCTCTTTTTCTGGTGTGGAAAATCTTCAATTTTTAAACTGCAAACAGTTTACATTAAACTTTGTTTTGCTCAAATGAACCAGGATGAACTGAATTTACAGGACTTTAATAACAGGCATTGCAAGCGGCTTTCTTGTACATTTTTTCCTGGGTTGTACTAATCTGTGTCGATTGGCTTACAACTTAATGGTGGAGAGAAAAGAAGGCAAGTACATATCAGCGAGCCACAAGAACCAGCAAACATACCACATGTGCTTCAGAGCAGGTCATCCACCTGAAGCTAAGCATGTTCAGGCCCGGCCAGTCCTTGACTGGGAGACCATCTAGCCAAGCTTGGGTGGCTGCTGGAAGAGGTGCTGGTGAGGCCAGCTGGGGTGCAGTTACCCTATGGTCTGAATTGGGATTCCAATGACGCAGTGACCGGGACGCTGTGGTGTAAAAATGGCGCCGTCCTTCAGATAAGACATAAACCTCAGGTCCTGACTCTCTGTGGTCATCAAAGATCCTTGCATTCTTCATAAAGAGCAGGGTGTTGTCCAGGTTAGTCATTCTGGCCCTCTAATCATCCCCCGTCTCTAATTGGTTAATTATCTCACACCACTTCACAATCCAATAGGTACTGTGTGGTGAGCGTACTGGTGCAAAAATGGCTACCATCACATCATCCAGGTGAATGCTGCACATTAGTGGTTTCTGTGGCTCCTTACTCACTGAAGTGATTTGAGTAGTGAGAAAAGTGCTATATAAATGTAAATATCTTTTTAAATGAATTTATATCCTGGAAAAGGATGGACACCGTAGGTCTAGGAATTAGATTACAGCTTCAGAAAGGAATGCAGAAGTACTTTAAAGATCAAGTTATCAGTTAAACAAATTTGTGCAACGTTGTATGTCCCGAAACTCCATGTCTCCATTTTAACATAAATATGGCTTGTCTAATGGACCAAGGAAGACAAGGAAAAAACGACAACAGAAGGGTGACTTCAGAGACATGATATCATCTGATTTGATGTCAGAAAACGTTACCTATGAATAACGTCAATCACTAAACCAAAAGCCACCCAGGACAACATCACCCCTTGACAATTCTCACTTTTAATACATTTTTCTAATACTGTTTAGATTCACACGGTGGCGCAGTGGGTAGCACTGCTGCCTCGCAGTTAGGAGACCCGGGTTCGCTTCCCGGGTCCTCCCTGCATTGAGTTTGCATGTTCTCCCTGTGTCTGTGTGGGTTTCCTCCGGGTGCTCCAGTTTCCTCCCACAGTCCAAAGACATGCAGGTTAGGTGCATTGGTGATTCTAAATTGTCCCTAGTGTGTGCTTGGTGTGTGTATTTGTGTGTGCCCTGTGGTGGGCTAGCGCCCTGCCCGGGGTTTGTTTCCTGCCTTGTGCCCTGTGTTGGCTGGGATTGGCTCCAGCAGACCCCCATGACCCTGTAGTTAGGATATAGCGGGTTAAATAATGGATGGATGAATGTTTAGATTCAGACTATCCTTCTATTTGGTGTTGTTATTCCTTAATAAATACCACATTTCTTTTTATATTTTCTGCATATTAATATTTTTTATATGTTTTATCTAGAGTGATTGAAATAAGAAAAGGGTACCAAGTGTGTGTGAGTTTGCCACTTTTTTATTCACAGGATTTATCAGGGTTTTTGAGGTCGTTAGTCAAAAATAATTAAAACTGCAGTAAAGCATGCCAGGGTTTGGTTAGCAAGTAGCATATAGCCAAAAGAGTTCTGCTTTTATGTGTCGCAACGACACCTGCATGTTTGTTAGAGCTGGTGATACTGAATCCCTATATAGACAATCTTATGCAGAACATTGCGGAGTGACTGGCAACTACAGATTTTATTGAGACTTTCTCTGAATAGGATCTCAATTTGTATGCACGTGTAGCTGTGTCCTGTGTAGAATATTGTGCAGTGACTGGCACCACTCGAGACTATGTCTTGATAGGACCATTATGTGTACGTTTGTATATCTGAGTGTGTGTGTTAATCTTCAAGAGCGAGAGTAGGTGAAGCCAATAATTGGTCCTGGTAAATCTCACAAATTTCACGATAATACATTTTCTCAACCACTCTTTTATACCTTGGCCTTGTCATCCTGGAATATAATTGTGCCATTAGTGAAGAAAAAAAATCCATCAATGACATAACCTGGTCACTGAGTAGATTCAAGTACTCAAATGACTTCATTGTATTGCTGTATAACTTTGCTGAGCCTTGACCAGACCAAGTGAAGCAAGCACAGATCATAAAACTGCCTCCAGAGTCTTGTACACTGGGCACTATGCATTATGGGTCCATCGCTTTGTACGCTTCACTTCTTACCGTGATGTGACCATCGCTCTAGAAGAGGGCTGATCTGGACTCAGTAGGCCACATCAGCTTTTCCATTGGTCCATAGTCTAATCTTTAAGCACCCTAGCAAACTGAAGTCATTTCTTTCCAATTAGACGCACTAACAACTGGCTTTCTTGTGGCCACACTGTTGTTTAGTCTCAATTCTGCAAGTTCTTGTCTCATTGTGCATGTGACATGAGATCAAATCCATCCATCCATCCATTGTCCAACCCGCTGAATCAAATGCACAATGGAAATGCTCTTAGCTTAAGTAATAAACATAGCCATGAGTACTAAGTATTTCAGTGATTTCTGATCACGATTATTCAAGATTTTCTTCCGACCACATTTCTTCCTCAAAGTTGACGGTTCACCACTATCTGCCCAGGTTTTAATAATGCATTGGACTTTTCTTAACTCAGTTCCATTAATTTCAGCAATCTCCTTAGTTGTTTGCTTTGCTTGATGCAGGCCAATACTTTTCCCCTCCTGAAGCACAGTAGCATCTTTTCTACGACCACGGGAAACATCTTCAGACATGGTTATTTAAGAAATGAGACACTTCACACTGCATTAGTTAAAGTTATAGGAATTAGTGCCAGCTGAAACATATTCATCACTTTGGTAATGATCCAGTCATTGGCGCTTAGGTATTTGCTTATTTAAATTCATTTAGTGACTTCTTTTCTGGACAATGTACTGTATAAGCTATTCAATTGCACATGGGACCCAAATTTTTGACATATCTACCTTTTTTAACTCTTCTTCTATATACACAGCATACACTTGATTTAGTGGATAAATATACAGAATAATGAAAACCAATGACAAGGGAAAGAACCAAATGTCACGGAGAGCCTTCCTTTAGGTCATGGCTGTTTTCAGCAGGTTGTACTCAGTTGCAGTTCTAGAGGTCCACAGTGGCTGCTGCAGGTTTTCACTTTAAACAGTTTATTATTTACTAATAAAGGAATATTTCTAGGGGGCTTTGTTTTAGTTAACTTTCTTGTTACAATTCAGAACGCTCAATTGCCTATTTTTGTTTTAAACTGCTGCATCTGAGCATTCATTGTTGCCTCTTTTCAGAAACATCCATTAGGAAATCATGAGGTGCAAATGACAAAGGAACCCCAAGCTCTCCAGCTACCCTGCTTCCATTTAAACATATGTACATGCATCATGAAGCTACTGAAGCCGAGAGGGGATGTGCAATATCGTTATTTTTTTTAAAATTGTTTCAACGAGATTCCATAGTTATAAGATGCTGTAATTTATGATAGCAAGCCTGCCAGGAGCAAAGGTTAAGTTTCGTTTTCTCAAGATCATGATAAAATTATTCTGCTATCTCAAGAAAACGGGAAGGAACACAAAAACATGTATCATTTCTCAGAAAATGAAAAACATACAGTTTTTGTCTTAGAAGAATGAAAGCACTAACAAGCCATATAACATAAGTTTCATTATCTGTCTTGCCTGGCTTCTAATTAAGAAAGTGGTTGGAATGAAAACCTGCTGTCACTACAGACCTCCTGGATCGTAATTGAGCACCCCTGCCCTATGCAGTGCCAGGCCGTCAGCCAAGTAATTACCTGTTCCCTTTATAGATGGCAACCGTCACTCAGGTCTCCCCCGATGTCTTCATACAGCCTCTTGGATTCGGCTCGGTTATTAGCATTTTCATTTGCTGAGGATCAGGTAGTAAGAGTTCTGCTTGGCATTTAATGAAAATTCACATCAGCTCCCCAATAACCAACAATCCAACGATTCTCAGGTAAATAAAAGCAGGGCCAGTTATTCACTCTGGAAGCGTAATTTTGGAATGCAGCAGTAACATTTAATTAATAAGGAGGCCTTAGTGTCATCAGGACAAGGCAAGAAAAACCCTTTAATACTGTCTACTGTATGACAAATATTGTTTAAAACCTTCCAAGATATACTTTTTTCCAGAAGTTACACTAGAAGCTAATACCACTAATATAGAATTGTTTTAATTGTTAACACTTAGATCCTTAACTGTACAGTACACATAGCCATCCACTCAAACATTTCATAATGCAATAGTTTACCAGCAAGTTCAAAGCAGATAAATAGTCTCGCCCAATGCGTACACATCAGTTAGGCACTTGAGTGTCAGAAAACACCAGGGACAGCACTCTTGCAGAACAGCAGCAGTTACAATCAGCAAAATCGATCACAAGTTAGAGGGTAAGGACAAAAAGTTATCCTTACATTTAGGTTCAAAAGAATGGACACACATTCTTAATTAAAAAGAGAAAAGGAAAGCAGCAACTTGGCGCACTTTGTGGTCCTGGCTGTTCTAAAGAACAAAGACGAATGCCAGTCCACAGATGGACATTAGTGAGTTCTCACTAAGATATCCTCAAGTGTGAGTTGCTTGGGTACTCAGGCTTGACCTTTCCAACCAGCCCTCATGGATATCTACAGGGATGAAGACAGAAACAGTGAGAGGCACAGGTGACGGCACTTGGGCAAACAGTGGACAGTGTTAGCCTGGCAGTGTGATGCTCTTAGACTCCATTTGTTTCCGCTGCTCTTGTCATTTTCTTTGGATTGTGTAGGACACCGTATTCACTGACACTTTGATTTTTGTTTTGCAGTTTTTCTAAATGAAAGGCCTACACTTTTAAGGGAAACTATGCTCTGTCTCATTTCATTTGTTAATTGCAGTTTTCGTTTCGTTTAAGTAATCAGCAGTGTTTGGGACACCTGTACAAACTGTTTGCTTCAAATTGCAAGGCTTAATGTACTTTCATTTCTGCAAAATATCTGTTGTAACCTATTAGTTGTATCTTGAAGAAGGCCCACATTTGATATATTCTATTTCTTTTTTTCCATTTTGCTAGCCTAAACTTTGAATTTAAACCTCTGGATTTTAAAGCTTACCTTTTTAGCATTTTAGGTAATTCATTGCATTTCAACTGATTAAATATGAAGAAGAACTGGAAAAATTAAGGTGTTCTAAAACTTTTGACTTGTAGTGTAAAATAAACTCTGATGCTTAAGTAGAATAGCTGGCAAAATGTCATAATGGGGAGCCCTGCCACACTTACCTTTGAGTTTGCATGTTCTCCTTGTGCTACTTCTGGGTTTTCACACAATGTTTAAAGACTGGTGCCCAAGTCATTTGGCATTCTTTTATTACCTAGTTTTAATGTGGTAAACTGCCATTTTCATATTAGGCAAGTTATGGCTTTGAATCTATCATGCTCAATAAAGAATGTGGCAACGGATTTATGGGCAGTCAAGAAAATTAAATGGCTTATAAATACCCTGCCTAAAAGAAACATTGTAAGAAGTAGAGTGTGATGGGAGGTTGGCGCAGGGAAATTTACAACCGATGTTCAATGAACGAATAAACACATTACAAAATACATTATAATGATGAAATGTATTGCACAGGATATGTAATTAATGATGGTAATCAATATTCATCCAATATTCATTTTATGTTTTGAAAAAAAACATCATGAAGGCGTTGTCCATTTCTCCATACACATTCTGACTGCCTGTTGTGGAAATTTTGCATTGCTCAACGTAACATGTCAACAGGAATGCCAGCGATTTCCTCTTTACACCTCCTTTATAGTTCAGCAATGGTTGCAGTATGTATGCGGTACACTTGGCTTTTAAGATGTCCCCACAGAAAAAAATCACAAACAGTGAGATCTGGGGATCTTGGAGGCCATGGAAGGTCACAGTTGTGTGAAATGATGCTCCTTCCAAATAATTGCTGAATAGCTGCCATCAGTTTTGGGCAGTATGCAAAGTGGCTCCGTCCTGTTGAAATCATATGTTTCTGCCAAGTTACGCACCCATGTTGTAATCGCATGAGCAGACAGGACACGACCGTGACATCCTACCTGGTAATGACGGAGAAATTCCCTTTACGCAGCAGTCACACTATCACCATTCTTATAAAAGCCTTCCACAGTGAACGCTCGTTGCGCACCACTCTACTGTTCAATTATAACTAATGGCCAGAGGTTCTCAACAAGGTTGCATTGGTCCCAAATAACTAATGACGCCCCAGGGTCCCCAACACCTAGTTCCAAAATTTCCAGTTTCCCTGCGCCACCCTGCATACATTACAAAAGTGATGCCCTACATGACAGAAAGCTGACCTGAGTGTTACTTTTCTTTTTTAATACTTTAGACTTCTTAAATAAACTAACTCACCCACTGACACCCACCAATATAAACAGTGTATAGTAAGTTTTGGCTTTTTCAGATTATTATTCATCAGTTATTAGAACCCTCTTACTTCAACTCAGGATCATGGAAGACCAGCACCAATTCCATAGCATCAATTGGAAAGCAGCAACTAACATGGAAAATATGCCAGTCCATTTGCCAATCAACCTAACCCACACATCTTTGGGATGAGAAGAGAAAACTGGTCCACAAGGAGAAAAACTACATGGGCACATGGAGAACACACAAACTCAGTACAGGTAGTGATCAGGCCAGGTTATGAATGCAGACCTCTGGAGCTGTGGCACAGTTCTTCTGACCAATGAGATATGCTCACCCAGCCAAAGCTTTCTCAGTGCTGTGGTTGATTCTCAGGGCAGCAGGGCAGAGAGGAGAGATGTCAAGAAGAGGTGGTGGTTATTTACATTGGGAGGGATCAAAATTATGGACATACCTCACTGAATTCTATTAACTATTTGACAAGTATTATTGTTCTACCCACAAATTCAATAATGTAAGCACAAAGCAGCTCCGAAGTGGGAGGCAGCAAGGATAAGGCTATCTCAAAGCTCAAACATAGCATGTGTTGAGAGAACAGAAGAATGAACGTCATGTAGTCAAGAACGCAAACAGATGACAAGTGTACAACAGGTATGAAATGTAATGTAACCCAAAGTTCCCATGAGGACGAGTAGTGGAAGGCTAGTTCAGCTGAAGTGTAGCAGATATGGTCTATCATGTCTTTTTAGCCAGCATTTGATGTGCATCTACTGGAGATGGAATTCAGAGTTTGGTCTACTTATGTCTATCCAAGCTAAAGGCCACCTCAGAAGAAAACCACTCATCTCCCTATAAACAACAAGATTGTTCATATATGCCTCCTGGTGTCAAGCTCGGAGAATAACAAAGACAGAGGTAGAAGACAATATGGGATTCAAATATCTGTCTGCTTCATTGACTCTTCCACTGACCTGGGAGAAGGCCTGTGACTCCCAGTTTGGGTCATGAACTTCACCATCATTTGTTACTCCCATGCCTTTGCTCTTAAAAAAAAATCAGCAGCAACAAGATGTTATCAGTAATGACCCAAGGATTATGGAAGTTCAGGGAACACTTTCAACAGACACCTGTGCTGTCTTAAAATATCAGCATCTGCAACTTCTCATTAAACAAGAGAAAGCCGACTTGAGAACCAAATTCTTTCAAATTATTTAACAGCCTTGATTACTGTTTCGAAAATCTTTCAAAGTGAAAGAGAAAAAAATGTCAGTTTTACACCAATCCAACCCCAATGCAGATTTGAGTAATAAGACATCACAAACTTTATGCATAAGTGCAGGTATTGGTGGTGCTTATGTATCGGGAAATCAATTAGTCCCATTAAAATTGTGAGTTAAAATTTCATTCCTATCATTACTAGTATCATTTTATCATTTTTAAATTCCAAAGTGGATGACCATAAAAAACACAACTGTGGCTCCCTTAACTTTAATCCTCTTTCCCGTGCCACTACAGTTAAAAGCTGCCCTAAAGATCAACAGAGTCAACACAATTCAACTCAACACTACACACACGTTTGCTTCATCCAGCATGTCATGCTCATCTTCATGCACGGGCAGTCTACTTCTCAAAGATTACGCCACCAGTTGCACAGATTTAAAGCAATGCCCACAAACATTTCCTGAACTACTGGAACAGAGTGTTGAAAACTAAACAGTCTACAGTTGCATATCATTGAAGGAGCAGCAAGGCTCGTTTTTCATCTGGATATTATTATCTGTGATGTCACTGGCAGTGATATTAAAGTATTCACACTTTATACATGGAGTTTTAGAAGACAGCTGCAGCATTCCAGTGGGTCTATGCAGCTAATGCTTCAGAAAACAACAAGGCATGATGCCTACCGTGGCATGAAAAGCACAGAGAGATGTGCCAGCATTGCTTCAACATGCTATGAGGGACCTCTGTCATGATGGCCATACAGATATTCCTTCACCATGAACACCAATGAGTAAGGAATGCAGAAGCCAACAGGTGAAGAATTTTTTGGGTGCATGGCAGAAGTCACAAGCCTTCAGCATCGACTTCAAATATGGAGTAAAAGGTCACCTATGAAATCCATCAACATTTGGTCTTGACTACTGAGCTTGACCTACAAAGAAAGGATGGTGCACTCCAAGAACCTCAAGAGAGCGTTCCTTATTCTGAACTACTGATGATTTGAGGCTGGCACAAGCATCTGCAACTTAGGCTCTAGTTAGGCAGCCAAAAGGCTCTGGAGCCTTAAGCCCATCTCCTCCTCCTCCTTCTCCTCTTCCTCCTCCAGGATAACAATCTAAACGCTGTTAGGATTGTAACACAACATATTCAGTTGCAAGTTCTCATCCCAGTGTCTAAGCAGGACAAAGAGCTGCCTTGCAGCAGCCTTCACGCTTACAAGATCTCGCCCTTCGGGAATCTCTTGTGAGCTCAGCCACATGCTGGCTTTGGCAGCCACCAGCTCCCATTCGATAAAGTACCCTGCTGAGCTGTGCTCGAGCCAAGCCAGAGCCACCGTAGTGGCCCAAATCAAACCTTCTGGCTCCATGTCCTTCAAAGAACAACTGGGGGCATCCAGACTGTCCGCCTCTGAGCCTCGACCACTGTCCACCTGAGGTTCCACGTATAGCTGGTTCTGCTCTGGGGAGGAGAACCTGCGCAGGGTGATGGCAGGAGGTGACAGTTCATTCTCCGTCTTTAAAATTCTTGACTGGGTCTCGGCAAGGCTTCCAGAGAAATGACGTATCCTTCCAGCACCTTCATCAGGAAATTCTCTTCTTGAGGACTCGGTAAGGCCATCTGCATCTGCTTTGTTCTTGAAGGAGTTATCGTCCTGCTTGGAAGAGCTTGTGTGGGTGACATTTGTGCGATGAATGGCAAATGGGGAGGTCCACTTCAGTTTGTCCTGAGGGATGTTAATTGCTTCACAGAACGTATTGTTTAACATGAAATATCCTGATGCTGACTGCAAGGACACCTGAAAGATAAAATGCACAAGAGAGAGAGCTTGTTGACATGCACAGAGAGCTGATATCTTACGGTTTGGAATTAGATGAGGCAAATGCAACTATTACTACATTAGAAATCTTTAGGAGCAGGGGGTGACGAATATTTGCCAAATGACATTTCACATTGGCCTTACTGCAGCATACATCTCTTAAATAAGGCGGCCCTGGCAAGGTTCACTGGGACTTAACTACCATTTTGGTCAACTTGTGCTTTTGTGAGGAAGGAACTCACAGATTGTTAATTCTCTGTTAATTGTTAATTCTCATCACAAATGGTTCATAGACACAGACTGCTCAATCTGGGCAATCAAAATTCAGTTTAATTATCTTTTCATACTTCTGTGCTCCTTCTAATATGGAGTCAAGAATATCAGTTATATAGTAAGGGCATCTAGAACAACTTTAGTAATTTGAGGCAACAGCTGAGCAAAGGTGGAGATGGGATGACCGTAAATTCTTCACTAGCAAGGATGATCATTAGGTTTATCTCATGAGAACAGAAATGCAGAATACCAACCAGAGGTAAGTAGTCATTATTTTCATTCTCTCCATCACATGCGGCATCGCTAACTTTGCTGGGAGATTTGCTCATGAAGCCCCTTGCAGCCCGGCTCAATAGTCGTGTTCTGCTTAAACTCAGCCTGCAAAAACAAACAAGCAGGGAGAAAAGAAATGAAGTGCAATCAAAGCAGTTCAATGCCAACACTTTAGAAGACAGATTACTTTTGATGGTTAAAACAGAAAAATAACGGCAGAGAGACTAAGGTGCAGAGTTATGTGTGCTATGCTGACCAGGTTTGTCATTTCAGAAAATCTACTGTACGGTAGATTTTTGAGTTTAAGCTGGAATTTCAGCTTATCAAGACTGCACGGGAATGAAAAAGAAAATTTCAACAATCCCCAAAGGCTGTATAAATAAGCATTTAACACACAGGAAGTAACCGCTAGTGATGAACAAACCTCACAGATTTTGGTGAAATCACAGAAGTGAAGGGGAAGGAGGTGTTGTAAAGTGAGGTCTGTGGCTGATTGGCATCTTTTTAAATAAATAATTGACGCACTTGTGTCTTGGTAGGAGGGGCGTGGTAGCATGGTGAGAGCAGTTCCCGAGCACGATGTGGAAGAGGACAGCCCTACACTAAGTGCACAAGTGTAGGATCATCCGTGACCCTAATTGGCGTTGGGCGCTGCTAAGCGACACAGGTGTGCCACGTCCCCATTTTAAAAGGGGAAGTGCAAGAGAAGGAGGAATCGAAAAAGAAAACATGGAAGTGAAAAGGAGAAAGAAAGAAAGAAAGAAAGAAAGAAAGAAAGAAAGAAAGAAAGAAAGAAAGAAAGAAAGAAAGAAAGAAAGAAAGAAAGAAAGGGGGAGGCAGAAGGAGTCTTTGTGGGAGTGAACAAGCTGAGGACAGCAGGCTCGAGGGAGAGAAAGCAGGCAGCTGGGAAGTGAGCCCCGAAGAGGAGTGTATGGCCGACTGGAATGAAGGAGAAGCTACACTGAGGAGCGGTAGTGACTGGGAGTTTAGATGGCTCGCCTCAGAAGACTGGGGAGGCAGCAGGGCTTGAGGAGGCTTGGAAGGAAACCCTGGTGTGAGTGCCCTGGTCATTGGGGACCCAAGCCAAGGACCTGAGAGGACCCTTTTCATAGCCATGGGATGGCAGGGACCTGGACCAGAGGAAGGTCAGCTGCATCTGATGTTAGGGCGACTCTTCTGCTGCAAGGCCCATATGGGATAAGTACAGGAAACTCCAGTGAGAAAGAAAGCACTGGGCTTTTTAGTAAAGACGGTTTCCTACCAGTTGATTTTAACCTCATTTTTAATGAATTTATTTATTGTGATTTTAACCTTTAGATACACTTTTTAATGGATTATGTATTTATTATGGACATGGGAGTACTGCACTTTTTGAACATTTGTTTTGAATTGTTTTTAATAAAAGCACTGAACACTTTTGCACCGTCCCCTTGCTTCATGTGGTGTCCTCATTTGCACACCTCATGACTATCGACGGTGTTGGGTTCAAGAGGCACCCAAATGATAAAGGGGGCATGAAGCTGGACCCACACCATCACAGGAAGATCTGAAATAGTTTTGAGTGGATTATAATGGTGCATCAGTCCACTTTTGATTGTCCCTGAGGGCTAGAGAACCATCTGCAAACTATGTTGGACTGATCATTGTGGCCAAAAATGTGATGTGAGTTGTGAAGCAGCAGTACTAACCACTACACCATTGTGCCTCAAACAACAAAACACAAAGATGGAACAAATAGCTGGAACAAAATACAACAGACACCACAAACTAGAAATAAGTAAATAAAATAAAAATGGCGAGTTCAGCAGTAATCACTGTCCTTTATTTATTTTTCATTCTGTTATGGTATGTAAAATATGAGCTTCCTTTCTACTTGTCTCTTCTACCAAACCCATACTAGCAGATGGAGAGATGGGTTAATCACTATGGTGTGTTCAGCTGCAGTTTCTTTCTTTTTTTTTCCTTTTTCTATTCTTTTTTAGTACCTAAAATACACAACAGCAGACAGATGATCGTTGTTGCTATTTGTGAGGTTCAAAACATACGTGCTTCTTATCCCTCACTGTTGCATTCTATGCCTTGATCTTCCAGATGTGCATTCATTGGTTGTCAGCTCTCCTGCACACACACAGCCCACCCCTTTAGCTAAACAGAAAATCAAACAAGTGGCAGGGTATATCACATTAGGTGACTGCCTTCATGGGAGCACCGTGGACTGCCTCAGAGTCTGTAAGATTATGTAAATGAAAGCTACGACTAATAATCAATGGAAAAGTCGCATAATGTAACATAGGCTTTAGCTGCAGGATCTCAACAACCTAAGTTATTCATTTCTCCTACACACAATTGACAATTGACTATTGTAATACTTAATTGTCACAGGCCATTTGAATTGATTACCTGCAATCCTGAAGTTCATGGAAATCATGTCAGAAAGGATCAATACTAGAAACTAAACATAAAGCAATATTACCCCTTTTTGCTGTTATTTTATGGTTTAGGAATGCATTAAACATCAAATTTGTTTTAGTCTATATTTCTATTTTCATTTTGTATTGTATTTTTTGTAATGGGCAGCAACATTTCCTGTTCTTTGTTGCTACCACAGGACTCCTAGAAGTCATGATATGCAATATTACCAGGTTGTCACTATTTAAAATGGCAATGCCTTGCTTCCTGTTGTACAAATTTCAAACCGCAAATCCAAACAGTCTGCAAGTGCTAGATTCTTTGAAAGACTTTTCACAAGGATTTCTTGACTTTGAGTTTGGTTTTCATTTTGGTTTTAGTTGCAGTTTAAAATAGAGATCACTGAGCTCACAGAGTTCCAATCTTGCGACACACATTGACTGTACCAGGAAGGGGCAGCTTGGGCTGGCTTGTTCCATTGTTTAGAATGTCTTTTTTGTTTCCTACGTATCTTTACAGAGGCTTTGCACTTTTTTCTTCCATGAAGAAGAAAGAAAACACCTTGTTAATAGCAATAAATCCATCCATCCATCCATTATCCAACCCGCTGAATCCGAACACAGGGTCACGGGGGTCTGCTGGAGCCAATCCCAGCCAACACAGGGCACAAGGCAGGAAGCAATCCCGGGCAGGGTGCCAACCCACCGCAGGACACACACAAACACACCTACACACCAAGCACACACTACGGCCAATTTAGAATCGCCAATCCACCTAACCTGCATGTCTTTGGACTGTGTGAGGAAACCGGAGCTCCCGGAGGAAACCCACGCAGACACAGGGAGAACATGCAAACTCCATGCAGGGAGGACCCGGGAAGCAAACCCAGGTCCTCAGGTCTCCCAACTGCGAGGCAGCAGTGCTACCCACTGCGCCACCGTGCTGCCCTAGCAATAAATCTTTTATTATTACTATTTCACAAGGTCTCCTGAGTTTTATGATGAGGGGAGTGCTCCATTAAGGCTTGTTGTGAGATGCATGGTTAATTATGGTGCATGGTTAATTATGCATGCAAATTAGCCATGCGGTGCTGCCTGCTGGCTCTCAGGGATCGAGTCGTCTATCCTGCAGCAGTACTCGCTATAGTCAGCTAATGTACCACTCAAATGAAAATACTGCAAGTTGTTTTTAAATGCATGTGGGATGGAAATCCAGCTAGCATACTGATTGAGGTGTGACATCACGCATTCCTGAACCAGATCAGCAATGATCTTACAGTAGGCATGCCGGAAAGTTTTGTGTGCGTCTGCTTCAGGTCTGTAATGTCATACCGGACTCACAAATCATCATGGGGTATAGGGAAAAAATATTTGTCTAAGCTGGCTACATGGAGAATTTCCAGGAAAATATTTGGCAAATGAGGTCACTGGCAACACAACATATTTGCTATGAAAAACAATCAGAAGAATTTCACCGATCAGCACTAGTAACCACACGTATCAGCCAATCAGAGTGAGAAAAACAACCTACACTGAATGTGATTGGTTCGAGGATTTTCACATCATTAGTAAATTATTATTAATTTCTGTTCTGCTTGATTCCTTCCAAGAAGCCATGACTAGATGTCTATTAAAGAAATCAGATTCAGATCAGAATGTTCTTAAGAATTACAGACTCATTTGTAATTTACTTCTTTCTAAACTTTTAGACAAAATGTAGCCATAAAATTAGATTTTTTCCTTATAACACAAAATACAGTATGACAAATTTCAGTCTGGCAGTGACCATTATACTGCTTTAGACTTAAGAAATAATCATTGATCATAGCATTCTACTACATAGTATTGAGAATTCCATTAGAATATATTAGGCTTGCTTTTAAAAGGCTTACTTCATAATTATCAGTTTGTTTTCCATATTGCGCTGAAATCTGATATTTGTTATTCCCTCCCTCCTGTCCACAGTTAGAAATGGTGCTATTGGGAGTCAGAGGTGGGAAAACTTCTCTTTTGTCTCTCTCTATGTATCCATCCATTTTTCTTCCAGACCAGCTTTTCTCCTGAGCAGGGTCATGGAGAAGCTGCAGCCTATCCCAGAAAGAATAGGGCACAAGGTAGGAACCATCCCTGGACAGAGCAGCAGTCCATCACAGATTGAACACACACACACACACTAGGGTTAATTTATTATCGTCAAATCCACCTAAGCTGTATGTCCTTTGGATTGTGGAAGGTAACCAGAGCACCTGAAGAAAAGCCATACACACACTGAAAGGACATGGAAACTCAGCACAGGGAGGACCCTGGCTGTGAACCCCAGCCTTCTTCTTGTGTGATAGTAGCGCTTCCACTGTGCCACTGCGCCGCTCGTATCTATATGTAATTTAAAAACACAATATTAACTTTCATTTGCATGTTGTTGAAACTCAAGAGAATTTATCATTTAAGCCTAACAATTCTCATTTAACTGCATCAGTAATTAACTGCTTTATTGTTGTAAAATACTGGAGGAGTGAAAATTATTTGCTTTAGTTCAGAAAAAAATGGAAGTTCTTTTAGTGTGTGGCATTTCTATGAATAGAGCAATACTAAATAAAAATTAAGGTCTTGAATTTTATTGTAGCTGAAAGCTTCGAAATATAGGTGTCTTCTTTGATACATTTTTAGCTTTTAGTTGTCACCACTTCTAAATCCTGCTTTTGTAGTTTACAAATTCTGAAAAACCTTGATTGAAGCCCATGTCACATTACGCGACTTTTTGTCAAGGGGTGTGTAAGATATGCCAACTGCAGTCACTTATCTCATCGCCGCACCATGTCAGATTACCCAACTGTAAATCACAGCCCATGAGACATTAAGCCAATGTCACATTACACGACTTTTTGTTGTTGGGTGTGTTAGATTTGCTGACCGCAGTCGCTGGTCTTGACACTACGCTATGTCAAATTACACAACTGTAAATCACGTTTGCAAACTCAGCGTCGATCTTCCACTGCAGTTTTGTCAGCCAATAGCTTACCCCATGATGGAGCCAGGAGCTGTATGAAGGGTTAACAGCAATGGCAAGTTCAGCAGTAATGACTGTCCTTAATTTATTTTTTTTTCATTCTGTTATGGTATACCAGGTCCACAGAACCATACTAGCTGATGGAGAGAAGGGTTAATCACTATGGTGTGTTCAGCTGCAGTCTCTTTCTTTTTTTTTTTCTTTTTTCTATTATTTTTTAGTACATAGGGGGCTCTGCCCCCTGCTCGCTTTGCCCGCCAAACCCCGAGTTTGGTTAACCGAATATACAATTTAAAGAGATTGTTATTTTCATGGGAATTGTTACAAATTCATTATTTTCACTTTTACTTTAAAACTTCAGTAAAAACAATATTTGGAATTCACCTTTGTTCAAGATCGCATTGAATTTTGATTCCATGTTTGGACTTACATTGCGACAACACAACATATAACTGCCCGTGAGTGAATATCGTTTCTTTCTGTCTAATAAATAAACCAACTTTTTTCAAATGTTTGTCCCTGTGACTTGTTAATTGTCATAGCAAAAGCTCTTCTAATGGGAAACTGTAAACGTTTTAATACGAATGGCATATCAAGATCTCCTTTGGTGTCTAATGTTATTCACGAAATATGTACTACATTACCTTTCTTGTCGCCTGTTAAAATAAAGTTCTACTTTGTCTTTTATTCTTTGTCTTTTAGTTCTGACCTGCGAGGTTTTCAATACCACTTGGTGTGGGCTGATTATTACTTTCCTTATTTTCAGAATTTGCACATAGATTATTATTGTTCTTTTTTGCATTCTTTTCTCTCCATTGCTTTTGGGTCACTTTTCGACTTGCTGCTCTTTCTTCTTCGTTTAGTCGTTGATGTGTCATCTAGAACGTATAAAATTATTGTCCTGATAAAATTTATAAGAGCTGAGAGTGCAGGAAGTGTGTCTGGCAAAAGCATTCACACAACTGAGGTTAGATGACTGTGGTCTTATTTGAAAATGGTTGTAAGTAGGACGTGACTTGAAAGAATCTCATGTTATTGTCCTGATAAAATTTATAAGAGCTGAGAGTGCAGGAAGTGTGTCTGGCAAAAGCATTCACACAACTGAGAGGTTAGATGACTGTGGTCTTATTTGAAAATGGTTGTAAGTAGGACGTGACTTGAAAGAATCTCATGTTAAAAGTTTCCATCTCACAGGACTTCATTCCAAAAAGTCTCTTCAAAAAGTCACGTCTCGTCCCAAGATTTTTTTATTATAATTAAGAGAAATAAAACACACAACAGCAAACAGATGATTGTTGTTGCTATTTGTGAGGTTCAAAACATACGTGTTTCTTATCCCTCACTGTTGCATTCTATGCCTGGATCTTCCGGATGTGCATTCATTGGTTGTCAGCTCTCCTGCACACACACAGCCCAGCCCTCTGGCTAAACAGAAAATCAAACAAGTGGCAGGGTATATCACATTAGGTGACTGCCTTCATGGGACTACCATGGACTGCCTCAGAGTCTGTAAGATTATATAAATGAAAACTACGACTGAAAATCAATGGAAAAGTTGCATAGTGTAACATAGTCTTAAGCTGCAGGATCTCAAAAACTTAAGCTATTCATTTCTCCTACACACAATTGACAATTGACTATTGTAATACTTAATTGTCACAGGCTGTTTGCATTGATTACCTACAATCCTGAAGTTCATTGAAATCATGTCAGAAAGGATCAATACTAGAAACTAAACATAAAGCAATATTACCCCTTTTTACTGTTATTTTATGGTTTAGGAATGCATTAAACATCAAATTTGTTTTAGTCTATGTTTCTATTTTCATTTGTATTGCAATTTTGGTAATGGTCAGAAACATTTCCTGTTTTTTGTTGCTACCACAGGACTCCTGGAAGTCATGATGTGCAATATTATCGGGATGTCACTATTTAATACGGCAATGCCTTGCTTCCTGTTGTACAAATTTGGAAACCGCAAATCCAAACAATCTGCAAGTGCTAGATTCTTTGAAAGACTTAGTTTAAAAAAAACTTTTCACAAAGATTTCTTGACTTTGAGTTTGGTTTTCATTTTGGTTTTAGCTGCAGTTTCTTCCTTATTTGGTTTTATCCCCAGCCTATTTATGGTTTACAATTTCATTACCTGGTGCTTTTCTTAACCCTGTAGTCTGCCACATTCACAAAACACAGTTATTAAATGGCTTCACTGGCTTCCAATTAAATTTATTTCATTATCTCACATTTGTTTTTAAACTTTGCAGCTATATCTTTAGTTGGGGAGCATGCACTGGTACGGTGCATTGCCACACCCACCACACAATGAAACAGCTCGGGATCCTGGTTAGCAACACCCCAGGCAGACACGCGGTCCAATGCAACTATCCAGACATTACCATCTATCTGCCACAGCCAGGTGTTACGTGGGAGTCCCCTTGGCTTGGTCCAGCCACTCGGGCCCTCCAAAATGAGGATCCTGCGAGCTAGATCACCCTCGAGGATTTGCGCCACATGGCCGTAGTGCTGTAACTGATGTTCCCTCACAATGCAGGTAATGTGCCTCATTTGGGACTCCGTGAGCAACTGCTCATTCAACACAAAGTCAAAGTCAAACCAGCGGTACTGAAGGATTCTCCGAAGAGACACAGTACTGAAGGAGTCCAGTCTTCATCTCAGGTCACTGGATAGCATCCATGTCTTGCAACCACATGGCAACCAGAAGTCTAAAGACTTGGACCTTCATCCTTTTCAAGAGATATCAGGAGCACCACACACCCCTTTCCAGCAACTTCAAGACCACCTATACTATCCTGATTCGTCTTCTGACTTCATAGAAAGAGTCACCAGAGAGCTATTTCTTGGTCTCTAAAAATGTTTTAAACATCCTCATTGGGATTTTACAGGCCCAGGAATTCATGGGTTAAGTTTACTTTATTTTCAAAGCATTAGTAACAATGCTTGATATTAAATGATTTTCCCACAGCACCATGCTGTTTCTCATGTGGGCACCACCATTTTGGGACCTTCTTGTTGGCAGTTGCTATGCCATTGCTAGGCAAGTCACATGACCACACAGAGTCGAAGGTATGAAGGTCAGCATTATGCATTTCCTTTTTGTCCAAGTTTGTGGAAACAACAATGAAAAAGGCAGCAATGTAATTATCATTTTGATCTGATTTTTGGCAATAAATTCTTTTCTTAATTGACTATGACTTTTGTCTTACATTTTGGCTCTGGTTACAGAGTTAATTTACCTTCTGCTATATTCTTTGAATTCCAAGTTTGGTTTTACATTATGCTTTTAGATTAGATTATTCATTTTAGGCTGTTAACAATCCCATGACCCAACCGCAGATTCCATTCTTATGTAAGTTCTGCTGCCACCCAGCAAATCCAGTTCAGTTTACATTTTGGCTTAATTCCTACTTCAAGTAAGGTTGGAAATGGTTTATTCCTTTAGCATTACAGAATGTATTAATGCCTATGCTTCAGCACACATTTTGCTGCCCTTCCTGAAACTCCATGGGTAAACAAAACTAGGGTAGGAGTTTATATATTTGGTATTTTACATGGTGTACCACAAGGATCTGTTCTGTGCCCACTGCTCTTTTCTATCTACAGTATATGCTTCCATTAGGTCAGATTATCTCAAAGCACAAGGTGAGCTACCACAGCTATGCAAAGCTACCAAAGCTATATTTATCGATAGTGCCTGGTGACCATGATGCTCTTCTCTCTCTGATCCAATGTCTTAGCAATACTTTCGAATGGATGAGCAGTAACTTTCTCAAACTAAATAAAGGGAAAACAAAAATCTTAGTTATTGGCAAAAATGGACATATAGAGCCTGATGACCCCAACTCTCTTGTTTCACTGACCCAATGTCTTACTTGTGTTTCTGAGTGGATGAGCAGTAACTTTCTCAAACTAAATAAGGAGAATTCGGAAATCTTAGGGATTGGCAAAAATGGGTATAGTGAGGGTATTAGAAATAAACTTGATCCATCCATCCATCCATCCATCCATCCATCCATCCATCCATCCATCCATCCATCCATCCATTATCCAACCCGCTATATCCTAACTACTTTAGAATTAAAAGTCAAGTCGGGGGTAAAGAATTTAGGGGTAACTATTCACTCTGACTTAAATTTTAAATCACATATTAATCAGATTACTAGGGCTGCATTTTCACTTAAGGAATATAGCAAAAGTTAGACCTCTTATAACTTAACAAGATGCTCAACAATTAGTTTGTGCTTTTGTTTTTAGTCAACTAGATTACTGTAATTCACTCCTTACAGGACAACTTAAGAAAGACATCAATAGGTTACAGTTAGTGCAGAATGAAGCAACAAGAATCTTAACTAGGAAAAGACAATCTGAGCACATCACACCATTTTTAGCATTGTTATATTGGTTACCCATGTCATTTATAATTTACTTTAATTACTACTGATGGCTTACCAAGCCTTAAATAATCTCACCCTGTGCTATATTTTGTAATGTCTGTCCCCTTACACTTCAAGTTGTTACCTCAGATCTTCAAGTGAAGGTCTGCTTAAAATTCGAAGAATCAATCTGAAAAGAAGTGGTGAGGCGGCCTTTTGCTGTTAGGTACCTAAATTTAGAATGCGTTACAAACAGAAATTTGCCAGCTAATACTGTAAAGCAATTTTAAAAAACTGCTAAAAACTCATTATTTTGAAATGTCTTTTTCATCGCTACTTTATAGTTGTATTCCTATTAGTCTACAGTATATGGGCATTGAATTATCATTTTCCTCTGGGTTCTGCAATTTCATACTAATCTCTACTTTTATCTGCTGTCTCTTCTGGTTCTTCTATGGAGGTGATGTGCACCTGATCAAGGTACCATGCTGCCTCTGCTTTTATGTATTGCATGGCGAGTGTCCCAGATGTCCACATGGCTATCATCATCAAATTCTTCCACATGAAGCCTGAAAACCATGAGGACTGATTTAGAACATCTACAGTATGTTAGGTTGAATCTCAGTGGCGGCTGGGTGGTCGTTTGGCCTTGGAACTCCAGCAGATTTTTTTTTTTTCTTCTCCAACCTAACTGGAGTTTTTTTTTTTTTTTTTTTTTTTGTCCTCCAGACCACCAGACCGCACCTTTTTCTTTGTTACATACTGTATAATATTTTTGCCTAATCTTGTTTATGTTTTATACTAACTTCCTTTTATTTCATTTTGTAAAGCACTTTGAGCTACATTGTATGTATGAAAATGTACTATATAAATAAATGTTTTTGTTGTTGTTGTTAGGCCTTCAGTTAGATGACACCCAAATTCAACAATGATCTACCCACCAATATTAAAGAAGCCCATCAATCTCTTCATTTAAAATCAAGACTGAAGACCCATATTTTAATATCGTATAATCTTGTTGATGTTACTGCTGAGGTTGGTTTTATATTGCTGTTTTATATTCCTTTTTAACTATGTGCAGCTTTGTCTTCTGTATGCTCCAAATTTGTAAACAGAACACTGTGCGAAAAGGCACTGAAGAAAGAATAAAGACCAGGATAATTCATGAGGGTGAGGGCTGAGACGTGGTCAGGGACATAACAAAAGTCAAATTACCAAAGAGCCATCAGAATGCCAATCACCAAACCCAATACATGAGAACAATAATCAAAGCGAGAAAAGTACAGGCAAGCTCCTGACTCCTGGCTTAGAAAATTAAGCCTGCTCTCCCTCCATTTTACATAGGTTAACCATGAAGATATAATACATCACATGACTTGAATATTACATGACTGGCAACAGGCCTATTAACAGTATGCAATATGGCTACTGCCATGAAAACCAAGCATGGTGATATCACAAAAGCCAACCACAAAAATATAACCAACAATAAAACTGCCATTAACACAAAAATATGAAATGCGATCAATTTCAGACTGTGATTCATGACATTGGGTATTCGTGGTGGTGTCTGGATTGGTATCTTGTAGTGGACACATCATATACTGTATCATATGGTAGACCAGTTTCCAGAAGAATTCTATCCAAATTAAATTATCTTCTTTTGCCAATGGATTGATTATTTTTATAAAGTGGCTGACCTGCCATTTTAAGTATTTGGATTTACAACATTTATTTCTATAGCACGTTTTCATACAAATGATGTAGCTCAAAGTGTTTTACAAGATGAAGAAAGAAAAAAGAAAAAATATAAAAATAAAATTAGGCAATACTAGTTAACAAAGAATAAAGTAAGGTCCAATGGCCAGGGAGGACAGAAAAAAACAAAAACATTCTCCAGAGGGCTGGAGAAAAAACAAAATCTGCAGGGGTTCTGAGGCCACGAGACCACCCAGCCCCCTCTAGGCATTCTACATAACACAAATGATCTCAATCTGTCCTCTGGCCTTCAATTTATCAATGTAGGGACATCACGGTGCTCTGATCAGGTGGTGGTGGTGGCGCAGATTGCCACCACAGAAAACCAGAAAAAGAACAGCAGAGAAAGTAGGGGTTAGTACAGATATTGGAGCCACCAGGAATGATAATGATAATTAAATGCATAAACAGAATATCAGGATTAAACTAAAATGAAGCTATGAGAAAGTCATGTTAAAATAATGGGGTTTTATCAGTTTTTTAAAGTGTTCCACCATATTAGCCTGGCAAATTTCTATCGGTAAACTATTCCAGATTTTAGGTGCCTAGCAGCAGAAGGCTGCCTCACCACTTCTTTTAAGTTTAGTTCTTGGAAATATAAGCAGACACTCATTTGAAGACCTAAGGTTACGATTTGGAGTGTAAGGTGAGAGGCATTCCGAAATATAGGACGGAGCAGGATTATTTAAGGCTTTGTAAGCCATTAGCAGTATTTTAAAGTCAGTTCTGAATGACACAGGTAACCAGTGTAGTGACATCAGAACTGGAGATATGTGCTCGGATTTTCTTTTCCTAGTTAATATTCTAGTAGCTGCATGTTGCACTCGTTGCAATCGATTGATGTCTTGCTTAGGTAGTCCTGAGAGGAGTGCGTTACAGTAGTCTAGTCGAATAAAAGCAAAACCACAAACTAATTTTTTCAGTTATAAGGGATCTTACTTTTGCTATATTCCTTAAGTGAAAAAATGCTGTCCTAGTAATCTGATTAATATGTGATTTAAAATTTAGGTCAGAGTCAATAATTACCCCTAAATTCTTTACCTCTGTCTTGACTTATAAGCCTAATGGATCAAGTTTACTTCTATCACACTTATTAAATCCATTTTTGCCAATCACTAAAATTTCTGTTTTCTCCTTAATTAGTTTGAGAAAATTACTACTCATTCATCCAGAAACACAAGTAAGACATTGGGTTGGTGAACCAAGAGAGTCGGGGTCATCAGGCGCCATTGATAAATACAGTTGTGTGTTTTATTTAAACCCACTCTGTATATATGTACATGTACATATCAATATATTTCCAGTTTTTGAATAATTGTTTTGCTTAAAAAGGTTTAATATTTTGCATTATATGTTGGATTTTATGTCATACTATATTTGAAATTGTTATGTAGAGCGCTGGACTAGTAAGTGGAAGTGTACTTAATAAGAAAAATTCAAAGCTGAACTTGAAATTTTGTATAAAGCAGACTGTGCTGTCCCATGCAGATAAAGCTCACCCATAGATGGCATGAGAGACCATATGCACTTCTGTCATGACCCAGCGTTGGAGAGACGGCTAGCAATGATCTCACCTGTTGACTGACTAACAAATGTAGTTTTACATTAAATGTCTTGTAGATTTGTATGGCTCCTTCAGAAATTTGCTTTTAAAAATCTGTTGAGTATACTTGCTTGAATCCCTGGTGCCTGCGGTGCAGAACTTTATTCCTTACATTGTACAGTTTGAGTGTTAAAGAATGAGTTTGGTATTTCTTCACAATCATGGTATATATTAAATTGTCATATAAGATTACATTCTCAGGTGATGGGTTGTTTTTTTAGTAAATTTTAAAAATACCTTGCCTGTTCTTGGAGCTTTCAGTGAGGCTTAAAGGTACACAAGTCCATAAGTATATTAAAAAGCCATTAAACTTACCGAATGCATCCACTTTGAAGCAGTAAAGATTTTAATTTAGGGAAACATGCCATTCACATTTATGAGGCATTTTTGTGGAAACGAAAGAAAACTAAAAATAATTATTTGATCACAGACTCTTGGTGCTAATTTTCTTGAGGTAAAAATGCATTTTCTGTTCACTTGTCTCCTCACAGCCACGGTTGTGGGTGGGGTTATTAAAAACACAACAAGCCCCTGGTGCAAACCTACATTCTTCTTATTATCCTAATTTTGATTCTGCAATACTTTTGTTCAGAAGTTATGTTCTGCCATGGCTTGTAACAACGGACAAATGTGCACTCAAATAATGTAATAGTGAATTGATGCTGCTAAAATGTCATGTGTGTGTGTGCGTGTGCATGTGTGTGTGCGTGTGTGTGTGTGTTCACCCAGTGATGGACTAGCACCCTGTCCAGGGTTTGTTCCTGCCTTGCGCTGGCACCAACTGCCATGTGCCCATGCCCTGGATATGCGAGTTAGGAAGACGGTTGGATTCTGATTATCATTACTGGTTATGTTGCCCAGTTTCAGCCAGTATATGTTTCTAAGGCAATGGGTCGCATTTATAGTGCCGTTGGTCAATCGCATGTATCAGAAGTACTATGTAATTAACTAATATTATACAGTACATTATATTATTAGTTCATTTGAGCTTCTTAATACTGAACATGCTACATATAATTGTTGATGAGTAAAATATTTCGGCCATTGATCAATTCCTGCTTTTCCTAGTGACTTTTATTTTGTTGATGGTCATTTCAAAACAAAATTTTACAGGGAAGTGTATTCTTTTAAATTAAATAAGTAATCAGCAGTGGTGGTGTGGGTGTGAAAGAGATTGCAGCAGAACTCTGTAATAAAGCGGCATTCTGTAATATTACAAAGGTGATTTAAAGTCAATTCATTCAAAGCTAAAAACTGCTAAAAATCTTGACTCTCCATTAGCATCAAAGCCAAAATCCAGCACTGCCTCAGTATGCAGTATGGTGAGTTTGAAGAAATGTCTACCAACAGCAGAAAGCAAAAGTTACTAATTACTTTTACTCACTCAAAAGCACAGTCATGGTCTCTCCTTATCACATTCTGAAAAACTGCATCTCCATTAGTTATAAAAAAATGGTGCTTCACTCTATTCAACTGTGGCTTGGCTTTCTTAGTTAGACTGCAGTGTTTACTGTTTCAATTTTTCTTTTCCTCTTTTTTTTCTTAAACTTCAAAAAGTACTTAACGCTGATTGTTGATCGGTACTATGAACCTAATGACAATATGCAGGTGGACAAGATTGTTAGCTTTTTCAAACATGTAAGACTATACACTGATAAACAATGTACTTCCATCAGTTGGTCTCAGATTTATTGTCACATATGGTGTACTCAGTAAAATAAAGAGCATGTATGGTCAAGTACATCACGCCGTCCCTGTCTAGCGGCCTGAATCTTGCTTTATTGATTATGTCAAAAGTCAGGCAGTGTGGTGTAGTGGTTAAGGCTTTAGCCCTCAAACCCTGAGGTTATGGATTCAAATCCCACCAGTGACTTAAGTCACTGCCTGTGCTCCAACTGGAAAGCCAAATGTATCATAAATGTCACAAGTCACTTTGGATGAAAGCCTCATCCAAATAAGAAAATCTGAAATACAACATCACAACAGGTAATGAGAAGCAAAACAGCTGAGTTTCCTTCTGAATATGTTACATTTCGTGTGAGTTTGTCAGTCAGTCATTCTCCAACCCGCTATATCCTAACACGGGGGTCTGCTGGAGCCAATCCCAGCCAACACAGGGTGCAAGGCAGGAACAAACCCCGGGCAGAGCGCCAGCCCACCGCAGGCACACCTACACACCAAGCAAACACTAGGAACAATTTAGGATCGCCAATGCGACTAACCGTCATGTCTTTGGGGAGAAACCGGAGCACCCAGAGACATGGGGAGAACATGCAAAATTCAAGCAGGGATGACCTGAGAAGCGAAACCAGGTCTCCTTACTGCGAGGCAGCAGCACTACCACTGCGCCACCGTGCCGTCCGTGTGTGAGCTTGCAATAGCGAAATTTACTAAAAACAGGTATTTGGGTTTGGGAGTTTCTTAAGAATTTGTAGAATGAAATTAAGGAAGATTGTACCTTAAGGGCAGGGCAATACATTTCTCATAAAAGGGTCCAGAAAATAAAATAAATAAAAGTAAAAGGGAAAAGTGTCTTTTGTAAATGCAACATGTCTAAATACAATCCAAAATGAGACAAAATTTGCTAAAGCCTGTGTGTGTGTGTGTGTGTGTGCGTGTGTGTCCTCACCCTGTGATTGACTGGCACCCCATCCAGGCATTGTTCCTGCCTTGTGCCCAATACTTGCTGGGGTAAGCTCCAGCTACCTCATGACCCTGCTCAGAATAAGCGGGGCAGGAAGATGGATGAATGGATGGTTGAATGGCTGACAGTCTGTTTATTTCTACATACTACATGCCTGCTCGATATTCTCCCAAACTGAAGCACATACATGTTTAATCAATCTAGCAGCAGTAGGCAATCTTTGCATAAAGAAATCACCTCCCTTACAGTGACAGAATAAAAGAGCTTGTAAGTGTAACTTTTTCAGTTATTATTGCCTGGTTGTCTACAGAACAGAGACATCTATTCTCATCTGGGCATCAGCAGTCAATAATGTTAACAATGGGTGCCTGGAGAGAACTTTCCGAGGTGAATCGATGCAGAGGAAGATGAACAGGGAAGCCGGTCACCCATTAAAGTGGCTGAATTTCACAGCAATGGTTGGCTTTGTGTTTTTACCTTCTTAACACAGCATGGATATGCTGTTTTGTAATATGTGTGTAATTTCAAGATACAGACCAATACTTGATCACATTTTAGCTTGAAAAATTGACATCATCTGTAAGTTTTAAAGCTTTTTTTCATTCACCTATGTTTACTCTTTAGCCCCATTCTAAGCTGCAAGAACAGACAAGGTATGCTTAAAATTTACAAAAAAACACTTCTCTTTACAATGTAGTTTTATGTGGCAAATTAACGTACCATAATTGTGAAGAAATATCTTTGACTTAAAAAATACCAAATTTATCCTTTAGATTTAATATTGTACTGTAGTCTTGTTTGGACTGTAAAGTACATTGTTTTGTTATTGCAAAGAAGATTCCATCTTCGGTAAGAGTATGAGATGCTCCACAGATAATTCCTTATGGACAGATTGAAGTGTCCTGATGTAGTCTATTTCATTTGTTGAATTATTTTGTTGTAACTGTAACTGTGCCTTTGTTATAAACCACAACTTTGTGTTTGATATTTGAAACAAAAAAAGCTACATTCACACTGCAGATCCATTTCCATTTATTCATTCGTATATGACAAGCGTGATATTTTAAGAGAACTATAGTTAGCAAAAAACATCATGGAATCAAAACTTTTCAGAAAGTACTTAACCTGTTCTCATAATAACTGTTATGCATCCAAACCGTCCACCTCACTCTGACCAGGCCTGACTCTGGTCCTTTGGGCCACTTGTTTCTATGCACAGAACACCAGCAGTAAAAAATACGCTCAAACCAACAGCTCTGATCTTTCATCTGCTATCACAAGCTTACAAATTCACACACTGAGAGACTTTGTGCCAGCAAAGCAGTGGGTCCAGACGGAGTATCGCCACGACTGCTGAAGGCCTGTGCATTGGAGCTGGGGAGTCCTCTACAGCGCATCTTCAACCTGAGCCTGGAACAGGGGAGAGTCCCAAGGCTTTGGAAAACATCTTGTATCACCCCAGTCCCAAAGGTATCACGTCCTGGTGAGCTGAATGACTTCCGGCCTGTCGCTCTGATGTCACATGTGATGAAGACCATGGAGTGGCTGCTGCTTCACCATCTGAGGCCACAGGTCCACCACGCCCTCAACTCTCTGCAGTAAGCATACCAGGAGAAGGTGGGAGTGGAGGATGCCATCATTATTTATATTCTACACCGATCCCTCTCCCACTTGGACAGAGGCAGTGGTGCTGTAAGAATTATGTTTCTGGACTTCTCTAGCACCTTCAACACCATCCAACCTTGGCTCCTTAGTGACAAGCTGACAGAGATGGGAGTAGATTCATTCCTGGTGGCTTGGATCGTGGACTATCTTGCAGACAGACCTCAGATAGATAGATAGATAGATAGATAGATAGATAGATAGATAGATAGATAGATAGATAGATAGATAGATAGATAGATAGATAGATAGATAGATAGATAGATAGATAGATAGATAGATAGATAGATAGATAGATAGATAGATAGATAGATAGATAGATAGATAGATAGATAGATAGATAGATAGATAGATAGATAGATACTTTATGTATGTGCGTCTCAGGAACTGCACGTCTGACATTGTGGTCAGCAACACAGGAGCTCCGCAGGGGACTGTACTTTCTCTGGTCCTGTTCAGCCTATATACATCAGACTTCCAATACAACTCGGAGTCCTGCCACATGCAAAGTTCGCTGACGACACTGCTATCGTGGGCTGCATCAGGAATGGGCAGGAGGAGGAGTATAGGAAGCTAATCAAGGACTTTGTTAAATGGTGCGACTCAAACCACCTACACCTGAACACCAGCAAAACCAAGGAGCTGGTGGTGGATTTTAGGAGGACCAGGCCCCTCCCAGACCCTGTGATCATCAGAGGTGACTGTGTGCAGATGGTGCAGACCTATAAATACCTGGGAGTGCAGCTGGATGATAAATTAGACTGGACTGCCAATACTGATGCTCTGTGCAAGAGAGGAGAGAGCCGACTATACTTCCTTAGAAGGCTGACGTCCTTCAACATCTGCAATAAGATGCTGCAGATGTTCTATCAGACGGTTGTGGCGAGCGCCCTCTTCTACGCGGTGGTGTGTTGGGGAGGCAGCATAAAGAAGAAGGACGCTTCACGCCTGGACAAACTGGTGAGGAAGGCAGGCTCTATTGTAGGCACGGAGCTGGAGAGTTTGACATCTGTGGCGGAGCAACGGGCGCTCAGCAGGCTCCTGTCAATAATGGGGAATCCACTGCATCCACTAAACAGTGTCATCTCCAGGCAGAGGTGCAGCTACAGTGAAAGACTGCTGTCACTGTCCTGCTCCACTGACAGACTGAGGGGATCGTTCCTCCCCCATACTATTCGACTTTTCAATTCCACCCCGGGGTTAAACGTTAACATTATACAAGATTATTGTCTGTTATACCTGCCTCACTCTCTCCACCTAGCTTTTTTTCTTTTTTTTTTTTTTAACTTGCACTGCGTTTTTATCGCTCTTTAATTAATATTGTTTTTTATCAGTATGCTGCTGCTGGAGTATGTGAATTTCCCCTTGGGGATTAATGCTAACTACAACATCCAAAAATCATTAAATGTGTGAAAATGCTAAATATGGAAAGGTCAAATCGGGGTTCTATTGGAACGACTTTTTTCCTCCGTTATCGTGGGGGACCCAGGAGTTCTGCATTTTGCCACTACTTAAAATGGCATATGAGGACTAACACACAAGAATCCATGTAGTTCACTGAAATGAATGTGCTTCTCTTTTATCAACTGAAGGTGAAGTAAAGGCCAGTAAACAAATTTATTGAAAGACAGAGATCAGGGAAAGAGGCTATTTGGAAATTTTAATGATTTTGATGTACCATTATGATGAAATGGAAACAGGCTGAAAAAACAGAGACACTTCCTCAATCAGGCCACTCATCCGCAATCAATAGGTATGTGTTATGGAAGCTGCCAACTAAGGTCACTGAGAGGGCAAAGATTATTGTGGTTCGTGGCTATTCTAGTGTGGTGATTGACCGAGGTGACCCCCCCCCCCCCCCCCCCCCCCCAAGATGCCCTAGGTTAACGCTTTTTCAGCATTTGATCCAGATCACGACTCACCCCAAGCGATTACCTAAAGTTTTCTTGTGCCATAGTCTGTTACAATGTAAAGAATTTCAGAAGCTGGAGAAAATGTAGACACAATTACTCTACAAATATGACTTCTGTGGAATAATGGTAATAAAGAAAATACTTAACAAAAGTCATGATCTGCCAAATAGCATTTTCAAAGAAACAAACGGAGGAACTCATTGATCTAAATGTAAAGTGATTAGCTTGGCAATATCCAAATATCATCCAGTTAGATCCATCTCTACATGTTGGCACGCAGGACATATTATGCTTTCCGAATACTTTTAAGCAATAGAGACCAGGACAATGTAAAAGTTGAAGGTAAGATGGATACCACTTTGATGGAAAGGAGAATAATACCGTTCTAAGCTGCTGACGTTTTATGGTGGATGTGTAACTGGTGGGGAGGGTAGCAAGAGGGGGGTTTCAGGGTTGGTTGACACCCTGAGTGAAATCCTCAGCAGATATAATGGATGCTGCCAGGTAGTCCACACAAGACCTAAGACTTGAAAGAGAACTGACATTTCAACAGAGCAATGATTCGGTACCCCAAAACAAAAGCAACAGCGGAGCATCTCATTGAATGTGACTGAGGGACCCATTTAAAACCCAACAAAGAAAAAGATTTGGATGAGAAGAACAAGAACATAATGTGCACCACCTATTGGACAAAGTTAGCAGACATCTATCAAAATTGACTAAAGGCAGTTATAACTATTAAGTGTTCTGCCATTGGCAAGATGAGCAGACCGAAAGTAAATGTAAGGACAAAGAAATAAAATGTTGTTAGACAAAGCAGAGGGTCAAAGCCAAAACATAAACCAATCTTTTTTGCTTAGCCAGAAGGTTTGTCGAAACTCAAAGGAGGAAAAACAAAGAAGATTCACAAGCCAGAAAATTCACACTAAAGACATTGCCCAAAGAGCTCTTAAGTTGTCCACACACCTAGACAGTGAATACCTATGTGAGACTGGCTTTTCAACTGTAACGTTTTCCGTCACAGACACGCTCCTGGTAACTCCCGGTTAGCCTCTCACAATCGGATTGTAAAGTGGTGACATCCAAAAAAGAAAGAAAATGTATTATGTTCAGGAAAAATTGAAAATAAACTGCTCACAAAAAATAAAGGAACACTTTGAAATCACATCAGATCTTAATGGGAAAAAAATCCATCGATCCATCCATTATCCAACCCGCAATTTCCTAACTACAGGGTCACAGGGGTCTGCTGGAGCCAATCCTAGCCAACACAGGGCGCAAGGCAGGAAACAAAGCCCAGGCAGGGCGCCAGCCCACCGCAGTGGGAAAAAAGTCCCGCTGGAAACCTCTATTGATATGGACTGGGTAATGTGTTAGGAACAAAATGCCACATCATTTGATGGAAATTAAAATTATCAACCTACAGAGGGGCTGAATTCAAAGACACCCCGGAAATCAAAGTGAAGAAATGATGTGGCAGGCGAGTCCATTGTGCCGAAATTTCATTGCAGCAATTCCAAATTGTACTCAGTAGTTTGTATGGCCCCCATCTGCTTGTATGCATGCCTGATAACGTTGGTGTCCAGGGGGATCACCTCCCAGATCTGGACCAGGGCATCACTGAACTCCTGGACAGTCTGAGGTGCAACCTGGTGGCGTCAAATGGACCGAAACATAATGTCACACCCAGAGGTGTTTTATCGGATTTAGGTCAGGCGAGTGAGTGTGGGGGCCAGTCGATGGTATCAACTCCTTCATCCTCCATGGAACTGCTTACATAATCTCACCACATGAGGCCGGGCATTGTCGTGCACCAGGAGGAACCCAGGACCCACTGCACCAGAATAGGGTCTGCCGATGGGTCCAAGGATTTCATCCTGATACCTAATGGCAGTCAAGGTGCCGTTGTCTAGCCTGTAGAGGTCTGTGCGTCCCTCCAAATATATGCCTCCCCAGACCATCACTGACCCACCACCAAACGGTCATTCTGAACGATGTTACAGGCAGCATAACATTCTCCACTGCTTCTCCAGACCCTTTTTCGTCTGTCACATGTACTCAGGGTGAACCTGCTCTCATCTGTGAAAAGCACAGGGCGCCAGTGGTGGACCTGCCAATTCTGGTATTCTATGGCAAATGCCAATCGAGCTCCACGGTGCCGTGCAGTGAGCACAGGGCCCACTAGAGGATGTCGGGCCCTGAGGCCACCCTCATGAAGTCTGTTTCTGATTGTTTGGTCAGAGACATTCACACCAGTGGCCTGCTGGAGGTCATTTTGTAGGGCTCTGACAGTGCTCATCCTGTTCCTCCTTGGCCAAAGGAGCAGATACTGGTCCTGCTGAAGGGTTAAGGACCTTCTACGGCCCTGTCCAGCTCTCCTAGAGTAACTGCCTGTCTCCTGGAATCTCCACCATGCCCTTGAGATTGTGCTGGGAGACACAGCAAAACTCCTGGCAATGGTACGTATTGATCAGCCATCCTGGAGAAGTTGGACTACCTGTGCAACCTCTGTAGGGTCCCAGTATCGCCTCATGCTACCAGTAGTGACACTGACCTTAGCCAAATGAAAAACTAGTGAAAAAACAGATGAGGAGGGAAAAATGTCAGTGGCCTCCGCCTCCTAAACCATTCCTGTTTTGGGGGTCATCTCATTGTTGCCCCTCTAGAGCACCTGTTGTTAATTTCATTAACACCAAAGCAGCTGAAACTGATTAACATCCCCCTCTGCTACTTAACTGACCAGATCAATAGCCCAGAGGTTTCATTTACTTGATGCTACACTCTGATTCAAAAGTACTCCTTTAATTTTTTTGAGCAGTATATAATGAAGCCATGACAAAAAGAGGTGTTTTGAAGCTCTGTCCCAAAAGGGGTGGTAGACTTACGCAGTTGATAGTTTTAGTATTTTTTTACAGTAAATATTTTTGTGGTGCAATATTTCTGTTGTTCTCTGTGTTGAAAATTAGGATGATGTTTATGTTTACTTCTTATATTGATGCATTTTGAATTGTATCTCTTAGCAGCAGATTGTGAAAATTTTCACAAAACACTGTGTCTCCTGCTTTGATTTCTACGCGTTGTCATGGGTGGAGCACCCAAAACAACTTGGAGAGCACAGTAAAGACACACGTAGAGAGTAAACTTGTGTCACAACAAAAGTCTGTTGCCACCTACTGTAAAGACGCACCTGAAGCTCCTCGTTCTTCATCTCATATTATTTTTTCATCAAAATTTAAAATGTTTCCATGAATGGTAAGAATGGAAGCAGTGGACATAATGCTTACTGGTTGTCTTCTGCAGAAAGTCTGCTGACAGTAACAGTTTTGGCCTCACTCAGTGTAGTTGAAAAGCCATTCTCAACCTTCAGACTTTGGGATTTTGATCAGTTTGAAACAATGTAAAAAAGTTAAGTATCTTATGCTATCACTCATTATACCAAACATAAGACAGTTGGCAGATTACCTGGCTGAAAAGAGGCTTTCCATCGATTTCTGGGAGTGCACCGATGAAACAGAGGGGCTTCTCAGAGGACCTGCAACCACAAAAGCCAATTGCACTATTAGTCCTGCTTTCAATATCAATCAACAATATTGTATTTAATATGAGATACTGATAGGATCTATGCTTGTATTTTTTATTATGTAAAACGACAGTTCCTGAGTTATAGTAACAAAGACGCTTAATGGTAATGGAAAGCTTTGACATTGATTTTTGTATTTCATAGTTCTTCTCTTTCTGACATATGCGGCAGACTTCTACGACAAGATGGATAATCTTGTGATTTGGACCCTCCTGGGGAGAATTTTGGAAATGTAGGAAGTGTGAAATAGCAGGAATGGATGCTCAGTTAGTGCCACCATTAGTGTTACAGTAAATGCCAGCACTGCTGTCAGTGCCAGTACATGTGCCAGAAGTAGTTTTAGTGTCAGTGGGAATGCCAGTGTCAGGATTAGAGAAGATGCTAGAATCATTGTCACTGCTAATGTCAGGACCAAGATTATTTTCACTATACTGTGCCTATGAAGGTATTTTGGATTGGATTTGGCTTTTTTGGCAGTGATTAATAGGAAAAGCCTCTTTAATGTCAAAGTGAAAACAGATCTGTGCACAGTGGTCTTATTTAATTACAAATATAAAACACAAAATAATTAATCATATAAACAATCACCCTTCTTTAATATAACACAGCTAAATTATCACTGGTGGAGCCAATTGGCTTTAGAAGTCACATAATTGATTTAATGGGGACCATCCATCTGGGATTTCAAAGGATTGCAGTATAACTGCACCTCATCTGGAAGCTCCACCAAGTAAGTATGGTGGCCTATCCTACACAATGAAGACAAAAAGAACACTCCAAGATACTAGGTGATTTAAGAGCACAAGACAGGGGATGGAGACACGGGAATATGCAAGTCACTGAATACCCCTTGGAGTCCAGTGAAATCAGTCATTAAGAAACAGAAAGAGATGGCACAGCTGTAAATCTGCATGGAGGAGGCCGGTGGACGTTCCACACACAGGAGCATTTACAATCATTTCCTTAAGTATTTATTTAGACTGTGATACAATTTTAAGAATATTGGCTCTGTGCACCACCGTAATGGATTTGAAATGAAACAAGATGTGTTTAAAGTGTATACTTGAAATTTTAATTTAAGGTGTTTAAACAAAAACATTTAGGAAAGACAGCCATTTTTATACATGTGAGATCCCTCATTTTCAGGGGCTCAAAAGTATTTGGACAAACTATCATGAATATAATGATGATTTTTAAATACCTGGGTGAAAATCCTTTAAAGTCAATGACTACCTGAAGTCTAGAGCCCATGACCATCTCCAAATGCTGGGTTTCCACCCTAGTGATGCTTTGCCAGGCCTTTACTGCAGCTGCCTTTATGTGCTGTTTGTTTGATGGGCTTTCTTCCTTCAGTAGTGTCTTCAGCAAGTGAAATTCATGTCCAATTGGGCTGAGGCCATTTGATTGACTCAGTCATTGAAGAATATTCCACTTCTTTGAGTTGAAAGCAGTTAGTTTGCTGTCACAGTATGTTTTGGCTCATTGTCCATCTGTAGTCTGAAGCTTCGTCCTATCTGTTTTGCAACATTTGTCTGACAGTATAGCCCTGTACACTTCAAAAATCATTCGGCAACTTTGGTCATCAGTCACCAAAAATAAACACCAGTGACTTCCACTGGTATTCACGCATGCCAATGCCATAACACTGCCTCCACCATGTTTCGCAGATAAGGTGGTATTCATCAGATCATGAGCCATTTCTTCTCTTCTCCATACTCTACTCTTCCCATCATTCTAGCATATATTGATCTTAGTTTCCTTTGTCAAAACTGTTGCAAAAATTGTCTTTTTTTTAATGTTTTCTGGCAAGTCTAATCTGTCCTTCCTATGCTTGAGGTGTGGTTTGCACCTTGTGGTAAATCCTCTGTCTTTACTTTCATGAAGTCTTGTCTTGATTGTAGACTTTGGCCATGATAGGTCTATCTCCCAGAGAGTGTTTTTAGTTTGTCTAAATGCTGTGAATTGCTTTATCTCCACCAAGGACAGAATTCTGCAATCATCCAGCACAGTTGTCTTCTATGGTTGTCCAGGCCTCCTGGTGTTGCTGAGCTCACCAATGTGTTCCTTTTCTTTAAGAATGTACCAAATGGTTGAGTTGACCACTCCTGGTGTTTCTGCTAACTCTCGGATCGTTTTGTCTCTGCCTAATGATGGACTGTTTATTGCTTGCATGGACAGCTCTTTGGATCTCATATTGAGAGTTCACATTGAGAGCTTCCAAGCGCAAATTCCACACTTGGATTCAACTTCAGACCTTCTACTTGCTTAATAGTTCATGAAATAATGAGGAACTTGCTCACACTTGGCTATGGAACAGTTTGTCAGTCAAATGTCCAAATACTTTTGAGCCACTTAAAATGGGGGACCCTTTATAAAAATGTCTATCATTCCTAAACAGTTCATACAATATTTGTGTAAAACCCTTTGAATTAATGCTGAAAGCCTACACTTCAATCATGTAATTATTTCTTCATTTCAAATTCATTGTGATAGTGTACAGAGCCAAAATTATGAAAATTGTGTCACTGTCCAAATACTTATGGACATAACTGTTGTGAAGGTTCAGCCCTGGACACAGAGAGACAGACACCAGATGTCCATAAACACACATGTTTAATATTTTCTTCAGAATACACAGCACCTCACTATGCCCTTCTAGCAACCACTCTGTCCCTTTCTTTTTCCTTCTTCTACTCTTCCGTCGCCCTCACTCCTCCTCTCATAAGCTCTGTTTTCTTCCTCCTGACTCCGGCTCGACTAATGGGGTGAAGCGGCCACTTTTATAATGCCCCGGATGTGCTCCAGGTGCTTTGCAATGATCTTCCAGCTGCACTTCCTAGAGTGGCGGAAGTGCTGCAATCCAGTGCTCCACAATCCTCTGGGAGCCCCCTGGCGGTGGCCACGGGTCCCAACAGGGTTGAGCTTCTAAGCTCTGATCCCATGACCCTGATGCAGACCAGGGTGGCTGCCCTCTCGTGGCCCAGGGGAGGTATTGTCCCTCTCCTGGTCCTTCCAGGTGGCCCGGCTGTCCAGACTCCCCAGCCGTCCACCACACTTTATACTCCTGAAACTGCTCGAGTACAGACCGGCAATCTCCTTTGAGCTAATACACGATTTCTAAAACCAATTTGCAGCACCAATGATGATTTAGGGTGTCATATTAAAGTAATAAATTATTTTTTGTTTTATATTTGTAATTAATTTAGGCAACTTTGCAGAGATCTGTTTTCACTTTGACATCCAAGGGTCTTTTTCTATTGATCAATTTGAAAAAAAACAAACTAAATTCATTGTGTTTCCACATTGCATTATTATAAAATATGAAAAATTCTAAGGGGATGAGTATTTTATAGGCACTGTAGTAGTGCCAACATCAGCACCACTGTCAATGTCAATCAGTACCAATGTCAATGTCACAAAATGGACAAAAGGAAGTACTAGTCACTATTAGAATTCATGCCAGTCCAACAGTCATACTTGGGACAAATGTCAGCACCCGGTTCATTGCCAATGTATTACCAAGTATTCTCCATTATCAGAGACCAAGCCAGTGGCATTATCAATATCAGTATTTGGGTGAGATGTATTCTTGGCATCAGAGTCAATACCAGTGCCAGAGTCAGTACTGGGCATAGTGACAGTGATAGAATCATGGTCAGGGCTAACGGCAGTACCAGAATAATTAGTATACTAGTTGGGCAAAGTTACTATTAGCATCAATGCCAGTGGCAATATCAGTGTTAATATTTGGGTCTAAGGCAACCTTGGTGTCAGAGTCATTGCTGATTTTAATATCAGGTCATCACCAGCACCATGACTGATGTCAGGGTCAATATACAGCAAGTGTCAATGTCAGAACCAAGAGTAGTAGCAGTGACTAAGGAAGTGTGTTAGTGTTTGAGTTTCTATTAATGCCAATACTGGCATCTAAAGGACCGTGAGTATCAGTGCCAGTTTAAGAAACTACTTAGAGGTATTGGAGTTTACACCAATGCCACATTTCCGTATAATGTTTCTTATTGGTTGTTCATGTGACAGAGACTCAGTTTTGCGGTTTCCTGGTATAGCATGGAGCTATATGCCAGGTCTAAGTCTCTTAGGTGTAGCCTTTCATGTGTTTGCATGAAATCATACAGAACATCACATAGATGGAGCTTTTCATCTCCAGTAGGAAAAGCCCCGCTTACCACCCTAAACATACCTGAGCAACTTTACAGTGAAAAACAAGACCTTGCAGCAGGTGTACCTTGTGTCTCCAGTCAGGACCAAAACTGTGACAGCTTCATGTTCTCCACAGAGGGCAAGAAGCTTTGTGCTGACATTATTCTGAAGCCAACAACTGTCAACTCTGTGCCTAAATGCTGTACTGGACTGGATCCATGATGCAAAGTGACAGACATACCAATGCAAGAAAAATGATAAGGGAAAACAGAGCTACAGAAAGTGGCTGATACCTTCTGGGAAGCTGCATCTCTCCCATCCCGAGGAGGAAGGTGTGCTACATGGAGAAAGGTTATTGTCTTCAGCATCTATAAAGCAAACAGAGCAGCACAAGAAAAAAAAAATAAGTTCCTGATCATGTGTATGCCATGTGGATCTTACATGACACTTGATTCTAGTTGGATTATTTTGCCTACTACAGAAGACTCCAGCAACTATACATCATTGATTAACTGTCAGGGTGACCAGCTTCTGCTGTATAGAGCCAAATAGCTCAGAAGGAATATTCACTTAGAGAACTTACAGATTTACTGTATAAACATCAGATCAGTTCTGGAGTCCCGTTAATTCTGCCTACATAAAAATTGTACAAACTGGACTCTAAGCAGTTAAACAGCACAAACTGCTGAGAAGTAAGAAGCGTTTGATTTCATGCGAATCACAGCCGCCCAGGAGACTCCTACACTAACTTCCCACGCCTTTTAGACTGGCAGAGTCTGCCACCATAATCATGTCTCATGTGTAGCATTTGGGCCAAAGCCAAGTGCATGTTGTGGATGGTAGATGATGGGCTGCAGATCTAATATTTTAAAGCAGGCAGCTAATGCCTTTAGCGTAAATTAAAATTGCACCAGAAAACTAAATACACTGTGTCTCTGTGCATGGCTCCGTGTATACCTTCCCTTATAGGATACGTTTTGTGCGTAGTCTTCACTTAGGCTGCTACTTTCAGCTTGGAAGGCTGTAAAAAGTAAATAAAATGAGAAATTCTTCAAAGCTGGAAGCAAGCTTACTCAGAGAAGAGAAGCCATCATCTGTCCCATCTGATGTGCACCCAGACTGGGAGCGCCCTAGTCCCACAGAGTACCCACGGTGCTTTCGGCTGCCAGACAGGGAGCCTCTACTGCTGTTCGGCTTCAGTCCATCACCTGAAAAATTCAGAAATTAATCCTCTTTTTGTTCCACTCTGTGTGCAGAAAGATTATTTGTGCAGTTCAATTCATGTGTGTACATGTATATGTGCATACCTATGGCACCTCACATTCTCAAACTTGTTAATCCAGTTCAGGGAGACTGGAGTCAGAGGCTACCCTAGCAGCACTAGGTGCAAGGCATGAAATAGACAAACAGGGCGCCATCAGATGAACACGGAGCAAATATAAAGGACTCAATTAACTTAACCTGCATGGACTGTTTAAATTTTAAACTCAGAAGAAGGATTCTAAAGTTAGACACAAGCCCATTGGCTAAACAGTAAGTGGAAAGGCTGTATGCAGAAGTGACACGGAGAGACCTTGGAGCCGGGTACTGAGTGAATGTGGTTGATGTTAATAACACCCCCTGGAAACTCTCCTGATATATACTTTGAAATCCGCCCACACCCCAAACTTGTGGGAAGCAAACCAACTATAATGATAGTTGAAAGATTTTTTTTTTAAGTTATCAGATTAACATGTGTTTAACCAGGACTGCTGCCCCATCAATGTGGCATCCTGAGTTTAAATCCTGCACCAAGTCCTTGTCCATGTGAAGTCTGTACCGCCCAGCTGTGTGTGGATTGGTGTTCCTCTACAACGTTTGTGTTGGTTTAATTAATTAATTCCAGTTTGGTCCTGTGGGAGTCTGGGTGTGTGCACAAGTGGGACCTGTAATACACCGGTGCCCTAATGTGGGTTGTTTTCTGCCTTGTACCCAACACTGACAGAATAGACTCAGCCCCACGTGATCTTAAATTAGATTAAGCAGGTTTAAAAGGGCTGTATTATGCTTTTTAACCTTTCAGTCCTTTACAATCCTGCTTGCCCTCTTCAATCACAACAAGGAGGTAATGTAATAGTTCCTAGAATTAAAAAGGTCACAGACTAAATCATTTTCATATAAAGCTCCCCAATTATGGAATAGCCCATTCGCAGGTGTGTGGGTTTTCAGCTTACTTTCAACTTTGAAATCCAGGCTAAAAACATATTTATTTGGTCAAGCTTAAATATAAACTCACTGAACAAATTCTTAGGACCCCTATACTAATGCTGGCCAGGGTCTTCCTTTGTTCTCAAAATAGATGTTGGAAACAATTTTGTTGAGATTGTGATCCACGCTGACATGATTGCATCACACTATTTCTGCAGATCTGTCATGCTGCAACTCTCCTCTTCTGCCACATCCTAAAAGTGTTTCACTGGACTCAGACCCAGTGACTAGGAAGGCCACTGAAGAGCACTAAACTCACTGTCACGTTCATGAAAACAGTTTGGAAGCAGGGACATGCGGTCAGGGGAGGCAGGTGAGGCTCTGTTCATGAAAAGTAAAACTAATAATGATAGCATAAAATAAATTTGTCCACTGGTCTTTGCTACAAATTTGTTTTCTGTATGGTTCCAATAATTTTGATCATTCTTATAGTCAAATAGACTTGGGGCATTTCCTGTTCAAATACAGGGGAGAAATGTGAGGTGTGGCAGCGACGAAACAAGCTGAGCCTTGCCTCAGACTTTACTCTCCCTCACACACGGGGTTGATGCATGAAATTGGCGCGTGCCTGTTGTTGTCTCTCTGTATGTCGCCAATATAATTTTTGCAGACACGTTTATTATACACCATGACTTTCCACAGTGCGGCTAATATCTTTAATGAGTGTGTGTGACATATTTAGTCTTGCTGATCAGACAGAGAAAAGGCACAAGGTGAGGCAGACAGTACCGTGCCATCCTGAAGGGGGCACATGTGAGCCCAACAGTTGCTCTTACATTTACATTTAAATTTACATCATTTAGCAGACGCTCTTATCCAGAGCGACTTACAACAGTGTTTGTTAGTTTTTTTCGCATACCCCTTGTGGTCAGAGCGCAGGGTCAGCCATTGTACAGCGCCCCCTGGAGCAATTACAGGTTAAGGGCCTTGCTCAAGGGCCCAGCAGAGTAGGATCTCTTTTGGCAGTGACGGGGATTCGAACCGGCAACCTTCGGGATACCAGCGCAGATCCTTAGCCTCAGAGCCACCACTCCGCCTCTTTGCTGCAGTTCTTCGATGCAGAGGCTGTGGGTGCCAATAAGTTAGCAATATCAGAAAGTCAACTGCACTGCACCGTTTAATTTTATATTTTGTTCCGACTGACTGTCAAAATGGAAGAGTAACATTTTTAAAACTAAAGGAAAATAAGGTGGACTTTTACAAGAAAGTGACGGAGATTTTCCTGACTTTTTGCAGTCTGGCTAATATCGTTAATGAATGTGTGTGACATATTTAGTCTTGCTGATCAGACAGTGAAAAGGCACAAGGTGAGACAGACAGTACTGTGCGGCACTGATGGAGGTGCATGTGAGCCCAACAGGTGCTTGTTGCTGCTGTTCTTCTTGGTGATAATCGCCATTGAGGTGGAGAGACTTTTAAAACTAAAGGAAAATAAGAAGGACTTTTACAAGATAGAGCCGGAGATTTTCGTGGAGAAGGATAGCAAATTGACTTCATTTACAAATAAAAGTAAGACCATAAATATTTTTTAATTTTATACAAAATGGGATCAGACTAAGAAAAAAAATCCAATATTTGAAAACTTAATTTCGACCTTAAATAAAATATTCTTTTGTTTTTCTTGTTATCCTTTTGTTGAACAGTCTGTACTAAAATTGATTAAAGCATCAGAATTAAAAGCTTTTAAAAGCAACTAAATATTTCAATCAAGGTCAAAGTTGAAATCCCGTTTTATTTATACACCACTCTATACTTTCATTTGTAGTGAACGAGTATGAATGGTGTAATTGCAACAGAAAATTTAGAACACATGGTAGGGTGCAGAGCAAATGTGCTCTCTCTGCTCTCTGTCGCCGCTATAAATGTAACGTTCTTTCTTAGTCATATATGTGTGTAAAGAATGCTGATGAGATATTAAACATAACCAGTAGTCAATGTCCTGGCTGCCAACTAAATATTGAATAAGCTACACTTCTGGGTTCATTTATTTGTAAATCTGACTCTGAAGGAGTCAGTGCCTGACCAGCCATGAACCTCACTGCACGTCACTGTTTAGAAGGACTTTTCCTTTGTGACATGGTACATTATCATGATGGAAGTAGCCAACACAGTAGAAGATGAGTAAATTGGATCATGAAAGGATGCTCATGGTCATCAACAATACTCAAATAGGCTGTGGCATTCAAGAAATGATTGATTGGTATTAACAGGCCCAAAGTGTGTCAAGAAATCATTCCCCACCCCATTACACCACTACTGCCAGCCTGGACTGTTGACACAAGGCAGGCTGGGATTCACTCTGTAGTAGGTGCTAAATTCTGACCTTATCATCTGTGTGCCTCAGCAGAAATCGTAAGATTCATGACTCCAGGCTACATTTTGCAGTCTTCAGTTGTCCAGTTTTGGTGAGCCTGTGCCCACTGCAGCCTCAGCTTTCAGTTCTTAGCTTTCAGAAGGGTATCCCAATGTGATCTTCTGTTGTTGTAGCTCATCCGCCTCCAGGTTTGATGTGTTGAGCATCCTGAGATGCTGTTCTGCTCACCACAGTTTCCATAGCCTTTCTCTTAGCTCAAACCAGTCTGGCCATTCTTCTCTGCACTCTCTCACTAACAAGGCATGTTTGTCTGTAGAACTGCTGCTCACTGGATGTTTTTGTTTTTTGTTACCATTCTGAGTAAACTCTAGAGACTGCTGTGTGTGAAAAATTCCAGAAGATTAACCATTACGGAAATGCTCAAATCAGACTGTCTGGCCCAAAAATCGTGATGCAGTCGAAATCTCTGAGATCACATTTTTCCTAATTCTGGTTTTAGTGTGAAAATTAAAGTGAAGTTCCCGACCTGATATGCATTGTGCAGCTACCACATGATATTTGCATTTATGAGCAGGTGTACGGGTGTTCACAATAATTTTGCTCTTCCTTTGCAATTTACACATTTCTATTTTCACAGTCACCTACTAATCCTTTTTTATTTGCCTTTTGTATCCAGCCTTGTGAGGTGGACTATTTGGTATTTGGAGGTCCAGGTTTAGAATTTAGTTCCTTCTACTGGTTATAAAATCAACAGCCTATCCTCTGAAAAAGATGTTCAAGTTCAGTCCTGCAGTAACAACCCACCCTTTCACCAACATCTGTGGCTACAGGTTGGCATCCAAATAAAATTCTTCTTTTACTAGCTGTGTTAAATGAATCTAAATAATTAATATAGACTTCAGAGTTAATGTTTGCAGTGTACCATCTATTGGAATATAATTTGTAATGCATGTAGTAATGAAGTGCATTGCATTTGTCATTCCAACAAAAGGCACATCACACACATTTGCATTACTAATAATGTTTGTCATGCACCATCTGTTGGAATATGAAATGCAATGCATTTTATTACTTAAAATGTTTGTGATGCGCCATCTTTTGAAATGTCAGAGACATAGCACCAGGTAGACACACAGACAGACACACAAACACTTTTATCAAGGTGTCTATGGACTCCTTCAATATTTAAGTATTCTGCTATTTCCCAGTTTCCTTGTGTTACTCCAGAAATTACAAACTGGTAATGCTAAATGAAAAATGGATGAAAGAAGATTTTCTCTATTATCAGGGATGAATTAATTTGAGAAGAAGGCTAGCAGAATGTTACATTATAAAGCACAATGTGTAGCGGTTATGCTCAAGCTTTATAACGCACTGGTGAGGCCTAATCTGGAGTACTGGGTAGAGTTTTGGTCTCCAGGCTACAAAAAGGACATAGCAGCACTAGAAAAGGTCTAGAGAAGAGCGACTAGGCTGATTCTAGGGCTACAGGGGGTGAATTATAAAGAAAGATAACAAGAGTTTTCAGTTTAAGCAAAAGAAGATTAAGAGGTGACATGATTGAAGTGTTTAAAGTTACAAAAGGAATTAGTCCAGTGGATCGAGACTGTTACTTTAAAATGAGTTCATCAAGAACACGGGGACACAGTTGGAAACTTGTTAAGAGTACATATAAGCTACCAAGTAGTGTGTAAGATAGTAAGACTTTAGGGACTTTCAAAACTGAACTTGACGTTTTTTTAGAAGAATTAAGTGGATAAGACTGGGGAGCTTTGTTGGGCTGAATGGCCTGTTCTCGTCTCGATTGTTCTAATGTTCTTATGTTTTAATCTTGGTGTTTATCCTGCAGTGCACTAGTGCCCTGTCCAGGTGTTGTTCCTGCATTGCACCCAAAGCTTGCTGAGATCCAGCTGCCCCGCAACCCTGTCCTGGATGAATAAGATAGGAGGATGGATGAATAGATGGATGTAAGCATTTAATATTTTTGTGTTAATGTTCAGGCTTTTTAAGCCATTATTTGCCAATAAGTACACAAGTGGATAACACTGAATTTGTTGCACTTTAACATTCAGTGTCATTTGCAACTGTGCCATTTCCATTGATTATTATTTGTCAGTATTTTGATATAATTAAGGGGGAAATCTCCAGAGAAGAAAGGATGACAAGACATGGGGTGGCACGGTGGCACTGCAGCCTCACAATAATGAGATGAGGGTTCACATCCCGGGTGCTACCTGCATGGAGTTTGCATGTTCCTCCCCATGTCCACAAGGGTTTCGTCTGGGTGCTCCAGGTTCTTCTTACAGTCTAAAGACATGCAGGTTTGGTGGACTGGCAATGCTAAAGTGGCCCTTCTCTGTGTATGCCCTGTCCATGTGATGTTCCTGCATTGTGCCCAGTGACTACTGGTATGGGCTGCAGCTGCCCCTCAACCCTGCCCTGGATGAGTGAGTTAATAAAATTTATGGATGGATGGATGGATGACAAGGCAGAGTTAAACTTTTAAAGCTATGGCAAAAAAAAAAACCTCAATTTAATATATATAAATTTAAATCTCACATTGCTGCACATTTCTAAATGAAAAACAGGAGAAAGAAAAAAGGTCAGCTAATTAAACAATAAGATTAATTAAAGATAACGAATACGCATGACTTAACATTCCGATATGTTCGGGAGTTAATTGATTTGAAAGTGGGAGCATTTTGAATTTTTTTAGTTACTTTATCAAAGAATCAGTTATCACATTTTTGTTTATTAAATATTTTTGTAACAGTGAGTCATATTCAAAAATAACAGTGCTAATAGAATGCAGTTTCATGTGTTAGTAGATTACATTAAACACATGCTTTAGGAAAGCATTTTACAGCATCATGAGATTAAGAGCGTAGCCCAGATAGGCTTCTGGTGGCTCAGAGCTTTCACAGGCAGCAGATGCCATTTCCAAGGATGTGAAAATGGCATCGGTTGATCTTCTATTGATAGTCGTCAGATGGTTTAATGATAAATTTCTTAAATGCAACATTTCTGATATAAATACCTGTTGGACACTGTGTCTCAAGGTAAACTTTTTGGCTGTTTTGGCCCATGATGTAGAGCAGGTCTGGAGCTTGGTAGATACTTTTGATTTTGGTTTGATTTGACCTAATTTATTAATCCTTGAGGGGAAATTGTCTTTTTGCACCAAGTTTGGGGGCAGAGCATTGGGTCAGCCATTGTTTGGAGCAATTTTCAGGTTAAATGACAGTGTCATAGAAATTCATAATGATTAAAATGTACAGATCATGCTGCCATGAGGTTGTTTTTAGTGTAACATAAATAGTGAGGATGTATCGTTTCACTCTATGCCTGCAGAGCAACATTTATGTACTTCAGTTCCTTTCCTATTTTCTTTCATTCATTTTCAGAAAAGTGACTATTTGCTTTTGTATTTTATGGTTAAGTTGCCTCAAGCAGCAGAAGGAGCACATGGTGTACAAGATACCTACACATGATCACATCCTTGGCATTTGACTAACATATATTGGGGATCTAGATGACAAACAAGTCAGGTCAGGTCAGGTCAGGTTGGGGAGCATGCACTGGTACAGTGTATTGCTCTGGATCCTGGTTGCCAACCCCCCAGTCAGACACGCGGTCAAGTCCCAATCTCCGGAAATGACCCTCTATCTGCTGCCAGGTTTTACATGGGCGACCCCTTAGCCTGGTCCATCCAATCAGGTTCTCAACAATGAGGATTCTTTGAGCCGGATCACCTTGTGGGAATTGCGCCACATGGCCGTAGGCTGTAACTGACGCTCCCTCACAATGCAGGTCATGTGCCTCTTACGGGATTCCATGAGCAATCACTCATTCGAAACAAAGTCAAACCAACAGTACCCAACAATTCTCCAAAGAGACACAGTAACGAAAGAGTCCAGTCTTCTGGACTCATCTCAGGTCACTGGATAGCATCCATGTCTCGCAACCATATAGCAAGACAGAAAGCACCAGGACTCTAAAGACTTGGACCTTCGTCCTTTTGCATAGATATCAGGAACGCCACACACCTCTTTCCAGCGACCACATGACCCACCCCATGCTCTCCCAATTTATCTACTGACTTCATAGGAAGAGTCACCAGAGACATGAATGTCACTGCCGAGGTAAGTAAACCTCTCAACAAGGTCGACACACTCTCCGCAAACAGACACACTGCTGATGGCCGTGCCCAAGAGGTCATTAAAGGCCTGGATCTTGGTTTTTATCCAGGACATTCGCAAGCCCAGACACTCAGACTCCTTGCTCAGTCTCTCGAGAGCCAGTGAAGTCAGGATCAGTGAATCTTTCTTCAACAACAGATGCCGCAGAACCGCTGGACCCCACAACCTTTGCCCAACAAAAACTGGTAATAACAAATATATAAAATATACAAGCTGAAGTGACCTCTTTTAGGGTAAATTTGAAACAGCAAACTAATCCTCAGTTGAAGTCTCACCAAATGTTTTTTTGTTTTACGATAGAGAGCTTTCCAGATGTTTTTCAGTGGGTGATTTTAAAATTTCAGAAAACTGTACAACATGATCTATCGAGATCTACTATGTAATAAAATAATTAGGTCTCTGGTTTCTTCCCACAGTCCAAAGACATGCAGGTTAGGTGGATTGGTGATTCTGAACTGGCCCTAGTGTGTGCTTGGTGTGTGTGCCCTGCGGTGGGCTGGCACCCTACCCGGGGTTTCTTTCCTGCCTTGCGCCTTGTGTTGGCTGGGATTGGCTCCAGCAGACCCCTGTGACCCTGTAGTTAGGATAAAACAGGTTGGATAATGGATGGATGGATGGATGGTATGTTTGGCTATGGTGTTATTGGTCAGTCTGGCTTTGGTGTAATTGGTCAGTTTGGCTGTGGTGACTCGAAGAAAGCAAGAAGTACGAGTGTAAAATGCACAAGGAAGAGTTAGGGCACATGCTAAGAGAGTCACCTTATAAAACCGGATAAGAGGCGTCTTAAAAATAATGGAGTCTAGGAAGCAGGTTTTACAGGAACACACTCGAGAGATGGAGTGCTAGTGAAGAGACACAAACGTGAATACAGAGGAAAGGCGCTGAAAGTATACATAGGGCAAGAGATAGCAAATATGTTTTCATTTTTCAATTTTTCTAGGACAAGTACCAAGGGTAGTATCTCAACAAATTTTCTCAAGGAATAAGTGCAACAGATTTCAACAAAAGCAGTCCAGCTGTTTCGTGGGAACAGACACGCAGACCGACTTGGCAATCATAGTAGGTGCTTTATTTATTATATGTTAATACATCTAAAAGTAATGCAAAGGTTGTGGAATTAGCTGGAACTCAAACCTGCAGCCACAGCTGACAGGCCAGGACTGAATTTAAAAAGCCCTGCTCTAAAAATTCCTTCTCAGCTACCTTGGTAAGAGTTGACATTACATCTCTGCTCACCTGAACATTTGCCGGACTTGATTTCCATACAGGCCATCAGACAAACTGACCCTGGTCAATATTCACTACATCCCAGCTCAATATCCTGACATGACATAATTCAAATTACTTGTTAGTTTGTCTTATTTTTACTATATAACAGTGTATACATTTTTTATATATTTGTGTATTTTAAATTAGCTTGGTATTGGCCAGAAGAGGATGGGCTACCCCATTCAAGCCTGTGTTCCAGTCACGCTTTCTTCCCACTATAACTTATGGAATTCTGCCTTGCCAGTATTGCTTTCAGCTTTCTCACTGGGGTTTTTGATCCTAGAAGTCTGTTATGCTGCACCTTGACAATATCTACTGTAAAAAGCACCAGAGATGAGTTAACTCTTGTTAACCAACCTGACATTAAAGGATCATTTGACATTTTTCAAGTTGTAGTTATTTCTTCACAATAATGGTATAGATTCATTTGCAGCACCACATAACATTGTGTTCTAAAGTGAAGGATTGCTTTCTTATCTAAATTTTAAAAATGCCTTGCCTATTCCTGCAGCTTATAATGGGGCTTAAGGGTACACAGGTCTTAAAGTGAATGCAAAACCCTTCAAATTTACCAAATATGCCCACTTTGAGTTAAGAAAACGTGCCTTCCATATTTATAACAACAAACAAAAACTAGAAATAATTTTTTTATCACAAATTCTTGAACTTTTTTTCTTGACGTAAATGTACATTTCCTGTTTGCTTGGATTCTCAGAGCCATCATTGTGGGTGGTGTTCATGAAAACCCTAACAGTGCCAAGCTCTATTTTATTTACAATCCTACTTTAGCTTTTAATAATTCTGTCTCTGCAGAGATTATGTTCTGGCCACAGTTTGTATCAATGGAAAGATCCGCAACCAAATAATATTGTAATATTAAAATATTAACAGGCAGCTGAGAGACTTTTGTGTCTGGCGAGGGGAACAGAGAGCCGCACAGAGGACTGGGAATGGATTGATGCTTGGAGAGAGAAAAGAGGTGGTGCCTTGAATGGGTGAGACAAAAAGGAGCATCCGATAATGGCAAGAGGAGGTAGAAGGTGTGAGGAATTACGGCTAAGTGGAAGTCAGACATGAGAGAGAAAGTTCTGAAAAGGGAAACGGAGTATTTAGGAAGCCTCTCATGGCCATAACAATGAGAAGTTTATAGTTAGTTGTAAATTATTCCTGTTTAATTTCCTTCGTAGTCACTTTGCAATCACTTATTTTGAAGTTTTTCAGAATAAACCGTTTTCTTCAACACCTTCTTTATCCTGCTGTATCTTCCTTCCAAATCTAGTATGGGGGGATCACTTCAATATAATAGCAGACTGGTCCTGCTAAAGAGGCCCAAGTGTGCGTGTGTGTTAACCCTGGGATGGACTGGTGCCCTGTCCAGGTATTTTACCTGCCTTATGCCCAATGGATGCTGGCATAGGCTCCAGATACTCTGTAACCCTGCCCAGGATAAGAGGGTTAGAAAGATAAATGGATTATTATTATCATTAATATAGTAGAGAAAAATATATGAATAGATTAATCCTCCTATTGTTTGTTCCACATTGACGCAGGGTTCATTTTTTATTATATTGCATTCCCCTTGGTCCGATGCAGGGCATTTTTGAAGGGTGGCATTGACTTTGTGCATACCATCCCTCAACTGACCAAGTCAAGTCAGCATTTCTTTGGGTGCCTGCGTGGCCACTTTTCATGTGGGATGAGGCACAAGGCCGTATGTGGATCAAGTGTGCATACCATCAGAGGCATGTTACTCTATTTGAATAGAATAGTGAATGGAATATATCGTGGAAAGTAATTTATAATAATAATAATAATAAAATTAATATTAGGTGGCAAGGGGGTGCAGTGGTAGCCTTAGGTGATTCAAGGGACTCCAGGGGCCTTAGGCAAAAACTCCATGGGACCCTCCAACTCACTTTTACCCAAATCCTGACATGGTAAAATTTGCTACCATTATTTTAGCTCAAAGTATTAATTAATTAATATGGAGTCATCAATTATGAGCACTTTGTTCTCAGTTTCAACAGACGTGCTTCTGAGTGCTGAGTATCTGTTCTGGGTCAGAATTCATGACCTGGGTGCAGAGGGATGAAATTTTGACTTCTTAAACCCCCGTTTTACAGTTACCCACTTATCTTGTGGCTGAATTGGTACTGCTGATTTTGGCCGGGCACTGACTACAGAGACTGAATGTTTGAATTGTCTAAACAAACTGAGTCAGTCTGCAGTTTGCATAATCACTATCAGCGTCCTCCAAAGTGTGTGTTTTACCTATGAAGTTAACTTTACATTTCTGGCGGGTGAATCTCTCTGTACTGCCAGTTGGAAAACCTAAGCGGTACACGCTACAGGACACACAACATATAAACATGCCCTTGACAGGCAGTAAACAAGCCAAACTTAAGTTAAGCACTGACTTCATCATTTTCTAGGTGTTTTTGGTTGCTTTTGTGCCTTTGGAGTTTAGCTGGTTCACTGTGAGACACTCACATTCAAACTTTCACAGCTGGTTGGCCGATTGACTTCAGTCGTCTTCTCCTAGTTGGCATAGACATGCATAATTGAATCAACATTACAGATTCTGTATGACTTACCACTGTCCTGCTTCATCTTTACCTCCTATTCTTGTTTTTCTTGTTGCTTTGTGCTCCCAGATATGTAAATGCTCTTCATGATTTAATGTGTGGATACTATTCCTAAAGTGGAGTTCCCACACTTAATGTGGGCCCCCCCTACACTTAATGTGAGCTGTCACTCCACCTCTAGTGGTAGTGCTGTTTTCTTGTAGTAAAGGAGATTGGGGTTCACAATGTCATGGAATCTGCACAATCTCCTCAGATGCTCTGTTTTTTTCTCACAGCCTAAGCACATGCAGGTTAGGTGACTTAGTGTCACTAAAGAGGCCCCTATGTGTTGGTCCTGCCATGGGGTGCCACCCTATTCGGGGTTTGTTCCTATGTTGTGCCCATTGCTTGCTGAGATAGGCCCGAGCTGCCCCATGACTCTGCCCTGTATGAGCAGGTTATGAAGATGGATGGGTGTCTAACTATACAGTACTTGCACAGATTTCATACTACAACTTTGCTCGATATTTTCTCTCACTGAAGCACACGTGTGCATTATCAGTCTAGCAGCAGTAGGCAATCTTTGCAATATAAATAAATAAGCCCCTTTACAGTAAAAGAATAAAAGTAGCTGTAAGTGTGTCATTTTCAGTTGTTATTGTCTATTTGTCAACAGAACAGAGACATCAAGCAAAATCTCGGCATTAACTTTCAGTTATGCCAGTAATGGGTGCTTGACAATTACTTTTCGAGGTGAATTGACACCACTGAGGCCAACTACCTCCTCCCCATTCTGCGAAGAAGACAGTCTCCATAGTGCTGAAAAGCTGCTGAAGAGCAGGTGAATGGGGAACCTGGCAAAGTGTACAGCCGGTCTCCTTTTTAAATCTTATAACAATGGTTTGCTTTTTGCTTTTTCACCTTCTTCAAACAGCATGGACACGCTGTTGTGCAATATGTGTGTAATTATAAGTTGAGGATCAAAGCTTAATAACATTTTTGGCTTGAGCAATGGATGTATTTGGTAAGTTGTAAGGCTTTTTCATTCACCTGTGGCCTTGTGTACCCTTTAGGCCCATTGTAAGCTGCAAAAGCAGACAATGTATTTATAAAATTTGTACAAAATGCTTCACTTTAGAGCATAATTTTATTTGGCAAATGAATAGTTAGTATACCATGATTTTGAAGAAATAACTTTGACTGAATAATACCAAACTAATCCTTTAAAAGAAATGCTGCACCATCAACACCCACACACCTACTATATATTAAACTTTGGAGAAGAGTGGAAAACACTCAAAAGTGAGTGAACAAGGACAATTTTGGCTTCTCAATAAACACATAAAAGAGCCCATAAAAACTGACAAACCTGTGCTGGAGTACTCAACCACTGTTGGCAGGTACTCATTGCTGTCCAGGTCGATTGGGACAAATGCAGTGTATTTGCTTATTATGTTGCATGCTTTGCTGGTCTGAATGGCACTGAGCTGGTATCTTCTCCCAGATCCTGTGTACCAAAAAAAAATGGGGTGAGGCATTTCAGTATTTTAAACCAGTCTTTAAGTCACACATTCAATACAATCATGGCTTTCCATATAAACCAACAGGAATGAAAGGGAAAGGGAAACAGAATGATTGCAATGCCTTTCATGGTCAAAACCTTCACACAGTTATTGAGATCAAAGAAACAGGAAGCCAAAGTATGAATATTAATAAAGATTTGATAAAGGAAGGTGAAGTGATTAGCACTGTGGCATTGCAACCCCTAAAGAGGGGGTTCAAATATTTCAGATCTTAGCTGATTCACAATCTTCTCTGGAGTTTATATGTTCTCCCTGTGTCTGTCTTTAATTTTTTTCAAGGTTTTCTGTAGGCACATCCCAGTGATGAGAAGGTTAAGTTGATTCACTATTTCAAGATGGCCCAGTGTGGGTGTGTCAATGAGTGGGCGCTGTGGTGCACTGGCACCCTTCTAGGGTTGCTTTCTACCTCATATACCTCCCATTCACTCAAAAATCGAATACTGTATATATTCGCATATAAGTCGGGTCTTGAAACCCAAAAAATCGATCATAAAATCAGACCCCGACTTATACGCCCATTCAAAAATATGACACTTAAATGTTTTCTTTACATCTTCCTCCAATCTTGCACCAGTTTCTCAGACACATCAAATTTTGTTGCAGCAGCGCAGTTACCAATTTCTTTCGCCACTTCAACAACTTTTAATTTAAAACCATTTTCATATTTTCTTCTGATCGAACGCTCCATCGTAGATAAGGAAAGCTCTTACGATAAAGGTGTATGAGGGTGTGAGATACAAAAAACACAAATCAGTGCAAACATTGCTTCAGAATAGTTTGGGTATTACTGTGTGGTCACAATAGAGAGAGAGAGGTTAGGGGCACACGCTGATACAGCACATTGTTGTACCCACATAGAAAAAAAAAGCAGTGTGCTCCATGATTATTCTCTCAAGTGGGTGATAGCATATCATAATCTCTTGGACCAATAGCGTGAGTTTTCTGCATTCGACTTGTATACGACCGACATTATAATCAAGCCTCGACTTATCTGCAGGAGAACTTATCTGCAAGTATACAGTATATGGTAAATCTGAATTGCCCGTGATATTCTTATTAATTTGTAACAATATGAATAAAACTCTTTATAGCAATTCTTTGGCAGTCTTTTTGACAAATATTAAGGGTTCTACTTTACCTGAGTAAAAGATAAACCAGTTAATGATGCCCAATGCCTACGTATGGCTGGACATCGTTATTTGACCCAGGGTTTAGTGAAAGTCTTTGATTGTGGTTCTTTGATCATCGTGTAGTCTGTTATCCACTGTTTGAAATTCAGCCTGGTTGTAAACAAAAGTGACAAAAGGCCCCTGACTTGTATTACATACAGGTGGAGTTGCAGGAATAGCAGGTGGAGCACTGATCTGGTGTCCTTGTCCAAAACAAAGCATAGAGCTGGGTCTGGAAGTGTTTCCAAGGAGACCAGGAGGTACTTAGGGGCCTGCGGTGTAAAAGATACTGCTCTTCATAAGGACAGTGAACTTGGAGCTGGGTGGTCAAGCAGTGCTAAGAGCTCAGCCGGATTTTCAGTTCTTGAATGCATATTGGGACTTGTTTGCTCTCTGGAAAGCCACTGCTAATGGGCTGCACAGCATGTATTCCCTCTCCCGTGGGTGAGCCTAGTGGTCATGTGTCTAACAATTGGAGTGAGCAACCTTACAGAGAACTGTGGCTGTCTTACCTTTCATGAACATAACAATGTGAAGATGTTCACCAGGAAAGGGCGTCATCAAAAAGAAAAAAATCTCAAAGCCGTGTCAGCTTACCGTGCTCAATCTCACACTCTCTTTCTGCCATTTGCTCAAAGTCACGGATGATGGACCTGGCTGCCAAATGATGAAAGGTCTCGCTCCATAGGTCTTCATGAACTTTTTCTTCACGTTCTCGTCCTTTCAGCAATGGTGAGATGTCAAAGGTAACCTCCCACTGGACAGCCTTTCCATACAGCAACCCTGACACTGCTGCTTTGCACTTTTGCTTAAAGCGTCCAAATTCAGACTTGCTAGCTGAGAGATCGATGGGATAAACTGCAAGGATAGATTGAGTATCTTGCTTTCAGTATTTTGTCAAACTGTGAAAAAAAATGTAAATCTTTTTGTCCACTTTGCATTTTTTACAGCAAGCACCAAAAATAACAATGCACCCCACCCAGGCCAAACAGAATGTCCATTACTGGTGTGTTAATAAAGCAAAAGGCAAGCACATCCAGTATGCTGATTATCAGAAAATCTCATCACAGGTAGAAGAAAACAATAGCAAAAAATGTATATTTTCTTTCTGCACCTTTCTGCATTAACAGTATTAAAATGAAGTTACCTCCAAACCTGTGACTAAATAACTTTCACTTTTTCATGATGCCTTCCAGGAGAAATGACTCTGAGAGACTCTAACAGCTACTGGATATATTGGCCATTTGAAGAGAAACATTAGGGTCTCCCATCTCTCATGTACCCACCGTATTCACCACAGCTACTCAATGAGGATCTGGTCTCAAGGAATGTCCCCTTGGTTCCTGAAGGGATGCTCTGTGGTGACTGATTTGCATCCAGCTCTGGGCTCTGACAGAGCATTGAGGCCTTGTAGCCTGGAGCTCCTTTGCTTTTTCCTCCAAATGCAGGAAGACTTAACACTTGAGACTGTTGAACAGAAAACGGAGGAAAGCATTTCAGAAAGGGCCAACTACTATGTACCTCACTAGGGGGACAAATGATAAGACAACACAACGTTGTATGCTGATCACTTCATCAAAGGTACGGCATCAGTTACAGAAGCAAGAACAAACAGACATGGAGTTAGTCATGTTGAGAGGGATACAGGAGCAGAGACTTAGTGGGACAAGTGCAGGGTAGATAGATAGATAGATAGATAGATAGATAGATAGATAGATAGATAGATAGATAGATAGATAGATAGATAGATAGATAGATAGATAGATAGATAGATAGATAGATAGATAGATAGATAGATAGATAGATAGATAGATAGATAGATAGATAGATAGATAGATAGATAGATAGACTGGAGAGTAAATGCAAGCAGATGAAGAAGAACAGACAGGTGAAAAACAAACATTTTGGCTAAAAAGAAGAAGAGACAGTTTGATAAATGGAATGGTACAGTGGTCTTAGCGTATCAAGCCTCAAGGCAGAATTGTGTGATGGGGAGAGAGATACAACCCTGCACTGTAATGCCAATGTGGGAGATATGGTATTACTAAAGTACAGAATACCCTCTTAGTGTAGTTGATAACCCCAGAAGTACAAAAGGAAGGGACAGCAGAGAAGAAGAGAGAAATAAGCGTTATCTGGAAGAATGTTCCTCCAGGAGGTGATGGTATAAGGAATCCAGCAAATCACATGCAGCACCAAGCTATCCTTTCAAAAGATGGGAACCAGAAAGACCGGCTAGAGTGGAAGAAGTGGAGGCATGTCTTCTTTATAAATGAAGGATCACAGTAACTCACTAATCTTCCTTGTACTTTAAGGACTTTAGAAGCTTTAGGGGTGCAGTGGTCTCAAAGGGGTCCAAGGGCAATGCTGGATGGGTGTCTCTCAAGACTACAGTGTGCCATACAAGTACCATATTGAACCCCCAAACCAAGAGGTGACCCCTGATGAGAATTAATGTTTCATTACACCAGGGCCTATTTAAACCAGGTAAGAGCTTATTGGTGATAGGAACAGAGGCCAGGATGCCAACTTGTTACAAAGTGAAAAAATTACAGACTGACTCATCAATAAAGACAAATGGAGAGAAAGAACTTTTAGGTATATGGATAACCAGTAGGATATATTGAAATGTAGAAGAGAACATGTAAGCTCATGTGCAAGCACAAGATGGAATAATGGGAGGTTGGCTCATATAAATAACAAACGGAGAAAGATATATAGGGGAGACAGATGAAAAGACAAAGATATGGGTCACAAGGTCAAAGATAGAGAGATAGATGTGCACATGAAGAAGCACCTATACTGTATATACAGATTGGAATGGAAAAGGACAGATGGACTGGCATTTGCATAAACCAATTGTTAATGTCTTCTACTAGGTCCTGTCCAGTGTTTGCTTGTAAAACCTCAGTAGAAGAAAGAACAGAAATGATGTGCAGTGAGATAAAGGAGGGCTACCACTTTGGCTATTATTGAGGGTGTCCACAGATAGACAGACATGAATGGAAAAATATACTTGTGACTGGTCAAGGAGACCCACCTGCATGTCTGCTATCCATAGCCCTCCAGTCTCTGGACTGTTTGGCACCAGTAGGTCCTGCACCTTTGCCCGTCTCAGAGGGTTTTTGTTGGCCACAGCATTGGGATCACTAGCAGTGAAGGCTCGCTTGAGGGAAAAGGGGTCAACCAACTGGTTGGTGCTGTATGCCCTCCTTCGTGGTGATGTGTGAGTCTCTGTTCCTTAGGAAGGAAATAGTTTCAGGTTTAGACATTGCAGGCAGTAGGGGGCACTGCAGCCTCCTAAACCTCAGACACCATCACACAAACACAAGTCCCAGGTTGAAATAAGTGACTTATTAACACTCCACAAGTCTCCAATGCACACACAATACCTCTATTCTTTTCCCTCTCCTCTACACTTCCAGGTCCTTCTTCCTTTTGACTCACCTTGATGCAGCATGGTGGTACCAGTTATCTTGGACCTGGGAGTACTTCCAAAGACCAAAGAGTATAGCCAGAGATAGTATCCCCTGGTGGCACCCAGGGACCCCTATGGGGCTGCTCTACAGCATTACAATCCCAGAATACTCTGTGGTTGTCCTGTCCCCAGGGAGCTGCCAAATATCAATTCAGGGGAGTAAGTAATAATTCCATTCCCCCTGTCCTTCCTTTAAGCTGAGCTCCCAGCTGGGTAATGTTCCTCTGCTGATTCCTGCCGGGATGCCAGCATACCCATTCCTTAAATTGCATCTCTGTGTAGGGGGGACCTCCTGCCTCTTTTCAGGTCTGCTTTCTTCTTGTGCCTCCCAGCCAGGCACAGAACAGAGTCCAAACTGGCAAGGATGCCAGTACAAGAACAAGGAAAGCCTGCAGTCCACTACCTGTTTCTGCTGCTCATATGGCAGCAAACTGTTAGCTCATTTAATGCTTTCAATTTCTTAAGTATTCAGACAGTTATGCTTGTGTCTTTATTTGAGGATTGAGAAGTCTGGCTCTGAATGCTTCGTAATTAATGCAGTGCAGTGGGTCAACACAAAAGTGTGCCTCCATTCATTTGATCCAGAGACACCTCTACAGTCTTTCATACTTTGTAATCCCTAATCAGATCCCACATCTCTGTCCCTGGCCAGCTCTGCTCTTACACTTTTTCCTTCCAACTCATCTTGACAAGGCAAGCCCATGAACCAGCAGGCCCAATCTATACTCCATATTGAGAGCTCTCAGTTCCAATCGCAGCACAAAGTCTCCACACCATTGTTCCCATGGCAACCACAGACCAAGCATCATTCTACTCACCAGAGTCTCGCTCGGCATCTTGTTCCCACTCCTCCTGAGAGTCTAAAGTCACATCTCTCGATGTCCTCTGACTGTCTGAACTTTCTTTGGACAGGTCCTCCTCTTGGGAGTGATAGAAAACAGAGCTGGTCGAGTCATTGGAATGCATCATGCTGTATCGTCGGCGTTTCTCCTAGAGTACACAAACAGGTAATATCAGTATTTATATTCTGCTCACAAAAGACTAAGAAATGTCAACATTTCATAACAGGTATCCCAAACACATGTGCTCATTTTGGATACTGTCAGAAAAGTGAAAACTCCTGTAGTTAGACAGTTGATTGCGCACACAGAACTTTTCAAATGATCATTCTGTAGTTGTGGTCATAGGTTTATACAGGATACAGAAGCAGAATGCCCATGCCAATTAATGGCTTCAAGAAAACAAGCTAAGTCTTCAGAGGCAAACATCATGCTGGTGAAACATTTGGACTCCAGTAAACTGACATGAGAAGAGATATGTGAGAATTCAGTGCACTCCATGAAGCTGAGTAACACTCAACCCTTCTCTTAATCCCTGGTGACTTGTGTGAAAGGGTAGCTGCTAGGCTCGTGGGACCCCTGTTATATGGGACTAGGGGTCCACAAAGATCACATTTTTGTAAGATCAAACATGCAGGGCCCACAAGAGACACCAGGAAAAAGCATTGAGAGTGATCCCTGCCATTGGAAATTATTCTACCAGAGAGTTAATGTGCACTTAGAGAAGGAAAAAAATTTTGAATCTCTGAATGGATGAGAGGGGAACAACTTGAGGAAAGTGCAAGCAAGTGGGAGTAAGAGGAGAATAGACAATCTGTGCACATTTCTAATTAGAATGAGCTAGCAATAATTTGCTGTAATGCGATATTTGTACACTGAACCTTCATCACTGTATTCTTGTCTAATAAAGCCTGTTTTTGTATCTCTTATGAGTGCATGTTACTGATATCCATGATCCTGTGTGGCAAATATAGGTGGTGTGTTGATATAAGTCACAGCAACGTGAGCGCTGGTGTTTCTGATTGGCCACGCTTTTAGAAGTCTGGAAATATAAAATCCTCATGCAACATTTATTGCAATTACAACACTCTGAGATGCTTCAGGGTTGAATCACACTAAATGCGGCTGTTTTTACTGAGAAAGTCAGCAAAGATCAGAGACCATCTTAGGACATTCACTCCAAGTGTTTTTCTTTTACAAAAATGAAACTATAACAGCATCTCCTTACAGTGCTTGTAAAAAACATTCACCCCTCTGTGAGTTTTCACATTTTATTGTTATACACCATTGTGGAATTATTTTGTCTTTTTTAACATTGATCAACAGAAAAAGAATCTTAAATGAAAAAGGGAAAAGAGATTATCTAGAATTTGGTCTAAATTAATTATAAGTATAAAACACAAACAAAATTGATCGTATAAGTATTCACTCTTATTTATATCATCACTTGTGCAGCCTTTGGTTGTAGAAGTTACAGAATTAGTAAATGTAGATCACCTATCTGGAGTTTCAGTTGATTGGATTATAAATGGACCGGTATGTCGAAGGAGCAGCTTATGGTGAATCCGTATGGCGACCACAAGGAAGACACCAGGCAACTCTGTGAAAAGGTGATTGAAAAGCACAAGTTATGGGATGGAGACAAGAAAATATCCAAGTCACTCATGTGAGCACCATAGTGGATGGACAGGAGTCCCAAAGGGGATGGAGGATGATTCCTTTCCCAGCTGGGATGCCATAATAAAGGGAAATGGATGGACAGACTTTCCATCCAGGAGGGAACAGGAACCCTTACCTATCAGGGGGGCTAATATAATGGAAGAACATGGGGAGACAACAATGTTTGGATACTCCTGTATGCTAGATGGCAGCATCACTGGTTTAGGATTCCCCTAGGACACCCTCACTGCATGCTGGGACCTGCAGTCCAGTGGAGCAGTCCTGTTGGGTTCCGTGGGGGGCCGCCAGGTAGAGCTGCCAGGATTGGTAATCCCTACATTCAGGGACTTCTGTTTCACCCAGAAGAGCTTCCAGTGGGCAATGCCCTAGCACCAAAAGTACTCTCAAATCACAGATTAAAGAAGCTGCTCGACCTCATCCAAGCGAGTCCCAATTGGGAGGCAGAGGACAACACTTGTTTGGAGGAAGAAGAGTAGAATGGACAAGAGGGAAAAAATTTTATTGTGTGCTCTACTGTGTTATAGAGAGGATTCTAGAAGGACCTGTAAAGGTATTAGAAAGAATAAAATCACTGTATTTGAACCCATGGCTGTGTCTGTGTTAGTCGCGTCCAGGGTTTGGGGCTCAGTGATGCCCCCTATCTTCACACTGAGTATCCCTTAGAGTCCAGTTAAATCAGTTATTAAGAACTGGAAAGAGTGTGGCACAGCTGGAAATTTGCTGGCAGCAGACCATCCACAGAAACTGAGTGATCGTGCAAGATGAAGACTAGTGATGGAGGCCAGCAAGAAACCTATGAGAACTCTGAAGGAGTTACAGGCTGCAGTGGATGATACTGGAGAGAAGGTGCAGATAACCACTGTTGTCCAGGTGATTTACCAGTCACAGGCTTAGGAAACGGTGGCAAAGAGAAAGCCACTGTTAAAAAACACACTGTGATTTTGCCAGTAGGAACACAGGAGACTCTGAAGTCAGCTGGAAAAAGGTTCTGTGGTCAGATGAGACCAAAATTGAGCTTGTGGGCCACGGTAACTGCATCATGCTGTTTAGATGCTTCTCTGTAGCAGTCCCTGAAAGGCTTGCGAGGGTGGAAGGTAAACTTAATGGAGTAAAATAGTGGGAAATCCTGGAAGAAAACCTAATGCAATCTGCAAGAAACCCGTGCTTTGGGAGAAGATTTGTCTTCCAACAAGACAACAACCCCAAGTATAAGGACAAGGTTACACAGGAATGGCTTACAAACAACAATTAATTTCCAAGAGTTGTCAAGTCAGAGTTCAGATCTCAGTTCAATTCAAAATGTGTGGCTAGACTTGACAAAGGCTGTTCACTCACTCACAAAAATAGAGAAGAAATGGAGTGTCCAGATGGCTAACAGAAACCTGAGAAGACAGACTCAAGGGTGTCATGGCAGCCAAGGGTGCATCTACAAAATACTGACTTGACTGAAGTGACTGTTTATGAGATCAGACCACATTGTAGAGATGTGTTTTCACTTTGACTTTAATGAGTTTTTTTTTTCTGTTGATCACTGCCAAAAAAGCAAAATTAAATCCAGACTACTTTAATAATGGAATTCCTTTTTGTATAAAAATAAAATGTGAAAACTTAAATGGAAGTGAATGCTTTTTGTAGGTGATGTTCTTGTAGATCAGTTCTAAACTCTGATGGACCCCCTTTAGAAGGCTTTTTCCCATATTTCACAAAAATGCAATCAAAGCCTTAAACAGTCCATTCCCCAGGTTCCAGGGTGTGCATGACCTGCTTCTGGACCCTCAAGATACCCCTTTTGAAAAGCCAGTGGGGCCTCACACCTAAATAGCCAGGCACATCTCTTTAAGGAACACCCAACTTGTCGACAAGGAAAAATGATGAGTGCCATTATGGAACTCAAAAGCTGCTCTTACACTTAGGTCAATGATGTGAAAAACACTTTTTAGGCAGACTTTCAGTATTCCAGAGAAGAATTTGTTAGCAGTAGGAAATCAGACGTTGTTACACTGATACAAGAAAACACTGTAAGCCAAAAGACAGCATATGACAGCCATTTGTTGCAGTCAGTCCAAACATCCATAAGATTCCTACAAATAAGAATAATGAACTCCAACAATACATAATTAAATCTGAGAACTCAGCAGGGTCCCTAATTCAAAATGCATATACTGTAGCTTTGGGGATTAAAGAATTCTTAAATCTGTTGCTTTGACCCTGCAAACTTAACTTGCTTTGCTTAAGGACAGCTGTGTAGAGCCATTAAGGCTTTTTGTACGGTACCTGATGTTTCCTTATATGTCTGGTCTTAAGATTAACGATAAAAACTTTAAAGAGTTCAATCCTTGACTTCTTCCTCAATTAGCCCCTAACTCTAAACCGGCACACAAGTAAGATGTTATGACCTGCTAAAAATACATTTTATAGATAGTACGAACCTTTAAATATGTTATACTGTATACTGTAAATTACCTCCTGAAATTTAATTGTCTTCCTACAACCTGAAACAGAACAGTTAGGCCCACAAAACTGATGCATTCATTGCAATTTTGTTCCCTAATTACTCCGAAGACTTCCAAGGGCAATATGCAGTATATCTTCATAAATAAGAGGGCACTCCTTCAAGCTCATATACTAAAGTTTTTGCAAAGTCCTCTTGTCACTTGTACCATAATGGAATGAATTATTATTGTTCTCCCAAACACAGCAACAGCAGCAACTTAAGGCCTCCTTATGTTCATCTTGACCTACAGTTCTCTGAATGGTTCTGCTCCTCAATATCTCCAGTCTTTGGTTTCTCAAAGTGTCAATTTGTTTGTTCAATAAGGCTCTGCTCTACAGAGGCCTGTCTGTTGACCATTCCCTCTTAAGCCAGAGATGCCAAGACCTGAACAAAGTCAGGATAGCCGCTGTTGCACTGACAGTTTAGAATACCGATCTATGCTTTAGTCTGGTTCAAGGTATTTATTTGAAGAGCTTCTGTAAAAACCTAAATTTCCCACTGGGGACAAAGAAAGATCTATCTATCTATCTATCTATCTATCTATCTATCTATCTATCTATCTATCTATCTATCTATCTATCTATCTATCTATCTGTCTGTCTGTCTGTCTGTCTGTCTGTCTGTCTGTCTGTCTGTCTGTCTGTCTGTCTGTCTGTCTGTCTGTCAACAACATTTATTTATATAGCACATTTTTATACAAACAATGTAGCTCAAAGTGCTTTATAAGATGAAATAAAAAAAATTTAATATGAAACAAACAAGATTAGGCAATAATATCATGCAGTATGTAACAAAGAAAAAGCTAAGGTGGGATTTCCAGGAGGACAGAAAAAAATAAAAACAAAAAAAAACTGCAGTTAGGCTGGAGAAAAAAAAACAAAATCTGCAGGGGTTCTAAAGCCAAAACACCACTAAGCCCCCACTTGGCATTCTACTTAACACAGATGTTCTTAAATCAGTCCTTATGTTTTACAGACTTCACATGGAAGAATTTGATGATGACAGCCATGTGGATATCTGGGAAACCCACTGTTCATTCGATAAACACAAGGGGGCAGCATGGTGGTGGAGCAGCTCAACATCACGCAAGAAACACAAAAGACCACAGAGAATTAGTACGGAATTGCAGAACCCAGAGGAAAATGATAACTCAATGCCCATATACACTAATAGACATACAACTAAAATGTACTGATGAAAAAGCCATTTTAAAATAATGTGTTTTAGAATTCTATCTATCTATCTATCTATCTATCTATCTATCTATCTATCTATCTATCTATCTATCTATCTATCTATCTATCTATCTATCTATCTATCTATCTATCTATCTATCTATCTATCATATAGTGCCTTATCTATCTATCTGTCTAATTATGTAGTAATATATTTTCCTCTTGCTCAGTTTTATGTTCTTGTCTGTTGCTTTGATGATTGCACTTTCATTCTTCTATATACTGTATATTATAGCTTGCTTTGCAAGTTGCCTTGGATAAAGGCTTCTGCTAATAAATAATAATAATATTTAACCTGATACAAACACACCATGTAATCCAGAACCTCATCTAAACACTCCTTCTTCACATTCCATTTCATACAAGTAAGTATCTCCAACCAGTCTTGGCTAATGCAACTAAAGGGGATTTGAGGTAGAACGTTACTGAAAAGAAGAAGTTCCTCATTTACCCATCTGTCCATTATCTGTACCAATGTACACTCTTAAAGGTGCCAAAGTGGTTCTTCTGAGTGATGCCATTGATCCAACTACATGAAGATTCCGGTAAGAACTTTTATTTATTAAGACCCATAACAGGTTTCAAAAAAACTATGAATAGATGATAACAGATTTATCAAATATCAGTGAGTTACTGATTTTTAAAGGATTCTTACTACATTCAATAACACAACCTAAGTTCAGGATATCTTGATCTGTCATATTCTGTTAGGTAGCATACTACACATTAAAGATTTCTGTTTTGTTCACATATTAGAAACCTTTTCCAAACCCAAAGAACCAAGTTAACATGCAAAGAACTCTTCCCAGAATTAAATAAAAATCTCTCCAGCAGTGGCTCTATGAGTAAACACATAACCCAGAAAAGTTCCGTTTAAGAACCATCATTTTTAATTGTAGTCCAATTCAGAGCTTCAGCATTTGCCAGTAGCATCTGGGACAAGGCATGAACCTTGCAAAGCTTGCCCTTAAGAAGAATTTTAATGAACTTGCCCTTATTAAAATTAAAAATTGCAACACTTGACACTACCTTTATCCATACCCCCAAGCCAAAACAGGATATTTTTTAATAAGCTTAAGTTATAAAACTTCTTCCAAATGGAAGCCCCTGCAGGTCATAACCCAATCCCTTACTAACAACAAATGTTTTACTGAAACGGTAAAGGAAGTGTTGCTAGCTTTGACACTTCACTGATAACATCACATGTAAGCAGCAGTTGTTTTATTCACTTAGACAGATGGGGCATACCAGCAGGCAGTGTGATGTAGTGGTTAAGGCTTTGGACTTCAGAACCTGAGGTTGTGGGTTCTCCTACTGACACTGTGTGACCATTAGCTAGTCACTTCACCTGTCAGTGCGCCAATTTAAAAAGTTAATTAATTAAATATAACAATTGTATCTCAAATATTATAAGTCACCATGGATAAATGTATCAGCCAAATGACTGAAAGATGGGGACACTAGGATCCAGTAGTATCTTGTGAGGTTGGGGGCAGGTAGACAGCTGGATCTTGCAGGTAAAGGAATTGAATTGAGTGATTCTCCATTGTTACTAGCTGGTGAAAATCTGGCTGCTTGAAGTCTGGGACCAAGTAAAGATGTATTACATTTGAACTCTATTCAAAAGTGGCTTGAGAGGGAGCATTGATTCCTGTTTATTTATCTGATTACTATTGTTGTTTCATTGCTTGTTTTACTGGGTTATTTGTTTGAGTTGTTTTGTCCTACTTGATAAATTAAAGTCTGCTAGGCTAATTAAGAATCTGTAATGGTTTTGTTTTAAATTAATCATTTAAATGTTTAGTTGGGGGGAGGGGGGTGATTAGCCTGAGTAATACTAGAAATCTGCACCCAACTGCCTAGCTATGAGTGTATTTTGTGTAGGATTTAATGTACTTTGTGTAGCTTGTGACATTCTATGTATTTATTTTTCTTGATTTTTCACTCACCTAGGCTTGTGTTTATCATGTGGGGTGTGAAGCATTTTAACAACTGGTCAGACCCTTCTGCTATTGGTCATCGCAAGTTATTGGCCAAATCTCTTATTAGGTGCTTAAATTGTTTGCTTTTTTAAAAGGATTATAATTATTGCTTTTATGTGACCGTGTTTTACTGTGCCCAGTAATTAATCAGAGAACGTGTATTAAAATGTTTTCATTGAGAGAGACCTGTGTGCAGAGTTTCGTATTTTTAGGAGGTCCTTGTCCTTCAATTGGGATGGCATGGTCATTTCCCAATTGGATCCGCTAGCGACCCCTACAGGCTACTTAAGTAATGTAAATATTGTACATTGCTTCAGTGCTAATATAGTTGTTGTCGTTTTTCAGCCTTTCGTTTAGATTCCAGGATTCCTTAATGCTGTTTTAGGCTACGCCTGATCTTCCTTTCTTTCAGTTTCTCTGCTATTCGTCTGAATTTCAGTTTGAGTCTTCAGGTCCTTGTCAAGCTCAACACTGTCATCAACTAACTTCAATATGTGCTTGTATTTTGTCATTTGTTCAATGTATTTGTAATTCCCTATTGCACTTAACAAAACCAAATCTAACTCATCTGTTCAATATCAAATACATTTAATTCCCATGGTCAAGGGAACAGGAAATTATTTCAGTACCATTGAGTGCAAGGTAGTAATCAACCCTGACTGGGGTGCCCTGTGTGCACAGATGACCTGAAATGATCTTATCCAGGGCTTGTCTTCTCTTATCCTGGGCCAGTTCCTAATGTCGCTGACAATTAGTTAATTAATTAAACTGGTCTGAGATGAAATTAATTGATGGGTCACATTCTAGCAGCCAGCAGTTAAAAGCACTTAGTAATCGTGTGAGACCAGCTCTTTGTAGTGTTCACTGCACTGTACTTAAACTCTTATAAGCGGAGTGGAGACAACTACAAGCTGCTGGTAGACAGAACAGCTTCTTGAGCAGGGGCTCTTAACCTGAGGTCCGTGGACCCCTAGGGTGTCCATGAATGGGTTTCAAAAGGTCTGTGAGGGTCAGATAAAAATTAACATTTATTTTCACTATATAGCCCGGTACTGTTGATTTTAATTAGATGTAGTAGTAGTAGTAGTAATGGTAGTAGAAAACGTAGTAGTAGATCTGTTTTAATTTGCACAAGAGCATTGTATTTCAAAATTATAATGAGTGGCCATTACTTTTTGCATAAAAAGGAGTGTTTTTTTAGATTGTTTACTTTATTTTTTTTATTTTATTTATTTATTTTTTTTAGCAAGCCCCTATTCCATCTCCCTGTTCCAAAAATCAATTTAATATATGGTCCCCAGATAGGGGATGTATCAGATATTAAACTGATAAGAACAGATACTACACTTGATCTTAGCCAAAAGGCCGAGAAGCAATAGATTGTGGGCCCGGCATCGAGTGACGCACCGTTGTGCTTTAGTGCTCCTCTTATTTGCTTATTGAGATTGTTTACTTTAGAGTTTAATAATACTTTGTGTATATTATATATGTATGAGACAATCAAATATCGATAAATAAGGTGCTGTGGCAGATGGCTGGGACCATTGCCTAGCCGGGACGCCAGGAGAGTGGAAGGACCAGGGGCCTCATGTATAACGCCGTGCATAGAACTCACACTATAACATGGCGTAAACACAAAAGCGGGAATGTGTGTACACACAGAAAAATCCAGATGCAGGAATCTGTACGTACGCAAACTTCCACGTTCTTCCGCTACATAAATCCCGATCAGCGTGAAAAGTAACGCACATGCATGCGCCTTCTGTCCTGCCCCAACTCCTCCCAGAATTACACCTTAATATGCAAATCAATATAAATAGCCTTCCGTGAAAAGACAATGGGAAAAGTACGGGGGAAAATATAAGAATTTCAGCGAATACCAAGTGGAGGCAAAGGAAAAACGTACTATTTGTTGGTTTAAACAGTGGTATAATCAACAAAAGGAAGTTGATCGAAAGCTCAAGTTCACAAAGTCGCACAGTGCCCGAAATAAAAAAGAAATCACATATCAAAGTCGCCATGAAAAGGCGAGTCGTAACCCACCGTCTGAGTGTCATATGAAAGCTTATTAGGGTACAGACAAAAAAAAATAGGCACACAGTGGGAAAAAAACACGAAATATCAACTTTAATCTCGAAATTTCCATTTTAATCACGTAGTTTATTTTGCCATTAAAGTAGAACATCATAAACTTCATCTTAAAATCATTTAATTTACTAGTTTCTCAAATCCCATTGTAACTAAAGTAGCACGTTAAATGCTTTGTTCTGTATTTGATCTTCTATGTGCTGTATGTGTGTGAATCACTACCTGCTTCTTAAACGGGCCTCTTTCTCCGACAGGACACATAATCCATTACATTCGTGATATTACAGCTCTGAATAATTAAAATACTGAGATGTATACGTGATATCTTTTTCATGATGATAGGAATGAAAGCATGTTATTAAACATGGGAACATGGTGGCGCAGTGCTTGTTCATGTCTCACGCAAGAGGCTTGCTGCGCCATGTGCGACCTTCGATGAAATAATTTATTACAGAAGTATTGTCTCTTTCAAACGTACTAACCTCCGATTCCTGTCCTTACTTTTCTTTCTCCAAATACCCAATCTCCACACAATCAGCTCTGTAATAGACTTGAAGCCATTTGTAAGCTTAGAACGACGATTCTTCAAAACTATCTTCGTAGTACATGTTTAATTATTCTATCCGTCTATCCTTCCAGTGTCACGTAAGCACCAGCAAGAATACAACGTAATGCAGGAACAATCCCTGAACTAGCTAGCGCTGTGGCACCGTGTCCTCACATGTTTAATTATTAACAATACAGATTATTTAAATGAAGTTAAAGTTTTATCTGTATAATATAATCAACATATTTTGCTGCATTTCATCTTAAAAATGATATTGTCATCATATGTAAATACACGCTTTATAAAGTAGCGCAGGTTGTGCAATATTATAACTGTAGTGCAAGTTTACACTGAGGTAATTGTACTTATAAGTACAAACAGTTCTACAAGGAGCACTTGATGGACTGATTGAGTGCGTTTATAGTTCTTGGGATGAAACTTTTTCTAAACCACGAAGTCCGTACAGGAAAGTCTCTGAAACGTTTTGCCATGGCTGAGGCAGCATCTGCTTCATGCTGTATATCGATAATTCTCTTTCCAATTAGCTGCTGCTGTGATTCCCCACTCAGATACAGTGATATAAATACTCCGAGTGGTGCAGTGAGAGTAATATGGAAAAAGATGATCTGCTGTGGCAACACCTAACGGGAGCAGCTGAAAGAAGAAGAAGATGCATTGAGAGTAACAATGCTAAAGCAGTTATGGTATTTGGAATACTATGGCTATTCCCTGACCATTATATTGCTGCAGGTTAATTACAATCAGATGCATTACTCTAATAAACAATATGCAGTTAGTTTCAGTGTATTTATAAAGCCGCGTCAGGAATGTGGATCTAAGAAAGAAAGGGTGACCACACAGGAACAGTAGCACTGCTTTGATGCTGGGTGCCGCCAGTCTGCAAAACCGAGTGGAGAAATTGTGTACGCCAGGGTATGAGGTACCGTGGAAATGTGCATGGCTTTACGCCAAGTTTAGGTTTTATACATCGTGATTTGAGCGTGGAAACGTTCATACGCAACATTTCTGTGCGTACGCACCGTTTATACATGAGGCCCCAGGAGAGAGACAGTACCTCCCCCAGGACACAAGAGGGCAGCCGCCCTGATTGGCATTAGGGCCACGGGAGCAGAGCTTAGTAGCTCAACCCTGTGGAGGCCCATGGCCACTGCCAGGGTGCGCATGGACAATCCCAGAATCCTGAGCTGCAGCACTTCCACCACACCAGGAAGTGCTGCCGGAAGAGAACCTGGATGCATCTGGAGTGCTTCCGGGTGCCCATGCAGCACTTTCGCCACACCAGGAAGTGCTGCAGGAAGATCATCAGGGAACACCTGGAGCACATCCGGGTGCAACATAAAGAGGCCACCTCTCTCCATTAGGGGAGCCAGAGTCAGGAGGCAGAGGACAGAGCTTGAGAGTGGAGTAGTGAAGGCGGCAGGAGAAGAGAGGAAAGGAGACAAAGAGCGAGTAAAAGGACAGAGCTTTAATTGGTGATTTGTGCATTGTGTGGTGCTGTAAAGCCTTAAAGAAGAATGAACATGTGCTTTGGACTTGTGAGTTCTGCATCTCTGTCTGTGTCCGGGCTGATCTTCCACAGTACATTGTATTCATTGCATGCAAAGTTGTGTTTATGTGAATATTTCTAGGGAAGGGAGTCCATAGCTTTCATCAGATTCTTAAAGGGGTCCGTGACTCAAAAAAGGGTAAGAATCACTGTTGTAGAGGCTTCTCATCTGCTCCACAGCTTTCTGGCAATTGATGTCCCGGGTCTGGGTGATTTAAATTAGAGCACCCTGAGTACCATGAGGCAACAAATGCGTGGTTCATTCACCTCGGAAAAATGAGGAGTTGAAGTAACGGAGAGTAGGACCAGGAGAAGAAGCTGGTGAGAATTAAGAGAGACGATGTGGAGCAGTGTGATCGAGGAGGCAAGAAGAAGGAGCTATGCGAATCTCCATGCTTGGTCATGAAGAGTTCGCTACAAGTCAACTATGTGCAACCGAGTGTGACCTGCAATCGCTAAAAGTTCACATGAAGAAGCAGCAAAGCGATGTCTTGCCCTGCTTTGTCTGGCTATGCATTTGTTGTTTAAGTAGCATTCTCTTTGGCCCCCATAACAGGGAAGATGTTTGCTTAGGCACGTTGTTAACCAAGTAATGCCCCCTTGGTCAAAGGGCTCATATTGCTCATACTTCTTTTTATCTGGTGTTTCCCATCCTTTTGGTTGTTACATCATTAATTCATGAAAGGGCAACAGAATTAAAATTAGAAATTAATCTAATCACAATAACATGTAAGGAACATGGACACTGACTTGTTGTGGTGGGGGGTTAAACTATAACATATATAGTAATTCAGTTTGGTCGCATTAAATAGCCTACCTTTGATGGCATGGATTGCTTCAGTTTAGAGACTGATCACTGGCATCAAAAGATTCAGCAGCAGATGACAGCAGTAATCCTTTTACATAAATGAACCATTAAACTCATCAGCACAAGAACTATGCATCAGGAATATCATAAAATTGGTTTCCATGGCTGGGCAGCTGCACACAAGCCTAAGATCACTATACACAATGCCAAGTGTCAGCTGGAGTGGTGTAAAGTACACCGCCATTGGACTGTGGAGCTGTAGAAATGTGTTCTCTGGAGTGCTGAATCATGCTTCATTATCTGGCAGTTTGGCAGATGCCAAGAGAATGCTACCTTCATCTCTGCACAGTTCCTACTGTAAAGTTTGGTGGAGGAGGGATAATCGCCCAGGGCTGTTTTTCACAGTTTGGGATAGGTCCATTAGTCCCAGTGAAGGGTACTGTTAATGCTACAGCATACAAAGACATTTTAGAAAATGGGTCACTTCCAACTTTGTAGAAACCTGTGCATAAAGCCAGGTTCATACACATACAGAATCTCAAGTGGACTGCACAGAGCCATGACTGCAAGCCTACTGAACGCCTTTCTGATGAATCTGAGCACCAATTGCAAGTCAGGTCTTCTTGCCAATATCAGTATCTAACCTCACAAATGCTCTTTTGACTGAATGATCATAAATTCACCAGACACACTTGAAAATCTTCTGAAAAACCTTCCCAGAAGAGTGGAGGCTGTTATAGCCACAAAAAAGTGGTGGTCAACTCCAAATTAATGTCCATGATTTTGAAATGGGATGCCCAACAAGCTCATATAGGTGTGATGGTCAGGGGTCCACAAACTTTTGGCCATATAGTGAATTGTAGCAGCATGAACAAGCCCATTATCAACAAAAGACACTGACAAATCTGTGAATTCAGTACTCATTGGGAATGAAAACCCGCTTTATCTCAAGAGGGTCATGGGGAAGCAGGAGCTTAATTCAACAAGCATAGGGTGCATGGCAGGAGCAATCCCTGAAGAGGGCAGCAGTCCATCACAAGGTGAACACACACAAAAACCAGGGGCCTGTTTCGCATCTCCAACCTGTCTAACCTGCATACCTTTGGAATGTGGCACCCACAGGAAACCCACTGTGATAAACCCAGGGCGTCAGTGAGCCCCAAACCCCAACATGAATACACTTGTACAGTCCCAGGTTCAAATAATCGAAGGTTTTTATTTTAAATACCTCCAAATGTGACACAAGCACAAACACAGGTCTTCCTCTCACAATATCTCCTTTCCCCCTACTGCACTACCCTCCACCACTCAAGCATTGCTCCACTACCTCCCAGCTCCGACTTGCCTGAATAAGGGAGTGCGGCCCCTTTTATTGCAGACCCTGGTGTACTTCCAGTGCCAGGGCGACTGCCCAATGAAAGCACTTCCGGGTCGCATGGAAGTCCATAATAGGGAGGTTGTCTACCTACAGCACCCTCTTGTGGCACCCAATGACCCCAGCAGTTCTGCTCTGCCAGACTACATATCCTGACATGCCCTGCTGGTTTTCTACTATGAACCAACCTCTGGGGCTGCTGCCATCTAGCATGCTGGGGGAATAAAAAGCCTCCATCAACGTCTTCTTTGTTTAATGGGCTGTCCATCCACCCATTCCAGTCCTTCCTTCCAGGTTTGCTCCCTCTCCTGGCCGGAATGCCCGCCCAGCTCGTGTGGCATCTACACCACATGGACATAGGGAGAACAAGCAAAGCCCATGCAGGGAGGACTCAGCAAGTGAACCTTGTTGCAAGGCAGCAGGATTACTACTGCACCACAGTGCCATCATGGAATGAAACCCAAGCCACATATTCACCCCCACCACACCCGCATCCCCACAATGGGTTGCACTGCATTTGTTTTTAACTGTTTTGTAATAATAATAATAAAAAGGCATTGTTAGTTTTGATTTATGTCGTGCTATTGAATGGCATTCATTTTGAATTGTAAGGTAGTTTCACCTGCTTTCTCCCTAAAAAAACACACCCTCTTATGCCATAATATAACAAGTCAGGGTGGTGGTATAGCAAGGGTCGGAATATAGGAAGCAACCCTGGACAGAGGTTAGAAGCACGTGCCCACCACATGACAAACCAACTCAGGATCCCAGATTAGGACCTGACTGCAGTCATGCAATGGGTGACACCTCAGCACCACAATAGTTCAGATGGAGTGGGACCAGTGTGAGGTTTTTTTATGGTGTCTGGAGTGCCAATCCTGCCACCAACCCCCAAGTTGGAGGACCTGCTTGCAGGGTTGGATTCAGATTAACGTCATACCCTGGACAGAGCGATTGCAGGTTAAGGGCTTTGCTCAAGGGCCCAACGAAGTAGAGTCACTTTTGGCATTTACGGGATTCGAACTGGCAACCTTCCAATTGCCAGTGCAGATCCCTAGCCTCGGAGCCACCATTCCACCCTACCCTGGACAGGACGCTTCTCAATCTATGGGGCTACTCATGTCGGCCCCACACAAGTAATTTAAAATCATCAATTAAGTAAACGTGCATGTCTGTGAGATGTGATTGGAAAAGCAATGCACACATACAATTTGAATGTGTGAACATCCAAATAGCAAATACTGGCCTTGGGTTTCTCTGTAAAGCTTGAGGTAGCAGCACTAACTACTGGAGTGCCTTTTCAAAGGCTTAACACCTACAGTCTAATTGTTCAGAATTTCTGAAATTTTATGTGAGATGGGTTAAACTGAGTCTTTGAAAAATGATCATTATATCAAACATAAAGCAAAGGCGTCCAATTATGTTTAAAAGCTGTTTCCCTGAGTGGATTATAAGATAAGTTGCAGAGTTAACTACGGCATCCCCACTTCATACCACCCAGTGCTGTGGCTCCCTGTTAGGGGTTAGGTGTAGTTTGTTCTAGTGGTCCTGGAGATCATCGGCAAGTTTGCTGAAGCACAACTCTTTAGTTGAATGGTCGCATTTAGCGATGTGACAGGCCCTACCGATATCTACCAGGTACTATTTTTATAACCCTTAATATACTGTGATGTACAATCATGGACAAATGTGTCAGTTCCCTTACAGCTCATTGAAAAAGTGATGTATGCCTCCAGAAAAGTGATTAAATAAAAAGCAATTGTCTTGTGTATACCTGCATGCCTTTCAAATGTCAAGAAAAGTAAAGCAAGTGTGCAATTTCAAGTATTGCTCATTCTACAAAGATATTCTAAAATGGCCTGGACACATTTGTTGGCACCCCTAGATAAGATCCTAAAAACTGAATTACGGTGATTTTTCAGAATATCTAATTTCTTTATTTAGCGTCACACACGTCTCCAATCGTGCAATCACTCATTCAGCTGATTTAAAAGGAGAAAAGTCATTACACTGCTGTTTGGTATCATCATGTGTCCCACGCTGGACACGGACCAGAGAAAGCAAAGGACAGAGTCGTCTGAGGAAATCAGAAAGAAAATTATAGATAAGCATGTTAAAAGCAAAGGTTGGTAGCCCATCGCCAAGCAGCTTGATGTGCCTGTAACAACAAGATCCATGGGACTGAAATAATGCAATACTTCTGTGAAACATAAAGCTTCTGTATGCAACTGCTTCTGTACACTAAATTTCTTGTTGGACCGTTAACAATTTAATTGACAACTAATCCTCTTTAGCTACATATGGGAACCAAAACCAGGAATTAAAAAAAAAATCACAAAGCAATTGATAACATTGAACATTAAAATTGTTAATTTTGAAAATTAAAATTGTTTGATTGTTTAGTTAGTGTATCAGATACAGTCACATTCCCAGTCACAGTCAGGCATTATGCAGATGTATTACTGTTGATATAAAGAACCCCATAGCCAGTGCCAGTGCTAGGTTATTTTGCACCCTAGGCCAACCTTATTAGTGCACCAACCGACTGTTCAGTAGCTAACCCATGTGGCTGGGTCCCCCCTTTATGATCTGCACCCTAGGCAAATGCCTAATTTGTCTTAATGGTGGTGCCAGCCCTGCCCGTTCTACTAAATAATTAGTTGGCCGAAGTTCTTTCGTGTTGGTGAGTCAGACAGAGCATGTGCAGCATTGTTCAGAATGGCGGTCAGTTTTATTTTAAGTCTCTCCTTTGCTATGACCTCCAGAGGGTCCAGAATGTGTCCCATAACTAAGCCTGCCCTTTTAATTAGCTTGTTAAATCAGTGGGCTTATTTGAAAGTGATGTTATCAGATCAGCACATCACAGCATAGAATATCAAACTGGTCTTCACCGAGTTATAGAAAATGTGAAGAATGTCACTTATCACATTAAAGGAGTGCAGCCAGCGCTGCCCTTTCTTATACACTTCCTCTGTGTTACGAGACCAATCGAACCTGTCATTAATGTGGACCCACAAGTACTTGTAGGCGTGGACCTCCACTACATCCACTCCCTGAATAGTGACCAGACCTAGAGGCTCTTTGGTGCAGCGAAAGTCAATATCCAACTCATTAGTTTTGTTGATGTTAAGTTGCAGACCATTCTTTCTGCACCAAAAAGCAAAGTTCTCCACCTGACTCCTTTCCTCTGTCTCATCCCCTTTATCAATGCACCCCATAAGTGCAGAATCATCTAAGAATTCCTGCAATTGGCATGACTTGGTGTTATATTTATAGTTGGAGGTGCACAGAGTGAAGAGTAAAGGTGACAGGACTGTTCCTTGTGGTGCTCCAGTGTTACTCACACAGTCCTTGGGCCTCACAAACTGTGGTCTGCCTGACAGATCGTCCATTATCGAGGACACCACAGGCTCATCCACCAGCATAACTCTGAGTTTACCCCTTAACAGGGATAGCTGGATGGTACCAAAGACACTGGAGAAATCAAAAACACAATCCTCACAGTGCTGCTAGCTTTGTCTGGGTGAGAATAGGCCTTGTGGAGCAGACAGATAATTGTAACCTCCACTCCAATCTTTGTCCGATAGGCAAACAGCTGTGGGTCCAGATGGTCTATCACAAGAGGACTCATATTGTTCAGGAAAATCTCTCAAAGGTTTTCATGATGTGAGGGGAGACTGACGGAGCTGAACTTTTTCAGTTTAAGCCACAGGTGGTTAAGAGGTGACATGATTTAACTGTTTAAAACTATGAAGGAAATTTGCAAGGTTATTTTAAATTGAGTTTTTCAACAACAATAAGAGGACACAATTCATAACAAAAAGGGACAAACTATATAAACCTTAGTTTTCTTCACACAGAGAGCCACGGACACATGGAATAAACTACCAAGTATTGTGGTAGAGAGCAGATCTTTAGGGGCCTTTAAATGTTGACTTGATGTAATTTTGAAGAAAACACATGAATAGGTTTGGTGAGCTTGTGGGGCTGAATGGACTGGTCTCAAAAATATCGTCAAATTGATCTAAAGCTCAACTATAAGTTCCATTAGGCTTATGTTGCCATTTCTGAATTCAGGGCTGTTTTTCCTTTATACGCAAAGATTTTTCTGGTTTATTTATCCTAGCGCAGACTTGAGTGTGAAATAAAATAAGTTTCAAGAGTGGTCCTTGGAGTTTATCTCAATGGTATTGAGTCATTCCCTCCCTAAAAAAACAAAACTAATACATTCTTTAATATCATCTTCAGGTTTTTTATGTTTCTTTTGGGTTAGTGAACTTTTTGTTCTTCTCCAACTGCCATTGAATCAATGTATATATGTGTGGGAGAGAATTAGAAACTGAATGTATATGTGAGACAAATATGTGTAGGTGTGTGTAAGCAGCTGAAGCATTTATGCATGTGCAGAATAAAACTTATGTGCAGAGAATGTATATAGATTTGTACTTCAGTTGTGTGTGGTGGATCTCGCTTAAATAAATGTTCCAAACTCACTTTGTAAAGAGTTCAATGTACAGTATATTTACTTTAATTCAAGAGATCTACTACAGAATGTGATGGCAAATGAACTCTTCATTCTACTTTAGACACCAAGATTCACAAAATAAAGACAGCTGACAAGTAGTAAATCATCCTACAGACTGTGGGCAGTTACAAGGAAAGTTATAATCTTAAATACTGTACACAACTTGAAACCACCTGATCTACTCTTAAAACTAAGTATCAAAGTGGGTCTTCAGAGCAATGTAAAAGTATGGGATCCTAAAATCAAAGAAGATTCATCCATTAGGCAACACAGTCGTCAAACAATGATGATAGTGAGAGGCCGTTGTTAATGTAAAGTAAAAGTGTACATGGTTCATACACCAAGGGATTGTCTCATTGAGTGAGGGATATATGCACAAAGGGATGCCTTTTGTGCTATTGAAGGGGCACGCGCTCTGGACATCGGGGGGGCCCAACCCCCAACAGCAGTCACTGAAATCTAATAATAATGACTACCTGCTATGGACAATGAGGGATGACATCGGTCAACCCCGCCTAGAGCTCCAAATGGGCTTCAAACAGCACTGCTTAAATCCACATGAAGACTCCAGAAAGAACCTTAATTTATTTAGATTTGTGAATAACCTTGAAGAGACGAAAACAAATTTGTAAAATATAAATGGGGTTTGAATATTAAAAAACATTCTTGCTGCCTAAAATAACACATTCTAAGTGTTTCTCTTCTTGATCTGTTACTATCCTGCTAGATTGCCTACTATAGATGAAAAATTTCTGTTTTTTCTACATATTAAGAACCCTTTCAAAGCTCAAAGAATTAATTTAATATATGAAAAACCAATACTTGAATGAAATAGTTCTTTGTCAAGCAGTAGTTCTACATGGAACCACAATACCAATGTGCCATATTAGAGCCATTTTTTAAGACAGTATGTCATGTTTTATGTGAGGTTAAAGGAAATCTTCTGTTCTATAATAATAATATACAGTCATATGAAAAAGTTTGGGAACCCCTCTCAGCCTGCAAAATAATTTACTTTCAACAAATAAGATAACAGTGGTATGTCTTTCATTTCCTAGGAACATCTGAGTACTGGGGTGTTTTCCGAAAAAAGATTTTTAGTAAAGCAGTATTTAGTTGTATGAAATTAAATCAAATGTGAAAAACTGGCTGTGCAAAAATTTGGGTCCCCTTGTAATTTTGCTGATTTTAATGCATGTAACTGCTCAATACTAATTACTTGCAACACCAAATTGGTTGGATTAGCTTGTTAAGCATTGAACTTCATAGACAGGTGTGTCCAATCATGAGAAAAGGTATTTAAGGTGGTCAATTGCAAGTTGTGCTTCCCTTTCACTCTCCTCTGAAGAGTGACAGCATGAGATCCTCAAAGCAACTCTCAAAAGATCTGAAAACAAAGATTGTTCAGTCTCATGGTTTAGGGGAAGGCTACAAAAAGCTATCTCAGAGGTTTAAACTGTCAGTTTCAACTGTAAGGAATGTAATCAGGAAATGGAAGGCCACAGGCACAGTTGCTGTTAAACCCAAAAAGTCTGGCAGGCCAAGAAAAATACAGGAGCGGCAGATGCGCAGGATTGTGAGAATGGTTACAGACAACACACAGATCACCTCCAAAGACCGGCAACAACATCTCGCTGCAGATGCTGTATCTGTACATCGTTCTACAATTCAGTACAATTTTCACAAAGATCATCTGTATGGCAGGGTGATGAGAAAGAAGCCCTTTCTGCACTCACACCACAAACAGTCGCTTGTTGTATGCAAATGCTCATTTAGACAAGCCAGATTCATTTTGGAACAAATTGCTTTGGACTGATGAGACAAAAATTGAGTTATATGGTCATAACAAAAAAACGCTTTGCATGGCGGAAGACGAACACCACATTCCAAGTAAAACACCTGCTACCTACTGTCAAACTTGGTGGAGCTTCCATCATGCTGTGGGGCTGTGTGGCTAGTTCAGGGACTGGGGCCCTTGTTAAAGTCGAGGGTCGGATGAATTCAACCCAATATCAACAAATTCTTCAGGATAATGTTCAAGCATCAGTCACAAAGTTGAAGTTATGCAGGGGTTGGAAATTCCAACAAGACAATGATCCAAAACACAGTTTGAAATCTACAAAGGCATTCATGCAGAGGGAGAAGTACAATGTTCTGGAATGGCCGTCACAGTCCCCTGACTTGAATATCATCGAAAATCTATGGGATGATTTGAAGCAGGCTGTCCATGCTCGGCAGCCATCAAATTTAACTGAACTGGAGAGATTTTGTATGGAAGAATGGTCACAAATACCTCCATCCAGAAACTCATCAAAGGCTATAGGAGGCGTCTAAAGGCTGTTATATTTGCAAAAGGTGGCTCAACTAAGTGTTGATGTAATATCTCTGTTGGGGTGTCCAAATTTATGCACATGTCTAATTTTGTTATGATGCATAATGCATATTTTCTGTTAATCCAATAAACTTAATGTCACTGCTGAAATACTACTGTTTCCATAAGGCATGTCATATATTAAAAGGAAGTTGCTACTTTGAAAGCTCAGCAAATGATAAACAAAAATCCAAAGAATTAAGAGGGGTTCCCAAACTTTTTCATATGAAAACATAAATTAAAGTATAAACGTAAATTAAAGTATAAATATGTATAAAACTGATTTTACACACACACACACACATTAAAATAAAATGTGTATATATATATATATATATATATATATATATATATATATATATATATACACACACACACACACACACACACACATACGTACTCTAGCTGTGCTACCCATCTAAGACGGGTTGAACTCTAAGTTTGAAGTGCACCATATGTCTCCATTATATGCCATTTGGTGTAGGATTCATAAAAGCAGATGTAATGTTCATGATGTGCCTTCTGTTGGAATGACCAAAGCAATACATTTTATTACTGAAAATGCAACCGGATGGACACACAAATACATACTTATCCTTTTATTAATATATATATATAAAGAGAGAGAGAGAGAAACACACATTAAAAATAATTTCCTTCCCAGTGTGCAAGTGAATTGTACAAGTGTGAGTGAAGTGTGCCAGAGACCAAATGTATATGCAATGAAAATGCATATGTATGAGAATGAAGAGTATATTCTTGTACAACTTAACTATTACATGTGTTGTAATATAAATGTTTTTTAATTAGTTTCATGACCCAGCTTATACTGGATCTCGAGAAACTGGGGTCTGTCTCACCAGCACATGAATCAAACCCAGACTCCAATGCATTACTAGGTGCTCTCACTCACTCATCAAGAAGGCTAGTAGCATAAACAGATACACAGCAACTGCAGACATTCCCTCTTTGACCTGCTTACCATCTGGTAAGCACCATAAGGTGATCTGATCTCACACAGACAGACTGAAATTCTTTCCTTAGAGCTGTGGCCATCTTTACGCCTCTGTCCAACTGAACTCTTAAAAATTGAAGTTCTTTAATAGCACTTTATGTTTTTTTTACTGGATTTTATGGTTCTTCATAGAACTATTGCTTGACTAGGTATCATTTCATTCTGGGGAGGGTTCTTTGCATATAAAGTTGGTTCCTTGTGCTTTGAAAAACTTCCTAAATGTAGAAAAAACAAACACTGAAATCTTTAATGTATGGTAGGCTACCTAGCAGCACACTAACAGAATAAGAAAACTTGGACTTAGCCTGTGTTATTGTATGCAGCAAGACTCCTTTTAAAATCATGACTTCACAAATTTTCACAAATCTGTTACCACATATTCATGGTTATTTACTGTATGGTGCCATTTACAGATCTGAATAAATAACAGTTCTTTCTGGAATTTTCATGCAGACAGATCTTTTAGGGACCAAAATATGGTTTTCTATGACATCACTCTGAAGAACCACTGGCACGTTTATTTGATCTAAACCCCCTGGTATTATACACACGCAGCCGCTTGATTGACCCTCCCAGCACACTGATATGTTTTTTTTTTGTTTGTTTGTTTGTTTTGCTTTGGTTTGGGTTTTTTTGATAGTTTTATTTAGCTGCTTTCTTTAGTAAATACATTTGAGTTTTTTCCATTTGATATATTGCTGCTTTTATGAAAGCTATCAAACCAAATTTCGTCGTGCGCCAGTACAATGACAATAAAGATACAAATCAGTTCAGTGATAAAACACCCGGCAAGTCGACAAAACCGAAGAGCTCGCAGTACACACAACGTGAATGTACACACACAAATGCTATATAATTATGCGAAAATTGAATATACGGTATACGTATGAGTAAAACAATAATATATGACTGCGCAAGAGGACTGAATATACGAGACTGAATACGAATAACGACCCAAAACGGTTTAACTAATAGCTCAATTGTGACAGTTTTGCTAAATAAACTGGAACATTTATGATTACCGGTAGATAACACTGAAATTACAATTCCATTGAATTTTTATTGCCACTTCTGCTGAAGGCGGTCATAGAAACGACTCAATAACGTGACGTGATTTTTCAGACGTCTTCATGTGTAGCCTACCCTTTCCGTGACCTGCTCGTTGTGCTCAGCGGGCAGTTGTGTTTTCCTGCGTCGTGATCTTCGCTTGAAAGTGGGCGTGTCGAACGACGGCTTCTCGTCACTGCCTCCGCTAAATTCACGAACTCTCACCCTGCAAGCCAAGTCCAAAGACTATTGTGTCATTTGTTTTCTTCTTCTAGCTTACACTTTTCCGGCTTATATAGTTGTAATGCTGCGAAGAAAGCATGGTGGCAAGCTACAAACGTTAACAAAATAGGTGAACATAAAAAGTCCAACGAAACTAGAATAACCAGCTTACCGCTTTACTCAGAGGTGCCATCTGCAACTTTGTTCACTGTAGATATCTGAATATAATACATAACATGGGCGTCGACAAACCATATACAATCAGTTATATTCTACAATATGCTTGTGATACAGCAGAACATGAAAGGCACTATAAACTACCATCAATGGGTCTCTTCACTTTCCAGTTAAAGTTCAGGTATCTTTTCCCTTCGAACTATGATTTAGATCTCTACTGCGCATGTTTTCCAGGTTATGCCCACCTGCAGCCATTTTTTATAATCAAAGGAATATTTTTCCTTTGGTTTAATTCTGCTAGTTTTGTCAGATTGTTAACAGTGCAACGAAAAATGAAGCACACTGAAAGAAGTGTTTCTTGTCAGAAGCGAGCAAAGATTTATAACAATACAATGTGAAATAATTACTGGGACTGTCCGTAAGATACACTATTTTGTGCTCTTTCCCGCTATATGTAACAGTATGCGCATGCGCAGCCAGGCTTTTTCACTAATAGGTCGCTCTGATAACAAATATTGGCTGAAGGCAGCTACGTGTCTGGCATACAAACGGGCCGAGCGACGCTCCGATGTGATGTGTTTCGAGTTCAGTCATCTGCATCTAAATGAATCGAGACGAATTGGTGTAAATGGACCGGGGCGCTTGGAACGAAGATCTTATCTCTAGCTTTGGACTTTATTGGACGGTACATCTGCCATCTCTCTCAGCTTGAGTATATTGAGAAGACGGAGCCGTCAAATATTTAAGGCGGTGTGGGATTTACGCGTCTCTCATTTCTGCGATTTTTCAAGAGACGCCATTTAGCAAATTGTCAGCTCTGATTTTGTCTGGCGTGAAAGGAGTGTGTAAGCAATGACTGGAGCCAGCTCGCCATTGCCTATATAACAAGGAGACGTGGAGAAGCGATGAACGGGCAGTTTCAGGCTAATCACCAGAGTGTGGCTCACCCGTAGCAGGAGCAGGTCTCCATTTACCAGCTTCTGATTTACAAATAAGTCCATTTTTTTTATCAAACTGAAAAGTGGTCACTGTCTTCAGAAATAACATACCCTTCTTAAACCCAATTAATTCACATTTGGTTACAACGTACCCCCACAGATCTGGTTGCAAAGCAGGACATGGCCAGGACAGGGTGCAAGTTGGTTGGCCACAGGGTGCTTACACACACATTCTCACAGAGGGTCCAGTATAGAATCACCAGTTAAAGCACCGAGGAAGCAGATTCTGTCCCTGTTCTCTTTTTTTTCTTCACCATTTATCTATATTCACTTATTAATTTATCTATTTTCTTATTTTGACTAGGTCTTAGTTTTATTCCGCTGCCCATGCTCTCTTTCTCAGGGGTGGGGGATGATTTGTTTTCAATCCTATTCTTGTAAAATTGATCTATTTGTATAGAATGTTGTGTGATTTCAATAAAATAAAAAAAAAGAATCACCAGTTAATTTAACTAACATGCTTTTATTTATGTGGGAAGAGCACCCAGAGGAAAAGCTTACACAGACATGAGGCACACTCTGCACAAAGAATGACCCTTCACAGGATTCAAACCTTTTAAGCTGGTTTTGAGAAACAGTAACACTAACCACTAAGCTATACCATGACTTCCAATGCAAGGAAATGTTTATCAGATTCACTCAATCTGAGGTGGCACAATGGCGCAGTGGGTAGCGCTGCTGCCTCACAGTTTGGAGACCCAGGTTCGCTTCCCGGGTCCTCCCTGTGTGGAGTTTGCATGTTGTCTGTGTGGGTTTCCTCCGGGTAATCCAGTTTCCTCCAACAGTCCAAAGACATACAGGTTTGGTGCATTGACGATTCTAAATTGTCCCTAGTGTGTGTGTGCACCCTGCAGTGGGCTGGCGCCCTGCCCAGGGTTTGTTTCCTGCCCTGTGTTGGCAGGGATTGGCTCCAGCAGATCCCCGTGACCCTGTAGTTAGAATATAGCGGGTTGGCGGATGGATGGATTCAAATTCTGTCAGTATTGACTAACATCTTACATTTTTTAACATGCCAATATGATAGGTTTCCAGCAGATCCATGTTATTTATAGTCCCTATCAGATGACTTGTAGCATAGACACTCTTCTTCTTCTTCTTCCGGCTGCTCCCATTAGGGGTTGCCACAGCAGATCATCTTCTTCCATATCTTTCTGTCCTCTGTATCTTGTTCTGTTTCACCCACCACCTGCATATCCTCTCTCACCACATCCATAAACCTTCTCTTAGACCTTCCTCTTTATCTCTTCCCTGGCAGCTCTATCCTTAGCATCCTTCTCCCAATATACTCAGCATCTCTCCTCTGCACATGTTCAAACCAACTCAATCTCACCTCTCTGACTTTGTCTCCCAACCATCCAACTTGAGCTGACCCTCTAATGTCCTCATTTCTAATCCTGTCCATCCTCGTCACACCCAATGCAAATCTTAGCATCTTTAACTCTGCTACCTACAGCTCTGTCCCCTGCTTTCTGGTCAGTGCCACCATCACCAATTTTAGTAACTTCATTAAGGGCATCATGCAATGCAGTAGGTATAAAGAAAAACGTAACAGGAATCTCTAAACTTCTTAAACATGTATCCACTCCCACCAGAGAAAAGCCCAGGGGCACAGTGCAGTCCCATCTTTACAAGACATCACCTGACTATCTGAAGAAGCTTAAATTTAGTAAAAAAAGGGTTCATCCTCTTTCAGATTTACGTGATCTTACCAAACTCTTAATATTGGATATTAATAGATCTTTCTTTCAGATGTTATTAATGTTACATTATTAATAGATTAAAAAAACTTGTACAGTTAAGTAACAACATATTTTAAGAATAATTCCATTAACAAAATTATCCACCAAGCAATGTCTCTGTGTGAAGAACAATGATGTTTTTGGCATGAATATTCTGGTGGGACCACACGGACTTGGGAGAGAGATGGTGTCAGAAGAGGCAGAGACTTGCGTGCACATGTGTGTGTGTGTGTGAGAGAAGGATTGAGTGAGGCAAGGAGAGAGAGAGATAATCCAGCACTTAAATAGCAGAACAGATGAGAACCACTCTTTTGCTTAAATCCATTGGTCTAAGTACACGGCAGTCAGGACGGATCTTGGCTTGGACTAGTTCTTGGAGTTAGCAAAGAGAGTGCAGATGGTGTTGCCTCTAAGTCCAAGTGACTGGTGTGAGGCAGAGCTGACGGTGTGAATGTGTAGGTAGAGAATGTGGCAGAAACAAAATCACTGGAGCCACATGGAAGGAGCTTCAGAGGTGTGGCGGCAATGTTGGACGTCAGTCAAGAAGGGAGATGGCCGCTAGTAAACCTCACTAGAGGGAGAGACATAGTGCCTCACAATGTATTAGACAACTAACACCAGTGATAATAATAATGACATTAAAAAATTATGCAAAATGAAGATTGATCAAAATATTGTTACGCAGTACAATCAATACAGAAGAGTATTAACATATATTTCAACATCAACATTAAATATTCAACACTGAAAAAATGTAAATTTTTCATTTTTGTTCAGGGGGCAAAATGCTAAATCATATTGCAGATAAGTAATCAACATGATTCACGATAATGACGACAACAACTCCAGAATAGTAAGGTGTATAAATCAACTCTTCCTTTTAATTAAATGCATCACAAAAAAATCCAACAATGGATCACTTTTAAGGACTGTAGCCTTCAAGCCCCACAGTAGAACTGAAAAGTTCAGGCTTCACAGGCAAAATTCTGAGCAAAGCTATGATGAGAACACTGCGGGGTCTAAAGGTCTACCCAAGCAATATGGTAACAGGCCACTGGTACCAGATACAAAGAAAATTCCACATATGCCAAAAATACGAGGGACGTTCAAATATAAACAGGAATTTATGAGCTACACTTTATTTATTGAATACAATGAAACGACTTACACTCTATTTTTCTATGTAGTCTCCTGCCACTGCAATACACTTCTTCCAATGCTCAGGAAGTTTCTTAATCTCAGAAGAACAGAAGTCTTTTGACTGCATGTTGACCCATTCTTACACAGTGTCAATAACCTCCTCATTCAACTTGAATTTCTGTCCCCCTTAAAAAACTCTTTAAGTTGCCAAAGAGATGATAGTCGCTCTGTGTCATACACTCTAAACCAGGGGTGTGCAATGTCAGTCCTGGAGAGCCACAGTGGATGGCAGGTTCTTGTTCCAACCCAGTTTCTTAATGAGAAGTCAATTGAAACACTTATTGCTTAAGTGGCATTTTGATGTTTCATTTTAGTGGTCTCGCTTGCTAAGGTTCCTCACCCTTAATTGCTTATTTCAATCTTAAAGAGCTGCATTCACTGTTTAATGGCTCCTTATTAGCAATAAGCTGTAAAAGACAAAGCAGCCAGCCGTTCTCCATCTAACTTGTTTCTATTTACATCTATGTGGGTTCATCATGCACTGTTTGATTTAATAAAACACTTAACAGAAAAATGTGACAGACTGAAAATGAAACGTTTTAGGCTTCAAATCATTTGGATGAAACCCTTGGAAAGGAAAAAAATCTACAATATAAGAACCTTACATTGCAAACTAACAAGCCATACAATTAAATAAGGCCTGAGATCGGCAAGCATTGCTTTCTAATTAAGCAATTGGGTTGGAATGAAAACCTAATTCTAATTCTTTGCATTTATATAGCACTTTTCTTACTACTCAAAGCGCTCAGCAATTGCAGGTTAAGGGCTTTGCTCAAAGGCCCGACAGAGCAGAGTCCCTTTTGGCATTTACAGGATTCGAACCGGCAACCTTCCGATTGCCAGTGCAAATCCTTAGCCTGCAGGCTCTCCAGGACTGACATTGCCAACCCCTGCTCTAGACCAAGAGAGACACTCATCCCCAGCTGATTTTTAAGTATCGAATAAATCTGAGACGGAATGACTCCTTCTTTTGTCAAAACTTTAATAATAATTTGCTGCACAACACTACTGCGTACCTCCTGCTCCGACATGTTGATTACAACTGGCAGGAAGAGGGGAAAGAGCAGCTAGCATTACTAATGACAAGCTCAAACGTGAATGTGTTTGTCCAATGAGTTAGGTCTACCTTGCACTCTTTATAAGAACAGAGCATGAAAATTCCTGTTAATAATTGAACGACCCTCGTATATATTTTCTACTTAGGAAATTAGAGTATTTAATGTGCAATTGGAAAAAAAAATCATTATGATGATAAAAGGACATGTCATATTAGATGATTTTTCTGCTTTTCAGTGGTATCCTTTATTTACATAATTTTAGTGAGTTGGAGGCAGTCAGTTATGTGCTCCTGTGACATACCCAACAATTCACTCCGACAAATCCAAACAGGTTTAATTTTGTCTTTAGTTCTAGGAACAGGCTGTATGTATGTGATAGCTGGGAACCAATAAATGCTCACCTAGAAGTACAATGCATAGAATTCAGTGACAAGGAATATGGAACACAGGTGTTTAGGACCCACAAACAGAAAAGCAGCTCATCTGTCTGATGTCTCGTGTTATTACGTACCACGACGTCAGAGATTGCGACAGAACTTACCCAGCTGTTACCCTTTCACAGAGCACCAGCTCCATCAGGCAGCACTTTATTGGCTATCACAAAAAAGAGGCGAGCAAACCTGTGCTGAAAGGTCAGCACTAAGTCACAAAATGTAACATGGCCTGCAATTTTCAGTTTTTTTAAATTGACATGGTCTGGTGACAAGATCAGCAATGGCCCTCAGTAAGCCTGACGTACGAAATGACTAGAAAATCGCATAATGTGACATCTGCTTAGTTGAGTTTGCTATAAGCATTTTAGCTATACATTAAATTAATTGAGGTGAGTTTGCTACTTATTTCAATTTTTGCCTAACAACGCCCTCTGCTGGGAGATGAGGGGGCAGTGCAACACATTCCCTTAATGCAGAGTCGCCAGTGATGAAGAAGTAATCACATTTTAGCTTTAGTGTCTGGCCATCAAAGTTTTAACTACAACAAATACAACAAAATGCTTCCTGGAATTGTTTATTAGTGAGAGTAACATCATGAGAAGGAATTGTGTCTTCTTCCTTTTTGGAATACATATTTTATATCCTGCCACAGTATTTCTGTAATGTTTAGGTAAGAACAATATATTTTCGTTACAAAACATGGTAGTTCTGCTCTTTCTTCTTCTTTAGTCATACTGTTGTAGACCTTCATGTAATGTATGTTTGGGATTATTGTCTTCTAGCAAGTGTCAGTCGCATTTCTGTTTTAATGGAGTTTCTTGTGGCCAGACACCTTTCTGTTCTCCCTAATACAAAGCTGATTTCATGATCTCTTCTATGATAAAAAGTTGTCCAATTGTTGAGGGTCTGATGGCTATGAAGTCCCCACTTGACAAATGAACTCTCTGTGCTACGATTACCTCCTGGATTTAATCAAGTGACAGCAGACTGTAGGAGTACAGAAGCAGACACTCTACCAAAGATAAAAGGTTCAGAGCACTAATGGGGTAAGCCATCAGTTTTGGAGTAATTGAAAAATCAAAGTCTTATGTTTAAAGCAAGATGCCCAGTACTGCAACTACTTGGTCAAATAAGAAAGCGATGACACAAGTGCAGTTTGGACTAAATATGGCTCATGTAGAAGCACTGCTCTGTTGTTAAGCACTTACTTTCATCCCATGTGAGATAAAGTGTAGAGGACACCATCAACAATTAGCAAAGCCATCATGGAAACCAAATCACATAATGGACAAAGCAAAGTATCATTGAAACCACCACAATGCTTGGTAGACAGTATGAGGTTCTTTTTGGAGAAGGAAGTGTTTGGTTTTTAACTGAATTGGAAGGAAGTGTTGGGTCTTTAAAACTGGCAGATATTAATTGCTTGTTTCCATTGCTCTGCTAAGATATCCTTCAAGGCCTGAGATGCATTCAGACTTTGCATGGTGACAACCTCACTGCCTTTGTGAGAGGGTACATAAAAGGTGGATAGATTAATCAATCTTCAGTGACTAGGAACACATAACTGGCTTTAAATGTCCCTTTAACTGGATTAATTAATCTGGGGCTATGGGGCCAAATTCATTATACAATGCAAAATAATACAATTTATTTTTGTATAGCCCAAAATCACACAAGAAGTGCCGCAATGGACTTTAACAGGACCTGCCTTTTGACAGCCCCTCAGCCTTGACTCTCTAAGAAGACAAGGAAAAACTCCCCAAAAAAACCCTTGTAGGGAAAAAAATGGAAGAAATCTTGGGGAAGACAGTTTAAAGAAAGACCCCTTTCCAGGTAGGTTGGACATGCAGTGGGTGTCACATGTTCAAAAGTGTTGCTACCACTGGTAGAATGCTTCATGGTAGGTATGGTCTGTTTTTGATCACATACAGTGTATTGCTTACGGTAAGAATGGCATTTAGTCTGAAGATCAAAAGCCTCAATTTTGGTCTCATCAAACCATAGAACCTTCTTCCAAATGACTTCAGGTTACCCATGTGCCTTCTGGCAAACCCTACCTGAGATGACACATGTGTTTTTTCTTTTTGTCACTCTCCCATAAACCTGCGACTTGTGAACTACCCAGGTAACATATGTTGTCTGTACAGTCTCTCCAATCTGAGTCACTATGGCTTGTAACTCCTTCAGAGTTCTCCTATTGTGGGTTTCTTGGTGGCCTTCCTCACTAGTCTTATTCTTGCACAGTCAGTTTCTGTGGATGGCCTGCTCTAGGCAGATTTGTAGCTGTGCCATACTCTGTCCTTTTCTGAATGATTGACTTAACTGGACTCCAAGAGATATTCGGTGACTTGGACACTATCTTGTATCCATCCTGACTTGTGTTTTTCAATCACCTTTTTGTGGAGTTGATGGATGCTTCTTTTGTTGTCTTTGCCACCATACTGACTCGCCATAAACTGGACCTTCCACATACAGAAGCATTTTTAGTACAACCAACTGACACCTCTAGACTGCAGACAGGTGTTCTCCAATAAACTAATTCATTGTTTCTCAAAGTGGTATCCATGGATCCCTGGGAGTCTGGAGTACATGGCAAAGGGGTCCACAAAATAACTGGTAAAATTAGGCAAGTCATTTTCTTGTATTCTCTGTTTCAGCATTTTGAGGTACATCACTTGTATTAAAATGTGCTATATAAATAAATATTGCTGTTGTTATTGTTCACTTCTTTTTTACAATTATCATGAGGCATTCAATTAGAATGTAATTAAATAATGTCCTTTAATAAACACGTCAAAGATGCGGTCAACAAATGTCCAAACCTTCCAAACAGCACTGCTGTGTGTACATGCAGCAGCATCAACAAACACTGTTTTCTGACAGGCAATCAAAACCCGACTAGCTGTCACCCTGAACATCTCCATCCTGTGTTTCAACGTCTGAAGCAGAATACGGTAATTTAGAAGACTGACCTTTTTAACACATACTGAGACCCCTTGCAGCAAGCAGGAGCATAAGCAGACAAGCTTGCGGTGTTTGCCAGTCACTCTCATGATGTTCTGAGCCAGTAAGAGTCATTAGGAAGCCTTGCATCACTCATTTTGTAGATACTGCTGTCAATCACATGAGCGTCAATCACTCATTACTCTGCTTTGCTCCGTCGCACTGAAGCTAGTTAGCTAGTTTGGAAAAACAATAAAACTTTTCCTGTAAAGGATAGATTCTTGGGTCAAGTGAAAATAAGTCAATTTCATATAAAATAGTGAAATATGATGATAATTATATAGACTTTGGTTTAATGAGTCCTCATGCTCAGCACTGACTGTTATAAAGATATATTACAGGGCACGTTTGCATTTGGAGGACGATCTCCGAGTCTGCCTATCATCCACCACTCCCAGAATTGAGAAACTGTGCAGTCAGAGACAAGCACACCCATCTCACTAATCTACCAGGTACATGAGGATTGAAAGTATGTACAAAAATCTGGTGTTCCAAACCCAAACAATCTGAAAATGAGTTTTACTTTAGAGAGTTCTATGCATTTTGCGATAATAAATGATGTGTTTGGTGTTTGCTTCCTAATAGTGGGGGGGGGGGGGGGGGGCACAATTATTCCCCCCTTCTAACTGGTCCCTGGTCTGAAAAAGTGTTAGAACCCATGAATTAATTATGTGACTTCTGAAATCAATTGACTACACCAGTGATGATTTAGGGGTATCGTATTAAAGGCAGTGAAAAATTAAGCCACCCTAGGGGGCAAACCAGCCCAACATGGTGCAAGTCCCAAAGCCCAGATAATAGAAAGGGTTACTATAAGGAAGGACATCCAGCTGTAAACCTTAGCCAAAACCTTAATGATGGAATCAATCCAATCAGCATCAGTGTATAGCATTGTGTTGTGTAGCACCAGAAAAAAAGGAAATGGAAAGGATGTTGGAAGAACAGAGAAGGGCTTTGGAAGATAGAAGGTTGAAGAAAAATCAGAAGAAGACAGAATATATGAGATTTAATGATGATAAGGACTGAGAAGTTAGCCTGCGGAGAGAGATATTGAAAAAATTGGATACATTTTAAATATCTACGATCAGTGGTAACCCATGATAGAAAATTAGGTGCAGAGGTAACCCATAGGGTGCAGTGTGGATGAAACAACAGGAAGAATATATCAGAATTATTGTGTGACTGAAGTATTGAGGAAAAGGTTAAAGGTAAGGTTTTTAAGACAGTTATATGACCAGCAACCATGTATGGAGCTGAGACATGAGCAGTAAAGGGAGTGCAGGAGAAGAAGTGAGATGTGGCAGAAAGGTTGAGGTGGATGTGTGGAGTTACAAAAAAGAACAGAATAAGAAATAAGACAATCTAGGGGACAACAAACGTAGGAGAGATACTGTATCAAAGAAAGTACAGGAAAGTAGATTGAAACGGTATGAACATGTGATGAGGAGAGATAATGAATATGTGGGCAAAAGAGTGATGGGAATGGAAGTACAGGGGAAGAGAAAGTGAGGTGGATGAATAAAGTAAAAGAAAATCTAAATGAAAAGGTTCTGACTGGCGAACAGGTGCAGGTCTGAGCTGTTTGGAGAAGGTCAATCAAGCACATTGACTCCACATAGAAGTGGGCATTAGATGAAAAGAAAGAGAAGAAGATTTGTTATGGAAATAAATGTCCAGTCTGAGAAAGCAACCTGCCATGTTGTGGCTGTCCATTGCTGCAGAGTGTAATGTGTTGAGAGCTTTTTATTTGATAGCATATGACCAAATTGTGAATAGCTGTGCTGTTGTGAGAGAACTTCATGTCATGAAAAAGCTTTCCAACTTGAGAAAGGAACTTGTCCTAGGAAATGTAGGAACAATGGTAGCCCATGATGGAAAATTAGATGCAGAGATAACCCATACAGTGTAGTGTGGATGGAACAAGTGGAAGAAGGTGTCACAAGTATTGTGTGATCAAATAATTACAACAAATGTTAAAAGTAAGGTTTTTAAGACAGTGGTAAGACCAGCAATGATGTATGGAGTGGAGACTTTTGCAGTAAAGAGAGCTCAGGAGAAGCAGTTGTGGCAGAAATGAAAACATCAAGATGATTGTGCGGAGTTACAAAAAAGGACAGAATAAGACATGAGACAATCAGAGGTACAACAAAAGTGGGAGAGATAACTAGGAAAGTACAGGAAGGTAGCTGGAAGTGGTATGGACATGTCATGAGGAGGGATAATGAATATGTGTGGAAAGAGTGATGGGAATGGAAGTACAGGGGAAGAGAACGCGAGGGAGGCCAACATGGAGGTGGCTGGATAAAGTAAAAGAAGATCTGCAGGAAAAGGGCTTGACCAGTAAGGAGGTGCAGGACTGAGCTGTTTGGAGAAGGTCAATCAAACACATCGACTCTACATAGAAGGAGGAAGAGATGAAGAGAAAGACGAAGAAGAAGAAGATATGTTTTAAATGAGGTGAATATTTATGCAACCTATTATTTTGTGTTTTATATTTTAAATTAATTTAGACCACGTTACAGAGATCTGTTTCATTTTAGAGTATTTTTTGGTTGCTTAGAGTTAAAAAAGCCAAACTAAATCCATTGTGATTCAACAATGTATAACAATAAAATGTGAAAACTTCCAAGGGGGTGAATGCTTTTTATATGCACTGTATAAGCAGTATATTTTTGTTCACCTAACTGCCTTTATATTTTATTTACACATGGATGGCAAACTGATGGCATTTAATGTTAAACATTTTGAAAGACTCTGAAAACCTTAAAGAGATACTTTCTCACAGAAGTGAAACACCTGTGGGATTATAAAGGATGGGTCACTTGAAGTGACACTAGTGCCGTCTTAAGCTTATTTTCTAGCAGTGGTGTTCCCAGAGCACTTTGACTGAACTTCTCTGACCAAATGCAACATCATTCATTTCTGAATTTTAAGCAGCAGCAGCAGGCAATGTGGGGAGGCAGGACAAGATTACTTACAGATTTTGGATTTGGGTGGTAGCGCATGGTATCGCACACTATGCTGTAGCCAATAAGCCGATCTCCTGGGAATAGGCAGCTACTCCCAACTGGAGACAGGAGCACCTCTTTGGTCTCTGGAAAGAACCATTCGATGGACACATCGGTTAAAGCTGGAGCCATTGCTTTCTTCAATGATTTTATCATCTATTTCAGGATATAAAAAACAAGAAAATTGTTTACAAATGTAAAGCTACTGCTATAACTATATAATAAATCTAAATATTTGCCTTCAAAGATTGCCACCCCTTTTAAGAAACCCTCATCACAACCCACAAGTCTATGATCAGCTGTAGAGAGAAGACCTGGTGACCTCTTGATTTAGAGCCTCCTCAAGGGGGACTGACCCCATTACAAGCCAAAAAGAAGGTTCCCGTATCACAGCACACAGTTTGAGGTGTCACAAAGACGGAGAAGGGATTGTTTGTTCATATACTTGATTGTTCTCTTCGAGCTTCACAAAGAGCATTGCCATATGTGCCATCACAAGGCCATGTCCTGCTCAGGTGCTGGGCTGTAACCAGATTATCCTCCGTTTCAGCCCATACAGAAACGTCAGATTTTATGAGGGTAGGGTGCCATACAGCTTCTACTATCTGCTGTCAACTCCCCCAGTAATTGAAAAATATGTATTTCTTATTTTTCCATCTTTCTAATATTTAGTCCACACTAACATAATTCTGTGTCATGTAAACGTTTTATCCAACGGAGTGTTATTCAACATGTCTTAAATCTTGCATGATCATCCTCCCATTCCTCCATTTTTGTGAATATGCTCATTCCAAAACAGGGTCACATGCAGTAGTAGCCTGTCCAGACCAGGAAAAGGCAAAATACATGAGCTATAGACAGCTAATAGACAGTCCTATCCAACAGAACATTCATGGTGGCACCTGCAATCATTGATATACAGTAGGTCCAAAATGGCTACCTTTAGAATGAAGAGGCAAAAGCAGAGAACATACAGTACATGCATTCTCAAACCCGCTTAATTCAATGCAGGCTTGAAGTGGGCCAGAGCTAATTCTGGCAGCACTGGCTGGAAACCCAGTGGTGCCAGGAACAGTGTGCCAGCGCATCAGTTCTTCACACTGAAGCCAGTTTAGATCGCCAAACAACCTAAGCTTCGTGTCTTTGAAGATGTTGGAAGAAAAACAGAGGACATTGATGAAATACAAGACAAACAAATGGAGAACATGTCAGGCCCACACAGACGTCAGCTAGAAGAGGATTCAAGCCTAGGACTCTGGAACTATGAGGGGGCATTTCCACCTCACACAGTTATCATGAATATAGACAATAATCTGACCACAGAAAAGGACAACATTTAAGGCCTGTGCACATTGAGAGGGCACTGGGCACCTCGTCGGAAGACTGGACACTGGGTGTTGATTAAGAAGATGAAGAGCACTGCTACAGTTGTCACAGTATAGGGGCACAGGACATGACTGAACAATTCTGAAGGAAACTGAGAACAGTGGGCATTGTTTAAAAATGATGGTTTCTACTGGGGATGCTTGCCACTATATATGAAGACTTATCTCCAGTAGAGATGATGTGTGGCTACCTGATCCAGCTATTATTGCACAAAAACACATGTGGGCACTGGAGGTAACAAGCTTGGAATAAATTGGAACACCAGTTTGGATGGCTGATTTCCGTTTGGAACGCTGGGTGCAGGATAAGAAAACTGGGCAACACTGGTTGCTGCTTAGATGGGAGCTAGTGTATTTAGGATGATACAGAACACAATGTAGGATGACATATTGTCAATGGGAGCAACAGACATGGTTTCCACTAGGAATATTTGGCATTAGAAAAACAAAAATACTTTTCACCCTTGCAGAAAACAAATGCTTCTTGGAAAGAATCGGGTTACTGGTACATTTGTTACTGCTTAGAAGAACTAAGGGACAATGAACACAAGTAAAGATGGAAAGAAATCACGGACATTGGGTACCACTTTGGGAGACTGATGTGCGCTAGTGATTATGGGTTCTCATTAAGAAGACTGAGGATTCAGGTGCCATTTATTACTTCTCAAAAAGATGTAAGGACTCTGGGAGCTGATTATGAAATCTTGGGGACACTTGTGGTATTGTTTTGGAAGTGTAATTTCAAAAAGGTACACTGGCTACTCCATAGCAAAACCAAAAAAAACAGTTATGAATTAAAAAGAAGTTGAGACAGTGTGCTGGGGAAGAGTGGGAAATACTTCACCCTTAGAAGCTTATGTCCACTGGCGACAATGGCTACTACTCAGTAAGACTGGTTATTAATAATATTTGGGATTAGATAGGAAGACCATGTCTCCACTGAAGATACTGGGCACTGCTTAGCTTTTAATTCGGAGTCAACTGAATGTTTTGCCAGGCTCTTTAGGCCTGTTTGTGGACATGATGATGATCTGATGCCCTTTGCTTGGGTTTGTTTTACAGAACTCAGTAGACAGCCTACTCTGGGCAGCTCCAAACTATTAGTGATGACAACTGGTCTTTATTTTAAAAGTCTGCTCTTCCCAAAAACACTGCCATGCAACACATTGATTCTTAGCCTTCACCACCTGCAACCTCGAGTGAGATATTCCGTTGTGCCAGCCAGGCATTCAGATGCAACCTTTTTCCACGTACAGGAATGAGGGTGCTAGAGATGTAGATGCTACTAGTTCAGTCTGTAAGGCTTGACTTCACAATGTACCGAATACCAGGGGACAGGCTAGTTGTGTTGAGGCATATGGTCATTTCCCAAAATGAACAAAGTTGAATTATTTGTAGACCTTTATCCATTTTTTGCTACAGAATCTGATTTCTGTTACATTTTTTTTTTACCTTTGGCTGAAGTCTTTCTCCTTCAAGCAGGAACTCAGCAGAGCCTTTGGAGACAGCGGACAGTCCAAGAACCAGCCGTCTACATGCATTCTGTCCAATTCCAAAGCTGAAGCACCTGCAGGAAAATATTTCAACACTGAGATGAGCAAGGATTTAGCCCATCATAGTCCAAAAATGAGGAATGCAAGAGAAGTAATAAAATAGAACCTGCCTGCTGAACAAAGGTTTCAATCTCATAACTGCTGTGGCAGCTGGCCGGCTGCTCAACCCGGCTACCGAGGGGCACTGCCTCCCCCAAGATGCCAGATGGCGAGTTCCCTGCAGCGTAGCAGTGCCCCAAATTCCCGCAGGGCATCATGGAATCTGTAGTTCAGCATCACAGCCCTGATGGGTCACGTGGGTGCCACCAGGAGATGCTGAAGGAAGATCTGGGGGGATTTATTTTCTGTATAGCCTGGTATTACTCCCAAGTCACAGGGTTGGAAGCCCCAAAGTACTTCTGAACTGAAGAAAAACTCAAGTCTTCCATCTGACCCAGAAGTGCTGGCAAGTCACGAGGATGGAAGAACGGAAGCACTTCTGGGTCAAGGACTATATAAAGGACTACTGAAGACCCAGCAAGCAAACCGGAGTTGGGAGTTAGAGGACAGTGCTTGCTGGGAGGTGTGGAGGAGAGATTTCATGAATTAAATATTATCATGTTCATTTGTTTATTGTGGTGGAGAAGCTTTGGGCACTATTTATTTAAAGAAAAGAAATTAAACAACTTCTTGGTGCTTTTAAAATGTGTTGTCAGAGTCTGTGTGTCAGGTTAATGGCTGGTATAGCGCCATCTAGTGTTACACTGCTTTTGTTAATAGACTGCCGTGATGTGAGATCTTCCATTGCCTGGTAACTTCTCCAAATGTTCCAGTTACACTGTAAACTGGCCAAACTGACTTGGACTTTAATAATCAAGATGTGGACACTCACCTGGCATTGTGTATTAAGTAATGGCAGTAAACCAAACCTGACCAAGGGGACACCTGTCCTTGATATCTTAACCCTGTCCAGATGAATCTTATCACTAGTGTATGGTATCCCTATACTTCAGCTATCTTGGTGGGTGCATTTCAATCTCACCCAAGCTGCCATGCCATTGAAGAGGTAACAATGAGATATTGTATAAACCGCCATTACAAAATACTAGTGAATGTAAGGTAGTCATTTAAGGCATGGAAAACAGAAATTTCTAGGTAAGGTAATTATACTCACTAATCATGTTGCTGGAGAGACGTGACATGTTGTCTGATGATTAGCCCATGCTCTACTCTGAACATGTACCGATACCCCACTTTAATAAAAGGATAAGTGTGTGTCCATCTGGTTGCTATGTCTCTGACATTCCAAAAGATGGCACGTCACAAACATTTTTAGTAATAAAATGCATTGCATTTGTCATTCCAACAGATGGTGCATCGAAAACATTAACACTGCTTTTACACATCCCATACTAAATGGCATATAACAGAGATGTACGCACTGTGTGGCGCACTGCACCACTTAGTGCTAAGGTCTACATTGGTTATTTAGGTTTCAACCCATCTTAGACAGGTAGCACAGCTTAATCTTACAAACTTACAAACAAGGAACCCAGCTTTTCATCCATCAGTGCTCTTCTCATTGAGTTTTATTATGCAAATGAGGCACAGTAATTTGACATACTGTAGCTCTGGTGGCCTAGCAGAAGTTCTGCTGAACATGATTGGTTGAGGAGTCAGGAGTAACAGTGGTAGTAGAAGCAGTTAGTATCACATAAACTGCAGAAATTAAATGGATAAATCTTCTTACTTCATAGGATGAAAAACATTTTTTTTTTCATAACTTCTTTCACAGGAATGAAAGGTTACCTAGTGTTGCATACCTGGTAGAGCGGGCATGGTTGCGGACAAGCTCTATGACTCTGCCAGTGTTGCTCACTGCACCATCAGTCAGCAGGAAAAGCAGTCTAGGATGACCCCTGTAGACAGGCTGCCGGAGTATCCAGTTCAGTGGGGCTAACACGTTGGTTCCTCCCATATCTGCCCTGATTCTCTTGATGTAGTCACAAGCAGCTGTTAGAGTGTCCTGACAATGACAAGATGGACACTGGTGAGTGCCACTAACTATTCTGCCCCCAAAAAAGACAAAGACACATTCAGAAAAATTGATAGATATCAATCAGGTGCACAAGGGGTGAAATGGTTGCTTACATGACTAAGCAAAAGAATTGTCAGAAACACACTGAAGGTTAAAGCTAAAAGAGCAAAAAAAAAAAAAAAACATTGGAAGTACCCAATATGCAAAGACCATGAGACATACTGCGCAGGCGCGTACAGCACACATCTCATAAACCACAAGCGAAGTCGTATCCACCGCGAACGAAGGAGTCACGGCCCAAAATCGAAAGAGCTCAACTGACGTGAATGAGAAATGAAGCAACAACGCGCCCATAGCTAACGACTAACGACACAGCCACACAAAAAAGAGGATTCTGCGCTGCAGCCCAGATTCAAACGGAAGAGGCTACAGAGGCCCCACAGGTCCATAAAGATAGTACGGAAGGCGCAGGCGTCACCGCCATATTGTGAGTGGCACTACTGCGGAGTGAAATTAGGAATAATGTGCTGCTTGGGATTGTACAAACTGCTAAATGCTTTACACCAAATTCAAACACAATACAGCTCAACTAACGGAAATAGCAAATAAAACAAATGTGCTGCCTGGGATTGTACAAACCACAATACAGCTCAACGATACAAACACGAGCCCACCTGGATAAGATCAATGAATGCAGGCGCCTACAACATGCGTCTGAAACTGCGGAAGCAAAGCAGGCACGGGTTCAAAATGAACAAGCTCGACTGGCGGATATACAAACACGAGCCCGCCTGGATAAAATCAATGAACGCAGGCCAGTACCGCCGCTCCCTATACGCAGAGTATGCAGTCTGCGTAGGGCACCAACTCCCAGGGGGGCACCATCCCAGCTGCTCAAAAAAATCGTTTTTATATATTATAATAATACATTAATATTAATAATATACATATACAAATAAACAAAAATATAAACGTATATCTTGCATTTTACGGTGAACGCAGAGTAGGCTAAGCACATGTGATGACGCGCGTGCCCTCACCTCTGTTACGGCTGCCTAACTAATATTTGGGGGAGGGGGCACAAAAGTCAATTTCTGCTTAGGGCACCCATTTGGCCAGCAGCGGCCCTGACGCAGACGCCTACAATGCGCGTCTGAAATGCCGCAAGCAAAGCGGGCACGGCTCCAAAACGAACGAGCTCGACTAATGTGTTTCAAGATACCCAACACCGGGGGTAGGCGAGCGAAGTGAGCAGGGGGCGGAGCCCCCTTGTGCAAACAGAAAATCAAAGTCTCAATATCAAAAGCCAAAGGTTCCAAGCCAAACATATTAACTGTCAAGAGACTCATAAGTGACCAAAGATTATTGTGAGACAATGAAAAGCCCTTGAGATGATATCAAAGTCAAAGGCATAAATGGATTAAAGCTGGGTAATCCAAAAAAAAAAACAAAAACAGACAACAAGAAATCAAAAGGCAAGACATTAAGCAGAAGTCGTGGGCATAAATAAGAGTTATAAAGCCAGAAGCAAACCTAGTACTGGGTTCTACTTGAAAAAGAAGCAAACCATGCTACACTTAACCAGATGTTATGAGGGATAACACAGACTGACAGTGGTGTGAATTTACCCCGTTATGATCACGGTGTCACAAATGTGAGTGAGGACAAATAAGTGGCATTACATAAATAGATAAAACTAAAATAGTGGAAAAAAGAAAATCTACAGTGCCATGAATAAGTGTTTGCCCCCTTCCGATTTCCTCTAATATTTTTCAAATTCATAAAACTGTTTCTGATTTCTAAACAAATGTAGTGTAATGCAAAAGACAATCTAACTAAGCACAATACACTGTTTTTAAATGATCATTTGATTTATTGAATGAAAGAAAAGTTCACCTATCTCACCAATGTGAAAAAGTGATTTCCCCCTTACTTACTCGCTCGACCAAAGGACCAAATTTAAATGATAACGATTAGACGCGCCCAAGATTGAACGCTGCCTGCTCTACTGAATCTAAACATCACGTAAATAGAACATATTCAGTAATGTGAAGTTGGCTAAAAGAACTCAACAAGCAGCACACCATCCCGCGATGAAAAGAATTTCCAAAAGACTTGAAAAAGAAAGTTACTGAAATTTATCAGTTGCAATCTCTAAAATCCTGGGACTCCAATGAACCACTGTGAGAGCCATCATCTCCAAATGGAGAAAATTTGGAATAGTAGTAAATCTGTTCAAGGGTGGCTTACCTAGCAAAATTACTCCCAAGAGGTCACAAAAAACTCATTCCAGAAGTAACAGAAGAACCAGACAAATATCTACGGAACTTAGTTCAGTTAATGTCCGTGCTTATGATTCCACCATTAGAAGGACACAGGGCAAAAATGGTATCCATGGAAGAGTTGCAATATGGAAACCATTGATGAACAAGAGGGATGTAAAGGTTGTATAACATTTGAAAAAAAAACCTTTCATAATGTTCTGTGGACAGATGAGTCAAAAGCAGAACTTTTTGGAAGACATGGGTCACGTTACATCTTGTGTAAAGCTAACACAACTTTTTATGATAAGAACATCATGCCCACAGTCAAACATGCTGGTGATAGTGTGATGGTGTGGGGATGCTTTGCTTCTTCAGGGCCTGGGCAACATACCATAATGGAGGGAAGCTTGAATTCAACTCTTTATCAGATAGTACTGAAGAAGAATGTCCGTTCATCACTCTGTGACCTAAAGCTCAAGCACAACTGGGTTATGCAGCAGCAGCACAAAGCACAAGAGCAAGTCCACCTCTGAATGGCAAACAAAATGTAGGCTTTGGAGCAGCCTAGTCAAAGTCCTGACTTGAACCCTACTGAGACGTTGCGACAGGACCTAAAAAGGGCAGTTCATAGTTTAAAACCCTCTAATATGGCTGAATTAAAAGAGAAGAGTGGGTCAAAATGTCTCCAGAGCGATTTTCACAGACTGATCTCCTGTTAATGGAAGTGTTTGATTGCAGTTGTTTCTCTTTAAGGTGGCACAAACAAGTATTATAATTTAGGGGGCTGTTACATTGTCACATGGGTGATATAGGTGTTGATGAACTTTTTATTTCAGTAAATCAAACAATCCTTTAAAAACTGTGTATTGTATTTACTCTGGTTGTCTTTTGGATTATACTAAATTTGTTTTTGACATCAGAAACAATTAAGTGTTATGAATAAGCAAAAATAGAGAAAATCTGGAAGGGGGAAAATACCTTTTCACATTACTGTTTATGCCAGCAAGGCATAAAACAAACTAAAATACACATACAAATGTGTATATTACTAACCAAAATCTTTATACAGAACTTGATTTGTTTTAAATTTAATCCAAAAACGTTGATGCAACTTGCTGTGTGTTGCTATCTTTATCATATGTCACATGGCACGAAACAGATGCCATTGTTACAAACAATATGGCCATAGCAATCAAAAAACACCCCAACATGGCAACTAAAATATAAAACAAAGTTTATAAAGATGGCAACTTAAAAAATAAACAAAAGAAATATCATTATTATTACTGATGAGCCAAATGATTCACTTGAAATGTAATTTGTGGTAAAAATATTCACTAAACAAACAGTTTTTCGCCACAAATTAAAATTTACCATTACTTTAAATAATGCTGCATTGTTTTTCTTCAAGTGCCAAAGCATGGCATAATTTATTGCGGTGCAAGGCATGGAAAGAGAGGCACCTGTAAGCACTTCAAAGGTGCATCTCTACTGCTAATACCCATTAGCTTTGGTTTGTGGACATTGGTGAGCCTCTAGGAGGATCCTGGCTTGGATCAGCTTACGAAGATGTAGATAGTGAGCACAGAAGGTGCTATCTCTGAGGTGAAATGAGCAGTGCAAGACAGAACCAGCAGAGTGAATGTGCAGGCAGACAGGCAGTGCAGGAGGTAAATGACAATACGTGGACATGTATAGAAGTAACCATGGAAGGACAGCGCAGCATTGGAGTATAGCCAAGAAAGGAGGCAATGGTTTCAGCCTGGAACAGCCCTTATGAAGCAATGTTCCTTATTTTCTTTCCCAGAAAAATTTCTAAAACCACCAAAATTTGACTTCTGTGAGTTTCTGCTGCACTCAGGTCCCAATCCAGGTGGTTCAGCGTGTGGTGGGTGCAGCTATCAGCACATGCTCCCAACCTCTCCTTCTCTCTCACACATCTTTAGATTGTGAAAATTCATGCTAAACAAATTTTAGGGGCAATTTTGTAAAATTATGCAAAACAAAACTATGGTGTTTGAATCATGACTACTAACCTTTCTAACATTAACTAAAAATATGCAAACTGGGAACTATTACATTAAGAGCCTGCGGTAAGAAAAGTAGGAAGCATGTTGATGTGGGAAATAGACAGAATGAATGATAGGAAGAGAAGAAATGGACAGAAGGAACAAAAGGGACAGACAAAGGGCGAGAGAAGTAGAGGGGGACAGACAGAGCAAAAGGGTCAGCAAGGAAGAAATCAAGCCTTAGGATAGAAACAGCTTTTTAAGGGAAACTGCCACCTACGTCCTGGTACATCTGACTGGCAGGGAAGAGTGTTTTGAATGTAGATCCAAATCCTATTATGTTAAACAAACAGCCTGGCACAAGACTCTTCAGAATCACAATCATGGCATCCTGTGGGAGACAAAAAGCAGGAGTTCATCAGACCGGAACGTTATGAGAAAGGAATTGCAATTCTCGAGGTAAGTCCCTTTCTCTACAGATCTTGATTTTGCATTTTCTTCTGCAGAAGTTCTGAGTAGACATTTTAATTTAGTGAGTGAATATGGTTGACCTTTTAACGGTAAAAGTGGTCCAGTGAGAACACCTGAGATGTGGCTAGAGAGAGTTTGGTCCTCCCAAAAACATATTATTACAGCAGTAAGAAAAGGATGCAATAGTCTAGTAGCTAAGGGGCTGGACTGGAGTATTCAACTCAAAAATTATTTTTTATGTTACTCACTCCATTTATTTTGTAGTGATGGCCAACACAAATGTTTAATCTCATGTTTTCATAAAGAATGGACATAACATAGTTTCTGATAAAACAGGACTCAATGGAGACCAACACCTGACAACAGCCAACTATAACAAAAATGTCCATGAAAAAATTCCATGTTACTCATTTCGCATAATATACACATCAAGGCATCCATTCATATGTTCACAATAATCAAAACGTGTATTTTTTAGCAAAACTCTGGAAAATGAAAGTTGTCCCACTAATAGGAAGGTCCTCCACTCACTTTTGAATTGAAGACAGGACTCTTGACCAATAAGTGCGGGGGAGAGGCGGATCATCATATCAAAAGAGCAACCCCATGTGAATGCCCTCCCTGTTTGTGTATTAAATTCATTTTCTTGAGTTATTTATATAACAATATTTTAGCAAGAAATACGTGCATTTTGCACATTGTGAGCATACGACTGGATGACCTGACGTGTGCTTTGTCCAATTCGAGTAACGTGAGATTTTTTCATGGACATTTTTGATACCATTTTCTCTTGTCCAGTGTTGGTCACCTTTCTATCAGAAATATTGTTATATTTATTCTCCACAAAACAACAACTTATGTGTGGTAACTAACATATAAAAAATATAATTTTTGGGTGGAGTATTCCTTTAATTCTGCTGGTTCAGTCCCATCTCTGACTCAAAGTGCAACCCTGAACAAGTCCGCTTAACTTCCCTGTACTCCAGTTATAAAGAATGTAATATTCTATATTCTCCAACCTGCTTAATCCAACGCAGGGGGCCAGAGCCTATCCTGGCAGCATTGGTCCAAGGCAGGAAGCAGTCCTAGACAGGGTGTCAGTAAATTACAGAGTTCACTCCTGTTCACACACACACACACACGCGCACACACACACACACACACACACACACACACACACAGGGGCCATTCTGCAATTGTTGTTCATTGTCTTAATGAATCTGAGAAGAAAACCAGAATACCTGAAGAAAAATGCATTCAAACACAGGGAGAACATGCAAACTTCACACCAGCACGGACAAGAAGTGGGATTTGACCTCATGACATTGAATTCATGAGAGAGTAGTGCTAACCACTGTGCCACCTGACTGTGAATTGGATTTGTTAGGTTTGAGAATGCTATTTTATGTTACGTATATATGTGTGTGTGAAAACTATTATACTATATGTCTGTACCTGTAAAGTGGATTGTAGAAAGACACTATATAAAATGATTTTTTTTTTATTAAAATAAATAATAAAATAGCCAAGAAAATCTCAAAAGATCACTAGCAATCGCTAGTCAGAAAAAAATCTTAAGACACTAGTCATAAACATAGCTCTTTGTCATTTAGTGACATCTTCTGGGATTTAGCGGTATTGCCCACTTTAAGTAAATTACTGTGTGCAAATAAAGTAGCTGACTGTATAGATAGATAGATAGATAGATAGTATAGGCTGGCTGCCTACAATCCTGCACAAGAAAAATTGGATTTCCAAAGGATGGATGGATGGACTGCACATCTCTGTGCATAGGGAGTGACTATACATTTTCACTTGATTTTGACTTCTCTTTCCAGTTGTGGTCCACTCCATTCAAAACTCAACCAATATGCATCCGTCCATCTTCTAGGACTACGTCATTCTGATCAGGGTTGCAGGGAAACTGGGGGCCTAACCCAGCAAATATAGGGTGCAGGGCAGGAATAGTCCCTGGACAGGACAGCAGGGTGAAATCATCAGTAGAAGATACAATTTTTAAATATAGATAATATTTTAAAATGTATCCAAAGGTTTAAGACTATTCATTCCATCAAGCAGGTCTGGTAAGCTAATAGTTATGCCACCTCAAAATCTTGCCCAGACTTTTTTTTAAAAACCTATTTCAGCTTTATGATTTTGTGTTCTGTCCTAGAATCCTGTGGCTTTTCATGAGGAAGTGCTTCTCATCTTCCATCTTAGATGTACTTTCCCTTAAATTACCATCAGTGTGTACAAGTGTACAATTGACTATTTAAATCGGGGGTGTCCAACTCTGGCTACAGGTTTTCATTCTAACCCTTTTCCTAATATGCGACCAGTTTTCACTGCTAATTAACTCCTTTTCCCTTCATTTTAATAGCCCTGTTTTTAAGGATTCAGTCCTCTGAATTGATTCATTTCTTCATTAAATGGCAGCCAAACAGAAATGAGATGTGAAACGAGCTAACAGATGACATCAAACTCCAGCCAATTTCACTCCAATCAGATTCTTAATGAGAAGCCAATTCTTGCTGTTAATTAAAGTCGTTATTGACTATCATGACTTGTTGCTGCTCTCATTCTCTTGATTTTCTGTTTTTTCTAAGACCACCATCAATATGTTTTGGTGACCTGAGCAGGCCAACATGACCGAGACCATCATCTTTCTTTATTTTCAGGTTAGCTGGTCATGTGGCGGCTTGTTTTGTGTTTCATTATTGCTTGGCTGCTCATTAAGGAAAAAGAAACAACTATGGGGCTTGAGTGACGTCAATTATTGTTGGCATAGAGCTGGACGGTCTGACATCCGTAGCAGAGCAACGGGCACTCAGCAGGCTCCTATCAATTATGGAGAATCCACTACATCCACTAAACAGTGTCATCTCCAGACAGAGGAGCAGTTTCAGTGACAGACTGCTGTCACTGTCCTGCTCCACTGACAGACTGAGAAGATCATTCCTCCCCCAAACTATGCGACTCTTCAATTCCACCAGAGGGGGTAAACGTTGAACATTATTCAAGTTATTGTCTGTTTTTTTATCTGCATTTTTTATTACTCTTTAATTTAATATTTTTGCTGCTGGAATATGTGAATTTCCCCCTGGGATTAATAAAGTATCTATCTATCTATCTATCTATCTATCTATCTATCTATCTATCTATCTATCTATCTATCTATCTATCTATCTATCTATCTATCTAAAACAAAGGCAAAACAAGTTAATTGGCATGCAAAAACGGCTCACTAATTAAGAAGATGGTCAGAATGAAAACCTGTAGCCACTGTGGGGCTCCAGGACCAGAGTTGGACACCCCTGATTTAAATGAAAGAAACTGACTGGATTACGTTTATTGATGCTTTTGAAATGTGAGAAAACCTGGATTAGACTTTTCCATTCAAAGCAGTTCAAGAATCAAGATGCACTTTTCAGATGCATCAGGACCCTGAAATGGACTGGCACCCTCTACAGGGCTTCTTCCAACCTTTCACTCAGTGCTGTCAAGGTAGGCTCCAGCTCCACTTAACCCTAAATGCTATGTTACACTATGCTGTATACATTTTTAAAATAAAAAAACTCTTTCATAAATTAGGGATGTCCCTACAGTTTTGATATTGTTGAAGTTACTAGGTATGTGGGAGTATGAGAGTTTGGAGCAAGAAATAGCATATCACCACAGTCATGAAACACAAGCGGTGCCAGCCATTTCTAAATCTCAGAACACATATCCCTGTGCACACCATCCACCTCCAGTCATCTCCAAAGCACTATTTACAAAGAGAGACTGAGAAATTCCCAGTTTAAGCCATCCAAAGAATTCACTGGGCTTTTCACTTTTACACATTCCATTTCTGGTAAGGAGTTACTGAGAATCTGAAAGGTGCACAAAAGACCAGTGAGAGCGGCTTTTTTTTATCTAAAACAAAATATATTGATGAGCCCCCATAGGTGACTGTTACATAAGTCACACAGAAATAAATGAGACATAAAAAGTGATGTGGACAAGAAAAAAAAATAAAAAGCAAATCCAATACAAAGCAGCAAGACTCCAAAGACATGACCTCATGAATGTTTACTTCTTCTGACAGCACAAAGCTCACACAATGCCATATGAGCACCACATGCCTCAGCTGCACTGCTGCTTCACCACCACAAAAAGGGCACCGATCCATAGCAGCTGATGATAACCCCGCTCAGCCAATTCCATTGCATCTTAGATGGATAAGAAATCCCATAGCTGAGAATCTTTCCAATTTGTAGACATCTTTCAATTAATAAACCTTACAAAACAAATAAACATCAAGATAATTACAGAGTATATACATCATTGCTTTGCCCACATCAATGTCAACATATCGATTATCTGGCATTGTTCACCTGGGAAATTCCCAGGATTATATGAGGCCCTGAACTGTAAATTCCTGGAATAGCCTTCAAGAGTGAAATGGGCTAAAAAGAATTTTATTAGCAAGATAAGTGTACAGGATTTAGGCATGGGACCGGAGCAATAGAGAACTATCAATATATAAAAAAGGAAAAGTAACAATAAATTTGAAATTTTTATTCATGTTGATCCATGTGAGGCAGCAACATTAACCAGTGTCCTAAGTTTGAATTCCCCCCTTCAGTCGTCATCTGTTTGGAGTTTGCATATTCCCTGTTTCTTCTCTTGGCATTCCAATCCCCCTCCCCAAAGAAAGGCTGATTAGATTAATTGACACTTCCAAATTAGCGCAGTGTGGGTGGGTGGGTGAGTGAGTGGGCCAAGCAGTAGACTGGCACCCTATCAGGAGTTGATTCCTTCTTGGCAACTATTGCTGCCAAATCCCTGAATTGGATTAGGCAGATGTGAGAATCTTATTTTAGGTCTTTATCTGATTATTTGAACAGGGACCCCAGCCTTGTGACAACCTCTTTAATTGTTGATGACTTTAAACCTTTTTGAGGAAAAAATGCCTGCCATCAGCAGTCAATTCTCATTACATCTAATGGGCAGTCTGCTCCCCTGAACACATCTAAACATTCTTGACTTTCTCTCCTCTCTACACCACTGGCATTGTCAACCTCGTCTCCAGTCATCCAACTACCTGTCCACTTGACCCCACTTGACCTGTCCACTTGACCTCATCCCGTCACATCTCCTCCAGACTGTCTCTCCCTCACTTGTTTCTGCAATTATACACATCGTCAACACCACACTCACTACACACAAACAGGCGCTAACAACTCTTTCACAAAGCCCACTCTCAACCCATCTCAAGTACTGTAAGTAATTATAGTTTCTTTCCTCTCATTTCTACCTAAAACATTGAAACATTTTGTGTCTAACCAGGTCTCTTCCTTTCTTCTACAGTCCTAATCAAGACAGGCTTCAAGAAGGGTCTCCACTGAGGCGGCTCTGCTTACTGTTGTCAACGCATTACTAGAACTATCAACATGGCATCTGTATTCACACTGCTAGATCCCTCCTCTGCCTTCCACATAGCCAACTACCAAATTCTTCTTGCCACCCTCTTTGACCTTGGCATCACTGGGACTGCCCTCAGGTGGTCTGAGTCCTACTTCTTGGGCAGAACCTACCATGTGTCCTGGTATGGAGAGATGTCAAGGGTGCACCAGGCAAGCATGGAGATCCCCCAAAGATTGGTGCCTGGTCGCCTCCTCTTCTCCCTATTCACCTCCTCACTAGGCCCCATCATCCAGTTCCATGGTTTCTCTTATTAGTGCTTAGAAGATGATACATAGTTGAACCTGCCATTCCCTCCAAAGAACAAAATGGCATCAGCTACAATCTCTGTATGTCTCACAGACATTGCAACCTGGATATTGGAACACCATCTTCAGCTCAACTTGACAAAGATGGACCTTCTTGTTATCCCAGCTCTGTTCATCTTGGTTCATTATCACTAACACCCACCCAAGTCAGCACACAACCTTGGGGTGGTGATTGATGACAAGCTGTCCTTCAGGGTCCATGTTGCTTGCAGCTTCACTATTAGCCCATATCTCATAGAGTACGCAGCACAACTCTTGGTCAAAGGCATTGGTCTTGTCATGTCTGTACTACTGCACCTCTCTGTTGTCAGGATTACTGCCGCAGGCGTCCAACCAGTTGTGGTGGGCATATGTTATTCTTCTCTTTGGAACACTACATTGACTCCATTTAGCAACACATATTAAGTGTAAATCCTTGATGCTTGCCTATAGAGTAGTCAGTGGATCTGCACCTATATATATGAGGACACTTGTGAGGTCCTATGCTCCTTCTCAACCACTCAACCAGCTCTGCTGTTGAATGGCATCTGGTAACACAAACTCTGTGTGGCATTAAATCTCAGTCCAGACTCTTCATATGTGTAGCTCCTAGCTGGAAGACCAAGCTGCCCACCTCAATTTGGAATTCTGTCTCTCTCCATGTGTTTAAGAAGCATTGGAGGACTCTCTTGTTCGGCGTCTAACTGATATTATTATATTGATTATATATTATAATATTATTATATTGATATTATATTGTTTGGCTGCCTAACTGATATTAACTGTTAGGTTTTTATAACCTAGGAATTGTAGCTGGTTGCATTTTGTTCTGAGCTCTTCATTCTTGTAACCTTGTCCTGTAACACTGGTTCCCAAACAGTGCTCCAAACTGATGCTGCTTGATTCTGTTGACCTCTCTTGTAAGTCACTTCAGATAAAAGCGTCTGCTAAACAAAGACATTTAAATGTAAATAAGCCAATGTATGTTTTTATTTTGTTCCCTCCTTCTACACTCCCTTTTCCTTATGATGACTGTTTCCTTCACTGCTCCAGTTGTAACTCTGAATCCACCAATTGCACAACTACGTGTACTGCACTAGATGCAGTGATTACCCCATAGGTCCCATAGGTGAGGCTGACTAGAATGAAGATTAAACACATGGTCAAGGAAAGGCATCTACTGTACATAAACATTTGTCACAACCTAACATTTTGATTTTGATTAAATAAGTTAATTCACAACTTTTATATATTAACTTAAAACTTGAATTATTTTATTCTATTAGCCAGACACTCCTACTGGCACATTGTACATATAAAGTGAGGTAAGAAAGTATAATTCCAAGAGCTAAACTTAAAAGAGGTGGTGAAGCAGCCTTCTGCTGTTATGCACCTAAAATCTGGAATAATTTACCGATAGGCTAATACAGTGGAGCACTTTCAAAAACTGCTAAAAACACATTGGCTTTCTCATAGCTTCATTTCAGTTTAACCCTGATATTCTGTATATTCATTTAATTATCATTTTTTCATGGCTCCATAATCCATTCTAACCCCTACTTTCTCTGCTGTTCTTTTTCTGGTTTTCTGTGGTGGCGATATGTGGCACCACCACCCAATCAAAGCGCCGTGATGTCCCTACACTGATGGACTGAAGGCCAGATGTCCACATGACCATCATCGTCTAATTCTTCCACATGAAGCCTGAAAACCATGAGGACTGATTGAGATTTATTTATGTTAGGTAGAATGCCCAGTGGGGGCTTGGTGGTCTCATGGCCTCGGAACCCCTGCAGATTTTGTTTTTTTCTCCAGCCGTGAAATATCAAGAGTTCCTTGAAGAAAACCTGCTCCAGAGTACAAGCAACCTCAGACTGTGGTGACCGTTCACCTTTCAGTATGATAATGACCTAAAGCATACAGCCTAGACAATACTGGAGTGGCTTTGGGACAAGTCTGTGAATATCCTTGAATGGCCCAGCTAAAGCCCAAAACCTTACAGAACATTTGTGTAGAGACCTGAAGATGGCAGTTTACAGACACTTTCCATCCAATCTAATTGAGCTTTGAGAGGATCTGCCAGGAAGAATGGGATAAACTGTCCAAATCCAGATGTGCAAAGCTTGTGGAGACTTAACCAAGAAGGTTCTGTTATTGCTGCCAAAGAAAAGATACATCTACAAGGTACTAAATTATGGGTCCGCAAGATTTATATGTGTAAGAGATTTCACAATTTATTTTTAATGAATTTCCCAGACTTTCTGAAAGTTTGTTTTCAGTTTGCAGTTAAGGGTTATTGAGTGTTAATTCATGGGCGAAAATGGCAAATTTATCCATTTAAAATTAAATCTACAATACAATAAAATGTGCAGAAAGTGAAGTGAAGTGAAGTGCAGAATACATTCTAAACCCACTGTAGGTATAGTATGGCACACATTTCTTTGCATTGAAGGTGTGTACTGTTTATTGTTTTCGGGTGCTTCAGTGTTCCAGTAGATAGTAGATCGTGCCTCCTAACACCACTGGTTTGCATTTCTGTTCTCTCTGTCTTTGCTAGAATTCCATCCATATTCTGATTCCCTAACACAAACCCAAAGACAGACAGATCAGACAGATGAGCCTCTTTTCTGTTTGTGAGGTCTAAAATATCCATGTTCTTTATACTTGTCTCTGTGTCATATACATTGTACTTCCAGGTGAACACTCCTTGGTTGTCAACTCTCATGCACCAAGAACCCACCCTATAATTTAAGATAAAATCAAACCAGCAAGTCGCAGACTAGTTGGACTGAGTCATGAGTTGCACTACATGATTGGAAGGCACAGAAGTGCGCTGCAACTGCCCCTGACTTATTATGATTATGTAAAAGACTGAGACTGAAAACAGAAAAATTAATGTGACATAGTCTTTCAATATAAGAGTATCGGCACTGAGGGCATGGAGATAGTGAGTCCAGTACTTTGAAGGCAGAGTAACAATGGCTGGAGAGTGGGTGAGAGTTTTTGTGGCTTGAGTGGACAAGTGGACATGTCATCCTACTTGATTGACAGGATCTGGAATAGTCAGGGTCGGTGAAAGTTTAATTTAGTTTGTTTTGATTGGCTGCTTTGTGTTCTTCTTTATATTCATGTGATCCTTTTACGTGTATTTGCTCAAGCGTTGTTGCTTTTTTGGTTCTGGGGTAAAGAGGACAACTGGGATACTACTCATCAAAACACACACACACACTCATACATTCACCTCTACTGCTTTAAACACACACACACACTACACAACCCCTTCCAGGCTAACTCACACTTAAACATATAAACTTATTGCTTCTTCATATCCCAGTCCACCATGACACTAAAGAAAACCCTCAGACTTGGCAAACTATGTACCATTTACTTCCTGGGACCACAAAGTACTGGCAGCACTCACCTTCACACGGCTGATGTTGACTCCGCTCATGCTTCCGCTTCTATCAATAAGGAAGACAAACTCCCCCTGTACCTTTCTCAGGTCCTGGGGTAGCACCTTCAGATCGGGGCAGAAGTTAAGCATGACCACAGGGTGGTGGAGAATGTCCTTGTGAAGACGCTTGCGGATGATCTCTGCCTGTGAATTACAAAGACAGATGGTGAAAGGTGCAGCCATGCCGCACACGGTTTGCTCCACAACCTTATTGCTGGAGCTCAGTGTTTAATGGATAACGGCCGGTGGACGCTGTCACGGGTAACAGGTGATCTGAGAGCAAGGAAATTGATTTATCTAAATGGGGAGGTAAGAGAAAAGGATAACCATGTGTCTATTTGACATTCAGAATGAAATTATCTCCTTTAATTTAAGGCCACCTGGGATGAGTTCATATCTGGTGAAGGCTGTTTGTGTTTTGCTGCACGTAACTAACCTGAAAAACCAAATTACAAATTTAAAGCCACTGTCTGTGCAACTTGAAAGGTGGCATGGGTCTCTTACTCTACAGCTCTCTAAAGAGATGTCATGTCGGCTCACTCGGGTGCAAGTGTGTACAGTGCATGTCGTGTTCAATGGATTGTTTATTTTATTATCCCAAATGGTTTGGTCCAAAGTTGCTGACTCCCAGGAAGGCTGGTGGGTCTGCCCCCAAAGAGGAGGCCTGCCTGCAGCCAGTTAGATTCCATCTGTAAAAAGAAGACAAAGCCTCCTCTCGGTTATGCAGCCAATCAAGTTTGCGCACAAGTATTGCCATAGTAACACTGCAGCTGATCTATTTAGGGTCATCTGCAATACAAGAGAAAAAAAGCAGAGTGTAGAAGTCAACCGTCTGCATCTAATGAGCAGTGAAACCTCCAGACCTCATCACAGAATGATCTGGAAATAAGAAAGATAGCAGAGCCTCCAGCTTCGTACACACAAATGTCACTTAAATGTCACATCCGGCACAAATGAAGAATCTGATCTTCCTTAAAAATATGGCCACGACCGACCCCTGCTATTAAAGCAGTGATCAGTGCTTGTTGTCCCCAGCCCTCCTCACATCCACCAAGCAGTCACACCCTTGTTCCCCTTACCAAGCAAGTCTAACCATGGCAGGAACATAAGAACATTAACGTGCTTAATGTTCTTCACATGGATGGGGGGTGTTGGTCCTACTCACTACATGTGATGTAGAAATTTGTGAGTGAGGCTCACTTGGTAAAAAAGATAAAATAACAAGTTAAATTATATTAGATACTAGCCGTCCCCTGTGTGTAGTAGTGAAACAGACAGTGAGGAGGACCCTGCTTGGCTCCCTACTCCTGACATCACGCTTCCCCATTCCCTCGGCCCGCAGCCTCTGTCTCGGAATAGCGCAAATATATCGCTCCTGCAGGCGAACGATGATTCTTAGTGTGATGAGAGAAGTCGCAAAATCAACCGGAATGTTCAAGCAAATTATCGAAAAAAACCCGATCTAAATCTGTTAGGCGTGTGCAGGGCTGACCAACCGCACACAGAGGTATGTGTGGACTGTATAAACTTGCGAACGAATTTAGTAAAAATAATGTTAACATACACCGGATTTTCTCCTTACAGTATTTGGCTACATTTTTGCAAGATAACACGCAGACTTTATCAAAATATAATAATAATAATAATGCATTTTATTTATAACGATATAATCTATTCCACTCATGGCGTCGACAGCAATACAGCTAAACCAGTAATAAAATGTTGCTGCGCATTCCACTACCAAACACTTCCCGCCCTGTTTCAACGAGACCTACTGTAGCAAACTGAACCAAAGACTCGACTAAGAAACAATGGTAGGCCCTCCAGACACAAATGAGTCATATACGACAAGCCATCAGTTGTTCCCAAATCAAAGCAGAAGCCAACCCAGCGACTAATGGGCTATACCTATTTTAGGATGGGATTATACTGGCGACCCTTTTCGGGCGATGAAGGTGGACTATGGTAATGTTTTCAAAGACGTGCATGTACGGAATTTGACCTTGAAGAGGGATTTTAAAAGGGTTCCTCTTAGTAGTATCTCAAATATATATATACTGGAGAATATAACTTGATAAATCAGCTCGAACGGGACACTTAGGCGCGGGGCCTGGGGGAGTCGCCCCACTTGCCATCCCCAAATCCTGCTCTGGAGTAGTTCTCTGATTCGCTAGCTAAACGGAGGTAAGGTACACGTCCTGAGGTTGGTGCGTGGGTGAGGAGGTCCCTGCCCCCATCCCCTCAGCCCTCTGCGTGCCTCTCGGATTGGAGCAAATAAATCGTTACCACAAGTGAACTATGATAGATAGCACAATGACAGAAGTCGCAAAATCAAGCAGAATTTTCAAGCGAATTATAGAAAAAAAACAATCAAATCCATTAAGTATTTCTCTCATGAAAAGCGGACAGATAGACAGACAGATGTTGCATTTTATATATAGAGAGAGAGAGATGAAAATGGGTGTGGCCTTCATCAAAGTAATATTTCATATGGAATGGGGATCAACCTCAGTCAGCATTATATATGGGAGGAGACCGGGTCTCTGGGAATTTAAGGAGGACTGGGAACCAGAAGTAAAGAGAGCTTACAAATATCTGGAAGGGACACGTCTGTTTATGTCAGTTGATTTCATGGTATCCGACAGACAAGGACTAACGGATTTAAGAAGTTTAAAGATAGCTCATATGTGAAGCATTGCATCTAAGAGAATTAAATTTCATTTATATAAATAAATGTATAAAGTTTAGACTGGAATGGAGAGGGACCACTAATGACTTCACAATATTATATATCAGAAATTCAGAATTCTTATATACAGATGAAGACATACCAATTATTTTAACAACATCCAATGTGGAAGGGGGTATATTACATTTGGAATGGGGAAGGACATCTATTAATTTAAGGAAAAATTTAAAATGTTAGATACAATGTGGAGCATATCACAATGAATGTAACCATATCTGATATACAAGAAGTGCTGAGCGAATTTAACAGTGTAAGATAAGGCAGAAGAGGCCAAATTAAATTTAAGATTTGTTACGTGTAGTGTGCATCAGCTTTATTGGTTTTATGGGTGATATACCGTGTATCAGGGGAAGGGTGGCAATTTGTAGATTTTAGATAGGAAATGAAGGGGAGCATCAAGGAAGAAACATACATAGGTGGGAATACTTTGAAAGAATGGGGAAACTCCAAAACTAAATTATGGGTAAATGTAACAGTTTTAGTTAACAGAGAAGGAGAAGCCACAAAGAATTTATAAATATTGTACACAACAATAGGACAGGTCTTGACAATTTATTTAAAGTCACATATGGAAAAGGAAGTGTAGAAATTAATATACTAATATGATAACGTAGGAGGAAGAAGATTTCATATACAGTGGTGGGAAAAAGTAAGTACACCCCATAAAATATTCTCTCTTTTTTAACATACGTGGACATATCAAGATTTGTTCTTCATTTGAGCCGTATTTGTAGATTAAGGTGATACAACAAAGATCATGCCACATTTCCATTTTGTAGTCCATTGTTTTATTTAAATCAAGGTAAATTCTGCCTGTGGCCAGTAGGAGGCGAAGCAGCACCGCAAACGCCACACACAATTGCACTGGCAGGAGTTCCTGTATAAGTAAAGGCTGTTTATTAACACAGCTACCTCTACAAGGCTTCTGTCTTAACCACTACATGTGACAATGAACTCTCTCCTTAATTTTGTCTTTTCCACTCCTCCTGGCAAGCTTTGTCCTTCTTTCACACCTGACACCAGCTCCCCTGGGTGAAGCAGAGCAGTCTCCTTTATTCCAGATTCTCACCACAATGTATTCACAAAGCATTTCCGGGTCAGACGGAACCTCCCCAAACTGGGGACTGCCTCACCCCACCAGCTTACCCTATGTGGCTCCCACACAACCCAGCAGGGTTAGAGCTACACCTCCCATGCAGCCCTGCAGGAGTGCACATGGAAGACCCACAAGAAAGTTGTTGCCACCTGTTGTGCTGGGGGAACACATGGAGGAAAACTCGTTCCACCCATCCATTATCTCAAATAACTAAAATTAGAATACGATGCACCAGATCAGGTGCAAATGATTAGAACATCATTAGAGAGGATCATGTCTGAGCCATTCTTATTTAAACCACAGAGATTTAGGTTGGTTAGCTCTTTGTTGTTCAAGTAATCACCATGCATAGATTGAAATAGCTCTTTAAGGCCTTCTGAAAGAAGGCTGTATTTTCATTTGAGTCTAGGATGGTGTTTTAAAAGATTTCTAAACAACTGCAAATCAACCATATCACTGTTTGGAAGATTGTCCATAAGTGGAGAAAATGTCAGTCAACTGGCAACATGTCCAGGCCAGGCTGCCACAGCAAGTTTTGAAGAACCCCAAAATTACATCACAGGGCCAACGGGTGATTCCTGCCACTGTAGATGTCAAAGTGCATGAGTTGAGCAATAAAAAGAGGCTGAAGGTATGCCAGAGGTAAACTATTGATGTACAGAAAGAACATCAGGGCAAGAGAAAACTTTGCCAATACATACTTAGGCAAAGACCAGGAATTGTGGAACAATGTTCTCTGGACAGATAAGGGAAAGACCAGAAGACATGCTTAGTGAAAAGCAAAGAGAGAATTTGACCAGAAGAACTTAATCCCAACGGGTGGCAGAGTGGTGCAGTGATAGCACTGCTACCTCACAGTAAGGAGACTAGGGTTCATGTCCTGCATCCTCCCTGTGTGAAATTTGCAAGTTCTCCCCATGTCTGCATGGATTTCCTCCCACTGTCTAAAGACATACAGGTTAGGTCAATTTGGCGACATTAAACTGGCCCTAATGTGTGTTTGTTGTGTGGATGTGTGCGGGTGTGTTTGCCCTGCGATGGACAGATGCTATGTCCAGGGTTTGTTCCTGTCTTGAGCTCTGTGCTAGATGGGATAGACTCCAGCATCTCCAGCAACCCTGGTCTGGATTCAGTGGGTTGAAACATGACATGACAACATTATACCAATTTTTAAAGCATGGTGGTGGAAATGTTTGGATGTACTTTGCTGCATCACTGCCTGGGCAACTCACCATCACAGAATTAACCATTAATCCTTTATCGTATCAGAAGGGCACCTGAGGATAATGTGAGACCATCTGTCAGAAAATGACCCTAAACATAACAGTGTGGCATAGTGGATAAGGCTTTGGAATTTAAACCCTGACAATGTGTGGTCAAATCCCACTACTGACACTGTGTGACCATGAGCAAGTCACTTCACCTGCCTGTGCTCCAAATGAAAAAGTTAAAGAGACATAACCAATTGTGCCTTTTAAATGTGTACGTCAATTTGGATAAAGTCGACAGCCAAATAAAAAACAATAAAAGTCCACCAATGGCTGAAAACAGTTCTGGAACGGACAAGTGAAAGTTCGGATCTAAATCCCATCAAGATGCTGTTGGAGGATTTGAAACAGTGCCGAAGACGGGATATCAGAGATTGCTAGAAAGTTATGGGAAACACCTACATGAGGTTGTTTCTACCAAAGGGGGAACATTACCAGCTATTAGAGCCAAGGATGTACATATTTTTCCACATATGGAAATGGCATATCTTTTAATTCTCATTGAATACTTTTTTTCATGTTTAAATGAAGATCAAATCTTGATATGTTCACATATTTTTAAAAAAAGAAAAAAAAACATTTAGTGGGGATGCACTTACTTTTTCACGTGAATGTATTAGCAGATGAATGTCTCAGAATATTTCTAAATTTAGATCTGAAGGAACCTCAGGAAATGGGAGAGATTTATGTACATGACGTTGAGAAGACTTCAGTATAATTATATCATATGGATCAAAGGGAGGTCATAGTAGAGGGGTGGGGGGTAAATTCACTTAAGGATGGTTCATATAAGAGGCATATGGATGTCAATAAATTTAAGGATTTTTAAAAGCAGGCATTGGGAACAAAGTGGCACAGTGGTTAGCATTGCAGCTGACTTGCCCAAGTTGAATTTGCAGCCTGCTCTCGTTACTTGAAAGGAGGCTGAATATTCTCTCTGTGTCTGCATGTGTTTTCTTTGGGTACTCTGCTTTCCTCCAGCAGCCCAAAGTGGTACAGATTGGGCTAACTAGTGAAAAGTATGTTAACGCCAAATGACTGAGAGTGTGGGTGTGTGAGTGTGTGTGTGTGTGTGCTAGTAATCCCATTCTGCCTTCCCTGTTGAGTTATACTTTTACTTCTACTCCTTGTAAATCTGTATTGGGCTAAACAGATTCAATGGATGGATGGATGGATGGATGGATGGATGGATGGATGGATGGATGGATGGATGGATGGATGGATGGATGGATGGAGAAAAAAGGGGAAAGATTTCAGAGGCCTCAAGAAATATAGGAATTTAACATGAGAGGAGAACCTTAGTGAATTATAGAATTTTTATAGGCAGTCAAATGATGTTGCTTTATTCCTGACTCTTTTCATTGAATAGGGAAGAACATATGAAAAGTCATTCAAGTTGCTGCTCAATATCTCTTTTTCCTGTCAAAATTCCTTGTTTGATTTAAAAAGATGCAGAATGTTTTCCCTTGCTCACCAGGATTGTTACAGCTTCCCTAGAACCTTTCATCCATTTCTTTCTCCATTTCTCTCATGCAACAGGCTTACCTTCTTCTCACAGCTGGCATCCTTTTTGATTCCTTTAATAAACTCGCTGCGTCCTTTCAAATGTTCCTCATACTCCTCGGTGCTCAAGTCCCCCTCCTCAATCAGAATATGTGGCACAAAGGGTTCTAAAAAAACAGGAATTCTCCATTTGCTCTGTTCATAACCATGTGCATGAGAAGCTGAGATTAAACTCATGTGTGTCGCCCACTTGTAGCAATGAGACCCAGTTAATAAGGAAGCAAACCCTCACCTGGCATCTCAAGCAGGGAGCACGTTCAGACTGTACCTACCACATGGATAGATGAGAATCTCCACTGGTTGATCAAATGTGTACTTGTCAGCCAATGTGATGACCACACTTGTAGCAGAGTGTGCAGAAGGGTCAGCATCAGCTCGGATTGCATGCGTGGGACTTTCCACACCTGCTTAGGAAAGAGTACGATGTTCAGGTCAGTAGCGACGTGAAGATGAAAAGAAACATGCCACAGTGCGGTCGACACTCACCTGCTAGCAGACACGGTCCTTTGATCTCCAGGTGAAAGTTAAACTCGTAGTCTATGGAATTAATAGTTTCATCCTCCAGTAACCAAGCAAGGCAGAGCTGATTACTGGCCATCGGCTCATGTGGGCCAAGGGTGCAGTGATGCCGGTCTCTGTTGAAGGAGATAAGTAAAAGAAAATGAAAAGCTAAATATTCCTGTGGCAGCTTGTAAAGGAGCCACAGAGCATGTTGAATGGATAAGTCATTTTATAGCACCTTCAGATCAGATCTGCACACCACCAGAGGAGGTCAGCTCCCTCTATTGATTAGTATGACATCTCCTTTAAGCATATGCTGTCATTTTACACTAGCATGCATCTACTATGCATCTCCATCCTGCTTTTTAATTTCTCTTACAATGTAAACGCTTTGGAATACTGTATATGTGTTTTTCTCTTTTTAAATTGATTTCCTACTTTGATATTAATAGGAAGAATGCATGTACACACACTCACACTCAAATGACCATTTCTAATCCACTTAATCGTATTCAAGATTGTAGAGAGCCAGGGCCCATCCACGTAGCACTGGGTGCATGGCAGCCTAGGAAGGGAGTTAATCTATTACAGGAATAGTTAAATTATTTTTGATAATATTTTTAGGGTAAAACACTACAATATAGTACAACAAAAACAATGCAAGTACCACCCACTCTCTACCCCCACCAGGGAAAAGAAATAAAAGCACATATCCATGGCAACAATGAGGACACAGATATGTAAAGAAATAGTAGAATTAGTAAATCTCTAATCCCCCCAGGATTTCAATGCTTATCCCACCTAGACTGCTCATGATCTTTATCATGTATTGCCACAGATAACATTAGATGGATTGACTAAAATGGAAAAAAGGATAGTGCCCCATTTTGCCCAATCCCCTCTGTTATGTAAGGCAAGAATATCATCAGAGCTGAATAATTTAGCCTTCTTTTTAAGCATCTTCGGCTAATCTGTAAAGGCGTTTGGAGCTGCTATAAAAATTCACCAGCTCTAGGAATTTTCACCAGAAATAATCTGGTGGCAGTAGCAGCCAGGTAAATGAATAAAGGTAACATTAAAGGAGCCACATTTAGATCTGAATTTGTCTTACTATTCCACTCACATCAGTTTTCCAAAGGTAATCCAACCAGAAACCCAATAGTAGATTTAAAAATCACTGGGGCACATTTGTCAAGCCACTGATAATCATATTCAGTCACTATCATCATCCTCATCTGTGGTCACTTGCTTTGGGTACAATGAAGTTCTGGGAAAAAGTGGCCATAGTAATATTTCTTTCAACCACTAGACTCACAGGATGAGCAGTCCATCAATCTAGGTGAACCTCAACCATATGGAGGGGAGGCGGATGAAGGGGTTTGGGCATCTTGTGGGGATGTTACCAGACAGGACGTAAGCTGAGCACAGTCTCCTGGGAGAAAACCCCAAAGGCACATTCAGTTGAAGCTACAAGAATCTATTGGATACCATGGGAACAAGTGAGAAATTCCACAAGATCCTGCAGATGGAAGGTTGGGGAAGGAATATCTGGTTAGCTTATCATTAGTCAAAAGCATCACCAAGGCAAGCACAAAACTGAATGTAAGTTTAAAAGACCTATTAGAGGTGATAAGTTACAAAGAAAGCCTTGGGGTGAAACAAAATCAAGGAAGGAAGATAGAAGAGTTCTAGTAATTGTACTAGCTGATGTCTTCTAGTCTTTCTGTATAGCATATTCCTTTTGTTATTTGTATTTGCTTACCTCATGACATAACACAGACACCTTCCACATGTCCAGTTTTTCATTATTTATTGTTAGATTTCTTTACATTTAGGAATATCTTCACATGGATGAAGCAAGTAAGCACTGCACCTGAGACTATTTGGATTGGCACAGAGAAATATCAGATGCCTACTTCTTGCTTTTCCCACCATGAAGCGACCTACCATTATAGAAGCCCACTCATCCCCTGCATAGCTAATTCTGGAATTGTGGGCTCCTGCAGCAGATCTTCCATGAGAAATCCTAAACAACCTCCTACATCCATCTGTGCAGATCCCAGTAAAGGATGGACCCAACATTGGAGGTCTAGTGTAGCATGTCTTCTCTGTCAAAATGCTTCATTTGCAGAGGATCACAAAAAGAAATCATCTGGATAAAGAGTATCAGTAAAAGAATTCATCTGAATAAATATTAGGCGTTACAGAAGCCTCATAAACAATATTCATCCCAAAATATGTCACTGCATGCTGCATCATCCTGGATATTTTTGGTTAATCACTTGTTGGCTGGATGGTCATTTGCCATCTTTGTGAAGCTGGAGAGGTGATGCTGCTAAAGTATGGGTTTGAATTTGCAAGACAGGTGACAGAAAGCTCATCAGGGTGAGCAAAAATCAGAACTGTATATTGAAAAAATTGCAATGCAAAGAGCAGATGAGAACATGAATCAGGTGCAAAAGGTCTAAGCTCAAATGAGGCAAAATAAATCACATAAAGGAATAGTCGAATGAGCAAAGTTAAAAGGTCCACACAAGAAACTTTAGAATCACCAGAAAATGAGACAGGTTGACAAATTAAAGAACAATGACTCAGTGATTAAGTGACAATTAAGCTAATGCAACAGCAAATCTGAGTCATCAGGATGAGTAAACAGTAAGCAGGAGGCCTGGGCACACATGTGGAGAAGGGCAAGTCATCACACAGAAGAGCTGAAACTATACCTGCGGAACTGGTGCTCTGCCAAGTTGGCATCTTCACTGCCTGGCTGCTGAACTCTGGGAGTGCACACTGAAGGGGAGAGCACTCTGATCGCTCCATTAGGAAGAGTTGCCAGTTCTGAGGAGGTGCTTACCAGCACTGTCACTGTCTCTAGTGGTGGGATGATCCCCAGGTTTACAACTAGCACGCTGCTTTCCAGATCTTCATCTAAAACAATTCGGCCTACAAGAGAATACGGATAATGGTGAGCTTGGAGACTTCTGTTTTGCACAATGTTGGTATGAATATCTCAAGAAATAGTTTTACTGTCTGCAGCGGGCTGGCACCCTGCCCACGGATTTGTTCCTGCCTTGCACCCTGTGCTGGCTGGGATTGGCTCCAGCAGACCCCCGTGACCCTGTGTTAGGATATAGCGGGTTGGATAATGACTGACTGACTAGTTTTACTGTGTTTGCTATTTGTTTTACTAAAGAACAGCAGAAATGGTTTAAATGGGGTGAAGAGATGAAATGTAAGCAATTCTAAACTCAGAAGTCAGGCTGATCTTTTGCCAAGCAAAACCCTAAATCGTAATAAAATTCAATAGGAAAACAACTGACTCTCAGGAAGATTAAATCTGTAAAAACAGAGTGGTAAATGTCAATGGGAAAATCTGTCAAACTAGGATGAGGAGAAGGAGGAGTGCACAGCACCGTCATGTTCCTGATGTCATAGCAATGCCGTAACAACTACACCACCAAATGGTGGCACCATAACTAACAATATCAACATGGAAGTGAAACAGAAAAATAACTTCAAAATTGGATTCAACACTGCAAATAATCATGTTACTTAAATAATCATTTGGAAATACACCTCTAAACCAGAGTAAAAATTACACTCTGAGCACAATCACAATATTAAAAGTCAATTTTATCATTCACCCATCCATTCATTATGGAATTTGCTTAATCCTGGATCAAATTCAAACCCATGAAATATGGTCAGTGAGAAGAATTGATGCAACTCTTACCAGTGCCACTCTGAAAGGTCCCATTTGACAAAGTGCAGCAGTCATAGTAGCAGTCGTCAATCTTTGCTTTGTCCTTGACTTGAAGAGTTATGATCCTCCTTGAGATCATAGCCTCAAAGCCCACCACAGTGGAACCCTCATCCAGTGGGTATACAAAGAGACCTGCATGGGAAACAGGAATGCTAGTTACAAGAGGCTGAGGATGTGCACATATACCACCACCACGGCTCATAGGTTGCCCTGTTTTTGTTAGGTCCAGCTAAGGTAAATGGCTTTTACTGTAACTGACACTCTTTAGCATTTTGTCTCTTTTATACATGGAGTTAGTGTCAGGTCAGGCTCACAATCCATCACCAGGCAATTGCAGCACATTCTCCAGCCCTCAGTAAGCCTAACAGGTAAACTGGTATATACATGACACTTGTGCTTTCACAGGCGGTGGAAATGAGGGTTGTTTTGTCCCCTATAACCCTTTTCAGCAGCAAAATAAAAGTAGAGCTCTTGTTGTTAACTAGTCTGGCCTCCTATGCAAAGGACAACTTTGGCGTCCTGCATGGGTCAAGCCTGGGTGAATTATCTTGGTTTTGAATCTGCAAGTGACTTACATTAATAAGGGCAAAAACTGTACAACCTGAAGGGAGAAAAAAACATTACTTCATATTACTGGACTACTTACACTATGCTCATATCATTTTATGAGCTGACTGTATTTAAAGAGTGTTTCATTTGCCATCAACTGGCATGATGCCCAGGACAGTACAAAAGCACATTCTGTAAGCAGACTGCATTTGAAATAAAGTGCACTGTGTCAGTCGGGCATTGAACCTATGCAGCAGAAACTAACAAAGTATCTTTCTAACAACCCGAGTGAGGAAGACTTACCTTCGATGGGATGATCTTCCATGTTGTCATAACTCAATGAGGCTGTGATGGCCAATGTGTAGCCTCGCACACAGGCAGAAATCTCTGAGGAGCTCAGCGGCAGAGGGCACTTTTTGCTTCTGTTAATTAAACCCGGCATGTTGGTCTGTGCTTCACCAAGTGGCACGACGTCAGGACTGAAAGATAAGAGTGTAGCAGGGATGAACGGCAGCAGCAGAAGACACTCAGCCCTCCCACAGCTTCTCACCTCCTCCAAACACCACACACTGTGCAGCATGCAGAGCCAGCAGAATTTTAAAGTGAGGCCTCAGCCCGAAGTCCGGCTCAGCTGTTTTGCATGAATCAACACAGTTTTTATGGAATTGTTCTTCAACCTCCACTCACTGCTTAGTGGCCTCCACATTGCATGCTCATTCACGACAGGAGGACATCATACAGTAGTTGTAAAGTTTAGTCTGTTCTGCTTCTTGCACCTCTTATTAACTCCAACTTCCCAAGGTGGGGCTTAGATGTGCCAGCCTGGAGGCAAGTGATGCCAAGACTGAAGTGTGAATCTACTGTGCTTTTTTTAGGAGATTCAGCATAGCACTCACTGCCTGTTTCCTGGTTCCCTTCCTATTCCCTTGCAAACTGAAGAGTGTTTCTTAAGGCTTTTGTGCACATTATAGGTATTTGGCATGGATTGAACTAGAGGGGAGGCACATTGCTGGTTTATTTGCTACCAACAGGGCATGGAGGTGAAAGACAGAGAAAGCTGCCAGTAGATGTCTGCCTGTCCCAAGCTTCACAAAATATTGGTTCAAGTCACAGATGAGGACTAGCAACGTAAGTGTCTAATGAGTATCAGAAACGGAGAAGAAACATCTAGAGCAGGGTTCTCCAACTCCGGCCCTGGAGAACTACTGTGGCTGCAAGTTTTCATTCTAACTCTTTTCTTAATTAGTGACCAGTTTTTGCTGCTAATTAACTATTTCCCTTTATTTTAATTGACTTTTCTTGAGACTGTGACAGCTGAATTGATTCTTTTTTCTTAAATGGCACCGAAACATAAATTTGATGTGAAGTGAGCCAACAGATGAGCAACTAAGTTGGGGACTCAAACTCCAACCAACTTCATTTCATTCAGTTTCTTATTTTGAAGCCAGTTCTCGTTGCTAATTAAACCCGTTATTTAATTCCATGGCGCTCATTCTGCCATGGCAGACATTTCCAAAACTGTTGCTTTTCTATTTTAAGAGCACCATCAAAATGTTTTGTGGATCTGAGCAGATCAACATTACTGAGGCTTTCACCTTTCTTTATTTTCAGTTATTGCGTGATGGATGCAGGTTGTTGTTTATGTGTTGGTTCACTTTGTGTCTTAATATTGTTTGGTTGCTAATTAAGGAAAAAAAGAAATAATTAAGGGGCCTGAGCCTTAAGTTGTGCATCAATTAAAATTAAGGCAAAGAGTTAATTAGCAACAAAATCTGGTCACTAATTAAGAAAAGGGTTAGAATGAAAACCTGCAGCCGCAGTAGCTCTCCAGGACTGGAGTTGGAGACCCTTGATCCAGAGCAGAGGTTCTCAGTGTCGGTCCTGAGGGCCCACTGTGGCTGCAGGTTTTTGTTCCAACCAGCTTCTATTTTTAATTGGACTCCTGGACTAATTAAGTGAACTGATATTTGTCAAATTCTGTGTTTTGGGAAAAATGTAGAAATTAGAAAACTAAGTTTGATATATTAAAATGTACCAAGCAGTTATATTGGAATAATGTATTTTGTTTTCTTTTTAACAATATTTTCATCTTGATTATCATTCTGTTTTTTGCGGAGTGTTCTAATTGTTTAATTAATTCATTATTATCTAATTAGTGGGTCTAACGCTAGTTTCAGCCTTGTTGTTTGCCTGGCTGTCTGCTCCGCTGGTTGTCATTATTAGGATACAATGAAGGGAGCAAACTGCACAGAGAAAGGGCAAAATAGAATGAAATCAACAAAAGGTTGTTAAGCATTTAAATCTCTAGCAAAAGCAGAAATATTCCTAAATGTCTTATAAATGTAAAACATGCTGCGATGCTTTCTTAATGAAGAATAAGTGAAGAGAAAAAAAAATGTCTGCTAATTAATTGAGCTCAGTGTTATCAGATGTTGTCACTGATTAGGAATCTGGTTGGAACAAAAACCTGAAGCCACAGTGGGCCCCCAGGACCGACATCTAGAGAAACATTAGGACCTAACTATGAATTACTGTGGGGTTTTAATTTGCAATGCCCTTGGTTCAGGCTGCTCTTCCCTGACACGTTGCAGGGTGTGGCTCTTTTGTAACGTGGTCAGTTCTATATCAGTGGTAATGAAGCAGGCTCTGTTATAATGAACAGAGGCATTACAAACATCAGAAGTTTTTCGTTTTGATAAAATCTACAGCATAAGGAGGCTCTAAAATGACAGATGGCTTTCTGAGATGGCATAGCTCTTTGATGAAAGGTAACTCTCTCACAATGGATAGCTCTCATACAATATTAAACTCTTTTCATGGCACAACAGATCTTACGTAACCATCAAGTTTCATCACAATAGAATGTCTAGAAAGAGGCGGTTCTTTGATGACAGGTTTCTTAATCAGACTAGATATCATTTTTGGGACAGGTATGTCATTTCTCTTATTTTAGACAATTCTCAAAACATGACAACTCTGCCCAAATGGTCAGGTGGCTCAGTACACTAAGTTCTATCCCAATAGTACAGTAAAAGACATACTATACAGTGTTGGGCAAGTTCATACCTCACAAGAACTAGCTCAAAGTTCAGTTCACATAGATTAAAAGGAATAAATTCACGTTCATAGTTCACCATTTCAGTTTTGAACTAGTTCATTATCAGTTCATTTTTTTAAGGAGTGAAAATAAATGACCTATGAGTTTACTTTTTTCAGTTTTTCATGCCTTATATTAGGCTATTACAGTGTTCTTGAATTATGAAGACTTTTTTTATTTAAATACACTTTATTGAGTTATAACCAGCAACAAACACGTATAACCCATCCATCCATCCATTTTCCAACCCGCTGAATCCAAACACAGAGCCACGGGGGTCTCCTGGAGCCAATCCCAGCCAACACAGGGCATAAGGCAGGAACCGATCCCCAGGCAGGGTGCCAACCCACCGCAGGACACACACCAAGCACACACTAGGGCTAATTTAGAATCGCCAGTCGACCTAACCTGCATGTCTTTGGACGGTGGGAGTAAACCGGAGGACTCGGAGGAAACCCACGCAGACACGGGGAGAACATGCAAACTCCACGCAGGGAAGACCTGTGAAGCGAACCCAGGTTTTCTAACTGCGAGGCAACAGTGCTACCACTGTGCCACTGTGCCGACCACACGTATAACCATATATGCTAATATCTTCCCAATCAAAAAAGAAATTAAATAGATGCAAGTATCCATATAAATTACCGCTCTGTTTCCATTTGTATGACACTTATGGTGACTGTGGAACCAGCATGTGGGTGAACTAACTGATTACGCTGCTGGACAAAATTTGTGTCACATATTGCATATCCAATGGGGAAAAATATAAAGTGGGCTCACGGAGTACAACGTTTTCCTAAAAGCAAAAACAGAGCTTCACCACGTGCTCCTGTCAGCGGAGGGTGCAGCTTAAGCACAAGCAGGCAGACACAGACAGTACCTGTTTGATTTTACGTTATTTTTTCCGAATACAAATAAATGGCAAAAAATTCGTAAGAAATAAATATTCGTAACAATTCACTATTTGTGCTTATCTGAATACTGTATTCGGATTCGGCTCCACTAAGGCAAAACGTTTAATCTGGACCTAAACCAGAACCAGAATGTCACATAAAACAGAAGTAGCTCACGTTCAAGTTCTTCACTGGCAAATACGTTACGTTAGAAAAATGAGCGTGTTCAATGAAAGCGCTCTTTTGAACTAGTTCATGCACATCACTGATAGTATACATACTGTACAGTAATAATGAATGGTCCCACTACAGAGGTCTACAAATTGATAGACAACTTTCTGGTATCAGTTTTTTTTCTCAAAGTGGACAAATCTTTTATAACAAGTTTTATAGTCCTTTCAGAATGGGCATTTCTTCATGAAATAAACCCTGTAGTAGTCCAGTCTCTCAATATACCAGGTTATACTGTATAGCAATAGCTTATGTTCTCATAATAAGCAGAAGTGCCACAATGATGAACAATCTACAGCTACAGAAGACCCCAAAGTACTGGGCAGCTGCCCTGCGACACGTTTCTTTCTCACCCTGCACAGCTGTTCTATGACAGCTGTTTCATAAATTTGGCAGCTCAACCCCCATGATCATCTGTCCTTAAAGTAGACTCCGTGACAATTGACAGCCCTAATGTGGCAGGCTGATGGCTTAGACTGGACAGTTCTTTCGTGATAGATTCTCTCAAATTTAATGATTAGTAGTGTGATGTTTCACTGCACTAGGCTAGCACCTAATGAAGTAGGCAGGATCCAAAATATGCCTGTTTTTATCTCAAAAACTATCAAAATGCACTGCCAACCAATTAAAAGAATCATCTACCCAATCACTCAAATGACAAATGATAAGCCAGAGCTCATTTTTTCTGTAAATGACATATCCAGCATTAGCCCAACTTCAGAAAGTCTCATCTAAATGATATACTGTTTCATAAGGAAAGCAAAGTAATTTATGGGTTTACTATGCAGTATGTAGGTTTATAGGTTTGTAGGGTCATTATTGTCAATGTAAAGAGTACAATGAAATCCTTACTTTCATGTGCTAATCAATATGCAACATGTCACCTTTAATCCAAATAGCGACCTCCTCAAAAGATGGCAAACAATTTAGCAATCTGTGACTTGTACACCTGTGGCCATGAGGCCTTCTGAAGACAAAAACTGTTTAGATGAAGACTGTAAAAAACTGTTAATGTTGTATTGGAACAAGTAAGAAAATGTACAAATGGTGTAACAGTCACTTGCGTTCAGAGATGTATGGGTGATGCTTTAACCTTATTAACTGACAGACTACAGGTAAACGGCTGAAGCCTGAAAGCATTGTCAGTCTGCACAGGAGGGAGATGTATTTTGGAAAAGCTGAAAGGCTAAGCAGGTCTTTGGAATGGTTTATAATAATAATAATGCATTTTATTTATAGGGCACTTTACATTAGTAGTAAATCTCAAAGTGCTACATAAAAAGTTTAAACAAAGCAAGATAAAATGACAATAATTAGTAGCATCTGCAGTGGGTTGGCACCCTGTCTTGTGCCCTGTGTTGGCTGGGATTGGCTCCAGCAGACCCCCGTGACCCTGTGTTCGGATTCAGCGGGTTGGAACATGGATGGATGGATGGATAATTAGTAGCATTCTTGTTAATAAGCTTTCCTACATAAAAAAGTCTTTGTGTAACTAGCTGATTTGCAGCTTAAGTAGTTTTTAAATCCTATGAAAACTGACCTTGAGCTTGTGTGATAACGTTCCTGTGTCTTGAAAAAATGTAAAAGTGGTGACCACTTAAGCCTGTTGGGCACTCAGTTTGGGTCAGAAGGGGTTACAGAGTGGCTGCCTTTTATTATTACTTTTTCAATAAGTTATACAGTATATACTGTAACTAATTTGAAAGTTTTATAAAGCTTTATATGAATCTTAGTTAATTTGGTGTTTTGTTGTATTTCTGACACAGGAGTCACAGACATTTACATGAAACTTGCTATCTGCTTAGCTACTGGATACATTCCAAAGAGCTCTGATTCAGGAATAAATATTTCTTTTCACCTTTTGTTTAAGGGTATATAATCTTTAACAAAGGAACTACCATCTGGGATTTAATGAAAACTGCACAAATCCTGCCAGGTTGTATAATTCTTTGTATTGCTTATATTTGCAAAACATTGGATATTATGCAAAAAATATCATTTTTACTAGAAAGCTTAAACTCAAAGTCTCTGTCCAATTATTGATTACTAGTGTTGTGGAGTGCTGTGATCGTTCATTCCTTGTCTAGCCCTGTCCCTTTACGGGCACAAAGCACACTTTGTGGAGTCCTCTATTGGTAGTAAACTGGCATGAACTAAAGGAGTGAACATAAAAGACAGTTCCAGTCAATGAGCAGCCTGCTGATTGAGGTCCCTAGGGTTGAATATGTGGGTTACAATATGGACAATGAGACAGGTAAGAGGTCACAGGTAACAGTTACATACGTAGCTGGTTTTGACATTTCTTCCTATCCCCAATTAAGGAAACAGCCTAAGAGGTTAGTTGGTACCTTCTGTGTTAGGTGCATGTCACAGAGATCGGATAACACGAATAAACAAGAGACTTGGTTAGCTGGTTTGAAAGTTGTGGAGCATTTTTACATTTTCAAGTCACTTCATCAAGTAGTTTGCTATCATAGGTTTGGTAATTAGATATAGTATAAGATACATATTCAAATAGAATGTAATTTTATGTACTTGTAATATCCATAAAACATGTTTTTAACATCATTTTACAAGATCGTGTGGATAAAATTGCTTTCATAGACAGCAGATTCCAACACATGATGATGTAAAGATTTATCTGCTAATGTTAGTTGTTGGATGTGGAGGGACTTCAGCTAATTGTACTTGTAATTTCTTAAACATAATTTTTTTCAAAGAAGTACCAAATGGAGATTTAAAATCTGTGCTGAAGTCTCAACCAAAAATTGTTGGCTGCATTTGAATGTAACAGACAGCGAATCACTATGGTACTTAGCCGGTACATTACAACATCACTGAAATATTAAGTCATTATAATTTATAGATAATGCATCCGTGAGGTTAGTTTTAGTCACTGTAGCATAAGATATCACCGAGCCATCTGTCTTCTGCATAAGTTAAGCTGATTGAATGTTTTACTTTTACAGACATGAACAATCATGTCACTTACCCACTTCAGTTTCAAGGAGCAGGAGAAAATAGCTGCTGTGAACAGGGATGCCAGGTATTACAGACAAAATCCCCCCAAGTAGCAAGTTAGTTTCCCCCTATTTAAGAATATTCCCCCATTCTGAAAAGCTACATCTCTTAAATATTGTTTAATAATGTAAATGCTTAATAAAGACTGTTTTAAAAAATAAGCACTTTTCTTTTGTAAAAAGGGTTTTATTCTTACAAGAAAATTATGTTGCCTGAGGTATAGCTGTACTCAGATCTTTTAAATTATTTCTGACGTTCATTGTGCATACTGTACCTGTGCACTGTCTCCAAAAGAACAGTGTGTTTGTGTACTATGTGGGGGATATTCACAAATGACGGGCACCTTTTGTCATGCAAAGCAGGTTAAAATATTAGATTTGAAAAGCAATCATCCTATTGCACAAAAACACAGTCAATATATTCTTTAGTAATATTAAAGTTTAATGAAGGTACTACATATACAGGAAATCTCTCCTCTGAAATAAATTTTGAATAACTCAGAATATAATATATAATCATAATTTCATTTATAAGCAATACAATTTAAAAAGGTAAAGATAATCATTTAAATAATAAAGACACTATCTATAAATGTTTGTTCTGTACTCCATTTACTGCTGAATTTTTGCTTGGTGCTTGATGCTTTTTGAATTGTCATTACAAATGGTAGAACTTTATGGTTGAACTTTATTTATTTATTTGTCCCCAGGGGGGAATTTGGCTTTTTACAGAAGCTCATTCAATAAATAAAGGCTTTGAGAAATGGCCTGTGTATTTACCTGGCTTGGACACCATTGAGGTGGAAGGATAGGGTGAGACAGCTTACAAAGGGCTTTGTCTCCCCCAGGACTCAAGATGACAGTTAGCCCAGGCTCGGATACCTGCTTGGGTGCCCGCAAGGCATGCCAGGTATTATACTCATTGGGACGATCTTGTTGGGCCTTCATGGAGGCCACTTAGGGGAGCTGCAGGCTTTGGGAGTCCCTACTCTGTAGGGCTCAAAATTCACCCATAAGTGCTTCACAGCTGCAGCTTCATCTCACCAGAAGCACTCCCAGGGATTAAATAAAAGGAGTTGTCTGCCTCGGATGGCAGGCCCAGAGTCAGGAGGATGTGGGCAAAGTTTGCATGGAGGAGTAGAAGAGGCAATGAGAGACAGTGAGAGAAAACAAAGAGTTGTTTTACAGTGTAATACAGAGCTTATTGTACAGTAATCCCTCGCTACTTCGCGGTTCACTTTTCGCGGATTCACGACTTCGCGGATTTTATATGTAAGCATATCTAAATATATAATGCGGATTTTTCGCTGCTTTGCGGGTTTCTGCAGACAATGGGTCTTTTTACTTGCTTCCTCAGTTGGTTTGCCTAGTTGATTTCATACAAGAGATGCTACCCAATCAGAGCACGCAGTTAAGTTCCTGTGTGCTGCTGATTGGCTCAGCGATGGAGTGTTGCATTAACCAGGAAGTCTCATCTCACTCATTCAGCATTAACGTGCTACTGCTGCAGGGGCCATGTCCAGGCACCAACAGAAGATGCAAATGATTGCAGAAAAGGTAAAAGTTTTGGATATGTTGAAGGAAGGGAACAGCTACACCGCTGCAGGACACAATTACAGCATCAATGAGTCCACGATTCTTTTTATTTAAAAAGGAGGAAAAGCATAAAAGATCTACGGCCGCAGTGTCCTTTAACCAGGGTGCAAAACGAGTTGCAAGTGGACGTGATAAGGCAGTAGTCTGGATGGAATCTGCTTTAGGAATCTTTGCAACAAGGTCGACGACGTCATGACCGCCTACAAGCTGCTACGTGTACTTCGCTATACAGTAAGTGTAAACTTATCTACCGATTTCATATTGCTTAGCAGTTGTCCCTGTTATTAATAGAGTAAATGGTGGGTTGTAAACAATACAGGGAGGGTTTAAAAACATCCAAATACACATTAAATAATTAAATAAATATGGTGTCCCTACTTCACAGAAATTCAGTTATCGCGGTCAGCCTTGGAACCTATCTCCCGCGATAAGTGAGGGATTACTGTATATACACTTGTGACTGTGGTGGTGGAAAACGCTTAACTCAAAGAGTTTCCCACAGTTAAAGACTTTTTTTTCCTTTTAACTTGTGTCTGTGCCTGTTTATGTTGGGTGTTTGGGGAGCTGGTGTTCACAAGGCAGATAGATAGATAGATAGATAGATAGATAGATAGATAGATAGATAGATAGATAGATAGATAGATAGATAGATAGATAGATAGATAGATAGATAGATAGATAGATAGATAGATAGATAGATAGATAGATAGATAGATAGACTAAAAATGGCAAATGTATACTAAAATTTACTCAAAACGTATAATTCTAAGCTAAGTGAAGCTAAGTCAATGACTTCACAAAACTCTGCAAGCTAACACCAACCCTCCATTTCCTTTTATGCTTAGCTGGAACACTGAATCTTGTTCAAAATATCAGAAAAATAAACAGTAGGAGTACAGGCTGGAATGGGATAAACACACAACTGTCAGATGGCCTGCTAATCCCAAACCACTCCACCTGTTAACCAATGGTACATTAGCTTTGAGAAGAGCAGGGGAAGAAATGACAGGTGGTGGTTGTGATGTTCAGTATGTTGGTTATTGCTGGATGAGGCTTTCATTGAGCATTTGGTGGTGGGAAAGATTTCTATAGGAAGGTAAGTTATTCCTTCACAAACATGTTATACATGCATTTGCCATGCGAAATAATGTTCTATAAATTTAAAAAAAATCTTTTCCACACTGTTGCTTTACATTGCAGTCTATGGGGAAAAAGAGGAAAAGCTTAAAACCTTACCAAATGTGTCCACTTTTCAAGCTAGGACAGATGCTAAGTTTCTGACATATGTTTGTGACAACAAAAAGGGATCTGAAAATAATCATTTTATAGTGTATTCCTGGCACTATTTTTCTTGTGCTAAGGATATGTTTTCTGTTCATTTGTGTGAATTCTCACATAAATACAGAAGAAAATAAAAAAACAACCACATGGCACTAAAAGTTTACTGTAATTTAGTCTGTCGGGTTGAAACCACACACCGGGTGACTAAGTGCTGAGCTATCACACAGTGCTAGTCTGCTTTTAAAATAGCTGAATCTCATAATATTTGTGTTGTTTTGTTTAAAAATGACATGTATAAACTGTTTTACAATGTATGTGTAATCATAGAATACAGATCAATACTTTACAACTGCCTTGGCTTGAAAATTGGAAATATTTGTTTTTAAGCTTTTCCTCCATGCCGCATAAACTTCCAGTACAAGCAAGATATATATATTTTTTAATTTATACAAAGCGATAAACTTTAGAACACCATTTTGAATTACAAATCCATATATAGTATGTTTGTGAAGAGAAAGCCTTTAAGAAATCACCCATGTTATATTTTTGTCTCCCGTTTCTCCCCTGATGGCCCTGATTCCCCACATAAAAGGTGGGACTCCCTCCGACCTGGTAGCCCTGGCTGTGACTGACGTTCACACAAGATCACAAGTGCTGGATGGGACAGGGGCAGACGACGAACTGCTAGAAAATAACAAGACATGCCCCTGCAATTAAACCATAAAGAAAGGTATGAGTCTTATACACTGGTGAATAAATAAACAATATCATTACTACTGAAAAAATAAACAATATAATTACTACTGTATTGAATACAGAAAGAATATCATTATTAGCCAATTGAGTAAATGATACCCATTAAATGTCATTCCTTTCTTATATGGTAATATTCGTTAATCCAACCCCACCCATATATGACCCTGCCCCATCTTGTGTCCTCCAGTGTGGTTCACTTGCTTCACTGCACATGGCTGCAGGTGTTTCACTGTTCTGCCATCAAGTACAGCCGTCAAACGAGTACAAGAAAGATACAAGTTGAAGTAGCCACCCTCAAGCTATAATTGAATCAGCAGACTTTTTCATATGTTTTTTCAGCTTGAGGACTGAGGATAGCTGAGTTTGCAAATTTTCCAATGCTATTCAGTGTGAGATTTTTAAATTTCAAAAATGTGCACAGCCGGCTTTATTTGAAAAATCTAGTCAAAAAAATGAACTGTCCTGACTAATTTCTTTGAAGAATAAGTGTCCAATTTCAACAAACCTGGTCTGAGTTGTTTCATGTGGATGGACAGACAGACTGACTGGTAGACATGGCTATCGCAGTGAGTGCTTTTTGTTTTATATATGAATGCACCTAACAAACACTTTCAAAACTGATCAGTGGTCTTCCTGCACTAGACTCTAAAGTAATAGCTGATAGGTTGCTTACTCAAGTTGGACAGCTTTTTCATGACAGACATTGAAGTTCTCATTCTCTCACAACAGCACATCTGCTCACAATTTGGGCATCCGCTATCAAATAAAAAGCTCTCAACACATTACACTCTACAGCAATGGACAGCTACATCATGGCAGGTTGCTTTCTCAGACTGGACATTTACTTCCATAAAAAATCTTCTCCTTCTTCTTTTTCTTCCTTTTCATCTAATGCCCACTTCTACGTGGGGTCAATGTGCTTGATCAACCTTCTCCAAACAGCTCGGTCCTGCACCTCCTCACCAGTCAGACTCTTTTTCTTTCAGATCCTTACTTTATTCATCCACCTTCATTTAGACCTCCTTCAGTTTTCCTTCCCCTGTACTTCCATTCCCATCAGTCATTTGTCCACATATTCATTGTCTCTCTTCATCACATGTCCATATCACTTCAACCTACTTTCCTGTGCTTTCTTTGATACAGTATCTCTCCTATGTTTGTTGTCCCCCAGATTGTCTCATTTTTTTTATTCTGTCCTTTCTTGTAACTCCACACATCTCAACTTTTCTGCCACACCTAACTTATTTTCCTGCACTCCCTTTACTGCCCATGTCTCAGTTACATACATGATTGTTGGTCTTGCCTTTGTCTTAAAAACCTTACCTTTATTCTTTGCCTTAATTCTTTGATCATACAAAACTCCCGATACCTTCATCCAATTGTTCCATCCACACAGCACTCCATGGGTTATTTCTGCATCTAATCTTCCATCTTGGGCTACCACTGATCCTAGATATTTAAATGTATCCATTCTTTTCAATTGCTTTTCCTGCAGGCTAACTTCTGAATCCTGATCATCACCAGACCTCATATATTTTGTCTTCTTCCTATTTATCTTCAATCCTCAACCTTCCAAAGCCTTTCTCCAGTCTTCCAGCTTTCTCTCCACGTCCTCTTTTCTGGTGCTACACAATACAATGTCATCAGAAAAAAGCATGCACCAGGAGGATTGGTCTTTTATCCCATGATTCAACACATCCATAACCAGATCAAAGAGGCAAAGACATAAGAGTGCAGATCTGCTCTAACTGGGATCTTGTCCATTACCCCAACACTGCTTTTCACCCGAGTTCTCACTCCCTCATACAGTATATATCCTGGACAATCCTCATATACTTTTCTGGTCCTCCTTTCTCTCTCATGCACTTCCAGACCTCTTGACATGGTACTCTATCATAGGCCTTCTTCAAACCAATAAACACCACATGCAAGTATTCTGTTTTTCTCGATGCTTCTCTATGAGCTGTCTTAATGCAAAGACTGCATCAGATGTTCTCCTCCCTAGTATAAAACCAAACTACTCCTCCCCAATGGTGGTCTCTTCCCTTAGCCTTCTCTCTATGACCCTTGCCCAAATGCATTAATTTTCTGGTATTCTCTCCTGTTCTTAGATCTTCTGCATTAGATCTCACAACACATCTACTCCTTTTTCTCCTAAACTCTTCTACACTTCTGCTGGTATTTCTTGCAGTCCTGTTGCCTTTCATTTCCATTTTCTCCATTTTTAATTCTTTTCATTGCCTCCTTTACTTCCTTCCTCCTTATTCTTGATACTGGCCCTTCATCTGGGACTCCTTCCTACTGCCATTGGATTTTCTTCATTCAACATTGTGTACATAACAAATGCCAGAACTATTTATGATCTGAGGTACTTAACTTCTATGGTCTTGTGTCTTGTGATACTAGGCTCTACAGTTGTAGTGTATGCTCTCCATCAGCATCTCACATTCTTAGATTGAACATCACAATGCTCTGTCAACCATTTAAAAAGACATCCCTACTGATTACACAAACATCATTGCTTGTAATCTCACAGTATAAGCTACAGCCATTTCTTTTGTGAATTACATACCCAGCATTACCCTCACTTTCCAAAATGTCATCTAAATGATCCACAGTTTGAAAGGGAAATCACGTTCATACTAGGTCATTTGCTCATGCAGAAAAGTATTCTTCTTCTTCTTCATTCGGCTGCTACTGTTAGAGGTCGCTACAGCGGATCATCTTCTTCCATATCGTCCTGTCTTCTGCATCTTGCTCTGTTACACCCATCACCTGCATGTCCTCTTTCACCACATTCATAAAACTTCTCTTAGGCCTTCCTCTTTTCCTCTTGCCTGGTAGCTCTATCCTTAGCATCCTTCTCCCAATATACTCAGCATCTCTCCTCTGCACACATCCAAACCAACTCAATCTCGCCTCTCTGACTTTGTCTCCCAACCATCCAACTTGAGCTGACCCTCTAATGTACTCATTTCTAATCCTGTCCAAGTTCTCTTATGGAATTTAATTCTTTCATGACTTGAGTTTTTCTAACCAAATCATGAGCTTTCATAATAACAGCCTTTCTCACAATGGGCAGGTCACTGGTATCAAGTTGCTTTTTCTGACTGGATAGTTTTTTTCATGACAGGCTGTCTTCTCACAATACTGAGCTAGAATATTGAAAATGCTTGTAAGAGGTACCGCCTTTTGCTAACATGCTTTAAAATTAATTATCATCTGTCAAGCCTCATTGTCCTTCATATTTATATTTAGAACGAATAGCCATTTTACTTTATCTTTCCCCTGCTAGGACTGCTTGTTGACCATACAAGCAGCATCATTGTTTCTGCCTTTTTTCAAGACATTTGAGTTTGCTTTTGTTGTTTTTTTATTAATGGTTTTAATTATTTGCATGTCATTGTAGTTTCTGACAAACTACCATTGTTTTCTGTGATGTAAGATGACCAACGGACATAAGATTAGAAAGGTCAGCTCTCTCATTATAATCAAAGGTGCTACCATAAACTGTTCTCTACAACTGAAAAAGGTTTCACAGCAATCATCCCTCACAATGAACAGAAGTGCCATCATCTTCAGCATTCACAAAATGAGCCGAGGTGACACATTAGTCAACTCTCAGAACAAACAAAAGCACCACAATGATCAGCTGTCTTGTAGTGCTAAAACAGTGATCAGCTATGTTATAATTAACAAATAAGACACAAGGATCAATTCTTGTAACGAACAAAGAATCCACTATCATCAAGCGTTTGTAATGAACAAAGGTGTCACAATGGTCAGCTCACATTATGGACAAAGGTGTTAAAATGGTTTGCTCTTTTGTAATGATAAGAAGAGCTTATGTCTTTCATAATGAGCAAAGGTGTCATAATTGTCAACCCTTTTGCAGATGAACAAAGATGCCCCAGTGGTGGGCTCTCTCATTACTTTAAGTTACATTGCAATAAATATCACTGGATGGCTCTATCTTGGTAGACAGTTCTCGAAGAAATCAGAGCTCTAAAATAAAAAGATACCTCGCCACATTAAAGTTCTATAGAAATATGCAATTCTCTAAGAGCAAGAATATTTTTGACATGATCAGTTTCACTTCAGATGGTCTCTAGTACTGATTCGCTGTTTCGGCTGCCATAAACTCAGTGGCGTAGCTAGGGGCGGGCGGAGTGGGCAGTCCACCCTGGGCAGCACATTTTTGGAGGCGGCATTATTGGCCAAAAGGCTCAGTACAATTCGTGTATAAGCAGCAGGGTTGGGAAAATATCACTCATGAATGAAAAAAGTAAAATTCTCTGATTTTTATCCACAAATGCTTCAAAAATAATTTTCAGGCTGTCCTTCTGTGATGGCATCAGACACAGTAGTTGAAATTTATGAGGCAATAACAAAAATAAACACAAAGATTACACCAATAATAATTTCTAGGAAGATAAACAACTAATTTACAATTTATAATTTCGTTTCGTTATCAATCCGAATGTGTTCTTGCTCTGCGCGGAAAACATCCCCACCTATCACTTGTACACTACACTGCTTCTGGTTTTTGCAGCATAATTATGTTAAACTAATAATTAGAACACAGCTTATCAGTGCATCTATATTATATTCTTGTCTAGTTGGTGCTTATAAATAATTAAATATGAATAAATCTATGCAAAATTTATCTTAATTTTTCTCTATACGTCATTTTAATTTTCTATTTAAATAGGTTAACATATTCAGATATGTTGGAGGGTGGCAAACTGAAGCACCACCCTGCCCCGAGTGGCACAAACTCGAGCTACACCACTGCATAAACTTCAGTTTCTCAAAACACAGAAGCACAGAAACAATTGTTCACAGTGGTTAGTACTTTTGGCTCACATCCTCAAGAAATGTGGTAAACTTCCTGGCTTGGACTGTGTAGATGTGAAAATGTGTACATCCTTCTCATGTCTTTGCTGGAATTGTAGAGAAACTCCAGTTCCTCCTTATACTGTATATCAACACTATAGAAGACAGGATACTTGCAAAGAAAAAGGTCTTAATCAGAAACGGGCCCTGCATTGTACCAGTCACCAATTCTATCTGTTCTGTACCTCCACTAACTTATCTATACTAATAAAAGGCAAAGCCCTCACTGACTGACTGACTGACTGACTCATCACTAATTCTCCAACTTCCCGTGTAGGTGGAAGGCTGAAATTTGGCAGGCTTATTCCTTACAGCTTACTTACAAAAGTTAGGCAGGATTCATTTCGAAATTCAAAGCGTAACGGTCATAACTGGAACCTCTTTTTTGTCCATATACTGTAATGGACTGCAGCTCGCTGGCGGACTTGCGTATCCATGGGAGGAGGACTTGCGTATCGCGTCATCACGCCACCCACGTAATCACGTGAACTGACTGTGAACAAAGTACGTACAAAACAAGAGCCCCAAAGAGCGCTGAAGAAAACATTCATTACACAATTGAGAAGGCAGCGAAACAATAAGAAGCGAGCGAGTATCGCATACAAGCATATTCATAAGTGCAGCTACTGAGGAAACAAAGCACGGTGTAAACCATAAGTTTAAATTAAGTTTATAGAAATGCTCCCGCTACCGTTTGCAATACCATATTCGCAACATACAACTTTAATGAGAAGGCACGAGGTATAAATGAGACTTTGGATCACTTTGTAATGGAGTTAAAATTGCTGTAGCGAGAAACTTTTAAGTGCCGTGTCTTAGCTAACATTAAATTAAGCCGTGGACACAAGAGAGCGGCTCACGTGATCTGACTGAACTTTGAGGCAAGATTGCTTTTCTCCTGTACAACTATACGTTGCATTCTCAACAGTAAGCTTGCATGGCTTGGTCATATTACAACCGGAGTGCTGAACTGACAACGTGGTATACAAACAGAACTATAACAATCGTAATAAACGAACAAAAAAACAGCAGAGAACCCGTGGATTTGAGCGACTGACGCATACAGACATATTCATGAGTGCAGGTACTTCGGAAACAAAGCACCGTGTAAACCTAAAGTTTAAATTAAGTTCATAGACCTACAAAAGGTTGCCATTGATTTGAGGCAAGATTGCTTTTCTCCTGTACAACTATACGTTGCATTCTTAACAGTAAGCTTGCACGCCTTCGTCATATTACAACCGGAGTGCTGAACTGACAACATGGTATACAAAGAGAACTATAACAATCGTAAAAAAAGAAAGAAAAAACAGCGGAGAACCCGTGGATTAAATAAAAAGGCGGCTTCCTTGGCGAAGCAAGGAAAAAGGAAGACCTTATATGGCGTTCGTTTATAAAACAGCGGAAAAGCTGTGTTAAGGCTGCTTCACAAAAAAACAGCAGAGCGCCTTATATGAGCAGGCAGTCAGCTAAAGATGGGAATTAATAAATAACTATAATCTTAATAAACGAACAAAAAATAGCGGAGAATCCGCGGACTACATAAAGGAAATGGGTACCTGAACAGAACAGTGAGTCTCAAATAGCTACACAATAACTATAACAATCGTTATAAACGAACAATAAAAGAATACAGAACCGCTAAGCAAGGAGAAAGGACGGCCTTATATGGTGTAAGTTTATAAAACAGCGGAGAGGCTGTGTAAAGGCAGCTTAACAAAAAAACAGATCCTTAACAAATTGTTATTGGTATATTTTTCCTCAATTTAAAAAGGTTTTCTTTTCTTCTTAATAAAAATTTAAAAGCAGTATATATATATATATATATATATATATATATGTGAATGTATGTATGTATATATGTATGTCTATATATATATATATATATATATATATATGTAGATATGTATATATATATGTGTATAATATATATGTAGATATGTATATACATATATATATATATATATGTGTAGATATGTATATATATATATATGTAGATATGTAAATATACATATGTATATATATATGTGTGTATGTATGTATGTATGTGTATATATATATGTTGATATGTGTATATATATATAAGTATATATATGTGGATGTGTATATGTATATATATATATATATATGTATATATGTATATGTAGATATGTGTATATGTAGATATGTATATATATGTATATATGTATATGTATATATATGTTTACATAACCTCTTTAACACACTATTTCTCCGCTGCAAAGCGCGGGTATTTTGCTATATGTATATATATGTGTCTGTGTGTGTGTGTATATATATATATATATATATATATATATATATATATATATATATATATATATATGTATGTATGTATGTATGTATGTATGTGTGTATATATATATGTATGTGTATGTATGTATGTGTATATGTATATATGTATATGTTTATGTGTGTATATGTATGTGTATATATATATTGATATGTGTATATATATATGTATATATATGTGTATGTGTATCTCTATATATATATGTGTATATATGTGTATATGTAGATATGTATATATATGTATATGTATATATATATTTATGGGTATCTGTGTATGTATATATATATATATATATATATATATATATATATATATATATATATATATGACAGCAAAACTCATAACAATGACAACACAATTACATTGACAATCATGTTATGTTCATTTTAAAATGTTTCCTTTTCTTTTTCATAACCTCTTTAACACTCTACTTCTCCGCTGCGAAGCGCGGGTATTTTGCTAGTAATGGAATACATGAGTTCATAAATGTGTTCTCAGTGTCATCATGCTGAAAGGTGGCATGAGATAAACCATTCAAAGTTATGATTTCTGCAGATTTAAAGCTTACTATAGATGAAAGGCTAAAGAGTAACTTAACACAAATGATGAGACCTAGGACTGCAACTTAGGAAGGAGGAATCAACTGAGAACCGTAACATACCAGTACTGTAAATGTAAAAAAATATAACCAGGTGTGTTATAGTGCTGTACTTGTAAGGGGTTTTGAGTTTGGTGTTTAATCCAGAAAGGCACTATTTAAATAATTGATATTTTATTCCTGCAGTATGCCACATGGATGGATGGATGGATGGATGGATGGATGGATGGATGGATGGATGGATGGATGGATGGATGGATGGATGGATGGATGGATGGATGGATGGAGAACAAATGCACTCAATACATTGCAGAACATATCTGGTTATCACTGTTTAAACGTCATGCTGTCTTGGCTCTATGGAGATACAGTCAATAGTGTAATACTATACAGTGCCTTCAGACCCCTTCACTTTATTCACATTTTGTTATGCTGAACCCTTCTGCTAAAATCATTTTAATTCATTCTTTCCTTATCAAATAATGCTCAGTACTCAAGGATGACAAAGTAAATGCAAGATTTTTGGAATTTTTGCACATTTGTTAAAACTAAAGTGAAATATCATATTAACACAGGTATTCAGAGCCTTTGCTGTGACACTTAAAATATGGCTCAGGTGCATCCCATTTTATTGATCATCGTTGAAATGTTTCTACCCCATGTCTGCACTCCACTTGTGGCCAATTCAATTGATTGGGCATTATAATAAAGGTGCACCCATGTCTGAGGTCCACAACAGACAATGAACATCGGAGCAAAACCCAAGCCATAAAGTCAGAAGAATTATCTGCAGTTTTTAGAGACTGGATTGTGTCGAGGCACAGAGCTGAGAGAGGTTACAGAAAATAAAAAAGCTGCAGAATTGAAGGTTCCCAAAAGCACAGTGGTCTCCATAATTTTTAAATGAAGGAAGTTTGCAACAACAACGACTCTTCCTAGAGATGGCTGCCCGGCCAAACTGATCAATTATAAGAGAAGGGCCATGGTAAAAGAAGTGAATGAGAACCCTATTGCTGAGCTTCAAAGAACCTATGTGGAGATGAGAGAAACCTCTAGAAGGACAAAGACCATTGCAATACCCCACTAATCTAGGTTTCATAGTGGAATGGCCGGACAACATATGAAAGTCCACTTAAAGGTTGCAAAAATGCACCTAAAGGACTCATAGACTATGAGAAACAAGATTTTATAGTCTGATGAAACCAATATTGAACTGTTTGGCCTTAATTCCAACCATCATGTCTGGAGGCAACCAGGCCCCGCTCATCACCTGTGCAAAACCATTCCAACAGTGAAGCATGGTGGTGGCAACATCATACAATGAGGCTGTTTTTCAGCAGCAGGGACTGGGAGACTAGACAGTGTTGAGGGAAAGAACGGAGCAAAGCATAGAGATATTCTCAAAGAAAACCTGCTCTGGAGTTCTCTGGACCTCAGGCTGGGCTGAAGGTTCACGTTCAAACAGGACAATGACACTAAGCATGAGGCCAAGACAACACGGGAATGCCTTAGGGTCAACCGTATGAATGTTCTTGAGTGGCCAAGGTAGGGGCTAGGCTTAAACCTAATGAAACATCTCTGGAGAGACCTGAAAATCTCCATATGCAGGAGTGCAAAGCTTGTCACATCACACCCAAGAAGTCTCCAAGCCGTAATTATTGCTAAAGGGGCTTCAATAAAGGTACTAAGTAAAGTGTCTGAATATTCGTGTCAACATGATATTTCCGTTTTTAATTTTTAATAAATTTGCAAAAATGAATTCTGTTTTCGCTCTGTCATCCTGAATGTTGCTTGCTGAGGGAAAAAATAACTGAAATGATTTTAGCATTTTAGCTCAAGGCTGCAACTTAACAAAATGTGTAAAAGGTGAACGGGTCTGAATACTTTCTGAAGGAGCTGTACACAATAGAAAAGAGTATTTCATAATCACCATCATCATATTAGGAGCACTTACCATTTACATAGGCGTGCAGTCAAACAAGCACATATGGTTAGATGAATCTTCACTAACATATGATTGCCGGTGTGATGTTTATCTAAATAAGCCTACAGGATTAAGTGCTTGGCTGCAACAGCAAACAGTTCTGGTGATTCTGTAATGGTGTGGGGGGCATTTATCCCTTTAGAAGAAAAACTCAGTATTCTAGTGAGTGATTTCATATTGCTTTTTCCAACATTTTGATTGTTATATGTGCTGAAGTGAGGAATTTATGCTTTTTAAATTAGCATTTCAGGAAATGTTGCCTCATGACTTTGAGACCTCAGATTATGCTTTATATTTTTATAAGATGCATACCTACTTTGGAATGGGTGCTCCATCCATCATTACATGTTCACTTCTCTCATGATAAAGATAACTACTATAATGTAAAAAAGTTTTACCAACAGCTTTAAGTTAATAATTAGCAATAAAATATCAATGCTGCATGTCAAAGAGCAAGCAAGCTCAAACTAAGCGTAATTCATTTGTTATGTGTAGGGAGGAATCAAGAAGGGGCAGGAACTGCAAGCTGTTATCAGGGCCATCTTAATAGCATTATAGGCCCCCGGGTAAAGCAGTGCACTGGGGCCCCTACCGACACAGCCACTCAGCAAGTCACAACATACAGTACATAGATTAGCATGGGGCCTCTATGCTCGTGGGACCCCCGGGCAAGTGCCCAGCATGCCCATGCGTTAAGACGTCCCTGGTTGTTATGTATTAATATATGCGTAAGTATTTTATTGTTGTTTTTAAGTAATTATATGCTTTATTTTTACATATTTTCTAGTATGATTATTATTATGTACTCTCTTTAATTCCCCCTTACTGTCCCCACCTCAAAAAATATGCTAAAACCTTTGCATTTTTTTCAATAAGAAAAAAAGGTTATTATGTGTAGCAGAAAAATGATAATACTAAAACATTAATATAAATACAGTAGGTAAGGCATGTCTAGTGTTCATTGCCGTACTAATGCAGATTTAGTACACATTATTAGTGCAATCTGCTTTGAGCTGACATTACAATCAGGACAGTAGAAGTGTTCTTGTGCGCTTTTCTTATAATATTTTTTTTGTTCCTTGCACTTGACAGGGCAGAATATCAGTGCCTGATCTGTGCAATTGATGTGCCCCTTGTGTTATTGCAGACTTCCACAGCACAAGGCTTAGTGAATTCCATGTTTCCCCAACATGACCATTAAAAATTGCTGCATTGTGAACAGCGCTTAGGGGGTTAACGTCTTTCTTGCCCTTTCATGTCAATATCTGATGATTATCATTATCTATTGATTCAATTAAGGGTTCAGTTTCAATTTGTTCTAAAACTGGCTTTACATTTTTTTTTAACAGGCCATTGGGTTTTTTTAGTTAAAGGCTCCACCCCACTCATAAGTGTTAATGAATTACTATAGAGTGACAGAACGCATAAAAAGTCTTTTTTTTGGCAGCATAATGTTATTTACATGACGGCATCAAAATACTGTGCCCAGTGTTATTCATGTTTAACACTGTATATGCCATCAAAGCAGGTTTCCCCAAGTACTACTCTGGTTAAACCATTTTTACATAAAATACTGAGCACAAGTGTTTAAACATGTGGAGTTTAAATTTATTTATGTTCTATGTCCTTTCTGGATGGTGCCCCAAGAGGACCACTCTGACATTACCACATTAAAACCCTCCCACTGGCTATTTAAGCTGGCTGAGACTCAGGAGTGGGAATTATGTGTTTAAGGAGATTCTGTGAGTATTGTTATTTCTTTTACTTTTCGCATCATATTAAAGCAGGCCTATTCCAATGGTGGCCCACAGGCCACATTCAGCCCAGAAGTAACTTCCAAGTGGCCCAGCCTGTGGTCCCGCCAGGGCTCCAGACTGAAACTAAAATGGTCTCAAATGCAACCAAAAATAGGCTTTGGTGATAATAATTTCTACTTAGTTCGCCCTTTGCAAATGAAGTCTTTGAAACTTTAAAGTAATTATATTGTAACAGATGCAATAGGCCATTTTTCATTGTTAAGCGGATATGCCATTAAGATATGTGTCAGTAGATAGATAGATAGATAGATAGATAGACAGACAGACAGACAGACAGACAGACAGACAGACAGACAGACAGACAGACAGACAGATAGATAGATAGATAGATAGATAGATAGATAGATAGACAGACAGACAGACAGACAGACAGACAGACAGACAGACAGACAGACAGACAGACAGACAGACAGATAGATAGATAGATAGATAGATAGATAGATAGATAGATAGATAGATAGATAGATAGATAGATAGATAGATAGATAGATAGATAGATACTTAATTAATCCCAAGGGGAAATTCACATACTCCAGCAGCACCTTACTGATACAAAAAACAATATTAAATTAAAGATTGATAATAATGTAGGTAAAAACAGACAATAACTTTATATAATGTTAATGTTTACCCCACCGGGTGGAATTAAAGAATCGCATAGTTTGGGGGAGGAACGATTTCCTCAGTCTGTCAGTGGAGCAGGACATTGACAGCAGTCTGTCGCTGAAGCTGCTCTTCTGTCTGGAGATGACACTATTGAGTGGATGCAGTGGATTTTCCATAATTGATAGGAGCCTGCTCAGCACCCGTCTCTCTGCCACAGATGTCAAACTGTCCAGCTCCATGCCAACAATAGAGCCTGCCTTCCTCACCAGTTTGTCCAGGCGTGAGGCGTCTTTCCTCTTAATGCTGCCTCCCCAGCACACCACCGCATAAAAGAGGGCGCTCGCCACAACCGTCTGATAGAACATCTGCAGCATCTTATTGCAGATGTTGAAGGATGCCAGCCTTCTAAGGAAGTATAACCGGCTCTGTCCTTTCTTACACAGAGCATCAGTATTGGCAGTCCAGTCTAATTTATCACCCAGCTGCACTCCCAGGTATTTATAGGTCTACACCCTCTGCACACAGTCACCTCTGATGATCACGGGGTCCATGAGGGGTCTGGGCCTCCTAAAATCCACCACCAGCTCCTTGGTTTTGCTGGTGTTCAGGTGTAGGTGATTTGAGTCGCACCATTTAATAAAGTCATTGATTAGGTCCCTATACTCCTCCTCCTGCCCACTCCTGATGCAGCCCACGATAGCAGTGTCGTCAGCAAACTTTTGCATGTGGCAGGACTCCGAGTTGTGTTGGAAGTCCAATGTATATAGGCTGAACAGGACCGGAGAAAGTACAGTCCCTTGTGGCGCTCCTGTGTTGCTGACCACAATGTCAGACGTGCAGTTCCCAAGACGCACATACTGAGGTCTGTCTTTAAGACAGTATGGGCTTCCCCTTTGCATATCCCTGAGCTGCATAAAGGCAGGTTTACATCCCACACTCGGTGCAAGGGAGGTGGGGCGAAAATGATGTCAGACCTGGAGATGCGCGTGGGAAAATATTTCTAAGTACATACCGCTGCTGAGGGGACGGCCGTGTATTCCAAATGGTGAATTTCAATGAGAGGCTGGTTACGCTTAGGCCAGAATAATAAATGAAGGGCTGAATATGACACAACTGGTTATCAAAACAAAATGTAGGCAAACATTTGAAAGTCATCTGCCCATCATATAGGTCCCCTGTTATGAATATATCTGCGCCCCGTGGAATTCAGTTGTCCCATCTGATTTGGCACAGGCACATTAAGGTGTGATTGTTACCAATCTTTCTGTGTTTGAGCATCTTTGCATGCCATTTCTCTTTTGATTTAAAGCATACTCCATGCCAAATATTGGTCTGTCCGTCAATAAACATGTACAAGCAGTTGCCTGCCTACTGTTTCATCGTGCACGGTGATGTGATGAAGTCTGCGTTTTAAGATTGAAGGTGTATTACAGCCATTTTACTGGGGTGCTCTGTGATTGACGGCGGGCAGCAAACTTTGTTAAAATGGTATCGAAAAATGCAGCCTTATTAGTTGTTACTTCAGTCGTTTTGGTGTGTGTACAATATGTTCTGTTACCAATAAATTATTCAATGGGAGCTCATCAACAAAGAAACATGGAAAATGATTTAGTAAATATAATAATAGTAATAATTATAATTAATAATTCATTACTTGACACCCTCTGTACAAAGACATTTTAAAGACAAATCGTTCAAATAAATGTACTAATCCACTCTCACGCCATACGTGGTGCCTTGCTCTTAAACATTTACTCAGGTAGTTTTTATCTAAGGGAGGGGAATAAAATAGTTTAAGTAAGTTCTATTAAAAAAAATCCCTTACCTGTCATGACCACCCATTTAAATTGGGGGAGGTTCTCATATTTCAAAAGGGAAACAAATGTTATTGCTAATACTGTGCACATTTTTGATTTTATGCACTTTGTGATGTGCCTGGGCCAGATGTGAGCAAAATGTTTATTTTTTATTTCAAAAGTGGAAAAAAAGTATTGCTACTACCTCATATTCTGTTCAGTTATAGCTGTTTTATTGTTTTTTATACAGTTTTTGATGTGCCTGTGTCAGATGTGACCAAATGTAAAAGGGAAACAATGAATAATCATTACTTGTTTTTAAATACATTCATTGTGTTGATTTAAAATTTGTCATTACTTGCTGCTTACCGGACACTGAAAATGTCTGACCCAGCTAAATTTCTTGCTTTGAAAATCTGCCCCAAATGAATTTGTAATTGAATAGCCCTGTATTATGGATTATGATTTCTGAGCTGTACTTGGGACTTTCTGTGGTTTTCCTTTTTAAGCAACTCCTTGTGTCTCTTTTTGCTCTTTTGAGATTTTGTGATTAATTTTACTTTGTTGCCCCTTTTGTGTGAAAGCCGGGGGTTGGCGGTTATCCTCCTCTTTGCTGGGCTTTTGTTTTATATTGTGACTTTAATAGTTGTTTTGCCAGCTCCTTTATTTTGGCCCTGCTCCAAAATAATGCAGGTAGCTTCAGGGGCCTGGTTACATTAGATTAGATTAGATTAGATTAGATTAGATTAGATTAGATTAGATTAGATTAGATTAGATTAGATTAGATTAGATTAAACTTCATTAATTCCATGGGGTATAGTCAAGTGAGCCTCTGCTGGGCTGACCAAACACAATTCTGACCTGCTCCTTAACTTGTTTTTTGGAGGCCTCACCCATTTTGGAGGGCACACCATATGAAAACACAATCAAGATAAGATGATATGGGACAGGGACATCACTAATAATCCACAAAGTAATAATAATGTAATTTGCCATATCACTGCAAAAACATGGGAAACATGTAATTCTAGTAATGGAAAAAATGTTTATCCGAGAAACAGATTGAGTACAAAAATGGAGGCTTTAACAAAAAAGAATATAAATACAAGGAAACAGTGGCATTTAAATAATCGAGATAATTAACTAATTTGGACCCAAATATCTTAAACACCAAATAAACTGAGATATGCAATATCATCAATTAAGCAAAAACACTAAGAAACAAAACTAAATAAATAGCACTAAAACAGAAACTACAAGAAGTAAATAACAAGAAAAACATGCTTAACAATCAAAGGATTAATATTGAAAAAGCAAAGCTAAAGAGCAAAAAATCACCACAGGCAGTAAACAAGCTGAGAGGAGAAACGTGAGTCCTCCTTGTTGTTGACGTCCCCCTCTACATGATTGTCCCATAATTAGTACTGATTTGTCACACACCTGGGAAGGGACATTACAAGGACGCCTAAATGTTGAGGCGACACTCCAAAACATTATTAAGGTTAAGAATAACATCTGCAGAATCACAGTTGGATAGGAGTGATCAGGAAATGATGTACAGAAAGATGAGACAGCACTGAGGTCTGAAAACAAGGTAGGGCTCAACGGCCAGAGGAAGAAAACTATAACATTTGTCTAACTTAAAACACAAAATCAAAACTGTAGGCAGCAAAACAAAGATTCTGAACCAATAAATATTTGTTGTAAATCCAACATGCACATGCAGGACCCTGAGTGCCATCATCTTCTACAGGTGATGATTCCTTATGTCATTTGACCATCAGTGAGCACAGTAATAATAAACAGCATGGACACAATTACGCAGGAACAGTCACAAAGTGGCATTGCCAGTGTTATATTTCAACCAGGATCTTATCACTGGCTCAGTTTTCTTTTTACTTGATCTTTTTGTTGTTTTGTTGGTTTTTTTTTAACTACTAATCCCGTGTGTTCTTTGGGACAAAGAAACAACCCAATGACTCCCAGGCAGTTCTATATTCGTGAACTTGGAGAAATGTCAGCTAATTCTTAAGAATTACCCAGTGCAGAGGATGTGGACCCACCTGTGCTTGCTGCCCCACTGGCTTTTGTAAGGAAACACTGGCGATACATCTTAGCCGTATCGCTGGAATATGAGTCCTGTTAATCTTTGTCTCAAGAAAATACCTTCAGATACTTCAAGCATTGCCCTCCTTTGTTGAGGTGTTTCATGTGCATGTTGTTGAGCCGCAGCGTTTGCTTCATTTAAACGTGTTTCTCATCTGTGTCATTAGCACGATGTCATTGGTGCACAGCGCTGTTTGCTGCACACAGATCTTTTGTACTGTAGTGAGAAGTGAGGTGCATGCTCCGAAAATATTTAAAAGTGCATGTGTGCGCCATCTAGTGGCTGTGGTTGAGCATGAGCAGAGGGGACTGCTCCATACACACATAGGTCTTTCACACATGTCTAATTATTTTGTCAATATTGCTGATAATGGCGATTTTGTCTTTTTGCTACATATTTCTTAATGTTTCTCTTGTTTAAGGTATTGGATCACGTTAATGTTATTTTTTCCTTCATATTTTGCCCTCTTGTCTACTTGAAGTTGAGCCTGGGGAGATGGGGCCATCTAACGCTGCAGCTGTGGAGCCACACACAGAGCCAATCAGGAAGAAGCAGCACATGCGTAATGATTTACAATCTTCTTTATTTTTCTCCTGAGTTTATACTTACAGACAAAAATCAAAACCATTTTGATTTACGTGTTTCCCTACCCAAGAAATCCAGTTCTGCTGTTTTGTGATTTACTACTTTATTTAAAATGTAATGATTTTTCAATGTGATTTTGTTTTGTTATTGGACATGACCATTTTTGAGAGGTTAGTGCGCTCCATTTCCCTTAATCCTTTGGGAGTGCACAACTGGTGACATCACTGTGTGCAACAGTATGAAGATCACCCCAAGACATTCTTTTCTATCCAAGATTTGGATTAAAACATAGCAATCATAGCAATCAAACCCCAATATTTACTCCTCAATAATGAGTCTTATGGTTAGCTTTGGGTTTGGGTTATCTTTTTTTTATCTCCCAGTATCAGCCTTCTTTTGTTTTGTTTTTTTCTGACTTCAATTTTTTTCCAGCCCTTTCATAAAAAAAAATATTCTATTCGGGACAACATGAAGTTGCTTTGGCTCTGCACACATTTCCTGTTCCTTTCAATTTTACAATTTAGATTCCTGGTTTTCAGCTTCTGCCATTTGTTAGAGAAGCTGCATTTGAATTTTGTATTGCCTTTTTGGTCACTTCTTTTGTACTCTGGAATTCTTATAATACATCCATAAATATTAAAATAACTATGTCTTGCTTTTGATTTTTTGATGTCTGTCATCCTTTTTCTGCTGTGGGTTGGCACCCTGCCCAGGATTGGTTCCTGCCTTGTGCCCTGTGTTGGCTGGGATTGGCTCCAGCAGACCCCCGTGACCCTGTGTTCGGATTCAGCGGGTTGGAAAATGGATGGATGGATGGATGTCATCCTTTTTTGAGAGTTTGATTTGGCACAATCACAACTGCCAGTTTAAGTAAGTGCAAACAAACAGTCAAAAGGCATTAAAATGGGTTTTTATGGTCCATAACTCAGATCACAACAACGGTCTTGACAAGACTCTAAAAAATTATCATAATTGACAGGTCTAAAATTGAATTTTCAGAATAAGCACAGAGAATGCTAAGACATAAAAGATCTAAAGAGAGAATTCTAGGCTAATCCATGATACTATTATCTGAGAATTTTGATTTTGCTTAGCTCTTTTGTTTTGACAAATTGATTATTGACTTTTTGCTAAAGATGATATATTGGTTTAGATTCTAGCTGCTGTAAATAAACAAGTTTTATAGGATTAATGATTTGAGTTTTAGTAATTACAGTTTGACCACAGCAGCTTTCCTCATGGGATCTGAACTTGCAAACTTGCTCTGATAACCTTTAACAGAGCAGGAAAAACAAGATTGAATTCAAAAAAATATTCTTTATCTCAAGTAGTTACTTGCAAAATTCACTCTTTGGCCATGACTTTTATAACATTTATAACATCTATAAAGAAAATACTTCCTGGATTCAGCCTGTTCCATTTGGACTCCTCGTTTAAAGGATCTGTCCTGCTACGTGAATATCTGCTCAAATGACAAAGGAGATCATTCATCAGCAACAACCTCACCAGAGACAACTTTCTTATGCTGGGTAGCGTTTTCATAACAAAAGCAGCTTTCTCAAATGGAAGCTCTCTCACGCCACGCCACTCTAAAGGAGCATGTGCAACACTAATAACAGGCAATGGTATATAATTGATAAAATGATTCCCTTGCTGTCTCCATGGGCACAAAGCCAATTAGCTAACTTCATTTCCTCTGCGTGCCCCTCATTATGTGAATGGCTCTGGCAGTCCCTAAGTGAGGTTTTTTTCAATTCTGATAAAGCAACATTTTTTTTGGGGGGGCATAACCAAAATGGGACAACTTAAAAGAGAAGAAAGCCAAAATAAAGTAAGCTTGAATTTATCAAGGAGAAATGGAGATGGACAGTACAGGGTGAAATCACTTTTATGCTACCATTGAGTTTTCTTTTTTTTAATTTGCTTTGCTAGGCATTTTCATTACTATAGCTGTACCTTTATTAATAGGCTTAATTATAAAAAGGTCGGCAGCAGATGCAATTTGTCGGGACAATGTGACCATTTATCTCTCTTAAGTTCAAACCTAAAGGGTTTTTCCCAGAAGTCGATAATGAACACTAACATTGTCCTACCATGGGACACAGAAACTCATTTCTAAGACAAACTCACTTTGACGTCATATACTTGGTTACAACAGTACAAAGTTTCCACATGCAAAGAGATCCACAAAATACTTTTGCCATATTTTGCAGTTCCACTAAGACAAGAGAACTTTACAATCGCCTTCCTCTAAAAGCAAAGAAAGAATTTCAGTTTTAGAAAATGACTCTGATGAAAGCAAGTAAAAAAAATGGAAATTTATCACCGATGACTAGGAGGAAATGAAACAGAAAGATGTTCACATAGCATTTAGCAAACTGAATGGGAGAAAATGCAGAGCTGAAGACCAACGATACTCTGACAAGGCAGCTTCTTCAATGTATTGCTTTCTGTCTCACTATCATTTGTCAGTGGATTTTTTTTATTATTGCTTCATATATCAACCTGCATCCTGCACAAATGACCAGGGACTCCACTGTTTATTACCAAGATTGTACAGTTTGCTACAGCTATCAAATCAAATTGAAAAAGCTCTGGAGAAGAACAAAGTTCTTGTCTGCGAAATTCTGTCTTACAGGTAGTATGCTGTGGAACATTGCTGTTATATGGAAAAAATGTTAATTATATATTTCACCTACATCTAATGAACAAAGAAGTCAACAACACAATGTATCCAGACAACAACTGCCATTAAACAGGAACCATCTCTGAATAGGGACTCAAGTCCTGGCCAATGCAAAGTTACCCACACACCATAATCTACTTGAATGACTAGATAATGTTTGTGCCAGCTTGCCCTAAATGTCCATTTCCAATGTCACTTGAGGAAAAGGTCACCAGACACTCTGCCCGGAGCAGCAGCCCAAAGGAGAGACTCTGATTACATTAGGAACGTGCGGTCAGGGGAGGCAGGTGAGGTCAACATGAAAAGTAAAAAAACTAATAATGATAACATAAAATAAATGTGTCCACTGGCCAGTGCTATAAATTTGATTTCTGTATTATTCCAATAATTTTTATCATTTTTATAGTCAAAATCGATGAATTTGCGCATTTCGTGATCAAATACAGGGAAGAAACATGAGGTACAGCAGGGACGAGATGAGCCTCACCTCGGTCTGCGCTCTCCCTCATACACGGGGTTGATGCATGCAATTGGTGCGTGCCTGTTGCTGTCTCTCTGTATGTTGCCAATATAATGTTTGCAGACACATTTATTATACACCCTGACTTTCCACAGTCTGGTTAATATCTTTAATGAATGTGTGTGACATATTATTTAGTCTTGCTGATCGGACATAAAACCGCAGTGAAAAGGCACAGGGTGAGGCAGATAGTTATGTGCCGCCCTGAAGGGGACAGATGTGAGCCCAACAGGTGCTCATTGCTGCTGTTCTACCCAGAGGCTCTCGGCACCAATACATTAGCAATATCAGAAAGTCCAGTGCACTGCAGCGGTCTGTTTATTTTTATTTTTTGTTCCGACGACTGCTAAAATAGAAGATTAAAACTTCTAAAACTAAAAGAAAATAAGAAGGACTTTTACAAGAAAGTGATTGAGACTTTCGTGGAGAAGGATAGGTGCATGGACTTCATTTACAAATAAAGGTAAGACCATAAATGGTTTTTTAATTTTATAAAAAAATAGGATCAGACTAAGAAAAAAACAATCCAATATTTAAAACTAAATTTTGACCTTAAAAAAATACTCTTTTGTTTTTATTGTTATCCTTTTGTTGAACGGTCTATATTAAAATCGATTAAAGCATCAGAATTAAAATTGAAATCCTTTTTTTTGTACACCACTCTATACTTTCATTTGTAAAGAATGATTATGAATTGTCGAATTGCAACGGCAAATTCAGAACACATGGAGGGCACAAAGCAAATGCGCTCTCTCTCGCCATTATAAATGTAACGTTCTTTCTTAGTCATATGTGTACCTCACCTATGTGTGTGTTAAGAATGCTGATGAGATATGAAACATAACCAGTAGTCAATGTGCATTCTACCAGTTGAATAGTGAATAAGCTACTCTTTTGGGTTTATATATTTGTAAATGTCACTCTGAAGGAGTCAGTGCCTCACCAGCTATGAACCTCACCGCACGTCACTGGGTTACATAGAAATTCCAGTACCTAAGGTAGATGAGACTTTCTTGTCCTTCAGGTTTGCTTGGTTAGCCAATACCTAAAATGTTCCAACAGTTCATTAGAATACTTTTTAAAAAGTTGTCAAAGTTTCTACCCCCAATTGCATGACCAAGTACAGAACAAATAAAATTTCTTTATGCCAACTGGATGCAGAGAAGTTTTGGGTTAGTCTTTTAGCCATACACCCCATTTGTGGATTGCTTAGAAACAAAATACACTGCCTGGCCAAAAAAAAAGTCGCCACCAAAAAAAAAAGGTCACACACTCTAATATTTCGTTGGACCACCTTTAGCTTTGATTACGGCACGCATTCGCTGTGGCATTGTTTCGATAAGCTTCTGCAATGTCACAAGATTTAGTTCCATCCAATGTTGCATTAATTTTTCACCAAGATCTTGCATTGATGATGGTGGAGTCTGACCGCTGTGCAAAGCCTTCTCCAGCACATCCCAAAGATTCTCAATGGGGTTAAGGTCTGGACTCTGTGGTGGCCAATCCAGGTGTGAAAATGATGTCTCATGCTCCCTGAACCACTCTTTCACAATTTGAGCCTGATGAATCCTGGCATTGTCATCTTGGAATATGCCCGTGCCTTACGGCTACACAGCTGTTCAGTCCCAATCCCTTGAGTTTCCTTCGCATTGTGCGTGTGGAAATGCTCTTACTTTCACTATTAAACATAGACCCAAGTTCTACTGTTGTTTTTCTTTGATTTGATTTCACCAAACGTTTAAGTGATCGCCGATCACGATCATTCAGGATTTTTTTCTGGCCACATTTCTTCCTCGAAGACGATGGGTCCCCACTATCCTTCCAGCTTTTAATAATGCGTTTGGCAGTTCTTAACCCAATTTTAGTAGTTTCTGCAATCTCCTTAGATGTTTTCTCTGCTTGATGCATGCCAATGATTTGACCCATCTCAAACAGACTAACATCTTTTCCACGACCACGTGATGTGTCTTTCGACATGGTTGTTTAAGAAATGAGAAGCAACTCATTGCACCAGTTGGGGTTAAATAACTTGTTGCCAGCTGAAAGATAATCGCCCATGCAGTAATTATCCAATAGGAGGCTCGTACCTGTTTGCTTAGTTAAATCCAGGTGGCGACTTTTTTTTTGGCCAGGCAGTGTAGTTTATTATTATTATTATTACTCAAATGAATGATACTTTTGTGATTAGTGTCTGCATTCAGAGGCGACTGCTCTAAGACTACAAGAGAAGGTCTGCCTCCTCTCAAAAAATGAAAAACATTTGTCAAATATGTACTGCTGTTTTTACATTGCTATTACAATGAGCTTTCTAGAACGCATTCAACTTCTTGGCTAGTTCATTTAGAATCAGAAACAATTTCTTGCAGGTTGTCTAACATCATTTTTTTTTCTCATACATTCCCATGGTAGCACAATACATTAAAATCCATTGGCACTTCAGAACATGCTTTGTTTTCAGTGTAGCAAAGCTAGACGTTTATTGGACAAATGCTTCAAAACATCATTTCCAGTGGGCGGGGCAGGACACTGGGCTGGTGCATGATGATTGGCTGGACCTCTTTTTGATTGACAGTGTTTTGGAATCGGAACGTTTCAAGTTCAGTCCTGCGTGGTTTTTGGCAAGTGAAGCTGCTGTTTTTTTCTAGCAATACAGTCAACTATTTTCGTTTGTACATATCCTGCTGTAAATAAAAACATAAATATAGTGTTCTTGAGTTTGCTCCTTGTTTCAGTTTAGTAAAGTTTGGGGGTGGGGTGGGTATTTGTAAACCAGCCATCCAAGGGTAAGCCATTTGATTTATTGATGTTTTCTGAGTGCAGTGCCTCAGCTATACAAGATGTCGTCTTTAGTGGCAACAATTGGAACTACATCAGCACGTGTAAAGAGGAGCTTCTCCTGCTTGAAACAAGTCAAGTCACACAGCCGCAACACAATGAGCCAAAACCATTTAAGCATCCTTGCTTTGCTGGCAATTGAGAGGAAACTGGTTAAGTCTCTGGAAAAGACTCCCAGTTGGTATGACTGAGCCACAGAACATTTTTAACAAAAAGAAAGGAGGGCAGAATCCATGGCTGTCTGTTTGTCTGTCCGGGATTTTAAATCACCTGCAGCTCACAAACCGTTTGACCTATTGACCTGAAATTTGGTACACATATACTACGTGACATCTACTATCTGCGTTTGGGGTAATGATTGACCTCCAAGGTCAAAGGTCAACCCAGGAAGGTCAAGGTCAAAAATCAAATTACCTGTAGCCTGAAATTTGGTACACATTTACTACTACAGCTTTATATTAAAAACAAAGAGTTTTGGAATTATTACTCTTTTTATTTTTTTTTTTATTTTATTGTAGAATCAACTCTCGACAGTGGTCAGCAGGGCAGCCATGCAGCACATGCGTACGGGCGCCGTTCTCATCCCTACCACCTCCCCTACCTCTTCAGATCTTAAATCATTCTTGAGGCAGATTGAAGACTTAAGTTCCAGCTTAAGTGAAAAATTAAGGAAAATGAACACAACACAAACACTGTCGACATAATCAGTTTTAACGCAAAACGATGCTGACAAAAGAAGAGAAGAAGCGGGCCGCTAGGGTGGAGAAAAGAAGAGCTGCTCAGGAAGCAGCAAGCACATCAGCCTCTGAGCAAATGAATGGTAAACGAACAGAGAAAGAGGATGAAAACTAGGAATGTTTAAGTCAAGTGGATCCACTGCAGTGCGCCATTACTGGTTTACATATAAATAGCATGATGAAATAATTGACTAATTTTATGATGGAGGCCTAAAATGTGTACCACTGCTGCATATTCTGTTAATAGTGAATGTAATTTATTAAAGACACTGCTAAAGTCAAAAATGTTCTTAGCTGGCTTACTGTACAAATAATTGCATCTCGCCAGGCTTTGCAGGACAGTGTCCCACCACCAAACCACTGCAGACAGCAGAAACATCTTCCTTAACATCCTGCTGAATGAGCCAAAGATCAGCAACACACTTCAACATTATTCCTGGAGGTTTTGCACTTTTAACTGCTAACACAATTCTAATCATTTTACTTTATAAAGAAGGTGATCTGTTTTTAATGCAATCAGTTTCAGACCCCTTTGTTTATCTTTATTTTGTCACCTTGTCTTACCTGGCTAAAAGCATTTGGAACAGCTGGACTCAAAAAGCAAATCACAGTGTGCCCTTAAGAAATTAATTCAAATACCAAGAGCACAAGCAAAATCCACAAAGGGGAAATGCCAGCTGTGAAAGAAACTGTGAGACCTCATTGCTGTTAAACAGACAATTGACAGTTTTTTCTTTTTCTTCTTCTTCCTAAACCGCTTTTAGTTGCAGTCTGAAATATGTCTCAATTTGGACTTAGCTGACCCTAATCAACATGTTCAATAATAATGTGACAGGTACAAAGTTTCAGTTAAGAAAACCTTAAATTTGCTTTATTGTAACATAACAGCCAAATAAGTGCCTCGAGCATAGGAAACATGCTATATACAATCACAATTCCAAAAGAGTTGGGACGCTGTGTAAAATGTAAATAAAAACACAATGCAATGATTTGTAAATCTCATAAACCTATATTTTATTCACAATCGAACATAGAAAACATATCAAATGTTGAAAGTGAGACATTTTACTACTTCATATTAAAAATATTAGCTCATTTTGAATTTGATGGCAGCAACACGTCTCAAAAAAGTTGGGACATGGGCAACAAAAGGCTGGAATAGTAAGTGGTGCTAAAAAGGAACAGCTGGAGGAACATTATGCAATCAAATAGGTTAACTGGCAACAGGTCAGTACTGTGACTGGGTAGAAAAAGAGCATCTTAGAGAAGCAGAGTCTCTCAGAAGTAAAGAAGGGCAGAGGTTCACCAATCTGCAAAAAACTGCATCTACAAACTGTGAAACAATTTCAGAATAATGTTTTTCAACATAAAATTGTGAAAACTTTGAATATTTCATCATCTACAGTGCATAATATAATCAAAACATTCTAAGAATCTGGAGAAATCTTTGTGTGCAAGGGACGAGGCTGAAAATCATCATTGGATACCCGTGATCTTCATGTCCTCAGGTGGCACTGCTTTAAAAACAGGCCTGATTCTGTCATGGTATTCATTGCATGGGCTCGGGAACACTTCCAGAAATCATTATGTGTGAACACAGCTCTCAGTGCCATCCACAAATGCAGGTTAAAGCTTTATCATGCAAAGAAGAACCCTTATGTGAACATGATCCAGAAAGGCCACCATCTTCTCTGGACCAAAGCTCGTGGACTGAGGCAAAGTGGAAAACTGTTCTGTGGTCAGACAAATCAAAATTTGCAATTCTATTTGGAAAACAAGGATGCCACATCCTCCGGACTAAAGAGGAGAGGGACCACCAGGTGTTTGTATCAGCACTCATCTCTGATAGTATGGAGGTGCATTAGTGCCTATGGAATTGGCAACTTGCACATCTGGAAAGGCAAACCATCAATGCTGAAAGGTATATACAGGTTTTCAGGGAAGGCCTTGCATATTTCAGCAAGATAATGCTAAACTGCATACTGCATCTATCACAACTGCATGGCTTCATAGTAGAAGTGTCCAGGTACCGATCTGGCCTGTCTGGAGTCCAGAACTTTCACCAGTTGAAAACATGAAAAGAAAAATAAGACAAAGAAGACCCAGGACTGTTGAGCAGCTAGAATCCTATATCAGTCAAGAATGGGACAACATTCCTCTCCTAAAGGTCCAGTTATCAGTCTCCTCATTTCCCAGATGTTTACGATCTGTTGTTAAAAGAAGAGGGGATGCTACACAGTGGTAAACATGGCCCTGTCTCAACTGTTTTGAGGCGTGTTACTGCCATCATATTCAAAATGACCTTATTCTTTTCTTAACATGGTACATTTTCTTGGTTTAAAAATTTGATATGTTTTCTATGTTCTATTGTCAATAAAATATGGGTTTATGAGATTTGCAAATCATTGCATTCCATTTTTATTTACATTTTACACAGCATCCCAACATTTTTGTTTTTAGGCAAATAAAATGTATTATTATTATTATTCAAAAATATTCATGTATGTTAAGTTAAATGTCAGCTCTAACCTGAGCCCATGCAAGTGAATGTGGGCATGAGTACGCTCTGAAATGGAATGGTGCTGTTGTGAACTGGGGGATACCTAAACACAAAAATACCAAAATTTCTGAAAATGCCCACTAAAGGAGGGAAACCATCAAACACAGCTAATCACAATAGGCAAAAGTAGAATCTTTGAAAAAAAAATGTATTATTGACAAAACGTTCAGTAACAAACATAAGCTCCAAGGAGCTCAAGAAGTCAAGTGAGTTGTCTGAAGCAACAAATGCAATCCAAAGTAAACTATGTCCTAATACACAAATCTGAAAAACAGTTAAAAATCATAAATCCAGTAATTTACAAAGCACAGAAAAATCACAAAAGAAACTCAGTAACACCAGTGTATTCAATGAACCGCAGAGGACTGTGGGTTTTCTTCAACCTTTAAAGAGCTGATGGTAGTCCCTTATGGTGATGGGCAGGTGGCCACACCTCTTGGGGAAACACCTACAAATTACATGGCATGTGGAAAAAGATACATAAATATAAAGGAACTAGAAGATCAAAGTTGTTGACATAAAAATTTAACAAAACAGACACACTGTAAATGAGAAATTTGAACCCCAGTTAGAGGGGGACCCCAGCTCAAACCACTGCTACGATGGGCTCCAGCTCCCCACAACACCAGATCAGATAAAGCAGGTTAGAAAATTAATATCTGGATGGATGTTGATTGGTTCTGTGGCCATGGAACCCCTTCCTGTCAAAAATAGTTTTTGATCTTGTATAAATAAGAAAGATTATTTCATTTATTTTATTTTGAAGGGTAAAAAAACTAAGGAACTTTTCATTTAAAGAAAGACAGCTTTAAGATGTTTTCATTTCGCATGCATTAAGCTTAGAACTCCAGACCAGTAATGGAATGAAAATGCATTAAATTAGCTGTACCTCCATTGAAGTGACTGAAACATTTACCCGAGTTATATTGTCTTAGAAATGTTACTCCTGAATCATAGCAGCACCTTTTGTAATTCATAAAATTTCCTGTCTTTCATATTTTTTTTGTGTAATTATTAGTCTTTTATTATGGATGTAGCAGCAATGAAAGGGACTTAGAACTTGCCTTTCTGTAGATGCCTTAAAAACTGTCATGCCGTGTGTAGCTATATTTAAGATTTCTTTATTGTTTTTTTTATAAAGCAATGTGCTGCTAGGAAGGGCCTGCAGTGAACGTGGACTTTCAGTCCGGATTTTCATTTATGCACATCAATTCATTTCAAAAGGAAACCAGATTAATCTGCCTGTCTACTCGGGAAGGGCTGACCTACAATTAGGTGACTCTGCATGATGCCGATTGACTCTCCTACTCAACTAATGAAAATGGCATGCAGGAGAAATGGGAAAGAGGTAGGGGACAACTCCCACCCAAAAACTGGACTAGCCTTGTCTACTTCTTTTATCTTAGGGACCACTCTCTGCAGTAATACTAATGCAGGAATCTTCGCTGCTGTGCCAGTCTCTAATTTACAGTAACACATGACATTTTTGCTAATAAGCTCTATTGTAATGTTTGATTTGAAACAACTGGACTCACAATCTCTAATGTATCCCTGAAATTGGGATCTCAGTTCCATCTGGTCTTTACTAGGTTCTGAAATGCTGTGAAACATCCCGTAAAAATTTTCAATGCATTCATCATTATGTTATATTTAATGTTAAAGGCTTCCTAGAATTGCCAAGACCGTTACTGAATCATCTATGTCACAATGCCTAAAACAACACATCCAGCAAATCATTACTTAAAATCAAAACACAAAATCTGTGACATAGCAGCCCATTTCCATTACACTAAAACAATAAGATGCAGTGCCTATAAAAAGCAGTTTTCATATTTTATTAATATGCAACACTGAATCGCCATAGCTTTATTTGGGCTTCTTGAAACTAATTGACGGAAAAAGGCTCTTTAATAACAAAGTGAAAACAGATCTGCAAAGTGATCACATAAGTATTCAGCCACTTCAAGTCAGTATTCTGTAGTGTAGATGCCACATGGGCTGATTGGGCATCCCAGCCAGGAGAGGGAGCAGACCTGGAAGAAAGGACCGGAAAGGGTGGATGGACAGCCCATTAAAAAGAAAAAATATCCCTGGGGTTTTTTTACAACCCCAGCATGCTAGATGGCAGCAGCTCTGGTTATCGGCGCCCAGTGTGAAGTCAGCAGAGCAGCTCTGCTGGGGTCATGGGGTACGGCAAGAGGACGCTGCAGGGAGACAAGCTCCCTACTGTGATGGACTTCCCTGGCACCGGAAGTACTTTGATCGGGCAATCGCCCTGGCACTGGAAGTATTAATAAGAGGGACGACACTCCCTTATCCAGGCGAGTCGGAACTGGGAGGTAGAGAGGGAACATTTGTCTGGAGGTGGGCAGTGCGGTGGTGACAACATTATTGTGAGGAGGAAAAACCTGTGCTTTTGAGTTTATTGTGATATATTTGAGAGGAGTTGGTTAATAAATCAACCTTTATTTGAACCTTGGAATGTGCTTGTGTGTTCGTGGTGGGGTTTTGGCTTGCTGACTCCCAGGTTTCCTTCACAATCAGTGCACCTTTGGCCACCACGACAGCCTTGAGTCTGTGTACACAAGTCTCTATCAACTTTATACATCTGGAAACTGATATTTTGTCTTATTCTTCTTTGCAAAAATGCTCAAGCTCTGGTAGGGTTGCATGGGGATTGTGAGGCAAGAAGCTTTTTCCAAATCCAACTTCAAATTCTCAACTGGATTGAGAGCAGAACTCTGTCTTGGCCACTTGACAACATTAACATTGCTGTTTTTAATCCATTTCTTTGTATCTTTGGTTTTTATTTTTGCACTTAAACGGTGATGCCTCTGATCCCTACCACTTACTGGAGACCTGGTGAAAAAGTATTAAAGTTAACTAGACTGGCCTCTCCAGAGACCACCTAAATGGCACTCCTGGCTGGACATTGTTGTATTATTCACTTGAAATTAACCTTCACTTTTTCTAAACAAGTGAGTTCACAAGTCATTAAACATACCTCTGTCATCAATATGATTTTCAAAAATGAAAAGATGAATCAAAGTCGTGTGTTGATGTATCACAGTGGTTCTCCAACTGCTTCTTGGAGAGTCCACATGGCCAGGAGTTTTTGTCCTAACCAGTTTCAGAATCAATGAGTCTTTTATATGCAACTGATCTCATTTAATTAGTTAGTCTTTTCTCCTCTTATTCTGCATTCAGAAAAGCACAGCTGCATAATTTTTACATTTAGGACATTTGGAAATATTTGTATTTTTGCTATTTCTTTAAATGTTTAACTCTCTTTTGTTGTTTTCCTACCAATTTGACATTCTTCTGTGTAGTTTGTTCCCTTTTATTTGTGTCCTAATAAAAACCATTAACAATACGCAGAGCAAACACCCAAGCAAACAACACTAAATGCTAAAAAGCTGCAACTACTTCCATGTCAGTCATACTAAGGTGCTCACTGTTAAATAATGGATTAAATAACCTGAACACCTGGGAAAGCAGAATTAAAAGCATGATGAGGATTGAAATCATAAAAATCATGTTAAAACAAAACACTGAATAATCTCCATGTAACATAAATTCTAATAAAAAAACTACCAAACATAGTTTTGTAATATCTACATTGATCCTAAAACATCAAAATTTGGAAATACCAGCTTGTCTACTTAGGCTAGGAGGTAAATTTAAAAGCTGTAGGTTAGAAAAGGGGGTGAGCAACATCGATCCTGGAGTGTCTGCATGTTTTCGTTCCAGTTCAATTGTCTGTTATATAAAAAAAATCCTGTGACAAGACACGACTTTTTAGGACAGATTTTTTCAAGTCCCATGAGATGAGATTTTGGCCATGAGATTTTTTTCAAGTCACGCCCTCCTCTCAACCATATTCAACCACGCACACGGTCCACTCGCATCTCATTCGTGTGAATGCTTTTGACAGACACATTTCCTGCGTTCTCAGCTATTATCATTTTTTTATGTTCTTCTCACTTTAAGTTTCCAATTAAAGAAGACTTTTTATGTCCAAATCTTATTGATGAATTTCATCCCGAAGGGATATCAACAAAAGAAATGAGTACACAGGCAATCCTAGCATCAAGAACCGATGAAGTCAAACGAATTAATGTGAAAATTGTCGATCGGTTACACAGCAAATTGGTTAAATGTGTATCAATAGACTCTGCTGAAACAGTTGGTGGTGATGGTGCAGAAGATGAAACCATCAACTTACAATATCACGAAGAATGTCTACAACCGTTAACACTGTCTGGTATTCCACTGGCCGAATTACTGTTGAAAGAAGGATGTATCCAAGAAAGGTAATGTAGTAGATCTTCCCCGGATAACATTAGACACCAAAGAAGATCTTGATATGCCATTCATATTAGATAGATAGATAGATAGATAGATAGATAGATAGATAGATAGATAGATAGATAGATAGATAGATAGATAGATAGATAGATAGATAGATAGATAGATAGATAGATAGATAGATAGATAGATAGATAGATAGATAGATAGATAGATAGATAGATACTTTATTAATCCCAAGGGGAAATTCACATACTCCAGCAGCACCTTACTGATACAAAAAACAATATTAAATTAAAGATTGTTAATAATGCAGGTAAAAACAGACAATAACTTTATATAATGTTAACGTTTATCCCCCCGGGTGGAATTGAAGAGTCGCATAGTTTGGGGGAGGAACGATTTTCTCAGTCTGTCAATGGAGCAGGACAGTGACAGCAGTCTGTCGCTGAAGCTGCTCCTCTGTCTGGAGATGACACTGTTTAGTGGATGCAGTGGATTCTCCATAATTGATAGGAGCCTGCTGAGCGCCCGCCGCTCTGCCACAGATGTCAAACTCTCTAGCTTCATGCCAACAATAGAGCCTGCCTTCCTCACCAGTTTGTCCAGCCGTGAGGCGTCTTTCTTCTTAATGCTGCCTCCCCAGCACACCACCGCGTAAAAGAGGGCGCTCGCCACAACCGTCTGATAGAACATCTGCAGCATCTTATTGCAGATGTTGAAGGACGCCAGCCTTCTAAGGAAGTATAGCCGGCTCTGTCCTCTCTTGCACAGAGAATCAGTATTGGCAGTCCAGTCCAATTTATCATCCAGCTGCACTCCCAGATATTTATAGGTCTGCACCATCTGCACACAGTCACCTCTGATGATCACGGGGTCCATGAGGGGTCTGGGCCTCCTAAAATCCACCACCAGCTCCTTGGTTTTGCTGGTGTTCAGGTGTAGATGGTTTGAGTCGCACCATTTAACAAAGTCATTGATTAGGTCCCTATACTCCTCCTCCTGCCCACTCCTTATGCAGCCCACGATAGCAGTGTCATCAGCGAACTTTTGCATGTGGCAGGACTCCGAGTTATATTGGAAGTCTGATGTATATAGGCTGAACAGGACCGGAGAAAGTACAGTCCCTTGTGGCGCTCCTGTGTTGCTGACCACAATGTCAGACGTGCAGTTCCCAAGACGCACATACTGAGGTCTGTCTTTAAGATAGTCCACGATCCATGCCACCAGGTATGAATCTAGTCCCATCTCTGTCAGCTTGTCACTAAGGAGCAGAGGTTGGATTGTGTTGAAGGCACTAGAGAAGTCTAGAAACATAATTCTTACAGCACCACTGCCTCTGTCCAAGTGAGAGAGGGATCGATGTAGCATATAGATGATGGCATCCTCTGCTCCCACCTTCTCCTGATATGCAAACTGCAGAGGGTCGAGGGCGTGTTGAACCTGTGGCCTCAGGTGGTGAAGCATTAACCGTTAACCGTTTCCCGTTAGAATAGAGACAAACATTCGAAAAAGTCAGTTTATTTATTAGAGAGAAAGAAACAAAACTTTCTCATGGGCAGTTATACGTTGCGTTGTCATGATGTAAGTCTAATCACAGAATCAAAATTCAATACGATATTGACGACAATTTTACTGAAGTTTTACAGTAAAAGTGTAAGTTTTAAAAAATATTAGCATGTTAATTTCAAAGCCAAACAGAGCAAAATCATATAACGCACCAAGAAACTCTAACGCAACATGAAACATACTTTACTTTCAAAATATTACATTTTAATATTTTTAAATATGGTTAATTATTAGCTGTAATGTAAAATAGTTAGTTCTATTATGTACTGTATATGTAACAATTCCCATGAAAATAACAATCTGTTTAAATTGTACATCTGCATCCCCATACACGAGCGTCAAAGCTGCAAAATAGCTTGCGCGTAGCGCCGGCCTGGGGGTTGGCGAGCGAAGCAAGCAGGGAGCAAAGCCCCCTTGTTTAATCAGAAAACAATCCTTGCCAATACAGTTCTTACCTAATTTCATGTTTTTTTTTAATGTTTTAACTCTGCAATGTCAGGTAATTCTTTGTCCTTCACTTTCTTCTCTTCAGTTTCCTTCTCAGTTTTTTATTAAATTAAGTAGTGCACGATGACTGCACACCAGTGTAAAATGAAACAAGGTGGGGGACAGCTGCTGGCTCCTTTGTCATGTGCATCACATTGCTAATCAGAAGCAATTAAAAAAGTGAATGCAGCAGTTGACGACTAAAATAAGCAATTATGGGTTTGAAATCTTAACAAGCGAGACCACTAAAATGAAACAGGAAAATGTCACTTGAGCAATAAGTGTGTTCATCAGCAATAACTGACTTCTCATTAAGAAAGTGGGTTGGAACAAAAACCTGCAGCCACTGCAGCCTTCCAGGACCGGCGTTGCTCACCACTGGTTTAAAACAAAAATCTGCACCCACATGGGGTCCCCATGATTGAGTTTGAGAGCCACTGATTTAACAGATGTCATTAAATTCACTCATGATTTTTTGCTTAGGCCGTCACTGGACTTCTTCACTGTGTCTTACATGTGAGCCTGGTGAGTAGCTTACAGCACAGAGGAAGAAGAGGAGGAGGAGGGCAAGGAAGGACACAGTCACTAACAGCCTTTTCACTTGTCTTCCTAGCCTTGCCATGAAGATCACAAACAATTACTCTGAGTCCTCTTCTGCCCCTTCAGGATAAAAGAGCAATGTGTACCATAAGTGGGTTATCATTTCTTCAAACAACTCCTTAGAGGGCACCTTACAATGAAGAATATACATCTCTATTCACTACTGCAGCTGCAAAATGGTCTTTTGTTACCCTTTTCAATCAAACAAGGTGGAGTCCCAACACTTTGACATAATGTTTGTTTATCTTTTTTCACAACTGCAATCTGTAGCCTTAAAACGAGCAATGAGATCTCCGGTGTCACCTCTTTATTATATCTTTAAGATTCTCGATTTGTGGAGATTCCATATTGTCACTATAGCTAATTATCTGCGTTTCGTGAAAGTGTGCAGTGGTGCTGCTGATTCAGTACTGAGTGGCATGGCCATGGGAGAGAACAGAGATCTGTACCTTCACACTGGAATATACGTGGATAGAAAAACGCCATTTTTCCAGCTTTAGTTCTTTATCCCCTGGTGAAGGTACCAAATACTGACATTTATTGTATGACGCCCTGGCCAGCCTTGTCTACTGAGACATGAGGGAGGATTACTGCCCAACTCCCTGATTATTGCATCACCCAGGGAGCCTTGCAGTTGAAACAGTCTTATCGCTCGGATCACTCTACAAGAATCCTTTGCTCTGTGACAGTAAAATCTGGACAGAGGTTGGAGCGACATTTAAATTCCAGACACAATTTAGAAACAGTGACATTGATATATCGCCCCAGCCCTTCTAAAGTCCCTCTAGCACGCTGGCATGCTGGTTACAGTGTCAATCACATCACAAATTACATTTTTAAAGTCAAATCCAATTCACAAGCTTGATCACCTGGATCTTACAGCCGCACCTCCCTGCAGAGGAAATGAGAGGAGCCAATCTGCTTCAAATGCTCGCTCTTTTCATTGGGGTCCTTTCCTTTAAGTCATGCTGAACAGGCAGACACTGGTGGGTGTAAATATACTTCTTTTGCTTTATGAATAGATTCTCCAGACTAGTCAAACAGCTTGTTGTGTTTTTCTTCATCTCACTGACCTCCTGTATGTATTACACACATGGCATGGAGCCCAACTGGTACTTTTTTTACTTTCACCTCCAGGACAGGAATCCATTTTTGGTGATCCAGGTAGTGTCATGGAGCTGCCCTCATATGGCCTTCTTATAATTACGTGTGTGTGTGTTTCTCCTCATCTTGTAATGAGTAAGGACTCTAAATATCAACATGTCATTATTTAAAACAAAGCAACCAAATGTTTCTGCAGGAGCTCTGTGTTCTCCATCTTCCTTAATTAGATTGCTATTAAATTTTCATTGCAGCTCCTTTCAGTTTGGTAATGCGTAAAAGCTCACACAATTCCTTTTCTCAGCTCTTTGCTTTTGAGATCACAAAAAAGCAGGTGAGTGATAGGCAGACAAAGAAGCTTCAGAGCTGGCAGCGATAGAATTGATTCTTATCAAAAGTCGGAATAAAACAACTGACTTGATATAAACGCCAGTGACTGGAAGCTGTCTAATTTGCAGGAGAGCAAAGTAGATTGGGGAGCCATGCAGCGACTCTTTTTCCTGTCTGAAAAGGTTTGTCTTAAATTGTTTCGGCATTTTCACTTTCTTCATTGTTCTTTCCAGTATATGTTAACTTTGCACTCCTTAGACATATTAAACAGTTGCACAACTTGTTTCTCATTGTCATTCCGTTTTTATCACCGGGCAGAAATAAAGCCCGGTTCATTTAATCTTAGTTCAAGGAAAAACCTATACAGTCGAATAAACACACGAAACATAGATTACCCAGAGCACATGAAAGAAAGTATGCCAAAGATCAGATAGCCATACTTTATGGTCATGTAGAATCTACAGGGCAGATATAGGAAGAATGACCGGTAGAAATAAAGAGAGAAGTAAATGTGTGCAGGTCAACGGGTAACACGACCCGCGGCTGAATTATAAGAGTCGAATAAGGACTGGATGAATGGGAAGATGGAGAGATGGGTGGATACAGTTAACTGTCTGCCTGTTAAACTGAATTTATACTAATCTGTGTGTGTGCGTGAGTGTGTGTGTGTGCGTGTGTGCACGTACCACAGTTAGTATGCTGTACCTGGGTGTGCAGTTCATTTATTAAAATGTTAAGCATATTTGTGCATGTATGTGTTGATCATATTTTTTAAGATGTGTGCATAGTAATTCGATTTATATAAATTCATCAATGTTTTATTACACTAATATATAAAATTCCATTTGATGTGCATGCTTTTGTTTACTACCTATTCATCTGTGCCTTTACTTCATTGATGTGAATGTGTGCATTTCCTTCATTTAAATGAATTTATGTGTCTACCGTCTGTATTTACATGAATATTTACTATCTATCAAAATGTTTCAGTATATCTACCTCTTTTGTAGTATTGCGAACACAACTTACATTTATATGAATGCATGCATATGTACTGCCTTTACTGGAATGTGTTCACTACATTTATATTTTTTAAAAAAGGGGACAAATTATTTCTATGCTGAAAAAATAATTAAGCACAAAGCCGATTTTTTGTGTTTCTAACTTTTTCCGCTTGGATGAAAACTTTCTCCATTTCTATATGTTCTTTAGCAAATGTTCATGCATTCGTATTCTTTCAGAGACGCTCTTTCATGGCAAGTGCCCACATCAGACATGGAAGCACTAGGTGGGCCAGACGCAGATGCCAACAATGGGCAAACGTCGGTTTATGTTCAGTATGTGCAGTAGCACCTTTAAGCAAACTCAGGTGCTGCACGTCTGCTCCGGGCACTTGCCCTGAATGCACATATAGGGTGTCTGTTCATCCAGCACCTGATATTAATGTTATATTGTATAAGGATAACGCGCATCGCGCTCGCAGTCAGTCTCCGGTGGCGGATAATACATAATAATGAAACGACTTACATAGCGTGTGGTAAATTTTGAGGGACTGCAAAGTGGCGTAGTGGTCAGCGTTGCTGGCTCATTGTGCCTGGTTTCCCGATGTAGGCTCTTCTCATGGATGTCCTCCAATTAATCTGAAATCATTTCGCATCCTAAAGACATGCGTGTTAAGCAAGTTATCCGTTCTAATGAGTCTCCTGGAGACGACTGATTAGAGTCCCATCCCGGGATGGTTTGTACCTTGATCTCTTTAAAACCGACTAGGCTCTGGCTCAACGAAACCATGTTATGAACAATTCAGAAGATGGGTGGATGGAGAATCCAAAGTTTTCACAGATATAATAAAATAGATACATTCACCAGGAAGAAGAGTAACGTGTGAATGTTTATAGAATAGTTTTGAAACGCTGTGGCTTTATTAACCTTATCGCACAACAGATATTATTAAATGCTGTCATGAATACCTGCAAACATGGAAGTACAGATCAGGCACGGGTCGATGTATTCAGGATAAACAATTCGATTGGTAAAAGAAAAGGTTCCTCTTACCTGTATGAGATCAGCAGGGTGTTTCCACAAATCTCAGGCTTGTAGCATCTTCAGATTAAACTGACGAAAAACACAAAGAGGCAGACGTGCCCTTTTAATGGCAAATGGCGAAGAAAGAAAGAAAGAAAGAAAGAAAGAAAGAAAGAAAGAAAGAAAGAAAGAAAGAAAGAAAGAAAGAAAGAAAGAAAGAAAGAAAATATCCGATCAGAGAGCGCGCGAGCTGCAGCAACACGTAGCTGCACTCCCAGGTTTCTGTGTCCAAGTCTTTTCTCTTCTGTACCTGGCGCCTTTGCTTAATGGTTGACAGCGCTGAAAAGCAGCACCATCAGCATCGATAGCCCCCAAACCGACCTTCCTTCATTCATTCATTCATTCATTCACAGTCACCTTCTCTTCGACTACAGAAGAGAATCCGAGCAGATGCGCGAGTTTGCTCAAGTATATTTGTAGCCATCATTAGGGTGATCCATCTGTTTTGTCATCGAGGTAACCATGACAATCAATATGCAGTCCGCTGTCTTTTCTTAAAGGACATTAGCTAAAAGTCTTAACCGGATGCGCAGGCTCCATCGGTAATGCTATTCATTGCCCTGTCTGGCAAGCTTTCCCGTGCACATGCGGTTCTTGCGCCGGCTCGCCCTGTTCGACGAGGGCTCAGCCCCCTTCCCATCACTTTGTCCTTCTCATGCGGACTCATCCCTGATTGCTTCGCGTGGATCATAGCGGCCCGTGAAGGGTTAATAGGACGGCACCCCGTTCCACATTCAGGCGACCTGCCCCGCAAAATAAACCTTCCCTCATGTCGCTCTTTGCAGGAGAAGATACTCGTGGCAGGGCGTTAACTTATTAAATGGACACTCAGACCAAGTTGGTTACGGCACTTGTAGCTCTTGCGCACTATGCGGTAAATAGTAAACTGTTAATTGTCAAACAGCCCTCCATTGATTAAGGGACCTGCGGTATAAGTGATCTGGCATGCCGCGGCGTTATTCGCCTGGTGCTATCTGGGCACAAGCATAAAGACAATTCGCGATGGGTCGGAGTATCGGAAAGCGCAGGAATTTTTTTGTCCACTGACATTTTAGCAGAGTCTTGATGAATCGGTGATCGGTTACATGTTTGATTTAATGATCGGTTGTTAACTTTAACGTGATGGATCTCGAACTGCGGTTTTGCAAACACTTCAAGAAGAGACTCTAGACACTGAAAGGGTTGCACCTGTAGAATGAGGCGGAACGACGCGTATTTTGCTAATGCAGAGTAGACTGGCATGCGAGTAACTGACGAGTTAACCTTAGCTGTGAGCCTGATTAAACCACCGACCAGGCTGGCAAGAGGTTATTGACAGCTTGTCAGTTACAGTGACGGACATTGTCATCCTGAGAAACGCTGCTTCCTGGGGTTGTTTATGTTGAGAAGCCCCCGTGAGATGTTTCACTCCATGATATTTTCATCCATCCGTTTTCAGAACCCGCTTAATCTAATTATGGAGTCACGATCGAAAGGGCTGACCCTATCCCAGCAACAAGAAATAAGAAATAAATAACAGCCGCAGTTTCTTTGTCCCTTCCTGGTCGAAGTTAACGACTTATTCACGGCTATGTATTCGTCTGGCTGCTTATTAGCAGCCTGTAGCTTCAACCTTGTAAGAAATGTTCATGAACTTAGTATTATTTTGTTATGAACATTTCCGTTTGAAGCTTTTAAAGGCGAGATCTGGTAATGATTTTAATGTATTTATATCCTAGTAAAAATAAGAATTATTATTATTATTATTATTATTATTATTATTATTATTATTATTATCAGGTAAATCAATGGCGCATTCTCAATAGGGCCGTGCAACGTAAAAAAATTATCATGCGCAGGAACGGGTGTAGCCTAATAGCTGTTTTAGATGTTTTGTTTAATTATGTCTGTTAATTTATGTACATTCTTGGTTTTGCCCATTTGCAATAGCGGATCTGGAAAGACTGTAATATATGCAACATTTAGTCATGATCGGGCAATTAAAAGTAAACTAGGATGAGTTCCATCATTGTTGTACACGGAGTATCTGCAGTGGAGAAACACGGAAAATGTTCTGTTTGAATGACCTTTCATCTTAATGGCCACTTCCGAGCCCCGTACCCACTTATATAGACTGAGTAACAACGGCAACTAAGAACAGCTGGTAAACTTTGACATAATCATCCAAGCATTTTCTGATTCCCATATTTTCCTGTTTCAATGTAATGGACCCAAAGCTGGAGTTAACCCCGGACGGGATGCCAGTGCATTGCAGGACATTGTCATCCTCATTACGCATTCTCTTAAACTGCAGATGAAACAGGCTTAACTGTTAATTCACGTTTATAGTTGAACATGCACAATTATGTCAGACTGTCCAAAGCAGGAATCTCGCAACTTGACCTACGAAACAGCAGCACTGAAATCAGCATAAGCCACCTTCACTTAAACATATGTAATGACCTATTTTAACTGCACGAATTTTATGCTACCGATTTTAAAGATGAAAATGTCAATCCTTTGCGCTGTGGATTTACCACAGCCATTGTACACGGAAGGTGCTTGTGGTAAGGACTTTTATTTGATTAGACACGTTACATCATCGAGGAGTTAAGTGAATCGCCAGCATGGTACCCAATTGGCTCTCAGCCTCCGCAGAATGGATTAAGAACCAATTGTGCTCTTGCACTTAGAGTCGCTTGTGGCTGGCTTGGCAACAGCGTAGCAAAATCCCCCCAACCCGAACACATATACGGACAAGGAAAAAGAAAAAGAAAAACACCCCACTCGACGGGGCTGACAGTTGAGTTTTATAACATCGCAGACGTGGATTCGCCTGTTGCACTGCTGGCCCCTTTCATTCGAGTGCGTATACTGGAGATACAACAAAACTCTGGGGTGGAGAAGCATCGATGTGGTCGTCTCATTTCATTTTGGCGCCACTTTCGAATGTCCTCCAGCAATTTCTTACCTAATGATGTCCACCCAGACCACGACACCTTCCGATCCAGCAAAAACTCACTACTACACCCTCATACATGAACAATTAAGCCAATTTAGTGCCAGCATTAGATGATCACCATGATCTGCATTTCTGTTGGACAAGACCGCGTTTCCGTTACTTCATTTTATCCGTCAGCCACACAGACTGGAGCACATTGCTTCTTGGATTAGCCCCACTAAACAGTATTAATATTCTCTCTTCTAAATTATTAAAAATTCTAATAATAAATCATTTTTAACGTTAATCTTACATATCTCATATTCATAACGGTATAAACATCAAATTTAGGGTCCCGAGAGTCGGAGACTCCGGGCAGCACCCAGCGCCCCAGTTAGCATGCCCATACAGGTTAGAAATTTGTTCAATACGGGCATCCCAAATGGGACCTATCAAATTGTGCACCCAAGGATCATATGGGGTCCACATTAGTACACTGTTTATTACCTGGTACAGGGGTGCTGGCAGCGAGCAGAAGCCTTGACCGTCTGTGGGTCCCCGATGACTGAGTTGGAAACCCATTACATTTATCTAAGTTTGAAGCAATAATTTACAATAATGAAAGATGTATTAACTTATTTGGCTGACACATTTATCTAAGGCAACTTATAATATTTCAAATATAACTGTTTACATTCTTTTGTTTTTTAGTTGCACCAGGTCCTTCAACTTGCAAAGGGAACATTTGAGGGTTGGTGGCAGGATTGTCACTGCAGCCACTGTAAAAAAAAAAAAAAAAACCTCAAAACCTCCATCCGAACTAGTGGGGTGCTGAGGTGTCACCCACTGCACGGCTGCGCTCGGGTCCTAATTTGGGATCCTCAGGTGTTTTATCCTGTACGCGCTGTACAAGTGTATTCTCCCAAGCACCACCACCACCACTACCATATAGGCAGGTGAAGTGATTTGCTCATGATCAGACTATATATATATAAATCAAGAGGTGTTACCTTTAACTTTTTTCAAACTCAAAATGTCATTTAAATTGCTGCACATTTTATACCAATAATCACTTAAGTTTCCTCTTAATAAATTCTTTGTGTAGCAGTTAAGGCTTTGGACTTCAAACCCCCGAGGTTTGAAAGTCACTTCACCTGCCTGTGCTCCAATTGAAAACAAAGAAATGTAATCAATTGTATCTCAAATGTTGTCATTTGCTTTGGATAAAGATATCAGCCAAATAAGTAAACGTAAAAGTAAACGTAAGTTAATACATCCATCCATCTATCCATCCATCCTCTTCCGCTTATCCGAGGTCGGGTCACGGGGGCAGCAGCTTGAGCAGAGATGCCCAGACTTCCCTCTCTCCAGCCACTTCTTCTAGCTCTTCCGGGAGAATCCCGAGGCGTTCCCAGGTCAGCCGGGAGACATAGTCCCTCCAACGTGTCCTGGGTCTTCCCCGGGGCCTCCTCCCGGTTAGACGTGCCCGGAACACCTCACCAGGGAGGCATCCAGGAGGCATCCTGATCAGATGCCCGAGCCACCTCATCTGACTCTTCTCGATGCGGAGGAGCAGCGGCTCTACTCTGAGGCCCTCCCGGATGACTGAGCTCCTCACCCTGTCTTTAAGGGAAAGCCCAGACACCCTGCGTAGGAAACTCATTTCAGCCGCTTGTATTCGCGATCTCGTTCTTTCGGTCAATACCCATAGCTCATGACCATAGGTGAGGGTAGGAACGTAGATCGACTGATAAATTGAGAGCTTCACCTTGCGGCTCAGCTCTTTTTTCACCACGACAGACCGATGCAGCGCCCGCATTACTGCGGATGCCGCACCGATCCGCCTGTCGATCTCACGCTCCATTCTTCCCTCACTCGTGAACAAGACCCCGAGATACTTGAACTCCTCCACTTGGGGCAGGATCTCGCTACCAACCTTGAGAGGGCACGCCACCCTTTTCTGGCTGAGGACCATGGTCTCGGATTTGGAGGTGCTGATTCCCATCCCAGCCGCTTCACACTCGGCTGCGAACCAATCCAGAGAGAGCTGAAGATCACGGCCTGATGAAGCAAACAGGACAACATCATCTGCAAAAAGTAGTGACCCAATCCTGAGTCCACCAAACTGGACTCCCTCAACGCCCTGGCTGCGCCTAGAAATTCTGTCCATAAAAGTTATGAACAGAATCGGTGACAAAGGGCAGCCCTGGCGGAGTCCAACTCTCAAAGGAAACGAGTTTGACTTACTGCCGGGAATGCGGACCAAGCTCTGGCACCAATCGTACAGGGACCGAAAAGCCCTTATCAGGGGGGCCGGTACCCCATACTCTCGGAGTACCCCCCACAGGATTCCCCGAGGGACACGGTCGAATGCCTTTTCCAAATCCACAAAACACATGTAGACTGGTTGGGCAAACTCCCATGCACCCTCCAGGACCCTGCTAAGGGTGTAGAGCTGGTCCACTGTTCCGCAACCAGGACGAAAACTACACTGTTCCTCCTGAATCCGAGGCTCGACTATCCGATGGACCCTCCTCTCCAGGACCCCCGAATAGACTTTTCCAGGGAGGCTGAGGAGTGTGATCCCTCTGTAGTTGGAACACACCCTTCGGTCCCCTTTCTTAAAGAGGGGGACCATCACCCCGGTTTGCCAATCCAGAGGCACTGTCCCTGATGTCCATGCAATGTTGCAGAGGCGTGTCAACCAAGACAGTCCTACAACATCCAGAGCCTTGAGGAACTCCGGGTGTACCTCATCCACCCCTGGGGCCCTGCCACCAAGGAGTTTTTTGACCACCTCGGTGACCTCAGCCGCCTCAACAATAGAGGCACGGAACATGGCCCATTTGGACTCAATGTCCCCCACCTCCCTCGGGATGTGGTCGAAGTTATGCCGGAGGTGGGAGTTGAAGCTACTTCTGACAGGGGGCTCTGCCAGACGTTCCCAGCAGACCCTCACAACACATTTGGGCCTACCAGGCCTGACCGGCATCCTCCCCCACCATCGAAACCAACTCACCACCAGGTGGTGATCAGTTGACAGCTCCACCCCTCTCTTCACCCGAGTGTCCAAGACATGTGGCCATAAGTCCGACGACATGACCACAAAGTCGATCATCGAACTGAGGCCTATGGTGTCCTGGTGCCAAGTGCACATATGAACACCCCTATGCTTGAACATGGTGTTCATTATGGACAATGATGAGCACAGAAGTCCAATAACAAAACACCACTCGGGTTCAGATCGGGGGGGGCCATTCCTCCCAATCACGCCCTTCCAGGTCTCACTGTCATTGCCCACGTGAGCATTGAAGTCTCCCAGCAGTACGAGGGAGTCCCCAAAAGGTATGCCCTCTAGGACCCCCTCCAGGGAGTCCAAAAAGGGTGGGTATTCCAAACTGCTGTTCGGCGCATACGCACAAACAACAGTTAGGACCCGTCCCCCCACCTGAAGGCGGGGGGAGGCTACCCTCTCGTCCACCGGGGTAAACCCCAATGAACAGGCTCTAAATCGGGGGGCAATAAGTATATCCACACCCGCTCTGTACCTCTCACCGGGGGAAACTCCAGAGTGGTAGAGAGTCCAACCCCTCTCAAGGAAATTGGTTCCAGAGTTCAAGCTGTGCGTCGAGGTGAGTCCGACTATATCTAACCGGAACTTCTCAACCTCGCGCACTAGCTCAGGCTCCTTCCCCTTCAGAGAGGTGACATTCCACGTCCCAAGAGCCAGCTTCTGTAGCCGAGGATCGGACCGCCAAGGTCCCTGCCTTCGGCCACCACCCAACTCACACTGCACCCGACCTCCTTGGCCCCTTCCATAGGTGGTGAGCCCATGGGAAGGGGGACCCACGTTGCCTCTTCAGGCTGTGCCCGGCCGAGCCCCATGGGTGCAGGCCTGGTCACCAGGCGCTCGCCATCGAGCCCCACCTCCAGGCCTGGCTCCAGTGGGGGGCCCCGGTGACCCGCGTCCCGGCAAGGGAAAATGCCGTCCAAAGTTTTCATTCATCATAGAAAGTTTGTTTAACCACTCTTTGTCTCATCCCTCACCTAGGACCAGTTTGCCTTGGGTGGCCCTACCAGGGGCATAAAGCCCCGGACAACAGAGCTCCTAGGATCATTGGGACACGCAAACCCCTCCACCATGATAAGGTGGCGGTTAAAGGAGGGGTAAATTAATACATCTTTCATTATTTTAAATGTTTGCTTCAGGCTAAGTACCTGTTATAAAGACCAGTGGTTCTCAACCCAGTCGTAGGAGACTCCCAGGATGTCCACAGCACACCTGTACCAGGCAAATAGTAACAGTGTACTAACCAATATGGATCCCAATTCATTCTTGGGTGCACAGTTTGTTGGGTTATCTACAAGGGACCCATATTTTGGCCAGTATGGGATACATTTGGTGCCTGTTTGGATTCCTACCTGGGGCAAAGCAGGAAACAGATTTGGGTATATAGGACGCAAGTGCATCATAGGACTCATTCGCACACACTCACGGGATGAATCGGGAATCGCAGCTTATCCAATCAATGAATCTTTAGGTTATTTGGGAAGAAAAAACGGAGAACCACCGAGGTAAACACGAGGAGAATGTGCGGACTGCATACCAACAACGAAAGAGTGCGGGATTCGACCCTAGCTGTCTGAATCTCTGAGGCGGCAGAGTTAAGCATTGCATTGTCATTGTTAAGGTTAGTCATCCTAACATTATGAACTACATGTAATGAATTTAATGGTTGCGGAGCAGAGGAGCATTAGCATAGTGGTAGTGTCGGGTGCCACCTCTCTAACAAGTAATTGTCAACTAATGCCTTTTTCCTTGGCACGTGGAGTGAAAATGGAGAAAAGCCCATTCCTATCATATAAAAGAAAAATGAATTTGTTGAAATCGTAAGCCTTTACGTCGTAAATGTTGTCAAGATATCGTGAGGTGACATGTGATTACATGACAATAGTTCTTTTTAACGTGCAGAACATTACAATAGTTTAGTTGAGTAAATTAGCATAAAGAAAGTGCCCGGATGAGAAGTACTGAAATTGACGGTTTATGACATTAACTGTATGGTGTGCAAATTTCATATACTATTTCACCTGCAGTTTGGTAATGGAATGTACGATAAACAGACGTAGCTTTTGAGCAATCAGTACTTAAATCAGTTGATTTGTGTTTTATATCTGTAATTGATAAGTGCAAACTAAAATTGGTAATTTAATTTAGATCAGTTTGCCTATAGGTCTGTTTTCACTACACGTTGCCATTAAACACTCTTCTTCTGTTGATTGGTGATAAAAAAAAGCCAAATTAAGTCCAGTTTGATTCATTTTTGTATAACTTCCAAGGGGAAGTTATATGTAACAGTATATGATACAGTATCTGCCAAATAATATAAAGAGTACACGACACATGTTTTGTCCTATTTGAGGCCCACAAGTGTTACCTGGTAGGTAACCATCCAAATAATCTGATTGTGATTGAGACATATGAATGTAATACTCCGATACTTCACCCTGTAAAATATGCGAACCAGCCGTCTCAGAAGCTAACGTCGCAGGTTCGATCCCCATAAGGGGAAGCAAAGGTGCGTACACCTGATGAGCCCCAATTACTACGAAACACGTGTCTTGTACTCTTTGCATTATTTAGCAGGTACTGTATCTCATATCTATGAACTAAGAGAACATGGTAAATGTTTGCCAACTGACTGACCAGCCACAAGCCTTACCTGGTAGTTAACATCCAAATAATTAGATTGCGATTCAGATTTATGAATATAACAATATATATAGTATTTCCGTCCTCAATGATGGGCAGGTGAACTGGTGTGTCTAAAGTGTTCCAGTATAAGTGAACATGTCCTGGACTGGCACCCCTCCAGGTTTCCATCCTGCTTTGCAGTATATACACTCTTAAAAAGAAAGAACCTTTATATATCTAGATCCGTAATATGTTCTATAAATAGCCATGAACAGATCATAATAATTCTTTACATTTATATACAGTGATCCCTCGCTATATCGCGCTTCACCTTTCGCGGCTTCACTCCATCGCGGATTTTATATGTAAGCATATTTAAATATATATCGCGGATTTTTTGCTGGTTCGCGGATTTCTGAGGACAATGGGTCTTTTAATTTCTGGTACATGCTTCCTCAGTTGGTTTGCCCAGTTGATTTCATACAAGGGACGCTATTGGCAGATGGCTGAGAAGCTACCCAGCTTATTTTTCTCTCTCTCTCTCTCTCTCGCGCTGACTTTCTCTGATGCTGACGTATGGGGATTGAGCAGGTGGGCTGTTCGCACACCTAGACGATACGGATGCTCGTCTAAAAATGCTGACAGATTATCTTCACGTTGCTATCTTTTGTGCAGCTGCTTCCTGAAATGACATGCTGCACAAAAGCTCGAAGGGCACGTATTGATTTTTGACTGAAAAACAAACTCTCTCTCTCTCTCTATCTCTCTCTCTCTCTCTGCTCCTGACGGAGGGGGTGTGAGCTGCCGTCTTCAACAGCTTTGTGCCGCGGTGCTTCGCATACTTAAGCCAAACAGCCCTATTGATTTGTTTGCTAGAGATTGTTTTCTCTATCTATGTGACATTCTGTGCTCCTGACACGCACTCCTTTGAAGAGGAAGATATGTTTGCATTCTTTTAATTGTGAGACAGAACTGTCATCTCTGTCTTGTCATGGAGCACAGTTTAAACTTTTGAAAAAAAGACAAATGTTTGTTTGCAGTGTTTGAATAACGTTCCTGTCTCTCTACAACCTCCTGTGTTTCTGCGCAAATCTGTGACCCAAGCATGACAATATAAAAATAACCATATAAACATATGGTTTCTACTTTGCGGATTTTCTTATTTCGTGGGTGGCTCTGGAACACAACCCCCGCGATGGAGGAGGGATTACTGTAGCGCTTTTCTCACTACTCAAAGCGCTCTCCACACAGGGAGGACCCAGGAAGCAAACCCATAATCTCCTTACTGCAAAGCAGCAGCACTACCACTGCACCACCTGTGAGGAGATGATAACAGATGATAACAGATCTATGAAATACCAGTGGGTTCCTGATTTTAAAAGGACTCTTTCCATACAATAACACAGGATAAGTTCAGGCCGGCTTTTTTGATCTGTTAGTTTTCTGCTGTATAGCCTATTATAACCTCCAATATTTCCATTATGTCCACATATTAGGAATCTTTTTAAACCTAAAGAACCAATTTCACTTGCAAAGAACCCTTCCCAGAATGAAATGGTTCATTGTCAAGCACTGGTTCTACAAGGAACCTCACAACCCAGTAAAGTGGCACTAAAACTATTATATTTAAGAGTGTACTGTAGAAAAAGGTTCTGATGCCTCAGGATCCTGTGATGTAGTAAACACCAATGTAATGGTCAAGCTTTCTTTTTATTTTTTTACTAGGGGGTTCCCCCTGCTCGCTTCGATCACCAACCCCCCCCCCCGGCCTGCGCTCTTCGCCAGCCACTTCGCATCTCTGCTACTCACGTTGTGAAGAGGGGGTCTGAGCGCACCCCAAGGAGACCCAGTTGCTCCTCCGAAAACCCCTCTTAAATGGTGATACAATGGGAAACAAATACAGGTTTTTTTTTTACCTCCTCTTTGCTCGATCAGCTGTTGGTTCGCTGTTGCTGCTGCCTCCATGCCACGTGATCTGCATCTCGCGTGGCGCTTCGAACATTTAAAAGCCTGTACAGCAGCTGTCCTACTCTTTGTCTCTTATTTCCAGCATGGTTAAATCTTTTGGCACAAAGTCTCATCTCGTGGGACGTGAGTTCTTGATATTTTTTAGTTTATAATTTAAAAACAGAATAAGAATCTGAAAATCTAACAGCATCACATTAAAGTTCTGTAAATTCTGAAAAGAATGATACCAAACATATATATATGTAGCTTTTGAAATAAGCCCCCAATTTAAAGCAAGACAAAAAATGTGACATAAAAACGTCACATAAAATGGTTGCACTTTTAGGCTTAGGATTTTATATATAGAGAGTAGATTTGAAATGTATATTTTACCATTTCACAATATTTCTTAATATAAAAAATGCACTTGTGTCCATTCTGATAACATCCATGGTCATGTAGTTTTGAATCCCTTATTTTTTTATTTTATGCACCGAACATAAAACTGTTTTAACTCCTTTCTGGTGTTTTTACACTTGTTTACAGGAACAAGAATTTGGGTCTCTACACTTGAGTGGAAATGCAGAAAGCAACAGACAGTCAAACTTCTTCCCCTCGTGGGATGTTTCTTCCTCACTGCAGAATTATTCATTTTGAGTCTGGCTACAAAAGCAAATATTATTATATATATCTCCTTATCACATGGACCTTTTCTAGTCAGGTCATTTAGAAGACCATGTTTGAACTGAATGTCCCTCTGCACCTTTTATCAGCCAACTTTATCCCATCTACAGTATATTCAGGCATAGTAGAAGAGTGCTGAAACTTCACACTCCCCGATAAAGTTAAGAACTTCTTGAACACAAAAAGGTTTTGGAGTTAAAGATAAGGGATTTCGGCATCTCACCTCTTCAGTTCATACCATATGCACAGATACTATCTGCATTAATGTTCAAGGCTGATAATTTCCACACTTTTCTTCATTTCTCTGTAGAGAGGTTATCCTTTCTTCAATACTCCCAAGTGTACACTTGTGCTCTTCATTTCCATTTGCCATCCACATAAGTAGATTGAATCAGATCCTCTCTGTCCACATTAATGACAATTTGAAGTGCCTGAAGCATCTTTTGAGGAAATCTTCTTAGCTCGGGCCAAAAGAGGGCAGAAACGGAACATATCTCATGACAAGTGTCCTCCCAGACTCATGGACGTATGTCAATTTGTGGAACTTCCACAATTCTTTTCAACTCGGTTCTTTTTCACAAAATAATTTCTTTCCCTGAAGTCGGAAGTGTTTTTAGTTATCTGCATGATCTTGGTGTAATAAGGGATGTCAATTCAGTAAATATCCTCACACGCCATGTGAAGAGACTGTAGAGAAGCCCTTAGGTGGTTTGCACAAGGTCAGTAGTGTGTTACACCAGCCACTGCCCTGTCTTAATGTTAATGTTTACCTCCTTTATTTCTTTACAGCTGACATTTCAGTCAATCAACAACACTGTTCTGTGCGTATTGAAGCCAGGAAGCACTTAATTTATTGTTCTCGAATTAAGAATCTGGAAAGCAGGATGCATTTTGTTTTGCTTTTTCAGGACCTCGCCAACCAGGACTCCAAACCCTTTAGTGAATCTAATAATATAATTATAATTTAGGAGACGTGCCTGTGTCATTTGATTATCACTTATATAATATATTTTATAAAGGTAATGCCACTGTTCAGTTCATGAAATCTGCTTGCCTGATCCAACATCTTCTTGGAGCCTATCATTTTCCACTTTAACTACACTCTTAAAAATAAAGGTGCCAAACTGTTTTTTCAGAGCAGTGCCATAAGGGAACTATTTCTGGTTCCCAAGAGATTCTTCCACATGAAGGTTCCAGAAAGAAACTTGATTTATTTAGACCTGTAACAGACTCCATCCATCCATCCATCCATTTTCCAACCCGATGAATCCGAAAATAGGGTCACGGGGGTCTGCTGGAGCCAATCCCAGCCAACACAGGGCACAAGGCAGGGAACCAATCCTGGGCAGGGTGCCAACCCACCGCAGGACACATACAAACACACCAAGCACACACTAGGGCCAATATATGAATAAATGGTAACAGATTTGTGAAATACCAATAAATTATGATTATGAAAGGACTCTCGTTGCATACAATAACACAGGCTAACTTCAGGTTTTCTTAATCTGTTAGTGTCCCACTGGGTAGCCTACCATAATTTAAGGATTTCATTTTTTTTCTCCTTATTAGGCACAAAGAACCACATTCATATGCAAAGAACCCTTCCCAGAATGAAATGGTGCTTTGTCAAGCAAAGACTCAACAAGTAACCACACAACCTAGTAAAGAACCATAAAGTGCCATTAAAGAACCATTATTTTTAAGAATGTATATAACTTTGCAATAAGGAAATGATTACCAGTTCCTTTAGTGGAAGAGGGTAGTTCCTGGTTTTCAGGAAAAGAAGTTGTCTTCAAGTGCATGTTTCACTATTTTAAATGATTCGGATGTATTAACTTAGCTTTGGATACTTTTGCAGACCAGGAAGAGATCTGTGTAGCCTTTAGCTCGTCAAAGTCAGAAATGTCCCATCACCCAAGGATGTACTTGATTCTTCTTCAGTGTACAACTGCCATTCTTTTTTGTAGGATGGCAAACAGAATAACCCATAGGACTCTATATAAGGTTTCGCTAGTGCATACTATGGTTTTAACATTTTTGTTTTTAGGGTTTTTGTAGCTACTTCTCAACTTCAGGAGTCATTAGTAAAAATCCAGCCTAGTCACCCTCTGGGCAGAGACTGCACCTTATTCACTGCATCTGGATTGTTTTTTTTGTATGCGCTCTGTTTTTTCTAGCACATTTTCAGGATGTGATGGTTCAGTCAGCAGTCTTCAAGCTGGTTCTGCATGAGTGAACTTGGTATCTTGTTCTCAATTCTGCTAGGATGAACTCTGACCCATCCACACCATGCAATGGATTACACAGGTTCACAAATGTATGATTATTTTTAAGAAAACACCATCAATTTTATCCACCAATTTTATTTGTGCGTGTATTATCTGGGGGATGAGACAGGCAAGACTACCTACATTCTTTTAATTTTACTCCCTTCAATTCAGCATCATTTATCTTGTGCGCATATATCTTTCTATTATAAAAAAAAAATCTTGCAACAATACAAGACTTTTTTCCTGTGACGAGACATGATCTCTTGAAGAGAGACAGAGAGACACTTTCACATCCCGTGAGACGGTCAAGTCACGTCATATTTACAACCTTTGGAAGCAAGTCCCGTGATACCCATGCAGAGCAGGTTAGAGATAATGAAAGTAGGAAAATTCGAAAGTCTCAAAAAAATGAGAGTAAAGATCACATTAGTGCAAACAGACAGAAAATGTTACTCAGTGAAATAACGGAACAGCGAAAACAGATCGAATAGTGTTTGAGGATGTCTGGGGGAGAAGAGAGAGAAGTCAGTGAGACAAAAGGAATAGCTGCTTTACAGGCATTTAAACATTCAAAGCGCCGCACAAAATGAAGATCACGCGGCACTGCAGCAGCAGCAAGCCAGCAGCTGATCAAGCAAAGAGGAGGTAAAAAAACAACTGTTATTTGTTTCCAAATGTATCACTGTTTAAGAGGGATTTCAGAGGAGCGACTGTGTCTCCTTGGGGTTGGCAAGCAAAGCGAGCAGGGGTTGAAGCCCCCTAGTAATTAATATTTTTGACCTGCACTTAGTTCTTTCTCATTTATAAACTGCTCAAAAAAATTAAAGGAACACTTTGAAAACAAATCAGATGTCAATGGGGGGAAAAAAATCCTGCCGGATATCTATACTGAAACGGACTTGGTAACGTGTTGGAAATGAAAGGATGCCACATCATTTGATGGAAATGAAAATTATCAACTGACAGAGGGCTGAATTCAAAGACACTCCGAAAATCAAAGTGAAAAAATGATGTGGCAGGCAGGCTAGTCCATTTGCTGAAATTTCATTGCAGCAATTTAAAATCGTTCTCAGTAGTTTGTATGGTCCCCACGTGCTTGCATGCATGCCTGACAACGTCAGGGGGAGCATGCTCCTAATTAGATGACGGATGGTGTCCTGGGGAATCTCCTCCCAGATCTGGACCAGGGTATCACTGAGCTCCTAGACAGTCTGAGGCATCGGATGGACCAGAACATAATGTCCCAGAGGTGTTCTATTGGATTTAGTTCAGGCGAGTGAGCATGGGGGTCAGTCAATGGCATCGATTCCTTCATCCTCCAAGAACTGCCTGCATACTCTCACTTCATGAGGCCGGGCATTGTCATGTACCAGGAGGAACCCAGGACCCACTGCACCAGCATAGGGTCCGACAGTGGGTCCAAGGATTTCATCCCGATACCTAATGGCAGTCAAGGTGCGGTTGTCTAGCCTGTAGAGGTCTGTGCGTCCCTCCATGGATATGCCTCCCCAGACCATCACTGACCCACCACCAAACCAGTTATGCTGGACGATGTTACAGGCAGCATAACGTTCTCCATGGCTTCTCCAGTCCCTTTCATGTCTGTCACATGTGCTCAGGGTGAACCTGCTCTCATCTGTGAAAAGCACAGGGTGCCGTGGTGGACCTGCCAATGCTGGTATTCTATGGCAAATGCCAATCGAGCTCCATAGTGCCGGGCAGTGAGCACAGGGCCCAATAGAGGATGTTGGGCTCTCAGGCCACCCTCATGAAGTCTGTTTCTGATTGTTTGGTCAGAGACATTCACACCAGTGGCCTGCTGGATTGTTATTATGTAGGGCTCTGGCAGTGCTCATCCTGTTCCTCCTTGCCCAAAGGAGCAGATATCGGCCCTGCTGATGGGTTAAGGACCTTATACGTCCCTGTCCAGCTCTCCTAGATTAACTGCCTGTCTCATGGAATCTACTCCATGTCCTTGAGACTGTGTTGGGAGACACAGCAAACCTTCTGGCAATGGTACATATTGATGTACTATTCTGGAGAAGTTGGACTACCTGTGCAACGTCTGTAGGGTCCAAGTATCGCCTCATGCTACCAGTAGTGACACTGACCATGGCCAAATGCAAAACAAGTGAAGAAACAGTCAGAAAAAATGAGGAGGGAAAAATGTCAGTGGCCTGAACCTGTTAAACCATTCCTGTTTTCGGAGTCGTCTCATTGTTGCCCCTCTAGTGCACCTGTTGTTAATTTCATTAACACCAAAGCAGCTGAAGCTGATTAACAACCCCCTCTGCTACTTAACTGACCAGATCAATAGCCCAGACATTTCATTGGCATGATGCTATACTCTGATTAATTCAAAAGTGTTCCTTTAATTTTTTTGAGCTTATATATTTCAAGAATCAACTTTTAAGTTTAGCTTTACTTCAGAAAAATGAGATAGTTAATTGCATGTCTCCCACAGATTATTAGCAATAGTATAATTTTTTTTTAAACTTTATTAATCCCAAAGGAAATTACTTAGTTTTCACATACCCTTTGTAGTCAGAGCGAAGGGTCGGCCATTGTACAGCACCCCAGAGCAATTACAGGTTAAGAGTCTTGCTCAAGGGCCCAGCAGAGTAGGATCTCTTTTAGCAGTGACAGGGATTCGAACTGGCAACCTTAATAATAATAATAATTCGTTACATTTATATAGCGCTTTTCTCAGTACTCAAACCTTCTGAATACCAGCACAGATCCTTATCCTCAGAGCCACCACTCCGCCCCTAATAATGTAATCAACAATAAATACACTTTTCTGATCTGATTATTGCATGTTTTTCTGAATTATTTTTATACTCTCCAAAAGAATTTCTATTCATTTTCCATCAAAACTTTCAAGTCTACTTACTGTATTAGAATGTACAGTACGCCAATATTATGGATTTGGAAAAGAAGCAATCCAACAGCAGAAGCACTGGTCTTGTAAGAACAGAGACAACTTTCAGGCATTTTCCTGTCTCTCTAACCCAGAAATTAAGAAAGTGGTTCAATAATAGATTGACAGTTGGATGGATGGATGGATGGATGGGTGGACATTATCCCATTCCAACAAAGGTCAGTGTGAAGAATTGCACTGTCTCAGGGCAAATGACTTATTTTATTATCATAGTTCTTTCTCCAGGTATCAATATTTTAACTCCTGTACCAAGACGCCAGTGCTCCCTTTAAAAAGATGCCATTTCCATGAATGAGTGCACTGAAGTGGGGAAGCGCTTAGTGTCTACAGTGTGGTCTGCATATTACTAACAGTCTCCGTCTTGAAGAGCCACTTACATCAAGCTGAAAACAAAGTCTAAGTGGCATGTTGTGTCTCGATGAGCAGATGATTTTTGGAATTAGCATCTGTGCAATTAACTCCTTCCACTCTGTATCACAGCTGCATATTAAAAGAGAAGAAGAAGTCCCTTCCCATGGCATACAACTGCTTACAATTGGGAGACAATATAAAGTATTTCAGAAATGACTGTATAAGGCACAAACAGATGGCTTAGCCACACCAGTCTCCATCAGGAGGAACTCCAGGTGGAACGTTAGAGTTAATTCTTCTTATTCTCATTCCTACCCACTGTCTGTACATGACGAAAGAAAAATGAAATGTAGGTCATGGGTCAAATTTGCTATGTATGGGCTGATGGCCATTCCTGCCCTGCTGATAGAGGAAGGTTAATTACTGTTACACCTCCATTCTGTAGAAGAAGCAAATGGAAATTAATGCAGAGGTTGGAGCTGCAAGTTTGACTTCCAAAGTGGGCCAGCAGAGGTAAGGACTACTTCGTGGTGGTCTCACAGGCACAAGCACCATGTCATGCTTGTTAATCAGATTCTCATGTGGACATGACCCCCACTGCCTTGGCCAGTAATGCTGCACTGCCAGATGGTATCCAGGCAACAAGTATTGCGCAGTAATTGATGTTGGATTTACAGAGCTGAGCTTTTCTGGAGAGAGCAGTGCCACCCATCTCGCCAATGCACTGCTAATCTCACAAAATGTACTGTTGATAGTTTTATTATTAATTTTCCTCAGTGCTGCATTTCCAGAGTTTACCTCATAGGTCAAGCAGGCCAGGGACTTGGAAAGACACAGAAGTACTTTCTACACAGGGACAGCTGGTTTGTTTAAGTGCCATCACTTAATGGGCTGGCACACCCAGCAACATCCCACTCATCATAATGCCATATGTCCAGTAAGTGGCACTGTGCTAATGATGATTGCTTCTTTCTGCCATTATTTACTGGAGCCAAAGACGCTATGTTCCCAGATAGACAGCTGTACTGGAACAGATCCTTGCCAAAGGCTGAGTAGATGCAGGGTAAGAAGGGGATTATGTAAGTAAACGTAAGTACAGCTAATTAAGGTCCGATAGGTTACTAATCTTTACTTTATATAGCACCTTTGATAAGGACATGACCATGTAAGAGCAGATGGAGACAGAGCATAAAACATCTCAATTGAATGTGAAGGTGCCTGTTCCAGACAAAAGATGGACATCATGCCCACGTTACAAGCTGTCAGACCAGCAGACATATCATTAAGCTAAATGTTTAATCATGATCTTGCAGTATTGTAAAATTACTAGAAAATTTTTTTTTGGAAAGTCTGACTGCTTTTCACTGTTTTCATTGAGGGTGACACAGCTGTGAAGGAAGAGGGTGCCATTTCTCAAATGGTCCAATGGATTTAAAAGTGTTAATCCTATTCATTTTTTTATCATCTATTGGAATTTGCCATGAGATCCATTTCTAAATATATGGAAATGTATGACATTTTTAGTTGTTTAGGAGTGGATGTTTTTTAGTTTATTTCTAAGCAATGACTATCCTGTTTTTTCCATGATTTCCACCTTGAAAACAGTTCCATTAAACAAGCATTTTGGCTAAAACTTTGGATTTCAGACCCTGACCTAGTTCGTTGAAATCCCACTACAGACACTGCATGGCCATGAGCAAGTCACTTCACCTGCCTGTTCTCCAAATGGAAAAAGTAATACAACTAGTTATATCTCAGGTGTTGGATAAAAGCGTCAGATGTAAATGATTATTCACTTATCTCGTCTTAGTCCTTGTAAGTGTTGGGAAACATTACTTATCTAAATATCTTACATAGGTCCGTATCATAAAATATAATGCAATGTACACAGTCCATTACTCTTTCTACTTTTCTATGACAAACAGTACATTCATGAAACTGAACAGAAACAGAGCCCAATGTGATAATTTTCTTGTGTTTTATAAAAACATTTAGTCTTTTTTGTGCTGTGAAATAAATAACATCTATCACCTTTCCTGTCCCCATCTCAAGCCACTGAAGTCTTGTGACATGTACACTAGCTGCTGTGCCACCAGATCACACTGTTTCAAAGTATCAATAGCAAAGAGCAGGACGTAAACTAAACTGACACTTTATTAATAGGCTTCTTTAAATGGTTTGCACAATGTAGACTCTTTTCTGCTTGGCTGTGTGACTAAGCCCTGCAAAGAATTGCATATAACATCCAACATGGTTGCTTTTTTCTTTACACCTAGTGCTGCTGCGATGAACCCTGGCACACTGTGATCATAAACTGGGACAATTAAATTTACCCTCAGCACATGCAGAATTAAATGTATACTCACAAATTTAGTTCAATTCTTGTCCCCGGTTGCCTCCACTATTCTTCTCTCCCTCCCCACTCCTTGCCACTAAACTCCCCGCCTGTGTCCTTTCTAAGTCTCTCCCCGGGACTCCTCCAAACTCTGATCCCCAGTCCCCTAGATTTTCGACTTCATCTTGCTATCCTCAGGTCTTTGTTCTTACATCCAATTCAATCAATTCTTAAGATTCCTGAATATTTCCCAAGTTTACACGGCAGCCCACCCATTCACATAAAAATGCTTAAGTGTGATTTTGAATCCAGATATTGATGAAGTTTCCATCTGATTTCTGACACAAATAACTAAGAGAAATGCTTACCAGTCTGTTCATCATCTTTAAGGTCAGACCACATCTGACAGAGTAGGCAACACAATTTCTGGCGCAGGAACTGGTCTTGCCATGTCTGGACTGGTGTAACTCTCTATTGGCAGGAGTACTGGCATGTGCTACCAAGCTGACACAGATGATTCAAAATGCAGCAGCATGTCTTGTGTTCAATCAACAGGCAAAGTTCAGTCTTCTTTTCACGTCTGTACAGTGACTCCCAGCAGCAGCCTGCATTAAAATCAAATCCTTGATGATTGCCTACAGAGTATCCAGTTGGTCAGCACCTTGAATATGGAGGCAGTCACAAATTCCTAAGTTTCTTATCGCCTACTCAGTCTGTTAGTGAATGGCCTTCCATCAAATCACAATTCAGACTCTTGTCGTGAGTAGCATCTGGCTGGTGGAACGAGCTGTCCACCTCCATCCAAATTACTCACTCCCTCAATGTGGTTAAGAAGCGTTTGGAGACTCTCTTGTTTTGTGAATATCGGTCTAATTGATAACAGATTTGATAGGTTCTGGTAACTAAGGAAGGATGAACTAGTTTTAAGTTCTGCTTGGTTTAGAAACTCTTCGATGATCAATTTAGTGACGTTGTCCTGCAACGCTTGTTTCAAAACAGCCACCAGGCTGAAGCTTACTTATTTACGTTGGCCTCTTTTAGACTCCTTTAATAATAATAATAATACATTTTATTTATATAGCACCTTTCCCATGCTCAAGGCTGGGTATGGTATGGTAATGCAAATAAAAACAGAAAGCAGTGATTTCAAAATTCACTTTGACTTGTAATCCATCACAGACAGTATAAAGACAAGATATTTAATGTGTGACCTGGACAACTTCATTGTTTTCAGAAATATACATACATTCTTGCCATTGAGGGCCTGCAACACATTCCAAAAAGAGTCAGGACGGGGCAATTTAAAGCCAGTAATAAATAAAAAAAAATAAAATAATGACGTGAGTAGAAACAGTTGATGTTCAACAGGTCATTGTAACCAAGATCTAGTATAAAAGTTACATGTAGGGAAGGCCCAATCCTTTAGAAGAAAAGATAGGCCAAGAATTGCCATTTTTTCCAAAAATGCATGTGGAAATCATTCAAAAGTTTAAAAATAATGTTTTTTAAAGACAGATCCAAAATGATTTGGGTATGTACCTCTAACAGTGTTTAACATAAATAAAAGATTCAAGATATCTGGAGAAAGTTTGGTGCATATAGGGCACGGGCACAGTGCAGGATTTACATATAACCTACACAAGCTATAGCTTAGGGCCCCCGCCTTCTTGGGGGCCCCCAAAACAAATTGTCCGAGTGAGCAATTGTCATATATACTTAAATATATCCATCCATTTCCCAACCCGCTGAATCTGAACACAGGGTCATGTGCATCTGCTGGAGCCAATCCCAGCCAACACAGGGCACAAGGCAGGAACCAATCCCGGGCAGGGTGCCAACCCACCGCAGGACGCACACAAACACACCCACACACCAACCACACACTAGGGCCAATTTAGAATCGCCAATCCACCTAACCTGCATGTCTTTGGAATGTGGGAGGAAACCGGAGCGCCCGGAGGAAACCCACGCAGACTACAGCATTATTTGTCCCAATCAGGCCCGGCCTTAGGCATAGGCGAAGTAGGCGACCGCCTAGGACCCCGGCGTCCGGGGGGCCCCGGATCGACTCCTTGGTCTAATTTTCACGCATTTCACAGAGCTTCCAGGGGGGCTCCGCCCCCCTCAGGGGGCCCCTGGACCCCCCTTTCGCCTAGGGCCCCATAATATCTAAGACCGGGCCTGCATGGGCACAAGTCTAAGATGACTGCCTGGCTCTCCGATCCCTCAGACTGCACTACGTCAAGAACTGTTGTGTCATCAATAAGTGATATAACCACATGGGCTCAAGAGTACTTTGTCAAACATTTATCAAATAACAAAATACTTAGTTATATCCACAGATGTCAATTACATCTATATTGTGCAAAAAGGAAGCCATATGTTAGTAGTATCCAGAAGCACTGTCAACTTTGTTGCATTTGGTGGACTCTGGGATGGACCATCACACAGTGGATCAATATTTCAGGTCTTTTTTTGGAAGAAACACACATCATGTCCTCCTGACCATCCAGACTGTCATCAGCTACAAGTGCAAAAAGCCAGAGTCTGTGATGGTATAAGGGTCTGTGAAGGCACCTTTAAGAGTACGTAGATTTTGGGGTCACATATGCTGCCTTCAAGATAACATCTCTTCCATGGATGCCCATGCATATTACCTCAAGACAATGCAAAATCACATCCTGCACACATTACAGAGGTGTGGATGCCTACGAAGAGGATGCAGGTGCTCGACTGATCAGCCTGCAGTCCTGACCTGTCCTGATTGAGAACTTGTGAACATTTTGTAATGCAAAATGCAACAACAGAGTCCATACTATTGGACACTTTAAGACATGTTTGCAAGGATGATGGCAAAAATTGCATCTGAAATTTTCACTAAATTGGTGTTTTCAGTACCTAAATGTTTATTAAGTGTTGTGGGAAGGGAAAGACAATGTTATAAAGTGGTATATATTTATTGTCCAAGCTTTTTTGGAATATGTTGCAAGTATCAAAATGAAAATAAGGATTTTTGAAAAAACAGCAAAATGTATTTTTTGTAACATCAGATAACGGGCTATTATGTTGCTTTCAAGTCAGAGATGATTTATTAATGTTACGCTATTCACTATTTTGATACCATCCCAACTTTTCCCAAGTTGGGGTTATAAGTTACTTTGGATAAATGTGTCTGCTAGAAAAATAAATGCAAATGTTTTAAATAGCTCACTCGGTGACCCTGTCACGGACTTTGTCCAGGCTCTAACACATGTGAGTCCCAATCTTGACAAGAACTTGACTTTATGAATATTATTATGGCTTCCAAATCACAGATTCTGTCATACATCTTAGATTAAGCAGCAGATTTCCCCTCAGGCTTCTTAATTTGCACTTTAACAGCCCCAAAAGACCAGTTTTCTTTGAAAAGTAGTAGATGGATTAGTGATCAGATAAGAAAGCAAAGCAGTCTATACTTGTTGCTTTGTTTCCAACATCTAGCTTGTCTTTGTGTTTGTACTCAGCTTAAGAAAAATAAAAAGCAATACAGTAACAAGCCCTTAATAATAAATAATGCTTCCTGGACAAGAAAAATCAAAAGTGCAGCAGGACCTTGTGTTTGTAGGAGGTTCAGAAATAATTTTCTAAAGCCACTTAGTTCAACGTAAGGTGAAATGGATAAGCATGGAATATAAAACAAGAACCATCCTTGAACAGAGCTCCACACTCACATTCACTCAGTATAGAGGCACTCGGTAACCTAATGTTTGGGATGTAAGAAGAAACTGCAATAATAGGGTAAAAAAAAACACAGAGATATGGAAGAAACCGCAAAATATACAGAGACAGTGGCCAAGTTAGGTTAAGGAGGTATGAGACAGCAATGTTCACTATCTAAACCTAATGTTAGAACAACTGTGGACTTTAGTAATTAGCCACTTTGTAAATATTGTTTACAGCAGCACTATAGGCAATTGGACAAACCCATCTCCATGGGAACCAGCGTCCAGCAATCTATGGCCATTTATTATCTCATAAGAATCTGCAGATGTGCCAGATGTGCAATGTTGATGCCACATAATTCCTAACAGAGGATTACAGAATAATTGTACAGTACCTTAGAAGTTTTCACATTTTATTGTAAAAGAACATTGAATTACAGTAGATTTTATGTTTTTTTGTAACATTGGTAAAGAGGGGCTCTTTAATATCAAAGTGAAAGCAGAACTCTTCAAAGTAGTCTGAATTAACTACAAGTAGAAAATACAAAACAATTGATGACATAACTATTCAATGTCATTTAACAATAAAATGTGAAAACATCCAAGTGGCGAATACTTCTTACAGACACTGTCATTTTCTAATACCAATCAACTTTCTGAATTGCAAATATTAGTTCTACATCAGCAACTCCTAGCATGTCAACTGGAATGGCCAGTGACAGCTCCACCTCTGATCATCAGTGTGGGCTGTCCAGAACTGAAGATTAATCAAGGAGACAACTGAGGAAGTAACGTATAAGTAAAGCTGCAGCACTCAAAGGAGTCAGTCCTCGAGTTGTTAAGGCATGTGCTGACCAACTTTGTGGTGTCCTCTGTTACTTGTTCAGTGTGTCCCTAATGCTCCAGAAAGTTCCATTGCTGTGGAAAACATTCTGGATTGTTCCTATTCCAAAGAAGGCAGACACCACTTCACCTCACGACCGTAGATCAGTGCCACTTAGGTCTCACATCATGATGACTTTTGAGATGCTTGTCTAGGACTATATGAAACCTTTTGTGGTAGACCACCTGGATCCACTGCAGTTTGCTAATTGGACAAAAGCTGGAGTGGAGGATGCAATTATTTATCTGCTCCGCAAGGTTTATTTTTACCTGGACAAAGCTGGCTGCACTGTGGGAGTTATGATTTTTGATTTTTCCAGTGGGTTCAGTATCATCTAGCCACCCATTTTAAGAGGTAAACTCAGAGATATGGCCTATGGTGTTATGGAAAATGGACTATCTGTCGGGCAGATCAGAGTTTGTGAGACTCAAGGACTGTGTTTCTGACACAAATGTGAACAACACTGGAGCCCCACAAGAAACAGTTCTGTCTCCTTTTCTCTTCTCTCTGTACTCCTCAAACTAAAAATATAACACCAGGTCATGTCATTAGCAGAAATTCTTTGATGATTCTGCACTTGTGGGATGTACTGATAATGGGGATGAGACAGATTATTGGAGTCAGGTGGAGAACTTTGTTTCTAGGTACAGAAAGAATTGTCTGCAACTTAACATCAGCAAAACCAAGGAACTGGTTATTGACAGTCACCGCACCACTAGTCGATATCTCCGGTCACTATTCAAGGAGTAAATGTTGAGGTGGTCCACTCACTGCCAATACTAGGTTATTTTGCACCCTAGGCCAAGCTTATTAGTGCGCCAACCGACTGTTCAGTAGTTAACCTGTGGGGCTGGATTTTTACCCCCCTTATGATCTGTGCCCTAGGCAAATGCCTAATTCACATTAATTGTGGCACCAGCCCTGGGTCCACTCCTACAAGTACTTAGGGGTCCACATCAATGACAAGTTGGGCTGGTCTTGTAACAGAGAGCAACTAAACTGTATTCCTTTAAAGTGAGTAATGATATCCTTCATATCCTCTACAGCTCTGTGGTGGCCAGTGCGATGTGCTACACTGTGCTGGGCTGGGCTGGTAACATCACTTCAAAAGAGGCTCAACGAATCGACAAAATAATTAAAAGGGTAGGCTCCGGTATGGGATGCATTCTTTACCTTCTGGAGGTCATAGCAAAGGACATAATTAAAAGAAAACTGAGTGCCATTATAAACAATGCCACACATCCTTTCTCTGACGCACTAACAATGACTTTTAGCCAATGAATTATTTAGCAGAAGTGTGTCAAGGAACAATATGGGGGGCTCCTTTATACCAGCAGCAGTACATCTGTATAATGCCTCACTGTTACTATGACTGCCAAGTCATATGTTTTAATTCCTTTTTAATTTTCTTCCCTTTTAGTCATTCTGGTGTGTGTTCAAACTATAGTCTGTGAGTGTATGTATTTATTTATCTAATTATTTGTTTTTTTTATTTAAAGAGCTTCTGTTAAACAGCCAAATTTTCCCCTGGGGACAAATAAAGTTCTATCTATCTATCTATCTATCTATCTATCTATCTATCTATCTATCTATCTATCTATCTATCTATCTATCTATCTATCTATCTATCTATCTATCTATCTATCTATCTATCTATCTATCTAAGAGTTGGCTACATACTTCCCCAGAAATCCCTGACTGATACCGAAGCCTAGCAATTTACCCAAATCAAGACTGCACATTTGAGCAAAGAATGGGAGTAAGCCCATGACATGTCACACTTAGTCAATTTGGAGTCTTCAGATATTCTAACAACATGTATGGTGAAGAAAAGCCACACCAGCTTGGGGAGAACAATCAGGATTTGTTCTGATGTGTAGATGGTAGCACTGTGTTCTGTGGTACTGAGCCCTCTAACCCATAATTTATGGCAATATTGGTAAGCTTGACAATTCGCACATTTAAGAAAATTAACCATTATCAATTGGTAATTATTATTATATGGTCCCCCATTGATTTTATGATGTTTTTCATTTTTACTATTGCTTGCTCTTCTCATGTCTTATAACTTTGTGATGATGATGGATCCTCTTGTCTTGAAACTTTACAAGTAGATCAAGTTTGTACAATGTAGAGTAGCCTTTCCTTTCTGCCCTATTCACCTCTTCTTGCCTCTATGGAACGTAGGATATTTGACCCTAGATAGTTCCACTCTGTGTCTTTGGATTTTTATTTAAAGTTTCTAAGTGAATTAATTCATGCAAGTACAAGCTTACTGGCATTGTCAGGAAAGTGAAGGTGGCGAGTTATTGGAATAAAACAGATTTATATTCCATGGCCTTTATGAAAGACATGCGCTTCAATGAATTATGACCATAGCACAAATCTTAGATTAAATTTTATGAGCTTGAAAATGAACTGGGTTACAAACAAGTATCACACTTCACTGTGTAAAATGACCATTACAGTATCATGGCTTTGTTTCAGACTACTGTGTTAAGAAATCAGTGAACAGCACAGTGCTTAAATGACTGATCAGTATGCTGATGCTATTTCCATGTGAAAAGTTTGTCTAAGAATTATTTAGGTGAACTGCTTCTTTTCAAGGAAACCAAATAAACAGTACATCAGCTGAAACTCTTCGTTGCAGAAGTAGGAGTCAGATCCAGGCATCTTTCCTTCCCATTAACTGGTGTTGTACTGACATGGTTTGAGAAGTGATCATCACATTCCTAGAATAAATATAAAAGGCTAACAGAGAACAGCACACAGACTGGAGGATATGGAACAGGCTGCCTTGGAGATGTGGCATCCTTAGGGTGATAGAAGGCTGAAGGAGTGCCAGGTTAGAAGTGAAGTCCCTGGTCAGTATCTGCATGCATTTAGTTTGCACATTTTGTACATTCTCTTCGTATCTGTGTGGGTTTTCCTTTGGGTATTCTAGTTTTCCTCCCACATTGTGCATTTTAGGATATTTGGTGACTTGTCTTCTTCTTGCTGCTGTCTTAAGATGGCTTCTTGTCATTGTGGTAACTGCAAGAATGTCAGGGATTTGCAGTGGCTGATGTCAGTGTAGACAATGTTGGCCATGATACCAGCATAGCTTAATTCTTCCTTCTTTTATAAAACACATTTAACAGAACTCACTGCCTGAAGACAATTTTCAAAATCATCCATCCTTAAAATGTAAAGCAATAACAGAGGAAACTGCAATTCATGGTAATATGAAAATGTCATAAACTTGCTCTGTTAGATAGATAGATAGATAGATAGATAGATAGATAGATAGATAGATAGATAGATAGATAGATAGATAGATAGATAGATAGATAGATAGATAGATAGATAGATAGATAGATAGATAGATACTTTATTAATCCCAATGGGAAATTCACATTCTCCAGCAGCAGCATACTGATACAATAAATAATATTAAATTAAAGAAAGATAATAATGCAGGTGAAAAACAGACAATAACTTTGTATAATGTTAAATGTCAACGTTTAGAACCCCCCCCCCCCCCCCCCCCCCCCCCCCCCCCCCCCCGGGTGGAATTGAAGAGTCGCATAGTTTGAGGGAGGAACGATCTCCTCAATCTGTCAGTGGAGCAGGACAGTGACAGCAGTCTGTCACTGAAGCTGCTCCTGGAGATGATACTATTTAGTGGATGCAGTGGATTCTCCATAATTGATAGGAGCCTGCTGAGCGCCCTTCGCTCTGCCACAGATGTTAAACTGTCCAGCTCCATGCCAACAATAGAGCCTGCCTTCCTCACCAGTTTGTCCAGGCGTGAGGCGTCTTTCCTCTTAATGCTGCCTCCCCAGCACTCCACTGCATAGAAGAAGGCGCTTGCCACAACTGTCTGATAGAACATCTGCAGCATCTTATTGCAGATGTTGAAGGACGCCAGCCTTCTAAGGAAGTATAGTCAGCTCTGTCCTTTCTTGCACAGTGCATCAGTATTGGCAGTCCAGTCTAATTTATCATCCAGCTGCCAATGCCCAAATATTATTTGAAAACTTTGCTATAATCTTTAAGTAGCAAACAAAAATGTATTTTCATCCATCCATCCATCCATCCATTGTCTCCCGCTTATCCGAGGTCGGGTTGCGGGGGCAGCAGCTTGAGCAGAGATGCCCAGACTTCCCTCTCCCCGGCCACTTCTTCTAGCTCTTCCGGGAGAATCCCAAGGCGTTCCCAGGCCAGTCGAGAGACGTAGTCCCTCCAACGTGTCCTGGGTCTTCCCCGGGGCCTCCTCCCGGTTGGACGTGCCCGGAACACCTCACCAGGGAGGCGTCCAGGAGGCATCCTGATCAGATGCCCGAGCCACCTCATCTGACTCTTCTCGATGCGGAGGAGCAGCGGCTCTACTCTGAGGCCCTCCCGGATGACTGAGCTCCTCACCCTGTCTTTAAGGGAAAGCCCAGACACCCTGCGTAGGAAACTCATTTCAGCCGCTTGTATTCGCGATCTCGTTCTTTCGGTCAATACCCGTAGTTCATGACCATAGGTGAGGGTAGGAACGTAGATCGACTGATAAATTGAGAGCTTCACCTTGCGGCTCAGCTCCTTTTTCACCACGACAGACCGATGCAATGCCCGCATTACTGCGGATGCCGCACCGATCCGCCTGTCGATCTCACGCTCCATTCTTCCCTCACTCGTGAACAAGACCCCGAGATACTTGAACTCCTCCACTTGGGGCAGGATCTCGCTACCAACCCTGAGAGGGCACTCCACCCTTTTCCGGCTGAGGACCATGGTCTCGGATTTGGAGGTGCTGATTCTCATCCCAGCCGCTTCACACTCGGCTGCGAACTGATCCAGAGAGAGCTGAAGATCACGGCCTGATGAAGCAAACAGGACAACATCATCTGCAAAAAGCAGTGACCCAATCCTGAGCCCACCAAACCGGACCCCCCTCAACACCCTGGCTGCGCCTAGAAATTCTGTCCATAAAAGTTATGAACAGAATCGGTGACAAAGGGCAGCCCTGGCGGAGTCCAACTCTCACTGGAAATGGGTTCGAGTTACTGCCGGCAATGCGGACCAAGCTCTGGCACCGATCGTACAGGGACCGAACAGCCCTTATCAGGGGGGCCGGTACCCCATACTCTCGGAGTACCCCCCACAGGATTCCCCGAGGGACACGGTCGAATGCCTTTTCCAAGTCCACAAAACACATGTAGACTGGTTGGGCAAACTCCCATGCACCCTCCAGGACCCTGCTAAGGGTGTAGAGCTGGTCCACTGTAAAAATGATGTTTTGTTTAGGCTAAACAAGACTGGTGATTAGAATTTCTTATGAGGTTTCAATTAGCAGGGGAGTTACAATTATTTGAAATGATTAGCAGAATATGGCTACAAATGCTTCAGAGGAACAGAACAAGAAACCTTGCAATACATATATAACATATATTCTAAGCTGGGCTACCCCTAAATTATCCTTCAGTTTTACTGACTCCAACTGAGTTTTGTTTATATAAAGCCATATGAAAAAGTCTGGGATCCCCTCTCAGCCTGCATAATAATTTACTCTCCTTTCAACAAAAAAGATAACAGTGGTATGTCTTTAATTTCCTAGGAACATCTGAGTACTGGGGTGTTTTCTGAACAAAGATTTTTAGTGAAGCAGTATTTAGTTGTATGAAATTAAATCAAATGTGTAAAACTGGCTGTGCAAAAATTTGAGTCCCCTTGTACTTTTGCTGATTTGAATGCATGTAACTGCTCAATACTGATTACTTGTAACACCAAATTGGTTGGATTAGCTTGTTAAACCTTGAACTTCATAGACAGGTGTGTCCAATCATGAGAAAAGGTATTTAAGGTGGTCAATTACAAGTTGTGCTTCCCTTTGGCTCTCCTCTGAAGAGTTACAGTATGGGATCCTCAAAGCAACTCTCAAAAGATCTGAAAACAAAGATTGTTCAGTATCATGGTTTAGGGCAGGGGTCTGCAACCTTCACTATCAAAAGAGTCATTTTGCCCCCCCCTTCCTCCAAAGAAAAATAGTCTGGAGCCGCAAAACATAACACAGCTTATAAACTTTTAAAAGTTTTAATCTTTTTTTAGATTTTACATGTTACAACCACGGAATACAACAAACAGAAGTGCAGTGTGCATGTGTAGGGCTACTTTGAAATAAATTAAACTGAACTATGCCGGCCTATTTGGGTCCTTCCTATACCTGTGTAAAATTAAAATAAAAACTAGCCCACTTTAATATAAATAAAACATTTAGCTGTAGCTTAGCTGCTTTAAAAAAGTAAACATCAAATTCCATTTCAGTGTGCTGAATCAACTGAAACACTTGAACATACAAAAAAACCTACATCAGCTCCGGGTCCGAAATGAATGTGTTTTGTTTTTCTGAAAAATAATAGCCTATTAAATGCTATTGTTGTCACCTGTTTAAAGTGACTTCTGTTTCTGAAGTTCGCTGCTGATCATCTCTATGTCGGGGCTGTACAATGTGACTTTGACCTTCACACAGGACTGCAGGCTCTCATGTGTGAGGCGGGAGCGATATTTGGACTTTATGAAGTTCATGCTTGAGAAAACTTGCTCACTTAAGTATGTTGAGCCACAGATGGACAGGACTCCAAATGCATATTTTTTCATGTTCATATACGTTTCGGGAATGGCACTCCATGTGTCGAAAACAAATTTGTCGGGTTTGGGGAGGTTTTCAATATCACTCCATTTGTGCTCTTTAGCGAGAGTAGCCTTCTGACGGGTGACTTCTTCAAGATCCGCTGTCAGGCATTTGAACTTGGACACCCATTAATCTTTATCTGCTATGTCGTCCAGTTCAATTTCTAGATCGGGCTTACTCCTGTGAATGTGGATGTGTTCAGCAGGGATGGGTCGATGTCCAGGGGTGTGACAGGGAGGGAGAGAGTGTGTGTTTTTCCTTTCTGAACTCACTGAATCTTTCTCTAAATGCAGCTTGCATTTTCTGAACAATTTCCTGTTTGTTTTTAAAGTCGGAGAATAGATGCTCTTATATTTTTATGAACGATTCTTTCATGTATTCTCCGTCTGTGAACGGCTTACCCCTCCTTACGATCTCTTGAGCTGCCACAAAACTAGCAGCTGTAGTTGACTGTGTAGAAGTGATCCACTTTTTGAAAGTATGTTTGCTCTGTTCAGCTTTCCGTTGCAGTTCTGAAATTGCTCTCTTTCGCTCATCTTCACTTGGGTATTTTTCAGTGAATGCTGAGAGCTTGTTTTGAAAATGTCTTTCAACGTTACATTTTTTGTTGTTCGATAATTTATCGCCACATATTAAGCACACCGGTAAGCCAGCGTCGTTGGCGGTGAAGGCAAATGCTTCTGTCCACGCAGAATTAAACTCTCTAAATTAGATGTTAAAATGTATAACAGTAGTAGTAGTAGTAAATAAACATATATATATATATATATATATATATATAAATACAAGTTAAATTAAGAAATTGCCATTATTCATTTTCATGGTTTTAATTTTTTTGTCAAGGCCAAAGGGAGCCACTACAAGGAGGCTGAAGAGCCGCATGTGGCTCCAGAGCCGCGGGTTGCCGACCCCTGGTTTAGGGGAAGGCTACAAAAGGATATCTCAGAGGTTTAAACTGTCAGTTTTAACTGTAAGGAATGTAATCAGGAAATGGAAGGCCACAGGCACAGTTGCTGTTAAACCCAGACAAAAAGCGCTTTGCATGGCAGAAGAAGAACACTGTATTCCAAGAAAAACACCTGCTACCTACTGTCAAATTTGGTGGAGATTCCATCATGCTTTGGGGCTGTGTGGCTAGTTTATTATTCAGGATAATGTTCAAGCATCAGTTACAAAGTTGAAGTTACGCAGGGGTTGGATATTCCAACAAGACAATGACCCAAAACACAGTTCGAAATCTACAAAGGCATTCATGCAGAGGGAGAAGTTCAATGTTCTGGAATGGCCGTCACAGTCCCCTGACTTGAATATCATCGAAAATCTATGGGATGATTTGAAGCAGGCTGTCCATGCTCGGCAGCCATCAAATTTAACTGAACTGGAGAGATTTTGTATGAAAGAATGATCAAAAATACCTCCATCCAGAATCCAGATACTCATCAAAGGCTATAGGAGGCGTCTAGAGGCTGTTATATTTGCAAAAGGAGGCTCAACTAAGTATTGATGTAATATCTCTGTTGGGGTGCCCAAATGTATGCACCCGTCTAATTACATTATGATGCATATTGCATATTTTCTGTTAATCCAATAAACTTAATGTCACTGCTGAAATACTACTGTTTCCATAAGGCATGTCATATATTAAAAGGAAGTTGCTGCTTTGAAAGCTCAGCCAATGATAAACAAAAACCCAAAGAATTAAGAGGGGTTCCCAAACTTTTTCATATGACTGTAGATGAGCTCAGAAATATCCAGACATTTAGTTTGGTTTATTTGTTTGTTTTTCTTTAAATCATCTTTCTCTTAGAGTGATGAAAGTTTGAATATTTCTAGCAAAAAACTTTGAATAAGTATTCATGAAACACTAAGTTGGAAGAAAATAGTAGAAAGGGAATAGGTGGAAAAAATACAAGAAACACCAATGGCCAACATAAACCCGGTGAGTACTTCAAAATTGCAGTCTACAGTTTCTATAAAAGTATTCATGTCATTTGAAGTTATCGCATGTTTTTATTATACAGCATTAGCTCATCAGGAATGGTGATGAGTCTGCATACAAAGAGGAGGTTGAGCAGATGGCCCTTTGGTGTAGTCAGAACAATCTGGAGCTAAACACTCTCAAAACTGTGGAGATGACAGTGGACTTTAGGTGTCACACACGTTTGCATGGGAGGAAGCTGAAGAGCTCAAATGAGGGTAATTCCAGTCCAGACCAGGGGGTGGCAGAGCGCACCCTTTCTCTTTTTCCTCCATAGACCATTTATGGGAAATTCCACCTGGCCCCGATGATGTCACTTCCAGTTCCAGGCCCAATGCCATCACTTCTGGTTCCAGCCCCGATGACCTCATTTCTGGTTCAGGCTGTGCTGACCTCACTTCCTCTGCCTAACCATAAAACTGCCTTGTTGTTTCATCCGAGTCAGTTCAGTTTTGGACTCTGTATACCAGTGCTCCGCAACCTTTTCTCACCTACGACACACCAAAGTTCTTCCTAGAATTTCCGCGGCACGTCAAAAGCTAAAATATATAGCAGTGGCGAATTTGGGGGGGGTGGTTTGGGGGCGGTCCGCTCCGAGCGCCAGCTATTTAGGGGCGTCCAAACTACGGTAGTTTCCTCTTTTTTTTGTTCCTTGAGGAGGCGCAAAAAAAAATTTCTTTAAGCTTTGGGGCGTCACATTTTTCACCGCCCCGGTCAAAATGATCTCCAGCTACACCACTGATATATAGATATTAATTTAATACACAAATTTTACAATAAATTTTCATTTTTTATTATAAGTATACATTTATTATAAGTATACATACATAAAAACTATACTATATTTACTTTTATGCAATCTTAATAATTATTATAACATAATGACTGATTAATGTGATACCTGCGCTTGTTTCAATGAACACAAAAGTTATATATTCGGCTCAATATTTGACAGCGCAACCCGAAGTTCTTGGTCAAGATCTTTTAAGCATGACCGCTTATCATTTTTAATTAACACAAGAGTTGTTTGTCTTTTTTGCCGTAATTGGGATGGTTTGAATTTAGATGACGATTTAGTTTACTGGGTGCCATTGCCTCGTTTGATAGCTGATCGCCGCAAATGATGCATTGTGGCTTTGGAGCCGTTTCGTCACCACACCACGAGAATCCATATCGAATGTAGTCTTCGTTGTACTTCCTTTTCACAATCTTCTTTGATTTTTTTGCAACACTTGTGCTGGGTTCTTCATCATCTGTACGTGAAGATGAATCTTTTCCACATAAAAATTTATCCATATTTAAAGGGGTATAAAACTAAATATGAATCACACGAAGAACGTTAACCATACACAATTCAGCAACACAACTAATAGTAATGAATGATAACTACTGTCGCAAGACGAGTGAATGCGACGTAGCACGACTAATACGTCGGCTTGAATTGAATCTAGGTGTGGGCACGGAGCGCTCTGGCTATCAAAGCATACTACGGAGTTGTCTGGCGACTACGTAGGGCCTACGTCGTAGGCGACAGGCGATGGGATTTATTATTTCAGAGAAATGACACATAAAATTATTAAACCTTTAAAAGGCTATTTACGCGAATATTTCGTTGCACGTATTCTCGTTATTGTGTTTCTAAGGAGGACCGTTGAAATATTATTTAGTTAGAAAATTGTCTTATTTGACCGCGTCACACCTGTATCGGCTCAAGGCACACCAGTGTGCCATGGCACACCGGTTGCGGAGCACTGCTGTATACAACTTGAATTTAATTGCCTACCTTGCAGCCTTATTTTATGTATACAGGTGGCTGCCCCAAACCTTTTCTGTGGCATTTGTCTGTTTATTTGACAAGGAGAGGTCCTACAATATTATCTCCTTTCTCCATACTTAATATTGCTGTGACAGTTGTGGAAACCTTCATGTTTCTGGGATCCGTATTCTCCCGGAACTTGAAACGGGAGACCAATTTTAGGGTCCATCATAAAATATTTCCTGTGATATTGCCTTGGATTCTGTATCTCTAATCATTTTTCTCTGATGATGACTCCTGATAGGAGTTGAAAGCTTAAGAATAAAAAACTATTTCCCTTAAGCTTAAGAATAAAAAAACTATTCTCCCTTTGTGGATTTCAAGCTAAAAATATATAAATTGTATCACACACACACACACACACATACACACATATATAAAAATATATATATTGTCAGGTATGTGCATTGGAGGACTCCTCCAAGGGCTTGGGAAAGGTATGTAATAACCTGCCAAGACCAGATGGGGGCTACCACTGACTTTGTCCTGTTTCTCTTCTTCCCTCACAACCCAGAGAGACCACCCAATAAGGGCACTTAGGCCGGCCCCTTCCAGATGGGTAGCCTAAAGAGAGATGTCTTTTACTGGAAGACCCAAGTAAGCCGTAGTCCGGAGCATGAGACCTCCAAGTAGGAGGAACCCCAGACTGGGGAGCAGCACATTTGAGCGTTTTTTCTTTTCCTCTTCTTTTGTTTATTTTGTTTGGCAACAAATAAAAGAGACGGCCTGGTTGGCATCCCAAAATTCTGACTTATTCCAGTCTGTCCTTCCAAATGTATTGTCAACACCAGGGAGAGCAGAGCTCCCCAAACACCCGGCAGAACAGTCGCAGTTACAAGTTTTAGCACACAGGTTTTATTTTTTCTCTGTGGGAATCGCCTTCCCCAGTTTCCCACCTTTACAGCACAGTTCACAAGCACCATATACAGTACAAAGCATGATTTTTCTTCTTCTTCTTCTTCTTCTATTTTCCTCTCTCTTATTCATTCTGCCTTCACTCCTCCTGGCAAGCATTGTCCACCTCCTCCCAACTCAGGCTCCTCGAGTAGTGGTAGGTGGCTCCTTTTATAGGGCACCCAGTGCTCCAAATGCTCCACAACCTTCTTCTGGCATGTGGCAGGCTCAGCCTTAGTTGCAGAACCATCTGGCAGCACTCACTGAACCCAACGGGGCTTCTCCAAACTCCAAATCCCAGTGTGCCCTCTGGGAATCCGGGGTGCTGCAGCAATGTAGGGGGGCTACCCTCTAGTGTCCCAGAGAAGATAACACCCTAAACTTGCTCTCTCCAAAGATATTTGATTTTATGGACAGGAGGCAACTGTGTATCTTCACTGACCTAATTGAATACAGAAGAGATACATTAGGAAGGGAGACCTTTAGATCCTTTTAGAACCTTTTAGAAGTTCAGTAACTAAATGAGCTTATGGAAAGAAAATAGGATGTACAGTATATATCCATATCTCTCTATTATAATAAAAAAATCTTGGGAAGAGAGACAAGACGTGACTTTCTCAGAGAGACATTTTCACGTTCCGCGAGATGAGACTTTTTGCCAAGAGATGTAACCATGCCCGGGGCCAGAAATAAAAGACAATGAGTAAATGGCAAAGTAGAATGTTGTAAAGGATTCAAAAACGTTGGCGCGATACACATGCAGAGCAGGTTACAGATAATGGAAACACGAAAATTTGAAAGTCTCAAAAAATTGATAGTAAAGATCGCATTAGTGCAAACAAACGGAAATTATTACTCGGTAAAATAAGAGAACAGCGAAAAGAGATCTAATATATTGTTCGGATTTAAACTTGAATTCAGAGACTTGTAGATCATCTAATTCATGTTGCCATACAGGAAAAGTAGTGTTTCTTCCCAATGAAGAGGCGTATCCATGAGAATTACCGGTCCCAAGCCCAGATAAATGGGGAATGTTATGTCAGGAAGGGCATCTGGTGTAAAATTTTGCCAAATCAATATGCGGACAACAATACAAATTTCCATACCGGATTGGTCCAGCCCCGGGTTAACAATGACCGCCACCAGTACTGTTAGCCAACAGGGTGCTGGCGGAAATTGGGCTACTGTTGGCCGAAGAAGAAGGAGAAGAAGAGGGAGGAGAGGTGGAAAGTAACTACAAAGAGGACTATTTCATTTATGTTAGGTAGAATGCCCAGAGGGGACTGGGTGGTCTCGTGGCCTGGAACCCCTACAGATTTTATTTTTTTCTCCAGCCGTCTGGAGTTTTTTTTTGTTTTTTCTGTCCACCCTGGCCATTGGACCTTACTCCTTTCTATGTTAACTAATGTTGTCTTATTTTAATTTTGTATTTTGTCTTTTATTTTTCTTTTCTTCATTATGTAAAGCACTTTGAGCTACTTTTTGTATGAAAATGTGCTATATAAATAAATGTTGTTGTTGTTGTTGTTGTTGAGTGGAACTGAGGGTAGGAACTTTGAATGTTTGCAGTATGACTGGTAAGGGGAGAGAATTAGCAGATATGATGAAGAGAAGGAAGGTTGATATATTGTGCGTGCAAGAGACTTAATGGAAGGGGAGTAAGGCCAGGTGGATTGGAGGTGGATTCAAATTGTTCTATCATGGTGTGGATGGGAGGAGAAATGGCGTAGGAGTTATTCTGAAGGAACAGTATGTCAAGAGTGTTTTGGAGGTGAAAAGAGTGTCAGGCAGAGTAATGATTATGAAGATGGAAACTGGAGTTGTGATGATGAATGTTGTTAGTGCATATGCACTGCAAGTTAGGGTGTGCAATGGGTGAGAAAGAAGATTTTTGGAGTGAGTTGGATGAAGTGATGAACAGTGTACCCAAGGAACAGAAAGTGGTGATTGGAGTGGATTTCAATGGGCAAGTTGGTGAAGGGAACAGTGGAGGCGAGGAGGTGATGGGTAGATATGGTGTCAAGGAGAGGAATGAAGAAGGTCAGAGGATAGTCGATTTTGCCAAAAGGATGGACATGGCTGTGGTGAATACGTATTTTAAGAAGAGGGAGGAACATAGGGTTACGTACAAGAGTGGAGGAAGATGCACACAGGTAGATTACATCCTATGCAGAAGAGTTGATCTGAAGGGGATTGAAGACTGCAAAGTGGTGGCAGGGGAAAGTGTAGTTAAGCAGCATAGGATGGTGGTCTGTAGGATGACGTTGGAGATCAAGAAGAGGAAGAGAGTGAGGGCAGAGCCAAGGATCAAATGGTGGAAGTTGAAAAAGGAAGACTGCAAGGTTGAGTTTAGGGAGGAGGTGAGACAGGCACTGGGTGGCAGTGAAGAGTTACCATACAGCTGGGAAACTACAGCAGATGTGGTAAGGGTGACAGCAAGAAGGGTGCTTGGTGTGACATCTGAAAAGAGGAAGGAGGAAAAGAAAACCTGGTGGTGGAATGTGGAAATACAGGAGAGTATACAGAGGAAGAGGATGGCAAAGAAGAAGTGGGATAGTCCGAGAGATGCAGAAAATAGACAAGACTACAAGGAGATAAGGCACAAGGTGAAGAGAGAGGTGGCGAAGGCTAAAGAAAAGGTGTATGATGAGTTGTATGAGAGGTTGGACACTAAGGTGGGAGAAAAGGACCTGTATCGATTGGCTAGACAGATGTGCAGCAGGTTAGTGTGATAAAGGATAAAGATGGAAACGTACTCACAAGCGAGGAGAGTGTGTTGAGCAGAAGGAAAGAGTACTTTGAGATGCTGATGAGTGAAGAGAATGAGAGAGAGAAGAGGTTGGATGATGTGGAGATAGTGAATCAGGAAGTGCAACAGATTAGCAAGGAGGAAGTAAGGACAGCTATGAAGAGGATGAAAAATGGTCCAGATGACATACCTATGGAAGCATGGAGGTGTTTAGGAGAGATACCTTGAGATACGAGTTTAATTCGGTCCATGACCGAGCTCGTAAGTCAAAATGCTTGTATCTCAAATTAATTTTCCCCATTGAAATTAATTGAAATGAGATTAATTCGTGCCAGCCCCCAAAAAAAACCACCCCAATTTTTGTTAAATGTTTTCAACATAAGAAAAATGTATTTATAATGAACAAATATTGTATACAAACAAAATAAAACCTAATACATAAAAGAGAATCTAAAGAAATAAACAGACGTTGGCAAAGCCGATTAGCGTATTGTAATGTTTTTTTTCTTTCACTTCACTTTTTCTTAACTTAATTTTCTTCTTCACTAGTTTTTTTCTTTTTTGCCACGCTTTCATCACTTTCATTCGCAGGGTGTTTCAACAGAAACCTGCCCAAGGAACTTTGTTTAGTCCTCCCCTTTAGAATGTTTCTGAAATGAGTTAGGCAAGTATCATTAAATAGCGCGGCTGCACGTTCAGTTTCTTTTCAGTAAAGTCAGGCGTTAGGCAAGTATCATTAAATAGCGCAGCTGCACGTTCAGTTTCTTTTCAGTAAAGTCAGGCATTAGGCAAGTATCATTAAATAGCGCGGCTGCACGTTCAGTTTATTTTCAATAAAGTCAGGCATTAGGCAAGTGCCATTAAATAGCGCCGCTGCAAGTCAGTTTCTTTTCAATAAAGTCAGGTGTTAGGCAAGTGTCATTAAATAGTGCGACTGCACGTTCAGTTTCTTTTCAATAAAGTCAAGCGTTAGGCAAATGTCATTAAATAGCGCAGCTGCAAGTTCAGTTTCTTTTCAGTAAAGTCAGGCATTAGGCAAGTGTCATTAAATAGCGCAGCTGCACGTTCAGTTTCTTTTCAATAAAGTCAGGCGTTAGGCAAGTGTCATTAAATAGCGCCACTGTATGATCAGTTGTAATTTTTTCAGGTTGTTTCTTTTCTTTAAAGTTCGAAACTTTTTCCCACTTTGCAAACACTTCCTTTATCTCACTTTAAGAGATAACCTCCTCCGCGATACCGATAACCTGCAGAACCTCCGTATGTTGCTGCATATGTAGTTCCGTCAACTCCTCTGTTGTCAGTTCCTCGGAATGTGCGGGGACAAGCTCTTTGATGGCTTGTATTTCGAATTTTGGCTCGTAACTCAAGACAAAAAATCGACCTAGTGACAGCTCGTATATCAAAAACTCGTACATTGGGGCACTCGTATCTCAAGGTATCACTGTACGTAAGAGTTGTACAGGATATGTAAGAGGGAAGTGTGACTGTGGTGAGGTCTGTGGTAAGAGTGACAGATGCATTCAAGTTGGAGTTGGGATTACATCAGGGATTGGTTCTGAGCCCTTTCTTATTTGCAATGGTGATGGACAGGTTGACAGACGAGATTAGACGGGAGTCCCCGTGGACTATGATGTTTGCTGATGACATTGTGATCTGTAGTGATAACAGGGAGCAGGTTGAGGAGACCCTGGAGAGGTGGAAATATGCTCTAGAGAGGAGAGGAATGAAGGTCAGTAGGAACAAGACAGAATACATGTGTGTAAATGAGAGGGAGATCAGTGGAATGGTGAGGATGCAGGGAGTAGAGTTGGAAGAGAGGTGAAAAAGAGAGTGAAGGCAGGGTGGAATGGGTGGAGAAGAGTGTCAGGAGTGATTTGTGAAAGACTGGTATCAGCAAGAGTGAAAGGGAAGGTCTGCAGGACGGTAGTGAGACCAGCTATGTTATATGGGTTGGAGATGGTGGCACTGACCAGAAAGTAGGAGACAGAGCTGGAGGTGGCAGAGTTAAAGATGCTAAGATTTGCACTGGGTGTGATGAGGATGGACAGGATTAGAAACGAGTACATTAGAGGGTCAGCTCAAGTTGGACGGTTGGGAGACAAAGTCAGAGAGGCGAGATTGCGTTGGTTTGGACATGTGCAGATGAGAGATGCTGGGCATATTGATAGAAGGATGCTAAGGATAAAGCTGCCAGGGAAGAGGAAAAGAGGAGGGCCTAAGCGAAGGGTTATGGATGTGGTGAGAGAGGACATGCAGGTGATGGGTGTAACAGAACAAGATGCAGAGGACAGAAAGATATGGAAGAAGATGATCTGCTGTTGCAACCCCTAACGGGAGCAGCCGAAAGAAGAAGAAGAAGTTGTTTGGTGAAAGTGAAATCCTGCGATAGAAAATTTCAAGCCCTGTGAGACAAGACTTTATGCAAAGAGATTTGGAAAAGTCCTGTCCACATGTAAAACATTTACAACTACAAACATGGTTCAATCATTTCTCATTTGTGTGAATGTTATTGTCAGACACAATTCGTGTAGAGAAAAGAAATGATATTCACTCAAGGGCAGTTATACGTTGCGTTGTCACAATGTAATTTCAAACATGGAATCAAAATTCAATACGATATTGACGAAAAGGTAAAAGCGAAAAGAGATCAAATATATGGACATAGGTGATATGACAGAAGTATGTAGATATTTTTTGGCTTTAAACTTTAAGTCGGAGAGTTGTAAATCGTCTAATTTGTGTTGCCATCAGGGAAAAGTAGTGTTTCTTCCCAATGAAGAGGCCTACGCGAGAATTAAAAGTTTTGTTGTTTGGTGAAAGTGAAATCCACATACGCAAGCGGCAGAGACATGAAGTTGCTGGCGCGTAGCGCAGGCACAGGGGTTGGCGAGCAAAGCGAGCAGGGGGCAAAGCCCCCTAGTATATATAAAAAACACCCACTATATACAATATACAGATGGAACATGGTAAAGGAAGTTTGCATCTGTTTTGGACTGGGGAAATACAGTGTAACCAACAGAAAGTTCAACCTTGGGGTTTGAACATCCTGTCCAGGGATTGTTTCAGCATTGCACCCAATGTGTTTTGGGATAGGCTCCAGCTTCATCACAATTCTACACAAGATCAGTGGGTTTGGAAGACAGATTGATCAGTGGATGAGATTGAACTCCAGGTTCTGTTCGAGTGCTGTCCTAACAAAGACTGACAAAAGAGGCATAACTTATAGGGCTAAAACATGGGTGAGCAATGTCAGTCCTGGAGGGCCACAGTGACTGCGGGTTTTTGTTCCAACCTATTTTCTTAATGAGAAGTCAATTATTGCTGATGAAGCACTTATTGCTCAAGTGACATTTTTCTGCTTCATTTTAGTGGTCTCTCTTGTTAAGGTTCCCCACTCTTAATTACTTTTTTCCATTCTAAACAGCTGTATTCGCTGTTTTTAATGTTTCCAGTTGGGTTGAAACAAAAACCTGCAGGTACTGTGGCCCTCCAGGACTGACATTGCCTACCCCTGGGCTAAGATAAAAAAGAAGTATTTATTTAGACCTCAAAGGTAATGTCAGTTTTATTCAAGTAGTGATTCATTCACTGCACTAAAACAGACTTGCACCTTGAGTAGGATAACAGGAATCTGAGTGGTATGAAGCTGTGAACATGCAGACAAATTGTTCATATCTCTAAATAGAAGCTTTACAGTTGTGAAAGATATTCTCCTTCTCTGCCTGATGTTGCATACTTTACTGCTGTTCTGTATTATCTATGAAATGTCCAATATCTGTTTCAAATTACCTTTCTGTTTCAGTGACAGCAATTCAAACCGAACAGCTAGGCCAGGGGTGGGCAATGTCGGTCCTGGAGAGCCGCAGTATGTGCAGGTTTTTGTTCCAACCCAGTTCCTTAACGAGAACTCAATTATTGCTTATCGCTTGTTAAGGTTCTCCAACCTTAATTGCTTATTTCAATCTTAAACTGCTGCATTCAGTGTTTTAATTGCTCCTTATTAGCAATAAGATGTAAAAGACAAAGCAGCCAGCAGTTCTCCAGCTAGCTTTTTTTCCAGTTACATCTGTGTGTGTTCATCATGCACGTTTGATTTAATAAAACACTTAATAGAAAAATGTGACAGACTGAAAATGATCTGTTTTAGGCTTCAAATCATTTGGATGATATCCTTGGAAAGGAAAAAAATCTACGATATAAGAGCCTTACATTGCACAGACTAACAAGCCATAAAATTAAATAAATGGTTTCTAATTAAGCAATTGGGTTGGAATGAAAACCTGTAGCCACTGCGGCTCACCAGGACCTGAGCTAGGCCATACCCATAGTCAGAAACAGGTGGGATCAGTTAACAATGGGGCTATAAGAATTTGTGGAACTCTAAAGGTCGAAACCATACCTGAAGTGACGAGATAGCTGATTGCTAAAATTCCTTATTATTTTGGACTTAAGGACAAACTTGTGAACTGCACTTAAAAAAGATGTCTAACATAGTGCTATATTTGTATGCAATGCACATTGCATGACATTCACATCACAGCAACAGCAGCAATCCACTGACAGAGTCAAAATAAATTTCTACATAACAAATGCAATATGACAGACCAATGTAACCAAAATTTGACACATGTATTTTTAGGTTTTTAGAATTTTTGTTTCAGTAGTTAAAATCTAAGCAGAGGGATTTTAGGCATATTTTAAAGTCCATTTAAGTGGAGTCCAATAATACTATTACCCTTGCCCACTTTGTCTAATGCAGGATGATAAGACATCTGTAAAAAGCCCTAACCCAGACCAGATCACCCACCGAGTAGTGCACTTTACTATGCCAGGCATTGCAGAATCTGGCATGTCTGGCTGTTGCCCTCACCAGTCTCTTCTGATGCAAGTAAAAGCTATTCCTCCAAGCTTGAGTCTGAGTGGACAGGACCAGCTTAGATCTAAAAGCAACTCGAGCCAAACAATTATTGCATACCAGATAAACAAATAGATACAGTAAATGTGGTCAACCTCAAACCCTACTTTGGACCCCCTCTAAGAGAGGCTGGGGGTGGGGAATTATGTAGCACTGCCACATCATTTTATTTGCTGGGTTATCTTTTGTCTGTCTATTACATTGTTACCAATTTGAACACATGGAATATAGTGTAAGCCTTAAGATGGGCAGATTGCATAGATGTTAATAGGGAGGACCTTTGTGAGGTATGGGTCTGTTGCAGTGATTTCCGGGATGGTGCCATGGAAACAGACACGGATGCACTTGTTAAAAAACAGCGCGAAAAGGCAGGAAGAGAAGAAAAGGATAGAGCCGAGCTTTATGGATGAAGGGGACAGACGTGAGCTACTGTATCTGAAGCCAGGAAATAGATTGTTTCATGTGGAACACCAAAATCCTATACAGTCTGATGGTAGCCACCTCGAAGAAATCCCAATATACTGAATTGGACTGGACAGCTGAAAGGATCGAGATCTGAGTGAGCAAATAACAATCTTTTTATTCTGTGATAGCACATCTGTAGAATGGGAAACATTGTGGGATAATTTATCTTATAAAGAAACAAAACTGAGTGGACATTGTGCGATATTTTGGGTCCATGATTTTTATGTTATTTATATACAGTATGTGTTGGAAAATGGGGGGTGGGCAGTTTGGGAATCGGCACAGGTCTGGGGGAGTTTGTGTGATTTGTATATACGTTATTAATTACATTTTGATTTTCTGCTCCATTTCACTGGGTCATTTTTTGCATAAAAATCAATTTTATTAGTTGATGTAATCTTTCGCCGTCGCAGAAAGGTATTCGAAGGCAGTTTGGGGTTGACATGCAATCCTTATTTAACCCATCACCATAAACATGGTGAATCATAGCAGTTACAACCATTTGAAGTTGTAATTGCTGCCAAAGGGGCTTCTACAAAGTACTGAATTAAAGGTCTAAATACTTACATGAATGAGACATTTCAGTTTTTGATTTAAATGAATTTGCAGACCTTTATAAAAACATGTTTGTCATTATAGGTAATTGAGTGAAAACTGATCAGCAAAAATAGTAAATGTATCCATTTAAAATAAATCTACCACACAATTCAGTGTGCAGAAACTTTCTGAATCCACTGTAATTTAGACCTAATAAACTACACCTTGGACAAAGAAAATAATGAAGATAACTAATTCTCCAATGTCAAACACCCCCCAAAACAACCATTTCAAGTTGAAAGAAAAATGTGCCTAATAAAATACAAATTTTTGAAATGTCCTAAAAGTGTATATTTTGCTTTTTTATGCATAATGTGGGACTCACTTACTGTACAATGAATTTAGGTTTAATTAAAAGAAGAACTTGCTCCTGCTATCTAAAATGTTAACTATTGTCGGTATTGCATTGAGGCCTCGCTTCATCTAATTTTTTTGATTCATGATTTTGTTTTCTCCTGTTCTCTTATTTTCACTGCTTTAGTGGAGCTCTGTCTATGGTTCTGTTTTTATTCATGGTTCTCTGTTTAATTTATTTTTCATTGTAAATCATTTTGTTTCTTTTGTCAATATAATTGAATGCACTAATTACTTTCTCTTATTAATTAATCATTTCCATTAATTACCCTCATTTTGTAATTTTTTCTCTTTTGTTGAAGTTTTCTCTTTTATAATTTACTTACCTCTCCTCTACTTATAAAGCGCAGTGACGTATGCGTTCAACTAAGGGGACTGCCACTTTAGGCTGCACTATTTAAGGGTCTTTCCAGGTCTCGAGCTAACCGCTGAGACATTGAGACCGTTCTCTTTCACCGTAGTTCCATCCATCCATTTTCCAACCTGCTGAATCCGAACACGGGGTCACGGGGGTCTGCTGGAGCCAATCCCAGCCAACACAGGGCACAAGGCAGGAACCAATCCCGGGCAGGGTGCCAACCCACCACAGGACCCACACAAACACACCCACACACCTCTCTCTGCCCAAAACAAATAATCTGTGGGGATTTTAGGGTTAATATAGGATTTAGGATTATTTAGTTAAGGGAATGAACAGGGAACACTAACATTATTTGCGATAGTGTATATTTACACAAGAGTTTGACAGGCTGGTTCTTTTTGGGCAGAAGGTTTGGTCAGCTCAACAATGACTCATAGGAGTGACAACGTGTTTTTCAAGAGATGGGGAACACTGGGATACATGTAAATAGTTCAAAGAGTACTGAAAGATATGCAAATGTAAAAGCAAATACTAATAAGATGTTATTACTATTAGGATGCATGCATTTAAGCTCAGATAAACTCACCAGTGTGTATATGCTTTAAGAAGTTGTGAAATAGATATACAGGACCTTGCATTTAACATGTTCTAATATAAGTAACAACACCAATGGAAATTATCACTTGTCCAATATTTGCCAATGCAACTCTTTCTAATTCTTGCATATTCATCTACCACTATAAAAGAAAAAAAGTTCTGAGAGTACTTAATGACACAGTGTTTGGTATGAGCGGGAGAGGGCATTAAAGATATGTGAGAGAGACAGTTTTGAAGCTGCAATGAAACATCATCCTGTTAGGTGACGAAAGTACATTGCCACCTACAAAATGTACTGTAAATGTGCCTCAATGGAGACAATTATTAGGAGGGAAAAAAATCTGCACAATGGCATGCATTTTTGATTGACTCAATTTTACGTGAACATCCAGCACTTTTTGTTTAATGGATGTTAAGCTTGCTGTATGACATTCATATGAATCATGTAGGTTATTGTTTTTGTCTGTTTTCAGTTCTAGTATTTGATATGGCTGGTTTCTCTGAAAATAAACATACAGTAAGTTTACATTGAAATAAGTTTGAGTATTACTTCATTGAGCTTGCCTTGTGGTTTGCTGACACTAGAGATTTTAACCAGGTCATGAATGTTCATTCAGGTTAAACCCTTTCAGTTGTAGTGAACTAGGAGTGGGAGCGATCTCAACATGATCAGGTACTGTATATTAGAGTATTTAGTATGAGGCTTTTGAGGGCAGCTAGTCCCTGCTAGGCATTTTTATTCAAAATCCTTTCGAAGGTAGAGAACTGGAAGAAGGCTGTGTTCTGTGATCCCAATAGGATTAGGCTTCTGGCCTTTGTTAGGCTATTCATATTTTTAGACCTTGAAGTGGGGGAAAACTGAGGCTAAAGTGTACTTAGCCACTGTTAAGGTATTTCAGAGATTTGGTGTAGAGCCTTTTACAAAGGTAGCCAGCCCTAATTAAGGATTCCAAAGGTAAGTATTGTAGGGTGTGTATGTAAAACAAGGCTAACAATTTAGGTGCTTCCAAAATTAACTTGTCCACCAATAGAAAAATATCTTTGGAGGCTTAAGTGCCTTTCGCGGGCACTTTCAAAAATAAAATAAAAACACATACTTTGTCATTTTAAATTTTGCGTTAATTTCTAAAAGACCTAGTATTGAAATCAACATAAAAGTTTTACTGTTTTTCGACCTTTAGCTGACTTTAGATTCACATTTTAGTGAGGGATCGTTTGACCCTTGCACCTTATTTTAGTTAATGTTTATCTCCTAGCCATCTTTATCTACCTTGTTGCCTGCCATTCTTTTCCTTTTGACAGAACATTATAATTTTGTGGCCCATTGTCTTCTTTTCTCTGGTAGCCAAAAATCATAACAAAATACCTCAGCAAATTAAAACTAGAAGGCAAAACTGAAATTCCATAATTAATCATTTGAATAAATTGAAAATGATTCTGTTTAACACTTTTAAATCAGACAGATATCTCAGCATTAGAATTTTCCATTCATTTAAAACAATCTCTTGATATTTAAAAACATTGCATCTCGATATTTACTAAATACTGTATATTTGGTTTGTGGAATCCTGAAAAACTGGATGAAAATTTAGCACTGACATCAGAATACATTAGGTCTTTAGGTAACCCTAAATAGTAATACAAGATGAAAGAAAAGTCAAGAAACCTACACCCAAGCAGAAAGCCAAATGAAATAATCTTTTAACATAATTTGTCCATTCAATCTTCCTTCCATTTTCATCTCCTAAATATATTTTGAATACATTTTTAGGGGTGTCTGATGAATTTTAATATCTGTGCCACTTTTTTCACATTATTTCTCTTGTGTTCTAGCTGCAGTCCTCTTTACAGTAATCTTTGTTCTTGAAATCTCCCAGTATTGCTTTGTTTAAGTCAATTGTGCTATTTTTAGATCTCGCTTTTTCTTCTAATTGTTGCATCATAAATATAAACTTCACATTTCACTTCCTTTCTTCCATATCTTGGAATATCTCCAATCATTGAATTATAATTTGCTTTCTAATCCTATTTGCAATAGCTTACATACTCGTAATAAATAATATGGCAGACAATTGACACCATGATGTACTCCTCTTAAATGCACACTTTGGATTGACTTTCCTACTTTGATTTAATCTAACATATTCCTTAGGGAAAAAGAACTTAAATCAAGGGAAGTACTGTATTTACTTTTTGCGTATTTCTAACTAATACTAAATTGTATCTTATTGGCCTTCTAAGTATTGCCAACTTGTTAATAAGTTTAGAGATTTCTATTGTCACATACAATGCAAGAGCATAGTATAATTCTTGTGCCACAGTTGTGGTGATGTATAAAGGTTGGAATACAGTAAATTATTAAGAGTGTCAGAAGAGATATAAATTAATAAATAAATTAAAAACATAAATAAATACAGTAAATAAGATAAGTTATAAAAAGTAACATACAGCACATTTACACATAAACCAGCAGGTGGGTACAGTACACAGTACAGTACAGGACAGGTATAATCAGGTACTGGGAGTTCAGCAACCTTATGACCTGAGAGAAGAAGCTGTTCCTGAAGCTGGTGGAGCAAGGTGGTGAAGCACCAGTAGCACTTCCCAGGAGCCAGAAGTGAAAAAGGGAATGAGCTGGATGGCTGTTATCAGTGATGTTGGATTTAACCCTCCTCAGTCATCTAGTTGACTATGGTACTGTATGAAGGTATGCAAGGTGGAAGGTATGGACTATGGTATGATGTTATGAAGCTATGGAAGGTCAGCCTCAGTGATTTTAAAAGCTTTGTGTGCAGTCCTTTAGAGGAGTTTCAAATCCTGGCAAATCAGGATACAAAAAGCACAATGTGATGTATCCAGTCAGGATACTTTAAATTTCAAAGTGGTAAAAGTTCACAAATGTTTTGGTTCCTAATCCTAATCTCTTCAGCATTCTTAGGAAAAAGAGACTTTGATGAGCCTTTTGACAATACAGGTGGTATTGATTGACCATGAAAGGCAGTTGGTCATCTGGTCACCAAGAAACCTGAAGGTGCTGACAGCCTGGGCAGGTAGGCAATTGATGTGAGTTGGACCATGAATGCCATGGTTCTTTCAGAAGTCAACAATGATCTCCTCTCTTTTGTCGACATTCAGGGAGAGGTTGCTGTTATGGTACTATACAGCTCAGTCTTTCACCTCACACCTGTAAGCAACATCATCATTTTCACTGCTGAGGCCAATCATAGCTTTGCTACTCAGCCATAGGTGAATAGACTATATAGCAGTGGGCTAAGGCAGCAACTCTGAAGAATGCTGATGTTAGTGAACAGTGTGAAGGAGTTATTTTTCCCAGTCCTTACAGCTTGGGTCTATTTGTCAGAAAGTCAAACACACAGCCACAGATGGAGCTACTCAGACCAAGGTCTTTGAGCTTTAGCACCAGGTTGGAGGGCACAGTGGTAGAGCTGTAGAATATGAACAGCATCCTACTATAGGTGATTTGTCCTTTCCAGATGTCCTAGAGCAGTGCACAGGGTGAAGGAGATGACATTATCCACAGATTTGTTACACTGGTATGCAAACTATGGTGGGTCCAGGGTAGCAGATATGTTGTGTTTAATATGGATCATGACTAGTTTCTCCAGACACTTCATCACCACCAAATGGGCTGATAGTCATTCAGGCAGAAAACAGCAGGTTTCTTTGGCACAGGTACAACTGTGTATAAAAAAATGTAAGCATGTCTATGTTACATATTTTGGAAAATGCAAAAACATTTATTGAAAATTATTTATTATATAATAAATGTGGTTCTCTTAAAACACTATCCCACTGTAAGCTGAAGATGTCAGTGTACACCCATGACATCCGGGTTGAGCATGCCTTCAGGGCGTGGGAGAGGATGGTGTCTGGGTCTGCGGCTTTACAGAGTTTTAACCATTTAAAAGTTATTGGCCTTTTTTACCTGCAGGACGGCTCCGCTTGTCAATAAAGCTGAAAAAATTGTGACCCTTTCCAAGTCTCAGTTGCAAGTCTTAAAACAAGAAAACAAGCAAACAGGTCACTCAGTTCATCCAGGAGCAAGGCGGGTGGTTCCTTCAGTACAGGAGTCGAGGTTTTCTACTCTGGAATGGCAGGCAGACCTTTCCACAGTCAACTTGGATCGCCTTAGCCAAAATCATTTTCCAGACTGCTACAATACTGCGTTTTTGCTGCTTTTGATTGCCTTCCATAGCTCGTACCTGGATCTCTTGCAGCTCTATGGGTCATTTGAATTAAAAGCAGTGATCCTATCATTCAGGTCAGGTCAGGTTGGGGAGCAGGCACTGGTACAGCGCATTGGTGCACACACCACATGACTAAACAGCTCAGGATTCTGGTTGGCAACCTCCCAGGCAGACTTGAGGTCCAGTCCCACCCTCCAGAAAGGACCATCTATCTGCTGCAGCCAGGTGTTACGTGGGCATCCCCTTGGCATGGTCCAGCTGCTCAGGTCATTATCAATAAGGATTCTGTGAGCTGGATCACCCTCAGGGAATCATGCCACATGGCTGTAGTGCCGTAACTGATGCTCCCTCACAATGCAGGTAATGTGCCTCGTTCGGTACTCCATGAGTAACTGCTTATTTGGCATAAAGTCAAATCAGCGGTACCCATGGATTCTCCGAAGAGAAGCAGTACCTATGGAGTCCAGTCTCTGTCTCACATCACTGGATAGCATCAATGTCTAACAACTCTATAGTAAAAAATGAAGCACCAGGACTCTAAAGTCTTGCACCTTCATTCTTTTGCAGAGTTATCAGGAGCACCACTCACCCAATTATAGTGACCTCATTAGCCCCCATGCTCTCCCAATCCGTTTACTGACTATCGCTGCTGAGGTAAGTAAACCCCTCAACAAGGTTGACACTCTCTCCACAAACAAACACATTGCAGATGGCTGTGTCCAAGAGATCCTTAAAGGCATTTCCTTCAGGCACATGCAAACAGCACTCTTCATCCAGGGCTTCTGGTTAGGGTAGTAAGCATAGCCAGACACAAATATACACAGAACCTGACATAATTCGTCAATGAGTTGGCATGTTCATCCAGATTCCCAGAAGTTTCCTTAAAAAACAGACCAGTCTGTCAAGTCCAAGCAGTCCTGTAGAAAGTTTGTTTGTAAAAAGGCAGTAGAAGCAATGAGACGTGGTCAGACTTACCAAAGTGTGGGCACAGGATACACTTGTAGGCGTCTTAAACTGTGGTTAGCAGTAATCAAGTGTCCGATTGCTTCTGGCGGGGCAGTTGGCATGCTGGTAGAACTTAGTTTGCAATGGTTGAAGTCGGCTGCAATAGATAGATAGATAGATAGATAGATAGATAGATAGATAGATAGATAGATAGATAGATAGATAGATAGATAGATAGATAGATAGATAGATAGATAGATAGATAGATAGATAGATAGATAGATAGATAGATAGATAGATAGATAGATAGATACATAATTGAGTTGCCTTCAGGTGCTGGCTTTCTTGTGGGAGCATACAGCTCGTATAGTGCAGCCATAGCTGAAGCTTCTGGTGGAATGTAAACAGCTGTAAGTAGCACTGAATACGCTTTCAGCAAGTAAAAATACTGGCACTTGATCGTCAGGCATTTCAAAACAGGACTGGGAGACCACTTCCACATCTGTGCAACAGGAGCTGTTAATTAAGAAAATCACATACCACCTCCCCAGTCTATCTGGTGATTGCCATTATGCCATCTGAAAGGTTTACAGAAAAGCCATGAAGTTGAATGGCTGTGTCCATGGGTTTGAACCAAGTCTCAGTGACCAGGTTTAAACTATGCTATTTCTGCTGCATAAGAATGACCCAGCTCTGCAGAAAAGGGTCTAATGCTGGGAAGGGTAGAAGTAAAGAGGAGAAAAGCCATAACCATCAACAAGGTGGATAAGTTGAGTGCACAATTGGGAGACTTAATCAAACAGTTTAACAATAGATAGTCTTAGAGAAAATCTATCATTGTGGTCACTAGGAGTCGAAAACAACTTGATGACACATAATCTGACCTACTGACCTTCATTCCTGTCCTCTCCAGAGCATATCTCCACCTCTCCAGGGTCTCCTCAACCTGCTCACCACAGATCACAATGTCATCTGCAAACATCATAGTCTACTGGGACTCCTGTCTAATCTCATCTGTCAAACTGTCTATGAACATTGCAAATAAGAAAGGGCTCAGAGCCGAACCCTGGTGTAATTCCACCTCCAAGTTGAATGCATCCATCACCACTGTCACACTTCCCTCCTACATATCCTGTACAACTCTTATGTACTTCTCTACCACTCCCAACTTCCTCATACAATACCACAGCTACTCTCGAGGCACCCTGTCATATACTTCCTCCAGGTCCACAAAGACACAATGCAACAACTTCTGACTTTCTCTATACTTCTCCATCAACACCCTCAGAGTAAACATTGCATCTGTGGTAATCTTTCCTGGCATGAAACCATACTGCTGCTTACTAATCAACACCTCCCTTCTTAGCCTAGCTTCCACTACTCTTTCCCATAACTTCATGCTGTGGCTCTGTACATCCCCCTTATTCTTAAAAATCAGTGACAGTACACTTCTTCTCCACTGCTCAGGGATCCTCTCACTTTCAAGATCCACTACCATCTCTCCTAAACACCTCCATGCTTCCACAGGTATGTTATCTGGACCAACAGCCTTTCCATTCTTCATCATCTTCATAGCTGTCCTTACTTGCTCCTTACTAATCCATTGCACTTCCTGATTCACTATCTCCACATCATCCAACCTTCTCTCTCTTTCTCACACTCTTCATTTATCAGCCTCTCAAAGTACTCTTTCCATCTACTCAATACACTCTCTTCACTTGTGAGTACGTTTCCTCCCTCCTTAATGACCAACCTCTCATACAACGCATCATACACCTTTTCTTTAGTCTTTGCCACCTCTCTCTTCATCTTATGCTTTATCCCCTTGTACTCCTGTCTACTTTCTGCATCTCTCTGACAATCCCAGTTCTTCCTCGCCAACCTCTTCCTCTGTATACTCCCCTGTACTTTCTCATTCCACCACCAGGTTTCCTTTTCCTCCTTCTTCTCCTGTCCAGATGCCATGCCAAGCACCCTTCTTGCTGTCACCCTTACTACTTCTGCTTTAGTTGCAAAGCTATCTGGTAACTCTTCACTGCCCCCCAGGGCCTGTCTTACCTCCTCCCTGAACTCAACCTTGCAGTCTTCCTTTTTCAACTTCTGCCATTTGATCTTTGGCTCTGCACTCACTCTCCTCTTCTTCTTCTTAATCTACAATGTCATTCTACAGACCACCATCCTATGCTTCCTAACTGCACTTTCCCCTGACACCACTTTGATAGCTGCAATCTCCTTCAGACAGACCCTCCTGAATTGGATATAATCTACCTGTGTGCATCTTCCTCCACTCTTGTATGTCACCCTGTGTTCCACCGTCTTCTTAAAATACACATTCATCACAACCATGTCCATTATTTTCACAAAATTCACTACCATCTAACTTTCTGCATTCCTCTCTTTGACACCATACCTACAGTACCCATCACCTCCTCATCTCCTCTGTTCCCTTGTACATTGAAATCTGCTCCAATCACCACTCTCTCTCCCTTGGGTACACCATCCACCACTTCATCCAACTCACTCCAGAAATCTTTTTTCTCATCCATCACACACCCAACCTATGGGGCATATGCATTAACAACATTCATCGTCACACCTTCAATTTCCAGCTTCATAATAATTATTCTGTCTGACACTGTTTTCACCTCCAAAACACTCTTGACATACTGTTCCTTTAGAATAACCCCTACCCCATTTCTCCTCTTATCCACACCATGATAGAACAATTTGAATCCACCTCCGATCCACCTTGCCTAACTCCCCTTCTATTTAGTCTCTAGTATGCACAATACTGTATATCAACCTTCCCTCTCTCCATCACATCATCTAACTCCCTCCCCTTACCACTCATACTGCCAACATTCAAAGTTCCCACCCTCACTTCCACTCTCTTTACACACTGAAATGTGCTATTATGTAACCAATATCCACAAATAACCAAATATAATGCATCCTATAATGCATTTGCAGAAGTTTAAATTGTAGATTCCTTCATAAATTAAAGGTCAGCTGCAGTTACAGCATATTAGATACACACAAGTATGAGGCATAATCCCTTCCTGATAATATTTTCACTCACACTTCCTTAACATTTATTCTATGGTTTTAAATGTAAGCGTATCTCAGAGCATGCTTTTTGTTGCAGTGTTAGCCTGTGAATAAGTTGTTACTGGGCTGGACTCCTGATCAATAAATTCATTCACAAGAGTGTTTTCCAGAAATCATTTATTATAAAATATTTTAGTAAAACAAATGCCCTCGTTTGAGATGTTGTGAAAATATGACTGGATGACTTGATGTGTGGATTATACAGCATGAGTAACATGAGGTTTTTATGGATTTTTTTATATTAAACTGTTGTCCAAGTGTTGGTCACTATAGGCATCCATTATATCAAAAATATTATTACCTCTGTTCTGCCTGAAAATGTAAGATTTCATTTTGTTCTCAGCCATCACTACAAACTTTATGGAGTAAATAATACCAAATATATAATATTTGGGGAGAGAATTGGTGAAAAATAATTTAATTGTTAAAATGTTTATACTTGAGAGTGTCAGTTACAATAAAAACACAGACTGCAAAAAGATTTGTATAATGAAAAATCAAGAAACAACAGAACACCTTTGAACAGTCTGGATACATTTGCTGGGAACTGTATATATGCTAGTGTGGTGGTGGTGGGGGCATAATGTTGTTATTTGGTTCAGTCCATGTAATTTAACTGAACCTGAACATAACATCTACCACTAAAAAGAAATATTGATTCAAATAAAAGAAATGTCAGAAGGATCTGAAAAGTAATCATCAGAACTAGTAATTTAATGTTAGACAAAGAGTGGAAGAGCACAGGGTGGCATGGTGGCACAGTGGTAGCGCTGCTCCCTCGCAGTTAGGAGACCCGGGTTTGCTTCCTGGGTCCTCCCTGTGTGGAGTTTGCATGTTCTCCCCGTGTCTGCATGGGTTTCCTCCGGGTCCTCTGGTTTCCTCCCACAGTCCAAAGACATGTAGGTTAGGTGGATTGGCGATCCTAAATTGTGCTTGGTGTGTGGGTGTGTGCCCTGCGATGGGCTGGTGCCCTGCCCAGGGTTTGTTTCCTGCCTTGCGCCCTGTGTTGGCTGGGATTGGCTCCAGCAGACCCCCATGACCCTGTACTTAGGATATAGCAGGTTGGATAATGGATGGATGGATGGAAGAGCACATATGAAAGGATATTATTTTTCATTATATTTGGCTTCACAATCTTTCCATACTGTAAGAGATTTAAAAGTTCACATGAACTCACACAAAACACATAACATTCTTAAACCCACTTTAACACAACTCAGAGTTACACGGGACCAAAGTGTGTTGTGGCTGCATTGGGAACAAGGCAGGATGAATTGGCAGAGAGAAGGAGGGAGAGTATGTACAATACATTATACACAGTGTGACCACAAGGAAAACTTGGTATACTCAGACAGAAAGCCTTTGAATGTGCCCAGTGATGATCTGGTGCCCTGCCCAAAGATAAATTGCTGTCTTACACCTAATTCAAGATTGAATGAAACCGGTTCAGTCAACACATGGACAGAGGTTTCCTGTTTTCTCTCTCTATTTTATTAGTGGGGGAAAATGTCAGCGACAAATAATATTTCCAGTCTGTCTGATGCATGAGTTGTGAGCCTCATAAACATGAAAAGTGACAACGGCTGACATTTTTCCAAACACTCTTCTCCATGTACTGTATATAATGTATTTAAAAGTGTCACATCTAATTTTATTATTTAGTGAAAAAGTATTTTTTGACAAACTGGAAATATTAGCTGCCATGCCTAATAATACTGTATGTAGATGAGTAAGAGTTCTGTCAAGGAATGGTTCCTTTCCTTCAATTGATGTAGCCAGTGGCTCTATGTCACTCTGTAATAAAAAGCAGGCAAATGTGGATGAATAAAGTTTACTGAAGTGAAAAAAAAGGTGGAACAGTGGCACATGCATAAACATTACTGTTTAGTGGCTTCAACAAACAGAGTTTGGCTTTCAATCTAGTCACTACCTATGCAAAGTTTGCATGTTTTCACCATGTTGGATTTCTTTTGATTCCAGGGCTCTTCAACAGGCAGCCAATACTAACACAACTTATTCCCTTGTCACCTAGCTGGTTGGTTATATGAAAATGGATGGGTGAGCTAAACTAAATTGGAATCATAGTGTTTCCTTTGACCTCCGTAAATGGAATGTCAAGCAGATTTGATCTTATTTCATCTATGAGGGAGTCAGAAATGTTACATTTTGGAGCAGATGTTCCACTTGTCACTGGTTTCTTTTTCAGTAACTGCTGCAACAGTCCCTCTTGTATTTAGTTATCTATGAACTTGTCAGCTGAGTTAGCTTTCTCACAGGCAATGGTAAGGCTCCTTAAAAATGATTTCCTTGGTAGATCTAGAACAGTGTTTCCCACGGTGGCTCCAGGTTTTTGTTCCAACAAGCTTCTGTTTTTAATTGGACTTCTGGGCTAATTAAGTGAACTATTATTTCACCAGTTCTGTGTTTTGGGAACAATATAGAAATTAGAAAAGATTGGTTAAAAAAATAAATTAAAATGTACCAAGCAGTTATATGGAAATAATGCGTTTTTTTATTTTTAACAATATTTTCATCTTGATTTTCATTCTACTTTTCCAGGTGTCCTAATTGTTTAATTACTCCATTATTGACTAATTAGTGGGTCTGACGCTAAAGTAGTTGTAGCCTTTGATTATTCAGTGTTGTTTGACAGCGTGTCTGGTCGCCTTGTTTTTAACTGTTATTAATAAGATACAACGAAGGGAGAAAACTGTACAGAGAAAGGGCCAAATATAATAAAACCAACAAAAGACAGTTAAGCATTTAAATCTATACCAAAAGCTGAAATATTTGTAAATGTCTTATAAATGTAAAAATTATGCTGCTGTGCTTTTCTGAATGTAGAATAAAAGAAAAATAATACCAGCTAATTAAATGAGATCAGTGCTATCAGGTGTTGTCACTGATTATGTTTCTGGTTGGAACAAAAACCTGCAACCACAGTGGGCCCCCAGGACCGAGTTTGGGAAGCACTGATCTGGACAATATCAGTCAGGGTACAAGAGCATGGAATATATTACCACAGATCTGAGGCAGTGTAGATAATTATGCCATCTTGGTTTGATAAATAGGAGGATGTCCTTCTACACCGTCAAGGATTTTTAACGAAATCTAATTCTTCAAGGTGTAGTCAGGGTTACACGTGGCTAATTTAAATAGGTACCACCCAAAATGTGTTTTGCGCGTAGTTAATTTAAATAGAGACCTCCCCTTTTCGAGCAGTCAGCCCGAAGCTCTCGATCTGCCAGACGGGCTGGCCAAGGTGGCTTCTAAATTCTACAGTCTAAGATAGCCCAACAGGTCTTAGTGCAAGTTAGACAGGGACTTGCTGAAAGTCCACACTGTAAATCGTGTCTTTCCACATGCCAGAAGCATTCGATTACTAAATGAATCATTAAATGTAAAACCGATATAAAGATGTGACTTAACGTTAAAACCTTCTACGGAGATAATTATATTACGGATATAAAGATATTTTATTCTTCACCAAAATGAGCAAATGCAATACAAACATAAACATGGTCGCCTTACTTAAATAAGCCGCTAAGTTTATGTATACGGGGAAAATACACATTATTTAAATACACTAGATTATTATTACTGTTTTTCCAAATAGTGAAATTTTTTACACGCCATCAAGACAGAACATTATGTTTGGATTTGGCACGGTGAGTTAACTGGCCTCAAGATAACGGGGGTTGGAGGGGGGGGGGGATGCAGTTGGCATGAAGAACAGGAAGATAAGATGAAATCGCACAGAATGGAAGGTGAACTTCACATCAAGATAAATACACAAGAAGCCCATCAAACAGGAAGCTAGGGAGTTTATCGCCTTCAAATGCCATCACCACTGCCATTACTCCTCACAATTTAGAAGCGTTTATTTCAGTGATTCTCGGATTTATTTGTGATGGATCACCACATGATTATGTAGTAAAATTAACCGAGTTCGTTTAAATGCGAATTATGTGCCGAGTGATATTTCGGCCTCTCTAAAGTGTATTTTTGCGGTAGTATGTGAAATGACGCTATGGATTCATCTTCGATATCATTCGTTTGTATGGCACAAAAAGATAAAAAAAAATATATTTCCCACGTCACGCCCTAAACCCCAGAACAACCCCCACCACCACCACCACATCAACGTATGAAGCAAATACCCGAATAAGAAAAAGGGAGGGAGGAGGGAAAGACTGAAAAGACTACTAAGTTAATGAGGAGAAATAACCGCGGAGCTTGAAATGTCAAAATGAAAACAACAAGGTACAAACAAGAATGTTGCGATTTTCGGGCTGATTAGATGAAAGATTTAACAGAGCGGGTGTAGTGTTAGTACCGTGTAGTGCAATCACAACGCTGTATACTGGAAGGCACTTTCGGCGGCCATTGCGTGTTAGCTGTTACAGCACACTTCGAATCTAATTCTGTAACAGAAGGGCAAAGAAGGATCTTCTAAGTCTTCCCCTGTTTGATCTGGTTATGGATGTGTTGAGTCGTGGCATAAAAGACAAGTCCCTCGGGTGCAGGCTTTTTGACGATGACATTCTGTTGCGTAGCGCCAGAAAAGAGGAAGCTGGGAAAACTTTGGAGAAGGGCTTTGGAAGATAGACAGTTGAAGATAAATGCGAAGAAGGCAGAATATATGAGCTTTAATGATAATCGGGATTCAGAAGTTAGCCTTTAGGGAAAACGATTGAAAAGGGTGCAGATGTTACGGCTAAACCACAAAATCGGCCAAAGCGGGAAGTGTCCGGCCAAACCGAGAAATGGCCAATGTCGCTGTAAATTGACCGGCCAATGTCCGATCTTTTCTTCGATTTCGGGATTTGGCCAGCCAGTTTCCGAAATGGCATGGGGCGATCGGCCAAAGTCGGAAGAAAAAAGGCACGAGCAGGGATTTGTTGCGCACTTAGTGCAGTGTTGTTGAGCAGTTTCTCGTGCAGAATGGAAAACTTACTTCTGAATCTACATCTGAAATTTTTAAGCATCTTTGCACCTTGAGCGGACAGTCTTACATCAGCGCATCGAATTTTGGCCAGGGAGTTCTCGCCACTTCGCGAAATGGGCGGCCAAAGTAGCATATACACTGGTCATTCCTAGTAATTCGGACTTTGGCCACATCTCTCAGCCAAAATGCGAAAGGCCCGCATTCAGGATTCTGAATTCAGGAACTGACCGAACTTCGGGTTTTAGCTTTAGCCCAAGTTGGAAAATTAGATGCAGAAATAATCCATAGAATTCATGGTGGTGGGAACATATGGAAGAAGCTACCAGAAGTATTGTGTGATCAAAGAATTAAGGCAAAGCTTGAAGGTAATGTTTTTAAGACCGTGATAAGACCAGAAATGATGTATGGAGCTGAGACATGGGCAGTAAAGAGAGCGCAGGAGAAGTTAGATGTGGCAGAAATTAAAACGTTGAGATGGATAAGTGGAGTTAAAAAAAAAGGACAGAATAAGATATGAGACACCAACCAGAAGTACAACAAAAGTGGGAGAGATAACTAAGAAAGTACAGGAAAGTAGGTTGAAGTGGTATGAAGATGTGATGAGGAGCAACAATGAATATGTGGGCAAAAGAGTGGAGGGAATGGAAGTACAGGGGAAGAGAAAGTGAGGGAGGCTAAAGCAGACCTCCACTCACTCTTAAACATAATGGTTCTTTAATGGTATTCTATGGTTCTTTACTGGGGCTAGAGGTTCCTCATAGAACTACTGCTTGACAAAGCACCATTTTATTCTCCAAAGAGTTCTTTGCATATGAAGTTGGTTGTTTGTGCTTTGAAAAACTTCCCAATGTGTAGGAAAACAACAAAAATAATTCATATATGGTAGGCTGCATAGCAGGACATTAATAAATTAAGAAAACCTGGACTGGCATTGTATGCACTAAGAGTCTTTTTAAAACCATGGCTTATTGGTGTTTCACAAATCCGTTACCATCTATTCATGGTTATTTAGTGTGTGATATTTGTTATGGCTCTAAAGAAATAAAAGTTCTTTATGGAACATTCTTGTGGATGGGTCTTTCGGAAACCAGAAATGGTTCCCCTATGGCATCACTCTAAAAACCACTCTGGAACCTTTATTGTTATGAGTGTGGAAGTAAAAGAAAATCTGAAGAAAAAGGGCTTGACTGGCGAGGAGGTGCAAGACTAAGCTGTTTGGAGAAGGCTGATCAAGCACATTGACCCCACATGGAAATGGGAAGAGATGAACAGAAGAAGAAGACTATTTGCTTGTATGGCACTAGTTATAATAAAATGTTTATTGTATTTTATTATAATAAAATATCAGCAGCCATACTATCTGTGCTTCAAAACAGGTTATCCACCTGAAGCTAAGCATGTTTGGCACTGGTCAGTACTTGGATGGGAGACCATTTAGGTATACTTTGGTTTGCTTCTGGAAGAGGTGTTGGTGAGACCAGCAGGGGGTGCTTACTCTTTGGTCTGTGTGGAGATCCCAATGCCCCAGTGCAGTGATGGGGGCACTGTAATGGAAAAATGGCACCGTTGTTTTGGATGAGATGTAAAAATGTGGTCCTGACTGTCTCTAGTCATTAAAGATCCCTGGGCATCTTTCAAAAAGAGTAGCATTTGTCCCAATGTCCTGGCTAAATTGCCTATCACAGCCTCGTCCATGCTGGCCCCCTAATCATTCCCTGTCTCTAAATGGCTATCTCTCTCACCCAGGGCTGTCTTAACAGCATCATAGGCTACCAGGCAAAGTAGTGCGCTGGGGCTCCTGTTCTAAAAGCAAAACCGAAGCATACACAGGCATCAGAAACATCCTGGGCACCTATGCTCCTGGGGCCCCCGGCCAGTGCCCATAGTGTCCAAAAGTTTAGATGGCCCTGTGACCCACCACTTAACCACCTAACAGCTAAAGTGTGATGAACGCACTGGCACAATAATGGCAGCTGGCACATCATTCAGGTGGGTGCTACACATTGGTAGTGGTTGAAGTGGTTCCCCTCTGTCTAAGGGGATGTATAAATGTACTTTATTATTATTATTATTATTATGAAGAAGAAGATTCTGCATGAAGTTTACTGTGCTTCAGCAAGTAAGAATGACTTCTTGTGACACTAAAGTGAGTCGATAAATTTCAATCCACTTGTCGTGTGAAGGACTGAAAAAACATCAAAAATCATCACAAAGGTCGAGACAAGCTGTAGACATTTACTACAATGTTAGCAATACACTTAACATTTCTAACTGGCTCACTGAATTATTCAAGATTTTTCTTATGATCCATTTAAACAAATAGTGCTTGCAATTATAGGAATAATTCAGCTTCTTTTTTTTTACTAGGTTTACTGAATTGTTGAAAGAAAACAAGGAAGTATTTGCGTACTCATTAAAAAATGTTTTATTAATCTTGAAACTCATATGAAAACATTTTTTTTTAAAGTTATGTAAAACAAGATACATAAATGGCATCAATTATATTTTTTACTACTTTATCCCTTATCTGGAGCCTTAAATCAGTTGACAAACTTAAGTTACCATAGCCTTTCAAAAATCATTTTTATCAATTTATTTCTGTCGGCTTTACTAAGGCTTACACTAATCATTTATACTGGCAGTGATGTACTGTACCTCAGGAATCTATTCCCCTTTTGTTTAATTAACAATACATTTCCTTTCCATTTTCCTCTTTTAGTAATATTCTTATGAGAGTGATGCGTGCAAGGAAACAAACGCGTTTAACTGATTTTTATTATACGGCCATTGGCTCGGCTGTCATTTTATTAATCTCAATCAAGTATGGTACCGATTTTGTTATTTTGGTTCACGGAATAAAAAAGTTTAAGAACCCTTGGTTTATTTAAAGTTGTGTTAAAAGAGAACAGGAGTTAAGCACCTGCACTGTTCCAAACACTTTACTGCATCGTTACTGATGAATTTGTAGAAATTCGTCTTTGTAAATGAAGAACGTGAAGCTGTCGGAAAGTTCTTCTTAGTATGATGATCTGCTGCCATCTTGTGGCTTTATTTTAGGATTGCGCCTAAACATCCATCCATCCATTATCCAACCTGCTACAGCCTAACTACAGGGTCATTGGGGTCGGCTGGAGCCAACACAGGGAGTAAGGCAGGAAACAAACCCCGGGCAGGGTGCCAGCCGACTGCAGGGCACACACACCACACCAAGCACGCACTTGGGACAATTTAGAATCGCCAATGCACCTAACCTGCTTGTCTTTGGACTGTACTGGAGTACCCGGAGGAAACCCACGCAGACACGGGTAGAACAGGCAAACTCCACACAGGGAGGACCTGGGAAGCAAACACGGGTCTCCTAACTGCGAGGCAGCAGCGCTACACACTGCGGCACCATGCCGCCCTGTGCCTAAACATCTTTTGATATTTCCTTTATTTCCTAAATATTCACAAAAGTATATTTGTTTACAGCATATACAGTATATAATATACTGTGTCTAGAAAAATAATTACCCCTTGGAAGTTCTCACATTTTATCATTGTACAACATCAAATCTCAGCAGATTTAATTTGGTTTTTGAGATACCAATCACCAGAAAAATGGAAAACAGATCTAAGCAATCCATCCATCCATCCATCCTCTTCCGCTTATCCGAGGTCGGGTCGCGAGGGCAGCAGCTTGAGCAGGGAGGGGCTCAGAGTAGAGCTGCTGCTCCTTTGTATCAAGAGGAGTCAGATGAGGTGGCTTGGGCATCTGATCAGGATGCCTCCTGGACGCCTCCCTGGTGAGGTGTTCCGGGCACGTCCAACCGGGAGGAGGCCCCGGGGAAGACCCAGGACACGTTGTAGGGACTATGTCTCCCGGCTGGCCTGGCAATGTGGTCTAATTTACAGTAATTACAAATATAAAACACAAAATAATTCATGCCATAAGTATTCAGATGGTTTAGTATGACACCACTGAATCATCACTGGTGCAGCCAATTGGGTTTATAATTGGTTACACAGAATTAGTTCAATGGAGATCACCTGTCTCTAGTTGAGGGCTTTTACATGATTATAGTCTAAATGCACTTGCATTTGGAAGATCCAGCTTGTGGTGAGTCAGTAGCATGACCTAACCTACATAATGAAGACAAAAGAACATGGAAAGGTGACTGAAAAGTAGAAGTCAAGGAATGGAGACAAGAAAACATTTAAATCAGTGAATATCAACTTAAATCAGTCATTGAGAAATGTGAAGAGTGTGCTAAAGCTGTGAATCTGCATAGAGCAAACCATCCACTTAAACAGTACATGTTCAAGATAAAGACCAACAAGACAGGCCACCAACAGACCTACAGTATGAGAACTCTAAAGGAGTTACAAGTTTCAGTGACTGAGATCGGAGAGACTGTGCAGACAACTGCTGTCCAGGTGCTTTGCCAGTCACAGCTTTATGGGAGAGTGGCAAAGAGAAAGCCGGAAGACAGTTCTATGGACTTATGAGACCAAAATAGAGCTTTTTGGCCATCAGACTTAATGAGATGGTTAGCATAAGCTAAATACTACACATTATTAAAAACACACCATCCTTGTTGTGAAGTATGGTGGAGGCAGTATCGTTTATGGGGACACTTCTCTCAGCAGTCCTTGGAAGAGTTATAAGAGTACGCGATAATGGATGCTGAAGAAATCCTGGATGAACACCCAGTGTAGTCTACAAGTAATCTGTATCTGGGGAGAAGATTTGTTTTCCACCAACATAACAACCCCAAGAATAAAGCCAAAGGTAAAAGGGAATGACTTAAAAAACCACAAAATTGTTAATGTCCTGGAGTGGCTGAGTCAGAGTCCAGATCTCAGTCCAATTGAAAACTTGTGTCTGGACTTATAAAAAAGCTATTCATTCATGATCTACGTGCAACCTGACAGAGCTTGAACAGTTTTGCACAGGAGGATGTACAAAGGTGTACAAAGCTGATAAAGGCCTAAGCACACAGATTCAAGGCTGCCATGGATACCAAAGGTGCATCTATTAAATACTGACTTAAAAAGGGTAAATACTTATGTGATCATTTATTTTGTGTTTGTAATTCATTTAGACCACTTTTCAGAGATCTGTTTTCACCTTGACATTAAATACTCATTTTCTGCTGATCAGTGTCAAAAAAGACAAATTAAATTTACTGTGATGCAATGTTGTAAAATAAATAAAATGTGAAAACTTCCAAAAGGGATTCAACTTTTTATTGGCACTGTGTTTATGAAGGTGTACTTGTGTTTAATAAAATTCAAGAAAAAAAAAACTCCATGTTTTCCATTGAATGTATATTAAATGGACATGAAAATAAACAGCTGTTGCCTGCAAACACACTGTCAAAGCAAAATAAATTATTAGCAAGGTTCACTTTAAATACAAAAATGCTTTCCCTTTTGAGTATACTTTACTTGTAAGAGCCAATTTTAGAAAGTTAAAGTTTTGAGTTAAACTCATATTAATGTTTGCTTTATTTGAATAGAACATAATTTCTTATATAGTCATAGACAATGGTATAGTCTTTTTACCCCTTTAAGTTAGTAAAAGATAGAATCTTCTTGCTATAACTGAGATAGAGTGAGATAATAAACTCAGTTGTTGTTTAGAACAGGGTCCTGTAAAGAGGGACTTGATAAACCCATTTAAGTTTAGAAATGGGATAAGCATACAGTTTTCTGACTGTTTTGAAATGGTTCAGAAATTATAAGTGACTAGTATCGATTTAAGATGTAACAAGATTAAGCTTAGAACTAAATTTTTTCTTATTATAATTTTTCCTTTTTTGCTATTTTTAATTTTCTTTTTTGTGTGAACTGTTTTACTTTCAAACTTAACTAAACTTTTAAAAACGAAGATATTTTGTCTGTGGAATCATTTCTGCGCGTCAGGCTTTTGTTGAATCCCATTTTTTAAGTTGGAGCTGCTGAATTTTGGAAACTTTGGGAAAACGCAGCTACATTACTAGTTACGCTTTCTCTATCACATTACCTTGTATATTTTCCCATAATTGAAAATAGCAGCTTACTTAAGTAAGGCACTAGATCCCATCTATGCTCCAGTTTGCTTATCATTACAACTGGTCCACAGAGGATGGCATACCCCCTGCACTTCATACCCTCCTTTCACATTGGAAGGATAAAAACTGTTACACCAAAGTTCTGTTTATAGATTATAGTTCAGCATTTAACACTGCTGTACGATCAAAGCTGTTCACCAGACTCCTAAGTTTAGATCTTAGCACCACCCTCTGCAACTAGATTTTGGACTTATAACTAAAGACCTTAGCATGGGTGGATTAGCAACATCACATCCTCCACACTGACCTTAAACACAGGTACTCCATAGGGTATTGTGCTGAGCCCTCTTCTGTACTCCTTGTTCACCTCTGGGTTTGTGGCCAGACACAGCTCTAAATTCAGCAGTAAATTTGCTGATAACTCCATCATCATAGGCCTGATCATCAACGATAATGAATTGCCTTGCAGTGAAACTTTTTGTTTTTGCTGACTTAAAGGTATCCCTAGTAATTTCAGCAAAACTATAGTTCTGGTCATAGACCTCAGGAAGTGAAAGGCATGCAGCACTTCTACCTGCATCCAAAGGGTGGCTGTTCATAGTTTTAATCTCCTTGGAGTGACTATAAAAATGAACTGAAGTAGGTACAACACATTTCAGCTCTTGGCAAGGAAGCTTACCAATGCATGTACTTTCTGTACTTCGTCAGATGTCTGCAAAAAGCTTAGATTTCACCAATCACTCTCACTACTGCCTACAGGTACACAGCAGTGTCCATCCTTATGCTGCAGTCCTTTTGAAGTGGGAAGTCAGAATTTCCGAGTTCCTACTAGGATTTTTTAACTGGAATGCCCCCTTAAGTTGGATTTCCAACTCAGAGACTCTGTGCTGGCCTGTCAAATCTACATTTGCCTGAATTCAAATGATGATGTCAATCCAAAATGATGAAGTACACTGCAGACTTTTGTGAGAGCTGTAATTATATACTGTTTATTAGCAATTCTGTCTATTTGTGTCTTATTAAATCAGTCATACTGCCCAACTTCTATCTGTGGACATGTTGCTACAGTGTATGGATAAGGAAAATACCGTGTAATGCTTGTTATCAACTTCTATTCATTCTGATGGAGCAAGCAAACAACAGCAAACAAATAATATAAGAGCACACATCCTATGATTAAATAAATTCCATAAACAAATAAATAAGGGACAGGAAATTATTATGAACAGTGATTGGCCAGGATGAGATGGGTGTTTAATATTTTTTTTTTTGCTCTGCGGAGGTATTGGGCACTGGAGATGGAGGGCAGAGAGCAGCCAAGGATTTTCTCTGCCGTGGATATTACCCTTTGTTGAGCTTTCCTGTCGGCTGCTATACATCCAGCATACCATGTTGAAATACAGTATGCTAAAACACTCTTGATGATTGAGCGGTAGAAGGTCAACTGCAGCTCCTAATTTATTTCCACTTTCCAAGGAAGTCTCAGGAAATGCAGTCATTGCTGGGACTTTTTGACCACCGCCAGAGTGTTTGCTGTCCAGGACAGGTCCTCAGAAATGTGAGTTCCCAGGAACTTCAAGGAGGTGACCTTCTCCACCAGGTCCCCATTGATGTATAGAGGGGCTGGCTCTGCTCTGTGCCTCCTGATGTCAATGACCATCTCTTTAGTTTTTCAGGTGTTGAGTGAGAAATTGTTCCTGAAGCACCACATTGACAGCTTCTGCACCTCGTCCCTGTATGCTGACTCATCATCACTAGTTATGAGACCTACCACTGTGGAGTCATCAGCGAACTTGATGATAGTGTTGCTGGAGTAATTAGATGTACAGTCATAAGTGTATAGTGCATAAAGAAGAGGGCTCAGTATACAGCCCTGAATGGAGCCAGTGCTAAGTGTGAGGGTGGAGGAGCTGTGGGGGCCAATTCTAACAGTTTGTTGACGGCCAGTGAGTAAATCCTTTATCCAAGCGCAGAATGGGGATGGGGAAATGTTCAGGTTACACAGTTTTATCAATTAGTTTGCAAGGGATGTTTGTATTAAAGGCTGAGCTATAATTGACAAATAGCATCCTTATAAAGCCCCTGAGTGTCCCAGATGGCTCAACATTGTATGGAGGGTTGTACTGATGGCATCTTCTGTGCATCTATTTGATCTATAAGTCAAACTGGTAAATGTTGAAGGTGGGATGGAGACTGGCTTTAATGTGCTGAGCTATAAGTCTTTCAAAACATTTCACGACTGTCGACATCAATGCAATCGGACCGTAGTCATTAAGGTTATTGATGACTGACATTTTAGGGACAGGGATGATAGTAGTTGACTTAAGTCAGCGGGGAACAGTGGCCTGCATAAGTGACAGATTAAATAAATTAGTAAGGACTCCTGCCAACTGGTTGGCACAAGCTTTAAGTACCATGCTAAATATGTCGTCTGGTCCAGCAGTTTTCCTCAGATTCACTGTCTTGAGCTCCCATCTCACTTGAAGTTCCTGAAAGGTGAATATGTAGCAGCTGTGAGTCACCAGGGGTAGAGTGTTAGTGTGAGACCACTTATGCCTCAAAGTGGGCCAAGAAAAGATTTAGTTCCTCTGCCAATGATGCATCAGCAGATACTGTATATGCACATGTGAACTGCTTTTGCAGTTGGTGATTTGTTGAGTTCCCTGCCATACCTGCCATGGATTATTGTCTGTCTGGTGGGCCTCTACCTTGCTCTTATGGGCCATTTTGGCAGTTTTGATGACTCTCTTCAGATTTGCCCTTGCTACACTGTACCGGACCCTATCCCCTAACCTGAAGGCAATGTCTCAGGTTCTCAACAGAGACTGAACCTCACTGGACATCCATGGTTTTTAGTTGGGGTAAACCTGTATGTGTTATTGTAACTAACTCATTTTGAAGGCAGAAAGAAGTTCTGAAAAAAACAGAGTATGTGTCTGTCAGCTTCCTACAGTTCTGATGTCACTGAGTCAAGGCATAACCTATGACACCCCAAATGGCTCCACCTATTTCTCTGATCACTACCAATCCCACATTTGTCTCTCTTCAAAGATAAGTCCACAATGACTAAGAGATGTCTCATAACACGGAGGGAGGAAGAAGACTCCATGACACCTCATTATAGAGTAAAAGGTAACACCGGAGTGATCTTACAATTCATCATATCAACAATTAATGGAGTTTTGTCATCTAAGATCTCAGCCATTGTTATATTTTTCTAATTCTTCTTTACTATGTATTGATACATTTATACATGTAAGTAGGGCCTAGGCCATAAAATGCACTACACATAAGAAGAAAGATTTTGCAGTCAGTCCCAAATTTAACTGGAAACAAGTGTGAAGAGTTAAGAACAGACATTATGTAGTTACTCTTCCTAGTAATAGTAACAAATCTTGTAGCAGCATTTTGAAATAATTGAAAACTACAAATAGAATTAATTTGAACAACTTGTGAATGATGTATTGCAGTAGTCAGTTCAACTGGAAAAAAATGCCGGAATTAGCTTTTCAGTATCCTTGACATTGATGAGAAACCATTTTAATTTTTTTATATGTCCGAGCTGGAAAAAACAGGTTTAGATAGCATTGTAATGTGTGTTTCAACAGTTAAAGGCTGCCACATGGAATTTATGTCTTTATTAAAGGGTTTCAGAAATTGTTTTTCACATTGTTTGTCACTGAGTTTACAAAGGACTATTGGTTTCTCTGTGGTACTTCTGATCAATAATGGACTTGTGCATTTTTACAACATACACTAGCTGCTTCTTGTGATTTCGTCTTGAAAGATAAATTGATGTCAAAGATATCTTCTAAATGATGTGATGATTTGGAAGAAATAACATTCAAGGCTAATGAATTAAAAAGTGACAAGATCGTGTTGCTGTCTGTATCATTCCCATCAATTTATAACAACTCTATGGGTTCTGTATTCAAAGACAATATAGTTATCATGTAGCCATTTTTATATCTCACTGGCACAATTTATTAATGACACAATAGGGGAAATGTCATTTATGGTCTGATCATCAACCCAAAACTCAAATGAGCAACCAACTCCTACTGATCCATATTTTTTTTACATTTTTAAAATTAATTGTTGATAATTTACTGCTGCGGATATTACTAGTGGTTGAATAAAAAGTCTTAAGAAGGTTAGGCATTGTCATGGTGTGGCTATAAGAGATGGAAAATACCCTGAACTGGACCAGTGCCTAAAACTGACCCAGTGAAATTTCATTTCCCTTGTTGAAAGTATAGATTCAGTTGAATTTAGGCTCATGTCCCAACTCAATTGAAGCAAAATACATTTTACTGGACTGAAATAGAACGATCAGAATGAATTAAACTCATCACTGTCAATCAACATGTTACTATAAATATTTAACATGATCATATGACATATCTAACAGCAATAGTATACTACATAACACTTCCATTCGTAAAAAAATGCGAAGTAGACATGGATCCGTGTGGGAAGCTCTGGTTTATCTAAATGTTGATCTGACCAGAGGGACAGCTTTATTGAAGAAAAAGTTCCAATGATGAGGGATAAGTTCTGAGTGGCATACGGTATATCTTTTCATTTAGGCAATATATGAAAAGATAGCTCCTTTATTATATCACGAACCAAATTTTGTGCAACGAAATGTGCTGTGCATGCGACCTTAAGTAACAATGGATGGACGTGATATTGGCAAAAGTATCGCATTAAAACAGTAGTGATCAGTAAAATAAACTTTTACTGTGGTAACCAAACGCGCCCATTTGTATAGCGCCATGAACAATTTGCCATTTGATGCGTGTATTTTGACTAAAATCAACAAGTTCACGCATGCAGAGCACCGGAATCTTCGAAAGCCGGTTAGCTCTGTCAGTGTGGAATATGCGCATTCTCTCCGTGCGCACGTGTAATTTCTTCACGCGAATCATAAAAGAGTTCGTGTAAGAATAACCACTCCAAGCTTGTCCGTTATAAGTGACCCAGTGGCTGTGCGCCAAGACGCGCTGGCATTCCTTCCGTGCTTAGATTTCAGAGTAAGGGTCAGTAGCGTTTTAAATAAATGTTAAGTTTCATGAATGAAGTTTAGTTTTTTTTAGAGTAAAAGTAAAAATCTTCAAAGGATTAGGGTGCCTCGATTTTTTTGTTTGACTTGCAGATTTCTGGCATCTCTGATATTTCACGAATATTTAAAAGGAACAATATTAAAGCTCACGTAACCCGTACTCGTTTTGTTGACAGCTACTTTTTATAACTACTATGATTTTATTATTCTTCCGATTTTATTGGCGTGGCGGTGATGAGAGGGGTGGGGGGATCCCTTTGTCTCACCCGGCATTTTTAAGTTGATGGGTGGGCGCCGCTTTGTCTTACCCCGTGCGCTGGAGAGATTCGCCCACGCGTCACACTGCAGTTACTAGGAGGGGCAGCTTTTGTTGAATCACCCCATATTTTAAGGGGCTGTTGGCTCGATATAACCCCCGCGCCACACACTATTGCTCCGGCGCTTTCACCCCCACGCGGTATTTCTCGACGCTGCGCCCGCTTCCCGCCGCCATTTTCATCGCATCGCGAGCAGGTAGAGCGCGAGCAGCCGGGTCAAGCGAGCCTACAAAAGGTAGGGTGCCGGGCAGTGAGGCTTTGTCAGGAACTAATGGGAGGAGGGGGTGCTGGAGCCGCCCGAGCCACAGGAGAAGAGATAGTAAGGAGGTAACGGCGTTCAGGACACACAAAGGCCGGTGGAAAGCTCGTAGTAAGCGGCGGGTACCGGAGCAACACTGGGGGAGGCGGTGTTCGCGTGGAGCCGTCTGCATCGCAGGCAACTTTCTCGGCACTTTTAGTTACTTGGAGGGCGTGCTGGCGAGCGTTGGTACCATCGCAGGTTCGTACTTCTGTCACACAGTTAGCGCAGCCCTTGACTTTCGCCCCGCAAAATCCGCTTACAGGCTGGCAAAGTAACGGTTGGCACCGCGATAGCCAGCATAGATAACGAACGTCAGGGTTCAAGTTCGCCCTCATGCTTGCAAGAGAAGCTACCTACGGAACTATCCACGGCTATTGTCCGTTGTCATACCTAACAGAGGGCCGCTGCACAGGGGCCTAAAAAGGGGGAGATGCTATTCGAGTACCATCTACAGCAGGTGTCAACTTATAGCACCTTTCGTGGGAGCAGTTTGCAACTCTCGTGATCGTGTGAGCATCTCAAAAGGTTGAATGAAAATCGTCTGTCAAACAGTAGCTTAGTCGACGTGATGGGAATGCATTTGTTGTGTACAATAACAGAATACTTCATTGTTAAGCTCTTTAGTAGCTTCACGGCTCAACGAGCAAAGGAAAAATCCACGAACAATAAAGCGACATATAAAGTGCGCGTAGGTGGTCCATTGGTTATGGCTGATGTGTCAAAAGTCAGAGGATGTGGACGTGATTTCCAACCCTGTTATTGTTAGCGTTTCCAAGATTTTCAGGGTAGTTTGATTAGGGATTGACATTTGAAACAGTGTACTTAGTGATGGATTAGTATTTATTTATAAGTCGGTCTAATAGCTGCTCTAATAGTTCTTATTTGCCATAACCTTGCCATGGAATAAATGGCATAAGCAAAAGAATGACTGTAATAATATCACAAGATGAAAAGTGGCATGAGATAATGGTGGAAACAAAGGTGGAAATACTTTGTTTCGTTTGGTAGCTGACATTACTCGAACCTGAAGACCAAAAGGCTGTTTGGTAGAACTTGTGCTCCATGTGTGGCGTGGTAAGACTTTACACTTCAAACCTAGAAGCTGAGGATTCAAATCCTACTACTGACACTCTGTGGCCATGAGCTTGTCACTTATGCCTGTGCTCCAACTGGAAAAAGAAAACAAATGCAACCAGTTCTATCTCTCAGATGTTGTAAGTTGCCTTGGATAAAGGCATCATCCAAACAGTAATACATGTGGTAATGTGATGGATGCTTTTTCTTGCAGCATTCTTACTCAAAATTGCGAAGCTGAATTAAACTTAAGTCTATTTACTATCAAACTCTCTCTACCAGAGATACCAGAAGATAGACAGATTTTCTTTAATTGCCTCTGAGACAATTCTTTTAAAGTGACTCATTTCTGACAATTATAAAGGTGAAAGAACAGGCACTTCTTAACACATTTTCTTTCATACCTTCCATTGCTCATTTAAAATTATATGCACTGTAGTACGATGCAACACTAAAGGTCAAATTGGTTCTCAAGTTCAGTCTATAGCCACAGGTTTTTGCCCCAACTCGTTTCTTCTCCTAGTTTGATTTAAATTTTATTAAGTTTGTATGTTTTTTGCATCCTTACTATTGAAGCGGGAGTTTATATGTGTATATGTAAGAATTCATTCATTTTTCTTTGTATACGTATACATTTCATTTTAACATTGAGGTTATTTAATAAGCACACTGGTGTCATTTTAACATTGAGGTTATTTAATAAGCACACTGGTGGGTAACACTAAAGTAGTTACTCCTTTCAGAGTCATTTGCTCTTCTATCTACTCTGCGCACAATTAATTCTCTACATTCAGATACAATTAAAAAAAGAAACACCACAGAGAGAGCGAAGTAAAAATGATACTACAAAGTAAGCATTTAAGAACAGAGGAAATATGAGGAAATATGAATATTTCTTAGTGTCTTACAAGTGTTAATCTTTCATTACTGCAGTTTTCTAAATGTAAAATAAAAGGGAAAAGGGTCAGCTAATTAAACAACGAAGGGTCAGCTAATTAAACAATGTGGTTGGAACAAAAACCTGTAGCCATGGTGGGCTCCCAGGACTGAGGTTGAGAACCAGTGAACTAAATAATGGTTTGAGTATCTCAGCAAAATAAAGTCATGTATTTTTGGAAGTCAAAAGCACACTCAATGTCATATTCTTAAAATATAGGCATGGTCAGTCAGTCAGTCATTATCCAACCCGCTATATCCAAACACAGGGTCACGGGGGTCTGCTGGAGCCAATCCCAGCCAACACATGGCACAAGGCAGGAACAAACAACGGGCAGGGTGCCAGCCCACCGCAGGGCACACACACCCACATACCAAGCACAATTTAGGAACGCAAAAGCACCTAACCTGCATGTCTTTGGGAGGAAACCCATGCACACACGGGGAGAACATGCAAACTCCATGCAGGGAGGACCTGGGAAGTGAACCCAGGTCCAGGCTACCACTGCGCCACCTTTAGGCATGGTTTAATTCAAAATATAATCATTTAATATGTTTCTTTATGAACAGACTTGTCAATCATCAGAATGGGTTAAGCAAAAAATTGCTGTGGCCTGATTTGCTCATCCAATCGGTACTCAGCATGATGCATTAGTAAGTTAGTGGCTATATTGGGGCATTTCATAAAGACAAAATTATTTTTCTGTTCACTAGATCTCAGTAAAGTACCAACCATGTAATTATATATATATATATATATATATATATATAGTCTTCAAAAAAATAGTCCTTCCTCACCAAAAAAATTGTAAATGCAAGATTAAGATATTATGCATTTTTTTTTTATTTTAATTACTTTTTAATTGACACAGCTTCTTCTTTTTTTTTTTTCAGAGGACCGTGTTCAACAGTTTCTTCATATTTGATGGCTGGCTGCCTTGAGAAACTGCCACCCGAGGACAATGGACCAGGTGAGAAGGAAAACTCTTTTAGGTAGCAGGACGGAAACAAGTTCCTAGTCATTGTGCATTGTAACTGTGTTTATTATTGTAATATACTGTATGTTCTCAATCAATTTTTCTCTGATGATTGTCTCAGAGTACCCAAATTTGGGAATATTCTGCCCTCTGTACCTCTTCAAACTCTTTTAAGCTCACATTTCCTGACAAATCTTTAAAGAACTCAACAATACTTTCTTAGACATATGGTTATATTTTTGTTGAAGTGCTAATAGGCCTTTTGCTAGTATTAGAAATCTGACTCTTGTTGTAAGTAGTGCAGTCAACTGCTTATTCTCAACACCTGTATGTAACAGATCTTTCAATAAATATGCTCTCTGAATTATGTATGTGTGTCAGTTGTTACCTGGTTATTTAGAAAGATTGTTGGTTTTGCATGTGCACCTTTGTAAAAACCTGGCCCAGTCCAGACTGCCAAAAGTATTATCCAATTCAACAGAGACACAGTACATGTTTCTAGTATGGAAGAGCAACCTGGTGCGAGTCTGATAATAATATTAAGTTGCATTTTAATAAAAACAAAAAGATTGTACTTAGGTTCTTGGCCGGTCATACGTTCATGCATACTGTGTATGTCCAGACAACTTTAATACAGCCAGTGCTTGTACCTCTGTGTTCCCTTACTTGTGTATTTGAACACAGCTTCTGTACTGTTTCCCTAGCGTAAAATGCTTTTTTTCACTTAGTGGTATAGCACTGAAGGAACTTTTTAATTTTTTTTGATTCAAAGTGTCTGTTCAGTTTAAGTGGTAACAGTTTTACATTAAACGCAAGCTAAAAAATGGTATTAGGATACATGCATACTGGCTGTATGACACAGGAATAAATGAGACAGGTATGAAGGTAAGAAATATTCTCCAGATGGCCTGTTTAAAAAATACATTGCACCCAAATGTCCTATTTGAAAATGAATTGCATCAGTTACTTTTACTATTAATTAGCATGTGTTAATAGGGTGGCATGTTGTGAGAAAATTAGCTGCAGTGTGAAAAAATACATATTCACACAGGGACAGAGTTTCTTTTAATTTGCTGTTATGTAAACATAAACTCATGAATATACAAAGAGACAGCATAATTTGGAAACTGACTGTCCTGGCCTAACTTTTAATAATGCACAGACACTAAACCAAAAAACTTATTTTAGTTCTGCAAGGAGAGGGCGCCTTTACTCATAATGCATATAAGATAAATGATATAAGGGCTGAGTATACTTAAAAGTAACATAGAAATGCCATAGGGTAACTTGTAAAAAATACTGCGACTAATGCAGAATCAGTGTCATATATTTCTAGTTAGAAAAACAGTCGAAATACTTTTATGATTAGAAAAGAGAAAATAGCATATACAGAAAATAGATTGCAGGTACACTTAATTTATGTTCTTATGTGTATTTTGTCTGTGAGGATTCCAAGAAAATATCAGTACCAAAAGATTCAGTAAGTTCAAAAGAAGTCTCTGAGGCCCTCAGGAGAAAGCTTGTTGATGCTTGTGTGTTTGGAAAAGACTTTTAAATCATTACTGATGCTTATCAGACAATACATCGATCAAGAAAGGAAGAATGAGATCTGGACAGATGAGACAAAGGTAAAGCTATTTGGCCACAATGAAATATATGCTGTGTTTGGTGAAAACAACAACAAAAATAAATGCCTTTGACCTAAAGAACCTCATATCATCCATAAAGGTTAGTGATGAAAGTATTATGGTTTAAAGCTGCTATTTTAGGAATGGTTATATACTGTATAATGCAAAAAGCACTAATTATAGTCTACATGTTTGTCTGTCCATCTGTATGTCCGCATGAAATTACTCAGGTCCCAATTTGTTGGAAAGTTAAATTTTCATTGAGTCTAGTCATCCTTGAAGAAGTGCATGTTACAAAACATGACACTCCAGTCATTCATCCAAGGTTGCTGCTATGTACATCACAGCCTGCTGATATTGCAGTGGCTTAATTCCTGATGGACATGCAGCATGCTTACACATCTGTTGTTTTCTTGACAGCCATGTCACGTGCCTACACCGTTGCTCTCCATGCAAAGAAGTGGAATCCAAATAATATGGCAACAGAAATCCACACCTTCAATTTTTTGGGTGTGTTTGACTTTCTTTTATGCATGCTATGTGCTTCACTGTGAGCAGAGGTGGTTTGGTCAGCACAATGTTGCTTTTCCTGTCAGCTAGGATACGTTGACCGCATTACCACTTGCTGTAAGAAAGACACACAGCCCAAATACACGAGCGAGGCAGTCCTACCCCCCCAATTCTATGGATTATGTTGCACATGTCACATCATAAGCTCTTGATTAAGACCAAAAAAAATAAATATTTTTATATATGTGTGTGTGTGTGTGTGTGTGTGTGTATATATATATATATATATATATATATATATATATATATATATATATATATATATATATATATATATATATATATATATATGTATATATATATATATATATATATATATATATATATATATATATATATATATATATATATATGTATATATATATATATATATATATATATATATATATATATGTGTGTGTGTCTGCGGTGGGTTGGCACCCTGCCCGGGATTGGTTCCTGCCTTGTGCCCTGTGTTGGCTGGGATTGGCTCCAGCAGACCCCCGTGACCCTGTGTTCGGATTCAACGGGTTGGAAAATGGATGGATGGATGGATATATATGTGTTTGTCAATTATAACACACTGTACAAAATTTAGAAATTTTTAAAAATTTTTCAATTTCCTTTTGAAAAGCATTGACACATTTTCCGACTTGTCTGTCTTAAAAAGACAAAGAAATATCATGCAACTTCAAATATGGATTTGTTTATCATTTCTAATTTCCCTTGAGAAGGGTTGCTTCAACTTCTGTATGTTGTGTATTTTCATCTTTTACTTGTTTGACAACTGCTCCTGGCAGCAAACATTGAAGCTTCTTATGAGCCATGCATGCTACAATGGCTTCTGCTTGATAATGTGGCCTGTAGAATCAGTTTCTGTGGCTGCACTTACCTTTTTCACAGCTATTCACTCCTCCTGTACCTTGAAATCATAGCGGGTAAGCTGTGTGATGCTGTGACCAAGTAAGTAAAAAAAAAACAAAAAATGCAAACAAATTAACTTATGTAAAATGAATGACAAGACGTATGCTCCCTAGTCATGGCTAAATGACATGTTATGCATACATGCAATAAACATGTATTCAGGATTTCCATTACACTAAAACCAATCTCATGGTTACATTATCTGCGGATCATAATGATTCAGTATTTCTTTGACAGAATAAATTATTGTCAGAGTATCAAAAAAATATATTATCCTTCAAGTTTGGCCGCAGCCAACAATTTTTGCTTGAGACTTCAACATAGATTTCAAACTCCCATTGGGGCTAGTTTGAAAGATTTTAATGTTTAAGAAATTTAAACTATTTATAATAGTAGACCCTCTTGGACAAATAACCAACAATAGAACATCAATCAATGAAATGTTTATTACTTCAGTTGGAATCTTCTGTCTGTGAAAGCTATTTTAACCCTCAGAAGACTTTTTAGGCTCAGTTTTCAACTATATGATATTGTTAAGTGCTGTTACAACATGTATTTTATGTCTGCTAGTATTTTATATATGCTGTTAACACATATAAATACTTACTATTTTGGCTCTTATTAAGTGAAGCTGAACTGTAAGTTGACATTGATAAAAGACAGTAATTCAGAAGCATTCCAGCAAATCCAGAAAAGAATGGCTCAAAAATAAAGTAAGAGTGGATGCTAGTGTAATGGGCAAGTAATAATTATAAAGAATAATTTTCATTACAATTATGTGACATTAATTTATCAGTATTGTTGAAATGGCATTTATTGACATTTATGACATTATTTGGAATATACTATGTACTAAGTTTGTGTCCTCCATGCAAAGAATACATAACAGTAATGGGAGAATTCCAGAGAAAAGCTGACAGACTTTTGTAGGATGGCAGCATGTGACTAACAAGAAAATATTGAAGGAGACCAACCTGTTCAAACTTTAGCACTTGGATATTGAGTTGTCAAAAGGTATAGGAGTGTGGAATTGTGAGGTGAACTTTACTCTTTTCTTTACAAGCCATCTGTCAACAAAAATTGTGGGCACAAAGGGATGTTTGATAAAGGATTTTACAAAACTAAAGGAAATAATATCTTAACACAGTGGATTGTAAATGCCTAGAACAAGATACCAAGTGTACAAAATTTTAGAAATAGTAGATTTTAGGAAGTGAAAAGCTAAAGTATATGACAAATGACCTGCACTTGTTAAAACTGTTCTTATACTCTACAGGCTGTAAGCAAGTTTGTCTTCTTCATTAACAGTTCATATTGGGATATGATTGAATCAGAGGAGTATTTTGAGCAGGATGGGCCTGACCAGATTTGTTTTTTTTACCTAGATGTACAAAAGAGCAAATCATTTTACTGGTATGCTTGTAGAATGAAAGAAGTGGCTGACGGTGAGCACTGACAAGGCTATTCTGATTTGGCAACATTTATAATAGTGCTATCTAAACATGTTTACTGAGAGGAGGTTTTATGCAGGTTAGCAGAGCTGTAATATCAAAATCATAGTTGGCATGCTCCCTACTTAAGCTGTCTGTGGCCACATTTATCTGTGTTTAATTAGTTGTATGGATTGGGACTGATCCAGAGTTTGCATGGTTAACCGTCATGGTTTATTAATGAGGCTTGATTATAGCATGGAGTCTCCAACTTTTACATAGCCAATATTGAGTAACAGTGAGTGTCACTGCTGACTTAGAGTACTAGTTGACTGACTTTCAGTAATGGATATAGTCAGTGTTATCGTGAAGTTTGTATGGTGTTTCTTTATCTGCATGGGTTTTTCTCTGCATACTCCATATTTCATCCCACATCCATAAGATGTCTATGTTAGGTTAACTGGCAGGTCTAAATCGACATAATAAAAGTGAGTGTGGTTATATCCGTGAGTGTGCCCTGCACTTAACTTGCATCCTATCAATGATCTGTTACTGCCTTGCACCTGATGCTGCTGGGATGGTCTCTAATTGTGAAAAACTGGTAAAGATTATGGATGAGGGATTTTTCCTCCCCAGAGTCCAATGGGTAATGGGTTAGGCTCCAGCTCCCCTGCAACCCAACTCAGGATTAAGTGGGCTTAGAAAATGGTATGGTATGGAAAATATAAAATAGTTATGTGAACTATGAATATTTAAGATTGCTAGCTTCTGAAGATTTACTGATCCTGTTTGCAATTGTTTGTAGAGATGGACACAATCCACAACACCAGTAGAGACTGTGGAGAGTATCCTGCCACATATTTTCCGTGGACTCCCAAAAGACCTGAAGCTCAGTCAGTCTGCCATGGACCAAAGTAGAATAGGTAAGTAGAAGCAAATTTTAGACCAGTTTTATTTATATAGGAAATTCTTGTCTGATTAGCTCACTCATTGTAATGTGATTGGGAAGTATCTGCAGCTGTAACTGATACATCGCACAGCCATAATCTATATTCTGTTTGAAGTATTTGAAAAATGACTAATTTCGTACTGATGATATGTTTTTCATAAATATTGTAATATGTGATCTTGTGGTTTATTGTTAGAGATATATAGAAATATTGCTAGTGCCATTAGAATGTGGAGTACAGGTATTATGAATGCCAAAATAATAACTAAATATCTAATAATTAAATGCTGAAACATGAAGATAAAATAATAAATTAATACAGTAAATATGTAAATAAGTTATTTTAATTTACACATTTTTATGTCTTCATTTATTTTTCTATCTACATTTTTTGTTTCATTTGTTACATTTGCAATTCTTTTTGCATATCTTTTTAACTTTGCATTTGAAATTTCTAAATATTTTATTTTCAAAGTATTTCCTCTGCTTCAAAGTATTTTGAAGCCAGGTATTTTCCATATATCATGACATTTGTTCTGTTCAATATCAGAAAGATTGGACACAGGGTAATATAGCGCTAATATTGTCCAAGCATTCTATGCACTTCAAGCAGGTACCAACTCCAGAGACAACTTTGTATGCCAACTATTCTGGTCCAAGAATATTGTAGCCTTAAACAATTAGTTTAGTAATTAATATCTAAAAGTTCCATTATCTTAAACTGTATATAAACGTCTACGCATGGAAGTGTGTTTGTCTGTCTGTCCAGCCTGGAAATGAGAGGTGGAGTCGGGGTAAGGGATCCACCTCTGAGGAAACAGAAACTCGCTTAGCCTCTAATACACAAGCAAGGCCAGCACATTAGCAAAACGAAACCTCAGAAGAAAGAGACACTTGCTTAGCCCCTAATGCACAAGTGATGCGAGTATGTTGGCAAAACAAAACCTCCTAGGAGAGAGATGCCCAGAGTAGTTCCTTTCAATTATCTGACATCTCTATGTTTTATTTTTTTTTCTGACAATTTCAATAGTTTCTAGGACCCTTGGCTTATTATTAAAGCACGGATTTACACAGCTATTATATTATAATTAGTATCATGTGTTGTAAATGTGTTAATTTTCAGTAACAATTTAGATGAAAAGCCTTAGACATTGCATTTTGCATGTTTCATACAGAATTTATCAAGTAGTTTCAGTGTTTTTTATTTATTTAATAGTAGAATTCAGTATCTAGTGGTGAAAAATCTGAATAATTATGTTTCAGGAAAAATAAATTATACATTTGTATTCTTGGCACACTTGCATTTTAGGTATATCATGTACAATATCTCATGAAGAAGTTGGCATTGAAATATCATTGGTCAGTATACACTTATTTGTTTGATAAAGAGCTACATAGGATCCAACAGTGTGTGCAGAATTGTGCTGCCCAGGTTCTTATTCGAACATCTTTACATCATCAAGTCACCCCTGTACTCTCACAACTACATTAGCTCCCTATCTATGCACAGAATAAATTTAAAACATTTATGCTCACCTGCAAAGCAGTCCATGGCACAGACCCTTGTTACATCTGTGATCTTGTCGGTCTAGATGTTCCTTTGTACTCTACCCGTTCTGTTGGCTCTTTCACCCTGCACCAGCAATGCTGTAAACTTAGACTTTTTCCTGTAATGCTTCCTTACTATAGAATGCCCAGTAGCCATTGGAAACAAACCAGCTCTTGATGTCTTTTAAGACTTTACTTAAAAAATGCTTGTTCAATATAGCTTTTATGCTTTTAACAACTATTAATGTTTGAATTTCTTCTACTTGGATTTTATTTGCATCATTTTATATTGTATGTTATTTTCTTTTATTTAATCCTGCCTAATTATGTATGTGTAATGTTTGTTATATTATTTTTCATTTTGTTATCTGTGAAGAAATGTGAAATGTGTGGAAGTTGTATAAAAACTAAAAAGTTGCCATACACAATTATTGGAACCCTTTTGAATAATTCAGATTAATTTGATTAAAGGAAGTAGATTCTCATTGCAGTGAAATTAGACTCTCCTGCAATAAATTGTCAGTACTTACATGTGTGGTGGATTACCGGCATTTTACTCCGGCCCTCACCCCCAGGCTGCCAGGAGGAGCTCTCCCGACAGCATGATCATGCCACGAGTTCCGGCAGGGCCTCATGGACTTTGTAGTTTGTATACACAGCCCTGCTGGATACCTTAGGGACCACCGGGAGTCGCTGTAGGGGGGCTAGTGGGCTCTTATGTGCCCTATAACCTGGGAGTGCGTCATCATCACGTGACAGGAAGGAACGACGTGCTCCCGGGCTGAAGAAAGGACTGTTTACCCTGATCCGGAGGGAATAAGGACTTGTGGGTTTGGCCAGGAACCACCTCCGGTCAGGGGATATAAAAGGACTGTGGGAAAGCCCAGACACTGAGCTGAGCTGGGAGGTAGGAGGGCGAAGTGTCAGGGCGAGGAGGATTGGTTATTTGTATTGAGAGAATTGTAGTTAATGAGTGTGGAGTGGAGGGTGCTTTGTGCACAGTATAATAGAAAAATAAATAGTTGTTATACTTTTACCTGGTGTTTAGAGTGGTACTTGAGGGTTCAAGAGGTGGACAAAGCCTCGATCTGTTACACATGACATAAATTAACCGGTGACTTGAGTATCTTTAATGCTTTTAAAGGGTCACATTTATTCCTCATTGACAATGCCAAAGAAGAAGGAGCTATCTGAAATCATCAGAAAAACTGGAGGAGGGCTCTTTTGATGAAACCCAAGGGGTATCCCACTATTGAAATACAAACATAAAAAGGCACACACACATGAAATGTATATAGTAATCCCTCCTCCATCGCAGGGGTTGCGTTCCAGAGCCACCCGCGAAATAAGAAAATCCGCGAAGTAGAAACCATATTTTTATATGGTTATTTTTATATTGTCATGCTTGGGTCACAGATTTGTGCAGAAACACAGGAGGTTGTAGAGAGACAGGAACGTTATTCAAACACTGCAAACAAACATTTGTCTCTTTTTCAAAATTTTAAACTGTGCTCCATGACAAGACAGAGATGACAGTTCCGTCTCACAATTAAAAGAATGCAAACATATCTTCCTCTTCAAAGGAGTGAAGCAAACAAATCAATAGGGCTGTTTGGCTTTTAAGTATGCGAAGCACCGCGGCACAAAGCTGTTGAAGGCGGCAGCTCACACCCCCTCTGTCAGGAGCAGGGAGAGAGAGAGAGAGAGAGAGAGACAGAGAAAAATCAGTACGTGCCCTTTGAGCTTTTAAGTATGCGAAGCACCTTTCAGCATGTCGCTTCATGAAGCAGCTGCACACAGAAGGTAGCAACGTGAAGATAATCTTTCAGCATTTTTAGATGAGTGTCCGTATAGTCTAGGTGTGTGAACAGCCCCCCTGCTCACACCCCCTACGTCAGGATCAGAGAGAGTCAGCGCAAGAGAGACAGAGAAAAGTAAGTTGGGTAGCTTCTCAGCCATCCACCAATAGCGTCCCTTGTATGAAATCAACTGGGCAAACCAACTGAGGAAGCATGTACCAGAAATTAAAAGACCCATTGTCCTCAGAAATCCGCGAACCAGCAAAAAATCCGCGATATATATTTAAATATGCTTACATATAAAATCCGCGATGGAGTGAAGCCGCGAAAGGCTAAGCGCGATATAGCGAGGGATTACTGTATATCCCAAATAAAGATATGTTATTTACCCTATACAATTACAAAACATCTCACTACCAGATAACCTTCAGCTGCCTCGGTGGCAGGATGAGTGAGCCGGCTGCCTTCTGCCAGTGCCGATCAAAACATTTGCAAGACAAAGATGCTGATGTGGAGGTGCTAAGGAGATTACAACTTTTTTCGTAGGCTTCAGGCATTCTGGAATTAAGCAGATAAATGAAAACACACCCTACCTACAGTTAAATATTATGGAGGTTTCATAAGCTTTTGAGGCTGCTTTTGCTGCCTTTGGTGCTGTAGATAGATAGATAGATAGATAGATAGATAGATAGATAGATGGATAGATGGATAGATGGATAGATAGATAGATAGATAGATAGATAGATACTTTATTAATCCCAAGGGGAAATTCACATTCAGATATTGAATGTGTTAAGAGAATCATGAAATCAGAGGATTACTAGGGCATTTTAGAGCTGAATGTGCTAGCCAGTGTCAGAAAACTAGAGAAGGGTCAAAGGTCTTAGGCTCAAAAGATTATTATTATTTTTTTTTTTCATGTGTGTTTATTCTATAACTGGATAACATTCTATACTATCAGCATCAGGAGCAGGAAAGCAAAACTAAACTGCAGAGGTAATAACATTAGGTCGTGTGGCACACATATTAAACATCCATCCTGCCTCATTCTGAGCCAATTAAGAGTAACCGATAATGTATTGTGCTTCTGGGTGAATCGTTTTTGGTATTGGGGAAGTAGAGAGAGGTTAGTTTATCTGACAGATAAATTAGCCAGTGTTATTTTCTGATACTTAATGAGTGGAACTTTTTTGTGATTCATTTCATATGAATAAAATCAAAAGGAAATTAACATTACAGAACAAGAAACAATAAATATGTGAAACAAACTCAGTAAGCTCCCTCTCCCACCACCTAATTCCATGTTCTATGCCAAACCACCAACTGCATCACACCACTGCACCCAAACAAAGGAGTAATTGCATCACAAATATGTACTCTTGAAAGATTTATATTTTGAAGTAGCACACTCCCAGTCGAGAATGGAGTCGCTTGACGCTCCATTTATTCGTTACACAGGCAGCTCCAGAAGAATCAAATTTAAAATGTTGACAGAGAGTTCCTTGGTGTAATCATGTCTGGGGCTTTTCCAAGGAGAGGTTAGCAGCTATTGTGCACAAACAAGAGTTTACACTGGGGCATAGAGATGGCAAAACCTGAGAGGTCTAGGACTGTAAAGGTATGTTGCAAGGGGGAATAGGTACTGATGGCATGCATGAGATTGAGTAAAACATTCGAAACCAGAAGGCCAGGACAGAAGGCCAAATCTAATACATAAATATTCCTGGGCGTCATTTGGCCTGAAGTTTTGGACCGGATCTGGACATATGGCTTACAAGGGGTAAAATAAAACTCATGAACAAATTCAAATTGAGTATACCCATGATTGGAGTTTCATGATGAAAATTTTATATTATTAAAAATGGTATCTCAGTAATGATAATGAGAAATCTTGAGACCACTGAGAGATTCAGTTCATATCAATTTAGTTTATTGTTGTATAGTGCTCTTCACTTAGTGCAGGCTCATAGCGCTGTAACAAGTTCACAGGTAAAATGCAATTGTCACTTTACAAATTACTAGTTAGATAATTTATAAATAAAAAGTCAGATTTGATAAAACACATAGTGACATAAAGCAGTCCCAAACTGATTAACAGTGAGAGGTGAGAGGTAGAGGTTTATAGGAAGACTTAAACTGACTTAAGAACTAGGACAGGATTTGTTAGAGGAGAAAATAAGCAAGGAAGAGAGAAGAGAGGATAGTTGGGTAAAGGAGATGTTAAGTGCAGATAGTAGAAAAAGGTGAATGAAGCAATGACAGGGTGAAATTGAACATTTTGGAATGAATCAATGTCAAAATCACCAAAGACATCATCCAGTACAATGATATGATACTGCATCAAGGCGGACAGAAACCTTGGGTGACCCCTTAATAGTATTGCATGATAACTAAAGACGGGCAATTGCAAATGCCATTTGGAAATGCTGCCTATCTTTCTTGCCACGTTTGAAAAGCATTTTATAATTGTTCTTAGGCAGAGTTTGATGGTGCTAAGATTGAAATTGGCACATACACAGTAGATTCAGAGAGAATTACAGACCCCTTCACTTTCTGCACACTTTGTTGTATTGTACGTTTGATTTTAAATGAATAAATTTACCATTTCCCCATTGTTCTTTATTCAGTAACCTAAATTACAAAGTTAAAACATGTTTTCAGAAAGGTTTGCAAATTTATTAAAAATCAAAAACAGAAATTTATGTATTCAAATACCTTTACCAATGGATCTCCAGATTGAGGTCAGATGCATTCAGTTTGTTTTACTTATGCTTGGGATGTGTTTGGAACTTGATGTGGGTCCATCTGTGGCAAATTGATTTGACTGGACATAGTTGAGAAAGGCAAGCACCCATGTATCAAATGTCCCACAGTTTTCATGTCAGGACAAAAACCAAGCCATGAAGCCGAAGGAACTTTTTGTAGACCTCTTCTAAAAATGTGGTGAGGCATAGATCAGGGCAAGAGTGTAATAACATTTCTAAATAATTGTGAAATGGAAGAAGTTTAGAACCACCCAGACTCTTCCTAAGTTGGTTATCCAGCCAAACTGAGTAACAAGTCAAGAAGGGCCTTGTTCAGGGAGATGACCAAAAGCTGAATGGTCACTCTAACAGAGCTTCATAAGTCCTCTTCTGAGATAGGAGAACCTGTTCGAAGGACGACTATCTCAGCATAAGTGGAAGAGTAATCATGGAGGTTAAGAGGGTAGGTGTGGGAACTATATTCATCTTTACAGTGGTCAGTTGGTACTCAAAAGACATTGGGATATTTGACCATGACTAGATTAAAGATTTGATGTCTGCAATGACAAAATGAACATTTGAGTTAAAAATTTCATGTACAGTTGAATGCCCAAATACTTAAACTGGTCAGTAATGGGGATAGATGCAGGAAAAGTAACAGAATTGCATAAGTGTTAAGTGGAAGGAGGCAGGATTTAATCCAATTAATTCAATTCCCAAATACTGTATAAGTTTAAAGAATTTGAAAAGGGCTGAAACATGCAAGAGGTCCTTAAGATCATTCCTTCGATATAGGAGTATGTCATTAGTATAAAGAAAAATAGGAAGAAGTAATTTCAATGTAGGATGGCTTTGGTCAGTGGTTTTAGGGATAAATTAGATAAGATGAGTGAAGAGATGACAGCTCTGCATGGGTCCATTCTTAATAAGAAAAGGGAATATACTTCTGAATTTGTGGGCAGCACAATTGGGGGAGTAAAGTATAAAGTTTCAATCGTGACCACAAAATCAGCACTAATCCTGTCTTGTCCATGACCTTCCAGAGAAACACCTAGTTTAATTGATTGAATACCTATTCAGTATTAAGGCAGAGTATTGATGCAGGGGAAAAAAAAGAGGGCGCTATATCAGTTGCAAGAGGAGAGGATTATCTGTGCAAAGTGGGAGTGGATAAAATGAGTTTGATCAGGGTAAATAAGTTTATGGTTAACAGTTTGAATTCTGTATGTTGTGACTTTAGAAAAAAGGTAGACATCTAAATTCATAACAGATAATAGTTGAAATTATGACAATTACAGTGCATCCAGAAATTATTCACAGCGCATCACTTTTTCCACATTTTGTTAAGTTACAGCCTTATTCCAAAATGGATTAAATTCATTTTTTTCCTCAGAATTCTACACACATAATGACAACGTGAAAAAAGTTTACTTGAGGTTTTTGCAAATTTATTAAAAATAAAAAAATTGAGAAAGCACATGTACATAAGTATTCACAGCCTTTGCCATGAAGCTCAAAATTGAGCTCAGGTGCATCCTGTTTCCCCTGATCATCCTTGAGATGTTTCTGCAGCTTAATTGGAGTCCACCTGTGGTAAACTCAGTTTATTGGACATGATTTGGAAAGGCACACACCTGTCTATATAAGGTCCCACAGTTGTCAGTTCATGTCAGAGCACAAACCAAGCATGAAGTCAAAGGAATTGTCTGTAGACCTCCGAGACAGGATTGCACAAATCTGGGGAAGGTTACAGAAAACGTTCTGCTGCTTTGAAGGTCCCAATGAGTACAGTGGCCTCCATCATCCGTAAGTGGAAGAAGTTCAAAACCACCAGGACTCTTCCTAGAGCTGGCCGGCCATCTAAACTGAGCGATCGGGGGAGAAGGGCCTTAGCCTGGGAGGTGACCAAGAACCCGATGGTCACTCTGTCAGAGCTCCAGAGGTCCTCTGTGGAGAGAGGAGAACCTTCCAGAAGGACAACCATCTCTGCAGCAATCCACCAATCAGGCCTGTATGGTAGAGTGGCCAGATGGAAGCCACTCCTTAGTAAAAGGCACATGGCAGCCCGCCTGGAGTTTGCCAAAAGGCACCTGAAGGACTCTCAGACCATGAGAAAGAAAATGCTCTGGTCTGATGAGACAAAGATTGAACTCTTTGGTGTGAATGCCAGGCGTCACATTTGGAGGAAACCAGGCACCACTCATCACCAGTCCAATACCATCCCTATAGTGAAGCATGGTGGTGGCAGCATCATGCTATGGGGATGTTTTTCAACGGCAGGGACTGGGAGACTAGTCAGGATAAAGGGAAAGATGACTGCAGCAATGTACAGAGACATCCTGGATGAAAACCTGCTCTAGAGCGCTCTTGACCTCAGACTGGGGCGACGGTTCATCTTTCAGCAGGACCAATGACCCTAAGCACACAGCCAAGATATCAAAGGAGTGGCTTCAGGACAACTCTGTGAATGTCCTTGAGTGGCCCAGCCAGAGCCCAGACTTGAATCCCATTGAACATCTCTGGAGAGATCTTAAAATGGCTGTGCACCGACACTTCCCATCCAACCTGATGGAGCTTGAGAGGTGCTGCAAAGAGGAATGGGCGAAACTGGCCAAGGATAGGTGTGCCAAGCTTGTGGCATCATATTCAAAAAGACTTGAGGCTGTAATTGCTGCCAAAGGTGCATCGACACAGTATTGAGCAAAGGCTGTGAGTACTTATGTACATATGATTTCTCCGTTTTTTTATTTTTAATAAATTTGCAAAAACCTCAAGTAAACTTTTTTCACATTGTCATTATTGGGTGTTGTGTGTAGAATTCTGAGGAAAAAAATGAATTTAATCCATTTTGGAATAAGGCTGTAACATAACAAAATGTGGAAAAAGTGATGCGCTGTGAATACTTTACGGATGCACTGTAGTACTGTCTTGTCCTTGTTTTATTAGGAGAGCGATGAACATTGTCTTGAGTCTAGGATATAAACACTGTGGGGAAATTGCTGGAAAATAGAAAACTGTCTCCAAAAGGCTGAAGACAGAACTTAATTCAGATAGAATATCATCAACACTTGGGGCTTTTATTTTATTCATAGAGCCCAGAGCTTCATTTAGCACATTCTGAGTGACAGGGGCTTCCAAAGTTAATGCACTCCACTCTGAAAGTCAGGACTAATTCAATGAATCTTAAGAAAGGTCAGTAAACTGAACTATGAGACATAGGAGCCTCAGAAAATGTATTGGGGCTTTAACTAAGGAACTATTAATGAGTTATTAGTGATTAGTGACCACACCTCATCCTTATAGAACAGATCATAGGAAATGACTCATATGACACGGGTGGAGGGCCAGAAGCTTATTAGGGTGAGATATAATAATGAGCCCTGGTAAGATGTATCTGAAATTCTGCCTGATGCAAGAGGAGTGCAGTTAGTTCATTTAAAATGATTGATATATCAGTCTCATGGTTTTTTATCTAGTACTAGAGGGCTCCGCCCCCTGCTCGCTTCGCTCGCCAACCCCTGGCGTTGGGTATCCTGAAATACATTGATGTATGTATGAGATAGATTGGAGTGTAAAGGTGTAGATGACGCACATAGGAAGTAAAATAGCATGACTATTGTCCCGATTTTAAGGTTAAGATTGTGTTGTGGTAATCCGGCTGGGTTAATAGTGTTTAAATATTCTAAGGGGAAATTAAGATGCTCATTCTCGTCTTCAGAATCAATACTGTCTGTACTTAGAAAGAGGCGGCATTCTCCAGGAAGTAATGCAATGACTTGGTTATTTATGTGATCAACGTCAATATTCTTTGGACATAATATAGCCCGGTGCATTAATAGTGGTATCTGGTCTAATGAGATTGCTGCCCGAAACACTTCTGTCACTATATCCTCGCAGACAAAGGTTTGAGGGATCTGAATAATATCCGGGTGAAGTCCATACATATTGGTTAGGTTTCCATCTCCTAGTTGCAGCAACCAATTGGTATATTAATTTTCTGTGGTTGTACTGTTAATAATGCATCACTGTAATGTGATTCACTTATGCTGTATAGTTTGGACGTGTGAGGATGACGTACGTTCAATGCCTTCGGCTTTCGTACTAACTCGCGCCTTCCGTACTATTATGCTGTGTATGGTGGACCTTTGTGGACTCCGTACTTTTTCCCGTTTCACTCTGGAGCGGGGGGCTGAATCCTCTTTTTTGTGTGGCTGTGTCGTTACCTATGGGCGCGTTGCCTCATTTCTTATTTACGTTAGTTGAGCTCCTTTGTTTTTGAGCCGTGATGTGTTGTAGGCGCTTATTTACGTTAGTTGAGCTAATATTATACCTCCGGTGCCGTGTGTGCGTTTCATGTGGTAGTCGTTGTAGGCGCATGCTCCCTCCGTACTATCTCGGGTTTAACTATGCTGTGTTTTGTGGACGTTTGGGGACACCGTACTCTCTCCGGTTTGATTGTGGGGCGGGATGCCGAAGCCTGTTGTGTTTGTTTTGTCTGTGAGTACTCATATTATTGTATTACTGTAATGTGATTCACATATGCTGTGGAGTCCGTATCTCTGGGGCTTCTGTACCATCTCGGGGGTCTGCCTGCGGTGTGTTAGACGCGCGTTGTAGACGCCCGCACCTTCCGTACTATGTCGGGTTTGACTATGCTGTGTAGTCTGGACGGTTAGGGTTCCATATTGTCTGTGCTCGTTGCTTTATTTCTTATTTCCATTAGTTGAGCTCTTTCGGTTTTGGTGGTGTATCAGAATTCGCTTGCGGTGGTGAGCTATGGTTCAGAAATGCGTTGTAGGCGCCTGCGCTTTCCGTACTATCTCGGGTTTGATTATGCTGTGTGTTGTGGACCTTTGTGGACTCCGTAGTATTTCCTGTTTCACTCTGGGGCAGTGGGCTGAATCCTCTTTATTGTGTGGCTGTGTGGTTACCTATGGGCGCGTTGCCTCATTTCTTATTTACGTTAGTTGAGCTCCTTCATTATTGAGCTGTGACTCCTTCGTTCTCGGTGGATCAGACTTCGCTCGCTGTTGGCGCCTGCGCACTATGTCTCCTGCGTCCATGGGCATGCCATGTACCTGCGTCCATATCCGGTTTATTCTCGGTTAGTAATATGGATGGATGTGAAGATGTGATCTATTCAAAGCAGAAACCCAAGATTTGAGTTTGGCTATCTTTTTATTTTAGCACTGGTTAAGATTTAATGAGAAAGTGATGCAACCCATAAAAGCCTCCTTGAAGATTCCCAGATTCTTCACTGAGCCTGTTTTTATCTCCAGAAATTAATTTAATTTAGCAAATAATTAATCACAGAATTATTTATTATTTAAGAACAATGCATTGAATCTCTATTTTTGCATTTAGTTTCAAATTATAAAGGTAGCATTTAAGAAGAAGTCTCTTATTTCAGATGTAGGGAAGGCCAGAGGACAAGAGTATAGGATAAGTGGGACCAAAGCTTGAGAAGTTAATAATTTGTGACTGGGATTTATGGCATGGAAAGAAGAATGAGTATTCTGTAGCAGACGGGTTTAAAATATGAAAACTATCTACCAAACAGGTGTTCACAGGAATTGTGAAAGGAACAGGTTGAGTGAGGAAGGTGCACTTAGACTGGAAGAGGAGACTTGTCAATAAGTGGATTTGTAACCTTTTTTGCATCAATACATATACACAAGTTAGAGCAATGAAAATTGAGTAGCTGAGTGCCTAGGTTAGGCAGGAAAGGGGCTCCATACAGTGTGAGAGCACAAATGCTTAAACATAATTTTCTGTCCCCCCCAACTTTGCACAAATATATAATTTTTTTATCAAACCACTGTGAAAACTTCATTTAGATATATTCCTCCTAATGAGCTTCCTGGTATACACATAAACCCTGAAAAGGTCTCTACTATACTTAATTGGAAAGTTCTGGAAAGTTTTAAGCTAGTTCAATGTTTTATGGAGTTTGCCAGTTTATATTGGTGATTTACAGTATAAAATCATTTAGTTTTTTGATTTCCTCCGTTATGTCTTTAACGAAGAAGACTGGTCAAAAATGTTTCTGGGCGCATGAGCCCCCACAGGCGTTTTTGATACACTTAAAGCCAGATTTAGAAATGCTCCTATTTTGTGGCACCTGGATAATAACTTGCCTTTTCAAGTTGAAGTTGACGTATCAGATATTGGCATAGATACTATGTTATCACAACATTTTCCAGATACTAATAGACTGCACCTTTGTGTTTTTTTTTAAAAAAAAAAATGTTTGCAGCTCAAAAGAATTTCCAAGTTGTGTTTTGGAAAGGTGCCACTCTTCACCTTTTCTGGGTTATCCAGGAATTTATTATTGTTTTTGCATTGATATTATTTTGGCTAAGGATGTTTCAGATTTTGTCAAGGCATCTGTTATTTATAATAGTTTACTATAAGTCACTATTAAGTGCAAGATCAGGGTTGCTGCAGCCTATTACCCCTCCATCATGTCCTTGAGAAGATGTTGTGGTCAGTTTTATTAGAGACCTTCATCGTTCCAACAGGCGTGCGGTTATTTTAGTCATACTGGACAGATTCTTCTAAAGTGCTAATTTTGTTCTTTTGAAATATTCCTACTGCAGAAATTTTTATACAGTAGAAATATTTATCCATCACTACTTCACACTTCATGGGGTTGGGTTCCCAAATTTTTTTGATCTTATCAGCGACCACAATTTTTTTCAAGTTTTGAAGACAGTGTTGTGAAAAAATGGAAATTAAAGTCAGACTCACTTTTGGATATCATCTTGAGTGTAAAGGCTTGCCTTTGTGATTTAGTGAAGTTATTGTGATGTGCTATTAAGTTGTTGTAGTCAAATTGGTCTGATGTTTTTGCCTTTGGCTGAATTTTCCCATGATATTTTATACAATTCCCCTCTCAAAATGTCTTCTTTGGAGTGTCAGTATGGTTTTTGCCACTGTTGTTGTGGTGTTGTGAGTGTTCTTTATTCATTCCTGCTATTCTGACTTTTTATCGTCTTTGCAGGATAGTTGAATTAAGATATGGGAGCATTTATTTAAGGGAGGAACCTCTGCCAAGTGTTTTGCGGATGAATAAGACACAGTCATCCCAATTTCATGGTCAGGCAAAAGTTGTGGCTCGCGAGTTAGGACATCCAATTGAGAATGCCATCCCATAAACCTGGTCCAATATAAATTGGTCCTTACACCATTTTTAAGTGAGAAACACCTGTTACTTACTGACTGGCACTTTCACCTCCTTTTAGAGAACATTGTGCAATCCATATTTTATGGCTTGCAGATATACATGTTCCTGTTTGTTGATTTTCCACCTCCTGTCTTTCTCCATGGCAAGTTGTTTTTGATGTTCATCAGGTATTCAAGATTTGTAAGATGTTCGATTTTAGACAGCTTGGTTCCACAGTGGTCTGCCACTGTCTTGGGTTTGTGCAAGTGATGGTCCTGTTCCTTGACTCTTGGCCAAATTGCATCACATTTTCTCTTCCAAGATGGATGGTTGCATCTGGAGTACGCACCTGATTTGTTTCTTTGTTTATGCAATGTGGTGAATACTGTATGTCACATGACTGTGCTTGGTACAAGGCCTCTGTCGATATTAAATGGTGACAGTTGGTTTACACATTTGCCCTTGGTTGGATAAAACCATTGTGCTTTGCTTTCTAGTGTAGTTAGCCTTATATAACAAGAAGGCCCTAGTGGCAGGTTTCATTTTCGGTTTTGAACTCCTTTTTCACCTTAGACTCAGATTCCCATTTTGTTCTTGTGATTTGGTTGCCATATCATTTCTCATTTTTGCTCTGACCCTGCCTTTTCTTTTGACTGTAATTTTGTGCTAAATGCTACATTCTTCCGGATATTTTTTTGTTTGTAAATATGTTTCATCAGCAGCGTGTCATAACAGTTTCAAAGACTTCTTAGAGGGAGTTCTAATGACAGAATCACACATGTTGCACAACAGTCAAGTAATTTTAAGCAGACTATTAGTTAAGGTGCAGTACTGATTGGATTATAAAAATATGGAGTGATCAGAGCAGAAACACTATGCTGCCATTGCTAAAAACACATCATGCAACTTTCATTTATGGACCTTTCTTAACATTTTAACTAGTTCCTTGTTTTTATAAAAGCTCTCTAAAGTTATTTCTACATTGACATCAGTGGCAAATGCGAAAAAAAAACATATTCCTTTTATATGTCACAGTACTGGCTCTGGTAGCAAGTCGAAACATGTTAAAGGAAAAACTAGTTATTTAATGATTTATTATCACAATCTTTTTAAAGGATTGCTTTTAATAGTGCTTTTCCCAGGAAGAAGAGTAAATTGACTGCCACTGTCAATTCCTATTCAGAAATTTATATGAAGTCAAAGTCTTAAGTTTCACTTGTCCTAAACACACTACAGTGTGGACTATCAGGTTAGTAAGTACTGCCATTGACTACTCACTGTGTGAGAATAACACATTTGAATAGTTTTTATTTGTTGTTTTGTTTGAATTTACTAACTTACTATAGGAGGAGGAATGGGCTGTCCTTTTTGGAACTGTTAATTGCTTTCATTTTTGTTATTTTTACGATTTTTTTTTTAATGTGAATACTGATTTTACTGAAAGCCTAAGTGTTGTTATGACTAAGTCAGTAAAATCAAGTATCTTCAAATCACATTCACATTCAAATCACATTCAAAGGATCTTCAACTCACATTCTTTCAAAAGAATCTTTTCAAAATATTCACAATATTATCAGATTAATTATTCTGGAGTCCTTCATGCTATAGGAATTCATAGAAATAGACAAACCAGTAGAACTGTGAATTTTTTCAATATTGAATCAGCATAAGTATTCATTTATATAAATATATACTGTATATATATATATATATATCTGTATATATATATATATATATATATATATATATATATATATATATATATATATATATATATCTGTGATTATACTTACAATCCATATATGATCTTGCCATGTTAATTGAATAATATTCCATTCCTTACACGAGTGCTATGTGAGATAAGTGTATTTTTAAAATAATGCATATGGAGATAAAACACAGCCAGGTACAAGAGAACATATATTATCTATTTGTATTACTCTGCCTTACCCATTTACGTAAACAGAATGTCCTTGGCAGTCAGCAGATGTAAGATGATTGCTTATACTTTCTGAAATAACCCACATTCCATAGAAAGTAAAAAGAAAAAAACATGACTACAGTCGTGTGAGCAATCACTGGTCCACATGTACCACATCTGCATCCCCACCGCCCACATTGTATTAGGTTCCCCATGACCTTTTTGACTGAGAAAATTGCAGTAATTCTTTGCTAAGCAACAGCAGCAGCAAATTGGCTTGCCTGAGCAAATTTGTGTTACTTATATTTCTTTTAGAATACTCATATGCCACAAATGAATATGAATTATCTAGTAACAATTGTATTTAACACAATACAGATTACTCCTTCTTGAATAAGCAGATTAATGTAACCTGTTCATTTGCTAACTTCACTCCTGTGATTTCCACTGCATTAACTCTACAGTGGTATCTCGCAGGTTCCCTTTATTTTTTTGGGTTAATCTCTCATCACTAAAAACATTTATCTATAAAATGTTTTTACTTGTTTGCCTTTTTTAAACATCTCTTTTTAAGTTGAGAAACAGTTTAGTATCACTTAATTTGTGTAAAAATTATGGCAGTCCAAAATTATGTCCCCCACTAGTTCAGCCAGAATTATACACCCAGTTTAGAGAGTTTATTATGAAAAGTACAATTCATTTCTTGTAACATTATGCAATTGATAATATACAGACAGAAATATTGTGTTTAATTAACTAAAAGATTAAAATGTTACATAGGTATTTATGCATTATAAGTATATGCATCCATTTGAATTATAATAGGAACTGCATTACCCCGAATTCCTCAGAAAAAGAAGGAGAAGGAAGTTAGAGCATGACTGTTTGTAAGGTTACAAAAACAACAACATTTATTTATATAGCACATTTTCATACAAAAAGTAGCTCAAAGTGCTTTACATAATGAAGAGAAGAAAAATAAAAGACAAAATAAGAAATTAAAATAAGACAACATTAATTAACATAGAAAGGAGTAAGGTCCGATGGCCAGGGTGGACAGAAAAAACAAAAAAAACTCCAGAAGGCTGGAGAAAAAAATAAAATCTGTAGGGGTTCCAGGCCACGAGACCGCCCAGTCCCCTTTGGGCATTCTACCTAACATAAATGAAATAGTCCTCTTTGTAGTTCGGGTTTTTCACGGAGTCACTTGATGCTGATGGTCATACAGACTTCTGGCTTTTAATCCATCCATCATTGTTGGAACATCATGGTGCTTTGGGTAGATGGTGGTGGCACACGCCACCACCAACAGGACACCGGAAAAGGAATCAGAAGAGAGAGTAGGGGTTAGTACAGATTTTGAATGAATAGTTATTATAATGAATTAGATATACAGAGTATCAGGATTAAATTACAGTGAAGTTATGAGAAGGCCATGTTAAAATAATGTGTTTTCAGTAGTTTTTTAAAGTACTCCACTGTATTAGCCTGGCGAATTCCTACTGGTAGGCTATTCCAGATTTTAGGTGCATAACAGCAGAAGGCCGCCTCACCACTTCTTTTAAGTTTTGCTCTTGGAATTCTAAGGAGACACTCAGTTGAGGATCTGAGGTTACGATTTGGAATATAAGGTGTCAGACATTCCGATATATAAGCCGGGGCGAGATTATTTAAAGCTTTATAAACCATAAGCAGAATTTTAAAGTCAATTCTGAATGACACAGGTAACCAGTGTAGTGACATCAAAACTGGAGAAATGTGTTCGGATTTTCTTTTCCTGGTAAGGATTCTAGCAGCTGCATTCTGCACTAGTTGCAAACGATTGATGTCTTTTTTGGGTAGTCCTGAGAGGAGTGCGTTACAGTAATCTAGTCGACTGAAAACAAACGCGTGAACTAATTTCTCTGCATCTTTCGATGATATAAGAGGTCTAACTTTTGCTATGTTTCTTAGGTGAAAAAATGCTGTCCTAGTGATCTGATTAATATGCGATTTAAAATTCAGATTACAATCAACGGTTACCCCTAAGCTTTTTACCTCCGATTTGACTTTTAATCCTAATGCATCCAGTTTATTTCTAATAGCCTCATTGTATCCATTATTGCCAATCACTAAGATTTCGGTTTTTTCTTTATTTAATTTGAGAAAGTTACTATTCATCCATTCTGAGATACAAGTTAGACATTGTGTTAGCGAATCAAGAGATTTGGGGTCATCAGGTGCTATTGATAAATACAGCTGTGTGTCATCAGCATAGCTGTGGTAGCTCACGTTGTGCCCTGAGATAATCTGACCTAATGGAAGCATGTAGATTGAGAAGAGCAGTGGACCCAGGATAGAACCTTGTGGAACACCATATAGAATATCATGTGTCTTTGAGTTATAATTACCACAACTAACAAAGAATTTTCTCCCTGCCAGGTAGGAGTCAAACCAATTTAAGACACTGCCAGAGAGGCCCACCCATTGACTAAGGCGATTCTTAAGAATATTATGATCAATGGTGTCAAGGTGTTAAAGGATCTTGTTCATTGTTGTGTTGCACTAATTTCCAATTAAACCTTGTTTTATAAAGAATGATGCACAATATGTTATTGCAGTTCGTCTTTGAAAGAGTATTATTGTACAATGTATTTAAAATGCAAGCCCAAAGTGAGTCATATTGCACAAATGAGTATAGTGGACTATTTAAATGTTGCCATTTTAAACTCAGGAACTCTTTCACATTGCACATTGTAAATGTCTATCTAAACTAAGTTTAATGAAGCACTTGATTTATACTAAATTAAAATTCTCCACAAGCACATACTAATTTGATTAAAGGGAAAGTGGAGAAATAGGAAACATCCGATTTTTGTGTGATCAAAGTTTTATTAATTGATTATAAACAGACACAGGATGGTATGTGGCAACGTCCAGCCATGAAAGTAAGGATTACTACATCCACACCCTTTTCATATTCCCCTTCTAATATCCAAGGATTGTGCTACCAGCAAAGCTTAGTAAAATAGCGTGAGGCAGGGAAAGTGAAAGAGAGATAGAGAGAAAAAAGAATCAGAAGAAAGGAGACAATGGGAGAAACATATTTAAGTGGACAATGGGGCTTGCTGTCACCCAGGTGTCTTCAAAAATTAACACTATGGACTGTCCATTCAGAGTGCAGAAGCTGGCTGCACAGTTGATCAGAACAGATGAGAGTTCCAATACAATTAAATTGAAAAATAAGGATTTCCAGAAAAAATGAAAAGTGAATCAGATCATTTCCAGAAAGAGGCTAAGACCAGTTTAGCAACAGATGTACCCATGAAGAATAGAGTGTGCTGTGAAGGAGACAGAGAGAGAGAGAGAGATCCGAGAAGTTCGGAAGATGGAAGAAGAGTGAAGAGTTAGAGGAATTTCATATGAAAAGATTGCTGTAGTAAGTCTGATCCTGCCCTCAAAAAGTCATCTAGAGTGTAACATTCTCAAAATATATTCAAAAAATGTCAATAAAGTTTGTTGACAAATGTAGTGAAATTTGTCCTTTGAAAGGTTGATAGTAAAACATTTGCTATAGGTGAACAAATTTAATTTGGCTGTGTTGATGATGGGGTTTTTTGTTGGTAACAGCACTATTTTTGAAAATCACAGGGGAAAAATCAGAGATAATATTTTCAGACTGTGTAAATCTGTAAATGCCTAAGGAATGCATTGCATAAAGTGTCATATACTGTAAAAAAAACTGTTTCACCCTAAGAACAAGGAATGGGAAAACTATAGTAGAGTATGGGAAGAGAGGAGACAGAGAGGCACCATTGGGCTTAAGAACTGATCTGAGCTAGGAGTAGAAATAAAAGTAAGAGAAGCCTTAATCTGCTGTAAATACCATGAAGTGTAGCAATGCTATCTTACGCCCAACACGCACAAGATATAGGGTTACCCCCATGCACAAACTGACATTGTGGAAAACAGTGAAGTGGAAGTGGCATGTTGAACAGCAGCCTAAGTGATTTTCCCCCTTAAATTATATACACAGTGCATACAGCATTAATGGACCAAAGAAGGGGAAGTGCTGCTTTAGTCTCAAGAAAATAAAGGGAAGGAATGGGATGTACAGTATCTAGAAGAAGCCAGGTTGGGTTCAATGGAAAACCAAGATGAAGGATTGTTAAGGAGAGGTCCAACCAAGACTAGGCTGATCTAATAGTAAATAGGCTTGGTAGAATTGGGACAAGACTGATCTAAATTCAGCCTGATATTTAATACAGGGGAAAGGGTGAGCACAACACTAATCAAATTAGAATTGTAGGCAATCTTTATTTTAATAGTTGCCAGTCTGGTATATTAAGAAAGGGCGATAGGAGACAAGAGGTATACAAGTACTCCTAAAAATATGCATATATTTTAATGCTGCAATATCAAATAAAAATAATAAATGTTGATACTTAGATATTTAATGGTGCGTGATAGTGGAATACCAAGTGACAAGAATTTTGGGGAAAATAGTGGACTAGGACAAATAATTTTGTACACAGAAAAGGCCATAAAAGATGTAAGCAAGTGAAGGATATGTGGGAGTTTGAAAGGATCATTCCTCTACAAGGACAAAATGTTGTTGGCATACAAAGACATTTTATGGTGGGTGCAATAAGTAATAGATATTCTGTCAAAGGTAGAAAACATGGCAAGTAGGTTAACAAAGGACCAGAATATGTAACAAGAAATGGAGCAAAATTCAGTACCAGGAGATCAGTCAAATCAAGTCAACAAAGCCAAAGCACTAACTTGAATATTCTTAAACAAAACATTGAGGATCAGAAAACCAAAGACTAAATCATATAAGATATTTTTTGAGTGAATCCACAGTCTTGGATAAATGGGACATGTATGATACTGAATTTGTACTATTGCAATGAAGGCAACATGTGTTGTGCACTCCCGGTATGAATAAAGCCTGTCTTCTCTGTATGGATTAATTTGGGAATTACTGGCTAAAGTAGACAAACACATAATTACTTTTGTCAAGTACTTTAATTGGACTGCAAACAGGATCTTTACTTTGCTATAACTTTGCTATAACTTACAGCTATAGTTATTGACTTGTCAATTCTGGTAGAGGAGATAGCATTGTAGAAAGATATAGCTATGAAGAAAGAAGACAGATACTTGGCAGAGTGTGAAAAAACACTCCAGAGGAAACCTGTCTGGGGGAGTTCATGTAGTCTAAATTCTTCATGAGTAGAGATAAAGTAATAGAGACATTCAGCATGGAAGCTTATCTTTCATGGGCTTAGGAAGGGACGCATTTTTTATAAAAAGAATCAATGTCAGCCAGTGCTGGGTTGGAATGATCAGAAAATAATTCAGAAGAGAAGTAAAAGAAAGTCTGTTGATCTCCCATGGGTTATTGGTGAGGAATCCCTCTTTATTTCAAATACACGATATAGTGACAAAGATCACTATTACACAGCCATGAATCCAGGAATTTACTAGAACTTGTTTATACAAGGTACTACATAATACTGTTATTAAGTCTGTGCTGTATATTTCACATTAATAATTATACTGGAGTGAATATTTCTCAGTCTATGCTATGTTTAAGCTAGGCACATATAAGAGGTGGACATTCATTCTTATGTCAACAATACTGACCATGTAAATATGTAAACCTATATTCTTCAAATCTGCTTTTGCTTCTGCATTAATAACCTCAGTATATGTTTTTGCATATTGGTGGGCAAGATACTTATTTTTTTAAATTATACTTTTTCCAGTCATGAATTATTCTGATGTACTAGAAGCATATCATTAATGAACTTTCTGAACCTCATCACCTTGTTATAGGTAATACTTTTCCTGTAAATTTGTACCAAGAACTATATTACCCAGAACTCACTATGGAGTAAAACAAGCAAATCCGTTGATTGCTGTACAATCCATACATACTCATTTAGGCATAATGCATGCTCATTCTTTTATTTTGCGTTAACTATTACTATTCACAAGTTTCACTTAGAATCTATTTTTGGTGGCAACACCCAGGAATTACAGTAGATCAAATACTGTAGATATGGTACTTGGCAAGCAAGCAAAATGAGATGAAAAGGAAGAAGTTAACTAGGGAACTGCACTTCAGCTAATCAAAGAAGAGGAAGAAAGAAAGGGACTCTAAAATGTGAGAAACATGGAATCATTTTGTCCATGCTCTCCATAAAACAGGTGTGATTGGTGAAACTGGATAAGAAAACTCAGATGAAATGAACTAGAAGAGGACATTGCATGCAAATGAGAATATCATGCTTATGTGAGAAAGCACTGCAAGCAGAATAATAGAAAACAGTTTTAAGTGGCAGAACAGATAAAGCATAAAATCTACCATCAGTAAAACTAAATGCTTGAAAACAATTTTTGAGTGAATATGAGATTGTTTTTTGTAATTACAGTATAACATGTTGTACAGAGGTGTTGTGACAGGACAGGCAAGGCAGGAAATTGCCTGGGGCCCCAGTTGTGTCCATTTACATAGGTACTCAAGGCAACAACAAATCTGCAGGAACCCCTCTTGAAGCACAGCATCAGCACACTACAACAACACATTTGGAAATCCCACTAAGAGGGGTATCAATCTCCATTGTGAGACTGTTTGTGATTAGTGTTATTTATTTAGTAATGTTAAATGTAATCTTTGCTGTTTTCATAAATCATGAAGAGGGTGTACATGGCTGGAAGGGAAATTGGATTGACCTGGCTTGTTTAGACAGATTGACCATTTCTGATATAGCTTCAGTCAGTCACTCTAGGCTCCGCTACTGTTAGTGCGTGGCCAAAATCAAAAGCACCAATTCAGCTACATGATGAGTGTGTAGCAGTGAGAGGGGGTGAAATAAGTCAAAATTTAGTCCCTCAGTCCCTCTTCCTATTACTGTTACTTCTGGTGAGAAAAGTTTTTTTTACCTTTAAAGCTGATTAAATCTTACAGAAGATTTACCATATTCCAGAAGAGGCTTTCAGCCCCTTCTTTCTTCAAAACTTTCTTCAAAAGTTCTTTGGACCTGGAGGACACAGTGGCTAGGGCTGCATTTCCTCTAGTCAAAGCCTGCAAACAACGATTTTGAAAGTTACAGGAATACCTTTATGAACAATTTTTTAAACTAAATTTAAATTTAAATTTTTTATTTTTTTAAATGAGCAATTTATATTTATTTTTTTATTATCGTGTGCACCTTACATTTTTTTTTAGTTTTTCACTTATTAAAATTTCCTTTATTCTTTGTTTTTCTGTTTTCTATGCAAATGTTGTATTTATATATTTTTTTGTACAAAATTAAAATAAAGGGTTTGTGTTTAATGAATTTTCCTTGTGTAATAAGATTATAAGTTTAATGTCACTGTTTTCTGTACAAAAATTATTTTAGAAATCCACTCACATGTACAGGCCAGGCCAAGCATAGTACAAGATAGACAAAGACAGTTAGAGGAATGTGTAGTCAGCCTAAAGACAGAATAGTATACATCTGTCCTCTGTCAGCACAAAATCTTCTTTCCTTGTTTGGAAATGGACTATTTGACGACGTAAAGACCTACACGTGGAGAAGACAGTATATAAAGACTTGGACAGCAGCCAAATACTTCGAAGCCATGGACACATGGGTGATATCGTCATCCGTCCTGAAAAGCCTTCCAGCGCAGCAACAAAAGATTGTCTTTGCCATAGGCTTCCCGTCTGTAATGCCGCGTAAATTGTCAGTAAAGAAAGCTAAGTTATTTTCTCTTATATGATTTTTACCGCCGTATCACTATGGGAGGGATATCGCCTTTTAATATCATATCTACAGTAATCCCTCCTCCATCACGGGGGTTGCGTTCCAGAACCACCCGCGAAATAAGAAAATCCGCGAAGTAGAAACCATATGTTTACGTGGTTATTTTTATATTGTCATGCTTGGGTCACAGATTTGCGCAGAAACACAGGAGGTTGTAGAGAGACAGGAACGTTATTCAAACACTGCAAACAAACATTTGTCTCTTTTTCAAAAGTTTAATCTGTGCTCCATGACAAGACAGAGATGACAGTTCCGTCTCACAATTAAAAGAATGCAAACATATCTTCCTCTTTAAAGGAGTGCGAGTCAGGAGCAGATAATGTCAGAGAGATAGAGAAAAGCAAACAAATCAATAGGGCTGTTTGGCTTTTAAGTATGCGAAGCACCGCGGCACAAAGCTGTTGAAGGCGGCAGCTCACACCCCCTCCGTCAGGAGCAGAGAGAGAGAGAGAGACAGAGAAAAACAAACAAGCAAAAATCAATACGTGCCCTTCGAGCTTTTAAGTATGCGAAGCACCGTGCAGCATGTCACTTCAGGAAGCAGCTGCACAGAAGGTAGCAACGTGAAGATAATCTTTCAGCATTTTTAGACGAGCGTCCGTATCGTCTATGTGTGCGAACAGCCCCCCTGCTCAATCCCCATACGTCAGGATCAGAGAAAGTCAGCGCAAGAGAGAGAGAGAGAAAAATAAGTTGGGTAGCTTCTCAGCCATCTGCCAATAGCGTCCCTTGTATGAAATCAACTGGGCAAACCAACTGAGGAAGCATGTACCAGAAATTAAAAGACCCATTGTCTGCAGAAATCCGCAAACCAGCAAAAAATCCGCGATATATATTTAAATATGCTTACATATAAAATCCGTGATGGAGTGAAGCCGCGAAAGGCGAAGCGCGATATAGCGAGGGATTACTGTATATAGTTATCGGTTACTTAAAACACCGCAATTACAAAAGAACTTATTCCAACTAGGAAGCTATATCTCCTCCTAAAGGAACACCCTGTTTGTCTTATTAATTTAGACTTTGTGCTGAAATAATGGTAATTAATTTTACCATGTTGAGACTACGGGCAGAGTGACTTGTAGGGCCCCCAAGAGTTTTTTGCCTAGGTCCCACAGAGTCCCTTGAATCACCTTTGATGTAGTACATTGAAGAAAATTTCAGTTATATAAAATCATATCTAATGGTCACAGTAACATTGCTTATAGTTATAGACAGTAATTACAATTCCTGAAAAGATTCAGAAGAAAATAAACTATTAAATACACTCATACCAAAACAGCTTATTTATATCAATTTATAATGATTGTCATATTACATTATTAAGACAGCTATATAATGAATGTTAGATTCATATATTTACATAGGGGTACCCAAAAATTCTCAGAATCATTCAATAATGTGAATGTAGAGTGTAGCTTTTAAATATGCCACAAGGTATCGTTTACCTACAGTCTGGTTAATTGGTTTGCCAACTGGCATGGTGCTGAGCTTAATGAGTATGTAATACAGATGTTTTTTCTACAATCGTGCATGAGAATTGTGTAATTTTCTTCTTAAAGTCACTATGGCAGATTTTCTACAGATAATGGTGATCGCATTTTTTGACATTGGCGGACTTGGGTGTGCACCGAAAACTAGACTTTGCACTATGGCATCAGACCTGCACACTAGAGTTGGGCGGTATGACCAAAATTCTATATCACGGTATTTTTCTAAATTCTGCCGGTTTCACGGTATTAGACGTTTTTTTTTTCCCCATGCATGAGTGGATGTTAACCACATTTTCCACTGCAATTACTGCAGTAGACTGGCTAAGAATAACCTATTAGACTGTTATGAGAATTGTACATCGTACAAAAAGACATTTTAATGTGCACACAAGTATTAATCCAGGTTTGCATGGCCCCATAAAGTGATAGTTTTCAAGGGGGTGGCACTAAAGAGAAGGAATCACATTGCATGACAGATGCAGTCAAAATATAGAACCTTTAATTGAACAAATTTTGCAAAAGCTTAAACTATGATTTTGACAACATATTTTCAACCATCCAAAGAGGCATTTAGACTTAGTAAAATATCCAGAGGTGTTTGTCAAAAGTTGGATTGCACTGAACACGTCTTAGAAAAGGAATAAATAGTAAATATTTTTTGTAAACCAACTACACTTTCTGTTAATGTTAACAATCTCTGTCCACTAACATGTTTAAGTGACTTTTTAAACAATTTTACCATCATTAAACTGCATAATATTTAAACTAATAAATAACAACAATCTGCGGTGGGTTGGCACCCTGCCCGGGATTGGTTCCTGCCTTGTGCCCTGTGTTGGCTGGGATTGGCTCCAGCAGACCCCCGTGACCCTGTGTTCGGATTCAGCGGGTTGGAAAATGGATGGATGAATAACAACAATAAAATACATAATAGTATTACTGATAGCTGCACCATTACTTCAAGGCTTCAAGCCCAGGTGCATTACACAGTATTCACCAAATTAAAATAAAATAAAACAAGTGCAACTTGGTGATGACATCTTACCAACTGTACCATCATTTAGGCAAACTGCATTAATATGGACCTTGCTTCAAGCTAAGCTATATACATAAATAATAAAAACTGCAACTTGCATTTATAATGCTGTTTGTGGTATAGCCCTATGGAAGCGCATTAGGGCCACTGTGAAGAAAAAAAAATATGGACACGGAAGAAAAAAACAAACTATATGTCGAGAATAAATTCGACATGTTGACTATGTCAAGATTAAAGTCGACATTTCCACTTTATTTTCATAGTTTATTTTATAATTAAAGTAGAATGTTGTAAACTAAACTTCATCCTAAAATCAATTGTTTAATTTACTAGATTTTCTCAAACCCCATCACAAGTTAATGCAGCACATCAAATACTTTGTGTTAAGTGTTCCCCGACCCAGTCGTTAATCACTACGCTTCTTAAACTGACTTCCTCCGCACTAACAGCAGGCGCTTGCAGCAATCACCGCACAGATAAACGTCTTTGTGAAATTAAAACTAGCTATTAACTTAGCCGACGGAGTGTTCAGAACTTTAAAAATATCTTCGTTATACATGTTTAATTATGCCATCCATTCAGAGTTGCGCCCATCTCTATATTTCAATCTATTGTATATTTCAAATACACTGAAATTAATCACATATAGTTTATTAGTTTAAGGCATCTGATTGTAATCAACCTGTAACAATATAATGGTCCATGGAATGGCCAAACTATTACAAATACCATAGCTGCTTTAGCGTTGTTACTCTCAGTGCACCATTCAGAGTATTTTAAAAACCCATTGTGTCTGAGTGTGGAATCACAGCTCTACAGCAGCTGATCGCAAAGAGGATTATTTGGATACAGCTTCTAGCACACGCTGCCTCAGCCATGGACACAGTTTATTTGAACTGCTCCCATACGGCAAATGCTTCCGAGCATTTCCTTTAGGGACCTCGCGGTTCAGAAACAGTTACATCCCAAGAGCTCTAAACACACCCAATCATTCCATCAAGTGTTCCTGGTAGAACTCTTTGTACTTATAAGTACAATTATCTCACTGTAAACTTATACTACAGTTATAATATTGCACAACCTGAGCTACTTTATGAACCATTTCACTATCTACACTATATGAACATGCTTTCATATGGTATATTTTTTATTGTTTTTTTATTGTATTATTATTATTATTATTACTGTTATTTTATCATTTTATAGGAAAATAAGTTTATGGAGGATTTGCTTATTGAATTTCATTGTACCATGCAATAACAATAAAGGAATTCAATTCAATTCAATAGAAGGAAGCGCGTATTTACAGATGATGACGGCTCGCTTCTAAGTCGATTTAGACTTCCAAGCACTATCTTCTTGGAGCTCTTGATATCATTTTTAAGATGATATGCAGTAATGTATATTAACTTACTAGCAAAATACCCGCGCTTCGCAGCGGAGAAGTAGTGTGTTAAAGAGGTTATGAAAAAGTAAAGGAAACATTTTAAAAATAACGTAACATGATTGTCAATGTAATTGTGTTGTCATTGTTATGAGTGTTGCTGTCATATATATATACATATACACACACATATACACACACATATACACACATATACAGATATATTATATATACATATACACATATATTTTTAATATATATATTTTTTATATATATATATATATATATATATATATATATATATATATACACACATACATACATACATACATACATATACACACATAGATGCACTTACAATAACATAGAAATCAATATAAACAACATTAACATCATTATCATATGAGAATATGAAGTAATATATAAGAAGCACATTTCATATAAATATAAATTATTAAACAGTAAAATCTTCTTCTATAATTTGCTACCGTGGCTTTTCGTTGGTCTGTCCAGGATTTTAAATCACCTGTAGCTTGCAAACCGTTTCACCTATTGACTTGAAATCTGGTACACATATAATACGTCACGCCTGCTATCCGCTTTATGGGTGATGATTGTATTACTCTTTTTATGTTTATTTTATTTTAGAATCAACTCCTATCTGCGCACAGCAGGGCGGCCGTGGGCAGATGCGTATGGTGTATTCACTCCATGTTATCGTGCATTGCGCTGTCACTGGTATTTTGATAAAAGAATTTGAACAATATATAAGAAGCATATAAATTATTAAACAGTAAAACATTAACATTTAAGAAGTAAAGTTACATTGAGTACTACTGCAGTGCCTTTCGGTATACCTCATTTTTTGTTTGCCCATTACATGCTTAAATGTATACATTTTTTGGTGTACCTACCCGAGAACACGCGACATATAACCGAGCGTGGGAGAAGCATGGATTTTAAACACGCGTTGAGTTCATCTGCTGGTCTCCCTCGTGGAATAACTGGTAATGTTTGACTAAAATGTACAGCGAGTAAAACGACATTACCTCCTTTTTTTTTTTTTACGATCTCTGAGATCTTGCTTTTTTCGGTTCAAGGCTTCATAAGCTCTTTTATGTGCCATGGTGTACTTAATAAGTACTAATTATCCCAAACAATCATCTTTGAATGTTGCAAGACTTTCGCCTTGTATGTAGATCGGGGTAATTACATTCATTGCATTCCTAGTCTGAATCACAATCTGATTGTATGGGTGGTTACCTGGCACTGTAGGGTTGCCACCCGTCCTTTAAAATACGGAATCGTGCCGCGTTTGAGAATGAAATTGCGCGTCCCGTTTTGAATCAATACTGGACGGGATTTATCCCGTATTTTTTTTATCATTTTTTTTTTAAAGCAGCGTGTCATGCAAATCATCCCACACGCATTTTATGAAGATGCCTCCTTTCCTACTTTTGATTGGGTAATACTTGATGTCATCGTTAGTTTGATTGGTCTTTTTAACTGTCCAGTGAGGAGGGCGTGTCTTTTAAGTAGAGTCTGCAAAGTGTTGGCACTGAGATGTGGCGTCAGCGCCATAGTTGAAGCCCCTAACGTTGCGGTCAGCAAGTCGGCTAACATCCGCCATGTGCCGTCTTTCAGTTGCGAGAAGCAGATCATAGAATGGTTGAAACTGTGGCCCTTAACGTTGCGCCACGGCGTGTGGTTCGTTTATACCTCGTGTCTTCTCATTAAACTTTTATCTCGCGAATATGTTATTGCAATCCGCAGCGGGAGCGTTTCTATAAACTTAATTTAAACTTACGTTTTACACCGTGCTTTGTTTCCCTTATGAACATGCTTGTATGCTTCACTCGCTCCGTTCTCAATTGTTTAATTAATTTTTTGCTCTTCACTGTTTCCGGCTGTTCCTCCATTTCCCCCTACTTCGTTCTTTTATCTCGCGAATATGTTATTGCAATCCTTAACGGGAGCGTTTCAATAAACTGATTGAAAATAGTTTTGCATTTACCTTTTTAGTAAAAGGCGAGCTTTTAAGCCTGAGAAATCACCCCGTAAATGCACACGTTTAATTGCACATGTGTTAATATGTATGGTTACACAGTATTAAAAGACAGTGAACAACGTCAGTTACCTTTGTTCCCGCGTTTGATAAAAGGTGAGCTTTTAAGCCTGAGAAATCACCCCGTAAATGCACACGTTTAATTGCACATGTGTTAATATGTATGCTTACACAGTATTAAAAGACAGTCAAAAATTAACGTCATTTACCTTCGTTCCCGCGTGTGACTCGTGCTGTAAATCTCTTCCTTGTTTTTAGTTCACGTGATTACGTAGGAGGCGTGATGACGAGATACGTGACTCCGCCTCCTCCATTACAGTGTATGGACAAAAAATATGTTCCAGTTATGACCATTACGCTTTGAATTTCGAAATGAAACCTGCCTAACTTTTGTAAGTAAGCTGTAAGGAATGAGCCTGCCAAATTTCAGCCTTCCACCTACACGGGAAGTTGGAGAATTAGTGATGAGTCAGTCAGTCAGTCAGTCAGTGAGTGAGTCAGTCAGTGAGGGCTTTGCCTTTTATTATTATAAATACAGAAAAATTTTAGCTTCATTTAAATAATGTATATTGTTAATAATTTACATGTGAGGGAGCGGTGGCTCAGCAGTAGCGATGAACTAGCGCATCGTTCGGGGATTGTTCCTGCCTCGAGCTGTATGCTTCCTGAGACTGGCGCGACCCTGGATGGATAGATGGATGGAATAATTAAACATGTACAATGAAGATATTTCAATGTTACTTAAAAGTTTTGAAGAATCGGAGTTCTAAGCTTATAGATGGCTTGACATCTATTATAAATCTGATTGTGTGGCGATTGGTTACTTGGAGAAAGAAAAGGAAGGACAGGAATTGAGGGTTAGTATATTTGAAAGAGACAGTACTGATTTTAATATACGTCAGGGATGTGAATCTAAAAAATAAAGGGAAACCACACAGAAACAGTAGCATTGCTCTGACGGTGGGTGCCGCCAGTTTGCAAAACCGAACTGAAAACTTGAGTACACAATGGTTTGAGTTGGCATGTTCGTGGCTTTAAGCCAAGTTTAGTTTTTATATATTGCGATGTGAATGTGGAAACGGCCGTACGCAACAGTTTTGTGCATAAGCACCGTTTATACATGAGCCCTTTTTTTCACTTTTAGTAAATGTACACATTTTGAGCATCTCTAATATGTGTATTAGAGAGACTGCCTGATCTTACTGGATGCATGAAAATGGATGAAAGTTGGCAAAAAACTCTGAAACTTACTAGATCAGGCAGCTTACAGAAAGTGGCTTAGTATTACAGAAACCATTGACAAGGTCAAGCTATTAAATGCACCCTTAAAAGCTGAGTATGCCATGAACACCTTGTGTTTATTTTCTGACAGTTCAAATTACTGTGAAGAACACTTCACACATAATGCCATGGCTGCCCATTGAGAGAAAATATAAAACAGAAAAAAAAAATGTGTGATTTGCGTAGGTCATAGACATACTGCAAATAAAAAATACAGATGATTTTCTGTTTGCTGATAAACCTAATACAGGGGAAATCCAATAAAAAATCAGAGAACTATGTTGTGGAATACTGCTAAGGCATGAATGAATGGACCAGCAGAAAGGGATGGTTGATTTAAAACTGGGACCTTGGTAAAGATAATACTGTGGCTATTGGCAAGTTAAGAGAAAACTGAGTCTGCATACTTTTGGCACCCTATTCGTAGATAGCATGTAAATTTACCACAAAATGAAGCAGGTAATTCAGAGCTGTTAATGTTAATTCATATTTTTACTGGCAAAGTGAAAAGGCTATTAAACACCATTATGGTGTTTTATTGGGCACTGATGGTTGTGTTGTGCATTGTCTACTATGATGGAAAGCATATGCATGTGTATATCTTTGAAAAACAATGTTCATTTCCAAAAATAGCAGCATTCATTCTGGCAGTTGGAACACTGTCCATGAGAAGGCAGAAAGCCTAGAGGAAACTGAAGCACTTCAAAGATTTGAAAAAAAACTGTAAACTATGCAAATGGGAAGAGGGTGCCAAGTAAAGTGACCATAGTGACAGATAACCAAGAACTGCTTAACAGTGTTGAAGGTGCTTAGAATAGTTTTAAGACCATTAAACAAGAAGGAAAAGGCTAATGTACTACTTTATGAAAGACATAATGATAGGATCTAGAATTTCTGCAACAGGATATTCATTGAGGATCAGACAAATAATTATACATGGAATATAAAGTAACCACAAACCTTTCAGAAGCATTTAATGCCCATCACTTACTTATTGTCTGCTTGATTGGGCCCAACTTGAATGCAGATTTGCTGAGTGTACTCATTAAGAGCTTTCTCTTAGCCTTAAGAAGATTTAGCTTGCAGGAAACAATTCAAGGTCATATACTCAGAAAATACAAAATCGTTCAAGACTGCAATGCTTTAAGTAAACAATGAAGATCAATAAAACAATCCATGCTTAAAGTTTTACTTCAGATAAGCAATCACATGGAAGTTCATTGAGAAGTAACAATCTAACTTTTAACAGTTCAATGAAAACATGCATTTTCTTCTATCCTGTATTTCATGCATCAGAGACATTAGAATTCTTATTTTTAAATGTTGTCATCTCATTTAGTTAGAAATGAAGTAATCAAGTTTCCCACAATGTTTTAAGTTGCACGTGCTATTTTGATTTGGTATCATCTTGCAGTATGTAAATAAATACTGTATTCATATCACATGTGATCATGTCACCAATTTTCACATTGTAATCTTCAGCTTCTCTTGGGCACTCAATTTCATCTTAATTTACTCATGCAAGCATAAATGAACCACAGAGGATCTCTTTGTACACAAGAAGACAAAAGTTGCAAGTGCTATCAATTACTTTGAATTTGTTGATTTGTAATGAAAGACTGGAGTATACAAACCTGTGGTCAGCACAGAAAACAGAGAAAATGGAGTATGGAAATAGGTTCAAGAAAATGTTAGAGGAAATGCAACACAAAAGTGACAAAGGTATATATTCTTTCAAATGATCCTGTTATATACTAAGTGGATGCATAAAATGGAAGGGTGAATGATACAAATTTGCAACATTCAGAATTTATGAGTCTGGGACATTGCTACAGTCTATATTAGGGATGTCACCATACCAGAATTTTTGTGTTTGGTAACAGTAGCAGTGAAAATGTATGATACTTGGCACCTTTCAATACAAGGGCAAAATCAGAACTCAGAAATCCAACTCAGTGGCTTTTTATTAAAGTACCTCCAATTATTGAAGTGAACAATATTGTGCCTTTTTCTGTAATACAGTATAAAATATATAAATAATAACATTAACAACAGCTTTCAAATACTGGTACATTCATCAAGCAGTTACCCAAATATCACATAAGTTAACTAATATTGGCATTCATAAATATCAAAATACAATGCAAGACTTCAATTTTAAAATGTGAAAGAGGTGGGGATTCCAACAGTGTAACAACAAATGGAATATATATATCGTATATATAATTGTAGGAAGATTTCAGCATTGGGTTTATAAAGAATGGTATGTCAAAAACTACCATATTTATCTTACCATGTGCACATTTAAAGTTTACTCTGACATTTTCTGTCCAGTAACTGAAAACTGCTGCTTAAAATCCATACACAAATTCAAACAATATTATATGTGTAATAAATTACAGAATTCCAAGATAATTCCAGATATTTCCTTTTAAACTAACTCTTTAAAGCTGTTTTTGTAACATCATGTTTTTTAAGTCTGGTTTGTCAGTGAAATGATCGGTTTGGTTTGTAGTATCAAACAATATTATATGTGTAATAAATTACAGAATTCCAAGATAATTCCAGATATTTCCTTTTAAACCAACTCTTTAAAGCTGTTTTTGTAACATCATGTTTTTTAAGTCTGGTTTGTCAGTGAAATGATCGGTTTGGTTTGTAGTATTTACTCTCCTTGTAAGATTTATATTTGAACTAGCAAAATACCCGCGCTTCGCAGCGGAGAAGTAGTGTGTTAAAGAGGTTATGAAAAAGAAAAGGAAACATTTTAAAAATAACGTAACATGATTGTCAATGTAATTGTGTTGTCATTGTTATGAGCGTTGCTGTCTTTTATATATATAATATACACACACACACACACATAAACATATATATACATATACATATATACATATATATACATATCTACATATACACATATCTACATATATATATACATATACACATCCACATGTATATACATATATATATACACATATCAACATATATATACACACATACATAAACACACACATATACATATACACATACATACATACACATATACATACATACATACATACACACTGCCTTACTTCTCTTTAAGAAAGGAAGATATAATGATACTTGATTTAAACGATTCCATGTCTTGGTGGGTTTGCTTAGCTTATTGTCAATATCTTTACACCTTTTTTTAAGACTTATTGACTGAAACGGGCTTTCACGAAAAACGTTAGGGCTTTGCTACAGGATACACCCTCCACAAGTTAAGCAAGTAAAAATAAAATACATATTTCTGTTTTATTTAAACCTTTTAAGTTCGTATGCATAGCCCCATTTGGCTGTTTTAGTTTTTTTTTTCTTTCTTCAGTAATATTTAATCTCCTTAAAGAAAAAGAACATATCCATTTTACTTTTTTTGTATCTCTTTAGTAATATTTTAGTGTAAAAGGATAACCAGTGTTTAAACCTTTTATGTTACTTTATAAATTTATTTTACACAATGTTGAAAAATTAATAAGAAAGCTACATATTTTGGCAGCTGCTGCTTTAATTTTCAATGAAATGAAAAAAACCTCTCCAAGAGAAAACGTCAATGAAGAAGAAACAGTTTGCACTATCTAAAAATGAGAAACCCTCATTTATAAAAGTTTGCTGCAGATGACTTAACTGAAAATAAATGAATAGTTCCTATGTGTATAATACATATTTATCTATTTTACTTATGCCTTTATTCCAGCAACCTGCAACATCTGAGGTACAATTTGTTACATTACTTTTGTTTTTTGCAGCACAATGACATTTTATATTTTTAATATCTTACTAATTAAAAAAAACAAAAAATAGACTATTACAAAAAAGAGGTTGAATGCAATTAATTATCAAGGTGTACAATTTAATCTATTTAATATGTTACTTTTTATTATTATTCAATATACATACACATATTGTTGTGACATAATAGATAATCAAAAATTTCAATGGACTTTCTTTCTAATCATTAGCTTTATGTAGTTAGTGAAGACTGGAGAACCACACCATGGTTGATCCCACAAGGCCTTGAAATGCAACATTTTGAGTGTGTAAGTGGGTCCTGGTGGGTTGTGACTGGTTTGTGGTGGGTCCCCTAAATAAGGGACCCCACTCCTACATTCATGCTTGTTTCTTCAAACTGTTAAATTCACAAGGTAATTACAAGATATTGCATTCTCACTAATTTCATTAAGGGGGACCTACCCCAGCCTTTCTTTTGTGGGTCGTCATTAAACTTAAAACCTTTAAACTGGGTCACAAGACGGTAAATGTTGAGAAACACTGCTTTAGATTACTTTGAACATCTTTGCGCTACTTTTGTGTTAGAGATTTACTGACTTAGAATTGGTACTTTTTATAATGGATAATTTTAAAATTATGGAACAAACTCTTTTAACCCATTTTTATTGATGTACTGGGGGCTCTGCCCCCTGCTCGCTTCGCTAGCCAACCCCCGGGTTTGGTCCTGTGGAAATACAGTGTTTCATTTTCATGGGAACTGTTACATGTGCATTATATTCACTTTTTATTTTAAAACTTCAGTAAAAACAATATTTGGAATTAACTTTTCTTCAAGATCGCATTGAATTTTGATTTCTTGTTTGGTCTTACAGCCTGATAATGCAATGTATAACTGGCCGTGAGTGAATATTGTTTCTTTGTCTCTTATAAATAAACCGACTTTTTCAAATGTTTGTCCTTGTGATTTGTTAATTGTCATTGCAAAAGCTATTCTCACTGGAAACTGTAAATGGTTTAATATGAATGGCATATCAAGATCTCCTTTTTGCCCGAACACTGTTTCAAGTTCATTCAATGAAAATAAGACTTTCTGATAAAACAATCTACTTATGAAAGTGGGAATATCCATAGCCAATGTAGCCGGTAGCATTGTTCTCAAGAAGTTGCAGATTTCTGGCCATTGTGGATTGCACGTCATTGTAAGAAATAAATCTGGCTGACTGATAGTTCTGGATATTGCCATTGCATCATGATATAACTATTGCAATGCTCTTGGACTACCTTAATATGATGATGGTAATATTACTGCTTTACCTATTTTGAGTTTGTCTGAACTATTGATATTTGAATTTTGAACGTGATCAATGAGACCTTGCATATGTTCCGTTCTAAGTTTAGATTGATTCGATTTAATAAAGAGACAATTAGCTGCAACTTTTACATATACATTAATAATGAAATGTTGCGATAGACGTTGAGATGATAGAAGTGGGTTAAATACATGGGAATGTATCTCAAATTTTGACCCGAAATATTGTGTGGGTGTTATTCGTTTTTCTGAATGCGTTTGTTTCATATTGTACGACCATCCTGTTTCGCCATCTGGGAAAAGCAAAGGAAAGAGAAAAGGATTGGTGTGTGGCGATGTATTTGACATAAATGACAAATCGTGCTTTGTCTTTGGATATACATGAATATCTACTCTGTCTTTGATATCTCCGTCTTTCGAAATTATTATCGGTGACAATTCGTCACATGTGGGCTTATTATAAATGAGACTGATCTTTCGGATTCATATAGAAATCCAGGAAAATTTCTTTGTCCATGTTTTTTCTGGTAAATTTCATGTAAAGTGCAATACTTTTGGACATATGGATTTGTATCCATTATTGGCTGTATAATTTCTATTACGTCGGATCATTTAACTCTTTTGATGCTGTGTTGCATCGCTGCTCCTTGATCATAAAGATACACCTGACCAAATTGTGTTTTTTTCGAAATTAAACTTGTCTTAGCTGTAATTGTTGCAGGAACACAGATTCTCATAGCGTATGGTTCATTATTGTGTAAATCAACGTTTTGTGCATTGAATGATGCTAACGCGAAAAGATTATTGTAGAAGCGTATATTTTGCCTGTAATGTTTGTGGATTTCACTTTCAGCAAACAACAAATCTTTTAATTCTTGCGGAAATGCCTCTTCAGTGGGAAGCAGCAGTACTTTTCCCTGATCGCAACATGAATTAGACTATCAACAAGTCTCCGACTTAAACTTTAAAGCCTTACAATATCTACATACTTCCGACATATCACCATATCAACTATGTCCATATATTCGATCTCTTTTTGCTGTTACGTTATTTCACCTAGTAATAATTTCTGTTTGTTTGTGCGAATGCGATCTGTAGTCTCTTTTGTTTGACACTTTCGAATTTTAGTACTGTCATATTTTTTAACTTGCTCTGCGTGTGTATCGCGCCAAGGTTTTTTTTGAGCCTTTCGAATTCCACTGCTTTAATAATCTGTAACCTGCTCTGCATGTGTATGGCGCCAACGTTTTTGAATGTCTTCATGAAGTTCTACTGTGTTTTTTACTCTTTGTTTTTTATTTCTGACCCTGTTTGGACCTGCAAGGTTTTCAATTCCACTTTTTCCGGGCTGATTATTACTTTCCATGCATAGGTCACCGTCTCATGGGAACATGCTTCCAGTGGATGTCAGTATGATGTGACTTGACCGTGTCGCGGGAAGTGAAAGTGTCTCTGACTCTCTGAAGTGTCTCTCTGTCTCTGTTCAGAAGATCACGTCTCGTCGCAAGATTTTTTATTATAATAGAGAGATCTTTTCCTTTTGTCTCTCTCTAACAAAAAAGAGCAACGGGGACGAATTGCATTATAGTTTAAATATGATATATTGTTAATTATTGTAATTTTCGACAGTATTGCTTTTAATGTTTCACCTTTTTGTAATGAATGTATCAGATTAATTTAAAGAGCGTGTAACTGAGAAGGTAGCAACATTAGATATGTTAAAAAAATCTTGTCACTGACAAAAAAGGTAGTAATAAATGACATAATATAAATGTTGTTTTCAGTAGATAGTTAGAGTTATATATAATCTTTTACCAAATTGTAGTGAACACGTAAGATTAATTTAAATGAGAATTCAGCAACATCAGATATGCAAAAAAAGCTTCTGAACCTTTATCTAAGATTTTTTTCTTATTGATCATGAATTTCTTTAACTCTCAAGCCACAGCAGGAGAGCTGGCTAAGAGATGGTGTTTAGTTGCCACGGTTACCAAGTGTGGTTTACCATAGTCCTCCTTGGTGAAACCAAAACCAGCTGAAATAAGTTTGGCCTCTCAGTTTAAGCAAGGCTTACTCACTAGGCATGCTTTGTGGAATATCCCCCATGTTGGCCGTGCATTGTCAAGTTTATGTAATGAGTGACATCACCTATATAAATATGCCAGTATGCAGCAGGTTCAGTTTTGTCTCAGTGTATATTCCAGACAGTTTAGTCATTTGCAATAGTTAGCTTCTACTCCAAGTTGGCCCTAGCAATAGGCTTCTTTTTGTCTCTGAATTTGGTTCTGTTTTTGACCTTTGACCTTGCATTGCCCTTAGTTACTGTTTTTTTCTATTGTTTGTCACCTAAGCTTTGACTTTTTAGTCATTACTGAGCACATCTTTTGTCACTTGAATCATCTCTTGTTTATTTCAGTTGCTTACAATAATCCTTGGGCACAACTTTTAATAGTGTCCTTTAAAGGAATTTATCCAAGAGTTGCACCAATTGAGTTTCTCCTCCGATTGACATTTTCTTTACTGAAATTCAGCCAAGTTTCAAAATGAAAAGGCTTTCCTGGTTTGTACAGTGTTGGTCAGGAAACAGCTTCCATAGCTCAGCTACATCGCACGGCACTGCTGTGCAAAATTAATTTACACCAGTGCAATTAGAGTGTTTGTAAATTACTTCAGCATTAAACGAAAAACATATAAAAATAATAAAAACTATTATTTTCTACACAGTCAAATAATAGAATTAAATAATAATGAGTCATCCCTTGCTTTTCACCACCACCGCCCACATGTACAAAAGTAACTCAGTGAAATCTAACCAGCATATTGCATGTAATAACAACTATGGTGCTGCAGGTAAAACACTCTTGCTGATACAGGCATTAGTGTTCAGATTAAGAACTAAAAATATGTTGCCTTAGCTGTGACAGTATGTCTAAATGGCATTACAAAATATTCACTAGGCCTAGTAGCAAAATAAAATAATTCCTCCTTTCCTCAAAACTATCAACACAATTTCAAAACCCCACACTTATCTAGGCAAACATAAATATAACCACCAAAACCCTCAGTCCAACCTCCCTCAGTGTTAGTCTGTGGTTTATTGCATGGTCCACAAGTGTAGCACAAATTTCATTAGACAGATTTGGTTGTCTTCCTCTTTATGCGCGTCCTACCCCTCCTCCAGGTCTTCCTCTCCCTCTGCTTCTTCCTCTGCATCTTCCTCTACCTCAGCCTCTTCCTTCACCTTGTTCTTCTTCCTCTCATCCTGACCTGAGACCAGCTGCCTATTTATAGTGCTTGTAAACCTGATTGGTGTATCCATAATTATGCACTTGTATGTGTGCATACCTGGTGGCTGTGTTCATTTGAAAGCCTTTGCTTTGATATTGCAAGTAAGTGACATCATGGTCTATTTCTGTGTCAAATGTGTTTAGTGTTTTGCAAATCACTGTGTGTAGTGTTTTGCAAAAAGTGTGAAGCTGACAATGTACTTACAGTGGTGTGAAAAACTATTTGCCCCCTTCCTGATTTCTTATTCTTTTGCATGTTTGTCACACAAAATGTTTCTGATCATCAAACACATTTAACCATTAGTCAAATATAACACAAGTAAACACAAAATGCAGTTTGTAAATGGTGGTTTTTATTATTTAGGGAGAAAAAAAAATCCAAACCTACATGGCCCTGTGTGAAAAAGTAATTGCCCCCTGAACCTAATAACTGGTTGGGCCACCCTTAGCAGCAATAACTGCAATCAAGCGTTTGCGATAACTTGCAATGAGTCTTTTACAGCGCTCTGGAGGAATTTTGGCCCACTCATCTTTGCAAAATTGTTGTAATTCAGCTTTATTTGAGGGTTTTCTAGCATGAACCGCCTTTTTAAGGTCATGCCATAGCATCTCAATTGGATTCAGGTCAGGACTTTGACTAGGCCACTCCAAAGTCTTCATTTTGTTTTTCTTCAGCCATTCAGAGGTGGATTTGCTGGTGTGTTTTGGGTCATTGTCCTGTTGCAGCACCCAAGATCGCTTCAGCTTGAGTTGACGAACAGATGGCCGGACATTCTCCTTCAGGATTTTTTGGTAGACAGTAGAATTCATGGTTCCATCTATCACAGCAAGCCTTCCAGGTCCTGAAGCAGCAAAAACAACCCCAGACCATCACACTACCACCACCATATTTTACTGCTTGGTATGATGTTCTTTTTCTGAAATGCTGTGTTCCTTTTACGCCAGATGTAACGGGACATTTGCCTTCCAAAAAGTTCAACTTTTGACTCATCAGTCCAGAAGGTATTTTCCCAAAAGTCTTGGCAATCATTGAGATGTTTCTTAGCAAAATTGAGCGAGCCCTAATGTTCTTTTTGCTTAACAGTGGTTTGCGTCTTGGAAATCTGCCATGCAGGCGTTTTTGCCCAGTCTCTTTCTTATGGTGGAGTCGTGAACACTGACCTTAATTGAGGCAAGTGAGGCCTGCAGTTCTTTAGACGTTGTCCTGGGGTCTTTTGTGACCTCTCGGATGAGTCGTCTCTGCGCTCTTGGGGGTAATTTTGGTCGGCCAGCACTCCTGGGAAGGTTCACCACTGTTCCATGTTTTTGCCATTTAGTGGATAATGGCTCTCACTGTGGTTCGCTGGAGTCCAAAGCTTTAGAAATGGCTTTATAACCTTTACCAGATTGATAGATCTCAATTACTTCTGTTCTCATTTGTTCCTGAATTTCTTTGGATCTTGGCATGATGTCTAGCTTTTGAGGTGCTTTTGGTCTACTTCTCTGTGTCAGGCAGCTCCTATTTAAGTGATTTCTTGATTGAAACAGGTGTGGCAGTAATCAGGCCTGGGGGTGGCTACGGAAATTGAACTCAGGTCTGATACACCACAGTTAGGTTGTTTTTTTAACAAGGGGGCAATTACTTTTTCACACAGGGCCATGTAGGTTTGGATTTTTTTTCTCCCTAAATAATAAAAACCATCATTTAAAAAACTGCATTTTGTGTTTACTTGTGTTATATTTGACTAATGGTTAAATGTGTTTGATGATCAGAAACATTTTGTGTGACAAACATGCAAAAGAATAAGAAATCAGGAAGGGGGCAAATAGTTTTTCACACCACTGTATAGTTGTGCAAATCTGGCCTGGTGTTTTGTTCTTTGAATGTCAGGTTTTGCTAATTGTGGGAAAGTTATAATTTTAGTGTGTAAGCAATTGCAAAAAACTGTAAACGAAGATGGATAAAGCTGTGTCATGTGCATTCCACTGGACTTAAGAGTGCAATGAATTTTACTGGGTTACTCCATATTTCTCGGAATGTGTTGTTGTCATTTATTTTTTCCCTTTGTATGTCATTTAACACTAGAATTACCAGAGCCTACGAAAAAACTCGTAAATCCGTCCCACCTTAAATCGCATCTTAAATCCGTTTGCACCTCTCCGCCAGAGTCCTTTGTCATCTAAATGTGCTGATAAAGCTACTAGCAGCCAGCTATTCCATCCCCCCACCGACTTAGAATGAACTTCTCTCCTAGCTCAAGCCTTGCCTTGATTTGATTACCTGGGATTGAAGTGGAGTTTTACAGTGGAAATAATTCTAGCGTTATTTGGAATACACGCATTTCATGTGTGTTCCATTTCTAAAGTAGGCTGTGCAAACACATTTTTAAAACAGAAACGTTTTTCATATTCTAATAGTAAATGACAAAATGTAGGCATAAACTATATAACGTATGAAGCCTGAAGTCCATATATCAAAGAAACACTTTCACAAAAGGTACAAATAAGAGAACACCTGCGCCTTCATTCAAAAAAAAAAAAAAAAAAAGCCGTGTTAGCATGCCACATTGACTTTCTTACTACAACTGCCGCGGTGGCGTAATGGTATCAGCCCCTGACTGGGAATCAGAGGGTGGCGAGTTTGATTCCGCACGGCTCCACTTCGAGAAATTAACTTCTCTTATTCTTACAATTTTAGAATAACAATATAAATTTGATTTCAGTCTGTAACAGCCGGTGTAACTTATGATACTGGTAAAGGTAGCTTTTTTTTTTTTTTTTTTTAATTCACTTTTCATTCACGCAGTCGCATTCAGAATCAATCCATACAACCCCCATCTGACACAGCTGGTTTCACATAAATAAAAGTGCACTTTTATTCAAGACTATAACCGAAGAATAAGAAAGCAAGTTACAGTTGGTGGTTGATACAACAGCTTGCGTGGTGCAATGTTAAGAACTGCTGATTCCGATCCGTGCTATATAAAATCATCACATTCAAATATTAACAGTTCCCACACACCCAAGGTCCACCATTCCTACATTTACAACATGTGTACTTGTTGCAGTGTACACACCTCTCTGTGCTATGGTTCATATTACAGTGAATGAGCACCTGACACTGTACTTTCTTCCCTGGGGGAAGCTGAGGTCTTAGAACGGAGTTTGTTGATGCTGTATCATCTTTTCTTTTTCCATCGCCTTTTCCTGTAAGAAGCGACGACGAAGTTCCTCTGCAAGGTGAGCATGAACACTCTTCTTTTCTCAGCGGACCCGTGCATGCCTTATACAGTACGTGTGCGTTCATCGCTGCTAGGTCAAGGATGTTGTACAACACAGCAACCGGCACCTGCGTGTTCCTGTGCGCACTGAACAAGCACGCGCCTTCTGGTCCATGAAGTCAACGCCACGCTGGGGAAAAAAGAAAGACAAAATATATGTGACATTTTGAGAAATCATTTTATCACCAGAAGAGCACCAGAATACTTCGTCACACTAATATTTTTTTCATTAGCATACCTTCATGTGGTTGTAGTCTGTGACCGTGTTTGGTTTTTTTTTTTTTATCTTGCCCAATCTCCACATCATGGTGCATTGTGCTGAGAATGCAGACAGACTTCATCTTTTTGGGCACATACACTGTCAGCATGGCACTGGAGATCTAAACACCAGCGTGGAGAATTGTTCGTGTACTGAACTGACTTTAGCTGCAGGTGGAAGTTCCTGTCGCACTTTATTCATGGTGCCAAGCAGAGCTGTATTGCGGTGCAGCAGTCTATTAGCCAGCGAAAGTGACGTGAAGAAGTTGTCTGTTGTTACGGTTCTGCCTTTTTGGATTGCGGCAGATTTGGAGACAAAGTACATGTGCAATGCCACTCCTTATTTAGGAAAAGATCCCAGTCGTCCCACGGGAGAAAGACTTTCCGAGTCTGTGGTCATAAAGCTTATGGAGCCATTTCTGGACAAAGGCAGAACCGTAACAACAGACAACTTCTTCACGTCACTTTCGCTGGCTAATAGACTGCTGCACCGCAATACAGCTCTGCTTGGCACCATGAATAAAGTGTGACGGGAACTTCCACCTGCAGCTAAAGTCAGTTCAGTACACGAACAATTCTCCACGCTGGTGTTTAGATCTCCAGTGCCATGCTGACAGTGTATGTGCCCAAAAAGATGAAGTCTGTCTGCATTCTCAGCACAATGCACCATGATGTGGAGATTGGGCAAGATAAAAAAAAAAAAAAACAAACACGGTCACAGACTACAACCACATGAAGGTATGCTAATGAAAAAAATATTAGTGTGACGAAGTATTCTGGTGCTATTCTGGTGATAAAATGATTTCTTCAAAATGTCACATATATTTGTCTTTCTTTTTTCCCCAGCGTGGCGTTGACATCATGGACCAGAAGGCGCGTGCTTGTTCAGTGCGAACAGGAACACGCAGGTGGCCGGTTGCTGTGTTGTACAACATCCTTGACCTAGCAGCGATGAACGCACACGTACTGTATAAGGCATGCACGGGGTCCGCTGAGAAAAGAAGAGTGTTCATGGCTCACCTTGCAGAGGAACTTCGTCGTCGCTTCTTACAGGAAAAGGCGATGGAAAAAGAAAAGATGATACAGCGTCAACAAACTTCCGTTCTAAGACCTCAGCTTCCCCCAGGGAAGAAAGTACAGTGTCAGGTGCTCATTCACTGTAATAGGAACCATAGCACAGAGAGGTGTGTACACATGTTGTAAATGTAGGAATGGCGGACCTTGGGTGTGTGGGAACTGTTAATATTTGAATGTGATGATTTTATATAGCACGGATCGGAAATCAGCAGTTCTTAACATTGCACCACGCAAGCTGTTGTATCAACCACCAACTGTAACTTGCTTTCTTTATTCTTCGGTTATAGTCTTGAATAAAAGTGCACTTTTATTTATGTGAAGCCAGCTGTGTCAGATGGGGTTGTATGGATTGATTCTGAATGCGACTGCGAGAATGAAAAGTGAATTAAAAAAAAAAAAAAAAAAGCTAACCTTTACCAGTATCATAAGTTACACCGCCTGTTACAGACTGAAATCAAATTTATGTTGTTATTCTAAAATTGTAAGAATAAGAGCAGTTAATTTCTCGAAGTGGAGCCGTGCAGAATCGAACTCGCCACCCTCTGATTCCCAGTCAGGAGCTGATACCATTACGCCACCGCGGCGGTTGTAGTAAGAAAGTCAATGTGGCATGCTAACGCGGCTTTTTTTTTTTTTTTTTTTGAATGAAGGCGCACGGGTTCTTTTATTTGTACCTTTTGTGAAAGTGTTTCTTTGATATATGGACTTCAGGCTTCATACGTTATATAGTTTATGCCTACATTTTGTCATTTACTATTAGAATATGAAAAACGTTTCTGTTTTAAAAATGTGTTTGCACAGCCTACTTTAGAAATGGAACACACATGAAATGCGTGTATTCCAAATAACGCTAGAATTATTTCCACTGTAAAACTCCACTTCAATCCCAGGTAATCAAATCAAGGCAAGGCTTGAGCTAGGAGAGAAGTTCATTCTAAGTCGGTGGGGGGATGGAATAGCTGGCTGCTAGTAGCTTTATCAGCACATTTAGATGACAAAGGACTCTGGCGGAGAGGTGCAAACGGATTTAAGACGTGATTTAAGGTGGGACGGATTTACGAGTTTTTTCGTAGGCTCTGGTAATTCTAGTGTTAAACTAAGATAGTTGTTGGCATGTACCATATCTACAATGGCATTCTGCTGATATTGAGTAAACATATGTGGTTAACACCCACTGACTAGGTTCCTTGTAATTTTGTAGAAACGGTAAACTTCTAAAGTGTATATCCTTGTCCTATTCTGAGACAATGCAATGACTCACTGTTTGCCGATAAGACAGAAAATACACTGTATAGTTCAGTATCGTATAGTTGATGTGAATGGCCTGTTTTCTTCTCCAAATGTCCGGATTATTGTTGCAACTGACAGGCAACTCAGATTTGGCTGGACTCACTGGCCAGTTTCTCTCATCGTCATACAAGGCACAAGAAAATGATCAATAACCATTCCTTTAATCTCATCTGAGATTTGATGTATTCTTCCTTTCCTTTGGACCCCTTGATTTCTACCCCTGCTCTCATAACCTTTTATTCTTTCTCCTCTTTGATTCCTTTCAGAATTGTTAGGCTTCATTTTACAAAATAGAAAGCTCACCTGCATCTTTTTTTTGTGTGGTTTGGAAATTACATTGCTGTTTTCTCATTGGTTGTTTGCAACTTTAGACTAGTGTGGTAATGCTGACTGCCGAGTACTGTTTGTGTTTGTGGTCAGCTGCAGGTGTTGTACATTTTGAGTGGCAGTGCTTTTTGCATGGCACAATGAAGACAGCTGTGCTTAGAGCATTGCAAACAATGTTTAGGAGATCTGCATATCTGTATGTAAGGGGTAGTTGGTTGAAGGTTTTGGAAAAAGAGTAAACACTTAGGTAACTGACATAATGGTTTGGGGAATTGTGTTTTAGAACGTATAAAAAGCTGTAAGAGCACACTAGTTTTTGAATCACTTGAAATGTTGTTAATGTTTAATGGTTTGACACTGGACATGAGTTAAATTTATGAGTTAAATTTCCTCAGAAAATAATTGTAGAATTATGAAAGGTTAGAGAGGTACAAATTAAAAAAAAGAGAGAGAGACAGTTGTACTCAGGTATGTCTATTCAATGCACCTTTTTTAATTCACCTTTTAATGAACAAATGGGTTAAACTCATAATATATTAAAGTAAGAGGTCATTTTCTAGGCAGGGTGTTTTCCTGGCTAATGTTTATTTTCCATTTAAGTGTCTTCTTTGTTAATGCTGTGTATTATTTTTCTTTATCGTATTGTATTTGTGTACTTTTTATTATTGTTCTGTTTATTTATTATTTGCTGTATATTAAGCCAAAGAAGAGGATCTCAGCAGTGGTGCATTGAGTTTGTAGAGGTTGTTATAAGTATTTTTTTATTCTTTTGATAATTCTGGTTTTGTGGATTTTTGCTTGTGTTCTTAGATTCTGCTTATTGGATTATTGGGACTTGTTCACCTTGGATTGCCTTTTAGGCAAATTGTTTTGCTTTTTTGCTACTTTTGTTCAATTTTGATTTATTTCAACAGATATTTTCATTTGTAAAGATTCTTTTGTGGACTGTTTCTCAAGCCAAAGTTTTTTTTAAGGTTTTCTTTCCCCTTGAGAGGCACTTCTGAAATATTTTGGAACCAGACTAGTAGAGTTTTGCGTCAGGCTGCGTTAGGTAAGACCTTTTCTGGGCAGGTTAGGGAGGACTTTAGTCTTCTTTTGTGGGTCTTTTTGTAGACCTCACACCCATTTTAAAATGCCTGGAGCTTCCAGATCATAACATAAGAAGTCAAAAACAAAAAAACATACTGTACAACAAAATAGTTTTTGCCTATTATTTAAACACACTTCAAGCATATTGCATTTGAATTATGGTATGTATTAATACCATGAGGAAGAAAACACTGTCTCTTGAGGAATATGTGCATGCTGATATCAACATAAGGATGGTGACTGTTGTGAAATACTTCCACAGAGAAGCACAAAACAGGGAGCATGGCCTCCAAAAAACACACAAAAGCCCAGACATGCTCTATTTTCAGGTCTGGGCCTACAGAATCAGAATCAGCCTCACCCCAAGGCTGCCTAATAAGCAAGCCAAAAGGCAGGCTTCAGGGCTGTCTGTGCCCAAAAAAAGGGACAAAGATTTTAATAGTTCAAAAAATACTAAATATTCACAAAAATGAAAAGAGGAAAAAACTCCAGTCATTACTGTACAAAACAAAGTTCCTTTAAGATTTAAAATGTATTAAATGTGATTAAGAAAAAGAACAAAGAGCATCAAGGAGAAAAAAATCCTAACATTTCACAAACCAGAAACAGTATCTTTAACCCTTGCCAGGGTTAAAACCAATGCATCTAATAAATGAAGTATAAAATAAAAAAAACAGGAAAACAAATTCAAGGAAGTAATGCTGAAGAAGTTAATCCTACCACAGCTTTGGCTTAAGTACTACTGTGGCCAGTACCCTAGCAGCCTAATTAGGTGTCTTCTCCTCTTTGGAAACCACAAACTGGAGGCTGGGCAGATAAGGAAATACACTAACTATATAGTTGACATAAAACATAACAACAGAATTAATAAACACCCTATCAATAATTATCACATTATGTAAGTGCATGGACAAAATAAAAGCAACGTAACATACTGCATGACAAATATTTCTGCATATTGAAAACAAAAACAAAATACGTATCTAGAAACAATACAGTAAACTTCATTTAAAGCAACAAAATGGTAGTATGCATGTTCTGTATTGGTATAGTACAGGTAGTCCCCAGGTTACAGACACCCGACCTACAACATACGAACACGGCCGCAGCTGCGATACATGCACCTCAGTAACTGCCGCTCTGTCATCTTCGGCCCGGGGACGCTGCAAGCAGTGGCTGTACAGAGGCTGGAGGGGGTCGATTTCACTGCTCGCGCAGTGTAGTGTCCGTCGGGCGGCTCCCGCTGCAAGTGGTGACCCTGTTGTGGCCGAATGGAGGCCATTGAGGGTGAACAGGGAGACAGGGGGTAGCATTGTAGTGTGCCTCGGATGGCTGCGTGTTGAATGGGGACAGTGGTGCGGCGGGACACTGCTGGCAGCATACTGTAGTGGAGGTGACTGTGATGTGGGCTGGTGATGAACTGCCCCTCGCTGCCCCCATTCATTCTCAATAGCAAGCCTGCTTGTACTGTTACGCACATAGCAGGAAGTTATCTCTTGTCAGTACAGGGTGGTCCAGTTCTAATTCTGCAGATCCAGATCATCTGGATGACTTTGATTTATGTGGGGACGATTCCAGTTCGTTGCAAAGACGATTCTTCGTGTCGTCAGTTCGCACACTTCTCGAAGGTCTGGGATTTTTCGGGTGATTTTCTATGTAATAAATTGAATAAGTTATAGCATAATGAAAATTGCATAATTAGATCTGGACCACCCTATACATCAGACATGTTGACGACTGGTGCCTAATCTGCTGTGATACGTGTACAGGGTTGTACACAAGAGCTCATCTTAACCTTTTGTCTTCACCCTTCAAGAATGTCTCTGAAACACAAATCTGATGCAAGTGCTGGTGCTACAGTAAAGAAGAGAAAAACCATCACCATTGAAAATAAAGTAGAAATAATAAAAAGGTCAGAAAGAAGTGAAACTCCATCATTCATTGGCAGATCACTTGGTTACAGTCGGTCGACAATAACATTAATTAAAGTAATGTACCTGTTCTGACTTACATACAAATTCAACTTAAGTACAAACCTACAGTCCCTATCTCGTATGTAACCCGGGGACTGCCTGTATGTCAGATCCTGACAGTTTTTCACTGTCAAACTGTTTTTCACCAACCCTGAACCTCATTTGAAGTTCTACAGCTGAGAAATTTCAGAGAGCAAACATATATTAAAATGTTAAATTCAAATGCAAGCAGTAACTGTTTTGTCATGTAGGGTCCTATGGTGACTGTATTTTCCCCATTATATTCTTTATTGTGTAGACTTTAATAAAATGCCTCAAATCCCATACATTTAAAACTTCGTGGTCAGGTATACGACTTCAGTTTAGCACCTCCCCCACCCTTCTTTATCTAAACCTGAGGCAGTTAGACAGAGTAAAGAAAACGGCAGGAGTTAAGTTACACAGTCAGTTATGTTTTAAAGAGTCAAAAGGCATAAAAGAAAACATGTTGTACAGCTCAAAATTGAGTTGTGCTGAAGAATCAGATTGACCAAGATGGCAATGTTTGCAATTTTAAAGGATCCTGGGAGGAAGAGGTTTGGTCCAGGTGGCCAGACCCCGGAAGTGACGTCACAGGTGGAAATATGTCAGTCTTACTTTCTGCAGAGGGGAAAGGAGAAGAGAGATCGTTATTGCAAAGAGTCCTCTCACGTCTCAACGGAGAATTACAATCATCAAAGCCCTTAAGCTGTTCCCCAACGCATTCCTGTAAGAATGTATTATTGATGCCTAAAAATATTAAGTAAGCACATAACATTGTGAATGTTGGCATACCATACCATTACAGCCTATATAGTAGTGCATCTTGCATCCATGTGCGGCTCTTGGCTTTTGAATGGAGTATTGAAACTGGCCACATGACTGTCTCAATATGGCTGCCTTGATAGAGATCTTTTCATCAAGGTCTTCTGTTCATAGCCAGATAGTGAGAGAGAGAGAGAGAGGTGAAGGTAAGGTGACCAACTTTATACCATTCTTTACCGTAAATCACAATCCGATCAGACTTCTTGGTTGAGAATGGCCCCTCAATTTCAATTAATGTCCTTTAATCATAATGGGAGCAGCTGAAAGACATAAAGATTACTTAATAAACAAAATAATACAGAAAACATTATTTTAAGCCTTTTTCATATGTTGTTATATTGATCCATGGAAGTACTGAGTGGAAGAACAAAGAAATGTGCATGGTTGTGGACTGTGAGTAACATTATATGCTTAAAATACAGCACTTAAATGAGGTGCAAGTTATTGCTGTAGCCCATCCAGAGTTTATACATACAGTATTTTGTCCATATTTTATTTAAATTAGTGTCATCTTCAAAGAAAATGTGTAACTTATTGTGTTGCATTTTAAAATTAACTATTTTACATGTCTTTTATGTGTTGATTTTTGCATCGTGTTCCACACTTCATGTGCACATATTTATAATTTGTTAGACATTAGAATATCAGTTACCATGTTAACTCATCGCTTCAGTAAGCCTGTTTTCTCAACAAACTTTATGTATGCAGAAAAGGTTCCTCTTCATCTTACTAGTGCAGTAGTGATTAATACATTAATCCATTAATACTTATCATTAAGCAAAGACAGACTGGAGGAAGTTTAAAATCATATACTGTACTGCCATGTTTACTACACAGTGATGTAATAAAGAGACTTCACCATGGTGCAAGCACCTAAACTGGGAATTGCATTGGTTTATATTAAATTTCTTATCATCTATGCAAAATTCTCTCCTCCTTCTAGTTCTTCCCATCATTACCTAATGTCAACGCCCACCATTACCTAATGTCAATCACCTGACCGAAACTGGCCATCATTACTTCATATACTGTGCAGATGTCTGAAACTTATTTATTGATCAATTCTCACCATTAGAGTCGAGACCAGAAAGACACACACATGATATAAAGTTTTCTTAACTGTTCTTATATTACACACTGTCCTTGACTTATCATCACCAATGTTAGTGTATGAACAAGCAGGCAAACAAGCTTTTAAATAATTAGCTCTTAAATAAATCTAAACCTAGTTAATACAACAAGTTTTGCTTTAACTTGTTTGAGAATGCTTTGATACATACTGTAAGTTTAAATTCTCTATACAAGTAGCTTATCTAATACTAATACATTCTAATTAGGCTAATTCCACAGTCTGTTTTCACAGTTTGTTTTTCCAGAAGAGGATCATGGGGGTCCGCAGGCTATTCTTGCAGAATTGGGTGCTAACCCTTGAAAAATCTATTTTTAACTAAACCTTTTTTCAACTAAAGTTATATAAATGTCACTTTCCATTCTCAGGATGGGTTTGATTTGATTGGCTACCAAAGATTTTAGCAAAGAGCAAGTAGAAGGACATTGATGTTGATAGAGATAGAAAAATGAAGAAATCAAAAGCAAGGAATGTCAAAAGTTTTAATTTTAGTGTAAACATTTGTACTTTGTTTCTACATTTTTACCCTAAAGATAAGTTTCAGCTGAATAATTTTATGCACGTCTAACCTAATAAAACTGAGCTGAAGAGGCTATGTTTTCAAGGTACCACAGTCACTTTCTTGTTTGTCTATTATTGTTAGGTGTCTGGGCTATCAGACCTATTCCAAAAGGAAGAAGATTTGGTCCATTTATTGGGGAGAAGAAGAAGCGATCTCTAGTGAGCAGCAATGTATACATGTGGGAGGTAGGCCAATCTAAATTATATATGTGTCAAAATTGAACAAAGACCATTTTTTTTACATAAATGTTGTAAATCTGTATAATTTAATTGTTTTGTAGTGCTGCTCTTAGTAATGGCAAATGTTATAAGCATAGTTTAATTCACTAATTTTACAGCAGTATGCAGTTTGTTTTGGTAAAAGGAAAATTGTGCAAACATTCATAGAAGAAATAAGATTTAAATCAGTAAAAAATAAGCATGGTAACAAAAACATCTAACATAAATTTTAAAAGTTGCAGAAAAATATTAACTCATAAATAAATAAAATGTGAACAAGGTTCAACAATGCATTCATTTTCTAGACTTGGTAATTCTGTACAGGGCCACAAGAATTTTAAAAAATATACAAAATAGTTAATTTTTTTCTGCATTATTTAAATATAGATTTTGTGTCAGAGTCACAAGGATTCTAAAAATATACAAAATAGTTAATTTTTTCTGCATTATTTAAATATAGATTTTCTGCCTGTCTGTCTGTCTGTCAGTTCTCAGATGATTACTCCAGTGTATCTTTTTAGTACAAGCATTCTGTAAGAATAATAAAATGAACTATGGAGTTACTACTTGCTTTTGGATTAACTGAGGTCTGTTCTTATGATACAGGCATAATTTTCATTACTTTTCTCCTGTTATGCAATATTTTCAGAAACAAAATCAATATTGTTGAAATTTTAAATTCTTAAAACTATATTTTTTAAAGCTGTCTCACTATTATATAAAAAAATCCTGGGACAAGATGTGACTTTTTAGCCTGGGACGAGAAAAGACTTTTTCAGAGAGATAATTTCAAGTCCCGTGAGACAAGACTTTGTGCCAAGAGATTTAACCATGCTTGGGGCCGGAAATAAAAGATAAAGAGCAGATAACAAAGTAGAACATCGTAAAGAGGTTCAAAAACGTTGATGCGATACATATGCAGAGCAGGTCAGAGATAATGAAAGTACTAAAATTGGAAAGTCTCAAAAAATGATAGTAAAGATCGTATTAGCACAAACAAATGGAAATTATTATTCAGTGAAATAACGGAACACCGAAAAGAGATTGAATATATGGACATAGGTAATGTGAGAGAAGTATGTAGATATTGTTTGGCTTTAAAGTTTAAGTCAGAGACTTGTAGATCGTCTAATTCGTGTTGCCATCAGGGAAAAGTAGTATTTCTTCCCAATGAAGAGGCAAATCCGCAAGAAATATAAGATTTGTTATTTGGTGAAATTGAAATCTACAAACACTACCGGCAAAATATCCGAATCTACAAATATCTGTTCGCGTTCGCATCATTAAATGCTCAAAACATAGATTAACACGATTCAGGACCATATGCTACGAGAATCTGTGGTCCCGCAACAATTAAAGCTACTATAAGTTTAATTTCAAAGAAACCACAATTTGGTCAGGTTTATATTTATATTTGTTGTTTGGTGAAAGTGAAATCCACAAATGTGAGCGTCAGAGATGTGAAGTGGCTGGCGCGTAGCGCAGGCCGGGGGGTTGGCAGGCGAAGTGTGCAGGGGGTGACGCCCCCTAGTAATATTGAAAATAATCTTGCAATCCAAGTTTTCATTTTTAGGAAAACATTTTCCTATGCTAAAAAGTACAAACACATAGGACCAAGTCCAATGTTTGCGTATTTATACTTTCATTTTACTGTTGAAGTCTGGGAATGTTAAGTGACTTGCTCAGGGTTGCACTGAGAGTAAATGATGAGTATCAAAATGAACAATCTTGTGTTTTATTGTCTATATACTATCTACTAATATTACTTTTGATAATTTCTGTTTGTGAATAAATGTTATCCAAAAAAAGAAAGTAACACTTGTTAGCTACTTTCAACAATATATGTTAAAAAAAACAATTCAGCTCATCACTTACAGGGTTTAGTATCTAATATGAAGCATGGTGGTGGCCAAATCATTCAATGGCACTGCTTCTGCTCATTGGAGAAAGAGTCTGTGCAGTCAGGATAAAGGAGACCATAAATATACTGCATCTAAATGACAAGGTGTTTGGGTACAAAATCTGCTTCTCTCTGGATGAAATTAAAATCTAGGAAGAATTTCACCTTTCAACACAAGAACACTCCAAAGCACAGAGTCAGATTTATTAATTTAAAGAGTGAGATCAATGTCCTGCAATAGACCAGTCAGAGAAAATTTACAGACTTACATAAAGAAAGTGACACACATACGTTTGTCCCACATTTTGAATAAACTTAGGTCACATCCACAATTGATTTCCATCCTTACTAGCATTTTCGTATCTTTTATTAAAGCATTTTCATTCATCCAAAATGTCAAAAAACGCATATGATGTAATTGTCTGCTTACAGTGGGCATGTATGCAGCACAGACATCTTAATCTGGGAATACACCGTGAAGTTTTGGTATGATGTTAAGTCTGATTTGCAGTTGCTGACTGATTTTCTGAGTCAACCCAAATTTCATCTTTATCAGCCATCATTTTACTTGCAGTATGAGAGTGGTTGCAATGCATGATTCCCTCTCACGGTTGGGCTATCACATGATTGGAAGAATTTCTTTCATGTCAGAAATTTCATTTGGCTGTCTTGTAGTGTGAGCAGTCTCACAAACTGATTTTCTGATTTGTCACCATCAAATTTCCCAAAATTCATTGTCCAGTGACTTTAGTAAGTGTGCATCATTCATGTGTAGTTTGTGCACCCATGTCATGGCATGTCAATCAAGACTGAGTGTGCTTTGTGTTTGGAGCATACATACGACTGGTGACTCTATTGTGCAGTGTGAGTAGTGACATGACCACAATATGTAAAAACCGTACAAATGCAATTTTGATGGATACAGGTAAGCAACATCACAAGCAACATGGAAAGCAACTTCAGAATATGTTTTCCTTCAGTCCATGGTGACCTATCAGGGCATGCAATGTTGTAATCAACAGGATTTAATCAGGGAAGAGCTAAGTAATAAGCACAAATGAACAAGACAGCAATGGAGTATGCATTTCCAGAAGTCTTTGCTTTCGTCTGTGCACTCTGAAATGCTGTTCTGGCATTTTCAAAAGTCTCCGGCTCCAGAGGGCATTTTTAAAAGTATTAATTTTCATTGATCTAAAAAGCTGGAGTATTGTGGACAAAAGGAGAAAATGGAGACAAATACCTGTGTTTTGAAATGAAAACATACTAGTGTGGAAGAGATTTCTTCTGAAAAACAAATGTGGAATAAAATTGCAGTCTAGTTGATCGAGACCTACCCAGATTTATTGCTGGAATAAAAGCTAAAGCTACTTAGATGAACTGTAAGTTAAAGAGAGAAAGAAACATCCTTATGCAACTAAGGCAGTAAAAGTTTTTTGTGTTTAATTATTTTTCCTTACATTTTTTTTTTCAATTAAATATTGTTGAGTGCAAAACATGAGTAAAGGTAAAAAAGACCGGACATCGTTTGTCAAGCAGCACAGTAGTGCATTGACCAGCAGTACCAACTCACAGATCTAATGGCCTTGATTTAAATTCCACATCTGACCACAGCAACACAACACAGTTGATGAAAATGTTGCTTAACAGCTGTGTTTGAATCAAATACCTTAATATTTGTTTTTCACAGATAAATCATAAAAAATCAACCAGCAGTTTAACTTTTCAAATGACCAGCTTACAGTATACTGACCTTTAGGTTAGGTTAAGTAGACTTTAGGTTAGGTAGACTGTAGTGTCCCAGAGGGAAATTTGTTTGCTATGGATTTGTTTTGTCTTTGAAAGTGATCATCTCTTCTGCTATCAAGGCATAGTAGCTCCACTGACTTCTTATATGTGTTAACTTATGACTTTGTTATTTGCATTGAACTTTATTTAAAAAATTGCCAGGTATTAAGGAACAAAAGTAAACTTTGTACTTAAAAGGTTGAGCACTAAATGCCTAATGAAAATGTACTTAGTTTGATTTCAGAACAAACAGTAAATGGCAGAAATCAGAATAATCCTGTTTTAAGTTGTTTCATTGAGGCAATATGTAACACAATCAAAATTAAATCAAATAAAATACAATTTTATTTATCATTTACAAATTATTCATACAATACATACAGTACATGTATATTTATCAAAATATATATATTTTTACCTGCGGTGGGCTGGTGCCCTGCCCGGGGTTTGTTTCCTGCTTTGCGCCCTGTGTTTGCTTGGATTGGCTCCAGCAGACCCCCCGTGTCCCTGTAGTTAGGATATAGCGGGTTGGATAATGGATGGATTTATCACTTACAAATTATTCATACAGTACATGCAGTACATGTATATTTATCAAAATATATATATATTTTTACCTGTGGTGGGCTGGCGCCCTGCCCGGGGTTTGTTTCCTGCCTTGCACCCTGTGTTGGCTGGGATTGGCTCTAGCAGACCCCCGTGACCCTGTAGTTAGGATATAGCGGGCTGGATAATGGATATATTTTTTACATCTTTGCTAGAAGATTTAATTTATATTAATATCAGTTTTATTTATTTAGAAATCAAAACATGCAGGTATTATGCTTTCAACTCAAGAGATATCTTAAAATCTAGGGTCTTTACACACCGAAACGTATAAAATATTGACCCCACAAAGGAGTGGGAAAAGATGAAGAGACTAAGAAGAAGACTGCCTTTTAATTGGAATGCTAAGTCACTTATTTTTGCCAACTCCTTAGTCCCCATGAAAAAGTTACTATCTTGTATCTTCATTGATAATTCTGCTGAATCACTCACTATATGTAAAATATTGCTTTTGATTGGCTTGGCTGTGGATTTTTTGTTCCTTGTTGTGACTTTGGAAGTGGTGACTACCAATGTTGTATATTTTTGGCCAGGTTCAATCACATCTTGCACTGTGCATCTTCTTCTGGTTTTATTATATGTAACTTTGCTGTTCAGGTTACATTTTTTAAAACAGTTCATGTTGAAAGAAGATTTATTTGTATTTTAGAGGCAACTGTAACAGCATATATTTTTGTTTTTCCAGATTTTACTGTATTTGCTACCTTTTTACAAGGTGCAAACAATTATTTAATTCAATTTAAAGCATTCGACAACTAATTCACCTGTGAACTGAGATACAAATCGAACCATGAGCCAAAAATGGAGATACAAACTGCCCTAACCCATATGTATTATCTTTGCTGTGTGACTTCCTGGTAGGGTGGAGTTTGAAGGGGAGGCATGACAACAGCTTGACCCCAAAAGAAGAAACTAGTGGAACACATCCATTATCAAGCAACCCAGATCTGCTTCTTTGCCTTCGGTTGGTGAGCATTTTTGGTGTTTTGTTTATGAGAATGTCTGGCCCAGACCTTTTCATATAGTCAAATTTCCTCTCTATATCATTTTTACAATCCACTGGCTTTGTCACTAAAACATGGCCAGTTTAAAACCATCATAAAGGATTACACTTTCAATCACAGTTTCACAAGGAAGGACATTCTCTGTATACATAATTAGGATGTATTATGTGATTTTATCATATGTACGTATTTATAGGTTGAGAGACTGTTGTGTATGATGGGTAATATTTTATTTGAATGTATGAATATTTAATGTTTTGATTTTAATAAGTCATTTCAAATTTCTCTGAATATAATTTTTAACAAAACAAATAAACTTCACACTCCTTCCAGAGCTTCACCTTTCCACATACTGTATATATTGTAACTTGAATAGAGCATCAGGGAAAGTACATTTATGACAATCATTTTATACACAACAGACACACTTGTATTTTCAGTTTAATCCCTATCACAGTAAGATCTTGTGGAGTAATCCTGTTTTTGTGGTGTTTATTATTAGCTCTCATGAGTTCATATTTGAAATTCTTATTGTGAGCTTAACAAATATAATTGTTAATCTTTTTTAAATATTAATTTTAAAGCATCCATCATACAAAGAAATTACCTTGGCTTTTAATTTTATAAAGCATCTCGGCTTAAAAATAATTTTTTATATGTGGATTGTTGGCTTCTTTTAAAGTGAATGGAAAGGTATTTTGATTTGTATTTAAAGTTAAATCTAATCTTAAGGATGGAGCGATATGACTTTTCCTCTCATATCAAGTTTAAATTATGGCACAATGTGCCTTTCCGAGTGTTTTACTAGTATCATCATTGGTACTTGTCAAAAGCACATTCCAATGATGATTTAATAAAAATTAGTTTATTAATGAAAATGTGTTTTTATTTTTCCTTTTAATCAAGCTATTACTAAGAAGCAGATCTAGTTGTAGGGCATATTAAGACATTAAAGGGGAGCTTCACATAAAGAGCCCAAATGAACTTTGTTGCAGAGCTGAAGGTTTCTACTAAGAGAAAACAGATTCTTCAGGAAGTCTTAGTTTCACGATAGTGACTTTTGACTAACCTGTGAACTTTGAGTTAATTTGTCCTTTTAGTTAAGACAAAATATACTTAAAGAAATACTTTACACAAAAATGATCATTTAATTAGTTGCTTACTCCATAAGGTTTGTAGTTATGCCCAAGAAAAAAACAATAATCTTGTATTTTAATTAGAGAATCTTCACCCTTCCCACCAATAAATTCAAGGGCTTGCTCAAGTGCTAATTAATTTCCTCTGTGTGCACTGTTCTGATTTTCAGGAAGCATTTGTTTAACAATTTTTAGCAAATAATGTATGTATTTGGCCCATTCTGAGTATACAGGTGAATGACTTGACGTGTGGATTATGTGTCTAGAGTAACATGAGATTTTTTTCATCAGCATTCTTATATTGTTTGTTGTGGTATAACTTTGGTCTCCATAGATACCCGAAAGTTTTATTATCTCCAGTTTCCTTGCAAACATGAGATTAAATTTTTTTCTAGGCCATTACTGCAGACCCACATGGGTTAAGTAAAATTACAAAATAATATTTTTGGGTAGATTGTTACCTTAAATCTGTTGTACAAGTCCCAAAATCTTTTACCAACATTCTGCCAAGTACAGTATCTTAACTTTTTTCCACTACTCACTTTAACCAAGCATGGTGTTCGACAGTTCTGTATAGAAATATATGTCATGTTGCAACATCTAGCTAATGCAAACAATAATACACATTCACTAGCATATGTTATGTTCTAATAGCTCTGCAGTCTTGCAAAAAAGCAAGTGTGTATCTCTGCAACACATGCCCCTGATTTTAGGGCATTCAACCTTGATGGCAAATTTGTGGCAACCTTGGTGGACAAGTTCAGTGAATGCACTTTATATGCCAACTAGATGTTACCTAATATTAAGCCCACTTGGAAAAGTTGTTTTTTGCACATCCAGAGATATGTTAGCCTAGTATAAAAAAATAGCTTGATATATTACTTTTATATGCCTGCTTAATGCTATTGAACTGCACACACCAATACACATTTTTTGGAACAAAGACTTATCAGAGTTGATAAGTTACTATATATGTACACATAGGCTCTGTTTCACTGTTTCTTTTTATTAAAAAAGAAGAATTTTAAAGTCTTCCTTATTTACCTGCCTTTAGACAGGCCATGATTACATAGAAGATGCCTCCTCAAATAAATATATTGTAGTTATCTGAGTGTTGTAAATGTGTCTGAATCCCTTTTCTTGTGCTAACTTGTGTAACTTTCTATACACTGGACACATATTTTTGTGTTTTTAATTACTTGCTTTATGCTGGAATATTTGTATTCCTTTATTTTACTAATCAATGTCTTTGGGTGTCTTAAAAATCCCTTGTAAATAAAATGTGTTATTTATTTATTTATTTTTTTAGTAGTAGTAATAAAAATACTGAAAAAGAAGAAAGCTACTGCTTCAAGTGATTTTACAAATCGCAAGAGATGCTTATTTATTAAATCTTATTTAAACTCTGTAATTCTAATATGCTTAATAAACACTTGCGTTGCAGTTTTTATAATGTAGAGTGTGACCAATATGGGGCATTTTGCACCAAAAAAAATCAAGAACACAATTGTTTGCTTATGCTTGAAAGACTTGTGCTTTTGCACAAAAAATAATTTATAAAACTGTACGTATGCCAAGTGGCATGCCAAGTTCCTTTATAATATACAAATCAACTTAAAATTATGCACACATTAACAGGCTTTTAACATCTCCCTGTTACCTCCTGCCAATAACCATGTATGGCTTAAAAAAATTATTTTTTTCAATATTCATGATTTAATCACCATATAAATTTGGCCATGTTCTTCCTTAACACAGAGATCCTACTCTGTTGGGCCCTTGAGCAATGCCCTTAACCTGAAAATTGCTACAGGGACACTGTACAATAGCTGACCATACACTCCAAACCAAAAGGTCATGCTAAAAGACAATTTTCATACAGGGATTAACAAAATATATCAAATCAAATCAGAATAAAAAAACAAATCTTTACTATAAACCATGGGTGAACACAGAAAATGGAAATTTGGTAAATATGAACTTGAGGTATTAATGACTGGTCTCTCTATGGAAATCAGAAATCTTCTTCTTCTTTCGCCTGCTCCCATTAGGGGTTGCCACAGCAGATCATCTTCTTCCATATCTTTCTTTCCTCTGCATCTTGTTCAGTTACACCCATCACCTGCATGTCCTCTCTCACCACATCCATAAACCTTCGCTTAGGCCTTCCTCTTTTACTCTTCCCTGTCAGCTCTATCCTTAGCATCCTTCTCCCAATATACCCAGCATCTCTCCTCTGCAGATGTCCAAACCAACGCAATCTCGCCTCTCTGACTTTGTGTCCCAACCGTCCAACTTGAGCTGACCCTCTAATGTACTCATTTCTAATTCTGTCCATCCTCGTCACACCCATTGCAAATCTTAGCATCTTTAACTCTGCTACCTCCAGCTTTGTCTCCTGCTTTCTGGTCAGTGCCACCGTCTCCAACCCATATAACATAGCTGGTCTCACTACCGTCCTGTAGACCTTCCCTTTCACTCTTGCTGATACGCGTCTGTCACAAATTACTCCTGACACTCTTCTCCACCCATTCCACCCTGCCTGCACTCTCTTTTTCACCTCTCTTCCACAATCCCCATTACTCTGTACTGTTGATCCCAAGTATTTAAAGTCATCCACCTTCGCCAACTTTGCTCCCTGCATCCTCATCATTCCACTGACCTCCCTCTCATTTACACACATGTATTCTGTCTTGTTCCTACTGACCTTCATTCCTCTCCTCTCTAGAGCATATCTCCACCTCTCCAGGGTCTCCTGCTCTCTACTATTGCTACAGATCACAATGTCATCAGCAAACATCATAGTCCACAGGGACTACTGTCTAATCTCGTCTGTCAACCTGTCCATCACCATTGCAAATAAGAAAGGGCTCAGAGCTGATCCCTGATGTAATCCCCCCGTCTACGTTGAATGCATCCATCACTAAACTTCTTCATCAACATCCTCAGAGCAAACATTGCATCTGTGGTGCTGTTTCTTGGCATGAAACCATACTGCTGCTCACTAATCATCACCTCACTTCTTAATCTAGCTTCCACTACTCTTTCCCATAACTTCATGCTGTGGCTCATCAATTTTATTCCCCTGTAGTTACTGCAGTCCTGCACATCCCTCTTATTCTTAAATATCGGCACCAGTACACTTCTTCTCCACTCCTCAGGCATTCTCTCAGAAATACAAGAAAAAAAAAACAAGAGTTGGAGCAAGTGACAGCAGTTGAGTGAAGAGAGCAATGGTAATGTCCCATCATGCAGCAGACACAAAAGGAAACACAGCGTGAATTGATGCAGGCTGTATGTACAAAACTATGAGATATTAAGAACATTCTTATTGAACTTCTAAAAAAACAAATAATTTGGCCATGTAGAACTTACAAACATCTCTGAATTGCCATTACGTTGATGTTATGAGGGACAGGCTCTGAATCATCCTTGCCCTCATCTTGATCTTTCTTAGGTGGCAGAGGCATTGCATGTTAATGCACTATGTAGTGCAGCACTGCACAAGCCATCACAATGCAGCAAACCTTTGTGGGGCTGTACAGCACTGTGCCACCCACAAATCATCTAATGTTTTAATGAACCAGTTGTCTGTTCTTTCACTGACCATGTGCAGGAGTGCCTTTCATTATATCTACAGTTAGGTCCATAAATATTTGGACAGAGACAACTTTTTTCCAATTTTGGTTCTGTACATTACCACAGTGAATTTTAAATGAGACAACTCCGATGCAGTTGAAGTGCAGACTTTCAACTTTAATTCAGTGGGGTGAACAAAACGATTGCATAAAAATGTGAGGCAACTAAAGCATTTTTTTAACACAATCCCTTCATTTCAGGGGCTCAAAAGTAATTGGACAACTTAAATAACTGGAAATAAAATGTTCATTTCTAATACTTGGTTGAAAACCCTTTGTTGGCAATGACAGCCTGAAGTCTTGAACTCATGGACATCACCAGATGCTGGGTTTCCTCCTTTTAATGCTCTGCCACGCCTTTACTGCAGCGGCTTTCAGTTGCTGTTTGTTTGTGGGCCTTTCTGTCTGAAGTTTAGTCTTCAACAAGTGAAATGCATGCTCAATTGGGTTAAGATCAGGTGACTGACTTGGCCATTCAAGAATTTTCCACTTATTTGCTTTAATAAACTCCTGGGTTGCTTTGGCTGTATGTTTTGGGTCATTGTCCATCTGTATCATGAAATGCCGCCCGACTGCATTTAGTTGGATTTGAGCAGACAGTATGTCTCTGAACACCTCAGAATTAATTCGGCTGCTTCTGTCCTGTGTCACATCATCAATAAGCACTAGTGTCCCAGTGCCACTGGCAGCCATGCACGCCCAAGCCATCACACTGCCTCCACCGTGTTTTACAGATGATGTGTATGCTTTGGATAATGAGCTGTTCCACGCCTTCTCCATACTTTTTTCTTGCCATCATTCTGGTAGAGGTTGATCTTGGTTTCATCTGTCCAAAGAATGTTTTTCCAGAACTGTGCTGGCTTTTTTAGATGTTCTTTAGCAAAGTCCAATCTAGCCTTTCTATTCTTGAGGCTTATGAGTGGCTTGCACCTTGCAGTGCACCTCTGTATTTACTTTCATGCAGTCTTCTCTTTATGGTAGACTTGGATATCGATACGCCTACCCCCTGGAGAGTGTTGTTCACTTGGTTGGCTGTTGTGAAGGGGTTTCTCTTCACCGTGGAAATGATTCTGTGATCATCCACCACGGTTGTCTTCCGTGGATGTCTTTTTGCGTTGCTGGGTTCACCAGTGCCTGCTTTCTTTCTCAGGATGTACCAAACTGTAGATTTTGCCACTCGTAATATTGTAGCAATTTCTAGGATGGGTTTTTTCTGTTTTCGCAGCTTAAGGATGGCTTCTTTGACCTGCATGGAGAGCTCCTTTGACCGCATGTTGTCTGTTCACAGCAAAATTTTCCACATGCAAGCACCACACCTCTAATCAACTCCAGGCCTTTTATCTGCTTAATTGATAATGACATACAGTAATGACGGACTTGCCCACACCTGCCCATGAAATAGCCTTTGAGTTAATTGTCCAATTACTTTTGAGCCCCTGAAATGAAGGGATTGTGTTAAAAAATGCTTTAGTTGCCTCACATTTTTATGCACCCCTCCTTAAACTGCCACCTTATCGTGGTGGAGGGGTTTGCGTGTCCCAATGATCTTAGGAGCTCTGTTGTCCGGGGCTTTATGCCCCTGGTAGGGTCACCCAAGGCAAACTGGTCCTAGGTGAGGGATGAGACAAAGAGCGGTTCAAATCTCCTATGATAAACGAAAACTTTGGATGGCGTTTTCCCTTGCCTGGACGCGGGTCACCATGGCCCCCCTCTGGAGCCAGGCCTGGAGGTGGGGCTCGATGGCGAGCGCCTGGTGGCCAGGCCTGCACCTATGGGGCTCGGCCGGGCACAGCCCGAAGAGGCAACGTGGGTCCCCGTTCCCATGGGCTCACGACCTATGGGAGGGGCCAAGGAGGTCGGGTGCAGTGTGAGTTGGGTGGTGGCCGAAGGCGAGGACCTTGGCGGTCCGATCCTCGGCTACAGAAGCTGGCTCTTGGGACGTGGAATGTCACCTCTCTGAAGGGGAAGGAGCCTGAGCTAGTGTGTGAGGTCGAGAGGTTCCGGCTAGATATAGTCGGGCTCACCTCGACGCACAGCTTGGACTCTGGAACCAATCTCCTTGAGAGGGGCTGGACTCTCTACCACTCTGGAGTTGCCCCCGGTGAGAAGCGCCGAGCAGGTGTGGGTATACTTATTGCCCCCCCGACTTGGAGCCTGTTCATTGGGGTTTACCCCGGTAGACGAGAGGGTAGCCTCCCTCCGCCTTTGGGTGGGGGGACGGGTCCTAACTGTTGTTTGTGCGTATGCACCGAACAGCAGTTTGGAGTACCCACCCTTTTTGGAGTCCCTGGAGGGGGTGCTAGAGGGCATACCTTCTGGGGACTCCCTCGTTCTGCTGGGAGACTTCAATTCTCACGTGGGCAATGACAGTGAGACCTGGAAGGGCGTGATTGGGAGGAATGGCCCCCCCGATCTGAACCTGAGCGGTGTTTTGTTATTGGACTTCTGTGCTCGTCACGGATTGTCCATAACGAACACCATGTTCAAGCATAGGGGTGTTCATATGTGCACTTGGCACCAGGACACCCTAGGCCTCAGTTCGATGATCGACTTTGTGGTCGTGTCATCGGACTTGCAGCCACATGTCTTGGACACTCGTGTGAAGAGAAGGGCGGAGCTGTCAACTGATCACCACCTGGTGGTGAGTTGGCTTTGATGGTGGGGGAGGATACCGGTCAGGCCTGGTAGGCCCAAACGTGTTGTGAGGATCTGCTGGGAACGTCTGGCAGAGCCCCCTGTCAGAAGTAGCTTCAACTCCCACCTCTGGCAGAACTTCGACCACATCCCGAGGGAGGTGGGGGACATTGAGTCCGAATGGGCCATGTTCCGTGCCTCTATTGTTGAGGCAGCTGACCGGAGCTGTGGCCGTAAGGTGGTTGGTGCCTGTCGTGGCGGCAATCCCCGAAGCCGTTGGTGGACACCGGCGGTGAGGGATGCCGTCAAGCTGAAGAAGGAGTCCTACAGGACCCTTTTGTCCTGTGGGACTCTGGAGGCAGCTGATAGGTTCCGGCAGGCCAAGCGGAATGCGGCTTTGGTGGTTGCTGAGGCAAAAACTTGGGCTTGGGAGGAGTTTGGGGAGGCCATGGAGAACGACTTTCGGACGGCTTCGAGGAGATTCTGGTCCACCGTCCGGCGTCTCAGGAGGGGGAAGCAGTGCAGTGTCAACACTGTATATGGTGGTGATGGTGCGCTGCTGACCTCGACTCGGGACGTTGTGGGTCGGTGGGGGGAGTACTTCGAAGACCTCCTCAATCCCACTAACATGCCTTCCAATGTGGAAGCAGAGCCTGGGGATTCAGAGGTGGGCTTCCCCATCTCTGGGACTGAGGTCACCGAGGTGGTCAAAAACTCCTTGGTGGCAGGGCCCCAGGGGTGGATGAGATACGCCCGGAGTTCCTCAAGGCTCTGGATGTTGTAGGACTGTCTTGGTTGACACGCCTCTGCAACATCGCATGGACATCAGGGACAGTGCCTCTGGATTGGCAGACTGGGGTGGTGGTCCCCCTCTTTAAGAAAGGGGACCAGAGGGTGTGTTCCAACTACAGAGGGATCACACTCCTCAGCCTCCCTGGAAAAGTCTATTCGGGGGTCCTGGAGAGGAGGGTCGTCGGATAGTCGAGCCTCGGATTCAGAAGGAACAGTGTGGTTTTCGTCCTGGTCGCGTAACAGTGGACCAGCTCTACACCCTTAGCAGGGTCCTGGAGGGTGCATGGGAGTTTGCCCAACCAGTCTACATGTGTTTTGTGGACTTGGAAAAGGCATTCGACCGTGTCCCTTGGGGAATCCTGTGGGGGGTACTCCGAGAGTATGGGGTACCGGACCCCTGATAAGGGCTGTTTGGTCCCTGTACGATCGGTGCCAGAGCTTGGTCCGCATTGCCGGCAGTAAGTCGAACCGTTTCCAGTGAGAGTTGGACTCCGCCAGGGCTGCCCTTTGTCACCGATTCTCTTCATAACTTTTATGGACAGAATTTCTAGCGCAGCCAGGGCGTTGAGGGGGTCCGGTTTGGTGGACTCAGGATTGGGTCACTGCTTTTTGCAGATGATGTTGTCCTGTTTGCTTCATCAGGCCGTGATCTTCAGCTCTCTCTGGATCGGTTCGCAGCCGAGTGTGAAGCGGCTGGGATGGGAATCAGCACCTCCAAATCCGAGACATGGTCCTCAGCCAGAAAAAGGTGGAGTGCCCTCTCAGGGTTGGTAGCGAGATCCTGCCCCAAGTGGAGGATTTCAAGTATCTCGGGGTCTTGTTCACGAGTGAGGGAAGAATGGAGCGTGAGATTGACAGGCGGATCGGTGCGGCATCCGCAGTAATGCGGGCTCTGCATCGGTCTGTCGTGGTGAAAAAGGAGCTGTGCCACAAGGCGAAGCTCTCAATTTACCAGTCGACCTACGTTCCTACCCTCACCTATGGTCATGAGCTATGGGTAGTGACCAAAAGAACGAGATCGAGAATACAAGCGGCTGAAATGAGTTTACTCCGCAGGGTGTCTGGGCTCTCCCTTAAAGACAGGGTGAGAAGCTCAGTCATCAGGGAGGGGCTCAGAGTCGAGCCGCTGCTCCTCCACATCGAGAGGAGTCAGATGAGGTGGCTCGGGCATCTGATCAGGATGCCTCCTGGACGCCTCCCTGGTGAGGTGTTCCGGGCACATCTAATCGGGAGGAGGCCTCGGGGAAGACCCAGGACACGCTGGAGGAACTATGTCTCTCGGCTGGCCTGGGAACGCCTTGGGATTCTCCCGGATGAGCTAGAAGAAGTGGCCGGGGAGAGGGAAGTCTGGGCATCTCTGCTCAAGCTGCTTCCCCCACGACCCGACCTTGGATAAGCGGAAGAGGATGGATGGATGGATGGACATTTTTATGCAATCGTTTTGTTTGTTTAAAGCTGAAAGTCTGCACTTCAACTGCATCTGAGTTGTTTCTTTTAAAATTCATTGTGGTAATGTACAGAACCAAAATTAGAAAAAAGTTGTCTCTGTCCAAATATTTATGGACCTAACTGTACTTTCTTGTGGTGTTTGCAGGTTGATGAGTTGTGTGAGGTGCCAGGCTCTGAGGACATACTCACTGTCATCTAAATGAAAGATTATACAAGCTGTGCTGTGTGTTGTAAGATATAAATGGCAATGGCCATTATCAAACACAGTGAAATTAACCGCATATCGTTTATTAGTTTAAGGTATGTGATTGTAATCAACCTGTAACAATTTAATGGTCCATGGAATGGCCAAACTGTTCCAACTACCACAGCTGCTTTAGCGTTATTACTCTCAATGCACCACTCAGAGTATTTTAACCCACTGCATCTGAGTGTTGAATCACAGCTCTACAGCAGGTGATCAGAAAGAGGATTATCGGAATACACACAGTCAGCCATGCGTACAGTCTCTATGAACTGCTCTGATACAGCAAACGCTTCAGAGCCTTTCCTGTAGGGACCTCACGGTTCAGAAGCAGTTTCATCCCAAGAGCTTGAAACACACTCAATCATTCCATCAATTGCGCCTGGTAGAACTGTTTGTACTTATAAGTACAATTACCTTACTGTAAAGTTTCACTACAGTTGTAATATGTTGTATGAACCATTTGCATTATATGCACTATATGTACATATATATTGAACTTATGCTTTCATATTGTATATGTTTCATTATTTTTTTTAATCATATTATTATTATTTTATAGGAAAATATGTTTATGAAGGATCTGCATTTTGAATCTCATTGTACCATACAATAACAATAAAGGAATTCAATTCAGTTCAATAGAAGAAAGTGTGTATTTACATATGTAGACGATTGGCTTCTAAGTTGATTTAGATTTCCAAGCGCTATGTTTTTGGACCTCTTGATATCATTTTTAAGATGAAATGCAGTAAAGTTTGTGTATTACATTATATAGATAAATTTTTAACTTCATTTAAATAATGTATACTGTTAATAATTTCAGCTGGTGCCCCGTTCAGGGATTGTTCCTGCCTCGCGCTGTATGCTTGCTGGACTGGTGCGACCCTGGATTGATAGATGGGTGTAATAATTAAATACAGTATGTACTACGAAGATATTTCAATGTTCCTTAAAAGTTTTGAAGAATTGGCATTCTAAACTTACAGATGGCTTGACATTTATTACAGAGCTTATTGTGTGGCGATTGGTTACTTGGAGGAAGAAAAGGAAGGACAGGAACTGTCCGTGACCCTATAGTTAGGATATAGCGGGTTGGATAATGGATGGATTATGGTTTATTACCAACATTAAAGAGCTGTATTGGGAGAACATGTCAGTTAATTGTGATATAATTAGTTCCAGAACATCAGAATGTCATCACTGAAATGTGAAGTGATATTAGAATTTCTGTTCGTTTCATTTTCCTGCCGCATAATGTCACTATAATACTGTATCAACACCAAAAAAGACTCCATAGGACTTACGGGTTGTTGAAATTTATAATACATCTAATATTGTTTATTTTGTGTTTAAAAAATGTTTCAAAAGCCTCACAAGTTTTGCTCAAAGTTTTCTGGAGGCATTCCTTTGATTGAGCTGGGTTTCGAAGGTGATCAACAGTGAAAAGAAAACTCATTGATATCCAGGATTATTATTTATAAGCTTAGAAAAATAGGATAGCCTTTCAAAACAGACTGCTTTGTTGTATTCAGTTATATGTGCTTCTCTTAATTTAGTTTCCTCCATTTTCGCTCACCTTTGTAGAAATGTTTTCTTAACAACAGCAACAACAACAAAAACATTTATATATATGACATATTTTCATACAGCAATATAGCACAAAGTGCTTCACAAGATGACAAAAAGAAGTCACAATGAGAAAAAACAATTAAAAATAAGCAATAATGTTAAAAGAATAAACAATGACAAAACAAGGTAAGGTCAAATAGCCGTTAGGACGGAAAAAAACAAATTTTATTTTATTGAATTTATTAAAAGCAAGTAACATTCCATACAAGCAAGTCAAACTTGACAAAACTAAGTTCAAATTAACCCCCACCCATGACAAAGAGAGCAAGGCCAACAGCCAGAGTAAAACTTTTACGAGTTGAAAAAAAGGGGGAGAAAATCATTTTCCCCAATTTAAATTTTGAACAGATCCTCTAAGTGAGAATTTGATTTTTTTCCAATTTCAAATAGTATATAACTTCAGTTGCCCACTGACTTAAAAGAGGTGGGTTAGGATTCTTCCAGTTGAGCAAGATAAGTTTGCGTGCTGATAGTGAAGTAAAGGCAATTAAGGTTTGTTTGTCCTTCTCCACATTAAGACCATCTGGGAGTACACGAAACACAGCTGTTAATGGATTAGGAGAGTTTGTGACACAAAGCCAGTCTGAAAGACATTTCAAGATTTTGATCCAGAATGATGTTAATTTTGTGCATGCCCAAAACATATGGTTAAGGTTGGATCTTGCCCTGGAAACATTTTGAACAATTTTAAATGAGACAGATGTGCTTGATAAAACAAGTTGAATAATTGTATGCTTTATGCATATGGAGCCAGAGTGTACTGTATTCTGTGCAAGGCTGCCTTCTACTCCTTTTCTGAAATGTTGAGTAAGAGATCCTTTTCCCACTGTACCCTGGGATCTTTGAAAGGAAGATCCTTAAAAATGTTTAATATATTACAGAAATGTTGTCTGAGTCCTCAAAACTGATCAATATTTCTTCCGGAATAGAAGTAAATTGGGCATATTTTGTTTAGCAAAGTTTCTAATTTGGAGGTAGTGGAAGAATTGTGTTGATGGAAAGTTAAATTTGGAGTGTAATTGTTCATAGGATGCAAAGACTTTATCTATGTACAAATCTCTTAAATGATTTATTCTCGTATGTTTTCCAAACATTAAAAACTGAGAACGTTTGAGAGGGTGGAAAAAGGTGGTTAACATGCAGAGGTGTCACAGATAAATGCTTCTATATCTTGAAACACAATTGGGTGGTTAGTATATTGACGATAACTCATATTTACTGGGGTACAAAGCAATTTCTATTGCGGACCAAGCCTGTGTGTGTTCATCTATCTGTGTCAGTGTCCAAGTTTTTATAGCTTGTATATTTGCCGCCCAGTAATAAAATTGAAAGTTAGGTAGAGCCATGCCACCTTCTGCTTTAGGTCTTTGTAGGGTCACCCTTAGGATGCATAGATATTTTGAATTTCAAATAAATGAGGTTATGATTGAATCTAACATTATAAAAAATAATTTGTTAATGTATATGGGAATGATTTGAAATAGAAAAAGAAGCTTAGGAAGGATATTCATCTTGACAATGTTAATTGTCTCAGCTAAAGTAAGTTGAAGGATAGACAACTATGTAAGTCTGGCTTAAGTTCTTCTACGCAGACAGTAACATTTTATTGATAAAGAGCTTTATGTTTACTTGTGATGTTTACCCCTAGATATTTGAACTGATCTGTGATGATAAAAGAGAGGGTGCCCAGTCTAATATTGTGTGCTAGAGAGTTCACTGGAAAGAGCACACTTTTATTCAAATTAATTTTGAGTCCAGAAATCTTTTGAAATTCAGCTTGTGCTGTTAGGACCGTAGGCACAGTATTTTGTGGATCTGATATATATAATACCATATCATCTGCATATAGTGATATTTTCTGTTCAAGTCCTTCTCTTATAATCCCCTTTATCTCATAAGCATTTCAGAAGTGAACTGCCATTGGCAATTGCAAATAGCAGCGGTGATAGGGGGCATCCTTGTCTAGTACCAAGTTCTAGTTTGAAGTAGTCTGAAATAATGTTGTTAATACAAACTGAAGCTCCTGGACTGGTATACAATACTTTGATCCATGCACATATATTTGGACCAAACCCAAATTTCTCCAATGTAGTGAAAAGGTAGTCCTATTCAACCATATCATCCAACGATAATAATATCTCCAGGGTGTTAGACTTTGTGGGTGAATATATTACATTAAACATGCATCGAAGATTGGAAGCTACAGTAAGTGTCTGCCTTTAATAAATACAGTTTGGTCTTATGATATCACTGAAGGAAGCACTTTCTCAATCCTTCTAGCTAGAACTTTGGGAAGTATCTTAACATCATTATTCAGAAGTGGGATTGGTCTGTATGATGCACATAGTAATAAGTCCTTATTTTGTTTAGGAAAGACGGTAATTATTGCTTAGCGAAAAGTTTGTGGTAGAATTTTATTGTCTCTGGCTTCTGTAAATGTTAATTAAAGGGGTGCTAACTTAATTGAATATATTTTATAAAATTCGGCAGGGTAACCATCAGGGCCTGCTTCTTTCCCATTCTGAAGTAATTTTATAGCATCTAGTAATTATGAGAGTGCCAGAGATTTATCCAGTTCCTCTGTACTGAGAGTATCTAGTTGTGGTGTCTGTAATGCATCCAAAAGCGCATTAGGTTGTGTCTTGTCTTCTTTAAACTGAGTAGAATATTATAAGGATTATGAAAGCCAACCCTGACACAGACAAATGCTGGAGACACAAATGCAAGCACATACCAATTTTATTTTCTTTCTCCCTTGTGGGAAACGTCTTCCCCGTCTCCCACAAGCACAACACAGTCCGCAAAGCACAGTTCTTTTCTGCTGTTTCTCTTTGCTCCTCTACTCCTCCCGGCAACCTTCGTCTCCCTCCTCCCGACTCTGGCTCACTGAGTAGTGTCTGCTGCACCCTTATATAAGGCACCCGGATTTTTATAATATATATAGCTTATTCTCACCTGGACAAAGCTGTCAGCATTGTGAGGATTTTGTTTTTCTCCAATGCCTTCAATACCATATAGCCATCTCTTTTAATGAGTAGGTACAGAGATATGCAGGCGGATGAGGCTTTGGTGTCCTTAACAAAACATTTATGGGAAAGCGTGTAATATGGCAGGAATTTGGAACACCCCGAGCAAACAAAATATATACTAATAAAGTAATATTTTTAATAGAATCAAATATTAAATCATAGTGAAAATTTTTCTCAGAAGCAATGTCAGGTAACTAACCTATTTTTTATGCACTCAGCTAATGTCTGTGACAAAAATACATCATATGTGTATATTCTACCATATTGCTCTGAATAGTCTTGACCCAGTTTGTGTTTTGTTACACTTTTCCAGTTTTCACCAGTACAGGAATATAACACTTGCCTTTATTGTTGTTGTTTTTTTACTAATACAATTAGTTGAGATGTGAGATTTGATTTCTTGGACAGTACCATGAAAATGTATTTGCCCCCTTCCTGATTGTTTTATGTCTTTAGTGAAAATGTAATATTAGGTAAAGTGTACCTGAGTGAACAAGTTAAATTTTTTTTTTACTTATGTTCTTTATTGAATAATGATGGTTATCCAACACTAGATGGCACTGTGTGTAATAATAATTGCCCCCTTATTCTTAACAACTGGCTGTCCTGCCTTTAGCTACAATGTCTGCAGCCAAACGATTTCTATATATAAAAGTATGTATTTCTAGTTTCAGGGCTTGTAACAGCATATCTATTGGTTAAGTCATGAGTTTGACTATTCAAAACTTTATTTTGACTTCTTTTTAGCCATTCTAATATGGACATAGTTTTCACGTTCAACCATTGTCTTTTTGAATGACCCAACTATACTTAAGCTTCAGCTCTTGGATGGGTGACTGGACTTTCTCCTTAAGCATTTTTTGATACAGAGCAGAATGCATGCCTCCTTCAAGTGTAGCAAGTCATCCAGTTCCTTATACAGCAAAGCATCCCAGCATCATCAAAGTATCACCAACCATGCTTGATATATGATGTTCTTATCACCAATTCCATGTTTGCTTTATGCAGAACCTATATTCACTCATGTCACACAAAACGTTCCACTTCTGTCTTATCAGTCTATAGATTATTCGCCAACAAGGGTTGGGGATCATGCACATGCTTCTTGACAAATGAGAGACAGGCATTTAAGTTGTTGCTAGCTGTGTTTTTCACCTCTCCAATGAACTACATTTTTGCCTAGTGTATTTTGAATGTACAGTCATGAGCACTAACCTGTGCTAAGGCAGGAGAAGCCTGCCAGATGTTTGGATTGTTTTAGGATTCTTTGGCACTTTCCGAGTGATAGTATGCTGTATCTTGGAGTATTTTCAGCCTATTAGCCAGTCCTGGGAAAATTGACTTCTGTTTTTATTTATTTATACTAAGGGGCTTTGCCCCCTTTTCGCTTTGCTCGCCAACACCTCACCCCAGAAACCTACTCTTTGCTCGATCAGCTGCATGGCTTGCTGCTCCTGCTGTGCCTTGTGATCTGCATTTTGTGCGGCGCTACAATCATTTAAAAGCCTGTACAGCACCTTCTTGTCCCCCAGACATCCTCAAACACTATGCGATCTCGTTTTGCTGTTCCGTTATTTCACCGAGTAATATTTTCCGTTTGTTTGCGCTGATGTGATCTTTATTTTCATTTTTTTGAGACTTTCAAATTTTCCTATTTCCATTATCTGTAATCTGCTCTGCATGTGTATCACGGGACTTGCTTCCAAAGGTTGTAAGTATGACGTGGCTTGTCCATCTCGCGGGACGTGAAAGCGTGGCTTGCTGCCTCTGCCGTGCCAGGTGACCTGCACTTCGTTCGCCTATCCCCCCCACCAGCTCATGACTTGCTTCTCCTGCCGCACTGCGTGATCTGCATTTTGTGTGGCACTACAATCATTTAAATACCTGTACAGCACCTTCTTGTCCCCCAGACATCCTCAAACACTATGCAATCTCATTTCGCTGTTCCGTTATTTCACAGAGTAATATTTTCCATTTGTTTGCGCTAATGTGATCCTTACTCTCATTTTTTTGAGACTTTCTACTTCCATTATTTTTAACCTGCTCTGCATGTGTATCATGGGACTTGCTTCCAAAGGTTGTAAAGACATGAGTTGTCTGTCTCGCAGGACATGAAAGTGTCTCTGTCTCTCTTCAAAAGATCTCTGTTCCAAAGATCTCTCTTCCAAAGATCATGTCTTGTTGCAAGATTTTTTTTATAATAGAGAGATATATTCTACTTCTATTATGTTTTTGATTGAGGTATTTTTGTTTTTGTAGCCTACAGTAATCCCTCCTCCATCGCGGGGGTTGCATTCCAGAGCCACCCGCGAAATAAGAAAATCCGCGAAGTAGAAACCATATGTTTATATGGTTATTTTTATATTGTCATGCTTGGGTCACAGATTTGCGCAGAAACACAGGAGGTTGTAGAGAGACAGGAACGTTATTCAAACACTGCAAACAAACATTTGTCTCTTTTTCAAAAGTTTAAACTGTGCTCCATGACAAGACAGAGATGACAGTTCTGTCTCACAATTAAAAGAATGCAAACATATCTTCCTCTTCAAAGGAGTGAAGCAAACAAATCAATATGTCTGTTTGGCTTTTAAATATGCGAAGCACCGCCGGTACAAAGCTGTTGAAGGCGGCAGCTCACACCCCCTCCGTCAGGAGCAGAGAGAGAGAGAGAGAAAGAGATAAAAACAAAGTCAAAAATCAATACGTGCCCCTTTGAGCTTTTAAGTATGCGAAGCACTGTGCAGCATACTTAAAAGCTGCACACAGAAGGTAGCAACGTGAAGATAATCTTTCAGCATTTTTAGACGAGCGTCCGTATTGTCTAGGTGTGCGAACAGCCCCCCTGCTCACACCCCCTACGTCAGGATCACAGATAGTCAGCGCAAGTGAGAGAGAGAGAAAAGTAAGCTGGGTAGCTTCTCAGCCATCTGCCAATAGCGTCCCTTGTATGAAATCAACTGGGCAAACCAACTGAGGAAGCATGTACCAGAAATTAAAAAACCCATTGTCCGCAGAAACCCGCGAAGCAGCGAAAAATCCGCGATATATATTTAAATATGCTTACATATAAAATCCGCGATGGAGTGAAGCCGCGAAAGGCGAAGCGCGATATAGCGAGGGATTACTGTATTTGAAACTAATGGCTATTGTTTCTTTCGTGATATTTTCCAGAATTATAGATTACAGCTTTATGTGCTTGTTGAATCTTTGTACTGGCAATTTGACTCTGATGTTAAGACTTACAGTAGGTGAGGTTTACATTGAGCAGGACCAACTGTGTTCAAACAACTGATTTAAATTACCCCTTTGATTAGTTTAACTAGGAAGTAGCTATTTTTTCACACTGTTACAGGTGTTGGACAACTTTGCTCATTAGATAAATGAAACAAATAGAACAATTCTTTTTTAATGGAAAATGGAAAGAAAATGTTTGTGATATAATAGAATACAATGGTGACCAATGCTGTACATCATCAAACGATGTGGAAAAACATTCCATGGAAAAAAGAAAAAAACCTAATGTTACTAGTGTTTCACAATCTGCATGTCAGTTATCCTGTCGTGTGCTCAAAATGTACAAAACACATGCATGTTTTTCTAAATTACTGTTAGATAGTTTTAGAGTAATCACTGCACATCATAGATGGGAAGCACATTTTCATAATTCTGCAATTTTGAATTGAAGATAGAACTCTTGACCAATGAATGAGGGTCAATATATGTGAACCATATGAATTACATACTGCGGTGGGTTGGCATCCTGCCCAGGATTGGTTCCTGCCTTGTGCCCTGTGTTGGCTGGGATTGGCTCCAGCAGACCCCCGTGACCCTGTGTTTGGATTCAGTGGGTTGGAAAATGGATGGATGGATGAATTACATAAATATTCATTTTAGCATGCCAGGAGCAAATGTGCAGAGTGTAATTATCAAGTTATTTGATGGTGATGAATAACAGAGGGCAGTTTAAGACAGATTTTATTGTAGGCTCATTTCTTTGTACTTTGAATTATCAGTCTTTAGCAGTTCAATCAAAGTCTGTATTTGAAACCCTGTTACCACGTTGATTGTTTATAATTTTTACTTTACCATGTCTGTATCTCCTATACACCAGTTTTAAGGATTATTTGCATCTTATGAACAATTGTGCCTTAATGTAAGCTGAAAAGAGCAAAACATGCATGATGGGACTGTTAAAGCACTGTTAAGCAGCAAAATATGCAGCAGACTACAATCCATGAATATACAACTTGACCTATGACCATGAATGAAGCAAAATCTAAAACATTAAATTTCCACAATTTATTGCAAAATGAACTGCATCAGACTTCACATCTCTAAAAATAATTAAAGATTCAGGGCTGAGAGAAATCTTTTACCAAGGTCTGACAATTTTTGAGTATATAACATTGATCCCTCACATGTCAGGCTCTCTTGGTACGCAGGTATGCACCAGTATACATACATTATCTTCAGGTACTCCAGAGCTCAAATGGGGAAGTGGCAATATGGAGTAGTGCAAACCATTTTTTGAGTCCTGCTGGCTAGAGCCACTGTTAACCTGCCGGCTATCCACCAGGTCCAAATAACAAAAGGGGGAAAGGGCTGAATAAATGCACAGTTAGCCACTCAGCTGTGGCGCCTAGTCAGAATAAACCTTAAAGGAAACTGAGTCAGAAAACACATGAGACCCTGTGAAATAATAATAATGATGAAAGATTTATTACTTTCTACAGGGAGTTTCTTACTTTTTTAAGGAAGAAAAAGGTGCAAAGCATCTGCACAGATAGATAAGAAAAAAGTCCCGGCTGCATCCAATCTAAAAACGATAGAAATACCTTGTAAATAGTAGTAAATTTTCATTCATTCATTCATTCATTCATTTCCCACCACTTATTTGAGGCTAAGTTGCCTGGACAACAGTTGCAGCAGTGAGGCCCACACATTCCTTTCCTCTGCAACACTTGGCATCTGGAAGATATAATCCTCTCACCGAGCCCCGGTTCTTCTACCAGCTGGTTGTACCCCTAAAACCTTTACAGAGAGGCGTCTAGGAAGCATAAGTATCACATGCTCAAACCACCTCATTTGGCTCATTTGTGGAGGGTCTGCAGCTCTAATCCAAACTTCTCCCTGATGTCTCACCCAATCTCTAATAGAGAGCCCAGTCACCCCTGCCACTTTCCAAACCTTCCCCATGTGTTTTGGACTTCACAACCCAATGAAGCCAACAAGACTATGTTGTGTACAAAAAGCAACGATGCAATTCTAAAGCCACTGAACTGGACGCCCTAGATGTGCCTTAATATCCTTTCCTTGAAAATCACAAACAGGATGAGAGACAAAGCTCAGCCCTGGTGGAGTCCCACACCCACTGGGAATGGTGCCAGTGTTTCTCCGAGTATGCAGGCACAGCTCTCACTGTGATTATACAAGGACCAAATAGTCCTTATTAAGTGTCCTGGAACACCATACTGTCCATGCACCCTCCACAAAATCCATCGAGAAACATATTCATACACCTCCTCTAACTCTAGAAAACACAAGTTGACCAATAAGGCATACAACCATGCCCCATCCAGGATCCTCATGAGGGACAGAGCTGGTCCATTGTTCCACAGTCTCTTTCATTATTATTATTATTATTATTATTATTATTTCACAGGGTTTAAGGTTTGTTGCGTATGCACTAACCCCTTTTCCTTATGTGGCTCAGGCGAGCAGGCTGTGACTTTAGCCGCCAAGATTTGAAGATGGTTTGCTCCACACACCCCCAGCACAGCCAATCAGTGCTATGATTTAATTTTTTTTTTTTTTTTTTTTATTTTGTTTCTAGGTTATCATATCATCTGTTTTTTTGTTTTTGAGGCAGTGTGGGGCAGCGGTTGACACTGCAGCCTCTTAGCAAAAGTCACATTTTTGGCTACAATAATCAGTCCAGCACAGTTGGCAGACACTTCTCTTGCCCTCTGGGACAATTAAAAGCCCACTGCACCATTATAATCCACTCAAAACTACTTCCGTTCCTCCTTCCTTGTTGACTTAAAAATTCATTTCTCTGAGTTCACCGAAGTTCCTGAACATTTCTGCAATTTCACCAAACTAGGTGGGGTTCACTTATCACTAGTCACATAGTGTATCAAGAATTTTTTAGGAAAGGCACACATTTTTGCAGCGAAGAGGTTGTGCATCAGTCACAGTCACAGGAAACTACTGGACATTGTTGAACTACCTTGGTTAAACACATGATTAATTGAGATTGATCAAGTGGCATTCTGCAATTGATCACTGTTAAAAATTGTAATCATTTGACAGCCCTCATATAACATAATATTGTTGTGTGGTGGGTGCAGCAATGCGCTGTATCAGCACATGCTCTCCAAACCCAGACATAGGGTTTATTCTTCAGTGGAGAAGCGTTTTTTCTTTTGCTCACAACTTCACAGCGCAATACAGTACAGTACACAAGCACCAGATAGTATAATACAAAGTCCTTTCTCCTTTCTCTCTCTTCTTCACCTCCACTCCTCCTCGCAAGCTTTGTCCTCCACCTCCCGACTCGGGCCTTTCGTATAGTGTCCAACCCGGAAGTTCTTCTGTTTTTCCGCCCATGTGATTTGTAAACACTTTTGGGCTAGGCGTAAAATCTCATGCCACATGGCTCCTCCAGTTTTACAGCATGCCCTGGCGGCACCCACGGTACCCAAAAGGGCTGAGATAAAGAACTTCAAGTCCCATAGTGCCCTTTGGGAATTTGGGGCACCACTGCAATCCGGGGAGCTACCATCTAGCATTCTGGGGGAAGCAATGCTTTAAAGAGGCTGCCTTTCCCCATCCTTCCACTTCTTCGGTGTCCAGGCTGGTTTGATCTGCCAGCTGTCTTTTACAATATATATACATATGTATGTGTGTGTGTGCTGTAAATTACTACCGTATGCAATACATTTAGTTTATATACTTGTGAATATTTTTGGTTTATTCAATTAGTTAATATCATCAAGAGAAAATGGGTATAATCAAAGAGAAATGGAATGGTAGTTTACTAGGATACTACATTTTTTGTGACAAGCATGATGTCATAGCTCAGATTATTAGCTGAAAATTGAAACTGAGAGATGTGCTTAATACTCACTGATAAAACCTTTTTGTATTTTGGCAGGTTTACTTCCCAGAATGGGGTTGGATGTGCATTGATGCCTCGGACCCTTGCAAAGGCAACTGGCTGCGGTATGTGAATTGGGCACGATCAGCCCAAGAACAGAACCTTTTCCCTCTGGAGATCAACAGGGCCATTTACTACAAAGTATTAAAGGTAGCAGTGCCCTATGACACCACTTTAGCATGCCACTTTGCCTTCTTCCTAGCATTTTAAGCGAGCTAAATGAATGAATATTATGATACAGTTTATAATTAAATAATTTGCAGGCAGTTACTGCAGGCCAAAGTATATATATTTATTGGAAACAGACTACAGTCATGCAATGATTTATGGCTGACTGAGTTGAGGCGATTTGTACTTTGGACTGTGAACGATAAGAAAACAGTAGGATAGTAATGTACTACTAGAAATTGCCAAAACCAGCCATAATCTTTCATTATTATTATTATTATTATATATTATTATTATTATTTTTACAGGGTATCATATGTTTATGAATCTTGGTGAGAGCCCTTCAAGGTTTGTTTTGATCAACAGTACTCTACGTGGTAATTCTTATGCATTTGGCCCACACCACCTTCCTTACACCAGTGTTTCTCAACCTTTATTGCACTGCGATCCAGTTTTTACCTTTTTTAAAGTGATTGACAACCCAATAGCAGCAATTGCAAACCACCCCCTTGGTAAAACAAGTGCCATCAGGGGGTCACCACTTGGGTGAAACAAACTCACTTAGTAATTGGGAAGTATAATGTGCAGTACACAAACCAAGTGTAATCAAGAGTCCCCGGTTCGATCCCCACTCACTCCTATATTTGCTGTTTTCAGTAGTAAGCTGCTCTTTTTGTTAATAATATACAGTACACACATGCACTTCGTTTGCGTCTGTTACTTGTGCTGTTACTTAGAGAGTCAGATGGGGGAGGGGTGATGTTAGAGCACGTGAGCTTATTTAGTGCAGCAGGAACAACTCACATGTTGATCTTTTTCTTTCAGTACATGTGCCTTCCCTGTTTATTTATATATCTCTGCCTGTCTGTCTCTCTATTACGCAGTGCTCTGTCTGTCTGTGTGTTATGGATCTTAAAAAATAACAGTAATAGGGACAGTTGTTCATGTTAATTGCAGTCTCAATTGTTAAAAAAAATATTTTAAAAGAAGCATCCCACATGAAAATATAACGATCTCATTAACTGACAGTGCATACCAATTTATAAATTTTATGTCCGTTTTGAGGTTAAAAAGAAAAAAAAAAAAACAAGCAACACTTTATCCCCAGCGGGGAATCGAACCGAGGTCTGTGAGGCACGGCAAAGCTGCTGCGCTCTAAGAAGCAAATCTTAGCAAAACTGTTGTGTCATCCTTGAAGCTTTTGTGAAAGTGTTTATTTGATCTTTGGAACTCAGGCTTTACACATTCTATAGTTTATGCCTACTACATTTTGTACATTTATTACTAAAATATGAAAAAGTTTCTGTTTTAAACAATGTGTTTACACAGATTACTGTAGAAACGGAACACACATGAAATGCGTGTGTTCCAAATAACGATCTATTATTTACACTCTAAACTCCACTTCACTCCCAGATAATCAATCAAGGCATGAGCTGGGAAAAAGTTCTGCGCACGTTCTAAGTCGGTGGGGGGATGGAATAGCCGGCTGCTGGCAGCTTGTCTTTTATCAGCACATTTAGAGGACAAAGGATGCTGGCGGAGAGGTGTGAACGGATTTAAGAAGCGATTTAAGGTGGGCCGGATCTACGAGTTTTTTCGTAGGCTCTGGTAATTCTAGTGTTAAACAGTCCACCACAACCCATTATGATCCATGCAAAAATTAACAATTTCAGCCCGGGTCGCGAACCAGTTGTTGAGAAACACTGGCTTAGGTAAACCAGGGCAATCCATTCACAAACCACCAACAGCAACACGTTACCCATCTGCTTTACCCGGTGTTTGAGAAACCCGGCATATGTCATACTAGTGACCAACACCAGAACCACAGAGCTTCAGTTGCAATGACCTGTACACCTTGTGACTGACATACAGCTAATTTCACATACAGCCAAATGGCTGGACCCAGATGGAGCCATAAGTTGATGCATGACTATATTGTTGTTTATGTACAAACAGTATACAGTATACCTCATGTGTATTATAATTTTTCCTGCCATATTTTCTGTAACCTGGCTTGTGTTTTGTGATGTGCATCGGATCAATTCATAATTTCATAAGAAATCTTACTTCTAAAATTGTGAAGAAAAGCCTTAAGCTTCTTTTTCAAACTAAACCTTCCATGGCTTAGTGCAAAATAACTGCCAACATTTATTTTTGCATTGATTATTCGATTTTATGTTCACATTTTAATTTTAAGTGCTTTCTTAAACGTTTCATTTCTCAAAATTCAACAAAAGGGCAACTTAGTAAGCTATATGACACCAGAAAAACTTTCCAGTTTGCATTGAAGATAATCAATTCATTCAGTTTCTGGGACTACGTAAAACAGTACAGGGTCTTTGAAACCTGAATGATATACCTGACAGCATTTCATCCAAGGCAGGAATCAGTCTTACGAGAAAGTACTCTTTGAATAGTGCATACTTAACCCACTCACATCAGACTGATTTAGAATTTCCAGTTTAACTAACCAGCATGTCTATGGATGAAGATAAAAGCCTAAGTACCAAAAGATTAGTCACTCAGGTATAATAAGAATGTGCAAACCTCAATGCAGATAGTACCCTGGCCATTAGTTGAACCTGTATTTGATTTTTTAGATAATAAAAAGAAGCTAAAGTGTGCACTTTTTGACATAGCTGTTTAGAGACCACTTCAATACTGTGGAGGCAAGTAACTAATCCAAGGTTGAGCAGAGCATGTCTATCTTTTTTCAAATCATACACAGTATATAGGAGAATAGAGCACAAGAAACTCTTATAGCTTTCTCAGAGGTACAAAGTTGTTAGTTTATTTTATATATGAGTAAAAATATCTTGTCTCACATAGACAAAGGGAGAATTTAAGCCTATCTAAAGGCCAAGGTTATTTTTAATAAATCAAACCCATGAAACAAAAAGACAGTCAGACTGCTCTCACAGCTGCAAATAGTTACAACTTCAAGGTCATATTAAGTTCACAGCACAGTTAAGTAAATTTGTAATATGTATTAGACAATAGTATTGCCAAGTTTCACAGAAATGTTCACTTATTCATAATAAGATCTAACATTACTGTAGAGTATCATCTTAGCATAATACCATGGAGAGATGCGGAGTAGAGTGTGTGTTTTGTGTGTAGTAGTCAAAAGAGGGACTACACTTTGTGAACATCAAATGTCTCAAATTATAGTTTTTTTGCTGCTTACTTTGTATTTTATCTCATTTTCTCAGTATCTTATTTAGGGCTACAAATGCCTCTTTGTAAAAAAAGTGGATAATGACCTGCTAGACAGTAGGCATAGAGATTATAATATAAATAGGTACTTATTTCTTATATGGCAACTAAAATATAAATTGTGTCTAATGCAGACATATTTGCCTTGACTTCTCTCATGATCAGCCCTTAGGCAGCAGAACAGAAGAAGTTCCAGTTTTAAGCTTGTGGCTTATAGCATATTGTATTCTTTGTGTTATATGTTTTTGCTGTCCTTTGTCTTAAGTAATCTGTGATGTCATTTACCAATATTACGTAGAAATGAGTATGTGCAATAAATATTTACAGTCATCAATTCTGCTGTTCTGCCTTCAATAGATTCAAGGCATTCCACACTCTCTATTTATTCTGTTTACTTATAACAATAATAATAATAGTACATTTTATTTATATGTCACACAAAGTTACCAAAGTTAAGGTGCTATTTGAAAAAAAAAAGTCTTAAGTAAAAAATAATAAATAAGTTTCAATAAAATAGCAAATATCATTTTTTAAATACAATACCAAGATATAAAAAAAAAATTAAACTTCCAGGAGGGGATATCAACTAAAGTAGAAATCAATTGCTGTGCATGGCCAAAAGTACAGTAACTTTTTGTAAAAAATACAAAACTTTAAATAATTTTAAAAACAGAAAATATTGCAGAAACTAGATTGTGGAAGTTTGTTCCATAAACATGGACCAGCAAAGCAGAAGGCATGGTCACCCATAATACATACTTGTAGAACAACCAAAGTGGTAGATGATTCATACCTGAGTGAATCAAAAGAAAGATCTTGAAATGCTTCCTCTGTTCTATAAGCAAACTGCTTAAGGGTGATGACACTGGAGTAATATGATTGTATTTATGCGTTTTTCTAAGAACATACATTGTGGGAACTTCTAAACTGTTCTAGGGAGAAGAGTTACAATAGCCAAGGCTGAATGATATGAAGACATGAAGCATCTAATCTTTTCTTTAGCATTTAAGGACAAGATCATCAAAGTTTTGATAAATTCCTGTTGTAATATCAAGAAGTTTTTGCAAAGGGAAGCAAGTTGACTTTGAAATGAAAGTGTAATGTCAATTTTGACCTTGATATTTGTTGTCTTAGAAGACAAAGAAATTTGGTGAAAAAAGTAATAGTAACAAGGGTAATTTTTGTCTTTTTTATTGGGAAGGAGTTCAGGAGTAGGATTTGCTGCTTTCCAAGTGTGTATAATAGTCACTTATCTAGCTCTGAATGTCATCTGGACATTGAGTTGTTTGACAGAGAGCAATTTGAGCATTGAAAGAAGTCTGAAAATGAATCTGTATATCATTATCTCACCATTGAATTTATCCATTAGGCTGATGCAAAATTTTCCCATGAGTATCAAATACCTCAAAAATAAGATTAGTCCATGTACTAACCCTCAAGGAACTCTAAAGGACACAAGATTAAGGCCTGTTTTATGTTTCCTTAGGGGGACATTTTTTATCCAATCCGTGAGTTAACAAGAGAACTATTCTGTATGTCACTAAGAATGAATCAGTCAGGGTTGACGGTCCCTCACTGTCTCTCTCTTTCTCACAGGAGCTGTTCACCTTGAAATGGTAGAGGTGGAACACATTTGTAATAATAATAATAATAATTCATTACATTTATATAGCGCTTTTCTCAGTACTCAAAGCGTTATCCACACAGGGAGGAACTGGGAAGCAAACCCACAATCTTCCACAGTCTCCTTACTGCAAAGCAGCAGCACCACCACTGCGCCACCTGTGAGGACAATACTGTACTGAATGAAACCTCATTCAGATGTGGCCACTTGACTTGTGGCATTACTTTTCGTGCTTAGCAGTTTGGTTTTGGCCTTTTCTGTGCATAGTGCCAGCCAATCACACAAAGGCAGTACGAGAAACTCCAGTGGCTTTAAGGTGTTGGAGTAAAATGCCACAATCAACAGTGTCAAAAGGAGCATTCAGATCTAATAAATTGAGTAAAGCAGAAGACTGGACTCTGTTGGCATAAGGAGGCCTTTGATAATCCTAATCAGTGGTTTAAAATAACAAATCACATATATTGTTGTACTTGGATATGTTGTGTAGAGAATTGTACTTTTTATTGTATTTTTACCCATTAAAAAGTGTATTATTTAGTAACAGTTCTCATTTGTTACCTTCTCAGCATGGGTCATTACAAAGTACAATTAATTACTTATGTTCAGAATGCGAACTTCAGAATTACCAATGAAACTAATACTGCACCCATGATAATGGAGTACCGTGTGTTTTAGTAAATAATGCGTTGGTTGTGCAGTTCTCTCTAGCTATGTAAGTAAATGCACTATATTGCAATATTATAGCTCAGTGTATTGACCAAGAAGTCAGTATGCATTGTAAACGCCCCCAACCTTAAATTAGGCGTGCAGTGACTTTATGTTTATTGCAAATGGAGATACAGTAAACCCCCGTGAAGTCGCGGTTCAGAGTTTGCGGCCTCAGTCATTCGCGGAATTTTTCTTAGAATCTAACTAATAATTGTTAGCGGAAACCGCAAATATCCTCCACAATTTATTATGGCTTTTTTCGTGGCAATACTGTACTGTAGAGAGAACAGGAAGCAGCTGTAGAGAAAACTGTGACTTGGGATGGTGAAAGTAGCCAATAGAATTTGAAACTGCAACTCCCAGCAGTCCCCGCAGTGGCTCTGTACTTAATCATTTTATCCTGGATCGTTTCGTGCATCTGGATTGTCTGCCTATGTACATGAGGACTGTAAGTAGATTCATGGCCGTCCTGCAAAGAAAGGAGCGCTCCTGAACCCGTCCACCTGTCTTCACGATTTCAGGAAGTACTGGTAGGACTATCTGTACATTCCCATTCAACGTGCGGATCTCTGGACTATCTATGTTCATCTTTACATTTCATCCGTTGCCGTTTTTCATGAATTTTTTCATGATTTACTGTGTGTGTTTTGTTTGTGCTTTGTTGTATTTAATTTGTAATCGCCGTAAGGAGAGCAGGAGTGGTATCATTGTTTTCTTATTTCATTTGTTTTCATTACATTCTTTATTTGCTGTTTGATTACCGGTTTGCTTTGTTTTTGTCTCTGTTTGTGAGTGTGCGCTTCGGGTCAAGGCTGGAATCTCCACCATAAAAATAAATAAATCACCGTCTTCTCGATTGCGGCTTCTCGTGCAACGCTACGTTTACTTAAAAGCCTGAACCGTACCTGTCCTTTTTGGTTGATTGCTTTGATTCTCTCTCCTCCCCCAGACATTCTCTGCTCCCCTATGATGTTTGTCTATTGTTTAAACGTTAATTAACTGCATGCTGAGCACCTTTTACTTCTGAAAGAGACATGTTTGTTTGAAGTGTTTGAATAAAGTTCCTGTCTCTACAATCTCCTGTGTTTGTGTGCAATTCTGTGACCCAAGCTGCACTAAGCCTAGCCTGCAAGCATCAGCGCTTACCTCTGTGTGCTTACTTGCAGCCAGTTTAAGCGCAGTTGGCTCAGTGATTTACATCCATGGCGTCAGTTGCACTTTGTACATATTGTTCCAGTAGTTTTTTAAATAGTTTTTACAGTTCATTAGCAGTGTGTAAAATGATCAGTGTTGCAGTAATTGTGATGCTGTTTACATGAAAAAAAAAATGTGTTCCATTAAAATTTCACTTTTTCTTTGTTAATTGTGACGTCTACTTAAAGTGCAGCAAAAAAGTATTTGGCATCCAAGGATGCATTAACCCCCAAGTATGTGTCAGTTTAACGGTTAAAGCCCCAAGATGCCGCCGAAACGAGCTGCACTGTCTGAGGCTTCTGGCAATGAAACGTGCTTGCATGAATTACAGTACATATAGTGGTAACATCGGTATTTTACATTCTAGCACTGTGGGAGACATAGCAGTACAGTACACAGGTTTACCTTTACACTATTTATTTTTAGGTAATGTATTAAGCTGAGTTTGAAATTAAGTTAATGTGTTTTGGGGGCATATTTAGGGTTTAAACTTTGAAAATAGGCATTTTTTTTAACCACATCCAAAATTTGCGGTTTTTCCACAATTCGCAGGTGCTCTAGGAATGTAACCCCCGCAAATTTTGGGGGTGTACTGTACCTGTGCAATCGAATGTGCAGTGGAAAGCTCTTAGTATAGTAACAGCAGCACAATACAGTACATCACTGGACAAATTTAGTAGAGCCATTCAGTTGCACAGACATAAAACAAAGCATTCATTTTTTCGCTTTCCCAAAAACTGTGGAGTTATATGCATACATGAACTCTTCCTCAAACACATAGAAGTAAGTTGCTTTTAATTAGTTGGGTGTTTAAAATAATATAGGATAAATTATAAAATTATAGTTGTTTTTTTTAAATGCAGTACAGTAAAATTCTGATACACCAGTATTGATGTCCAAAAGGGTAAGCTACAGTAATATGCAAGAGCATTTTAAAAGAGATATTCCCCTTCAGTGCATAATGCATAAGTGATGTGCAATGGTATATTTAGTAGACATTTTCTGTATAAGAAAATGGGCACTTGCAAAGATTTTAGCCTCAGCTTTTGAGCAATGTATTTGTTTCCCTGGCTGCAGTTAATTGTGACTATAGTGAGAATTGTGATGGTAAGTGCATATGGCCTCCCATTTGTGCTCATGCAACAGGTACATCTTCTTACCACTGACTTTATATTAACGATACACATAACCAGCAGCTGGCACAGTGCTGTATTCATCTAAGCACAAATTTTTAGTAAGAATTGACAAAATATCTACAGTACCTGCAAACTTTTATGATTTGTAATTCAGATCAGCAGTGATTTATGACCCTTTTAGTTTGAGAAAATTCTTGCTTCACTTGCCATATACAGTACTCAATTTCTAGTTGTGTATGTATGTATATATATGTCATTAACACGCCTCTTTGCAAAATAAAATCTATTGTTTCCAAAGAACACCATGAATATTTGAGGATATTTACTAATTTAGGTCTACTTTTGTTTAAAGTACTAAATTGTACTTTTTACTTGAGTAATATTTTCAGAGCTGATTTTTTTCTTTTACTTGAGTAGTTTCCACATCATATATGTGAAAAATGCAGTATGCCCCATGAAATGTTTTTATTTCTCTTTTTAAATATGTGGACATATCAAAATTTGATCTTCATTTAAGCACACCTTCACATAATGATGTAATATTAAAAGAACATGAAAATTTGACTTTGTAATAATTATTCAGTGAAAAATGAACATATATGTCCTTTCCATTTGTGGGAAAAGTAAGTACACCCTTTGCTGTACTAACTAGTATTGACACTTTGGCAGAAATAACCATAAGTACAGTCTCTGACATCAACTGGAAGAAAGATTTTCCTACTCCTCCATGCAGATTTCTTTAAGCTGTTTGACGGTTGTCTTACATGCACAGGCTATTTCACATATCCTGATAGCATGGATTTGACTTAGCCATTCCAAAAATCTCTTTCTTTCTTTTCAGCCTTTCTTTGGTAGATTTAATGGTATGTTTTTGGGGCATTGTCATGTTGCAAACTCCACTTTTTGTTGATCATCAATCAGATTGTCTGACATTATCCTCAAGCACCCTCTGGTACAATGATGGATTCATGGTGGATTAAAGGTTAGCTGCTCAGACCCTGATGAAACTAAGCATTCCCAAACCATAACATTTGTACCACCATGCTTTAAATTTGGCATCAGGTTCTCTTGGTTAAATGTTGTCTTTGGTTTTCACCAAACATGTCTTCTTGTACAATTTCCAAACAACTGTCTGTGCATCATCTCTTACTTTTGTCCTGATGTTCTTTCAGGACAGAATAGGTTTCTTCATGGCACTCCTCCCTTGTAGATCTAATTTATGCAGCATCTTTCTAATGGTGCACTCAGGCACATGGACATCAATAGTGGTGAGAGCTAGCTTTAGGCCCTATGATGAAATACTGTGATTCTCAGAAACTTCTTTCAACATCTTGTGTTCATATCTTGGGCTGAACTTGCTTGTGTGACCTCATTTGGACAAGGTTGCACTAGTTTGAAATTTGACACTTGTAGATGATCTTCCATGAATGGTTGATTTGCAATTGTCTAGAAATCTTTTTAAATTCTTCCTAGACTCAATGGCAGCAGGGACGTTCTTAGACATACGCGAACTACGCATCCGCGTAAGGCCCCGACACGGCCCCGACTTACAATTTATTTATTTATTTTATTTTTTTGTTGTCGGGTTATGGGCCTGGGGCCCCAGTCATGCCCCTGGCACTGTAGCCGTCTGTGCCAGTCCCAGGAAATTCAGTTCAGTGCATCTCTTAGTCTTATTAACAATGGTAATTTATTATCCAAATTACAATCTTCACCTAAATCCCTAATAATATTGTCACACCGTCATAACTTTGCCAAATGCACTATAGCAAACGTTAATTTTACAGATTCGTTTCAGATTCATTCAGAGAGATCGTCATAAAATCATGAAATATCCCTATATTACTGGCCTTTACCAGATCCAGAACAAAATCAATATTTTACCACACTGCATACACACAAGCGTATATGTACGCCTACTGGTCATCTAAGGCCTTTTCCGGACGTTTTATTAGAACACCTTCCTGACCCCCCCTCCCGGGGCTTGCACATCCGGGGCCTGTACATTTCTGAACTGCGTAGGGCCCCCAAACTGCTAAGAACAGCCCTGATGGCAGATTAGAGCTAGACATAATAACATACACTTTAACAACAAAGAGCAAACAAAAGTAAATGCCTGAGGTTTGAATGAGACAGATTCCTCCAGGATCCTCTATAATGATGCTCTAATCATTTGCACCTGATCTGGTGCACCTGATTCTCATTTTCGGTATTAAGATAGGTGATAAATGTAGCGGTGGACTTACTTTTACTAAATTCAAAATTTGCATTTATGTTTGTTTAAATTATGCAATTGACCACAAAATGGAAATGTGGCATGATGTTTGTTTAATTATATCACCTTTATCTACAAATACTTTTAATGAAATTCAAATCTTGACATGTCTCCTCATATTAAAAAAGAAACATTTCATGGTATATCCTTACTTTTTCATGTGACTGTATGTTACTTTTACTTATGTCAATTTTTGTTGGTATACAATAATAATACTTTTGCTTAATTAGAATTTTTTAGTACTCTTTCCACCTTAAAACCTAACTAATGCAGTCTCAATAATGTTTAATACTCAGATTCCAGATTGCAAAACTTGCTATCTCATTAGAATACATGATGAATTTTAGTCAGTCTACTGTGTTTTTTTCAGAATTGATTTTATAGTAACAGGCTTAAAGAAATATACAGTAGTGAGTGCTTTGGCAGAGATCAATGACATGATAATTATATTGGTAGCTGTTGGACAAACTGTTGCAGAACAAGTTTTCTGCAAAGAGGTTGGAATGGAATACAGGGAACTAGAGGAAGAGTCAGTTAAAGCTGACTCCACCTGTGCCAATAATGTGACCCATTCTTTTAAGAGCTATACATTGTTTCGTGAAACATGGAGGGGAAAAAACAAAAATACACAATATGTCTTTTTTTGGTGGCAAATTTGTTAAGGCTGTTCAATAAAATATCATGAGGATGGTCCACCTGTTCTTGTAATGATAGTGCATCACAGAACAGACAGGTTAATGTACAAGACAGATGAAAAAAAAACATCTTTAAGGGCTTTCACTTAATGAAACATTATATCATGTTGTGTTTTAGGTGCGGGTGATGTAAAGAAAACATCTAATAGCATTATAATGTGGTCTGACCATTACTGGAATATCAGAAACAAAGTTGTTCCTAGATATGGCATGTTCGAAAATAAGGCCATGCTCATATATTGAAATAGTGGGTGAAATGCAACAAGCTTCACAAACACAGTCAGGGGGACACACTCAAGCAGCAACATGAATATTAAAATGACCTAAGACAACAAGCTTTGTAAAAATAAGACAAAGACAACTAACCCAATTAAAAAGACAAATATTTTAAAAAATAGTAGTGTGGACAATAAAGAAACATAAAACAATCAGTGGCTGAAAACTTAGCCATTTTAAAGCCATGATTTGTTAGTCCTTTTTTTAACAGCATTATTCTTGGACTCTTTCCTTCTATTCTGCTCTCATGTCCATTTCTCAACAGATGTGTTCCTTAGCAGAATGTTAATTCATTTTCTAAACTCATTCATCCTTAGATTTAATAAAACAGAAGCAATGATGGAAAGTGTCAGTCCATCATAGTGCACTTTAGCTCACCTACATTTTATAGTCACCAATAAATATAAACCTTTTTCCTAAAGGAAGTGGAAGAAAATCAGTGTGTTTTGAGAAAATTTAAGCAGACTTCAGAATAACTTCAAAAGACTTTATAGTGCCTGTCTTATTCCCACTTGCTTTTTGCTATTTCTCTGTTTTATTGGGTCCCCTGACCTGTTTTTTTTTTTTTTTTTTTTTTAGTGTCTCTGTTTTAATTCTCTCTTAATGTTTGTTTTTTTTTAAATATTTTGCTTTTAGTCTTGCTTGTTTTAACTGTACAGCGCTTCGGTCGGTTATAATGCTGTGTTTTTAAGCGCTTAACAAATAAAAATGGTATGGTATGGTATGGTAGTGCTCTGGTTGGGATTTTAACTCCTCCTCCTACTGACACATCACACCTTCTTCCTATTAAGAGATACCACATTATTTCCTTATTTTCTATAGAAGTGTATCTATTTAGAATCAGACCAAACAGAACAAACATTGCTGATTTAGGTGCCAAAAACACAGTAAGTTTACCTATCTGTTCTAGTTTATAGTTGATTAAAATTCCACATACAGAAATATTATACCAGGTAGGACTAAGAAACCATAACACTGTTAAAATTGTTAATATTTACAATTTTCAATGTTTGATTTCTTGGTAGCCTGTAATTTGGAGGAATGATATAAAAAGTATTAGATAATGGTACTTGGCTGTGTTTGTTGGTTCCATATTTTTTTCTCAGTGAATGAATGGTATGCATGTAGCAAGGTAGTATGGGATTCAGTTTTGCAAAGACAGAGACAGATAACTTTTTTTAATATTTTCATCAAAAGTGGAAAATATTCTTTTATTGCTAAAAATAATATGACTGGCTGGACAATTTAGGAAAACAACTGTGTTTTATAGCTAAAACCATCAACAGCGCACTGCACGATAACATGCAGTGAATACACTTGACTTGAGCATTCCTAGTTTTCATCGTCTTTCTCTGTATGTTCGTTTGCTCAGAGGTTGATGTGCTTGCTGCTTCCTGAGCAGCTCTTCTTTTCTCCACCCTAACGGCCTGCTTGCTCTCTTCTTTCGTTGGCATCTTTTCACGTTAAAACTGATTAAATCAGTGTTTGTGTTGCAATTACTTAGTATGTTTTTTTTAATTTTTTACTTAAGCTGGCACTTAAGTCTTCAATCTGACTTAAGAATGATTTAACATATGAAGAGGTAGGGGAAGTGACGGCGAAGGTGGTAGGGATGAGAACGGCTGTTGCTGCCGAGAGTTGATTCTACAATAAAATAAAATAAAAATAAAAAGATCCTTGAAATCTTTAGTAGACCCACATCTTAAAATCCTATTGCATGCTGTGGTTTGTAAGTAATGATAAGTTCAGATAGGTAATAAGAGCCTTGGCCATTTAAGGCTTTATATGTAAGAATGCCCAAGTTGTCCAGAGCATTTCCGGGTTGTGCGAAAACCAGGGCAGTCCTCCCCTGATTCTGACAGAGCTGCATTTTCGGATTCCAAATCCCATGCTACTCTGCAGAAGTCTTAATCTGGTTCAGGCTTGAGGAACACTGCCACTTGTCGTATAAGGGAATGAACTGCTCCCAGAGAGCCTGTTCACCCAGTCCATCCTGACTGCGTATGAATCCATCCTTTATCCAGGCCAGGATGTCTGCCCTTCCTCCTTGGCATTTAGACTACAGTGATCCCTCGCTATATCGCGCTTCGCCTTTCGCGGCTTCACTCTATCGCGGATTTTATATGTAAGCATATTTAAATATATATCGCGGATTTTTTGCTGGTTCGCGGATTTCTGAGGACAATGGGTCTTTTAATTTCTGGTACATGCTTCCTCAGTTGGTTTGCCCAGTTGATTTCATACAAGGGACGCTATTGGCAGATGGCTGAGAAGCTACCCAACTTACTTTTCTTTCTCTCTCTCTTGCGCTGACTATCTGTGATCCTGACGTAGGGGGTGTGAGCAGGGGGGCTGTTCGCACACCTAGACGATACGGACGCTCGTCTAAAAATGTTGAAAGATTATCTTCACGTTGCTACCTTCTGTGTGCAGCTTTTAAGTATGCTGCACGGTGCTTCGCATACTTAAAAGCTCAAAGGGCACGTATTGATTTTTGACTTTGTTTCTCTCTCTCTCTCTCTCTCTCTCTCTCTCTCTCTCTCTCTCTCTCCCTCCCTGCTCCTGACGGAGGGGGTGTGAGCTGCCGCCTTCAACAGCTTTGTACCGGCGGTGCTTTGCATACTTAAAGCCAAACAGCCCTATTGATTTGTTTGCTTTCCTCTCTGTTTCCTTTGAAGAGGAAGATATGTTTGCATTCTTTTAATTGTGAGACAGAACTGTCATCTCTGTCTTGTCATGGAGCACAGTTTAAACTTTTGAAAAAGAGACAAATGTTTGTTTGCAGTGTTTGAATAATGTTCCTGTCTCTCTACAACCTCCTGTGTTTCTGCGCAAATCTGTGACCCAAGCATGATAATATAAAAATAACCATATAAACATATGGTTTCTACTTCGCGGATTTTCTTATTTCGCGGGTGGCTCTGGAACGCAACCCCCGCGATGGAGGAGGGATTACTGTATATGGAATGGTTTGAAAAGCCTGTGTGAGTAATGCACTGCAGTAATCAATTCTACTGTCTTAAGTTTCTATTATTTTTTATCTGGAAAAAAACATTTTTTTGATAATTTTGTAATGTGTATTTTAAAAGATACTGTATACTGATGTCAAAGATGATGTCAAGATGGCATGCTGAAAACCAATGTTTAGTTAAAAAGTGTCAGAATACTGTTGTGGTCTGTATCATTCCCCTAATAAATAACTTTTTACTGTATTCAGAGACAAGTAACTCACTGACACAAGCATTTAACTAAACTATTGGAGAAACGTTATTTAAAAGGAAGGCATAGTTTGGTGTAATCTGCATATAATGATAGTTCCTCATGGAAGCTTGTAAATGTAACAGTACCATAGTTAAGTACTGAATATAATAACAAAGTACTGTTCAAAGTACAACATACTGAAATTGATTTGATAAATATGAACTAGGCCACGAAATGACAATGCCTGAGAGCCTAATGCAATTTTCCAGCCAATGTAACAGAACAGAGTGGTCAGTGGTGACAAAGGCTGCACTTTAATCCAACAACATAACTACTGTAGATTTCCTTCATCAGAGAATATTAGAATGTTGTTTATGACATGGGATAGTGCCATTTTTGCAATGTGACCAGTGCATACGCTAGAGTGGAATTTGTCAAATAAATTGTAATGTGTAAGGTCAGAAAAAATCTGTGTGGCAACTACTTTTTCAGGTATTCTGGAAAAAAGGTAAAGAAATCGGTCTATAATTGTTAGGAATATGTGAGTGTAGCACTGATTTTTTCAGTAACAGCTTGATGACTAACACTTCTTGTCATGGGTGGGAGTACCAAGCACTAAAGAATTCCAAAGCACTTAGTCATAAGCACTTCCAATAATGCCCACTAGAGGGGAGTATCACTGTCAAGCCCTGGCTTGTATTAAGGGCAAGCACAGAATCTTTATAAAACAAAAGATTTATTTTTCACAAAAGTTATTCCAAACACAACAAAGTCCCAGTGCAGAATCTAAATAGAGTGGTTGAGAAAATAGCAAGAGGTACGAAATTGCAAAATATGCAAAGGCACAAACACAACAAAACGCAACTAACTCGCCAGCTCCAGAGCGCATTCAAAATGAACTGCCAAGAGCTGTGAAAGACCTTCCAGATTTATAGGGCAGGTGGCAGTTCCTGGTGGTGATTGGCAGGTTTCCCTGCCTCTTGGGGTACAACCTAAAATAGATATGGAACCTAACAATAGCAGCTTATATACATAGACAAAACCAAAAATAAAGAATTGTGCACATAATCTATATTAATAAAAGAATTAAAATGAACAGGAGGGACAAAAAATGTGAATTTGAACCTCAGCCTGGGGAGGAACTCTGGCTGATACATGACACATTTAGGGCATTAGGAACTAATGAATGATTGGCAATGGTGAGTTCACATTTTGATTATTTTCATCTTCGTATTTACTAGTTTTTATGACTTCTGCTACTGTTTTAAGGATTCTGATTTCTATTTTTTGTATTGGCACTTGTTTTTGGATATTTTGAGTATTTTGTTATTTTTGCCATTTTTGTTAATAAATACTCTTTTATAAAAATTCTGGTAGGACCTAGGTTTGTCCAAACCAGAGTTTCACATTTCTCCCTCTTGTGAGACATTTTGAGATATTTTAAGATTTTCTTTTCCATTTTGAACTTGAAATGTCTATTCTCCCTCTTAAGCCCTAGACAGGCAGGAAGCTTCCCAGTTTCATGGGATCAGGCTCCCCTGGGGTGAGATCTATATTTGGGGCATACCAGTTAGGATTCTGGCCTGTATTTTGTGGGTCTTTTTAAAAGACAATGACAATAGCACCTGTAAAAAAAGAAGGATTTCGGCAAATGTGACATGAAGGTCCTGCTTACTGAAGCGGAGCAAGGAATAATTAACTATTTGGTGGCTTAGGCAGTGATATAAAAAATAAAAGGAAATTAATGGAGTGTCACAGTATAGCTGAGACACTCAAAATTTCAAATTCAGAAAGTTGTACAGTGCCTGAAATAAAAAAGAAGTGGTCAGATAGCAAAGTTGACGTGAAAAGGCGAGTGTCTAAGTGTCATGCGGAAGTGTATTAGGGCCACAGGGAAGGAAAAAATTAGGGACAACATGAAGAAAAAAAGGTCTCTGTTGAGATTAAAGTCAAAGTGTCGACTTTACTAGAGTTTCTCAAACCCCATTGTAGCATAAGTAGCATGTTTAAATGCTTCATATTCTAAGTGTTCCTGACCCAGTCGTTAATAACTATGTGCTTCTTAAACAGGCTTTCTCTTATACCAACAGGAGTGCGCAGGCAGTGATCGCCACATGGAATACATTATGTTCATGATATTACAGCTCACTGAACATTTTAGAATACTAAGATGCATACTTGATATCATTTTCATGATGAAATACATTAAAGCATGTATTAAATATGTGGGGGAATGGTGGCACAGCAGTAGTGATGAGCTGGCGCCCTTCCTGCCTCCTGCAAGATGCTTGGTGGGATGCGCGTGACCCTACATGGAATAATTTATTACAGCAGTACTGTATCTGTCCAATGTACTTCCAACCTCCAATTCCTATCCTTCCATTTTCTTTCTCCACATAACCAGTCACCACACAGTAAGTTCCTATGATAAATGTAAAACCAGCTGTAAGCTTAGAACGCCGATTCTTCAAAACTTCTAAGGAACATTGAAAAATCTTTGTTATACATGTTTAATTAATCCATCCATCCATCCATCCATCCATCCATCCATCCATCCATCCATCCAGGGTCACGCCAGTCCCAGCAAGCATAAAGAGCGAGGCAGGAACAATCCTGGAGTGCCAACTCATCACAGGGTGAATACAAGCACACACGCATACACTAATAGCATCGATCTAGCATCACCAAATCCCCTAACCTGCATGCCTTTGGAAGGAAACCGAAGCACATGGAAGAAACCCACCAGGAAAACATACAAACTCCAGGCAGGGGATACCCGGGATGTGACCCCCTTACTGTTCCCCCACATGTTTAATTATTAACAATATACACCATTTAAATGAAGTTAATGATGTATCTGTAAAATGTAATATACATACTTTAATGCATTCATTCGTTAAATGATATTAAGTATACATCCCAGTATTCTAACAGCACATAGCTCCAAGAGGATAGCTCTTGGAAATCTAAAATCGACTTAGAAGCCAGGGATCATCATATGTAAACACATGCTGTCTTCTACTAAATTGAATTGAATTCCTTTATTGTCATTGTATGGTACAATGAGATTCAATATGCTCCATAAACTCCTCCATAGATTAATTTTCCTATAAAATAATAAAAAAAAATAATATGATAAAAAACAATGAAAATTGTACAATATGAAAGCGTATGTACAATATACATGTACATATAGAGCAGATAAGTCAAATAGTTCATAAAGTGGCTCATGTTGTGCAATATTACAGTTTACAGTGAGGTAATTGTAATTCCAAGTACAAACTGTTCTACCAGGAAAACCCGATGGACTGATTGAGTGCATTTATAGCTCTTAGGATGAAAGTGTTTCTGAGCCTAGAGGTCTGTGCATGAAAGGCTCTAAAACATTTGCTCTTTTTTGTTACATTAAGTATGATTGCTTTATTGATTCTTAATCTATGATTGTGAATTTATTAGTTATTACATCCTTTCACTTGTGGCTATCAATTTTTGTTACTTCCCGTACTACACTTGATAAAAGTGTCTGCCAAGCAAATACATGTATATGTACATTCATGATTACTCCACATTTTGCATTTCTTAATTAGCCTATCCAAAGCTTCCAAAATGCTGGAATTCAACACATTGTAAAGGGGCAGTTTATACTCTTGAAACAGAAAGCTAATTTACCCTAAAGATGTCATTATTGGTAACATTTTATCTAAAAATATGTTAAAATGGAAAACTGTGATTATTTTTTCTCTCCTTCCAGGTTTGTAATCTTTGATCTATATATAACAAGGTTACGTCCATACACAGAAGAACCCCAGACATAACATTTTATTTTATATTCTTCTACTAATCTTGTCTTCTTCAAGAGTTTTTATTTGTAAATATTTCTGGTTTTACTTTTGATCAATGTTTTTAATTATTACTATGCAATTATTAAGGGAAATGTGGATCTACTTGCCAGTTTTCTTTCTGATCAACATTATTCATAAAAGTAATTATTACTGTCGCCCTTAACTTGACAATCATCTTTATCTGAACCAGAACAGAATGAATCATGAAAGCACAGCTGATTCAAAGTTCAAGTTCTAGATATTCTGAGATCCTCATTTTTATTTCCCCTGCCACTCATCACACCAGGATTTTGCTTTCATGTGTACAGCATTATGCAAGTTGGTGTCTTGTTATATAAAGTGGAGTGAATCCATTTTGTTTCAAAAGAATATATTTTTACATATAATTTGCACTTGTACAGAAGGCATATAAAGAAGTAAGCACAAATCCACCAAAAAATGGAAAAACAGTAGGAAAGAAATCAATATTGCAACCAAACTAAATAAGGGTTTGGGGAAAAAGCAAACATTCTGTCAGGGGAAAGACATTTAAAAAAGTACACTGTCTTTGTTTGTACTAGAAAGGAAAAGAGAGAGCCAGGGATGGGGTCAATTCAGGAATGAGCTCAACAATTCCAGTTCAAACAAGGAAAAAGGAATTGGAATTGGAATTCAACAACAACTACAGGAAACTGAATTGGAATTGAATTGGACTTTCCGGACATGGAATTCAATTCCGTGAAATTCTGGCAAATTCCATTTATTGCTGTTTCTGAGCATTTATTTGGGATTACATGTAGGGACATAGTACATATGAAGTTTATCTATGGCACCTTACAAATACCAAGTAATGTATGAAGAGTAGTTGATGAAATGTAAGTAAATAAAACTGAGAACAGTATATTAACAATTGATAAATGATGAGTGACACTGGCCATAAGTATCGAATATACATACTGTATAACTCCATTATATGATTACCAGTTCAATGTGATAAATGCTACCACAGGATATATAGTATGTCTCAAACAACAACAAAATAATATTCATTCATGTATTTCATTCACATATTCACTTTTTATTGTGTCGAATAATCATCATTTCCTGAAATTTGGCATCACTAAGATTGCATCTCTCAGGCCTAAATATCTTGCCAGCAATACTGAAAACATGTTCCTCAGGAGCAGAGAGGCAGGAATTGCTAGATACTGATATGCATTTTGAGACAAATAGGGGAAACTTTACAATCAAACTCACAGAAAATCTCCAATCTCACACCTTGAATTGGCTTTCATTTATACTCATAGGTTATGAACTTTCACCTTGCATGGAATTCTAGTAAATATTGTTTCAATCTAATTTGAGAAAACAAATGCAAATGATAAAATAAAATTTCATATTTTACTCCATAATTTAATATTTTACTGCATAATGTGTAAAACATACATTACTCTTATATCTCTTTTATATGTTTGTGATTTGTGTGATTCATAGTATTTAATGTACTTTAAACTATTTAGCAAATTAAGTCACATTATCTTAGAAAATGGAATTTCATGGAATTTATTTGAATTCAGTTCAGTTTTCTGACATTCCAATTCAATTCCAATTCCATTTCCCTTCAGCTTCATACAATTCTAATTTCAATTCCAATTCTAGGAAGCGAATTGGAATTTGCCATGCATTCTCAATTCAGCTCATTAATGGCCCCAACCCTGGACAGAGCAAAGTAATAGATTGACTGGACATCTTAGTGTTAAGAGACATTATTGTGTATGGAAGCAAATGGAAGAAGGAAAAAAAAGAATAGAGCATAATAGCAGTTAAGAGTCACACAGTGGAACAGATACCAAGGCATGTTAAAGTTTAATTAGCATTTGATATTGAAATAAGGTTAGCAGTTATAAAATAGTTGATGTAGTTGTTTTCAATTTATATTGGGTTTAAATTCTTAATTTTAAAACATTAAAAACTTTTATCCAAATAAATATAAAAATGAGACCAATATAATTGCAGTGTTGTTTGATTTTACAGCTTATCCACCACCATGAGTAACTGGTCACTGAATTGACTCCCATTCAGAAAAGCAGAGATAGGTGGGGCACAGTCAGACGTAACCATACTATCCATGGACATCTACTACAGAGTTAGAGGTTGTGAAATGATAATCAAACCAGTTAGTTGTTAGTGTTTTTTTTTTCTATTCCAATCCTCTTTTATTTTGTAACAATATTTATAACAAAGGATTATCATTATTTTAGACACAAAACAAAATTAGAACAGCCTCTTGGGTCAGGGCTCCCTGTTCCCTTCACATTTGTGTCATCATAGTTGGGTCAGATCACTGAAAACTTTGTTCTGGACTGCTTCATATTTATAGCTACTGGTCTTGGAAAGGTTTCTGGTTCCTGGATTTCTGAACAATTGAGAGAAAATTAAATAACTGAATGATCACGTTACACCGTTTTCCATTCCTGGTGTACCTTTCTAATTATTCCCAGAAAGTCACGTGCTTAACCTACGCATTTGACAATGTTCAACTGTTTTCAGGACCTTGTAGATCTGAACAGTAACTCTGATACCTCAGCGATAAGGAAACCCATCTCACTTCTAAACTTGCTCGGAGTAGGAGGGAAGTATCCATCCATCCATTATCCATCCCTCTATTTCCTAACTACAGGGTCACGGGGGTAATGATAGTCTAATAAGGTGTGCCATCTTCCTTGTCCAGAGGTGGGATAACCTCTTGGATATACAGTATGTATAGGCTTCTAAACCTAGCTGGGGTGTATCCAGCTCTTATTGTGTATATTTGTAAAAATTACATATGTAAGGGTAACCTGTCACTTCTGCATTACATATTTAAGTTCTATCCATGCTATGTGCTAATCCAGTTAAGCTACATAATATTTATGAAAAATTAAAATTATTAAATCATAAAAATTAACACATGGCTCAAATATTGGTGTGTGATAGAGGGGTATATATAGGTTTATAGGATTTGGGACTTTTTTTGGAACAAACAGGACATACTATGCTGTGACAAGTTACAATTAAACTAGAGCATTGATCTGTTGGTAAAACAATTAAATAAGTTAGTCAAGGTCTATTTAAATTAAGGAAGGTTCTTTAAGGAAATCAAAAGTAACAGTAATAAAAGTATAGAATATTACTTTGAAATTACTAGGGTACAGAAAAAATTAAATCAGTAATATACTGAAAAACACTAATCTAAAATTATTAAAAATCATAATCCACTGGAAGTTACAAGTACCTGCACATATATATTGTGTTATAGCAGTAATGGAAAACTGGTTAAATCCTAGAAATATGTTTATAATATAAATAGACACAAATTATTTAGAAAATAGTCACAAAAAACAAAGGAGAGAGTAATCATTTACATCAGAAAGGACTTAACTTTGAATCTGCTTCAAATAGGAGATGACCACCTTAAGATAAAAGATATTTGAATTTAACAAGAAAGTGGCAAATGACTGAGGCCTGATATTGAAAATGCATTATGTACGCCAAATAGAGAAAATGTCAGTGTATATATATGCAACAGTGAAATAAATTAAAAGAAAGCAAAATAAATAAAAATGATCATCACTGTCTCACACTAAGATGCCTTTTACATCCCTATAAAAATTTAGCAAACCCAGTTTGTAATTTTTAGACTGACACAAAAAGTTAGAAACAGGTTGATAACAGCATGCCTGATTAAAGTAAGGAGTCTAGTTAAAAGCATTAGCTGGCAGGACAAAACCTGCTGCTATTTGAATAGCCACAAACTTGAGCTTAACAAATACCACACCACAGTATAACAATTTTTTTCTGACATTTCCAAACATATTTGAAACTTTCTAAATAAATGTTCAGCATGTAATGATGTGACCACAATATGATAACTATAACAGCATCCATCCATTGTAGAACCTACATAACAAAATATTCATTACATTACAACTTATTTTTGTATAACGCTTTTTACTGAGTGCAGAAGCAGAACACTATAAAAATTCTCTGTTAAAATACAAGTATACTGTAAATTATACTAATTACTAAATACAGAACTAGTGCACATAAAAGTACAGATTTGTTAAAACACACAGAGAAACAAGGTAGAAACTACTTAATCATAAATGGAAACCAACAATATCTGTCAATTAATTATTTGATGAACTATAAGTTGACAACAGAACACATTGAAATTGTACAAGAGAAAGTAAAAAATAAAGTTAAACACAGCACAGTCCTGGAGACCTCAGTGAACTAGTCACCTACCCCCTCCTGGGCATCCTATAGTGGAGTTTGTGCCTGGCCTTCCAGTCTAATGAGAGAATCTTTCCATCCAATGATTCCAAAGCTTCTTTATCTGAGATGACATTTGCATATGCAGGAGATCAGCCTGGCAGGAGAGCTTTGGCACCAAAAAGAGAAACATAATAGAGGAGGGTTAGGAATGGTTTTAAATATTGTTTTACTTATTTTTCTGGACAAATGATTAACAAACAGAAATGCAGTATACAGAGTTACAGTGGCAGGCAAATGTTTGGGCACCCTTGCTTAAAATGTCTGTTTTTGTGAATAGTTAAGTGAGCAGTGGATGAATTGATCACCAAAAGGCATAATGTTAAAGATGACAAATTTCTTTAATATTTTAAGCATGATTACATTTTTATTTCTATCATTCACAGATACAAAATACCCAAAAAAATTAAAAGGGCCTGAAGCAAACATTTGGGTACCCAACATGGTCAGTACATAGTAATATATCACAGCTTGTGAATGCTTTTTGTAGCCAGCTAAACATTTTTGAGTTCTTACTTGGGGCATTTTTGCCCATTTGTCCTTGCAGAAGGCTTCTAATTTGGCAAGATTTTTAGGCTGTCTTGCATGAACTGCTGTTTTGTGATCTATCTACAAATTTTCAATGATGTTTAGATCAGGGGACTGTGAGGGCCACGGAAAAACCATCAGCTTACGCATTATAAGGTATTCCATTTTAGATTTTGAGGTATATTTTGGATCATTATCTTGTTGTAGGACCCATCCTCTTTTTAACTTCATTGTTTTTACAGATTGTGTGATGTTTGCTTCCAGAATTTGCTGGTATTTATTTGAATCTATTCTTCAATCTACCAAGGACACATTCCCTGTGCCCTGTGCTACAACACAAGCCTAAAGCATGACTGAATCACCCCCATGCTTAATAGATGGAGAGGTGTTCTTTTCTTGAAATTCAGCACCCTTTTTTTTCCAAACATACCTTATACATTGTGGCTGAAAAGTTCTATTTTGACTTCATCAATCCATAGGATTTATTTCCAAAATACATCAGGCTTGTTTAGATGTTCATTTGCAAACTTCATGTGCTGCATTTTGTGGCAAGGGTGCAGGAAAGGTTTTCTTCTGCTGACTACACTATGAAGGACATACAGTATATGCTCAGGTGTCACTGGACAGTAGAATGGTGCACTGCAAATGTCTTTTACAGTCAATTGGGTTTTTTTACTTGCCTTTCTAGTAATCCAGCCAGCAGTTCTTTCAGAAAGCGTTTTGCTCTTCCAGACCTCAACTTCACCTCCACTGTTCCTGTTAACTGCCATTTCTTAGTAACATTACGAACTAAGGAAACAGCCACCTGAAAATGTTTTGCTATCTTCTTGCAGCCTTCTTCTGCTTTGTGAGTATCAATTATTTTATTTTTCAGATTGCCATGCAGCTGCTTAGAGGAGCCCATTGCTTTTGATTGTTGGGACAAGGTTTGAGGAGTCAGAAAATTTATACAGCTTTGCAGTTTGCATCACCTGGGGTTTCCTAATGATAACTGTGAACAAGTCATAGCCCTAATGAGCTAAGTAAGGTCTGAGATCCTGGTGAAATTTTATCTTCCTGTATAAAATGCTGAAAAAAAATGTGTCATCTGCGGTGGGTTGGCACCCTGCCCGGGATTGGTTCCTGCCTTGTGCTCTGTGTTGGCTGGGATTGGCTCCAGCAGACCCCTGTGACCCTGTGTTCGGATTCAGCAGGTTGAAAAATGGATGGATGGATGGAAAATGTGTTATCTTTAAATATATGCCTTTTGGTGATCATTTCATCTTCTGCTCACTTAACTATTAACAGTAATAGATATTTTAAGCAAGGGTGCCCAAACTTTTGCATGCCACTGTAATCAGTAGCTCTAGGCAAGATATGTTAGACTACAGTAGTGAGTCTTCGGCCTGGATTTAAAAACTGAAACTGAAGGGCCATCATTCCACAGCTTCAGGGCCTTGTAACTAAAAGCTTGACCTCACACTGTTATTTTATTAATCCTTGGAATCTTCAGTATTTAGTGATTTTGAGATCACAATGTGTGGTTTGGTTTGTAAGTAGTAATGAGTTCAAGTAAGTAAGCAAGGCCTTGGCCAATTAAGGCTTATAAAAGGAGGATTTTGAAATCAGCCCAAAGCTTAACTGGGACTCAGTGTAAGGACTTAAGAAGTTGAGTTATTTCTGGTTCTTGTAATAGTTCTTGCCTCAGCATTTTGAATTAACTGAAAACTTCATAAAGAATGATCAGAACAGCCAGTGAATGACACGTTGCAGTAGTCAATAATATTAGAAATAAATGCAAGAAATAATTTCTCAGTATCCTGCATATGTAGATAAATCTTAATCTTTCCAAATTGTTAAGATATTTTAGATAGTTTTGTAATGTGTGCTTTTAAATTGCATTCTAGTGTCAAAGGTAACACCTAAATTGGGTGTTAATTCAGTAAAACTAATGGTGATTAATATCACTTGAGTTAAAGACTGACAGAATGTTCTTGCAGTGCATCATTTCCTTCTGTATATTCAGAGACAAGTAGTTATCATCCATCCACTCCTTTTATTCACTGATACAGTTAATTAAGGACAGCATCAGAGAAACATGGTTTTCTCCAAAAGAATGGCATATTTGGGTGCCATCCACATGCGAGTGAAAATGAATGTTATGTTTTCTAATGGTAGTTCCCAATGGAAGCACAAGTTCCCAATGGAAGCATGTAAAGTGAAAACAGTCAAGGTCCCAGTACAGAGCCCTGCGGAACACCTTATGTAACGTCTGAGTATAATAATCGAGTACTGTGAGCACATTTTTGTATCCACTGGAATCAATTTGAGAGAATTAAACTGGGTAGGCACAGTGCCAGTGAATCCAGAGTAAATTTTTAGTCTGTGTAGCAAGATAAACAGTTAAAAATTCTGCACGCAAATCTAACAGCATAATTAATGTGGAATTTCCTTCATCAGAGGATATCACAATGTTGTTTTCAACATGAGTTAGTATTGTTGCTGTACTATGACTACTGTGGAAACCAGACTAGAAATTCTCAAATAAATTGTGATATGTAAGGTGGTCTGCTTTCATTTTTAGTGCATCAGGAACTGCGCCATTCAGTAATGAACTATTGATAATGCTAAGAATGGGTGTTTGTAAGAACATCTATAGAGCTTTTTACTAGTTTAGTTGGGACTGGGTCTAAGGAAAAGTAGTAGGTTTCATTTTAGAAATTAAAGGTGTGACTTCTTGTTCTATTACAATTAAATTAAAATTACTAAAGTGGTGTGCACAAAACAAGACATGGTTTGCTAATCTAGTATTAAGCTTGCAAGGTAATGCTGAGATCTTGGATCAGTTTTCTTATTATTTAAGTTCATAAAGTCTGCACTGCTAATGTATGTAGGTATTTTGCATTTTAATATAGAATTACCATTTGTTAGATAGGCCACTGCTCTAAACAGTGAATTTCCCCTTGGGATTAATAAAGTATCTATCTATCTATCTATCTATCTATCTATCTATCTATCTATCTATCTATCTATCTATCTATCTATCTATCTATCTATCTATCTATCTATCTAGTATACAATGATGATGATTATTATTATTATTAGCTGATATGATGGAGAGAAGGATGGTTAATATATTGTGTGTGCAAGAGACCAGATGGACAGGTTCAAATTGTTCTACCATGGTGTGGATGGGAGGAGTAGGTTTTGCAAAATCGATGGGCATGGCAGTGGTGAATATGTATTTTAAGAAGAGGGAGGAACATAGGCTGACGTACAAGAGTGGTGGAAGATGCAATTGTTTAATGCAATCTTGGAAAGTGAAAGGATGCCCGAGGAGTGAAAAAGAAGTCCACTGGTACCAATTTTTAAGAGTAAGGATGATGTGCAGAATTGTAGTAACTATGGAGGAGCAAAACCGATCAGTCACAGCATGAAGTTATGGGAAAGAAGTGCAGTAGTGGAAGCTAAGTTAAGAAGAGAAGTGGTGATTAGTGAGCAGAAGTATGGTTTAATGCCAGGAAAACACCACTATAGATACGATGTTTGCTCTGAGTGTGTCAGTGGAGAATCAGAGAGAAGACCGAAAGGAGTTGCATTGTGTCTTTGTGGACCTAGAAAAAGCATTTTGACAGGATGCCTAGAGAGGAGTTGTGGTATTGTATGAGGAAGTTGGGAGTGGCAGAGAAGTATGTAAAAGTGATACAGAATATGAACGAGGGACGTGTGATAGTGATGAGGTCTTCAGTGGGAGTGAGGGATGCGTCTAAGGTGGAGATGGGATTACATCAGGAATCCGATCTGAGCCCTTGCTTGTTTGCAGTGGTAATGGACAGGTTGACAGAGAAGATTAGACAGGCATCTCCGTGGACTATGATGTTTGCGGATGACACTGTGATCTGTAACAAGAGTAGGGAGCATGTTGAGGAGACCCTGTAGAGGTGGAGATATGCTCTAGGGAGGAGAGGAATGAATGGCAGTAGGAACAAGACAGAATACATATGTGTGAATGAGAGGGAGGTCAGAGGAATGGTGTGGATGCAGGGAGTAGAGTTGGCAAAGGTAGATGAATTTAAATACTCAATGGTCAAAAAGACAGGAGACAAAGCTGGAGGTGTCAGAGTTAATGATGTTAAGATTTGCATTGGGTGTGATGAGGATGGACAGGATTAGGAATGAGTACATTAGAAGGTCAGCTCAGGTTAGACAGTTTGGAGACAAAGTCAAAGAGGCGTGATTGCATTGGTTTGGACATGTGCAGAGGAGAGATGCTGGGTATATTGGGAGAAGGATGCTGGGGATGGAGCCGCCAGGTAAGAAAAAAAGAGGAAGGCCTAAAAGGAGATTTATGGATGTCGTGAGAAAGGACATGCAGGTGGTGGGTGTGATAGAGCAAGATGCAGAAGGCAGGAAGATATGGAAATGATGATCCACTGTGGCAACCCCTAAGGGGATCAGCCGAAAGAAGAAGAACATTATTGTTGCGAAGATAAATGGGAAGGTGTCCAGTCTAGTATTGTGTGCTAGAGAGTTCACTGTAAAAAGCTGTGAGTCCAGATATCTTTTGAAAATCTGTGTGTTTCTAGGACTGTTGGCATGGAATTTTGTGGGTCAGATATACGTATCCACTACCATATCATCTGCATATACTGATATTTTCTGTTAAAGTCCTTCTGTGAAAATCCCCTTTATCCCTGATGCATTTCAAAAGTAATCTGCCAATGGCTCAATGACAATTGCAAAGAACAATGGTGATAGGGGACATCCTTGTCGAGTACCGCGTTCTAGTTTGATGTTGTCCAAAATAAAGTTGTTAATACCAACTGAGACTTCTGGACTAGTATAGAGTAGTTTGATCCATACACATATGTTTGGGCCGAACCCAAATTTGTGCAATGTGGTGAATAAGTAGTCCCATTCAACCATGTCAAATGCTTTTTCTGTATCCAAAGATAGTAAGATCTCTGGGGTGTTAGATTTAATGAGTGAATATATTGTATTAAACAAACATCGAAGATTAGAAGCTAAGTGTCTGCCTTTAATAAATCTGGTTTGGTCTTGTGATATTACAGAAGGAAGCACTTTCTCAATCTTTCTAGCTAGTACTATGCAGAGTATCTTAACGTCATTATTCAGGAGTGAGATTGGTCTGTATGATGCACATTGTAGTAAGTCCTTATTTTTCTTAGGAAAGATGTTAATTAATGCTCCATTGATGTAATTGTGAGTCCAGTTTTGGTTGATACAGCTGATTCAGGAGGTTTATTAACTACAGTTGACAGTGGGGATATAAGGGCCTTGTTCAGTTCCAATAATCCATTGAATCGACAAATCCTCCTTACCCATCTTGCTCACAGTTTTGCTCCCACTTTGCCAATGCTGCAGTGTCAGGTCCTGGCAGATCTGTTCCTTCACCCATCTGTTCCAGGTCAGTCAGTACAGTAGGCTGTACCGTGACCTTGAGGCCGGTTTTGACTTTGATGAAAGTTTAGCTGCCTTATCCTTTTTCTTTCCATTGTTTGCTGCTCATGCTCATTTATACTCGTGTATAATGTAAATATAGGTTACCTCAGGATGATAGTAAAAAAAAAAAGGGTAAAATAACACCGCTGGTAATGGAGCTCAGCTCCAGCCGTCCCATCTCCAGCAAAGCATGAGACCAACTCGCAGAAACAACTATAAAACTTGATACATCACACCAATTGAAAGGCAAATATACAACGTGTAAGAGTGCAGAAAAGCTTCCAGAAAATAACACAAAAGGACAAAAAGTTAATTACACAAATAGAGAAGGAAGAGAAGGCTTCCAAAGCAAATACTGACATGGACAAAAAGTGTGGGAGGATAGCAGTCTGTCAGACATTAAACAGTTTGACACAAAGGAATGCAACACAATTCCTCCACAGTTTATTTAAAATTAGAATTTCAGTGAAGACAAGGTAATAGGCAATGACAAAATAGACAAATGTCAGAAAAATATGAAAGGAGAATATACTGTTACAGAAATTTTGATTTCATTTTCATTATGGTGTGAGAGATCAATGTAGTATAAACTGTGTTTCAGATATGGAGAGGAGGATCAGAAGTAAAAGCCTGAAACATTTCACTTTGGACAGACTTTCCTTTCATTGGCCTTGTTAATATTCAGAATATTCCTGACAACCTTAATCGAAAAAATGTATGGCTGAAATAATTTTTATGTAAAATAATTTTATATCAATTAATATATTTGCAGAAAAATAATCTAAGAAACAAAGGAGCAGATCATCAAATAAAATAAACAGTAAACTTTATTGCAGTTAGCAAAAGCAAGCCGATATGTTCAATAGAATCACTTCTGTAAATTACATTATAAGACTGGAAATAAGAAGCATCTTAAAAAATAAAACACAAGCAAAGTGCAAGTGCACTTAAAACTGTTAGTACTAGTAGATAAGAAGTTTTCAGGAGCTCTGTCTCCTCTGCTCTCCAGTCAACAAGTGACACCTTCTTCCAGGCGGCTGGGCTTTTAATTTTAAGGTCCTTTGACTAGAAGGGACAGAGTCAATTGACCTTCCTGGGCAGTTTCTCTGAACTGTGAAGGCAAAGGAAGACAACACAGCTAACGGCAGTGCTCCCTCTCAGCTTGTGGTGATATTACATATCTGGGAGGAACAGAAGTGGTGACCCTCTGATGTGAATGCACATATATGATAAATAGTACCTGCCAAATAATACAAAAAGTACACAACACATGTTTCATCCTAATTGGGGATCATCAGGTGCACACATTTTTGCTTCCCCTTGCGTGGACTGGACCTTAGATGTCAGCACCCGAGGCAAAGCCTCAGACATTGTGCTACAGCCGCTGGTTCACTTACTTGACAGGATGTAGTATTACCTGGAAGGTAAGCACCCAGATATTATATTGTGATCAGACTTATGCATGTAATACTCTAATCTACACCCTGTCAAGTAAGTGAACCAGCCACCATGGCCCAACTACATATGAGGTTCGATCCCTGCGGGGAAGCAAAAGTACTTACAACTGATGAGCTCCAATTAGGGTGAAACATGTGTCATGTACTCTTTGTATTATTTGGTAGATACTATATATCATGTCAATGATCTGCACTTCTCGCAACTGAGAGGGCGTGGCGGATGTCTGCTGACCGGCTGACCAACCACAAGCATTACCTGGTAGGTAACCACCCAAATATCAGATTGTAATCAGACCTATGCATGTACATATTTATATATATGTAATTTTATTACAGTTACTATAAATATTTGTAATGTGCCATCTGTTGGAATGACAAACGCAATGCATTTTATTACTACAGATGTTTGTGATATACTCTCTGTTGGAATGACAGAGACATAACTACAGGATAGACACACACGCATTTATTTTCGTAAGGTGACTCCTTCACTTTCTACAAATCTTAATGTGTAAGAAAATAAAAAAATAAGAATTTAGAGAAATGAGAGATGACCATTCAGTCCATCAAGCTTGTTTGTTTAGCTAAGCTGTCCCAATATATCATCCAGATACTTCTTCAAGGTTGTCTTGATAGTTTGTTCTTGATTTCCACAACTCTTTGTATAAAGACGTTCTTCCTGGCTTCTGTCTTAAATGATATAATTTGAAATGGATAAATATTTCATTTTTGCTTATACATCTACAGTCAATAACTCATAATGAAAAAGTGAAAACATGTTTTCAGAAAGGTTTGCAAATGTATTAAAATCAAAAACTGAAATCTCTTATTCGTGTAAATATTCAGAACCTTTGCTCTGACACTTAAAAATGTGAGAGCATGAGGGAAAAGATTATCTGGTCTGATGAGATTAAAACGTAACTCTTTGTGCAGAACTCCCAAGCACAATGTCTGGCGACTACCAGGCACTGTTCAACACCAATCTAATATAAATTCTACAGTGAAGTATGGTGGTGACAGCATCATGCTATGGGGGTGTTGTTCAGAGGCAGGAACAAGGAGTCTTGTCAAAATTGGGGAAGGACGAATGCAGCCAAATACAAAGAGGTCCAAGAAGAGGTCCCCGCTCCAGAGTTCATACAGTCTCAGACTGGTGCAACCTTTGAGCAAGACAACCCAGGAGTGGATTTGGGATAAGACACTGTTCTGAAGTGGCCCAGCCTTAAACCCCATAGGCATGTGTGGAGAGACCTGAAGGTGGAAGTTTACAGCTGCTTCCCATCCAAACTAATCAAGCTTTACAGCTTCTTCTAAGAAGAATGGGGTAAACTGTGCAATGCAGGTGGGCAAAGCTTGCAGAGAATTGTCTGTTTGTCTGCTTCAACGTTACATTATCCTGATTTCAAATCTCACACTCAATAATTGACTGTAAGGAGTGTGTATGTTTTCCCCATGACAGTGTTGTTTTCCTCCCACATCCCAAAGTTTAACTGAAAATTCCAAATTGCCAAATTGGACTGGCAGCCTGTCCAAGGCTGTGCCTAATTCCCCTGGGATGGGCTCTGGTGGCAGCTCCATTAACTCTGAAATAAAGGAGTTTGAGTTTTGTTTTCCCCAGATTCTCTGTAGCAAGACAGTGTTGCCAATAATTTAAAATTTCATTTCCATGTTTTTTTTTCTGTACCATTGTACAGACACTTTTCACCAAACAGGTTAAAGTGCAGTTAGCTTTGAAGGCATTTGTGACGTTTTGGCTAGTTGTCATCTAAAAATAAAGCAGTTTCATTTCATGGACAATCTGATATAGTAAACTTATGTATCAATGAATATCTTTTTATTTACCACAAATATGTGGACATTTCTAGGGTACTACCTTTTGTTTTTTAGGTATTGCCTGTTAAATGGTACTTCATATAAATATAAGAATGATACCAAATGAGAATTGCTTATTTAAATAAGCTGAGCGACCTCAACGGACAAATAAATGTAAATGACAAGTGAGGATTAAATGTGAAAGATGGGGAGAATGGTGTATCGTGTCTTGTCATCGTTAACGATTTTATAATAAACACGTGTGAATCCTACGACAGGCATCAGTGGAGTCGAGGGCTTTCTTCGACCGTACCTACAGTTGGCGTTTGTGACTGCAGTCTGTTCCAGGCCTGACTTTTTGTTTTGGTTTTCAATTGGCCCTCCTGCTAGAAGACCGGGGAATACAGTCATAAATGCCTTACAGAAGGTATTGAATAAACAACGCCAAACAGCAAAAAGTGAAGGTTAAAACGATAAGAGAACCTTTACAACGTCAATCCAATTGGCTTCTTTTGGCCGAGACTCTGGTCACTTCGCGTCGTGTCGCGTCGCGGCACGCCCTCTGGCTCGAGGCTTACGTTGCTGCGTCCAACAAGGCTGCACACCATTGGCTCTTAATCATTGTCTCTTTTCTATTACAGCCAATCGCAGCGGGAGAAGAACTGCTGGTGCGGTACAATGGGGAAGACAACCCCGAGATAGCAGCGGCTATCGAGGAAGAGCGAGCTGCCAGCGGTACTGGCAGGAAGAAAGAATCTCGAGCTGGGAGAGGTAAGTGTGACCTTTTCGGTGTGACTTTGTGTGAAAGTGTGACACTTAACTTCGTGCTAGCTTTGTGGCGTTTCTATGAGGGAATTGTCGAGAGGAATGCGGAATGAATACCGCCTCCCAATGGCAAGCTACTTGTTCGACCTACTTAAAGTTAAGATGGTGTCCTCCAGCTGTTCCGAGACACGTAAGGTAATAAACAGTCATGGGGAAACAGAGCGTTGACGTATAATATCGATGGGAAGAGAACTGGACGCATTTGTCACCATTTTCAATCTCTTGTCCTATACACGGACCTTTATTTGAGGGGCTTTTCTCGGGGCGCAATGCCAGCAACTGCATACCTTTTCCTTTAAAAGACACCATGCCAAGTAGGACCTGTCACATTTACTTGTCATAGCATATGTTCCAGTAATGCTGATTTTCTACGCGCCGGGATGCATTAATTGATTTTATATTTACAGAAAGCAGCTGGAGCGTATTGCAATATCTTCATTTGAGCTTTATTTTGTTTTTGCACGTCCTTGTTCGCGTAGATCGTCAACTCGACTCACAATTTCGTTTAGTTGTTAAAGGTAATAAATCTACGGGACGGATCGGTGTGTAGTGTTTAAAATATTAGATTATTATGGTGGTTCGCACATACACGAGAGCAGCATTTATAGGTATAATATATGCACCGGCTTTTATAATGTACAAAAAGTCTAGATTTATTGTTCTTGGTGTGTACACGGTATTTAAAAGCATTTTCAGAAAGTAACAATACTGTTGTATCTGTGTATGTATGTATGTACGTGTGTGTGTGTATATATATTTTTTTCTTATGAAGACAGACCGTGATTGCCAAATTAGGACTTATATAATCAAACTTGAGATAAGCATAAATTATAGGACTGTCTTTTTTTAAAAATGTTTGCCTCTCACATAAAGACTGATATTTTAGTGCAGTTTTTATTGACCTTATTCTTCAGTTTTTTAGATAACCGAAAAATAATGTTGCATAAACACACATTAAGGGTCCTGTTTTGTAAGGTGGATATCAAGTAAAATTTTGCTCTTACCTTTAAAATCTCACTGATTGAATTTGTTGCACTGCCGAAATTATTTTTTGACCATAGACTCCTTGCAAGGTGCCTGAAGTGCAGTTTTCATGGACTTCTTTATTAAAGGATTTTACAAGAAATTTTTGGTAGTGTTCAATGAAGTGTTTTTTTTTATTATTATTATTATTATATATAAAGTGGTATTGTGCGTAATATGTAAAACTGAATGTATGTTTGTTTGCAATGCAAATGCTCACCAAATTTTGAATGGATTCTCCATATGCATGTGGAAATACCATAGACTATATTTTGTTCTGAAATTTAGTTGGGATTTTTACATACTGTACTATGGTTTTCTAAGAGTTAACAGAGAATAGTGTGGTAAACAAAAGCCTCCATTGAGCAGTAGTTTTGTGGCTAAAAAAATGCCTTATTAAAGAGAGAGGTCAGAGGAGTATGGACAGACTTGCTAACAGAAGGGCTCCAAATACTCCCAACACTCTACTGCAGTGGTGTGCAGACTAAATTCCTGAACATGTTGTGGATGGGGATATGGCATCAGTGGAGATTTTCCCCCCGCCCCCCATTCTTATTAACTAAGAACAGAAAAATGAGCCTATAGTGGAAACATGACTGATTTAAAATGGACCATTGAAGATTACAAAAATGTCTTTTGTTCTGAACCTGCAGAGATGACAGGGTCAGAATTTGGAATAAATAACTTGAATGTAGGTACACTATGTGGTAGTGCAGTGGTGTAGAAAATATTTTCTTTGTACACACGTGGACTACTTAATACCAATCAAACATTATTTTAATCTCAGAACCTACCTAAGCGTTGTTGCTAACTTTTTACATCCTGTTATGGCCTCTGGCTGCAAAGCACAGGAAAATATAGAAACAGATGATTCACTGTGGTGACCCCTAATGGGAGCATCCAAAAGAAGATGACTTTCAGTAGAGTAATCTACCATATCACAATTATCACCAGTTGATTTCATGAACATAACATTGACTTCAGTTTACTCTGCTGAAGCAATCCCCGAACCTTGATTTAGTAAAGGATCATTGACATAAGGTTACTCAAGGAAGTTTGCGTGAAGGTGTGGCCATAAAAGTTGCTGGAGCTATGTGATATCATTATTGAGTCAGCATGGACAAAATTGAAGAACTTAAATTCCTACCTAGTACTATATATCTAGTAAAATGGTAACTGTGTGTGTGTGTGTGAGAGAGAGAGAGAGAGAAAATAAGTTGCTGGCCAGTAAATTGTGAGTTTTATTTAAAAGTGTGTATTGAAAGCTACATTTTATTTAAGACCGACATCTCTGTAAGGAATTTTGTTTGAATAATCAGTGTTGCATAGAAAGTATTAGACCTGTTGAGCCCTTTCAGGTGGGACTCCAGTCTCACACCAAACATATCCTGCAAAAGCAGTTAATGTTGATGTCACCTAACATTACTGGTATGCGTACTGTTACAGATGACACTGGTATTTGATGTGTACTATTTAAAGAAATGGCCAACTGAGGACAAGTAAGGTGCCTGTTTCTCAAACTGCAGCCTCTGGTGATACTAATCCTTATGTGCAGATGTGCTCCTGGACCTTCCACTTCATTTTTTTTATCCTGATTAGATCCACTTTGCTGTCTTCTCTCAGGGCAATAGTGGACACCATTATATGAAATCTTCAATTTCTTTGGCAATCAGTTGCATGAATTATTTAGCAAAACAAAGATAAAGTGATGCATTCTTTGAGAATGTGTAATGTTTTCTTTTGACTACAAGGGGGCTTTGCTCGCCTACCCCCGGCGTTGGGTATCCTGAAATACATTAGTCGAGCTCGTTCGTTTTGGAGCCGTGCCCGCTTTGCCCGCGGCATTTCAGACACGCGTTGTAGGCGCCTGCGTTCATTGATCTTATCCAGGTGGGCTCGTGTTTGTATCGTTGAGCTGTATTGTGTTTGAATTTGGTGTAAAGCGTTCAGCGGTTTGTACAATCCCAAGCAGCACATTATTCCTAACTTCACTCCGCAGTAGTGCCACTCACAATATGGCGGTGACGCCTGCGTCTTCACTCCGCAGTAGTGCCACACACAATATGGCTGTGACGCCTGCGCCCTCCGTACTATGTCGGGTTTCACTATGCTGTGTAGGCGCCTTTGCCTTTCGTACTTTCCCACGCCTTCCGTACCATCTTTGTGGACCTGTGGGGCCTCTGTAGCCTCTTCCGTTTGAATCTGGGCTGCAGCGCAGAATCCTCTTTTTTTGTGTGGCTGTGTCGGTAGTCGTTAGCTGTGGGCGCGTTGTTGCTTCATTTCTCATTCACGTCAGTTGAGCTCTTTCGTTTTTGGGCCGTGACTTTGTGCGCGGGTGGATACGACTTCGCTTGCGGTTTATGAGACGTGCGCTGTACGCACCTGCGCAGTATGTCTCACGATCCCATCGCTGTGTACCCGTGTCCATGCCATCCGGTTTACCATTCTCGGTTAGTAATATGGATTTTTGAACCCAGAATTTTATTTTAGAAATGCCAGTGCTTTGAAACCCAAAGAAAGACAATTTGCTTGTTTTGTTGAACAAAATAAGAACCATTGTGGAAACTGTAGTAGTGGCTATAGTAAAGTGGGGCTTTTTAGTCCTATACTGTATAAATAATAAACTATAGATCAGTTATTTCTGGTACCTTGATTTAAAAAGTATCTATCAAAAATGAAAAGTTCTGGGTCATTCCAAACTTTTGAATGTAGTATATATTCCAACTTGAATGTGACAGCTTTAATGGCAATAATCTTTTTAGCCAGAGTATTCCAGTATGAGCACAAAAGTGAAACACTAAGGAAATCTGACTGGGACATAAAATAGACAATGAAAGATAGATCCAATACAGAATAGATGTACTTGGGAGGTATTACCAAACCATTTTAAATGCCATCGAGTTGTGTTAGTGCAGTTACAAGTATTAGTTGCTGAGCAGATCCACATACAGTGCATCTGGAAAGTATTCACAGCGCATCACTTTTTCCACATTTTATGTTACAGCCTTATTCCAAAATGGATTAAATTCATTTTTTCCCTCAGAATTCTACACACAACACCCCATAATGACAACGTGAAAAAGTTACTTGAGGTTTTTGCAAATTTATTAATAATAAAAAAAAATTGAGAAAGCACATGTACATAAGTATTCAGGTGCATCCTGTTTCCCCTGATCATCCTTGATGTTTCTGCAGCTTAATTGGAGGCCACCTGTGATAAATTCAGTTGATTGGACATGATTTGGAAAGGCACACACCTGTCTATATAAGGTCCCACAGTTGACAGTTCATGTCAGAGCACAAACCAAGCATGAAGTCAAAGGAATTGTCTGTAGACCTCCGAGACAGGATTGTCTCGAGGCACAAATCTGGGGAAGGTTACAGAAAAATTTCTGCTGCTTTGAAGGTCCCAATGAGCACAGTTGTCTCCATCATCCGTAAGTGGAAGAAGTTCGAAACCACCAGGACTCTTCCTAGAGCTGGCTGGCCATCTAAACTGAGCGATTGGGGGAGAAGGGCCTTAATCAGGGAGGTGACCAAGAACCCGATGGTCACTCTGTCAGAGCTCCAGAGGTCCTCTGTGGAGAGAGGAGAACCTTCCAGAAGGACAACCATCTCTGCAGCAATCCACCAATCAGGCCTGTATGGTAGTAAAAGGCACATGGCAGCCCGCCTAGAGTTTGCCAAAAGGCACCTGAAGGACTCTTAGACCATGAGAAAGAAAGTTCTCTGGTCTGAGACAAAGATTGAACTCTTTGGTGTGAATGCCAGGTGTCACGTTTGGAGGAAACCAGGCACCGCTCATCACCAGGCCAATACCATCCCTACAGTGAAGCATGGAGGTGGCATCATCATGCTGTGGGGATGTTTTTCAGCGACAGGGACTGGAAACTAGTCAGGATAAAGGGAAAGATCCATCCATCCATCCGTGTACAGAGACATCCTGGATGAAAACCTGCTCCAGAGCGCTCTTGACCTGAGACTGGGGCGACGGGTTCATCTTTCAGCAGGACAAAGACCCTAAGCACACAGCCAAGATATCAAAAGGAGTGGCTTCAGGACAACTCTGTGAGTGGCCCAGCCAGAGCCCAGACTTGAATCCCATTGAACATCTCTGGAGAGATCTTAAAATGGCTGTGCACCGACGCTTCCCATCCAACCTGATGGAGCTTGAGAGGTGCTGCAAAGAGGAATGGGCGAAACTGGCCAATGATAGGTGTGCCAAGCTTGTGGCATCATATTCAACAAGACTTGAGGCTGTAATTGCTCCCAAAGGTGTATTGACCAGAGGCTGTGAATACTTATTTATGTACATGTGATTTCTCAGTTTTTTTATTTTAAATAAATTTGCGAAAATGTCACGTAAACTTTTTTCACATTGTCATTATGGGGTGTTGTGTGTAGGACTCTGAGGGGAAAAAATGAATTTAATCCATTTTGGAATAAGGCTGTAACATAACAAAATGTGGAAAAAGTGATGCGCTGTGAATACTTTCCGGATGCACTATATATCAGTGGATTCATCTGAGTGTAGATTTTTCACTTTGCAAGGCTCGTTCAGTGAGCTGATGTTTAATGTCTTTTATTATGAGTTACTCTGTGAACCATATCACAAAAGGTGTGTTTTTTGTATAAAGCTGGTAAGCAAATGTATTACACTGTGTGGCTTACTGGAACAGCACCTCTACAAATAAAGTTCTCACCAATTGTATAAGACTTTTTAAATTTTTTTTCCCTTGCTTTTGGTTTCCTACTAACCATATAACTCTCTGTCCTTCACCACATAACCAACAAAAAATCTAAGATTTTTAAAGTTTGTAATGCCTTATTTTAAAATGTTTGAGTTTAATCATTTTTTAAGCTTACATGGATGAGTAATTCTGAGCTTAAAAACACCCAATGAACATGACTCGCTTCAGTTGGCAAGCTTTAAACTCTACACTGCACAAGATCAGCTTGGGTTTTTTTTTTTTGTTTCTTTTCCCAATACTGTAAGTCCTTTCTCCCTGTCTTATCTTGTGCAAACCATTGTGTTTCTGGCGGCACGGTGGCGCAGTGGTAGCGCTTCTGCCTTGCAGTTAGGAGACCTGGGTTCGCTTCCAGGGTCCTCCCTGCGTGGAGTTTGCATGTTATCCTCCAAGTACTCCAGTTTCCTCCCACAGTCCAAAGACATGCAGGTTAGGTGGATTGGCGATTCAAAATTGGCCTCTGTGTGTGTGTGCTGCGGTGGGTTGGCGCCCTGCCTGGGATTGGTTCCCTGTGTTGGCTGGGATTGGCTCCAGCAGACCCCCGTGACCCTGTGTTCGGATTTAGCGGGTTGGAAATGGATGGATGGGTGGTGTGTTTTCTCTTGTGTATTTTGTTTTTGTTTGTTTAACATGAGCTACTTTTCCATCTTGATTACGGAGTACAAATAACTTTATTATTGTGATAATGAGCAACTGAAATGTAACAAGTAACAAATATATTTATTACTGATAACAACCCTACCTAAAAGGCAGAAGAAGAAAACTGCTAAAATAACGAGGTGCTACCGATGGTGCCCCACCACTTAGGGCACCTCCCAGAATTTTCTCAAATGCTTCCCATTTTGGAACCATTAGTCTATATGATCATTTTAAGAATGTAATTTCTTTTAATATGGGAATAAATTAGTATATAATTTTTTTAGAGTAACATATTTGTCTCTGCTTCAAGGATTTGATTATATTTCAAAAATCTTATGCATTATAGGCAGACTTAGATTTTTGTTTTTTTAAACACTATTTACAGAGTTACTTAGTGCTGCCTTACTATAATCCAATTACTTTTCCCATTAACCCTCCCATCACACTTTCGAGAATTTTTGCTATAAAAATCTTCAACTCTGACACTTCAGTTTATGGTATCTCCAACTCCTCGATTTGTAGTTAGGCTAATATATTTAGTATGTTGATTAAAAACACATACAACGCATTTCATTCCTGCCAGTGTGAATCATCAGGTTACTCTTTAGCTCCCTACCTTGTTAAAATTTGGGTTTAAAAGCTGTAGTGATGCTATCTAGGCTTTTTAAATATTATTTATTAAAGTGGTACAAACATTGACTAGGCTAGAAGTTTTAATCAAATTATTATATGTGAAATTGGAAATTTGTACATATTACAATTTACATTTAGTTGGTATATTTTTACTGACTTCAACTTCAGTAACCCATTATTTGCTTTTGACTCCACAAACCTAGGCTTTGTTGCGGCCTACAGATTAGTGTTACGACATCCCCAGCAACTCAGTCAGATCTGTTGGCAACTTGCCTCAAAAAAAAAAAAAAAAAATCCAACTGGTTTGATTGTGTGAAGTCATAAGAGTAGACTCATACAAGAGCTAATAACTAGTGAAAGCTCACCTAGAAGTACAAGGTATTCAATGTACCCTGAAGAAAAGAACATTTTAAACTACTGAAAGAGAAGAAAGGCTCGTCTAATATTTAGCATGCCATGACCGAATGGAAAAAGGGGGGGAAAATATGGGCCAAGATTGCAGCTGAACTCGCCATTCCTGGAAAGCATATTTACTGACAGCTGTTTGGGAATACGTTATTTCGATGTGAGAATGAAGTAAACTCCTGATAGAAATTTGAAAACACTTGAAAATTTATCACAGTTATGTACTTTGTTTCTCTCTTTCTTGAGTTAACAAGATCAAACAAATGTAGTTAAGACTTGAATCACTTTAATGTGCCACCTGTAACTTATTGTAAGCATTAGGTACTGACTTAACTAGAATTTTAATTACTTGTGTTATATGTGTTTCTTAGCAAATAATATATAATTGTCAAATGTTTTGAAGGTCAGGCATTTCAGTGTTCGAAGAGGTGAGTGGGTCTACTCGGTACATGCCCTGTATCTGATCTGCAGTGCACGTGTGCATAATTTTCATGCAGGCACAGAGTACATTGAATTCTGCAGCATTGTGGAATCTATATTGGATATGTGTGTTATTTTACAATGTGACATACGTTTTTGATTTTTGCTTTGAAAGGGAACTTTTAGTTTCACAACATATTGAAAGAATATAATTAATGGAAATTTTTAATTTCATGTTTAAGGAAGACTGAAGTAAGCTGCAATGTGTGTCTGAGAACTTTTATAATATAGCTATCAAGTATTTTTTTTTTTTATTATTATTTTTGTTCCTTGTATAGCATCTTGATCAAAGAGCTCAAAATGAGTTTTAAAGAGGCAAAAAGGTCTTTGGATATCCAATCAAATGGAAACACGTTATGTTTTTAATTTGTAGTGTCTTATCCCGATGTGCATTGTTTTTTGTATCTTCCACTTAATGTTTAAACGAAAAAGGAGATGCCCATGCAGAAGTAAGTTAACTAAATATTTAGCTTAATAGTTAATTTAACATGGTTAAGTTCCAAATATAAATGCGTTCTTTATGATCACCACTTGCCTTTTTTCGATCGTGTAAAGGGTAAGATAGATACAATACTCTGTTACAATACCATACCATACCATAACAGACTGCATAGCACACCAGACTTGCAACATAATTGACAAATTTTTATTATTCAGAATCAGTTATACATTTAGTTTTATATATAAATGCACACCCTTCTGTCTGTGGGTTTTTATTTTCCTTGCACAAGCTGTGGAGAACAAGGGACACTTCTCCCTGTAGTGAGCATGACTTGTTTTGAAAACTGTATAATCAGATTCATGTAAACATTGTTACAGCAATTGCCTCTTGACTGTAAGTGACATTGTTTTTATAAGCATTGGGGGGAAAAAATGGACTAGCAGTCAAAAATGACAATGTGCACCAAGTACAAGGGACTCAGTTTTTCATTACAACAGGAACTATCTACAGTATAGCTTATTGTGAAAGTATTTTCTAAAATAATTAAAATGGTGCATTAATGACACTGAATATGCTGTTAGAATTTGAGATTTTGAAGGCAGAGAGTCATTTTTCTTTGTATTAAAGGCATTGTTTAAGGACAAATTAAGTGGCATTTATAACAACTGCAACAATGTGTAGGGGTATTCTAACAGCACTAGTCATACCACCCACATTTGATTGGCAGTGTTAAGGGGACTTTAAATTATGGTTTAAAACTGTTGTGAAATGATAGTATTTAAAACACATAATGATGAGGCAGAGAGTTATCCTTTTCAAAGAATATGCACAATCATTATCTAGTCAGAAGTCATGACTTTTTCCAGTTCTAGTATCAAACTACGAAAGGAAGAGGATTTTTTGTCATATTTGCAAATGTTGTGATTCATCCGTCCATTACTTAAACTATTCCATTTAGGGCATTTGTTCATAATAAACACCTACTACATACAATGTATTAATAAAATTTTAAAGGGATGAATTTACTATTTTTCCTCATCAATCTACACCATAATGATTTGCAAATAACTCAATCAAAACTGAAATCTTTTATATTAAGTATTGAGATCCTAGTCCTTTTATAGAAGCACTTTTTGAAGCCTTCATGAGTAAGTCTGTACAGTCTATGCACATATGGATTTGGGCAGTTTATCCCATTCTTCCTGGAGGATCCTCTCAATCTGTCTGTAAACTGCCATCTACTAGGGTTGGGTCTTGAGAACCGGTTCCAAATTAGAATTGGTTATAAATTTCTTAGAATCGGGGAATCAAAGACATTTGCATTGTGGTTCCACTTATTAATTCCTAAACGTGCATTTTAATTCATCTTTATAACTGTAATGCTCTGGACTCTCACTACAAAGCATCTCGGCTCAAAGTTTTGCTCTGTGGTAACCGTCAGCAATCGGTCACAAACCCCTACCTTAGAAGCAGCTGTCTATAGCTTTTGCTAAGTGAGAAACTCTTGCATCAGCTGCTCGCAGACACTTTCAGACCAGTGCGAGCGGATCGCTTCATGGTGACGTGAGCTGAGCTTGCGCTCTCTGTCTCTCTCACTCAGGTCTCCACCTTCTCTGTGTAATGTCACACTGTGTCATACATCAACACCATGTGGATTTGTTTTACTTGGCACCTGAACTATGGATCACAGCAAACACTTAAGTGTGGCTATATTTCAATAGAGAAAATAGCGACCATGCAAAATACAGCCTTGTGGCAAGGCAGGAACAAATCCCACACACACACACAAAAATATATATAAACCAAGCACACACTAAGGTGCATTGGCAATCCTAAATTTTCCCAACCTGCATGTCTTTGGACTGTGGGAGGAAACCGCAGACATGGGGAGAACATGCAAACTCCACACAGAGAGGACCTGGGAATTTTTTTTATTTTTAAACGTATCATTTATTTTTGTTTTTATTTTTCTTACTATTAACAGCTGGTGCCAGAATAATTTTATATGGGATTGAACTCACTTTGTTTTAGTATTATCCTGGCATACTGTTTTCTGATGGCTACCAGTTATGATTTAAATCTTTGGCATTACATTCTACCACCCCTGTTCTCTAGTTCTCTCTCTCTCTCTCTAGTCACAAGAACAGATATTTCTACTTGGTACCTGATTTTTCACAGTATCAATAATAACGAAAGTCTGCAATGCACTCGTTCATGACTGAAAGTAGACAAATTACTCGGCACAATAATACACAGGAGAGAAAAGTGAGCAAGAACTACATGTAAAGTGGTGATGATACAGCACTGCATCATCTCATGTTGAAAAGAAAAACTGCAGAGGTCATGTCTGGAAATACATTGTTTTCACAAGAGAATCTCATTGAGTGAGTGCAGGAATCATACATGTTATATTTGGCATTTTTATGCCATTGTGAAATTAGTTCAGAAACAGATTTTTGCATGCTTTGAGTGGGAAATAACATTACCACTTTACCACCTTGCTGCCCATACATTGCACTGTGTTAAAATTTTTTTAATTACTGATAATGTATTGCAGCCTCTAAGGAAGTCCTATGCTGTTGCTTATACTGTTGTGATCTGGGGATTTATGCCAAAACTGGGAAAGCTTTTTTCCATTTGTCGTGTTTGGGGAAGGCTTGCTGAAGCGAATTGTGGTAATTTAGGCTTGTTTAGGCAGATTGTTCATTTGCTGGTGCACTTTAATACATGAAAGCAAGATTATTAAATGAATTTTAGGATGGAATTGTGTTAAGTACATTTAAAGTAAATGAAGGATATATTCTATTAAGTCTTCTGAAAATAATTATACTTGAACTGAAACTGAATTATACCAAGTTAGTTCTCATAAGCTAGGTTTGAGCAAACGAAACGAGAAATGGAATGGGTGTATAGGGCCCTATGATTTCCGTGATGCGGAAAACGCAGACTGAATCACTGAATTAACGCGTTAAACAGATTTTAGATTTAAATATCAAAATGTGCGGAATTTAGAAACTGAAGGGGTGACTGTTACAAAACGTATATAATCTGTAATTCTATCATACAGATGCTATTTTCTAGTTTGTTGTTTTTGAAGTGAACGCAATTCTTTGTAGAAGCTCAGTCGTGCCCCAGTTTGTGCCAGTGTTTCTTGTATGCTTTCTCATTAAAGGCACGCGAATTAGCTAGCTGCATTAGACAGAAATGTCAAAGTGAGCTGTATCAGATACCCTATGTAGAAAAAAACTAAAAAACACAAGCTTAACTGCAAAATTGACGGCACAACAATATCCCGACGACTTTTACGAATCTGGCCAACTTTTCTGAAAGGTTTGCCAGCATACCATAGACTGGATATGAAAAGATACTTGCAGTGACCATGCCAAATCTAAAACCCATCTCAAGAACAAGGAGGAATTAAGAACAGAAAGTGTTACCTGAAGGACAACAATAGAGGAAACAATAAAATCGTCGGATGCAAGACGCCAGTTTGTGGAAGACTTTGTCGTCATGCAAGTCAGACATATCGCTTGAAAAAATGACAAAGATGCATCCTTTCTTAATTAAGCTTTTGTAATCAAGAAGGTACGCTGCCAGAAAATGAGCAGTCTTCATCAAACTCATTTGCCCCATGTGTTTGAACAACACATGGCTGCCAATCTTTGAAAGATTTATTGCAGTAAATTTATGTTGTAGTTGATGACATCACAAATAGTTGAGACCACATAGTTCTTAACATAGTATGGTAATTCTTTTATGTAGGCAGTTCTAATTGTACATGAAATTGTTTAGCTGGTATTAAGAGTCTTTCCCATAGAAAAATGTTTAGTGAACGGCACTGGTTGTTAATGGGTTCCTTTTTAAAAAATTAACGACGATGTTTCGGAATTTAATAAATGTTTTGCCTCGCGGTGACGAGGCACGCAAGGTCCACATTAGTACTGGGCAGTATGGCATACCGGTTTCACAGTATTCAACGTTTTTTTTTCCCCCATGCATGAGTGGATGTTAACCACATTTTCCACTGCAGTTACTGAAGTAGACTGGCTAAGAATAACCTATTCCACTGTCATGAGAATTGTATATTGTACAAAAAAACATTTTAATGTGCACATAATAATACAGGTTTGCATGGCCCCATAAACATAGTTTTCAAGGGGGTGGCACTAATGAAGAGAAGTAATCACATTTCCTGACAGTTTCAGTCAAAATATAGAACCTTTTTATTGAACAAAGTTTGCAAACAACTTTAAACTATAATTATGACCATATTTTCAACCATCCAAAGAGGTATATAAACTTAAATATCCAGAGGTGTTAATCAAGTTGTATTGCACTGAACATGTCTTAGAAAAAAGAATAAATATAATTTTTTTTTTTGTAAACCAACTACATTTTCTGTTAATGTTAATAATCAAGGTCAAATCAACGAAGCTAACTTTCCTTCTAGCAGAACAACAACAAGATCGCTGATCTCTATCGATTGCTAGCTAGATTGAGGCATCTGACAACGTGGGAGTTTCCAGCAACGTATCGTACTGCATTGCTCGGATCACTCGGCCCACAGAAACGTTAGCTTGCCACGCCAACTTGAAAATTTATATTTTACACATTTTTATATAAATTATCACCTCGCTTTCGACATCGTAATTTCAAAAAATCTAAGTTGAACCATCATAAATAGGGGACTACCTGTACTGACTGATAATTTAGAAAACAGAAAACTGATTATACACATTCATTGTACATTTCTTTAAGTATTACCATTAATTAAAATAGTTTATTATTTTAATTATTACATACCTATGGCTATGTGAAGGCTGTGTCCAAAGCATTGGTTCTCCAAATCATATTTGCGGCTAAGGTGGTGCAGCAAATTGCTTGTGTTGCCGCCTCCAGCGACAGCTTTAGCTCTACAGCATTTGCAGTAAATAGTTGTTTGGTTTTAAAATGTCGGATGTGGACCAAAGTATTTCCAGACAACGATACAGCTCCTTTTTTCGGCAAAAGTTATTCTGTGTCATCATGTTCAACTTTATCGTCTGCTACAGCTTCAGTTTCAGAATGTTATCTGTCCATTTTCGCCGCTCAATACCTTCACTAATGCATGTACTCTGTTGCATGCGTGTTTAGCGGTGTAGCAGTGAAAGAGGTCCCCCCTTAAACAATTTCTCACTGCGCCACGTTCCCAACGTCATTTAGGCTATTTAAACCGGTGTTGCGGGTATAAGAAAAATCCATACCATAACAAAAATAAAAAAAACTTTTTGGTATGAGCCAGTATACCTCCCAGCACTAGTCCACATTTGACTCTTCCATTATAAACTTGGCGCCTACAAACATGGGCTGAAGAGCAGGCTTCTCCTTGGATGCAACAAGCCCTTAAAACAGAGTCTTTTTTCTGTTAATTCCCGGATTTAGCTTTTTGCAGATTAGTTAATATATGCCATAGATGAAGATACAGATGTAATGATTCACATTTTCATTCTGAAAACATTTAAGGTTTAAGAACCATTATAAATCTCTGTTTTAGAAAAAAAAAAAAACTTGCGACGAGACATGATCTTTTGAAGAGAGACGGATTAGAAGAGAGTCAGAGAGACACTTTCACGTCCTGTGACACCGTCAAGTCCCGTCATACTGATATCCTTTGGAAGCAATTCACGCCGTACTTATATTTTCAAACAAGATCACAGTCAGCTAACCTCTTAGTTGTTGGCACGCCCTACTTACAACCATTTTCAAACAAGTACACGGTCATCTAACTGCTCGGTTACATTTTAATGCGCATCTAAAAGTCGAAGCTAATCGTCTCTTCTTTGTTAAATCTATTTGTTTGGCTGCCACCTGGTGACCCGAGGATTTGAGTACCTGTGGAGGGCTTCCACTGGAGGGTGGCATGGTCTGTCACCAGGGTGAACTCCCGGCCCAGCTTGTAGTACCGCAGGTGAGTTACCGCCCACTTGATGGCCAAGGCTTCCCGTTCCACTGCTGCATACCTTGATTCCTGGTCCAACAGTTTCCAGCTCCGGTAAACCACGGGGTGCTCGACACCTTTGATGCTTTGGCTCAGCACGGCACGTAGACCTGCGTCTGAAGCATCGGTCTGGAGGATAAAAGGAAGAGAAAAATTCAGAATTTCTCAAAACAGGTGCTGTTGTGAGGGCCTTTTTTAAGTCCCTGAATGCCCGCTCCGTCAAACCGTACCACACCACATGTAAAGGGGCCCATTTCTTTGTCAGATCCGTCAAGGGGACGGCCCTCTCAGAAAAAACTGAGGTACAAACCAGCGGTAGTAACTTGCTAATCCTAAGAAGGCTTGCACTTGCTTCTTGACTATCGGACGGGGCCGTTCAAGGATGTCTTATTTTTGAACTCCGTGGCTTCACCAGTCCCCCTCCCACCAGGTATCCCAAATATTTGGCTTCGTTCAAACCAAAATAACATTTCCTGGGATTGATACGTAGTCCGGCTTTTGCTAGCATCAGGAGGACGACATAAACCTGCAGCACATGCTCCTCCCAGGTGCCGGAATAAATGACCACGTCATCTAGGTAGGCGGCACAATAGAACTGGTGGGGCCTTAGCACTCTGTCTACCAGACATTGAAAGGTTGCCGGTGCCCCATGCAGTCCGAATGGAAGGACCTTGTATTGCCAGTGTCCACTAGGGGTGCTAAATGCCTTTTTTTCTCTTGCGGATGCCGTTAAGGGAATTTGCCAGTATCCCTTTGTCATGACAAGAGCAGTCAAGTAACGGGCCGTCCCCAGCCGCTCAAGGAGCTCATCCACACGGGGCATGGGGTAGGCATCAAATTTAGAGACTTGATTAAGAAGTTGAAAGTCGTTACAAAATCTCCATGACCCATCCGGTTTAGAAACGAGGATGATGGGACTGGACCACGGACTGCGACTTTCTTCAATAATGTCAATGTCCAACATCCGTTGAACATCTAGCTCCACCTCTGCGCGTTCTGCTACTGGGAGGCGATAGGGCCGTTCCCTGACTACCACCCCCGGGTCTGTCACTATGTTGTGCTGAATCAGCGAGGTGCTGCCCGGTGCTTCACTGACCACTTCCGGGACAGACAGGATTGCTCATTCAAGCTCCTGTTGCTGGTGGGGAGTCAAATTGTTGCTGAGGTTAAGTTCGTTTTTTTTTTTTTTTTTTTTGAGAAAAGGGAGAGGGTAGGGCCGGCAAGTGGGCGGTCTTCCCTATCTTCCACGGCTTCAGTAAATTGACGTGATATACCCGCTCGCTCGGCCGACGATTTGGTTGACTCACCAGATAGAGAGAAAAGGGCTCATTGACTTTCACCTCGTAAGGGCCCTGCCAATGAGCCAACAATTTTGAGTGGAAAGTGGGCACAAGCACCATTACTCAATCTCCTGGCTGAAACTCTCACAGGGAGGTGTTTCTATTATACTTCCACACCTGCGCTGCTTGAGCTTTTGACATGTGATCTTTTAGTAAAGGTCGAATTTTCTTCAATCTGTCGCGTAATTGCGTGATATACTAGTGCTGGGCGGTATACCGGTTCATACCGAAAACCGTTTTTTATTTTTGTTATGTATTTTTCTTATACCACAACACCGGTTTAAATTGCCTAAACCACATTCAGAATGTGGTGCTGCAGGAAACTGTTCAAGTGGGGAGCTTTTTCACTGTTACACCGCTAATCACAGATGTGTTGCGCAGGGGCTCTTTTTCACTGCTGCACCGCTAAATAGGTAGTGTAGGTATTGCGCATTGAAAATAGACAGAGAACATTCCGGAACTGAAGCTGTAGCTGACGATAAAGTTGAACATGATGATACAGAAGAACTTTTGCCGAAAAAAAAGTCATGTCCGTTGCCTGGAGATACTTTGGATTTAAAAGGTCGGATGTGGACCGTTATGTTCAAACATGTGAATACCTTTTCTATACTACTGGATAATACTGCAAGCCAAGTTGTACTTGTTTTATTTGTTTTCAATGCAGTGTAATGTACCTGGGTACTGTGTAATAGTGTGACGACATGTTGACTTTATTCTCGTAATTTGTCATTAAAGTAGAACATTGTAAACTAAACTTCATCGTAAAATGAATATTTAATTTTCTAGATTTTCTCAAACCCCGTCATAAGTTATATAGCACATTAAATGCTTTGTATTAAGTGTTCCCCAAACCATGTTAAATCGGTACGTGCTTCTTAAACTGACTTCCTCTTGTACTGAGGAGGCACTGCAGCGATCGCCACACAGAATACATTCACTTCATGATATTCCTGCTCTGTGCAAATTTAGAATGCTAAGATAAATACTTTATCATTTTCATGTTGAAATGCATTAAAGCATGTATTAATCATGTGGGGGCACGGCGACGCGGAGGTTGCACTGCTGCCTCGCAGCAAAGGTGTCTCAGGTGTACCCTGTCTTGCTTTTGCATGTTTTTCTGGTGGGTTTACTCGGCGTGCTTCAGTTTCCTTTCAAAGTCATGTAGGATGTGGGGTTTTGTTATGCTATATTGACCCTGCTAGTGTATGTTTTGCTCGTATTCACCCTGCGATGTACTGGCGACTCGTTCAGGATTTGCTCCTGCCTCACACACAATGCTTACTGGGATGGGCGCAACCCTGAATGGATGGCATAATTAAACATGTATAACGAAGATATTTTTAAAGTTCTGAACACTCCGTGGGCTAAGTTTATAACTAGTTTTAATTTCACAAAGACATTTATTGTGTGGTGATTGGTTATGTGGAGAAAGAAAAAGGAAGGATAGGAACTGGGGTTTTGGTACGTCAGACAGACAGCACGCGTGCAATTAAGAAAGCTTGCTGAGAAGAACATCCATTGAATTGTGTTCGTGTCTCCGACCACCAGAATACAAACCCAACATTTACACAATATTTAAGTTAAACCTTTGCGATACCCATTCATACATCCAGTTTTTTTCGAGCCTCGTCACACCTGCCATAAAGTTCTTTACACTGAACATACACCTTGGGACCCCTTACTGCGAGGGAACAGCACTACCGCCTCACTACCGTGCATGTTTAATACCTGCTTTAATGCATTTCATCATGAAAATCAATTATTTATCTTAGCATTCTAAATTTTCAGAGAGCAGGAATATCATTAAGTGAATGGATTCTGTGCAGTGATTACTGCCGGTGCCTCCTCTTAGTGAGGAGGAAGTCAGTTTAAGAAGCGCAGTGATTAACAACTGTGCTGCATTAACTTATGACGGGGTTTGAGAAAATCTAGTAAATTAAACCTTGATTTTAGGATGAAGTTTAGTTTACAACATTCTACTTTAATGACAAAATAAACTATGAGAATAAAGTGGAAATGTCGACTTTAATCTCGACATACAGTTTGTTTTTTTTCTTCCGTGTCCAAATTTTTTTTCTTCACCGTGGCCCTAATACAATTCCATAGGGTTATACCACAAATAGCATTATAAATGCAAGTTGCAGTTTTATTATTTATGTATATAACTTAGCTTGAAGCAAGGTCCATATTAATGCAGTTTGCCTAAATGATGGTTTAGTTGGTAAAGATGTCATCACCAAGTTGCACTTGTTTTATTTTATTTTAATTTGGTGAATACAGTAATGCACCTGGGCTTGAAGTAATAGTGCAACTATCAGTAATAATACTATTATTTATTTTATTATTATTTATTAGTTTAAATATTATGCAGTTTAATGATGGTAAAGCTGTTTAAAAAGTCACTTTAACATGTCAGTGGACAGAGATGGTTAACATTAACAAAGTGTAGTTGGTTTACAAAAAATATTTACTATTTATTCATTTTCTAAGACATGTTCAGTGCAATACAACTTTTGACAAGCACCTCTGGATATTTTACTAAGTCTAAATGCCTCTTTGGAGGGTTGAAAATATGTTGTCAAAATTATAGTTTAAGTGGTTTGCAAAATTTGTTCAATAAAATGGTTCTATATTTTGACTACAACTGTCGTGCAATGTGATTCCTTCTCTTCATTAGTGCCACCCCCTTGAAAATTATCACTTTATGGGGCCGTGCAAACCTGTATTAATACTTGTGCGCACATTAAAATGTTTTTTTTTTTTTTTTGTACAATGCTCATGACAGTGGAATAGGGTATTCTTAGCCAGTCTACTGCAGTAATTGCAGTGGAAAATGTGGTTAACATCCACTCATGCATGGGGAAAAAAATACCGTTGAATACCGCGAAACCGGGACAATTTAGAAAAATACAGTGATATAGAATTTTGGTCATACCGCCCATCCCTACGATATACTCTTAATATATTGGTGGAAGGAAGTACCTCCCCTTCCCAACCTTCTTTTAGAATGTCCAAAATGCCCCGGGGTTAGTGCCCATATAACAGTTCAAAAGGGAAAAACCCAGTGGAAGCTTTTGGCACCTCCTGATAAGCGAAAAGCACCAGGGGTCAAAGCTGGTCCCAGTTCCTACTGTCCGCGCTCACTACTTTGTGGAGCATCTGTTTGAGGGTCTGGTTGAATCTTTCCACCAACCCATCCGTCTGAGGATGATAAACTGATGTTTTAAGATGCTTAATGCGGAGTAACTTGGCAACCTCCCTGAACGTATCCGAAGTAAAGGGCGTACCCTGGTACGTAAGGACTTCTTTGGTTATGCTCACTCGGGAAAAGAGCCCTACTAATTCCCGTGTGATATTTTTTGTATTGGCGGCTCGCAGGGGAACCGCTTCTGGATACCGAGTTGCGTAATCGACCAAAACTAATATATACTTATGGCCTTGCACTGAAGGTTCCAGGGGTACTACCAGATCAACACTGATCCTCTCAAAGGGAATATCTATAAGGGGAATCGGGACCAGAGGAGCACGATCCCTCCTGGGTATCTGACGTAGCTGGCAGACTGGGCAAGACTGACAGAAACGTTGGACCTCCTTGTTGATCCCAGGCCGATAGAACCGGAGTTTCACTCGCTCCAAAGTTTTCTTGGCCCCGAGGTGGGTGTGAGCTAGTTTGCAAACCTCCTGCTGGTAGGTCCGTGGGACTAGCAACAACTTCCACACCTCACCTTCGTGTTCCGCAACTCTGTACAGCAGATCATTCTCTTATGACAAAGTAGGGTCCCGGTGGCGGGGGAATATGCCAACGATAATGCCGTCTATGGATACGATGGCATTCCTGGCAAACTTCAGGGAATCATCACTCCACTGTTCTCTTGTAAATGATGCCGGCGTAGAGCGAAACTGATAATCTATGCCGGCGAGTGGTTTGGGTGGGCAGTCCGGGGAAGCGACTCTCCGACCCGGATCCTGACCCGGTTGCACTTTTGGGATGAGGTCTGTCACCGAAGAAGGCTCCACACGACTGTCAATGTCCTCTATAAAGCACGGTGTGGGAGCAGCTGGGAGAGTCCCTCGATCTTCCACAATCGGACCCAAGCTAGGTTCAGGAGTGGCCCCTGCTCTACCGTGTTTACTTTCTGACCAGTCTTGTCTTGTCCCAATATAACTTGAAAGGGGGGCTTGGGCAACACAGCGACAAGCAGTTGTTTCGGATTCCCCTTCCAGGTGATGTAGCACATTGCGGACCTGTATGATGTGGTTTCTCCATGTACACAAGTCACGCTTGTTCTTTGAGCCACCCACTGTCGCGGTAGAACAGAACAGTGAGCAACAATGGCAATGTTACTCCCAGAGTCAAACAACGCCACCACCGAGTGCCCATTTACCAACACCACTCCTGTATTAGGAACTGCCAGGGGATTCGACAGTGCACAGTACCTCTCTCCCTTGGCCCAGATGCAGTCCATTGGTTCAGCGATGTTGAGAGGACAGGTGGTGAGGATATGCCCCACCTCGCTGCACTTGAAACAGCAGGGCGGGCACTCTTTCGGTTTAGCAGGAGCTTCTGCAGTGTGACGGATGGGCTCAGGGGTGGCGACGCGTCCCTATCCTCTCCAACACCCCGAGTTGGGTTACCACCAGTTGGCACTCTTAAGACCTCCAGAAGACTGTTCCATGTCTTTATAGGGGTGTCTACAGACCTGCTTGGCGAGATAGTCCGGCATAGCGTTGACTAACCCCTCACAGGCTACCTGCTCGACCACCTGGCGGGCCTGGTTGAAGTCTGGTCTTAGCCAGTGCCCAAGCTTCCCCCAGAACTCGAATGCATGGGCTCTAGCTGGGTGGTTGGGGTCAAATTTCCAATGCTGCCATTCCCTCGCCTGCTGGCCAGAGGTTACGCTGTAGTGTTTGAAGATCTTGGCCTTCAGGAGGTCATAATTGGCGGCTTCCTCCTCGGGCAGATCATGATAGGCCCACTGCGTGGCACCCTTCAAGTACGCTGCCAGTATGGATGCCCATTCCGGCCTCGGCCACTGGTTCCGAGAGGCAGTCCTCTTGAAAACCGACATAAATGATTTAATATTGTCTGACTCGGAGAGTGGGACGATAGGAGGTGGTGGAGACCGTGCGGCCTCTGGCTTTACCGCTCCCGCTGCTGCCAGCCGTCTCTTGGTCTCCGCCAATTCCACCTTCGTGGCTGCCTGATCCACCTTCCTAGCCTAGAGCTCATTTGCCATGGTGGTCAGGACCGTGTTTAGGTCTTGCCCTTCTGTCATTCTTCGGGCTTTGTATCCTGCCAACTACACCACTGTAAGAAATCACACAAGAGATCATAAAGATTTGGGGTTTATGGCCCCGTATACTGTAGTGTTCCAAAATACAACAGACAAAAAAATGGCGGGTAGAAGGACAATTTATATGGGGGGGACGGGAAGCGAAGTAAAGCGATGCTGGGAAAGTCGTGGTGATGGATGGGAAGATGACTTCATCATGAGGGACCAGAGGTTAGAAAGGGACCCGGAAATGGCTGGTTTCCCTAGGTGTCCGGGAGAAGTTAGTGGCGGTGCTTCGTTCTTTCTGTGGAAATAAAGAGAGGTTAGTACCCCACATTTGTCCCCTGGCACAACTTGTCGCGGTGCGCATCAGGTCCTTAAGCTGCTCCCTATGTGCTCGTGCGTTACATACCCAGGGGTGCGGAAATCCAACGCCTGACTCGTCTGACACGGGTAAATTGATTGTCGGACAAGCATGTTTTTCTGTTTCAGTTGTCCACGGACAAGTACAATTTTCTGGAGAAAAATATATGTGCTGTGCAGGGCACATTTTACCACTACTTTCACATTTTAAACATTTGGGTCCGTACTTTGTGCGGAAACAGTCTACTTAGGCAAGTTCTTCATGTCTCAAATTGGTCTTCAATATTGTTTACAAAATGACGGCTGATTTTTCAAAGTGGAAGCACTCTTACGGTCTTAACATGAGTATTTTACCCTAATACGTACACGCTTGGAGATGCGGTCATTTTTTTCATGCCGACATTACGATGTAATCTGATGATTTTTCATTATAATCAATAACTTTTATATATTACCAGTAACGGCGTACTGCACAATAACATGCAGTGAATAAATACACTTGACTTGAGCATTCCTAGTTTTCATCCTCTGTACGTTTAGCATTCATTTGCTCAGAGGTTGATGCGCTTGCTGCTTCCTGAGCAGCTCTTCTTTTCTCCACCGTAGCGGCCCACTGCTTCTCTTCTTTCGTTGGCATCTTTTCGCGTTAAAACTGATTGTTAGTTTTTGTGTTGCAATTACTTAGTACGTTTTCTTTAATTTTTCACTTAAACTGGCACTTAAGTCTTCAATCTGCCTCAAGAATGATTAGCGAAGGTGGTGGGGAATGAGAACGGCTCCCATATGCATGCGCCGCCCTGCTGCGCACTACCGAGAGTTGATTCAACAATAAAATAAAATAAAAATAGAGTAATACAAATCATCACCCCGAAAGCGGATAGTAGATGTCACGTAGTATACTGTATGTGTACCAAATTTCAAGTCAAAAGGTGAAATGGTTTGCGAGCTACAGGTGATTTAAAATCCTGGACAGACAAATGAACAGCCACGGTAGCGTATTATAGAAGAAGATTGATAAAATTCATTGTTTCTACATAAAAATGCAGTCATTTTACTTACAATAAAATTGTTTTCACCACATAACAAAGCTTGTTAGGCAGTTAATCTTTCCTGAAATTTGCGATTTCGTGTAGGTTATGATATATTGAGGAGTTAAATTTATTGCGTGACATCAATTTTAATGAGCTGTCAATAGATAGTTTTTGATTAGTGAATATTTCTTATAAAACAAGTTGGTTTCGCGCTGTCAGTTTATTAAAAAACTAGGGGGCTTCGCTCGCCAACCCCTGGTGTTGGGAATGACAAAGAGCGTGATGTATGAATGAGATATAGAATAGTGTGAAGGTGTAGATGATGCAAATAGAAAGCAAACAATAAAGTGTGTGGCACAGTGTAAAGGTTTATTGGAAAATTTCTTTGTACACGCCGTTTAAGTGTAAAAGGTAATTCCAGGTCAGAACTTGTAAGGTCAATGAAGATGGTCATTATCGTGATCAGAGTCAACTTTGTCAGAGCTTAGAAAGAGTTGTGTCTCTCCAGGAAGAAATGGAATGACTTGGGTATTTATGTTTTCCACATTAATATTTTTTGGACATAATATAGTGTGTTGTGTTAAAAGGGGCATTTGGTCTAATGAGATTGCTGTTCCAAATCTCTCTGTAACTAAGTCGTCGCAGATAAAGGCTTGAGGAATTGTAATATGTGGCTGAAGTCCATCTGTATTGGTGAGTGTACCATCTCTCAGTTGTAATAAGCAATTGTTATGATCTGGTTCTGGACATCGTATCTTTTTTACTAACTGTATCTTTTGAAAGCAATGGCAATTGTCTGCGTATTTTAAGGTGCACTGAACAATAGCTGAGTGCATGGCGTCTGGAAGAATAGCTAATCACTGTTTAAAATCTCCTCCTAATAAAAGTACCTTTCCTCCAAATCGAATATTATTATTCATAAACGTTTGTAGAAGTTTATGAATGGTGTTGAGTAAGTGACTTCATGCCATTGTACATTCATCAATAAACAACATTTTTTGAAGACGGATGTCACGTGCAGTGCCCACCGTTAATGTTCATAGTGGATACCGATTTGTAGGATCTAATGCAGTTGATAAAGATTTCACTTTCAGGTACATCGTCAGTTAGAATCTTCTGTAGATATTCAGTATATGAATGTAAAGAAGGCAGTCTAATTTGACCCTTTTGACAACAACATCTAAATGTATTACTTGTATTGCCAGTTGTTTCTTCAGGGAAGTGAACTGAATGACAATGATTGCAAATGACATTCATTAATCGGAATGAATTTTTCCGGGGTATGTTTTGCTTGTGCCGTTTGAGAGGCGCGTTGTTGCATATGTAGTATTTGGGACGTGTTGTTTTGGAGCTGTAATCGATTTGCCTGTGCTGTGTGAGACGCCCGTTGTAGCCTTCCTTGCCGTTAACGTATGTCTGAGACGGGAGGTGTTTCGTTTTGAATCCGTGCCTGTTGCGATGCAGCACTTTGATTGATAGTTTGCGTCATGTGGATCCAGGATGTAGATTTGTGCATATTTGCGTTGTTGATTTGTTTCAGGGTGCACTGTTCCAATGCGATGCAGTATTTGTGCACATATGCGAAAGCAGTATGGGCCATTGCCTTTTGGTGGCCTGATATTTACTAAAAGCAAATGAACTATTGTAGGATCTAACGCAGTTCATAAAGTTTTTACTTTTAGGTACATCGTTAGTTAGAAGCTGTAGTTGAGCTTTGCGTTTTTGGAGTCGAGACATTTTTTCTTTTAGAAATATGGATAAGTAATAAGCAGTATTGCACTCACTGTTAATATGGAGACTTTTCTGCGGTTGAACGGTTAATAGTGCCTTATGGTAATGAGATCCACCTATGCTGCATAGCTGTCTATTTTGTTGTTTCTTTCATGTTCGTGTGTTTGTTCCTGTTATCCTTTCCTTTTCGTTTTGTACCCGTGACCGTGTATTCATGACTTGTTTCAATATGTTTCCTTTTCTGCAGTTGAACGGTTAATAGTGCTTTATTGTAAGGAGATCCACCAATGCTGACACCTATGCTGTCTAGTGTGAAGGTGCTGACGTTCACTTTAGAATATGTGGCTTTGGGTGTGACTTCTTATGGATGTGGGTGGGGGGGGTGGGTTGTTGAGGATTGTTGTTGCGCGAGCGTCTTCTTTCTTTTTGTGTTCCTGTGTCTTGTTGAATCCCCCTCTTTGTGTGTGTCCCGTCCCTCGCTTGTAGGGTCTGTGGGGTGGTTTTGTGTTCTTTTTTTTGTGTTCCATGGGCTTGTTGAATCCCCCTCTTGGTGTGTGTCCCGTCCGGTGCCTGTGGGGGGGGGGGGGTGCCTTGCTGTTGTGTGCGAGCCTCTTTTTTTTTTTTTTTTTTTTTTTTCGGGTCTAGTTTCGTGTGCAATGTGTTTTGTGCTTTTCCTGCGTTTGACTTTGCGCCTCATTTCTCCTTTTTGTATGTGCTCACTCCTTTTTTCTGTGGTCTTGTCCGCCACTCGCGGCCCCTCATCCGCCTTTGTCGCCCTCTTTTCTCCGCCTTTCTCCGACTCTCGCGGACTCTTTTTGCGCCTGCGCAGTACGTCTTTTTGCAGCTACGGCCCATGGCCGGATGTGCCTGCGTCCATCATCCGGTTTAGCATTCTCGGTTAGTAATATGGATAAAGAAGAAAACATTCTAACAGTTTCCAAAGGTTATGAAATATCTATAAAAATCTTCACTGTAACTGTAGTATGTGAAACAGAACTAGTGTAGCTATAATGAAGGCATTGTTTATTAGTGAGTTAAAATGATAAGGGAATCTTTTATAAAATGTTCTGGAGCAAGATGGCAAAATTCTACTCCCTGAAAGAACTTTTTTCAGTTTTAAAATGGAAGGCAGTTTTGGTATCAATAAAAGAGATCAGAAAAAATAAACTATTTTTCACTTTTGTTATTTGTTTATGGACAAGTGAATTTAACTGGCGGACAAGTGGATTTTCTAAGTTTACTTGTCCGTGGACAAGTAGAAAAAAATTTGATTTCCACACCCCTGATACCATATAACCCGTATTTGCTCAAGCACTTCGATTGTAATATTAATGTTGAGAATTGTGCATTGATTATGAGTATATGAGAAGCAGCCCGGACACAGACAGACGGACATCATATTTTCACCCAACACACGTTTATTTACACTATTTACAAGGTCTAGTATGCACAAACCCAGTGCCTCCAGCACCAATCCCCCAAAGTCCAGGCCTCTCTTCTCGGTGCCTGCTTCGTTCAGGCCGCCTCCACCCTTCTCCACTCAGACTTCGTCCTCTCCTCGCCCGACTCCAGTCATCGTTTGCAGGGAGGCGGCCCCTTTTATACACGCACGCACGGGTGGGCTCCAGGTGCTTCCAGACACTCCTCCACAGACACTCCCCTGTGTGGCGGAAGTGCCGGCTGCGCTTCCGGAAGCCCTCCGGGTGTCCCCAGTCTTCTTCCCCCCAGCACTTCCAGGTGTGTCGAAAGTGCTGAGGTCCATTGCTCTCCAGGCACTGGGGCGCCCCCTGGCGGTGACCATGGTCCCCTACAGGGTTGAGCTTCCCAGCTCTGTACCTGTGGCCCCCAAAGGAACCAGGGCGGTCGCCCCCTCGTGGTCTGGAGGAGGCATGAGCCCTCCTCCTGACGTCCTGGGCATCCCGGCTGGGTGCCACCCCCAGCCGCGTGCCACAAGTATTAAGTACATCTACAAGTACATTCGTAAAGGGCACGATAGAGTATGCGTAACTTTATTGAAAGAACAGTCTCGGGACGAAGTTCAAGCATATTGAGATACTCTGTATATCAGAGTATCAGGGAAAGTGGGTGGCATTTAATGGAATTGACAATGCATAGTCAAAGTCATTCTGGTGAATTATTACCAATTCATTTACCAGGTCAGAATATAATTCAATTTAAAGCGGCTGAAGAAGCAGAACCTTTAGAGGTAGCAAAAAATAGAAATATTAAATTATTGGCTTATTTTGAATGTAATAAAACAGACGTAAATGCAAAAACATATACGTATGCGCAAATTCCTCAACATTACACATGTTAGAAACAAGTGTGGCATCCAAGAAAAATTAATTGCAAAAGTGTTGCTTAATTAAATATTGTATCACCAAAAGATATCGAATGGTTTCATTGCTCCTTTCATTTCACGTAACAATTTTCAATGTCATATAAAGGTGTTCTATCTATAGATGGAACTAAGTACTGTTCTTTTCAAGAAGCGTCATGAGCAGCTGGGTTATGTAAATCGGACGACTATGTTTGAAATGATGTGTGATGCCGCTTCTGTAATGATGCCTGACAAATTAAGACTCTTCTTCATGTACTTAATTATGACAGGTGAAGTTGATGTTTTACAATTATGGGAAACATTCGAAGGATCATTATGCGAAAAGTCAAATGAATAAATGGCTTTTTCGATCATCAAAGAAATGTTAGAAGCAGAAGATTTAACGATGCAGCAATTTGGACTTCCAGAAGAAATAGACGAATCAGAAGTAAAGAAAGAGAACAGCAGACGAAAATTTAACAGTGGAAGACCATAAAAATTATATCAGAAAAGTTAGGAAGTTGGTCACGTCCGAAGCAGAGCTCTGTTGCAGAGGCTTTATTTTTCTCTTATTTCTTATTGTCCTGAGGTATTCTGTATTTACCCAACCCGAGGAGTTTCTACTACAGTATATAAACATGAATAACAAGAAAGGGGGTCAGAAAGAAACGGAAAAGAAACCTAAAGCTACACCCAAGTCTAGACAGGCATCAAGCGCAAGTGCAAGGTACGGTCTTTCAGAGACTGACCTGGAACAGGCAGGCGAAAGCACAATCTTCCCAGGACCCTTCTCCACTGCATCGTCTCCAGTTGGGAGCGAAGGTGCAAGGGATGCAGGTCACGATAGCTCGCCGATTCCAGAAGATCACTTCAAACTAGAAATGGCCTTGCAGTCCGCCCTTTCATCTATTCCTCTCGAGCCAGAGGCATCGGCTGTAACTGTGGTTGCCACTTCAACCGCGGAGCACGAAAGCCGAAATGATCACAGCATTGGCCACCGCCATAAGTGAGCTCAAAGACATTCAGAAAAATATGAAGAAAGAAATAAATTGCTTGCTCAAGACAAATGAGAAGCTGCGGCTGGAGATATAAGAATTGCAGCAGGATAATAAAGACTTGGAAAAACGTGTATATATAATTGTTTTGATGCAACCTTTAAAAGTATGCTGGGAAAAATTGAGGAACACATTCAGGAAAATGCGTCTAAACTGGAAGAACTTGCCGACCAGCTGGAAGACTTTAAGCAGACATTCATGACTCGAATTGAAACAGCGGAACATTTTGCATCTATCGCCGATGGAAAAGCTACTGCTGCAAATTCCGAATGCAAAAAACTCAGACAGACTTGCGGCTCTCTGGAAGATGGATGCAGAAGGAATAATATTAGAATCGAAGGTCTACCTGAGAATCGTGAAACTCATAGCCGAACTATTCTCAAAAATAATTGGAGAGGACTTTCAATCAGATACCGAGATAACAGCAGCTTATCGCATATGTGGATCAAATACCTCTAAACCTTGGACTTTAATTGTCCGCTTCCAGAGATTACAATTTAAGCTTAATGTAATGGAACTTCTTGGACAGAAACAAGAGATTATATTTGAAAATAACCACATTCGTATTTTCCCTGATTACTCACCCTCAACAGCTGCTAAATGTGCAGCCTTTTGCAACATTAAACAGCGGTTACGGAAAGCCGATATCATTTACAGCCTCTTGTATCCTGCCAAACAAAGTGGATATTCAAGACAAATATTACATGTTCTCCACCAAGTAGGAAGCAGCAAAGGAGTTAAGAAAGCTGATGCCAACACTGTTTTGAAATACGATAGTAAGTCGCATCCTGTCATGGAATGGCAAGAAGATATTACCTGCTGTCTGATCCACTTGCAGAGATACGGGTACCATAATTATACATCCTTTTCTCTTCTCGGACACTTTTTGTTTGTTTTTGATTACAATTATAGGCGTCTGTGCGGAAGAAATTTTTAAAAATTTTTTTTTTCTTCTGTTCTAAAGGAGACTGTTTTTAACATCATACCCTTGGTTTATTGTTATTATTATTGCATTAGGGTTTACTATTCTTATCCAGGGCCACTTTTTAACACCATTCTCTGGGTTTACTGTCTTAATATTTCAAGACTGTTGAAGATTATATTTAGAGTATTTAAACTTTACCGGCAATAGATATCTCTACTTTTTAATCCTCAAACGCCGCTGCTGGGGGGCTTGTTTTGTTTTGGACGTGCTCTGTCTCTAGGTATGTCCAAGGACTGAGACTTTGTGAAGTGGGGTCCAGCCTCACATGGGGGGCAAAGTGGGGGGGTTGGGGGATAAGGGGGGGGGAGAGAAAGAGAGCAAGCTATATCTAATCTATCCTTTTAATCCTTATAACTAACAACGTAACAATAGGCTGCATGGCAATAACTTGAGGGGAAAATTGGAAATTAAGGTTAAAGCTGTCTCGCTTTCAGTTAAGACTACAAAATGACATCAAAAATTCAGAATCAATGTCTCCATGATGGGACAGTTAACTTTGTGAGCTGGAATGTTAAAGGCCTGAATCACGAATTAAAGAGAAAGTATTCTCTCACCTAACAGATCTAAACACTAAAATAGTATTTTTACAGGAGACCCACTTACTAAGCAAGAATCATTTCTGGCTGCAAAAAGACTGGACTGGCCAAATGTTCCATTCCAACTTTACAAAGAAAACTAGAGGTGTGGGAATTCTCATACATAGAACAGTCTCATTTGTGGTATCAGATGTAGTATCTGATCCTGAAGGGAGGTATGTGATTTGTCATGGGTAATTTATTTAACTATAAAGTGATTTTGATAAATGTTTATACACCCAGTGTCGATGATAGAGAATTCATGCAAAATGTATTTGCATCCATTCCCAACGTGAACACGTGTAAAATTATATGGCTGGGGACTTTAATTGTGTTTTAAATCCACTCTTAGATAGGTCTCCTGTCACAGGGGGGATGACATCTAACACTGCAAAGATAATTACATAGTTTTTAACTGACCGCAACTTATCAGACCCCTGGAGGTTTCTAAACCCAAACTCAAGAACATATTCCTTCTACTCACCAGTGCATCATTGCTATTCAAGAATTGATTTATTTCTTTATAGATAATTTCTTGCTTACTATTTAATTTTGCAAGTATGAAGTTATTGTTATTTCTGACTATGCCCCTCTGATCTTGGAGCTAAAATCATTATGCCCCACATACTCTTCTCGCAGATGGCGTCTTAACCCACTTCTGTACAGTTCTCGTCTGCTAATAGAATTTATATCAAAACAAATCAGTTTCTTCCAAAAGAGAATACATCCTCAAAGATCTCTGCAGGAATACTCTAGGGAAACTCCAAAGGCCTTCTTAAGAGGACAGATTACAGTAATATCGCGCTTCGCCTTTCGCGGCTTCACTCCATCGCGGATTTTATATGTAAGCATATTTAAATATATATCACGGATTTTTCGCTGCTTCGCGGGTTTCTGCGGACAATGGGTCTTTTAATTTCTGGTACATGCTTCCTCAGTTGGTTTGCCCAGTTGATTTCATACAAGGGACGCTATTGGCAGATGGCTGAGAAGCTACCCAGCTTACATTTCTCTTTCTCTTGCGCTGACTTTCTCTGATCCTGACGTAGGGGGATTGAGCAGGGGGGCTGTTCCCACACCTAGACGATACAGATGCTAGTCTAAAAATGCTGAAAGATTATCTTCACGTTGCTATCTTTTGTGCAGCTGCTTCCTGAAACGACATGCTGCACCGTGCTTCGCATACTTAAAAGCTCGAAGGGCACGTATTGATTTTTGCTTGCTTGTTTTTCTCTGTCTCTCTCTCTCTCTCTCTCTCTCTCTCTCTCGTTCTGTGCTCTTGACGGAGGGGGTGTGAGCTGCCGCCTTCAACAGCTTTGTGCTGCGGTGCTTCGCATACTTAAAAGCCAAACAGCCCTATTGATTTTCCTCTGCCTTTATAATAATAATAATAATTTATTACATTTATATAGTGCTTCTTTATGACAGTCTCTGCTCCTGACTCCTTTGAAGAGGAAGATATGTTTGCATTCTTTTAATTGTGAGACGGAACTGTCATCTCTGTCTTGTCATGGAGCACAGTTTAAACTTTTGAAAGAGAGACAAATGTTTGTTTGCAGTGTTTGAATAACGTTCCTGTCTCTCTACAACCTCCTGTGTTTCTGCGCAAATCTGTGACCCAAGCATGACAATATAAAAATAACCATATAAACATATGGTTTCTACTTCGCGGATTTTCTTATTTCGCGGGTGGCTCTGGAACGCAACCCCCGCGATGGAGGAGGGGTTACTGTATTTCATATCTTTCCCATATAAATAAATTAGAAACCAAGAAGGTATCCGAGCAAGCCAGTGAAATTACTGGATCAAGAACATACCAGGGGCCTCGTGTATAAACGGTGCGTACATACAAAAATGTTGCGTACGAACGTTTCCATGCTCAAATCGCGATGTATAAAACCTAAACTTGGCGTAAAGCCACGCACATTTCCACGGTACCTTATACCTTGGCGTACACAATTTCTCCGCTCGGTTTTGCAGACTGGCGGCACCCAGCGTCAAAGCAGTGCTACTGTTCCCGTGTGGTCACCCTTTCTTTCTTAGACCCACATTCCTGACGCGGCTTTATAAATACACTGAAACTAACTGCATATTGTTTATTAGTGTAATGCATCTGATTGTAATTAACCTGCAGCAATATAATGGTTCAGGGAATAGCCATAGTATTCCAAATACCATAACTGCTTTAGCGTTATTACTCTCACTGCATCTGCTTCTTCTTTCAGCTGCTCCCGTTAAGGGTTGCCACAGCAGATCATCTTTTTCCATATTACTCTCACTGCACCACTCGGAGTATTTATATCACTGTATCTGAGTGGGGAATCACAGCAGCAGGTAATTGGAAAGAGATTTATCGGTATACAACATGAAGCAGATGCTGCCTCAGCCATGGCAAAACGTTTCAGAGACTTTCCTGTACGGACTTTGCGGTTTAGAAAAAGTTTCATCCCAAGAACTATAAACGCACTCAATCAGTCCATCAAGTGCTCCCTGTAGAACTGTTTGTACTTATAAGTACAATCACCTCACTATAAACTTGCACTACAGTTATAATATTGCACAACCTGTGCTACTTTATAAAGCACGTATTTACATATGATGATGATATCATTTTTTTGATGAAATGCAGCAAAATATGTTGATTATATTATACAGATAAAACTAACTTAATTTAAATAATCTGTATTGTTAATAATTAAACATGTGAAGACACGGTGCCGCAGCGCTAGCTAATTTACGGATAGCTCCTGCCTCGCGCTGTATTCTTGCTGGTGCTGACGCGACACTGGAAGGATAGACGGATAGAATAATTAAACATGTACTACGAAGATATTTCAATGTTCCTTAAAAGTTTTGAAGAATCGGCGTTCTAAGCTTACAAATGGCTTCACGTCTATTACAGATCTGATTGTGTGGCGATTGGGTATTTGGAGAGAGAAAAGTAAGGACAGGAATTGGAGGTTAGTACGTTTGAAAGAGACAGTACTTCTGTAATAAATCATTTCATCGAAGGTCGCGCATGGCGCAGCAAGCCTCTTGCATGAGATATGAACAAGCACTGTGCCACCGTGTTCCCATGTTTAATAACATGCTTTCATTTCTATCATCATGAAAAAGATATCACGTATACATCTCAGTATTTTAATTATTCAGAGAGCTGTAATATCACGAATGTAATGGATTATGTGTCCTGTTGGAGAAAGAGAAAGCCCGTTTAAGAAGCAGGTAGTGATTCACACACAGAGCACATGGAAGATCAAATACAGAACAAAGCATTTAACATGTACTTTAGTTACAATGGGATTTGAGAAACTAGTAAATTAAACGATTTTAAGATGTTTATGATGTTCTACTTTAATGGCAAAATAAACTACGTGATTAAAGTGGAAATTTCGAGATTAAAGTTGACATTTCGTGCTTTTTTCCCCCACTGTATGCCTTTTTTTTTTTTTTTTTGTCTGTACCCTAATAAACTTTCATATGACACTCAGACGGTGGGCTACGACTCGCCTTTTCATGGCGACTTTGATATGTGACTTCTTTTTTATTTCGGGCACTGTGCAACTTTGTGAACTTGAACTTTCAAGTTTCTCCGACACTATGTCACTCGATCAACTTTCTTTTGTTGATTATACCACTGTTTAAACCAACAAATGGTACGTTTTTCCTTTGCCTCCACTTGGTATTCGCTGAAATTCTTATATTTTCCCCCATGCTTTTCCCATTGTCTTTTCACAGAAGGCTATTTGTATTGATTTGCATATTCAAAGAGGCGTAATTCTGGGAGGAGTTAGGGTGGGACAGAAGGCGCGTGCACATGCATTACTTTTCATGCTGATCGGGATTTATGTAGCGGAAGAATGTGGAAGTTTGCGTACGTACAGATTCCTGCATCTGGATTTTTCTGTGCTTACGCCATGTTATAGTGTGAGTTCTACGCACAGCGTTATACATGAGGCCCCAGGTGTCCAAGTGAGGCTCTTCATAGGAAAAGGCAGGCTCTGTATTCAGAGTTCAACCTCTTAACAACCAAAGAAACTGAACTCATTTTTAAATCAAGACATCATTACTATGAACACGGAGGGAAAGCTAATAAGCTCTTAGCTCAACAAATCCACAAGCAAGAAGTTCGCAATGCAATCCCAGCAATCACCAACACGGAGATAAAATCATTGACCATAAAAATATAATGCACACATTTAGAGACTACTATAAATCCTTATATTCTGCTGAGTTTAAAGAAGACAGCACACAATCTAATGCATTTCTGGATACATTACAGATACCACAAATAGATACTTTTAGTGCGGAGGAACTGGATAAACCTCTGGCGCTATCACAATTACTAGATGGTATAAAGTCACTTCAGAGCGGGAAAGCAGCAGACCCTGATGGCTACCCTGTCGAAGTTTATAAGAAATTCTCCACTCGGCTAGCTCCCCTCTTATTAGCAACATTTACAGAAGCTAGAGACAAATTCTACCTCACACTTTTCGCCAAGCATTAATTACCGTCTTTCCTAAACAATATAAGGACTTATTACAATGTGCATCATACAGATCAATTTCACTTCTGAGTAATGATGTTAAGATACTCTCCAAAGTCCTAGCTAGAAGGATGGAGAAAGTGCTGCCTTCAGTAATATCACAAGATCAAACTGGATTTATTAAAAGCAGACACTTTGACTTTGCAGATTAATATATTGTATTAAACAGGCGTCGAAGACTGGAAGCAAACACCCCAGAGATGATGATATCGTTGGATGCAGAAAAAGCATTTGATATGATTGAATGGAACTACCTTTTCACTACATTGGAGAAATTTGGGTTTGGCCCGAACTTTTGTGCATGGATCAAACTACTGTATACCAATCCAGAAGTTTCAGTTTGTATTAACATTTGTTCAGACTACTTTAAACTAGAACGTGGTACCAGATAAGGATGCCCCTTGTCACCACTGCTATTTGCAATCGCCACTGAACCACTGGCAGTTCACTGTCGAAATGCTTATCAGATAAAGAGGATTATCAGAGAAGGACTTGAACAGAAAATTTCTCTATATGCAGATGATATGGTACTGTATATATCAGACCCACAAAATACTGTGCCTGGAGTCTTAACCGCACTTAGAGAATTTCAAAAGATCTCTGGTCTCAGGATTAATTTGAATAAAAGTGTGCTCTTTCCAGTGAATTCTCATATTGTATGCTTTAGATTGGACACCTTCCCTTTTATCATTGCAGATCAGTTTTAAATACCTAGGGGTAAATATCACATTTCGCTGTCTGTATGGAAAAAAATTAAGCAAGACTTGCATAGATGGTCAACCCTTCATCTCACTCTAGCTGGAAGAATTAACATTGTTAAGATGAATATCCTTCCTAAGCTTCTTTTTATTTCAAAACATTCCAATATACATCAATAAATCATTTTTTAAGCAATTCGATTCAACCATAACCTCATTTATGTGGGACTTAAAACATCCACATATCCAAAGAGCAACCCTACAAAGACCTAAGGCAGAAATCAATAACCTAATTGTGCTTCACTCGCTCAGAATATGGAACCAATGTAGAAATCATTTTAAGATGGAGAATCTTTTATGTGTGGCACCTCTGCATGAAAACCACCTTTTTCAACCCTCGCAAACATATACAGTTTTTAATATCTAGAAAATATTTGGGATTAAATTGCTTAGAGATCTTTATATAGACAACGTCTTTGCATCCTATGAACAATTACATTCCAAATTTAACTTTCCAGCTACACATTTATTTCATTGTTTTCAAATTAGAAACTTTGTTAAACAGAATCTGCCCTATTTTCCTCATGTCTATGCTGGAAAAAATATTGCTCAGTTTCGAGGACTCAGACAGCATTTCTGCAATATGTAAAATTATTTTACAGTCCCTCCTTTTCAAAGATCCAAGAGGACAATGGGAAAATGCTCTCTCCCTCAATATATCAGAAAAGGAGTGGAAGGGAGCAATGCAGAGAATTCAGTCGAGCTCCATGTGCACTTAGCATACAATTTAAGCATACAATTATTCAACTCAAAATTATATATCGAGCACATCTGTCTCGCTTAAAACTGTCTAAAATGTTTCCAGGGCAAGATCAAACCTGCGAATGCTGCAATCAAGTTCCAGCCTCACTGGGTCACATGTTTTGGGCCTGCACCAAATTAATATTATTCTGGGCAAAAAATTTTAAGTGCCTTTCATACAGCTTTGGTGCCACAACCCTCCTAATCCATTAATGAGTGTGTTTGGTATTCTTCCAGATTGTCTGTCTTTCTCCACTTTAAGCCTAACTGTGATTGCCTTCACTACACTATTGGCACACAGACTTATTTTGCTAAACTGGAAAAATCCTAACTCTCCTCTTTTAAGTCAGTGGGTAACTGATATTGTATACTATTTGAAATTGGAAAAAATCAAGTTCTCAGTTAGAGGATCTGTACAGATCTTTTTCAAAACCTGGCAGGATCTAATCAATAGTATTTTAGAATAAGCTCTTAAAGCACTGAGGAAGTAGATTATCTTTCCATTTCTTTTCCTTCTCCATTTATCTTTATCCGCCAATTAAACTCATCAATTTATTTATTTTTACTAGCTTTGTTTTACTTCGTTGGTCATCCTCTTTCTCAGGGGTGGGGGTTGATTTGTTTTCAATCCTATTTTTTTTGTAAAAATTGACTATTTGTATGGAATGATGACAATAAAATCAATAAAATTTATATTAAAAAAAAAAAAAAAAAAGTTAATTCCAAATATTATTTTTACTGAAGTTTTAAAGTACAAGTGAACATAATGCATCTGTAACAATCTCTTTAAATTGTATTTTCAGATAAACAACCCAAGGGGTTGGCGAGAGAAGCGAGCAGGGGACAAAGCCCCCTAGTTTACAAAATTAAAATTACAGGTACTGAAGACCTGTACTTTTTGGCAGATGTTATCTTTTTTTGGAGAGCTGCAACTTTTCCGCCTTTTCACAGGCAGCACTTTAGTCCCTTCACAACAAACAGTGAATCTTAATGAAATTTTAGCAGTGGTTACAGACAATGCATCATACTGTGTGAAAGCATACCATAAAGTTTTAAAAGGGGCTATGCCTAGCAGTGTACATTCAACCTGTTAGTGTCATGTCCTCAGTTTGGTGGGAGAGACCTGGCAGCACTATACTCTAGTGATGTGGGTAAAGTCTGCCTTCTTCAAGAAGTCTGCCAGGAAACACCAGATTGAATAGCTGGTTCAACTCGGTAGGGTACCTCGCTGAACATAGTCGCCATTACAAAAAGTTCTTTCTGGCTGAGAACACATCAGCTCAGGCTGTAACAAATATCCTAGACCCTAAAAGTGAAGTTGACCTTCATCTCAGAAGGATGCATCAAACTAGTAACAGTTCTTACAATTCTGGAGAGCACTCACTATCCTACTGCAGTCTCCGCATACAGCATCATGGAGCATCTACGCTCCTACCTGATAAATGGAACTGCAAATTTAAGGTTCAGTTGTGCTAGTGTGCTGTTTCATTAAAAGCAACGTAAAGTGCCAATTCATTATTGTTTGTTTTGTTGTAGCTGTTGCTACTTACAGGTTAAAAAAAAAAAAAAAAAAATCTGAATCAAGGAAAAATAAAACGTGAAAACCGAAAATCAAAAAAAATAAAACCGATTTTGTGAAAAAGTAAAACTGATTCCATAGGGCCCTAGGTGTGCACAGAGCTGGAATTCTGACATACTAAGTGATATCAAACACTGAAATTCTATAAAGGAGCGGTTAAAGCAAGCTGAGGTGTAATTGCATGGCATCTTGATTACTTCTAATATAGGTGGTTAAAATGGTAACCATATTTTCGCTTTCGACAAGCAAAACTTGATGCCTGGCAACCACTTTTAAACGTTTGTACTGAGCCCTGTTAACTCTTTTAGGGCTAAGTTTTTTTTTTTTTTTGTTTCTTTTCTCCCAGGGCTGAATATTTTTCCAAAAACTAACTTTTTTTAAAAAAAGAACACAAAGCAATTGAAATCAACAAAAAATATTTACTTTTGACAAATGTTACTGTCTTGCATGTTGTATGAGCCTGCATACTCTATGATTTCACAAACATATCACGTACATTTTACACAGCAAAGTCCTGCAAAGCCTGATCTCGTTCAAAGCAGCCAATTTCAGTCATTGCCTTATTGCACTGCTTACAATGTGTGTTGCTTTGGTGCCTACTTTTCAATTGTCTGTTGCTGCACTTTCTCACATATATTGTTAGTGTGTACTGTAGAGAGACAAGTCACCCATTTGCCATCGTGCCATGCCACTGCCACCAAGTTTTCTGAATAAAACTGCAGCATGACGTACCTATCATCACACTGCATAACCTGTCCAAAGCCACCAAGGGACAAAGCACGTTTGGACCAATGCTCTCTGAAGTTATATCACCAGTTCTGTCCCATCTCTATTTGTAATGCCACAGTGCGCTTCATCTCGTCTTTTGTTGTGGGTTTCCACTTTGAAAAACGAGAATGCGATGCAAGCGCAGCCCGCGATTCAAAAAATTTCTCTGCCTACCTGTTTGTCTCGTCTGACAGTAGCTGAAAAGCAGCATCAGGAGAGAGCAGCCTGAAGTAGTTCAGCAGCTGGTGATCTGTCGTGTCCAACAGCAAGCCATGCCGTCTTGTGAAGTCCGGTAGCCCACGGATCAATGTCTGTGTATTCCTCCCAAGCGAACCTTGCCGTAGCTGCATCGGCTGCGCGAATGGTTCAGCTGGCAGCGGATCAGCTGGCGCGGCATCGGCTGGTGTCCGATCAGCTGATGCCGGCTTCTCACTCTCTTGTTCAATCTCCTGATCACTGTCAATAAAATCCGATTCTGAAAAATCAGAGTCCGACTCCGCGATAATACGCAAAACATTGTCTGCCAAGTGTTTTCTTTCTGCACTCGCTTCACTCCCTTGTGACATGTCGATGCCATCTTGCCATTGTTTACATTTCGCAACTCACGCACACGCAAGGATTAGTTGCCGAGTCAACGAGTCTAGCATTCCTCCAAGCACAGAGGGAATGCCTGCGACGTGACAGTGAGTTTTGTCGCGATTAACAGCTGATTGTCGCCCTCTATCCCTGGACGTCGACTTTTGTCGACATTCGCCCTCAACCCCTCCTGTCGACAAAAGTCGACATCCGCCCTAAAAGAATTAATTGCCATCATGTTTCAGAGGTGCCAAGAGATATGCAGTCTATTCCAATAGTATTCTGGTTTTTGCCTCAAAGCGTTGTCTTGCAACTTTGTCATTGTATTAAAAACGTATTAGTGCAGGGGTGGGCAGATTCAGTCCTGGAGGGCCACAGCGCAAGTACAGACGCAAACCAAGTGTAATCAAGAGTCCTGGTTCGATCCCCACTCACTCCTATATTTGCCGTTTTCAGTAGTAAGCTGCTCTTTTTGTTAATATTATACAGTACACACATGCACTTGATTTGTGTCTGTACTTGCGCTGTTACTTAGAGAGTCAGATCGGGGGAGGGGTGATGTTAGAGCGGGTGAGCTTATTCAGTGCTGCAGAAACAACGCACATGTTGATTTTTTTTTTCTTTCAGTACATGTACCTTCCCTGTTTATTTGTATATCTCTGCCTTTCTGTCTCTGTATTACGCAGTGCTCTGTCTGTCTGTGTGTTATGGCTCTTGAAAAAATAAGTTATAAGGACGGTTTGCTGACTTGGAGCACCACTGCCTTACTGTGCCACAGAGACGCGAGTTCGATTCCCAGCTTTGAAGAAAGTGTTTTTTTTTTTTCCTCAAACAGACATTGAATTTATAAATTGGTATGCACTGTTAATCGTTAACTTTAAAATGTCAATCGCGGTTATTTCTTTTGATTAATTCATGCTTTTTTACTTAGAGTCAGAACAGGAACTTTTTCAGCTTATTCAGCTTCTGATCTGACTCAAACAGCGCCAGTATAACTTCACACCCAACCTGACGCTGTTCGTTTTCAAATAATATTGCATTACTTCGACGATGTTTTCTGATTGGTACTATTCGCGTCATAAAATGATTTCTTCAAAACGTCACATATATTTGTCTCTTTCTTTTTTTAAAATGTGCGTTGTAGCACTCAGCAACTGGCCACCTGCATGTTCTTGCACACACTAAATCAGACAGCGCTATATGCAATCATCAGATTCAAATGTTAACAGTTATATAGCACAGAATGGAAATCAGCAGTTCTTAGCATTCCACCTACTGTAACTTGCTTTCTTTTTTCTTCGGTTATAGTCTTGAATAAAAGTGCACTTGTTTTGTTATACTTTTACATCAACATATGTTCCTGTGTTTGAGCTACATGGGCATGCTCAAAAAATACACGTATAATGCCACGAAAAGTGCATGCAGACACTTCAGTTCGCAAGCATTGGTACGACAATGCAGTCACAAGTACACTGCAGAGCTTTAGCGCGTCTTTATGTGAAAACAGCAGTGTCAGATGGGGAGTGTCTGATGATTGCATATAGCGCTGAAGTTACTGCTCTTTACTATGCTTTCCTCTGCATGTCCTGGAGTACAAAAGAAACAGCATACAGCAACACGTGGGGACTGGCAATACTGGGGGAAAAAAACACGTGGTCGTATGTATCGTGATACACTGCAGAACTATAGCGCATCTTTATGTAAAAACAGCAGTTTCAGGTGGGGGGCGGTAGGGATGGATCCTGAACGCGACTGAGACAATGAAAAGTGAATTTAAAAAAAATAAAGCTAACCTTTACAAATATCAGAAATTACACCGGCTGTTACAGACTGAAATCAAATGTATCATTTTATTCTAAAATAGTGAAAATAAGAACACTTCTCAAATGGGAGTTGTGCAGGATCGAACTCATGATCTTCTGATTCCCAGTCAACGACTGATACTGTTACGCCACGGAAGCAGTGATAGTTAAGTCATGTCAATATCTCACACTAAGACGGGTTTTTTTTGGCGGTGGCTTTTTTTGTACCTTTTGTGAAAGTGTTTCTTTGATATTTGGACTTCAGGCTTCATACATTATATAGTTTATGCCTACATTTTGTCATTTGCTACTAGAATATTGTAAACCGTTTCTGTTTTAACAATGTGTTTACACAGATTACTGTAGAAATGAAACACATATGAAATGCGTGTGTTCCAAATAACAATCTTATTATTTCTACTCTAAAACTCCACTTCACTCCCAGATAATCAATCAAGGCATTAGCTAGGAAAAGCTTGTTTACGTTCTAAGTCGTTGGGGGGGATGGAATAGCCGGCTGCTGGCAGCTTGTCTTTATCAGTACATTTAGATGACAAAAGACGCTGGCGGAGAGGTGTGAGAGGTTTTAAGAAGCGATTTAAGGTGGGCCGGATCTACGAGTTTTTTCGTAGGCTCTGGTAATTCTAGTGTTAAAAATATAGCTTAAACACTGCCCATATGTCAGTTTAAGTGAAAGTTTGCCTGTATCGAACAGTGCAATGCAGTAAAGCTAAAAAAATACCCCAATTCTACCATAACATATTTGCATAATTTAGTTTAAACTGAATATTGTAATATTGGTTTAATCCATTTTATTTATTTTTTTTTATTAAAAAACAGTAACCAATATTTGTGGTTGGAGAAATGAAGTAGTTATAGTGTGTGTAGTTTTTTTGTTTTTTTCTTTTAAATCCTTATTTTCCTTGTGTCCGTATAATGTAAGCAGTGTTGCTGAAGAGTAGTCCACTTCAGTTTTTTTTTTTTAATGTTACTTGCCCTGTCATGTTTGTAGTGATGACCAAGAAAAATCTCATGATTTATAAGCAGATATAACAGCTTTAATGAGGATGAACACTGAACACCAAAAAATCTTAATTTACCTATGTGATGTATTCCATAGGTCAGATATCCAGTCATACCCTTGCATCATCTGAAACGTGTGTACAGTGGACCCTTGACTTACGAACTCAATTCGTTCGTGAGGGCTGGTTGTAACTCAAGTTGGTTGTAAGTCAAGACTGTTTTTCCCATAAGAAATAATGGAAATACCCATAATGCGTCCCGAAACTCCCACAGCAACACTTACTTAACCTTTTCATAATAAAAAAGGGTTGTATAATGTGCATAATTTACCAAAACACCAATAATTTTTCTATTGTACTAACCAAAAAGTTATAAAAAGTGCCTAGCCTACCAGAAACAACAATTTCATACTGTACTCGCCATTTAATTTGACATCTTTGGGCTGCAGGAAGGGAGGAGGAGGAGAATGAAATGGAAGGTGGTTATTGTTTGGAAGGAGCCTCCTTATACAAATCTTTTCTTTGTAAAATTGTCGAGATGGTGGATTTCGACATGCTGTACATATTACACGAACACCTCTCTCATATTTCCGCACAATTTCCTTCTTTGTTTCGATTGTGATCGCTTTCTTTACCTTTGTTACCTTCTCTTCCTTCCTTAGCAATTATCAAAGAAAATTATATAAATCACTGCACTGACTGAAATTACGTCCACAAACACATGTATCTGGGCTCTGACTGACGCTTAAAAACACTCTCGGCTGTTTGTTTACAATCGCGCAAGCGGATACACGTGACCACATTCAGGTCGTAACGCAAGATGTTGGTTGTAAATCAAGTTGTTCGCATGTCAGGCCGGTTGTATATCAAGGGTCAACTGTATTTCTCTTGAAAAGTTGTTAATTAAAGCTCTTCCACAACATCCTCTTGTGAATGGCTAGGGAGCATGTTCAAATGAGGTCCAGCATTTTGAATTGGAAATCCGCATCAAAGCCATATTTAAATTTGTGAAACCGCACCATTGAATTGGCCTCCTGCTTTTTGAGGCACCTTGAATATGCTGTAATGTAGTGCTGGGTGATATTGACAAAATACAGTATCAAGATATTTACCCAATATATCACAGTATTACAATATTTATCAATATTTTAATTATGTTGTTAAAGATTATAATACTGCGTCTCCAAAGCACCAGTACTCTATGGTCAAAATGAATATTACAAACTTTACACAGTATTTTAAACTTAAACCATACAAAAAAGAAATCTCCAGAATCAGAATTTGCTTTCATTTACTTTATGTGTTATAAGCTATATCTTTTTAAACAATCGTAATATTGGCAGATATTGTAATAAATGCTTTTTTCAAATGATGTTTTTCTGGGCACTAATATTTCAATGGTGCAAAACTGCACAAAAATTAATAACCACCTTAAAATCTTCTCCCTGAAGTAGACTTACTTTAGTTTAATTTATTGACTTTTCAAGGATTTCAAATATGTAAAGAGCATGGACAAAATAGCTTGCCGACTAAAGATTGAAAAACCAACTTAACATGGCTACTTACAGTGCAGATGTAGAGAGTGTGTGCTTTCATTAATGCAGTATTGAGAGAATGGTCACAGGTTGTGGGATGGAAAGACAAGTTTTTCTGCCTGTATTCTCATGGGCTTCAGTGATGTTCTATGCCAAGTAGCAATGTTTCCACATTTGCTATTTTTTACATTTTCAGATGAGGCACTAGTTACAGGAATATATACAGTAATCCCTCCATCGCGGGGGTTGCGGTCCAGAGCCACCCGCGAAATAAGAAAATCCGCAAAGTAGAAACCATATGTTCATGTGGTTATTTTTATATATTTTAAGCCCTTATAAACTCTCCCACACTATTATAAACATTTCACGCACAATTATACAGCATAAACCCTTTGTATTCTCTTAGATATTAGGTAAGATTCGTTGAAATTATGTATGTAAACACAGTTTACATACAGTAAAACCTAAATATTATTTTAAAGATATCGAGCGTCTCCGATATCACATATGTTACAGCCATTACGACAGACAGGCCACCATCAATTAAATACGTACGATGCAAGAAAAATTGTATACAATAAAATGTGTGTACAGTGACATTAAACTATGTACATGTAATAAGTACTGTACGTAAATAATTAATTATGGTTACTCACCAACAATGACACGATGACTTGTCCGATAACGATGAGTTTAATTTTACAGCACAACAAAGGATAGCGTTACAGCTCTTCTAAAGGAGCCTCTTCAGGTGACTGTTTAGCACCGCCATTGTTCTTCTTCCATCACTCTTCAATCCAAATCCCTAAAGCAGATTCCATCCAGGCTACTGCCTTACAACGTCCACTTGCAACTCATTTTGCGCCCTGGTTAAAAGACACTGCGGCCGTAGATCTTATATGCTTTTCCTCCTTTTTAAATAAAAAGAATCGTGGACTCATTTATGCTGTAATGGTGTCCTGCAGCGGTGTAGCTGTTTCCTTCCTTCAACATATCCAAAACTTTTACCTTTTCTGCAATCATTTGCATCTTCTGTTGGCGCTTGTGCACGTTAATGCTGAATGAGTGAGATTAGTACTTCCTGGTTAATGCAGCACTCTGTCGCTGAGCCAATCAGCAGCACACAGGAACTTAAACGCATGCTCTAATTGGGTAGCTTTTCAGCCATCCACCAATAGCGTCCCTTGTTTGAATTCAAATGGGCAAATCAACTGAGGAAGCACACGTACTGTAGACTGCAGACATCCGCGAAGCAGTGAAAAATCCGCGATTATATATTCACATATGCTTACATTTAAAATCCGCGATGGAGTGAAGTCGCGAAAGACTAAGTGCGATATAGCGAGGGATCACTGTATGTGTTTCTTTGTAAGGTGACACACTGAAGTAATTTTTTTTTTTTTCTTCCCTCCACTGTTGTAGATGATCACACTTGCTATCTGCATCATCCATTTGCAGATAATTTTGCAGCTCTTTCTCAGTTGCATGTCTACTGGCAAGAATTCCTGAACTTTTTGGAACTTTGTTAACCTACTATACATGGAACTTTGAAGAAACACTATCATATACCTTGGGGTTTTTAGTGACCATACATACATACATAGGGCTGCAGCTAACGATTATTTTGATAATTGATTAATCTGGCCATTATTGTTGGTAAATTGATTAATATCAAATGAAATTTTTACAATTCAATTAAACACAAGGTGCATGAAAAGGAACTTCTCACCAAATAAACTTTTTATTTATATATATATATATATATATAATATATAAAAGTTTTCAGGAATTCTTTTTAAAAATGAACTACTTGCAGTTGTATAAAATCTATTTTTTGTTTTAAAATAACATTTATATAATTGAAAATATAGTAATAAATAGAAATAAAAAAACACTTAGCAGTGTTCTCCCTAGCGTCTTTTAGCCAGTCGCTCCGCCTGGCTGTCATCTCACTTATTCAGAGTTCACAAGCAAAGAGTATGGGGAGGTGGGCTTTCGAGAGAGGGGTGTACATGGTAATAGCGGGGGCGGAGTGTCAGTCCAGAAGCAAAGAGGATGTGGAGGTGGGCGGGCGAGAGGAGGACTGATAAAATAAAATAAGTCTAGTGGAACCAGCCTGTCAGATATCGGAAAAAGGGCGTCAGGAAGTGACGTCTCTGTTGTCAGTGTCAGTGCAGTCTGTGTAGTGCCTCTAAGTGTACAGCTGGTCTCTACTTGTTCAGTACATAGCAAATCAATATATACAGTGCATCTGGAAAGTATTCACAGCTTTTTTCCACACTTTATTATTTTTTTTTATATAAACTTTTTCCACATTTTGTTATGTTACAGCCTTATTCCCAAATGGAATTCTTAATAAATTTGCAAAAACCTCAAGTAAACTTTTTTCACGTTGTCATCATGGGGTGTTGTGTGTAGAATTCTGAGGGAAATAAATGAATTTAACCCATTTTGGAATAAGGCTGTAACAGCAATATGTGGAAAAAGTGATGTGCTGTGAATACTTTCTGGATGCACTACAGTTGTTTAAGCATTAGGTGTGTTCTGTATGCAAAAATCCTTGTAGCACTCATTGTAGTTCCTGTTAAAGTGACCCCATCTGCCATTCTTATAATTTGGTCATATTTTGACCTGCGTCCATATTATAAAAATTGTGCAGAAACCCTTGCAGCACTCACTGTCCTGAGCAAAAGTTTTGGCACTGAATTGCTGATAAGAAAAAAATATATGGACAAAGTGAAGAAAAAAAAAAACTTTTCTACTTTATTCTCGCCATTTATGTCAAGATTGAAGTCGACATGTTGACTTTATTCTCTTGTTTGTCATTAAAGTAGAACATCGTAAACTAAACTTAATCTTAAAATGAATATTTAATTTACTAGATTTTCTCAAATCCCATCATAAATTATGTAGCGCATGAAATGCTTTGTGTTAAGTGTTCCCCGACCCATATTAATTGCTTCGTGCTTCTTAACTCTTTTAGGGCTAATTTTTTTTTTTTTTTTTTTTGTTTCTTTTCTCCAGGGCTGAATATTTTTCCAAAAACTAACATTTTTTTAAAAAAGAACACAAAGCAATTGTTTAACATATCAAATCAACAAAAAATATTTACTTTTGACAAATGTTACTAGCTTGCATACTATATGATTTCACACACTGATTTCACATACATATCACACAAATGTTACACAGCAAAGTCCTGCAAAGTCTGATATTGCTCAAAGCAGCCAATTTCATGCATTGCCACATTGCACTGCTTACAATACATGTTGCTTTGGTGCCTCCTTTTCAATTGTCTGTTGCTGCACTTTCTCACATTTATTGTTAGTGTGTACCGTAGAGAGACAAGTCACCCGTTTGACATTGTGCCATGCCAGTGCCACCACGTTATCCACCCACATGAAAACCGTATTGTCGCCTCTTTTCATCTTCAGCCTGTCTGGCTTCAACTGTGAAGCCATGTGTCTCCTGTTCACCCTCACTGTGCTACAAGTTCCAATTCCCCTGCTCTGTAGCTCCATGAACAATTCTGGGCATGTATAAAAATTGTCCATGTACACAACATGCCCCTAATGTTCATAGCCCTGAAGCAGCTCCAGCACAACCTGACTTGTCAAGGGACAGTTCTCTTTGAAAGAAATACTTTCCTGTATATGTAATTACTTTCAGGCAGAAACCAGTGTTTGCTTCTACCAGTACAAAATCCTTTATCCCATACTTTGTGGGCTTGTCTGGCATGTATTGGCAGAAAAAAAGGCATCCCTTTTATTTTATCATAGATTCATGCACAGACTCTATCATGGCCAGGCTGATAAAATTGTTTCTATGTTGGTTCCACAATGTCGAGCAGGGACTGAACTTTATGCATGGGGTTATAGCTTGGCTCACCCCTTGGGATGTGCTTCTGGTTATCACAGAAGTGAATAAAACTTTGCAGCAGCACATACCTATCACGTGGCATAACCTCTCCAAAGCTGCCAGGGGACAAAGCACATTTGGACCAATGCTCCTGAAGTTATATCACCAGTCTATTCCCATCTCTATTTGTAATGACACAAAGCCTTTCGTCTCGTCTTTTGTTGTGGGTTTCCACTTTGAAAACGAGAATGTGATGCAAGCACAGCCCGCAATTCAAAAAATTGCTCTGCCTACCTGTTTGTCTCATCTGACAGTAGCTGAAAAGCAGCATCAGGAGAGAGCAGCCTGAAGTAGTCCAGCGGCTGGTAATCTGTCGTGTCCAACAGCCATGCATGCCATCTTGTGAAGTCCGGTAGCCAGCTCGGTTCCCACGGATCAATGTCTGGATATTCCTCCCACGTGAACCTTGCCATAGGTACATCGGCTGCGCGAATGCGCTCAGCTGGTGTCCGATCAGGCTGATGCCGGCTCCTCACTCTCTTGCTCGATTGCCTGATCACTGTCAATAAAATCCGATTCTGAAAAATCTGAGTCCGACCTGGCGATAATGCGCAAAACGTCATCTGTCGAGTATTTTCTTTTCTGCACTCACTTCACTCCCTTGTGAGATCTCGATGCCATCTTGCCTTTGTTTACATTTTGCAACTCTCACACACGCAAGGATCAGTTGCCGAGTCAGAGTCTAATATTCCTCCAAGCACAGAGGGTATGCCTGTGACGTGACAGTGAGTTTTATCGCCATTAATAGCTGATTATCGCCCTCTATCCCTGGATGTCGACTTTTGTCGACATTCGCCCTCAACATCCGCCCTAGAAGAGTTAAACTAACTTCCTCTTGCACTGAGGAGGCGGTAGCGATCACCACACAGAATACATTAATTTCATGATATTCCTGCTCCCTGAACATTTACAATGCTAAGATAAACACTTGATATCATTTTCATGATGAAATGCATTAAAGCATGTACTAATCATGTGGGGACACGGTGGCGTGGAGGTTGTACTGCTGCCTTGCAGCAGCATGTTTTTCTGGTGGGTTTTCTTGGTGTGCTTCAGTTTCCTTTCAAAGTCATGTAGGATGTGGAGGTATTGTTATGCTATATTGACCCTGCTAGTGTATGTATTGCTCGTATTCACCCTGCGATGTGCTGGCGCCCTGTTCAGGATTTGCTCCTGCCTCGCACACAAGATTTTCTGGGATGGGCATAACCCTGAATGGATGGCATAATTAAAAATGTATAATGAAAATTTTTTTAAAGTTCTGAACACTCCGTGGTCTAAGTTTATAACTAGTATTAATTTCACAAAGATGTTTATCGTGTGGTGATTGGTTATGTGGAAAAAGAAAAAGGAAGGATAGGAACTGGTGTTTTGGTACATCAGACAGAGACGGCACGCATGCAATAAAGAAAGCCCGCTCAGAAGAACATCCATTGAATTTTGTGTTTGTGTCTCCCACCACCAGCTCACGAACCCAACATTTACACAATATTTCCGGTAAACCTGTGCGATACCCATTCATACATCCGGTTTTTTGGAGCCTCGTCACACTTGCCATAAAGTTCTCTACACTGAACGTACACATGGGGACCCCTTACTGTGGAGCAGCACTACTGCCACACTACCGTGCATGTTTAGTATCTGCTTTAATGCATTTCATCATGAAAATGATATCAAGTATTTATCTTAGCATTGTAAATGTTCAGAGAACAGGAATATCATGAAGTGAATGTATTCTGTACGGCGATCACTACCTGCGCCTCCTCAGTGCAAGAGGAAGTCAGTTTAAGAAGCGCGTTGTGATTAATAACTCGGTCAGGGAGCACTTAACACCAAGCATTTAATGTACTACTTTAACTTATGACAGGGTTTGAGAAAATCTAGTAAATTAAACATTGATTTTAAGATGAAGTTTAGTTTACGACATCCTACTTTAATGACAAAATAAACTGAGAATAAAGTGGACATGTCGACTTTAATCTCGACAGTTTTTTTTCTTCACTGTTTCTGTTTTTTTTTTTTTTTTCTCCACCGTGGCCCTAATACGCTTCCGTAGGGTTTTGTTAAAGTGACCCATCTGCCATTCCTTTTTTGTTCATATCTTGCCATGCCGTAGTGCAAGTGTGCATTGAATATCCAACAGGCTCTCACTTTCCCACTCAAAAGTCTTACTCATAGGTATTTTTATTTTTTTCCAAACGTTTTACCAACATGACCAAAAAGGTGTTCAGAAAACAACACTGCTCAGTTATTTCAGAAAAAAGACACCATAAACTAATGAAGGTGCAGAATCAACTCCGGATGTGGCAATTTCAGAGAAAGACATTGCAGAGTCTGGTCTATCAGGGGAAATCTCTTCAGCACACATTCTGCCAATTGATAAATCTAAGCACCGCTTATCTGACATAAACAAACAATGGTTTAAAGATTTTAATTGGCTAATGGTCGAAGAAAATGGTATGTAGTGCTCATTGTGCATGAAATATTCAAACAAACACCCCCTAAGGAGGGAGTTTCCTTGGGTAAATGTGCCATGCACAAGAATTCAAAAAGAAAGCTTGCTGGACCATGAAAAAAGTAAAACGCACATTGAGTCTTCTGCTGACCTTTTAGGGAAGCCTGTACTAGAGCAAACTGGAATTGGTCAAATTGAAAGATCTGTATCTGTGTTAAATAAATTACAGAGAGATGCCTTTGTGGGAGCTTTAAGGTCCATGCATTGGTTGGCAAAAAATGAGTTGCCACATACAACGTTGTTTGAAAAGCTGTTGGAACACTGTAAACAAATGGGTTGTTCCTTTTTACAACATCTCAATGTTGGTAAAAAATGCACATTACACCTCTGAAAGAATTAATGCAAGAGCTCCTGGATGTTTTAGCATCAGAAATAAAGTCTTAACATACTGAAAAATATACACACTGAAAATTTTTTCAGCATTCTGTGTGATGAAACCACAGACAACTGTTTTAACTCTTTTAGGGCTAATTTTTTTTTGTTTCTTTTCTCCCAGGGCTGAATATTTTTCCAAAAACTAACATTTTTTTAAAAAGAACACAAAGCAATTGTATAACATATCAAATCAACAAAAAACATTTACTTTTGACAAATGTTACTGTCTTGCATGTTGTATGAGCCTGCATACTCTGATTTCACATACATATCACATACATTTTACACAGCAAAGTCCTGCAAAGTCTGATCTCGCTCAAAGCAGCCAATTTCAGTCATTGCCACATTGCACTCCTTACAATGTGTGTTGCTTTGGTGCCTATTTTTCAATTGTCTGTTGCTGCACTTTCTCACATATATTGTTAGTGTGTACTGTAGAGAGACAAGTCACCCATTTGCTATCGTGTCATGCCACTGCCACCAAGTTTTCTGCCTGCATGAAAACCGTATTGTCACCTCTTTTCATCTTCTGAAACTTTATGAACTTTATGTATGGCATTATAGCCTGGCACACCCCATGGGATTTGCTTCTGTTTATTACAGACGTGAATAAAACTTTGCAGCAGCACGTACCTATCACCACGCTGCATAACCTGTCCAAAGCCACCAGGGGACAAAACACGTTTGGACCAATGCTCCCTGAAGTTATATCACCAGTTCTTTCCCATCTCTATTTGTAATGCCACAGCGCGCTTCATCTGGTCTTTTGTTGTGGGTTTCTACTTTGAAAAACGAGAATACGATGCAAACGCAGCCTGCGATTCAAAAAAATTCTCTGCCTACCTGTTTGTCTCGTCTGACAGTAGCTGAAAAGCAGCATCAGGAGAGAGCAGCCTGAAGTACAGCAGCTGGTGATCTGTCGTGTCCAACAGCAAGCCATGCCGTCTTGTAAACTCCAGCTCTCAACGGATCAATGTCTGTGTATTTATCCCATGCGAACCTTGCCGTAGATGCATCGGCTGTGCGAAGGCACTCAACTGGCAGCATATCCGCTGGCGCGGCATCGGCTGGTGTCTGATCAGCTGATGCCGGCTTCTCACTCTCTTGTTCGATCTCCTGATCACTGTCAATAAAATCCGATTCTGAAAAATCAGAGTCCAACTCCGCGATAATGCGCAAAACATTGTCTGCCGAGTGTTTTCTTTTCTGCACTCGCTTCGCTCCCTTGTCACATGTCGATGCCATCTTGCCATTGTTTACATTTCGCAACTCACGCGCACGCAAGGTTTAGTTGCCGAGTCAACGAGTCTAGCATTCCTCCAAGCACAGAGGGAATGCCTGTGACGTGACAGTGAGATTTGTCACCATTAACAGCTGATTGTCGCCCTCTATCCCTGGATGTCGACTTTTGTCGACATTCGCCTTCAACCCCTCCTGTCGACAAAAGTCGACATCCGCCCTAAAAGAGTTAAAACAATTATTTACATTAAATATGTTTGCCAGGTCTCTAAAGAGGTCAGAATGGGTTTTGTATCAACCCACAATATGATTGATGGCAAAGCAGAGACTATCACCAACACACTGAGTGAGACTATGGACACTCTAGGCTTGAAAACTGCTAATCTGGTTGGACTAGGGTCAGATGGAGTGGCTGTTCTAATTGGGAAACAAAGGTGTGGCAAAACTGCTTAAAGATGAAACCTCAGGACTCTTGGTCAACTGCCACTGTGTAAACCCACCAATTGGCCCTTGCAAGTGCCCAAGCCGCAGCTGCTGAACAACATCTTAAGACAGCTGTTCTATTTCTTCCAAAATTCTTCAGTTAGGATGGCTGGTTTAACAGAAATCCAAACTATTCTGAACATTCTCCAGATTAACCTGAAAATGGCCAGTGACACTAGATGGCTGTCTCATGACTATGCAGTACAGTCACTACAACATCACAGCTGAAGGATTAAGCAGATGTATTAAAACGTACAATTTTGTTTCCTCTCTGATGATGCTTTCAGACGTATTACCTTTGTTGTCCAACTTATCTAAGGCTTGGCAAAGGCAAGATGTCAATCTTAACCGAAATTGAGCCAGTTTTGCTTGCCACAAAATTGTCCATCATGGAGTTGAAAGACACTCCTCAGAGATATTTTCAAAGCCTTCATCATTGTCTGGCCAAAGAATTGTCAGATCTCCACATTGTTGATACACAGAGTGATGTAATGTCATTCAAAACTGCAATATATGATAAATACCTAGAGACAGTTGTCAAGCACCTAGATGCAAAGAGACAGTTGTCAAGCACCTAGATGCAAAGAGACAGTTGTCAAGCACCTAGATGCAAGATTCCCTGACATGCCAATTATCAACTTTTCAAAAGTTTTCAGTGCAGAAACTCATGATTCAAGTGAGTCTGCTGAAATTGTTTTCGATCATTACTCCAAAAATGGTAGTCCTCCAATTTTAAAATATGAAAGTAGCAGGCAAGAATGGACAGTTGCGTCAAAAATGATCAGAAGTCAATCATACAAAGACTTCAGTCCAAAACAGATTTTACTAAAAATGACGACGATATCAGAGCTGAAAGAGTCGTTTCCAAATTTAGCCAAACTAGCTCATGTTGGGCTAGTGATCCCAGTGAGCACAGCTGAATGTGAAAGAGGGTTTTCTGCCCTTAAAAGGATCAAGACATGTTTGAGAAATCGCATGAATCAAAGCATGCTAAATAATCTCATGCTGATCTCCTTGGAGGGCCCAGGTCCTGGGGACTTTGATTATGGCAAAGCTGCAGACAACTGGGCTTCTTGGAAGAAAAGAATAATAAGTATTTAACTGAAGACACCTTCTGCATATGCAAGTTGGCTTTGAAGAATATTTTAAAAATTTTCTTCATTAGGTTTCCTAAACTTTTTTTTCTCCATTGTTTTCACTTTTATTCCCAACAGCGACAATACTTGTGCCTTTTGGTTTGTCATAACTGTTATTTAAAAATTTTGTTAGGGTTGCAGGATCCTGAATTGGATACTTCTTAAATTTAATAAAAATATTCTGGCACAATTGTCAAACCTTAAAAAAGGAAGTCATATATTTATTGGAAAATAATTAATAATGACTAACTAGGCCTAATAAAAATAGAGCACATTTAATTTTCCCCACCACCAAATTTCCCTGCCCGGCTACTTTTTCATGCCACCCGGCTGGAAAAAATTTCTGGGGAGAACACTGCTTAGCAGGACTTAATTTCCTTAAATAAAACCAGAGTTCAATAAATCAATTTGGCCTATGTATTCAGAATTCCGTTAAACCAATATTTCAAAATTAAATGTAATTTTAAATTTTCACGGTTATTTCAGTTTCTGTGAGAGATGGAGAGTTTATGGCAAAGCAACATGTAAATATCTGAATACAGAAGAATCTGGGGGGTTTGGGAATTCTGCTCAGAGAGGGACTTCAGTTTTTTCACAATAATTTTTTGTAAACGCATGCACACTAACGTTACATATGTCTGCAAGCATTTAACTCTTTTAGGGCTAATTTTTTTTTTTTTTGTTTTTCTCCCAGGGCTGAATATTTTTCCTAAAACTAACATTTTTAAAAAAAGAACACAAAGCAATTGTTTAACATGTCAAACCAACAAAAAATATTTACTTTTGACAAATATTACTGTCTTGCATGTTGTATGACCCTGTATACTCTATGATTTCACATACAGGTGCTGGTCATAAAATTAGAATATCATGACAAAGTTGATTTATTTCAGTAATTCCATTCAAAAAGTGAAACTTGTATATTAGATTCATTCATTACACACAGACTGATGCATTTCAAATGTTTATTTCTTTTAATGTTGATGATTATAACTGACAACTAATGAAAGTCCCAAATTCAGTATCTCGGAAAATTAGAATATTGTGAAAAGGTTCAGTATTGAAGACGCCTGATGCCACACTCTAATCAGCTAATTAACTCAAAACACCTGCAAAAGCCTTTAAATGGTCTCTCAGTCTAGTTCTGTAGGCTACACAATCATGGGGAAGACTGCTGACTTGACAGTTGTCCAAAAGACGACTATTGACACCTTGCACAAGGAGGGCAAGGCACAAAAGGTCATTGCTAAAGAGGCTGGCTGTTCACAGAGCTCTGTGTCCAAGCACATTAATAGAGTAGCGAAGGGAAGGACAAGATGTGGTAGAAAAAAGTGTACAAGCAATAGGGATAACCGCACCCTGGAGAGTATTGTGAAACAAAACCCATTCAAAAATGTGGGGGAGATTCACAAAGAGTGGACTGCAGCTGGAGTCCGTGCTTCAAGAACCACCATGCACAGACGTATACAAGACATGGGTTTCAGCTGTTGCATTCCTTGTGTCAAGCCACTCTTGAACAAGAGACAGCGTCAGAAGCATCTCGCCTGGGCTAAAGACAAAAAGGACTGGACTGCTGCTGAGTGAATTTTGCATTTCCTTTGGAAATCAAGGTCCCAGCGTCTGGAGGAAGACAGGAGAGGCACAGAATCCACGTTGCGTGAGGTCCAGTGTAAAGTTTCCACAGTCAGTGATGGTTTGGGGTGCCATGTCATCTGCTGGTGTTGGTCCATTGTGTTTTCTGAGGTCCAAGGTCAACGTAGCCATCTACCAGGAAGTTTTAGAGCACTTCATGCTTCCTGCTGCTGACGAACTTTATGGAGATGCAGATTTCATTTTCCAACAGGACCTGGCACCTGCACACAGTGCCAAAGCTACCAGTACCTGGTTTAAGGACCATGGTATCCCTGTTCTTGATTGGCCAGCAAACTGGCCTGACCTTAACCCCATAGAAAATCTATGGGGTATTGTGAAGAGGAAGATGCAATACGCCAGACCCAACAATTCAGAAGAGCTGAAGGCCACTATCAGAGCAACATGGGCTCTCATAACACCTGAGCAGTGCCACAGACTGATCGACTCCATGCCACGCCGCATTGCTTCAGTAAACCAGGCCAAAGGAGCCCCAACTAAATATTGAGTGCTGTACATGCTCATACTTTTCATGTTCATGCCTTTCAGTTGGCCAACATTTCTAAAAATCCTTTTTTGCATTGGTCTTAATTGATACTCTAATTTTCCGAGATACTGAATTTGGGACTTTCATTAGTTGTCCGTTATAATCATCAACATTAAAAGAAATAAACATTTGAAATACATCAGTCAGTGTGTAATGAATGAATCTAATATACAAGTTTCACTTTTTGAATGGAATTACTGAAATAAATCAACTTTGTCATGATATTCTAATTTTATGACCAGCACCTGTACATTGTTAGTGTGTACTGTAGAGAGACAAGTTACCCGTTTGCCATCGTGCCATGCCACTGCCACCAAGTTTTCTGCCTACATGAGAACCGTATTGTCACCTCTTTTCATCTTCAGCCTGGTGTCTCCTGTTCACCCTCACTGTGCCACAAGCTCCAGTTCCTCTGCTCTGTAGCTCCATGAACAATTCTGGGCATGTATAAAAATTGTCCAAATGTACACATGCCCCAAATGTTCATAGCCCTGAAGCAGCTCCAGCACAACCTGACTTGTCAAGGGACAGTTCTCTCTTTGAAAGAAATACTTTCCTGTATATGTAATTACTTTCAGGCAGAAACCAGTGTTTGCTTCTGCCAGTACAAAATCCTTTATGCCATACTTTGTGGGCTTGTCTGGCATATATTTGCAGAAAAAAGGCGTCCCTTTTATTTTATCATAGATTCATGCACAGACAAATCACGGCCAGGCTGATAAAATTGTTTCTATGTTGGTTGCATTATTATCTTCAGTGGCCATTTGGGGGGGGGAGGAACGTATGTTACACTGAGATTTACATACCGTTTAACTGAGATTAGTTTAAGATGATGTTCTATGAACATTTGTCCAGGCCCACAAAAAGTATTTGTTGTTCTGAAAATTTCATTATTTTGGTATTCGCTATAACGGTATTTAACCTGTATCATGGCACCCCGGGGAGGTATTGTAGGTATAAACAGTGGTGCAGCGCAAAGTGCTGCATGATCAGGAGTTCACGGGGGTGATTATTGTTTCAATGTGGTGAATGGTGCAGTGCACAAAGTAGCTATCTATGATGAGTGATGCAGTGTAAATAAGGGCCTAAAGTGTTCTGAATACTACCTCTTTGTAGAGTTTCGATAAAAGAAAACTTGGCTTCTGTGTCTCCCACATATATTTGTGACAAAAAAAGGATCTCCTATTTTTCTATTTTTTCAAGAGTTAAGGATATGTTTTCATTTGCTTGTGTGACTTTGCACATAAACATGGAAGGAAGCAAGTCAAAACTACACCAACCACATGGCATGAACATTTTACTGTGATTTGATCTTATTTAAGGTTAGCAGAGCACAGCTGATTTTCTTTTAAAAATGGCTGAAGCTCATAATATATATATATATATATATATATATATATATATATATATATATATATATATATATATATATATATATATATATATATATATAATAAAATTTTCCTCCAAAAAAATTACATTTATAAGCTGTTGTACAGTGTGTTTGTAATCACAAGATGCAAATCAATACTTAACAAAATTTTTAGCAAGTTTTTAGGCTTTTATTTTCCTGCTATTCTTGTGCCCAGTTAACTCTTATGTATAATGCCAGTGCAGGCAAAATTTTTAATTTATACAAAGTCACTGACTTTGTAACATAATTTGTGTGGAAAATACACATATGTGGTGTTTGTGAAAGAATAACTTTAAAAAATACGAAAATTTTATCCTTTGGGCCAAACGAGACCTTGTTTGCATACTCAGTGTTGTAGCTTAAAAATAAATCCAATCTTGAGTGACTTTTAGTAATACATTCAAATTATTCAGAGCACGACATTCGACTTGACAGGAATCTGGAGCCTTGGCCAGCCCTCCGCAAGCTTCTAAACTTGATAGTTTAAATTTTTATTTTTCCCCCAATTAGAAAAAGGTCAGTGTGTAATTTTAAACTTACCGGTAAATTCTATTTCATGTAGCAGACATGGATATAGACATCTCATTTAGAAATGTTGTCCTGTCAAATCTGCTGTATGGCACAAAGAGGTGAGTGTTTAGTGCAGTTAAGCAGGTGGTTTTTAGCTGGCCAAAATGAAGACTTATCCAGAGTTCCAACGAAAGCATGTCATACTCCACTTTGCATGTAACAGCATCCAAACTGGAGTTAAACTTGCTGCCTACAAGTGCATATATATTGCAGCAATCAAATAGCATACAAAAGAGAGAGGCTGGGAGAATTATTTCACACCCAAAAGCGTGGCGCGCACAAGTTCGGAGCCATTTCAGTATGTGCATAAGACGTCTGTTTAGTAGTGATGCCCTGATCAATCAGCCAATTCAAAAGACTTGATCGGTAAATTGGCCAATCACAAAACTGCATCTGCTTTTCTAAGCTTTATGGTAATTTGGTTGCAGTGCTCTTTTGAGCCAAGTAGTATGGTAATTGAGTGCGCACCACAAACATCCTGTAAACAGAACAGTCAATCCTTGTCAAAGAGAGAGATAGCAGACCAAAGTATTAGCTTCCATATTAAAAAGTGGAGTAATAAACTGAGAAAACAGAATTGGAGGGGTCATCCAGTGCCATGAGACAAACATCAAGAAAACCTACTTAAATAAATTCAGACCTTTTTACTTTGGCAAGCAGTGTTTGTTTTAATTAAAGGACAGACTTTGCACGCTGAGTGACCTTGTTTTAAGTATAGCAGCTTACATTTCCAATTATTAAAAGAAAAGATAAAAATTTGAGATTGCTGTTAAGTAAACAATAGGCTTGTTAGCTTAACTGCAAAATTTCTGTTTCACTTGTAAACTTGCTAAGCATATTAATCATGTGTCTTCTTGATAAATATCTTATGAACACTTGATAGATGTGTGACGTTTTTAAAAGATTTGTACTGTTTATTTGCATGTGTCATGCAGTACAAGTTTTGGTAAGAAACCAGTACTGCATACAGTGGCATGCAAAAGTATTCAGTCCCCTTGAAAGGCATCATTTTCTGCATTTCAGAAGATTTGTACATTTATCCATTCAGTATTTTTAATGTGAACTCTTTTATACAGTTAGCAATACACTTGCAAAGTCAAAGTAAACCACTTCCTATAGATATTTAACTTTTGAGTTTTTGTTCATCAGTTAGTGCTTGCATAAGTATCTAACCCTCTGTGCTTTGGAAGCTCCAGGTTTACACAAATGATAAATCGCAAATGACAGAAAGGTGACAGTCATACAGTCATGTGACCATAATTAAACATAATGAGGTACTACTTTTGTGTCCTTTATCTCTCTGCATTTTAAAAGTACTCTTTGTAAGGGTCATAGTCTTTGTTGAACAATAACTGCAAAAATGAGAACAAAGGAGTATTGTGCTGAGGTGAGAAACAGTCATTGAAATTCACAAGGAAATGGCTACAAAAAATATCTGTCTGAATGTTAAGGACTGTTGGATCCATCATCAGACAGTGAAAAGTTTATTACAGCACCCAAACTTATAATAGAACGGGCCATTCTTCATAACTAAACATCAGAGCAAGATGTTGACTGGTGAGGGAGGCTACTAAACATCTGTCAGTGTTCAGAAATCTGCAGTGCTCTCCTACTGAATCTGGAGTGATGGTGCATGGGTCCACAATTTTAAGAGCTCTTCACAAAACACGCCTCCAAAAGAAGCCATTCCATAAGAAGATCTGCATAAATGCATGTATGTCATTTGCTACGAAGCACATAAAATACCCAGCAAAAATGTGGGAGAAGGTTTTCTGGTTCGATTAGACTAAAGTAGAACTTTTTGGCCCGACCTCAAATAGGTATGTGTGGCATAAAACTAACATTGCCCATGCCTCAAAAAAACACCATACAGCGGAACCTCGGTTCACGACCAAAAACTCTGGTCGTAACCCGATTTGGTCGTGAACCGAAGTAATTTCCCCCATTGGATTGTATGTAAATGCAATTAATCCATTCCAGACCATACGAACTGTATGTAAATATATATATTTTTTTAAGTTTTTAAGCACAAATATAGTTAATTAAACCATAGAATGCATAGCGTAATAGTAAACTAAATGTAAAAACATTGAATAACACTGAGAAAACCTTGAACAACAGAGAAAACGAACACTGCAATAGTTCGTGCTATAGCGCTACCAACCGCTGGCTAAAAACACTTTTTTTTTTTTTTTTTTTATATAATGAGTTTTAAGCACAGGGAAAAAAATTAACAATTGAAAAAATCCGTAATTTAATAAACCACCAAGAAAAGTAACATTGCAACAATGCACGCTACGAACTGATCGCTGTAAACCCAAGCCCAGTGCATTCTTTAACTGCCTTCTCTACCTTGTGTGTCCAGCTCTCTCTCTCTCTTCTCTCTCTCTCGTGTGTGTGTGTGTGTCTCTCTCTCTCTCGTGTGTGTGTGTGTGTCTCTCTCTCTCTCGTGTGTGTTGCGCTCTCTCACGCTCGCTTGCTGCACAAAAAATGCACAGGGAGAGACTGAACATGTACAAACTGAAAGGGAAACTGGCTTGTTCATATACCGAGTGTATGGTCGTGAACAGATGCAAAAGTTTGGCGAACTTTTTGGTCATAAACCAATTTGTACATGTTCTGAGACGTTCGTGAACCAAGGTTCCACTGTACCTGCAGTGAAATATAGTACTGGCAGCATCATGCTATGTGGATGCTTTTCATGTGCTGGGACTGCGGATCTTGTCTGGGTTGAAGGGACAATGGATGGACATGCATGCCACACAATGTTGCAGGAGAACTTGTTCCAGTCTGCTATGAACCTATGGCTCAGGAGAAGATTCATCTTTCAAACTAACAGTGACCCTAAGCATAAGGTTAAAGCGACACTGTAATGGCTCAAAAAGAGAGAGGTGAAAGTTTTGGAATGGCCAACTCAAAGCCCTGATCTTTAACCCTATTGAGAATCTGTGGCACAACTTTAAAAACTGCAGCACAGAGGCATTATTCCACTAACATAGAGCATCTCTATAAATTCTGCCAAGAAGAGTGGCGAAGATTCTCCCCTGAACAATGTGCAGAACTGTCTGTTCTTGTGGCAAAAGGGTTCTCAATGAAGTATTAAAAGCTTGAATAGTTATGCAAACACTAACTTTGAGTTTTTGTGTGTTCCAGTTAAATATCTACTCAAAATAGTTTATTTTGACTTTGGAAATGTACCTTTACACCATAAGAGTTCGTATTAAAAAATACTGAATGGATAAATATGTGTACAAATCTTTTTGTCGTGCAGAAAATTATGATGCCTTTCAAGGGAATTGAATACTTTTTTCATACCACTGTAATTAAAAAGGTAGTCTATTTCTGATTGGCACCTCAAGAATTAAAGTCTAGCACAGCGGTTCTCAAACTGTGGGGTAACAAAAAGGGGGCACGAATGTTGCCATATGTGGCGTAATTTCGCTATTCGTAGGGAAATTTTTAACTTGTAGCAGTGTATCGGCAGCAAAAAATATAGATACATTTTATTAGAGTTTCAAAAAAACGTTAGGGGGCGCGATTAAAACTTATGAAAACTGTGGTCGCAAATATTTAAAGGTTGAGAAACGCTGGTCTAGCAGATAAAGAACAAAAAACCTGTATAGATGCATATTTAACAAATATGTATATATGTTTGTGTGTGTATGTATGTGTGCATATATATATCTATACTAATAAAAGGCAAAGCCCTCACTCACTCACTCACTCATCACTAATTCTCCAACTTCCCGTGTAGGTAGAAGGCTGAAATTTGGCAGGCTCATTCCTTACAGCTTACTTACAAAAGTTAGGCAGGTTTCATTTCAAAATTCTACGCGTAATGGTCATAACTGAAACCTCTTTTTTGTCCATATACTGTAATGGAAGGCAGCAAGATGGCCGTAGGAGACGGAGTTGCGTGTTGCGTCATCACGCCTCCCACGTAATCACGTGAACTGACTGTGAAGGCAGTACGTAGAAAACAAGGAAGAGCGCGAAAGAGCGCTGAAGAAAACATTCATTACACAATTGAGGAGGCAGCGAAAGAATAAGAAGCGAGAGAGCGGCTCACGTGAAGTGAATGAACGGAGCCCGAGTGATCACTTGGATGAATCAAACCTGTTCAAAAAAAAAAAGCGGAGCGCCTTATATGAGCAAGCAGTCAGCTAAAGAAGGGAATCGATAAATAACTATAATCGTAATAAACGAACAAAAAATAGCGGAGAATCCGCGGATTACATAAAGGAAATGGGTACCTGAACAGAAAAGTAAGTCTCAAATAGTCACACTAAGTACCATAGTTCACTTGCGGTATCGATGTATTTATGCAAATCCAACAGAGTGCCTGTGGGCTCAGAGCATGGGGGCGGGGCCTTCCTCATTCACTCGCCAGCCTCTGTTCCAGTTACTCCACGTCTTGTCACGTGTTACAGTGCACCTTGCCTCTGCTTAGCTAGCGATACCTGTGTGTTCAACAGACATTATCATCTACAGATTGTTAAGGAGTAACGTTTTTGAGAGAGAGATCAGAGCTACGTGTGTTTTAGAGGGTAGCTGCTGAATGCCACAGATATCATGGGCATGTGCTTTTCTCCCCACCTGGGGAACGCTTTCCCGTAAGAACTAAACACGATCAGATACAGTGCCAACATCTATTGTCCTGTTTCATACATACAAGACCGCAAGACAAACACATTAGTTAGTCTTCATTGTTTGTTAATTTATTTTTATTTTTAAAGTTGTGTTTTTGTTTTTATTACCGTATATACCGTCAGGACTGGATTTTACTGTATAATTTATGGTATTTTATACTGTCTGTTGTCCAAGTCGAAAGCGGAAAACTCTCGCTATTGATCTAACAGATTATGATATGCTAATGCCTACCTGAGAGAGTAACCACAGAACACACTGCCTTTTTTTGTAGGTGAGGCAATGCGCTGTATCAGCGCGTACTCCTAACCTCTCTTTCTCTATTATGCCTACATGACCACATGCTAATACCCGAACTATTCCGAAGCAACATTTGCACTGTTTTGTGTTTTTTGTATCTCACACCCTCATACACTTATCGTAAGACCATCCTTTATCTACAATGGAGCGTTCGATCAGAAGAAAATATGAAGCTGATTTTAAATTAAATGACTTTGAAGTGGCAAAAGAAATTGGTAACTGCGCTGCTGCCACACAATTCAATGCATCTGAGAAATTGATGCAAGATTAGAGGAGGCAAAAAATGTAAGTGTTGCATTTTTGAACGGGCGTATAAGTTGGGGTCTGATATGATTGCATTTTTGGGTTTCAACAACCGACTCATATTTATTTTTATTTTTAAACTTGTGTTTTTTCTAATTATATTTTTCTCAAACAAGTAAAAAAAAAAACACTTTATTTTCCTCCCAGGCAACGCTGGGTATTTCAGCTGGTATATATCTATATCTATATCTATCTATATCTATATTCTATATCTATATCTATATTCTATATCTATATTCTCTCTCTCTCTCTCTCTCTCGTGGGGGTTGCGTTCCAGAGCCACCGGCGAAGTAGAAACCATATGGTTATTTTGATATTGTCATGCTTGGGTCACAGATTTGCGCAGAAACACAGGAGGTTGTAGAGAGACAGGAACGTTATTCAAACACTGCAAACAAACATTTGTCTCTTTTTCAAAAGTTTAAACTGTGCTCCATGACAAGACAGAGATGACAGTTCTGTCTCACAATTAAAAGAATGCAAACATATCTTCCTCTTCAAGTCAGGAGCAGATGTCGGAGAGAGAGAGAGAGAGAAAAAAAAAAAGCAAACAAATCAGTAGGGCTGTTTAGCTTTTAAGTATGCGAAGCACCGCGGCACAAAGCTGTTGAAGGCGGCAGCTCACACCCCCTCCGTCAGGAGCAGAGAGAGAGAGAGGAGCCAGAGAAAAACAAACAAGCACAAATCAATACGTGCCCTTCGAGCTTTTAAGTATGCGAAGCACTGTGCAGCATGTCGCTTCAGGAAGCAGCTTGCACAGAAGGTAGCAATGTGAAGATAATCTTTCAGCATTTTTAGACGAGCGTCCGTATCGTCTAGGTGTGCGAACAGCCCCCCTGCTCAATCCCCCTACGCAAGAGAGAGACGGAGAAAAGTAAGTTGGGTAGCTTCTCAGCCATCTGCCAATAGTGTCCCTTGTATGAAATCAACTGGGCAAACCAACTGAGGAAGCATGTACCAGAAATTAAAAGATCCATTGTCCGCAGAAATCCGCGAACCAGCAAAAAATCCGCGATATATATTTAAATATGCTTACATATAAAATCCGCGATGGAGTGAAGCCGCGAAAGGCGAAGCGCGATATAGCGAGGGATTACTATATATATATATATATATATATATATATAATATATAATTCACAAAGTCGCCGCCAAAGGGGGAAGACACCCATGAAAGCACGCACACCAAAACAAGACACCCATGAAAGCACGCAGGAAGAGGCGTGGATTCACTAAGCCGCCGACAAGTAGGAAAGCGCCTCGCCCACCAACTCTATGACCATTGGATACGACGACAACTCGCAGAGCCACGGCCACTAACTGAGACGCGACGCCTCGGAAAAAACGGCGTCATTTATGTTCATCTGTTGTACGCTACACATGGACACTCAGCCACCTTGAGTTGGGGGCAGCAAGTCTTTGATAGGCTGCAACAAAATGATGAAAGTACAGGCGCATTTTTTCACACAAGCTGTGTGTGTGTGGGTGTTAGTTAATTTGTTACTCGAAGGATTTCAAGATTTAATATGCACAGGCGGTAACACTGCAAATGCAGCCCAAGCGAACCCAAAATCTTACCACAGTCTCCTTACTGTAAAGCAGCAACACTACTACTGCGCTACAAGACAGAGAATGCAGTAAAAGAATGCACCAGGCTCGATTTTACTTTCGCTTCTGTTTGGACAACTGTGTCGTTCAGAAAGTGTTCACCCATCAATACATAATTATGCGGCATATGATACGCCGTGAGTTGGCAAGAGCCACGACCACTAAGTCGGACGCAAAAACTCACCAATCACCAGGTTAGTCGAGTTCCTCCCTACTACGATCCACATGCACTTCAAAGCCACAGATTCCTTTCGGTTACAACGTACAACTGCGTTCTCCATCGCAAACTGTTTTACACGCTGCATAAAGCGATTCGCATCCGCGCCACCAACACTCCTTTTTTCACGGACCGTGTCTACCCTCGCTCTCTACAAACTGCAACAACTCACCACACAAGGACGCCCTATCTTTCGAGGCATTCACACTGCCGGAAGACAACCATGGGATACGCAGAAAATAGCCATGTCAGTCAACGCAGATCAGACACCCAGGCAAACAACACTGAATAATCAATAGCTACAACCACTTTGCCCGCCCCCACTCCTCACCTGAGTCGGTTTCGTCTGTGTTCAGCAGTGTTTCCCAAACTCGGTCCTGGTGAACCCCTGTGGCTGCAGGGTTTTGTTCCAACCAGATTCCTAATCATTTAATGCCGGTGAAACTCATCAGGGATAAGTCGGTTTTTCAAACGCAGTTGTGTAGCAGATTAGCTGAATGTAATAATCCGAGATGAATGCGCACCTCCACGCTCAGTGAAAACACAATGTATATTGCTGCAACAAAATGATGAAAGAACGGGCACATTTTTTTCACACAAGCTGAGTGGGTGGGTGTTAGTTAGTTAATTAGTTACTCAAAGGAATTCAAGATTTAATATGCACAAGCGGTAACACTGTAAAAACAGCCCAAACCAGGAAAGACAGCTGGCAAAAAGTCACCAACAAACTAAACGCGTGTGCATTGTACTTACTGAAAGCAGCGTTACGGATTTTGCAAATGTTCATTTTTTTCCCTCTGCTTAAAAAACATTGAAAAAGCGGCGTATACTATGCCGCGGGTTGGTTTGCAGTGTGTAAAACAGTTTGTTTGTCGTCGATAATTTGCTATCCACACAGGGAGGAACCAGGAAGTGAACCCACAATCTTCCACTGTCTCCTTACTGCAAAGCAGACGTACTACTACAGCGCCACAAGGCAGTTAAAGAAGTTTATATTTTTTACACATCAGACACTAGAAGCTGCTGACGAACCCTTCTCTTCATTGTCAGTCTGTAGCTGCGAAAAAATAAAAGCATTACGAGTTTTAACAGACGTCATTCAAGTGTATCATAAGTTTCTGTAACGTTAATGAAAATGGCCAGGAGGTGTCACTAGAGAGGTGAGTGTTAAATGCTTTGAAGCTTCGATACGATTTCTGACACAATTGCTTCAAACGTGTTGATGCTTCGTGAGGCTTCACTCCGCCCATCACTACTCACAGGTTACTGAACGAGAAATCAGCAGACTAGCATGACGGATGGGGCGTAATGGGCGTCCTTCCCCTCTCCTCCGGATTTTTCAAATGTTAATTTTTTCCCTGTGCGTAAAAATCATTAAAAACCCAGCCTGATTATGCGGCGTATGGTACGCCGCGGGTTGGCTAGTATATAATATATCGTGACACAGAGATATCAAGGTTATTATAGTTTTGCCTTTTTATATTAGTTATTTCTATATTTCTTCTGACCTTACTTGGAAATTCAGTTTAGTTTTATTTTTCCTTTCTCGTGTATTTTTAGTTTTGAGTTTTTATTTCACAAAGACATTTGTTTTATTTTTTTATATATATATATATATATATATATTATTATTAATTTTATTAATTATGGTATGGTTAAAGCACTACTATGGAGTTTAGTTTTTGTGTCACAATGAGACAGAACTGTACACTTAACGGGTTTGGATATAGTATGAGTTTAATGTTAGTGGAAGTTTACTACACTACACGACATAGTTTACTATTTGGTTTTGTTTTTGTCTCATTAAAACAAGCATAATCAAAACCAGGTGCTGAATATGAACAATTTTACAATTTTTAAAATATTTTCTATGTCATTTTTGCTGAACAAATCTGCGCTGACTGTTGGCACTTTTTTCTTTTTATTGCCCAGAATGGGCCAATTTGTAATGAAATTTATGTGAATTTTAAGGTGTGAGAGTTTTTTTTTAGTCTAAATGTCTACACCAAGCAACATATCCTGCTCCAACGACAATGTGCTTATAATGAATCCCTTCCAACAGTGCATTCAAAAATCTCAAATGCTGGGCTTTATTTTCTACCAGCCATATTGATCTCTGATTCCATCTCAGGCGAAAACCATTTTTAGACACAATTTTGCCACCTGCAGGCCATAAAAGATAAAAAAAAAAAATTAGAAAATAGAATCTACTGTGTTCAGAAAGGTGTGGCCATGAAAATCACAGGGGTTTAAGAAGAACAAGGCTCTTGGGCTTGAATTAGTGTGCAGACCTAGCTGTATTGAGGGAAACAAAGAAACAAGCATGTAGTGTCAAGGTTAGGGACAATGAGACATGAATTTCTCATGCATAAGAACAGTAAGCCAATAATGAGCACAGCAAGAGCAGGTAATAACAGTATGAACAGGCACAAAATGACAGAGACAGCATCTGAGATTAAGAACAATATATACATTATCTAAACCTGTTTATCAGGGCAGGATCACAGGGAACCTGGAGCCTACCCAGCAGGTTTGGATGCAAGGCAGGAAAAATCCCTGGTATGCAATATGTATGATATGGCTGATGATATTTCAACTATCTATTTTGAGAGAGAGAAACAATGGAAAAATTAAGGACAAATATTTTAAAACCTAATTCTGCTACTGGATTATTTTCACAATATCAGGTATTTTGAGCTGTGAATATTAACTAAAAAAGAGAAATTAATAAATATAGCATAAATACAAAAACACATTACAGTAGTATGTTTAGCTTTTCATCACTTGGCAGACTCTCTTCGCCTACTTACCTACCTGTAGTTCAGTAGAGACATTGTCAACTCAGGAATTTTGCAAGGTTTGTATCGCTTTGTTTTTAAACAACGTTTTTAACACAAACGTTATTGGTCAGCAGCAATATGCTGATCTTGTATGATGACCTTGTCAGTCTCTCGATCAGTGCAGTTTTATTTTCAAAAATTGGGATTTGAGGAGGAAACCGTAAGACAATGATTATATTATGTACGTTAAAGAACCATCAACAACAAATCAAATTAATAATGAACAATTATTGTAAAGTAACGTTGAATAAATTGGACTCAGTAGCTGCATGAATAAAAAAAAATATCAAGTTCGTGTTCAGGTAAAGTACCACTTCCAGTTGATGGATTTGGCCTAAGAGTTAATACAGATCTACAATTTTGGTGTAACAAACACATGCCAAATTTCATTCATCTTTCTAGTTAAGTTTTTGAGATATCTTGTTTATACACACACACAATTACAAAAACTGGTATTTTCAGACTCGGGGAGGTCTAAAACATTAAGATTCAACAAAATCTCGAGGTCATATTTTTTTCATGATAACTATACTTTGTCTATACTTGGTGTGCGAAGTGACGGGTGAATTACTGTCAACAAAAAGCACACACCTGAGAAATAAAATATAACGTTACTCGTGATGTTTCTGTCCATATGGCAAAGTTTTTGTTGACCAGCACTTTCCGATTTCAGGCGTTTGAATTACATCTTGATATACAACAAGTGCAAAGAAAGGCGCGTATTCAGCTTGTTCTGTCACTGCAAATGCTGTGTGAACACCCGCCCTCCCTCACCAGCTGCCATTAACTTAATGAATATGTGCAGGCGGCTAATGGTGGATGACTTTCAGTTTTAGAGGTAAAAATTATAAGGGTTAAAAACTAACAGCAAGAATATTCATTTAAAAACTAAAATTATTTTTAGTAAATTATTTTATTTCAGTTAGTCTTTCCAGCTACTTTAATATTTAGTTTTAGTTTTTCATTTTGGTTATTTTATTTCAGTTATCGAAAATGTTTTTTTAATAATAGTTTTAATTTTAATTTTCGTTAGCTATAATAACCTTGATAGATGGCGATATATCTGTTGAGATAGAGATTTTCATTATCTCTCTCTCTCTATTTGTTTAAACCTGTATAGATGCATATTTTTTTTCTTTGATTATCTGCTAGACTCCTCTCACTTCTCATTTGTGTGAATGCTTTTGTCAGACACAGTTCCTGCGCTCTCAGCACTTATAAATTTTTACGATTTCCTCACTTTAAGTTCCCAATAAAAGAAGACTTATTATGTCCAAATCTTATTGAAGAATTTCATCCTGAAGGGTTACCAATGAAAGAAATGAGTACACAGGCAATCCTAGCACCGAGAAATGAAGTAGTCGAACAAATTAATGTGAAAATTGTTGATCGATTAAACGGCAGATTATTTAAATGTGTATCAATAGACTCTGCTGAAACAGTTGGTGGTGATGGTGTGGAAGATGAAAACATCAACTTACAATATCCTGCAGAATATCTACAACTGTTAACACAGTCTGGTCTTCCACTGGCCGAATTACTTTTGAAAGAAGGATGCATGGTAATGTTATTGCGTAATTTATGTATGAGTGATGGGCTATGCAATAGGACAAGATTATCTGTATTCAAAATTGGTTGAACAATTCTGACGTAAAATTTTAACAGGTGACAAGAAAGGTAATGTAGTACATCTTCCGTGGATAACACCAAAGGAGATCTTGATATGCCATTAGTATTAAAACGTTTACAGTTTCCCACTAGAATAGCTTTTGCTATGACAATTAACAAATCACAAGGACAAACATTCGGAAAAAGTCAAATTGTTTATTATAGAGAAAGAAATGATACTCGCTCATGGCAGTTATACGTTGCATTATCATGATGTAACTCCAAACACGGAATCAGAATTCAATGCAGTATTGATGAAAAGTTCATTCCAAATATTGACTGAAGTTTTACAGTCAAAGTGTAAGTTTAAAAAACATTTGCGTGTTAATTTCAAAGCCAAACAGAACGAAAACGTATAACGCAACGAATACCTCTAACGTACCATGAAACAATTTTCTTTCAATTTATTACATTTTACGATTTTTTTTACTATGGTTTATTACTCGCTGTAATGTAAAACAGTTAGTTAGTTCTATTATGCATATGTAGTAATTGCCATGAAAATAACAATCTGTTTAAATTGTACATCCGCTTCCCCATATGCGAGTGGCAGAGGTGTGAAGTGGCTAGCATGTCGCGCCTGCCCGGGTGTTGGCGAGCAGGGGCCAGAGCCCTCTAGTAATATAATAGAGAGAAATGGTGAAAATTTTAGAGAATAGTTTTCACCTTTTGTCAAACAATATTTACTTTTGTTTTAATTAAGCTTTTTTCAGGTAAAGTATATTACAGAAAAAACTAAACAATATGACTGCTTGTATTTATGAGAATAATTTTATTTCTTCATTGATATTTGCTCTATATATTTTATTAAAGTTTGTATTTTTAGGGAATCTGTGTTTAGTATTTTTATGGTTGTTGATCAATAAGCCTGCAGAATTTCATTTTTGTTAATAAAAAATGAACAGGTAACACCTGTGATCCATGGTTTAATTATGAAAATACCAAAGTTAACACTTGGCAATCATTAAGGCTTCTCAGAATCTGCTTATGCAGGAGCTTGGTAGTTAGGGATTTTGTTTTTTTTTTGTTTTTTTTAAATAAAAGGAAGTGGTGCAGTAATTTGTGCATGCAGCCTGTTGTGGGTTAATTAGTTCTGGTGTTCGGATTATTTATATTCTTTTTTAATTAAAGACTGCAAACATATGGGTTATACAGTTTTTTTGCTGAAAGACTAAATGTGCGGGTTATACAGAGTTGCAGAATATATTCATATTTTGAGTATTTCTAAAATGAGTGCGTATATATATATATTTATATGTATATTTATATATATATATATTAATATATTTATTTATATATATTTATATATATTTATATATTTATTTATATATATTTATATTTATATATATATATATATATTTATTCATTTATATATATATATATTTATTCATTTATATATATATATATTTATTCATTTATATATATTTATATATATATTTATATTCATTTATATATATTTATTTTTATATATATATATATATATATATATATATATATATTTATGTGTATATATATATATATATATATATATATATATATATATATATATTCATTTATATATATATATATATATTCATTTATATATATATATATATATTCATTTATATATATATATATATATTCATTTATATATATATATATATATTCATTTATATATATATATATATATTCATTTATATATATATATATATATTCATTTATATATATATATATATATATTCATTTATATATATATATATATATATTCATTTATATATATATATATATATATATTCATTTATATATATATATATTCATTTATATATATATATATATTCATTTATATATATATATATATATATATTCATTTATATATATATATATATATTCATTTATATATATATATATATATTCATTTATATATATATATATATATATATATATATATATATATATATATATATATATTTATATATATATTTATATATATATATATATATATATATATATATATATATATATATATATATATATATATATATATATATATATATATATATATATATATATATATATATACATACAGACTGATCAACTCCATGCCACGCCGCATTGCTGCATTAATCCAGGCCAAAGGGGCCCCAACTGAATATTGAGTGCTGTACATGCTCATACTTTTCATGTTCATACCTTTCAGTTGGCCAACATTTCTAAAAATCCTTTTTTTGCATTGGTCTTAATTGATACTCTAATTTTCCGAGATACTGAATTTGGGACTTTCATTAGTTGTCAGTTATAATCATTAACATTAACTCTTTTAGGGCTAATTTTTTTTTTGTTTCTTTTCTCCCAGGGCTGAATATTTTTCCAAAAACTAACATTTTTTAAAAAAGAACACAAAGCAATTGTTTAACATATCAAATCAACAAAAAATAATTCCTTTTGACAAATGTTACTGTCTTGCATGTTGTATGAGCCTGCATACTCTCTGATTTCACATACATATCACATACATTTTACACAGCAAAGTCTGATCTCGCTCAAAGCAGCCAATTTCAGTGATTGCCACATTGCACTCCTTACAATACGTGTTGCTTTGGTGCCTATTTTTCAATTGTCTGTTGCTGCACTTTCTCACATATATTGTTAGTGTGTACTGTAGAGAGACAAGTCACCCATTTGCCATCGTGCCATGCCACTGCCACCAAGTTTTCTGCCTGCATGAAAACCGTATTGTCACCTCTTTTCATCTTCTGAAACTTTATGAACTTTATGTATGGCATTATAGCCTGGCTCACCCCATGGGATTTGCTTCTGTTTATTACAGAAGTGAAGAAAACTTTGCAGCAGCACGTACCTAAGCCACCAGGGGACAAAACACGTTTGGACCAATGCTCCCTGAAGTTATATCACCAGTTCTGTCCCATCTCTATTTGTAATGCCACAGCGCGCTTCATCTCGTCTTTCGTTGTGGGTTTCCACTTTGAAAAACGAGAATGCGATGCAAACGCAGCCCGCGATTCAAAAAAAATCTCTGCCTACCTGTTTGTCTCGTCTGACAGTAGCTGAAAAGCAGCATCAGGAGAGAGCAGCCTGAAGTAGTTCAGCGGCTGGTGATCTGTCGTGTCCAACAGCAAGCCATGCCATCTTGTAAACTCCGGTAGCCAGATCGGCTCTCAACGGATCAATGTCTGTGAATTTATCCCATGCGAACCTTGCCGTAGATGCATCGGCTGCGCGAAGGCACTCAACTGGCAGCAGATCCGCTGGCGCGGCATCGGCTGGTGTCTGATCAGCTGATGCCTGCTTCTCACTCTCTTGCTCGATCTCCTGATCACTGGCAATAAAGTCCGATTCTGAAAAATCAAGAGTCTGACTCCGCGATAATGTGCAAAACATCGTATGCCGAGTGTTTTCTTTTCTGCACTTGCTTCGCTGCCTTTTCACATGTCAGTGCCATCTTGCCTTTGTTTACATTTCGCAACTCACGCACACACAAGGTTTAGTTGCCGAGTCAACGAGTCTAGCATTCCTCCAAGCACAGAGGGAATGCCTGTGATGTGACAGTGAGATTTGTCGCCATTAACAGCTGATTGTCGCCCCCTATCCCTGGATGTCGACTTTTGTCGACATTAGCCTTCAACCCCTCCTGTCGACAAAAGTCGACATCCGCCCTAAAAGAGTTAAAAGAAATAAACATTTGAAATACATCAGTCTGTGTGTAATGAATGAATCTAATATACCAGTTTCACTTTTTGAATGGAATTACTGAAATAAATCAACTTTGTCATGATATTCTAAGTTTATGACCAGCACCTGTATGTGTGAATGTGTGTGTGTATATATATATATATATATATGTATGTATATATATATAATATATATGCATGTGTAATATATATATACAGGGTGGCCCACGAAAAAGTAGCCCACGTTACTATAGTATTACTGGCGGCCTTCCATAAAGAAAGAAAGAACTTCTGTATTGCGCGCTTTGCTGGGACACCAGCGGCAGGAAACTTTGCAGCAAAAATGTCCCGCGTTTCCTTAATGGAACCCGTGAGAACGTACGCCTCCACTATCGTGATTCTTTGTGGAATGGGATACATGTCGCTCCGCTCGTAGTCACGTTCGCACCTCTACTGTTCCTTCAACCCGGCAATATGATGCCTCCTTTGTCGCCGTTTCCCCAGACTAACAGGACCCGGGGGCGGGGAAGCGTGACGCAAGCCGCCAACGCGGCGTCCCCCAATAAACTCGGTGGAAGGGTTGGGTTGACAAGGTGCTACGGGGAAGGATTCACTCGGCGCGCAACTCTGGTAGGAAGGCGGGCTACTTTTTTGTGGGCCACCCTGTATAATATATATGTGTGTGTGTGTGTGTATGTAATTTTTTTTTTTCTAATAAGCCTTGTTCATGATAGGTACATTACAGAAACAATTAAACATTGTTTGAAAAAATTTATCCAAAAAAAAAAAACCATAAAAAATATTTTTGTACATATTAGTATGTATTAAGGAAATTTTATTTTGTATTTTTATGGTCATTGAGCAATAAGACAACTGTTCATTTTGTATTAACAAAATGAAATTCTGTAAACACCTGTTGTCTATAGTTTAATTATAAAAATGCACTTTTTAATATAAGATATAAGGCTTTTATGCAAGAGCTTAGTGCAAAAAGTTTTTAAGGGGGGAGTGGGGCCGTATATGAATCGGCCAATCAAGATGAAATTGGTGATTGATATCCACTAAAAAAAAAAAAACTGTCAATAACATGAAATTTTTTGTGAACATTTTTGATACTTTTTGATCTTGTCCAGCATTGTTTATTATAGACCAGCACATCTCTATTGCATCCTGGATAACCACAGTGGCTGCAGTTAGTGTTTTACCAGTTTGTTTTAGTCAATTTTTCCAATAAAGCAATTGTGCTTATTTTTAGTTAACTTGCTTCTTACAATTCAGAATCCTCAATTGCCTTGTTTAGTTTTAAACAGCTGGATTTTGGTGTTATATAGCCAGTTTTCTTACCGCTATCCATTATTAATGAGCTCTCTCCAGCACTCTTGCACCCCAAAATTGTTTTTGTATACCTTTGTAGAATTCCTGTAATTTATAGATTCTTTAGTGGAACAGGTTAATAACCCCCATTTAAACAAAAAAAAAAAATTCAGGAAGCTGTTGGAAGAAAATCTTGATGCGTTGCTTTTCTAAGAGTTTTTTTTACACAGTGAGAAAATCTCCTTCATTATCAAAAAGTTTGTAAAGTCTGTGTTTTAATTAGTCTTGTTTCCATAACCCTCTTGATCATTGCACAGGCTACAAAACCTGTGAATTCTGAGCGTTTTGTATTTCTTCTGTGTGTTCCGTTGAGGTGTGTTCTAATGCATGCCTTATGTCCTGGTAAGGCTGATTGCTGACTATTTTTCTCTAAATTTCTCCAAAGCAAGAAAACGGTGGTTGAACAGACAAAAGTCTGCCGGTCCCCTGGGAACCACAAAGTCCAATAGAAAGTCCAACTGTTCAGTTTCAGTGATGCGAGGATCAGAGGAGGGTGAGTATTTCCAAAATAGAGTGGTTGAAATTTAATGAAATATACCATTCAAGGATGTCACAATACCAAAATTTCAAACTTCAGTATAATACTAAGTATTGAAATTCAGTACTATTTTCAGTACTTAAAACAATATGTTACTAAGGGGAAAACTTTTATTTAAATTGCAATTCTGCATGTTTTACAATCTTTGATGAAAACAATTACAGTAATCTCTCCTCCATCGCGGGGGTTGCGTTCCAGAGCCACCCGCGAAATATGAAAATCCGCGAAGTAGCAACCATATGTTTATATGGTTATTTTTATATTGTCATGCTTGGGTCACAAATTTGCGCAGAAACACAGGAGGTTGTAGAGAGACAGGAACGTTATTCAAACACTGCAAACAAACATTTGTCTCTTTTTCAAAAGTTTAAACTGTGCTCCATGACAAGACAGAGATGACAGTTCCGTCTCACAATTAAAAGAATGCAAACATATCTTCCTCTTCAAAGGAGTGCGCATCAGGAGCAGAGCATGTCAGAGAGATAGAGAAAAGCAAACAAATCAATAGGGCTGTTTGGCTTTTAAGTATGCGAAGCACCGCGGCACAAAGCTGTTGAAGGCGGCAGCACACACCCCCTCCGTCAGGAGCAGAGAGAGAGAGAGAGAGACAGAGAAAAACAAACAACCGAAAATCAATACGTGCCCTTCAAGCTTTTAAGTATGCGAAGCACCGTGCAGCATGTCGCTTCACGAAGCAGCTGCACAGAAGGTAGCAACGTGAAGATAATCTTTCAGCATTTTTAGACGAGCGTCCGTATCGTCTAGGTGTGCGAACAGCCCCCCTGCTCAATCCCCCTACGTCAGGATCAGAGAAAGTCAGCGCAAGAGAAAGAGAGAGAAAAGTAAGTTGGGTAGCTTCTCAGCCATCTGCCAATAGCGTCCCTTGTATGAAATCAACTGGGCAAACCAACTGAGGAAGCATGTACAAGAAATTAAAAGACCCATTGTCCGCAGAAATCCGCAAACCAGCAAAAAATCCGCTATATATATTTAAATATGCTTACATATAAAATCCGCGATAGAGTGAAGCTGCGAAAGGCGAAGCGCGATACAGCGAGGGATTACTGTAATAAAAATGGTATTCATTAAATGCAAATGCTTCAAGTAATGCTATCTTTTCTAATTAACAGTTAAAAGTAAAGAAGTTTAAATGCCTTCAACAGGGTGTGTGTGTTGTGTTTTTAAACAATAATGAAAACAAGTACTGTTACTGAGGTAGTGCAATGAAATGTTGCAAATCTCATTAAAATGTTCAGTGAAATGTCACAAATGTCATTAAATGTTACTTGCATAATATTGTAATCTTTTATAAACCATATACATAATTTTAAAACTCAAGTGCTCATTCAAGTAAAAACTTTTTTTTTTTTTTTAAATACTCAAAATTATCTAATGCATGCACAGACCACTAACATATTTAATACTACAATTCCGTAATCCTGGCCCACCTTAAATTCCTTCGCACCTCTCCGTCAGCATCTTTTGTGTTGTAAATGTGTTATCCCATCCCCCCGCCCACCGTAGCAGCTCAGTTTGCAAAGAAGCTTTGCGGTGCTCATTGTTTATCTTGGAGTGAAGTGCCAAGTGAAAGTGTTTATTTGGTATTTGGACTTCAGGCTTCACACATTATATACTTAATGTCTACATTTTGTCAGTTATTACTAAAACATGAAAAACGTTTGTTTTAACGATATGTTTACATAGATTGTTGTAGATACGAACATATGTGAAATGTATGTATTCCAAATGACGATATATTATTTACCCTCTACAACTGCAGGCACTTCACTCACAAGATACACAATGAGCACAGAGAACCTTTGCGAATTTGGCTGTGGCAGGGGGATGGGATAGTCGTCTGCTTGTGCTGATCGACACAGTCACAACACAAAAGACGTTGACAGAGAGGTGTGAAGGAATTTAAGGTCGGGCGGGATTGAGTATGTTTTAGTAGGCTTTGGGAATTCTAGTGTTAAAGGCTTTTCGTAAATGTAAACGGTGCACATTGCATTTTTGTGTAAGTAAACTCTGTCTTTGTAATTTCCAAAATTTTTTATAAGAAAAATATCAAGCCAACTTGCTCTTCAATGAAGTGTGCTCTCTTGGCCTGAAAATGAGCCCTGATGTACTAAGTATAAGCTGTGAATCACAGCTGGAAGTATATAAGCACACTGAAAAGTTATACCACCTTAGTAAATGTGATGAAATGTTATTTTAAAATTGTATGTAATAATAGAAAAGTAACGTGGTGGCAGATATCACAACAATAGTTTAAAAATCAAGGGAGTGAAAGAGCTCTGGTGCTAATGAGTGTTGCACATAAAAAAAAGTGATCTGCGGGTAAAAGTAATTGTAGACCTTTGTCTTAATGTGTTTAAATGTTTAACTAGAGAATGTTTTTAGCCTGTAAAAATCAATATTGTATTCATTTTTAAAATGTAACCGTTTACAGGTTCATACTTGGTAATGTTTCCATAATTTTGAAACCCCACAATTCCTTGTAATGACTTGTGTGTCAGTTCTTTAAGCAGCGCTGGTCAACCCAGAAGGGAGCTACCTAGGGCACCATCTAATTAGTTAATGGGCAACAAGGGGGCTATCCCAGCCTCTTTTCAGTGTCTCATAGTAATGACTGCGCACTTCAGAGCTGTTCGATGTTGCCATATTAACACCTGTGAGTGGGTGGAAACAGTGTCTTTGTCTGTCGGCCTTGTAAACTGGGAGTACATAAATAATGTAGGCTGCAGAATGGATAACACGAAAAACGAGTATTGAAGTAATTTTTAAAATGTCAAAATCAGTACTTTTAACAGCCCAACACCATACCAAGGATATTGTCTGGGTAGAAGATATTCTTTATTAGCTCTTATTTCCCTCAGTATAATTTATGGTTATGGTCTTAATTTATTTAAAGTCTGGTGCCCTTATTGAAGATAAAAGATAAATATTTTTTGTCCATGTGCATTATGGCTTTTTTTCATGAAAACAAATTGTGCTCTGTGGAACAAAACTGGTGCATAAAGAAATTCCTGGTGACCTTTCTGAATATTGGATATGATAATAAGAACATTAATAAAAAAAAATGTAAAGTATTAATGACAGTATATGTGCATTATTTAAAAAGAAAAAGGTCTTCTGTGGGGTACCAAAACAAGCGCAAAGGCCATGAAACTTACCAAATATGTTAACTTCTGAGCAAAACGTGTTACCTGTGTAATGATTCACCTCTTGGTGAATGTTCGTACCTTCATATTTTTAAAAAAATATATTTTTCTTCTGTGACTCCTATTTTTCAGAAGTAAAGATACCTCAATCCCTTTTTTGTCTGTCTCATTATATTGCAACATTTCAATCCCAGAGAGCTAGTTTCATGAATACTGCAGTTTTAGTCATACTTTGATAGCAACTTGTGTACTTGGGCTGTATTTTTCTTCAGGTGAAGTGTCATTACTCTGAGTATTTACACTAATAAGCTCTCATTTTATACAGCTGTATGACAAACTAGATGCTGCTCAATTTTGTTACTTTCTGCAGCACACAGAAATGCATCTGCAAAAAGGAACACGCTTGAGACAGATCCAGAAAAGCCATTTGGCACAAACCACCACTATTGTAATTTATTTTGAGTTGCTGAATTATCTTGCAGCTCTGCCAATATTTAGTTTCATTTGATACCAAGATGGCATAGTCAAAGACGTGTTAACATATCTGAAAGACATGTGGTCTGAATTTGTGATACAGTGGCCAAGTGAAATGACCCTTTGTAAGATGAGCTTGGTATTCTGTTTTGATTGGTTGTTTACTCTGTTTGTCACAGGTCCTAAGGAAGAGGATGAGAATCCTTCAGCCTCCAGTAAGTTATCAGTGGAGCAAACTACAGTTGTCAAGGAGATGGTAAACCAGGAGAATTTGGACACCATGGTGCCACCTTGCATTCCAGAGGCATTAACTGAAGAAGAGGTTGAGGATGAGGAAGATGAGGATGATAACCTGGTGGATGATGATGATGATGATGTGGAGGAGGAGGAGGAAGAAGAGGAGGGAGAGGAAGAATCAGATGAAGAGTTGGGAGAAACTCATGAATTGCTACCAGCAGAAATTAATGATCCAGCCTCAGTTAATCCAGATAAAACTGCTGCAGATATGCAGGCACAGTGCCACCATAACCCTTCAGAAGGTGAAGACCAAAAACAGATACCTCAGGCTCTACAGGATCACCTGTCCAGCTTAAAGAGCACTGAACAACAGGAATCTTTCCTGTACCCATGCCAACACTGCCAACGCCGATTTACCACAAAGCAGGGGCTTGAACGACACATGCACATTCATGCCTCCACATCGAGCCATACATTCAAATGCTGCTATTGTGACAAAGCATTTGGTACACAGATTAATCGTCGCCGCCATGAGCGAAGACATGAAGTGGGCCCTAAAAGAAAACAAGTTGTTTCTGTTGGCTCTATTGTTTCTTTTAGTCCTCCTCTAACAACTGAAAGTTCAAGTCCAGATCTTGTTGCTACATCAGGCAATTTTATCATCATGGGGTCACAGAATGATAGTGACCTGCAAGAAAATGTAGAATATGAAAAAACTGACTCTTTGGATTTGGAAAAGATGGCCATTCTTGATGAAAATGGGGAGGAACGAGAGCTGCATCCATGCAAATATTGCAAAAAGAGATTTGGAACACACACTAACATGCGTAGACACCAGCGAAGGATACATGAACGCCACCTACTGCCAAAAGGTGTTCGGCGAAAAGGAATACTGTTGCAGGAAGCAGAGATACAGCTTCCCAAAGTGCTGCCACCTCCAGAGGAGTCTTCTAATGCCAGTCCTCTACCTGTCTATATGCCAAGTGAAGACCTCGAAGATGATGGTGAGCAGGATGAAGAGTATATTGTGGACATCTCAAGCAACATTTCTGAGAATCTTAGTCTCTATATTGATGGGAAGATCCTCTCTACTACTAGTGTCAGCAGTTGTGAAGTGTTCGAGGTTGACCCCAACTCCGCTACTTTACTTGGCCTCGATGCTTTATTAATTAGCCCTGATAAGGTTTGTGAAGGAAGCCCAATAGAGACCACTAACTGTAAAACCAAGGAAGCATCTGCATGTGGGTCATCAGCTGTAAGAAGGCGAACTGCCAGTCCTCCCCTACCTAAAATTAAAAAAGAGTTGGATCCCGAACCAGTGATGTCGTCGTCCTCCTCCTCCTCCTCGTCATCCTCCTCTTCATCTTCCTCGTCATGCTCCTCCTCCTCAGCGTCCTCTCTTTCCACTTTAGTAGTAAAACTGTTTCCTCAGGCCAATGACAACATGGCTCTTCAAAAAGAAAAAACTGTTTACCTTTCCCCCAAACTTAAGCAACTTCTCCAAACACAAGACAGTCCCAAACCAGGCCAATTGTTTACTGAGGGTAGTAGGCTTGGATCGCCTCTGATGTCTTCCTCCAGCAGATTCAAACGAAGGACAGCCTCTCCTCCAAGTTCGCCACAGCACAGCCCTGCTCCGCGAGAAAGTGGAAAATCTGCAGTAGATGTGCCACCTTTTGCTCTGAAAGTGCCAAAGATAGAAAGCCACTGCTGCTCACCAAGTTGGAGCTTGTCTAGCAAGGATGAAAAAGAAACCTTGAGTCCACTTGGGACAGATGCTTACAAAGCTTCTTCAGCTGATTGGTCGTCTGTCAGAAGTTCAGGTTCTTCATGCAACCAGCAACCTCTTGACCTGTCCAGCAGTGTTAAGCAGAAGACAGAGGACATATCCAAAGGGCCAAATACTGGTGAGACTGTGCTGGATCTGAGCGTTCACCGAAAAGCTTCTCCAGAGCCTGATGTCAAACCTACTGGGGTATCCCAGCAGTTACTAAGGAAGAAAAAACCAAATACATGCATGCTGGAGAAGGTGCTTCTAAATGAATATGTTGGGGAAGATGTAGGAACAACTGCAGAAGAGGTGGATCTTGAGGTGGAATCTTCTTGTGAATCTAGAGCGCTGTCCCCAGGACTCAACCCTCACCCTCCTCCTCCCTCATTAACCCCTGTGACTCTCCACCCTCCCTCTCCCAATGCACCTGCTCCCACTGCTCCCACTTCGCCTCCACCTCTCCTGCCCAGTGTTCCTTCTCCTATATCATCAGCAGCATCCCCTGCCCCTCAGCTTTGCTCCTCCTTTTCTTCACTTCCTGTTTTGTCTCCTAGCTCCTCTCCTACTCCAGTTCATTGTGCTACATTTAATGCCTCACTTATTTCAACTGTAGATCTAGTTCCTGATCATTGTAGTAAGGATTTGTGTCATTCTCTTTCTGAGGCATCTGTAGTGGAATCTAATTTGCTTACTTCCGATGCTGCAGAGCGGCCTGCTAAATTGGATGTAATGCATGCGGACTCTACAGATAGTCAGATGAGTTCTGTCAGTCCACAGCTGCCACAATGTTTTCCAGCTGATCCAGATAAGAAGTCTTTAGATGCAGTTGAAACCTTTGACCATCCTACCACAGATGCTTGTGGGAAAGAAGTAGATGGTTCCACTATAGAGGATGATGTTCCTCATGCATGCACCATATTGGTGCCCAGCTCTGCTGCAGTTGATGAATTTGCATCCCAGTCTTCTGTCCCTCTTTCATGTGTCCAGGTCAAAGAGACTCCAGAAGATGAAATTGAATATGGAAATGCTGGTTCTACACTTAGTCCCAGTGCAACATTTCAGGAGACATCCTCTTGGCAGGATACTTTCTGCAAAAACTTTTGTTGCAATGTTTGTGAGGAGTCCTTTACATCAATCAAGGAACTGAGCCAACATATCATGGACCATGTTAGTGACTGGCCCTACAAGTGTGAGTTTTGTGTGCAGCTTTTTCAGGACGCCAAGATTTTGATGGATCATCGCTCTGTACTGCATGGTGTAGGAAAGGTCTTTATCTGCACCCTCTGCAACAAGGAGTTTGCCTTCCTCTGTAACCTGGAACAGCACCAGAAAGATCTGCATCCAGAGGAACTCTGCACACACATGGAGCTTGAGAATGGCAAGTTGAGGCCCCAAAATTACACAAACCCTATCCAAACCATCCTGGATCCAGACCCTGAGATTTCTGAAGAGGATGAAGAACTGAATGACTCCAGTGAGGAGTTGTACACCACAATTAAAATAATGGCTACTGGTGGTGACAATTCCAAAGGGCCAGATGTGCGACTGGGAATCAACCAGCAATACCCCAGCTTTAAGCCACCTCCTTTTCCATATCACAATAGGACACCTGCAGGGTCTGTGGCTTCTGCCAGTAATTTCACCACCCGCAACATCCCACAGACATTTAGTACTGCCATTCGCTGCACCAAGTGTGGCAAGAGCTTTGACAATATGCCTGAGCTGCACAAGCACATTCTTGTGTGTGCATCTGCCAGTGACAGAAAGCGCTACACACCTAAGAAGAACCCAGTACCCCTCAAACAGGCTGTAAAACCTCAAAATGGTTTGGTCTCTGTTGCTACTACTGCAGAAGTCAGTAGCTTAGGGCAGAATGCATTCCGTAGGATGGGACAACCGAAGAAACTTAATTTTAATCAGGAACCATCCGCCAAGATGAAACTCAGTGCACTGAACAAGAAAAAGAACCAGTTGGTCCAAAAGGCAATTTCCCAGAAGAACAGAGCTGCTCTTACTGCTAAAAGGAGCCATGTAATTTCTACAAATCACATTTGTCCTCACTGCAGCCGAGAGTTCACTTACATTGGAAGTCTCAACAAGCATGTAACGGTTAGCTGCCCCAGGAAGCCGGTCTTATCAAAAAAAAGTAAGAAAACTGGTAGCAGGGGTGGTCAAATGTCCAGAGAGAAAAATGGCAACCTGAGGAGGAAAACGACAGACTCTGAGATCAAGTTGCAAGGCCCACCAAATAAGCTGGGGAAAACCAGAGCCAACCACGGTGGACCAGTGATCAAACCAGCAGGACACAAGACAAAGGTTTCAAGCTCACAGATCCGCAGTAAAAGACATGCCTCCTTCCAGCCAAGCACCATGCCTTATGCTAAAAAGAGCAGGATGCTGAGTAAAGGAAGTGTCCAAATGGCACAGTCGCACTTCTCTTTAGCAGTTGGCAACCACATGCAACAGCGAGGAACTAAGGAGGTGGCACAGAGGAAAAGCACAATTCCATCCCTCAAGAAAGATCATTTGCCAGTTAAAACCAGAGAACGCAGCAGTGGACCGGTCACTCGCAGCACTGCTTCAAGTGACATCCGTGGACAAGATGGCAGTATGCAGTCCGACGACAGAGAACCGGTAAATTGATTCATTTTACTGCTGCATTTAAACTTTTCTTTAGTAAAAAAAATCTGTAAGGATAAGTCTTTAATTCCCCCCCCAGAATTGATTTACCTCCACAATTAAATAAGCTCCTATTAGTTAATCCAGTGTAATTCTTCGGAAATTTATTATTAACCCTACAAAAGCAGGTTCTTTTTATTTGTTTGTTTGTTCTCCCCAACTTCCATATTGTATGCTCAGCATTTGTTTTTTTCTGTTTAATAAAAGTAAAAGACAAAACTAGGAGAGGGAAAAGTACAAGATGGAAAAAAATAGTATGTAGTAAGCAATTAGGAGTGGGCGATAGACTTAATATCTTGATATTTCACAACATTTTTGCAATAGTTATTGGTTATGATGTGAAGAAAAATACTCCTCTAATAGTAGTATTATTTCAAACAGTTTTATAAAATTGCAAACACAGATAAACTACCGTGCAATACATTTTTAAATGTTTTTCATAAACAAGGTCAGATATTCATCTAAAACAATAACCTACAAAGTAAACTTAGTCTTAGGCATGCATAAACCGAAAACTAAACTACCCATTAATCTTAGTAGTAGTAGTAGTTAATAGTGTAATAGTAAACTGTAGGCTCATACAAAAATTTCCCTTTATGTCTTCAGGTTTAATGTGAATAGTCAAAAGTATAACACCCTGTCAAACAAGACATTACCTTCAGATTTAGTTATGAAAATTAGAAGTGTACATACAATGCAGATACATTTACTTACCAGTTGTTGATTATTGAAAACAAAGCAGCATTTTCTTTGCCTGACCAAATTACAAAGACTGCATCCAGCTGATATAAAACACTGTTTTAGATTTGATAAGAAGAACCTCACATCCACTGATACTGGCTTGTGTGCTGAACTGTGCCAGGATACTGTATGGCCTTCAGGGAAATTCCACTTTATTGTTGTGCACTGGTGGAGGAAGATGCACACACATAGATTACATCCTATGCATAAGAGTCAATCTGAAGGAGATTGAAGACTGCAAAGTGGTGGCAGGGGAAAGTGTAGTCAAGCAGCATAGGATGGAGGTCTGTAGGATGACGTTGGAGATCAAGAAGAGAGTGAGGGCAGAGGCAAGGATCAAATGGTGGAAGTTGAAAAAGGAAGACTGCAAGGATTAGTATCTGTTGTATAGAAGGTGCCAAACCATCCCCACCTCCCACCCCCCAAAAAATTAAACTGATTTCAAAGAATCATAAAGAATTCTTACAAATTTAAAGTGCTCACTCATGGCAACATGATATTGATTTTGATTGAATATGATTGTCAGATTGAATGTCACTATTTAAAAATTAATTGAATGTATTATAAAAATGTATTTTTTTCCCAAAGGCAAAAACTGAAGTCTACATGTAAAAGGAGGCTTGTTTGCTTTACCCCTAACTCTTTTCAGCATTGTGTTTCTCCAGACATGCTACACAATATTGCTGTTTTCTGGTATCCTGTTTTTGCACATGTGCAATTAACCTTCTGTTTCTTAACACACCCCTACATACTTTGGACAAATTATTCTTTTTCTTTGTTATGGCTTTGCGCTTGAATCAATAGTTGTACTAAAATTATTGTACTGCTGCTGATTCTGTTCTGATTCAGTCCAGAGCCTAATGTCTCTGACAGGCTGACTGCATTCTGATAAATCTATTAAGCATCCATCACACCATGCAAGAACTGATTTCCTTCATCTTTATTGATAACTTCCATTTTTTATCTTATTTTAATAATTGTAATCACTCTGCTACTGGCTGTGAAAACTAGTTTGTTTGTTTGTTTTTGCTCCAGCAGGCTTAGATGACTTTATTTAACTTTTTTTTTTTTTTTTTTTTTTATTCATTATCAGGAACCTTCATTGAAGCTGTCAAGGTAGGAGCTATGAAGAGGAGGTGGCATCAACACTCTTTATGGTGTCTTGTCTGAAATGTTCACCTGTCAAGCGAAGTTGCAGTAGCTGGAGGTGCCAGAAACGAAGGGCACGAGTAGAAGAAATCACTTGGGAGAAATTAACCAACATGCACTTTGCAAAGAGAGTCTCACTTTGCTTGCTATTTGTATGTCTGTAGTAAGAGGACAGTGTACATTTTTGTACATATTTATATATATTTATATATATATATATATATGTAAGTATATATGTATAGTGTATATAATATATATTTAAAATAAGTTGGCATTTCTACACTCTGTAGATAAACTGTTCTGTAAAGCTTCCTTCCTGGATTACTGCACATGGCAATCACTGTTCACTTGCATTTTCTCAAGCCTTTGTGCTCAGCCACTCAACACTTGATGCTTGTCACTTGCATGTATAACTTGAGTAAATTGTTAGAGTGAACCTGTCCTCTGCAATTCCACATCGGACCTTCTGCCAAACAAAGAAGAGAGCTGAGGACAGGTGCTGTCATAACTCTACCCCCCTCTTGTGAAAACATTTTGCAGCCCCATTGTTTCTGCTGTGCAGGCATGCTGCTGCAATAAAAGATGGAATTGGAAACCACTTAGTTTTCAGGTCGGTAATATTCTCAACATCTACTGTATGCAAGTCGAGGATGTGTAAGGTATTTTACTCGTGATGTCTCTTCAGTAGCAGAAGCGGCAGAGGGTCTGTGGTGAAGGGCAGTATGCAGGTCCTTGGCTTTGGACCAGTTGCTTGTTTCCAGCAGTTAATGAGCACTCCGCGTTGATCTACCTCATCAAAGCGTTGAGTCGAAGCATCGTCGTGTTTTTAAAGTGAACTTTGCCACATTTACTCAATTTCCATATCATTCCTGACTTGCTTCTTATGGGGATGGGCTGCTGAGGGTGGTGGAATAGGGTGGGACTTTGTTTGGGTGGGCGGGGGGGACGACAAACTCATTTAGAGTGGAAATGTACAGAGTATGTAAGCTCCGCCTGTTTGGGACTTTGTGTGCATCTCTCAATGTTCTAATGGTATAGCTGGTTAAAAAGAGAAAAAAAAGTGGAAATGCCTATTTAAAATTAATTTATGTTTCTTCATGAACTTGTTTAATGTATGATTTAACTAAATGCATTATTTCCCCAATACCCTTTGATTTGTTGTTCGGGTTGTGAAATAAATGGAGAATGTTCTTGTACAAAAGTGTTTGGTATTGGATGCTTAAGTGATATGTGCCTGTTTTGAAGTATTTGATGCTATTATTGAATGAGTGTTTTCATTCCAGATATGGCGGGGGGAATTCTGCAGGACATCATTAAGAGTCCATGTAATGCCTTGTTTTCATGTGCTTTACCCAGCTCATCAGGTGTATCTTGTGCGTTGTTTTCTTGGTCCCAGTTCCAAAAAAGGTTCCAGTATCAAACTGTAAATGTGCTTAATATAATCCCTGCTCTGGTAATGGTATGGTTATGATGACAGCCTGGCTGTGCTAATGCTATGGTTTCTGGAAAGTTAGTGCCTTTGCTACTGTTTAAACTAATCAATGCTAAGCCGAACTTTATAGTTGAAGAAACATCTGCCTGGTTTCTGGTACAGAAGAATTACTCTTCATAAAGAGAAATCTACTCACTGCCTGTAGCAAAAAAGCTTCTTCTGCAACAGTATATCAAAACCATGCCGGGTTTGGGTGGAGGATGAGGATCACAGACCATGTTGGGTGAGCAGAGCAGCAACATATTTTATGTCTTACACCTTGTCAGTCTCTGAGGTGGCACCATACAGTTGTGCCTGAAAGTTTGTGAACCCTTTAGAATTTTCTATATTTCTGCATAAATATGACATAAAACATCAGATTTTCACTCAAGTCCTAAAAGTAGATAAAGAGAAACCAGTTAAACAAATGAGACAAAAATATTATACTTGGTCATTTATTTATTGAGGAAAATGATCGAATATTACATATTTGTGAGTGGCAAAAGTATGTGAACCTCTAGGATTAGCAGTTAGTTTGAAGGTGAAATTAGAGTCCGGTGTTTTCAGTCAATGGGATGACAATCAGGTATGAGTGGGCACCCTGTGTTATTTAAAGAACAGGGATCTATCAAAGTCTGCTCTTCACAACACGTTTGTGGAAGTGTATCATGGCACGAACAAAGGAGATTTCTGAGGACCTCAGAAAGAGTTGTTGATGCTCATCTGGCTGGAAAAGGTTACAAAACCATCTCTAAAGGGCTTGGACTCCACCAATCCACAGTCAGACAGATTGTGTACAAATGGAGGAAATTCAAGACCATTGTTGCCCTCCCCAGGAGTGGTTGACCAACAAAGATCATTCCAAGAGCAAGGCGTGTTAATAGTGAGGTCACAAACGACCCCAGGGTAACTTCTAAGCAACTGAAGGCCTCTCTCACATTGGCTAATGTTCATGTTCATGAGTCCACCATCAGGAGAACACTGAACAACAATGGTGTGCATGGCAGGATTGCAAGGAGAAAGCCACTGCTGTCCAAAAAAACATCGTTGCTCGTCTGCAGTTTGGTAAAGATCACGTGGACAAACCAGAAGGCTATTGGAAGACTGTTTTGTGGATGGATGAGACCAAAATAGAACTTTTTGGTTTAAATGAAAAGCGTTATGTTTGGAGAAAGGAAAACCCTGCATTCCTGCATAAGTACCTTATTCCATCTGTGACACATGGTGGTGGTAGTATCATGGTTTGGGCCTGTTTTGCTGCATCTGGGCCAGGATGGCTTGCCTTCATTGATGGAACAATGAATTCTGAATTATATCAGAGAATTCTAAAAGAAAATGTCAGGACATCTGTCCATGAACTGAATCTCAAGAGAAGGTGGGTCATGCAGCAAGACAACGACCCTAAGCACACAAGTTGTTCTACCAAAGAATGGTTAAAGATGAATAAAGTTAATGTTTTGCAATGGCCAAGTCAAAGTCCTGACCTTAATCCAATCGAAATGTTGTGGAAGGACCTGAAGTGAGCAGTTAATGTGAGGAAACCCACCAACATCTCAGAGTTGAAGCTGTTCTGTATGGAGGAATGGGCTAAAATTCCTCCAAGCCGGTGTGCAGGACTGATCAACAGTTACCGTAAACGTTTAGTTGCAGTTATTGCTGCAATGGGGGGGTCACACCAGATACTGAAAGCAAAGGTTCACATACTTTTGCCACTCACAAATATGTAATATTTGATCATTTTCCTTAATAAATAAATGACCAAGTATAATATTTTTGTCTCATTTGTTTAACTGGTTTCTCTGTATCTACTTTTAGGACTTGAGTGAAAATCTGATGTTTTAGGTCATATTTATGCAGAAATACAGAAAATTCTAAAGGGTTCACAAACTTTCAAGCACAACTGTACATCAGCATTTTGTCAAGTTCAGTCCTTAGGGACACCAGGGCTAGTTTATTTCATAAAATTTCACAGTCTGTATGTCATTTGTACTTCTAATTGATTTCATCCTTTGGTTGTTGGCCTGCAAATGTTTCTAAGAAATTCATAAAATTTGCATTCTTTACCATAGCTTGAACATGCATCCATTTCTTTTGCCATTTGTATTTCTTGTTATGAAGTTTGCTGGCAGACATCGGCACTAACAACATTGAGTGCTAAAGCAAAGCTGCTCATTTGTAAAACGGGTTTTCTTTGAACGGATTATTAGAATAAGACCATAAAAAAGGCAGCACATCGATTGAGTTTACAAGTAGGAATGACAATCACTTGGTTTTTGAAATTGAGATACAAAGTCGTAGTCACAGGCTGTAGCTAGTAATTACTGTTACTAAAGCCGTCTGCTTCACAACTTGTGTTTGTGTAAAAGGGAAACGTGCCGTCTGTGAGCACCTGCTGTACAAAGCGGCTGTTTACCCCCCAGTGCCACCTGGTGATGAGCTCAGGCTGTTTTCTCCGAGCTTTGCTTCCCAGTGCCTGTTCAGCTTTTGTAAAATTATGAATTTTGAGATTAGAAGGTAACATCATATATTGCTCTGTGTGAAATTTACCCTTGCATCTAACTCCATGATTTTGTTTTTGGAAAACGCATGACCTTCCTACTGTAGGTATGCAAGTACAGTGATCCCTCGCGCTTCGCCTTTCGCGGCTTCACTCCATCGCGGATTTTATATGTAAGCATATTTAAATATATATCGCGGATTTCTTGCTGGTTCGTGGATTTCTGCGGACAATGGGTCTTTTAATTTCTGGTACATGCTTCCTCAGTTGGTTTGCCCAGTTGATTTCATACAAGGGACGCTATTGGCAGATGGCTGAGAAGCTACCCAACTTACTTTTCTGTCTCTCTTGCGCTTTCTCTGATCCTGATGAAGCGGGTGTGAGCAGGGGGGCTGTTCGCACACCTAGACTATACGGACGCTCGTCTAAAAATGCTGAAAGATTATCTTCACGTTTGCTACCTTCTGTGTGCAGCTGCTTTGTGAAGCGACATGCTGCACGGTGCTTCACATACTTAAAAGCTCAAAGGGCACGTATTGATTTTTGACTGTTTGTTTTCCTCTCTCTCTCTCTCTCTGCTCCTAACGGAGGGGGTGTGAGCTGCCGCCTTCAACAGCTTTGTGCCGCAGTGCTTCGCATACTTAAAAGCTAACAGCCCTATTGATTTGTTTGCTAGAGATTGTTTTCTCTATGTGACATTCTGTGTTCCTGACACGCACTCCTTTGAAGAGGAAGATATGTTTGCATTCTTTTAATTGTGAGACGGAACTGTCATCTCTGTCTTGTCATGGAGCACAGTTTAAACTTTTGAAAAAGAGACAAATGTTTGTTTGCAGTGTTTGAATAACGTTCCTGTCTCTCTACAACCTCCTGTGTTTCTGCGCAAATCTGTGACCCAAGCATGACAATATAAAAATAACCATATAAACATATGGTTTCTACTTCGCGGATTTTCTTATTTCGCGGGTGGCTCTGGAACGCAACCCCCGCGATGGAGGAGGGATTACTGTAATTTTCTTTGATCTTTGCCTACATTTGTACTTTTCTGCCTCCTTCAATTGCCACATTCAACAACAAATTAATACAAACACCATGGAGGGGAGCAGTTCTGTCACTGCAAGAGTTTGAGCCGTAACGTCTGTTGAAGCAAACGTAACGCACCCACAAGCCAGTTTATGAAGTAGAGAGGGGCCTGCTGTTTGTGTTGGTGCTTCATGATGAGAAACACAAACTGGAGAAGTGAAAGTGTTTTGATTGCTTGCTTGTATCTTCTCCCCATTGCTAAAGGAAATTATCAGGTTAACAAAGGTTTCGTTAAGTCTACCAGTTTAAAGGAAGACTTTCAAGATGTAAGGAAGTGATTTCATGGTGGAAAAATGGCATTGGACAAGACCTTGATGGGCATTCCCAGTACTTGAGGTGCTTGTCTTGACCGTATCTAAAGGGCATCAAGGAGAGCCGTACTGGGAGGCTAGAAAACATGTTTAAAAACTAAAAGGAACCGATTCAAAGACTACAAATGACTTTATACCAGTCTCATTTTATAAAATAATTACATATTTATTTCAAAATATTCTTAAAGAAAACAAAATAAATTGAGTAAAGAACAAGGCCCAGAGCAGAAAGTAAAGTTCTGTACAACAAATACTGTTTGCATCATTTTGTGTTGATCTTTTTTCCAATCTCCACATCCCCTCTTAACACTGTCCTGGTTCTTGATTTTTTTTTGGTGGGGTTTAGAGCCTTCTAAAGGTTGTGCCATAATGTGGTTGTACAGATTTTTGCAATTTAATAAAGAGAAGCATCTTGCACTTGATCTGTAGCCCGGAACATTCTGAAATGAACAAAATGGAAGTGTTTCAAACAGGTGCTGACATTTTGGCATTTTAGTACATCCATGTAGATACGGTCGCTGAGGACGTAGTCGAGATACAATCAGAAGAGCGGCAGAGCAAGACCCCCATGAGCTGGTCAGTTTCCTCCTGCAGCTGCTGGCTGTTTGGCACCAAACTTTGACTTACTCCTACACTTCACGTGCACACATTAAATTGCTTAATAAGTTATCAATTTTTTTATTATAAAAAACAAAGGCAAGAAGAAACATTCAAGTGCTACATGTCATTCTACATCCCAACAGAAAGCCAGCAGTGCCAAGTGGACACGGTGTCCTGCGCCAGTGGATTGACTGAAACGCAGTGGTCAGAGATTCTCAGTAGTGCGGTGGGAAGATGAGCAGATGTGATGAAGGCTCCTCCTCTTCATTTATGACTATTGCGTAGTTGAGAATACAAAGTCATGAATGTAACTGAAGCTGTAAAGCTGTGCTCACCTTCTGAATGAAGCAAAGTGGACATCTGAAATGCCAAGCAGAAGAAGTGGTGGCTGGCCATCTCCAGAGCAGCAGACCAGCATGTAGTGTGTAGTCCTGTACAAGGCCTCATCTTTCCTTTGCGGCCCCCCATTGTCCTTGAAGATCCCAAGTGAAGGGTTTTCTCCAAAATGAATGCACATTCCTCCTTCAGAAAAACAAGCAAGTCTGACGTTCTCCATGTGGAAACGGGAGCAGGGCCCTGCATTTTTCTGCATTTCAGTAGTGGGACCTGCCTAAATAGAAACTTCTAGAAGCAGTTATACAGCACAGCTTTGTTTAGTCATTCTGACAAAAATAAAAGAGCCGCTTTCAGTGAACAGTGGAACAAGTTGGCGCTTTGGAGAGTCGTGTTACTGGATGTGGTTAGAGAGGAAACCATTAAGCAGCTAAGCGGTGTCATCAGTGACTGGAATTCCTTCCTTCTGGTTCTGCCACCTCCCAGCAACAGATGGGGTGCAATACATGTGGCCATCTTTCATCGACTTTGACAGCAGCTGGCTCCTTAATGGCTAGATTAGCGTATTCACAAGCGTGACATGTCAGGCCCACTTGTACAGCAATGCTGGAAGAAGGAGAATCATCTCCCAAGAACCGCACTGGTTCCAGATACACCTTTGGGAGGCTTGGGGAAACATCCTTTGTCACTCATACAAAGAGCTGGATGCGCTCGCGGATAGTTTGCCGGCAGATGGGACAGGACTTGAGGGAGGCACTACATTCCAAGCAGGAAGCATGGCCGCACTGGAACACCAGCTTGATTTGGTTGTCAATGCAGATCGGGCAGGTGATGCGCTCCTCCATTTGCCGATAGCGGGACTGGAGCTGTTCAAGAAGGTTGTGCTGCTCCGAGTTTTCTGCACTTGGGCTACAATCCACTTCTGTGTTATCTGCAAAAGAAAGCATAGATGGGAGAAGAAATGAACGCTTCTTCATGCCTCTGGGATTTTCACCCCGAGCAGCTCTACTTCTTAAACCACACTACGGTAAAACTACTTGAGGCTGAAAATTCAAACAGATAACAACAACAACAGCGACCTGGCTAAATAACAAAGACGGTTACACATTTTAGGAATGACAGACGAAAAAGAACTGGGGCTCGCCATTTATGTCAAAACAGTTGTCTTCAATTGGAAAATGAACTCCATTTTAGTGAGGATGTCTGCGTTCAAACTGAAAGCATCAGAAGTAGTGGCCTCGTAGTAGGAGGGTGTTATAAATGTACAAGATGATATTATTAAAAAGAGGAGGACAGTATGGTCATGGGGCAGTTTAGTTATCTTAACTTGCAACTAGCAGAGTTCAACCGCACGAGATTTTTAGACGTAACCAGTGTGTTAATACCAACGGGGTGAAGCCCGACTGGATTTAGTATTTTGTAATAAGCAGGACAGGACTGAGGGTGTGGAGGTGAATGAATGGACCGCTGGGGTCAAGTGACTTAATATAATGGAATTCTCAGTGTTTTGAAAGAGTGAGGATGCAAAGACAAAAACTTGACTTTAACTTTGGTTCAGCAGAATCAACAAGCGATAAACTGGGATAAGCTTTTAAGTGTAGAGAGAGTCGAGGAACAGCGGAGCCTGCTATTTTAAAAATGTTTTACGCAAAATGCAGGAAAAAAAGAGGCTTAAGCCTACCAACTATGTCTGTTGTTTAAAGGAACGACTATAGCGGATGTTTATCCGTGCCTTGGGATTGCATAAATATTGGAAAACATCGTGTCCGTGTCACTTTAGACAGGAATTTAAAAGTATTGCTGAGATTTGGTCGCTTTGAAAGAAACCTGGCGCTGGTGAATTTCTCTCCCTCTGTGATCACCCATTTCTGCCACCCTGTGTTGCCAATGCTGCCTTCATTTTCAGAATCTACTACTTTTGGGGATGTTTCCTCCAAGATAAAGGCCAGATGTCAACTTACGAGGGATGTTCAAAAAGTTTCCACACTTTTATATTTTCGCTGGTAATGGTGAAGGCGGGAGGAGTAGTAACTGGGCATTAAAAAGTTGGTACGACGCGGGGAAAAGTGCATCACAAACGAGTTAAACTGAGTTAAAAATGCAGAACCCTTCTGAACGTCCCTCGTATATGAACAGATCAGGGTGGGATTGTCAGCGGTGATAAATCATGGAGGTCTGGAGACATTTTTCCACTTTCCAAACTTAAACTGGAAAGAAACAAAACCAGAAAGGCCAAACTGGCAGCTTTCATTAGAGTAATTGGGCTTATTAATCTTTTTTTGTTTTTTTTTTTACATGGCATTGACGTGTTAGAGATCAGAGCGACCGTAAGGAGACTGCTGCTGCTAAGTAGACGTTTCATTTAAACACACCCTGCCAGGTCTGTGAAGCAGCACCAGTAACGAGTGTTCTGCCTTGCTGGCCTACGTAAGAGCTCTTCACCTGGTGAAGTCGTTGCCATTGTTGTTATTCTGTCGCTTTTCATTTCGGCCCACTTTAGTTGTAGCTGCAGTGAAATGAATTGTCTGAAATATATTTGGAACTGCAGTTGATTTCACGTATGGGCAATTGTTACGGGTAAACTTCGCACAGACGTTAGGAAGTTTTTCTTTACACACAGAACGATAGACACTTGGAATAAGCGACCAAGTAGTGTGATAGACAGTAAGGAACTTTCAAAAGTCGACTTGATGTTTTTTAAAATAATTAAGTGGATCACTGTGTTGGGCCGAATGGCCTGTTCTCATCCAGGGTGTCCTAATGTTCTAATTGGGAATTGGCTCGTGTACTTGTCCTCTCAGCAATGGCCGTTACAGACTCGCAGGTCTGTTTTTATGGGGTCCTCCATTCAAGCGTTCACTCCTAATTTAAATACTACAAGCAATAACTTTAAAGTTTTGTGTTTACCATAAAGAAAACTGTAAATGCTTTGTTTCCTAAGTTAAAGTTCATGTCCTGGATATGCGCGTTTTCTTAACCACTGTCTTGAAACACAAGCTTGCTCTAAGGAACTTCAGACGCGTGTTTGGTTTCATGCTGAACAAGTGCCTTAGATGTCCACTCAAAATGGCGGCTATGAGAGTTTACTCTCGTTATCCCAAAGGTGCCTCATAAGCGTAGAAGGCATGTTTCCTTAAATCAAAACCTTTGCTACTTGAAATTGGACGTACAGTCTCGCTTATCCGACGTCCCACCACAAAAAAAACAAAACAAAAAAAAAAATGCATCAATCAGCAACAAGAACTGCAAGTTGTGAGCGTAGTCAGTTAAAATTTTCTGTTGTTTTATTGTAAAACATGATTACAGTGGATTATGTGGCGAGCCCCCTCTCTCTCTCTCGCGCGCGCACATGTCTGTCTGTGTCTCTCTCTCGCTACACAGGCAGAGACTGAACACGCGTGCAAATCATCGGCGCGCACAAACCGAAAGGGAAACTGTCTTGTTCGTATACCGAGTTTGGCGAACTTTTTGGTCGTAACCCGATTTGTACGAGTTCAGAGACGTTCGTGAACTGAGGTTCCACTGTATTAGGCCTGTAATGTGTAAAATTATAACATAGTTTGACGTTTAATAGGCTTTTTCTTAACACCTCCCATTATCCGACATTTTCGCTTATCCGACTGCTGTGATGTGAGATTTTACATATAACTTGATAAATATTTTGTATGTCTTTATTTGTAATTTAGGCAAAGCAATGTAATTTAGTGTTTACCCAAACCCCCCACACCCCCTTCGACTGAGTTTCTTTGACTGTTATGACAGCGTTGGGGTGGGGGGGTGCTTTAAACCAGTTTGGCAAGTGTTTCTCTGTTAAAGTCTTTCAACCCCTCCCCCCCCCCCCGCAAAACCCCCCAACAACAACAATAAAGACATATGGTCTTGGGGGTGGCAGGTTTTAAGATGTTGTATTCCCCCATTGGTCTGAAGTATGGCAGTTTGGAATTGGCTTGGATCAGAGGCCTTTAAGTACCATGATGCCCTATTGGCTCGAGGGGTTGGACAGAACATTTATAAAATGACTTGCTTAACCTCACACTATCTCTCGCTCTCTTGCTAACTTGTGATGATGAAGACGACACAATGAAGAGCACAGTTTAGCAGCCATTTTGAACAGACATGTGGCTGAAAGCTGAGCACCAATGATGCCTTAACTAGAGACATTTAAGTAACCACAAGTCTGTGTGCCGCCTGAGCTACACATCACCATTTAATCAGGTTGTATGGTTGCCAATATTCAAATGTACTTTGCATTTTTTATTATTTATGAATATTATCAGTAATACATTATTTTATGTGTAACTTAACTTCTGCTTGTCTTTTTACTACATCTAATTGCCTGAGGATATAGATATAGAAGGGAAGGTGGGGAGACATTTTATACAATAATACCTTATAAACAGTGGTGAGTCTGTGAGATTAGGCATTCTAAGGCTACATATTAATAATACAATAGGGGAAAGTAGCACAATATATATTACTCTACCAAGACAACACACCGATGTTCTGACGGCCCGTTTATGTCAGATCAGCGAGATTCTACTGTAATTGGAAAATGTACGCCTTTTTCATACTTGGACCTGATGTACTTGCAAGAACAGACAAGGTATTGTTAAAGTTTATATACAAATAAACACTCAAGCACAAAATATTACGTGGCAAATTAGCATACACAATGATTGTGAAGAAACTGCTTCAGCTTAATACTGACCTTATCCTGAACATGGTGTACAGGAGTGGAAAGACTGAAGAGCACATTTCTCTAGGAGTGTCAGCAGATATTCAGCACAGGTTCAGGTGGGGAGGTCATGTTCTACTGATATGATGGAAAGCACAATGTTGAGAAATGCTTGTGATATTAGTTGATTTTCAGAAGGCGCCTGATAAGGTCCAGTGAAGCTAAAAGAAGTGGGAGGGTTATGGTGTGCGGAACCTCATCAGGACTGAGCGATGTTAAGAGCGGCGTAGCTCAACGGTCAGTGCTGGGATTGCTGCTAATAGACATACAGCAGAGAAAACAAGACACTGAACACACCAACGTTTTTCTCAGTAAATATACATGACATGAAATGTACATCAGATGTCAGTAACAATTAATCCACACATACAAAGAAATCAAAACAAGTAAGTTCTGTGTAATGAAGTGGAATGACACAGGGAACAGTATTGAACACATTAGGAAAAGGACCTGCCTGGAAAGCCAAGAAACCAGCTGAAAGTATCGTCTGGTTTAGTCCTAATTGATAAAAGGGTTTCTCATTACCAAGGTGTCACACGAAGCATCTCATGATGGGTAAAAGCAAAGAGCTTCCTCAAGACCTTCGCAACCTTATTGTTGCCAAACACACTGATGGCACTGGTGACAGACGTATTTCTAAACTTCTGAATGTTCCAGTGAGTACCATTGGGGCCTTAATAAGGAAGTAGAAAGAACATCATTTCACCATAAAGTGGGCGCGACCAGGCACCCCTCACAAGATTTCTGACAGAGGAGTCAAAAGAAGAAACACAAGAGTTGTCCAAGAGCCAAGGACCACTCGCAGAGAGCTTCATAAAGACCTGGAATTAGCAGTTGTTTCAAAGAAAATAATGCACCCAACCATCATGGCCTCTATGCATGGTCACCGCACAAGACTCCTCTACAGAACATTCGGACAAGCCAGTGAAATATTGGGAGAATAGAGTCTGGTCAGATGAGACCAAAACTGGAAACTCTTTGGGTGTCATTGCACACACCATGTTTGGAAGAGAAATGACATTACACGTCACCCCAAAGATACCACACCAACAGTGAAGTTTGGAGGTGGGAACATCATGGTGTGGGGCAGTTTTTCAGCATATGGTACTGGCAGACTTCATATAATTGAAGGAAGGATGAATGGAGAAATGTACCGGAACATTCTCGAAAAGAGTCTGCTGCCAACTACCAAGATGCTGAAAATGAAACATCTCGGCAAGACAATGACCCCAAACACACAGCCAAGGAAACACTCAGAAAGAATACAAAGCTGCTAGAATGGCCCAGTCTATCACCAGACTTGAAAATCTATGGAAAGAACTGAAGATCAGAGTTCATAGAAGAGGCCCCCAGAACCTTCAAGGCTTGAATGTGCAAGAATGGGCCAAAATCTCACCTGAGCAATGCATGTGACTCGTTTCTCCACACAGGAGGCATCTTGAAGCTATCGTTACCAACAAAGGCTTCTCTACTAAGTATGAAATACATTTCAGTAAGCGTGTTCAGCTCTTATTCCCTGTGTCATTCCACTTTATTATACATAATTTATGGACTTACTTGTTTTGAGTTCTTTTTCTGTGTGGATTACTTTGGTTGTTCCAGACATCTGGTGAAAATTTCATGTCAATAGCCCCATTAGAAATATATTTACTGATACGTAATAACTAGCTGGTGAAGTCTGCAGATGATACCAAGGGACGCGGGTAGAATACATGTTGGGCAGATTAGTAACAAATATAAATGAATGTAGGAAAGAAAGTGTAGGGTGGTGCATGTAGAAAACGTCCCTAATTACGCTAGGTGTTATTACCCCGTAGTTACTGTGTAATACATTGTAACGCTTTAATTAAGTACTCCGTTATAAACATTAACAGTAGGGGACCCACTTTTATTGCTTTCAGCGAGATTTTTTTGCTTAGTCTTCCACCCATTAGCAGAAAAGTCTTAATTCCCTCATGCTGTGAAATCGCACTTTGCCTAAATGCGCCTAATTCACGTTACAGTCAGCTGAGGGATTTTCTTTTGGTGTGCCAGCTCTCCACCAACAACCCCCAAACCATTAGATTCGCGGGCCGCTCCTGATGATCTTTATATAAGTAAAGTAAGTGTATGAAAGTGCCCTGCGATGGACTGGTGACCCACCGAGAGGTTGTACCTTCTTTGCACCATACAGGAAGAGCTCCAGGCCCCCCTAGACTTTCAAAAGTAAAAATAAAAAATACAGTATGTACCTTACAGAGAAATTTGCCTTGCAGGTACACAAAAAGAAATGTAGGGCCTTTCTGCTCAAGATAGCGACCGAAGGACAGCAGCTTGTGTGGTTCCTGCTGTAGACGCTCGCATTGATGCTCTACTGGGGCATTTGAGAAACCACAATATATCAGAAGATATCCTTCAATCCACTAGCATGTTAAGTAACGCAAAACAATCAATTTTAGACAAGAAACACAAAAGGAAATGTGGTCTCAGACATATTCCCTGGGCATGACTGGAACTAAAGGGATGGGATTTTTCAGGCACTCAGATGTTTGTGTCTTATCACGGCTTTGAACATAAAAAGAGACCAACAAGTTAAACTGGGGAGAAGCCTGAAGAGAGACAAACAAGCCAGCTGCTTCACAGAATTGTACCTAAACAATCCAAAGAGCCAAATGATCTCTGCTTGGCTGTAGGTGACATGCTAGCCGACTGCAAAACGAGGAACTTCTAAAGTCTGCCACTTACCAGGCCTGAGTTTCTTAGTTATTGTAACTTGACATTTGATGCACTTCTTCATTCTCTGAGCACAGGCTAGGAATTAGAAATAAAAAAAAATAAGAGTTAGACTGCTAGTTCAAGTACATACTGTAACTGTTCACCTAATCCTACGTCAAATGATGCGACTCTTCCAGCGATTGCCAGTCATAGCCTTCATTGACACAGTCTTAGCATATCGGACGTAGATGGTGGTGCGATCCCATGAAGTCAGCCTCAGAATGTGATGTACCTGACAGCCTCTCACCTACTAGTCAGTGGCACGCTATGATAAAATAAAACAGGTTTGATCTGGTCTTTAGGTAGAGGGGTGGCTATGTGTGTATGAAAGCTGAATACCAATGAATGCTCATCCGGAAGTACAACACATTTAACGTCATGATAATGAATAAGGAACACTCGGCGTTTTGAACCTCACAAATAGAAGAGAAATGCGTCTTGTCTGACGTCTTGTGTTTTACATAACATAACGGAATGAAAAAATGAACTAAAGGCTGAACTTGCCGCAGCTGTTAACCTGTTTGGACGGGGCCAGCTCTGTCAGGCAACACGCTATTGGCTGTCAGAGAAAGGTGTTAGCGTGAGCGTGATGGAACACTGGAGCACAGCTGGTATACAGTATGTGATCTGACAGAGTGCAGCGGCAAGAACCCAACAACAAAAAGTCGTGCAAATGTGACCTCGGCTTAACACAACACAGGATTGTGGGAGCTCTCATTTTTTCAAACTAATGTAAATCAAATAAAGCAACTTCAGATCAGGTGATCCACCTGACGCTAACCAAACATGTGTGGGCTCAGCCAGTGCTTGGATGAGAGACCATTTAGGAAAAGAAGGAATTTTTTTTTTAAATTATATATTTTAATTTTATTGAATTTTTTTAAAAATCAAATAACACTCCATACACATAACTTGAGTTTTACAAAAAGAAGAAGGAAAAAAAAAAAGGTTTGAAACAAATCAACCGATGAGGAAAAGAAGAAATGTTGACGAGGAAGCGTTTACCCCGTGGCCTTGACAGGGACACTGCGCTCTAAAAGCTGACGCTGTCCTCTGGATGAGATGTATCATTTATCTGTACTGCTTGTTTAACTCTGTGCAAGCATGACGTCACTGTAACCCACATGATTCTGTTCGAAACAAATCAACCAATCAGGAAAAGAAGAAATGTTAACGAGGAAGCGTTTACCCCGTGGCCTTGACAGGGACACTGCGCTCTAAAAGCTGACGCTGTCCTCTGTGTGAGACATATTATCTATCTGTACTGCTTGTTTAATCTGTGTGCAAGCGCGACGTCACTGTAACCCACATGATTCCATCCGTGGATGTATTTCTGTCTACAGCACATGTGCCTGCTGCTGCTATTTTTCTAATTCTGACCTCTGGGCTGCTCAAATATAACTTTGCGCCTCCTGAAGGGTACTAGAATGAGTAAGCCGGAGAGAGCCTACCTTCACAGGCGACACTGTGCTGGCAGGGAGAGAAGAGGATTAGCAAGGCTAGTTCAGAACAGATGATGCATTCACTGGGCCCTGGTGGTGCAGCTGGCATGACCAGGTTGGTCATGGTGTTTGGAGTTGTATGGACCCTGCGCAGGCTGCTGCTGGTAACACCTGAATGGTTTCCTGATGTGTTGCTGTGAAGCTGCTGTGTCCTGAATAGAAATAAAAAAGATAAACGTTAAGCTGGTGCAGCAGGTCCACCTTACGTATCTCATCAAACCCACAAATACCAGAATATGAAGAGAGATTCTCAGCTGAGGGCATCAGTCAAGCTGGAGGGCACCCAAGTAGAATGTGACCTGCCTTTCCCAACATCACATAATTCTCCATTTCTTACCTGCGCTTCTCATAGAAGTTCTTGAGGAGTTGTATTATCATCCCATCTGTAACCAAGTCCAGTGGGCTCTTTCCTTTGTGGTTGGCATAATTCATGTCAGCCCCCTCTTGCACAAGGTAACAGGCTATGGCCGCACCAACATTCAGCTCCAGGTTCCCCAAGAGGCCAGAGAGCTGCAGCTATGAGACAAGAGCAGGGCTTATAATTAACATGGCTCTACATTACACCGAGAGCGGCACACGCTTTTATCAGCTACTGGCAGAAGATGGCACACAAGATACAAAAAAAGAGATAAACCAAATTTTTCCTTCTCCTGGCTGAAAATATCTGTCTCAATATTTCAGAAATCCCCAAATTTATGTTAATAGTGCTAAACTTTAGCTGCACAATCTCAGGAGACGTGCTGAGGGTAAAATATTAAAAGTAACCCAACTCAATTCTTATTTTATTCAAGTAAAAATATGTGCATTATTATTCTTGTCCCAGCAGCACTGAGCATAAGGCAAGAAGCACAAGTACCGCTACGCCTCTCCATTGCAGCGCTCATTGACACAGTCAAGCACAAAAGAGTTTGCTGTGTGCAGTCCAGTGACAGAAACATTTTATTTAAGCGTCAGTTTGGTTGTCATCCAGCTATTTGCTCTCACTATTGGTACGCTGCGACTGGGTTATGCACAAGCCAGTGTCCATACCACAAATCCTCAGGAGCTCAGGTCGCAAATGTAAAAAGCAGACGGATTGTAATTACTTTGCAGCACATGACGGACTAAATGTAATTTAAAAAATGCAAGAAAATCATAATGGGCTTAGTGCTTGTTTTTGGATTCATGGCGGCCAATAAGGCGTTTAATGCGTTTTTGTGCAGTTTAATGACTTTGGAGCATTCTGCCAATGAAGAACTCCATTAGTGGACCTGCATGTGTAAAGGAGGGTACCGTATACAGTGGGTACGGAAAGTATTCAGACCCCCTTCAATTTTTCACTTTGTCATATTGCAGCCATTTGCTAAAATCATTTAAATTATTTTTTTCCCTCATTAATGTACACACAGCACCCCATATTGACAGACAAAAAAAAGAATTTTTGAAATTGTTGCAGATTTATTAAAAAAGAAAAACTGAAATATCACATGGTCCTAAGTATTCCGACCCTTTGCTCAGTATTTAGTAGAAGCACCCTTTTGAGCTAATACAGCCATGAGTCTTCTTGGGAAAGATGCAACAAGTTTTTCACACCTGGATTTGGGGATCCTCTGCCATTCCTCCTTGCAGATCCTCTCCAGTTCTGTCAGGTTGGATGGTAAACGTTGGTGGACAGCCATTTTTAGGTCTCTCCAGAGATGCTCAATTGGGTTTAAGTCAGGGCTCTGGTTGGGCCATTCAGGAACAGTCACAGAGTTGTTGTGAAGCCACTCCTTCGTTATTTTAGCTGTGTGCTTAGGGTCATTGTCTTGTTGGAAGGTAAACCTTCAGCCCAGTCTGAGGTCCTTAGCACTCTGGAGAAGGTTTTTGTCCAGGATATCCCTGTACTTGGCCGCATTCATCTTTCCCTCGATTGCAACCAGTCGTTCTGTCCCTGCAGCTGAAAAACACCCCCACAGCATGATGCTGCCACCGCCATGCTTCACTGTGGGGACTGTATTGGACAAGTGATGAGCAGTGCCTGGTTGTCTCCACACATACCGCTTAGAATTAAGGCCAAAAAGTTCTATCTTGGTCTCATCAGACCAGAGAATCTTATTTCTCACCATCTCAGAGTCCTTCAGGTGTCTTTTAGCAAACTCCATGCGGGAGCTGGCCTTAATTCTAAGCAGTATGTGTGGAGACAACCAGGCACTGCTCATCACTTGTCCAATACAGTCCCCACAGTGAAGCATGGTGGTGGCAGCATCATGCTGTGGGGGTGTTTTTCAGCTGCAGGGACAGAACGACTGGTTGCAATCGAGGGAAATTTCTTTCGCCACTTCAACAACTTTTAATTTGAAACCAGCTTCATATTTCCTACTGATTGAACGCTCCACTGTGGATAAGGAATGCCGTTACAAGAGTGTGAGATACAAAAAACACAAATCAGTGCAAACGTCACTTTGGAATAGTTTGGGTATTACTGTGTGGTCACGTAGGCACAATACATAAAACATAAAGGCAGTGTGCTCCATGGTTACTCTCTCAGGTGGACGTTAGCATATCATAATCCCTTGGACCAATAGCGCATTCGACTTATACGACCGACATTATAAAATACCAGAAATTATACTTTAAAATCCGCGAGTATATACGGTACTTAAGAAGCCAGGTTTCTGCCTTGACTGGAGGCCCATCTTATCCTGGTTTTGTGTGTCCATGTAAACGCACTCATTAAGAGTAAAATACATTCAACAAGAAAATTCCAATGCAGAACTCCAAAACTAAAAGAGACTTTTACATTAAAAGGAGAAAATGAGACCTAACTAGAAATTATCATCAACAAAACCCCTTGGCCACTGCAGCCTTTTGTTAATCGATTCTGAGCCCCTCTACTTATCAAGTCCATCCATCCATCCATTATCCAACCCGCTATACCCTAACTACAGGGTCACGGGGGTCTGCTGGAGCCAATCCCAGCCAACAAGGCAGGAAACAAACCCCGGGCAGGGCGCCAACCCACCGCAGGGCACACACTAGGGACAATTTAGAATCGCCAATCCACCTAACCTGCATGTCTTTGGACTGTGGGAGGAAACCGGAGCGCCCGGAGGAAACCCACGCAGACACGGGGAGAACATGCAAACTCCACGCAGGGAAGCAAACCCAGGTCTCCTAACTGCGAGGCAGCAACGCTACCCACTGCGCCACCGTACCACCCACTTATCAAGTCCTTTTATGGAATTAACAACTTTGAAGTGTAAAGGATTCAAGATCATCAGCGCTAACTGCCATTTCAAAAATGATAAACTTTAAAGACAAGTGACGTGACCCCTACAGTAAGTACGGAATCTTGATATTTACTCACAGTCCCATTGAGAAGTTTTCTTTTTCTTTATTTTTTAAATGAAGTTTCACATTTAAAATATCTTGCAGGCTAATAGCCTCTATAATTAATTTTCATAGCAAAAAAAGGAAAAATCTAATTTTTCTTCTTTCAAATTATTTGGAAAAACACACTCAGAAATTTAAAAATAATAAGCACACAACTAGCAAATACTGCATGGAAAAAAAAAGGTATCTCTGGTTCTCACGTGCCGGGTGCATGTACTGTACGTACTCAATCCACGATGGAGCGCGAAAGTGATAGCGAATGTTAAAGAAAGAAGAATTGTGACCTTTTACAGAGATGCTTTATTTATTTCTATGTTGAAACAGCCTGTCCTGTTATTTGGTTACTGAAAATCTGCCTGTTCTATTAATGCTTTGGTGTTTGCTTAAGAATTACCTGAAAGCTTTGATAACTAGTTTAAGTGGAAAATGAAAAAGCTCTGTGGCATTGTGATTCTAGAATTTTAGGAATGCTACTGTGGGTGATGTTAGATTGTGAGAGATACGCAAAGGCAGTTACTACAAAGTGTCATTTATGATGGCTTCTTGTGACGCCTGACTCTTAGTTACACAACCATGCCTCGCTGTAGCCTACCGGCTCTAATGGCAGAGGCCGATGAGCTCTGAAGGCACTTTTCGGAGACATGAAATTGAAATTAAAAAAAAAAACAAAAAAAACACTAGGGGGCTTTGCCCCCTGTTCGCTTCGCTCACCAATCCCCCTGCCTGCGCTACGTGCCAGCAACTTCACGTCTCTGCCGCTCATGTATGTGGATTTCACTTTCATCAAACAACAAAACTTTTAATTCTCACAGATACACCTCTTCATTGAGAAGAAACACTACTTTTCCCTGATGGCAACACGAATTAGACGATCTACAAGTCTCCGACTTAAAGTTTAAATCTGAACAATATATTTGATCTCTTTTCGCTGTTCTGTTATTTCACTGAGTAATAATTTCAATTTTTTTTGCGCTGATGCGATCTTTACTATCATTCATTTTTTTGAGACTTTCAAATTTTCGTACTTTCATTATCTCTGACCTGCTCTGCATGTGTATCGCGACAACGTTTTTGAATTCTTTACGACGTTCTACTTTGTCATCTGCTCTTTGTCTTTTATTTCCGGCCCCAGGCGTCGTTAAATCTCCTGGCACAAAGTCTTGTCTCGTGGGACATAAAAGTGTCTCTCTGAGAAAGTCACGTCTCGTCTCTCTCCCCAAGATTTTTTTATTATAATAGAGAGAAAAAGCCAAGTTGTCTTAGAGACAGGATAACCACATTATATCTCCAATGTAGATTAGCTTTATAAAAAGCTTTAGTAAAAGAGCTGCTCAGATTAGAGACAGGAGTGGAGAAATCTCAACCCAAGAACATCCAGAGTTACTGCTGACACTTCAAGCAATGTAAGAAATGGGCCACCTGGAAAGACTCAACATTAAAACATTACAACACTCTAGACGAGAACAGGCCATTCAGCCCAACAAAGCTCGCCAGTCCTATTTACTTATTTCTTCCAGAAAAACATCAAGTCGAGTTTTGAAAGTCCCAAATGTCTTACTGTCTACCATACTACTTGGTAGCTTATTCCAAGTGTCTGTCGTTCTTTGTGTAAAGAAAAACTTCCTAATGTCTGTGCGAAATTTACCCTTAACAAGTTTCCAACTGTATCCACGTGTTTTTGATGAACTCATTTTAAAATAACAGTCTCGATCCACTGTACTAATTCCCTTCATAATTTTAAACACTTCAATCATGTCACCTCTTAATCTTCTTTTGCTTAAACTGTAAAGGCTCAGCTCTTTTAATCTTTCCTCATAATTCAACCCCCGTAGCCCTGGAATCAGCCTAGTCGCTCTTCTCTGGACCTTTTCTAGCGCTGCTATGTCCTTGGTTGTATGGTGCTTGCACTTTATTTTGCTCTTGCTTATGGCACTGTCTATTCGAATAATTCCTTGAGATTAAAGTTTATTAAGGCCTGCTTTCCTACTTTCACGTTTACTCTATTTTAACCACCAGGAGCTCAGAACCAAGTTCCTTTCTCAGCTTGGAATGAAGGACAGAGCACAATCACCAAAAGGACAGCTACAGTGACAGCCATACCTGGATCAAGTCTGAAGGAACTACTGACAGAAGGTAGTGGACCACAGTCCTGGGTGTAACTTCAATGCAGCTGGGAACTGTATATAAGACTGTGTGTAAGATAGGCAAATTAAAGTAGTGACAGAGAATTCAATATAATATGAGTCCACATTAGAAAGGATCTGTGCATTTGATAAGGAGATTTGGGGTTTAAGGCGAAGTGAACCCAGAAGACTGTCCACAATAAAACAGTGATCCACAAGCATGCATCCAAGAAAAGACTTGCACTCCACAGTAAATCTGATAAACTCTGAATAAGATATAATAAATTGTAATTATTTAAATCTCAGCATTCAAGCATGGTCAAAACAGAGATACCTGCTAATTGCATTCCCACTGCAGTACCAAGTGCTATCGACTAACCCTAAACCAGTCCCAACTCTATAGGAAATACAGTGAAGAGGATATATTTAAGGCCGAGTCATTTTCTGTAAAGGAGCACAAACCTGTGTTAGGCATACAATGAAATGAAATGTGTGTCAGTTCAATTAAAAAATACAAAATCTGCCCTTGCATATTAGGTGTATTGCCACAGATTCACTCCACAGAGCATCTCGGGTCAACTGCCAGTGGTCACTAGCAAACTTACAATATTTAGTATAGAAGTAATCACCTCGCAGCATAGGCTAAATGAAGGGCTCCTTTCGTCAGCCATGCAGAGACTGTTTCTGAACACTGTGAGCAGAGGGCTTCCTGGTGACGCCAGCTGATCTCCTTCTGTGTCAACACCTAACCCCTCCAACCTTCAAACCCTCCTCCACCCAATTTTTATGCAAAGTGTTGCTACTACACTCCGCCCATCCACAGTGTACAGTGCATCTGGAAAGTATTCACAGCGCATCCCTTTTTCCACATTTTGTTATGTTACAGCCTTATTCCAAAATGGATTAAATTCATTTTTTTCCTCAGAATTCTACACACAACACCCCTTAATGACATTTTGAGAAAAGTTTACTTGAGATTTTTGCAAATTTATTAAAAATAAAAAAACTGAGAAAGCACACGTACATAAGTATTCACAGCCTTTGCCATGAGGCTCAAAATTGAGCTCAGGTGCGTCCTGTTTCCCCTGATCATCCTTGAGATGTTTCTGCAGCTTAATTGGAGTCCACCTGTGGTAAATTCAGTTGATTGGACATGACTTGGAAAGGCACACACCTGTCTATATAAGGTCCCAGAGTTGACAGTTCATGTCAGAGCACAAACCAAGCATGAAGTCAAAGGAATTGTCTGTAGACCTCCGAGACAGGATTGTCTCGAGGCACAAATCTGGGGAAGGTTACAGAAAAATTTCTGCTGCTTTGAAGGTCCCAATGACCACAGTGGCCTCCATCATCCATAAGTGGAAGAAGTTCAAAACCACCAGGACTCTTCCTAGAGCTGGCCGGCCATCTAAACTGAGTGATCGGGGAAGAAGGGCCTTAGTCAGGGAGGTGACCAAGAACCCAATGGTCAATCAGTCAGAGCTCCAGAGATCCTCTGTGGAGAGAGGAGAACCTTCCAGAAGGACAACCATCTCTGCAGCAATCCACCAATCAGGCCTGTATGGTAGAGTGGCCCAGACGGAAGCCACTCCTTAGTAAAAGGCACATGGCAGCCCGCCTGGAGTTTGCCAAAAGGCACCTGAAGGACTCTCACACCATGAGAAAGAAAATTCTGTGGTCTGATGAGACAAAGATTGAACTCTTTGGTGTGAATGCCAGGCGTCACGTTTGGAGGAAACCTGGCACCGCTCATCACTAGGCCAATACCATCCCTACAGTGAAGCACGGTGGTGGCAGCATCATGCTGTGGGGATGTTTTTCAGCGGCAGGGACTGGGAGACTAGTCAGGATAAAGGGAAAGATGACTGCAGCAATGTACAGAGACATCCTGGATGAAAACCTGCTCCAGAGCGCTCTTGACCTCAAACTGGGGCGACGGTTCATCTTTCAGCAGGACAACAACCCTAAGCACACAGCCAAGATATCAAAGGAGTGGCTTCAGGACAACTCTGTGAATGTCCTTGAGTGGCCCAGCCAGAGCCCAGACTTGAATCCGATTGAACATCTCTGGAGAGATCTTAAAATGGCTGTGCACCGACGCTTCCCATCCAACCTGATGGAGCTTGAGAGGTGCTGCAAAGAGGAATGGGCGAAACTGGCCAAGGATAGGTGTGCCAAGCTTGTGGCATCATATTCAAAAAGACTTGAGGCTGTAATTGCTGCCAAAGGTGCATCAACAAAGTATTGAGCAAAGGCTGTGAATACTTATGTACATGTGATTTCTCAGTTTTTTAATTTTTAATAAATTTGCAAAAACCTCAAGTAAACTTTTTTCACGTTGTCATTATGGGGTGTTGTGTGTAGAATTCTGAGGAAAAAAATGAATTTAATCCATTTTGGAATAAGGCTGTAACATAACAAAATGTGGAAAAAGTGATGCGCTGTGAATACTTTCTGGATGCACTGTATATCCCATTCTCACCGGCTCACAAATTGCTGTGGACTGTGATTTAATATGCAGAAACATTTGTTTCTACCAACTTTAGTAAAAATGGAAGAATGGCATTATAGTAGATGGAAGAATAATAGAACAGTTTTGATGAGAACAGGTTATTCAGCCCAACGATCTTATCTGCCTAATGTTTCCAAATAACATCCAGACAAGTGTTTCAAGTCTTTAAGTATTACTCTTTGCCACACTACTTGGCCTTTTATTGTATCTGCCTACGATTCTTTGCATGAAGAAAAACCTTCTAATGTTTGTATGACATCTACCCTTAACAAACTGCCATCTGCATCCCAGTTTTCTTGTTAGATAATTTCATTAAAAATAATAACTGGTATCCACTGTATTCATTCATTATATAGTTTCAAAAACTTCAATCATGTCACCTCTTGTTCTATAGTTTTTTTTAACTGAAAATGGTTGAACTCCTTTAATCTCTCTTCATAGCTCCAACCTCTCTAATAATAATAATAATAATAATAATTCATTACATTTATATAGCGCTTTTCTGAGTACTCAATGCGTTATCCACACAGGGAGGAACCAGGAAGTGAACCCACAATCTTCCACAGTCTCCTTACTGCAAAGCATCAGCACTACCACTGCGCCACCTGTGAGCGCCACCTTCTCTGTCCCAGAATCAGCCTAGTTGGTCTTCTCTGGACTTTTTCTAGTGCTGCTTTGTCTTTTTTGTGGCCTGGAAACTGAAACTGTACACAGTATTCCAGATGAGGCGTATACAGTGTGTCCAAAATCTTAAGCATAACCTCCCGTGACTTGCTCTGGACACATTGTACTATAACTTAACGTCCTATTAGGCCTCTTAACTGGCTGTTAGCAGATAGTAGTAAATGCGTCCACTAGGACTTGTAGGTCCTGCTCAAAAGTTGAACCTTTCAAGATTCACACTTCCTATTGTGTAGTCAAATGTATTTTTTTTCTACTTCCTGCATGTAATACTTTACATTTAGTCTGCACAAGCCCATATTCTGCCAGATCCTTCTGCAATGATTCGACTGATTCTAGACTCAGCCATTCATTATCCAAGGTGGGAATCAGTACCCAGTGTCAGCTTCGGATTTGTTCATTTTATTTTATGCTTGACTTGTATGATAATCCCTTACATCTCTACAGGTCTGTTTTTTTCCAGTATACAGTACATTGTTAGCAGCTTTGAAAAACTATTACTACAGGTGTACCTAATCAGTTTTTACAAATCGCATACAAAAAAAAAAAATAAAGCTATGCCCTGTATTAGGAGAAGAAAGCAGTATATTCGGTAGCTTTTGAGGTTAAAATTAACATTATTTACTTGTTGAAATAGAGACAGTTGGAATATCTTGAGGGTGGTGGTGCAGTGGGTAGCGCTGCTGCCTCACAGTAAGGAGACCTGGTTTTGCTTCCCGGGTCCTCCCTGCGTGGAGTCTGCATGCTCTCCCCATATCTGCATGGGTTTCCTCCCACAGTCCAAAAACATGCAGGTTAGGTGCATTGGTGATTCTAAACTGTCCCTAGTGTGTGTGCTTGGTGTGTGTGTGTGTGTGTGTGTGCGCGCCCTGCCCGGGGTTTGTTTCCTGCCTTGCGCCCTGTGTTGGCTGGGATTGGCTCCAGCAGACCCCTGTGACCCTGTAGATAGGATATAGCGGGTTGGATAATGGATGGATGGATGGAATATCTTGATATGTTTGGGGAAGTGTAATACTGTGGTGTAACTATAGGCAATGCAGCGGGAGCTGAACCAGGCTCATGGGGTGACAGCATACTTGTTTCCACATGGCTTATTATTAACATGCTTGTCTACCTGACATCACAGTGAAAACATTAATAGTGAAATGTTAAATTCCATAAAGCTTAGTTATGACTATTGACCTTTAAGTAGCTTTTATTTTAATTTTTCACATGCAATTGTGCTGGCCGTTTACATCCCCCACTCAGCAGACATGGCAATCGCAACAGACACAGCATACTCTGTAATAAGCAAACTTCTCTGCTGAACATCTCAGTGCTTTCATCATAGTTTCTGTGGATTTTATCCATGCTTCACTTTCCTCCAACCTCACCAATTTTTACCACTTTGCGGAGCGCACAACAAGAGAAAACAGGACCCTGGATTTGTTATATGCCAGCGTTAAAGAGGCATATATCTCTGTTGCTTTGCCAACTTTAGGACAATCAGACCATAATTTGGTATACTGTAATTCATACCAGCATGTAAACCCATTGTCCAGAGGGTGCCAGACACTACCAGCATCGGGCAGGAATGGACAACAAAGGCTGAGGAGGCTCTGAAGGATGACTTTATAAAGACTGACTGGGATATGCATTGTGAGCCACTGTATCACAGACTACATCAAGTTTTGTGTGGATAACATAGTCCCCACAAAGACACTATGATGTTTTCTCAACAACAAGCCATGGATCACAAAAGAACTGAAAGCCCTACTACGTCTGAAGAAGATAGCCTTTAGGTCTAGAGATAAGGATGAAATCAAGCAGGTGCAGTCAGAAATAAAGAAGCAGCTCCATGAGAGGAAAGCCCACTACAGAGACAATCATGAGCACAAGTTACAATAAAACAACATGAAGGAAGTGTGGAACAGGAGGAGGCCTATCAATGGCTACAAGTAGGCTGTTAAACACGTAGAGGAAGGGAACAAGAGCAGAGCTAATGAACTCAACCAGTTCTTTAACAGGTTTGACTCATTCTTGTCAGTACAGCCCTCAACCAACACTGTTAGCCTCTGTATGCAAGCTGAGGAGGTTCCAGAATCCCAACTTTCATCTGCACCCTGAATGACCTCCAATGACATCACACTTGTGGTCTCCAGCCCCCCTCCACTCCCTGGATTGTGCGTCTCTGCTGATTAAAGTTAGGAGAGATCTGGGAAAACTCTGCATAAACAAGGCTTCAGGGTTGGATGTAATCAACCCCAGGGTGCTGAAAACATGTTCCATCCAGCTCTGCGGGGTCCTTCAGCACCCATTCTTCCTTTCCCTGAATCTACAGAAGGTTGCCCAGCTGTGGAAAACATCCTGTGTGTTCCCAGTGCCAAAGAAAAGGAATTCCAGTGATTGCAAGGACTTCAGACCAGTTGCACTTACTTTATACATCATGAAGGTCTTTGAGAGGCTGGTCCTAAAACAGCTACAACCCTTGGTTTCAGAGCATCTGGATCATCTACAGTTTGTCTATCAGGCACATACAGTATAGAAGTGTAGGATGCTCTTATCTATATGCTGCAGACAGCCTACTCCCACTTGGTACTACAGCTGGTACTACAGTCAGGATAATGATGATCTTTGACTTTTCCAGTGCTTTATACACCATTCAGCCTCATCAACTTGGGAAAAAGCTGAAGACTTAGAATCTTGATGCTTCCACAGTTGCCCGGATCATGGACTACCTGACCAACAGACAGCAGTTTGTGAGGCTGAGGGACTATGTCACAAATGAAGCCTCTACACAACAGACTTCTAGCATAATGCCAGTGCTTGCCATCTGCAGAAATTCTCTGATGACTCGTTCGTCATAGACTGTATTAATAATGGAGATGAGTCAGAGCAGAGCACAGGAAAGTTGTGGAGGAATTCATCTTATGGTGTAGGGACAAGAACCTGTAACTCATTATCAACAAGACAAAAGAGCTGTTGAAAAAGAGCCTCTGAGCCCAGTCACCATTCAGGGGAGATGTAAATATGATGCAGAGCTACAAGTACCTGGAAGTTCACATGACCAGCAAATTGGACTGGTCTGACAACACAATGGTGATGTACAAGAAGGTCCAGGGCAGACTAGACTTTCTAAGGAGACCCGGGTGTTTTGATGGTTGCAGCATGCTGCTGGAAATGTTCTATCAGTCCATAGTAGACAGTGTGGTGTTATATGCTGCAGAAACCTGGGCTCAAAAGCAGCACAATGCCTGAACAAACTTATCAGGAAAGCTGGCTCCATCAGAGGATACATCTCTGACACACTGAAGTTGCTGTGGAAAAGAGAATGGTGGCAACACTGGATGCTATAATGAAAAATCTCCTCCATCCCCTCCAGGAAGCACTTTATTGGAGTGTTTTTTGCCACAGGCTCATTCCACCACAGTGGCTCCTCTGGGGGTCTTTTCTGTCCACTGCTATCAGGCGATTCAGTGCTTCCTCCTGATGTACTTGCTAATTTTTTTTTACTGATTGATTGATTGCTGGATTATCTGTCCTATGAGTCTGTATTCTTGTTTTTATGTTTCTGCTGCTTTCTTTTGAATTTCCCCATGGGATTAATAACGTTTACCTAATCTAATCTAATTTTACACATAAAATTCTAGATTCACTACAGTACTGGTGTAATCCATCAGTGCATTAAGTCAAAGTTGATAAGATTTGAGAACCAAGTCCACAGAATGGCATGGCCATTAGTACCTACCCTGGTGTAAAGTGAAGAGCCCTCTCCCTCCCTGGCTGCCATTGTGGATGTCAGCTGCTGCCGGCTCAATGCAATGTGCATTGCTGTGTCCCCATCCTCATCCTCCAAGTTGACATCAGCTCCTTCAGCAACAAGAAGCTGCACCATCTCAGCATGTCCCTGAGTTACGGCCAATTGAAGTGGTGTCTGGTTCCGATTATTCCGGATATTTACATCACACCTGCCCTGTAAAGAAAGTTAGGGGTTTAAAACAGAAAGAAACAAATCCTGCACAATGTGTTCAAGTGGTGATCTTTAGAAGGGAATAGTTCTGGCAAGTATATTGAGCCAGGACAGGCGCATGCAGCTAGCCCATGCCAGCCTCATTTAAGATTTTTTGTTTCCCATCTCTTAAATGAAGAATTGCAAAATACCACCAAAGAAGCTCAATTCCCATTCAGACATATCTGTTTCATATGTAATAAACAGTTAAAATTATAAAAGTATCTATATATATAAAATCCCTGTGTGCGTCCAGGTGTCCGTGTGTGGGTGTCTTCTGATGAAGTGCGCATGCGCGGGGCACGGTGCGATGCACGATATTACTGTCAGAGAAAGTTAGAGGCGTTTTACGGAAATACAAACCAGTATTACTGCGAGAGGAAATTAAAGGTACACAATACAGTGACGCATATTACAGCCACATACAAGCCAGTATTAATGCCAGAGGAGATTAAAGGCATATTACTGACGCACACGCCTGTATTACCGCCAGAGAAAATTAAAGGTATATTACGGACGTACAATTGAATTTACAAGTGAATTTCCCCTTGGGATTAATAAAGTATCTATCTATCTATCTATCTATCTATCTACAAGCCAGTGGACATACAAGCCAGCGGACGTACAAGACAGTATCCTTCAATAAGGGCGCGCACAAAAAGGCGACCTCAATTGGGCGCAGCGAATAAAGGCGCGCGTAAATAAAGATCTGCACCTTTGTTGCTCTTCACATATTCCAGAGCCATTTCCACTAAATTATCTACGAACGCCTTTATTCGCCGCGCTCAATTGAGGTCGCCCTTTTGAAGCTCGCCTTTTTGTGCGCGCCCTTATTGAATAGAGCCGTACAAGACAGTATTACTGTCACAGAAAATTAAAGACACACAATACACGGCGGCAGCCCACGAAGAACGGTCAGCTCAGCAAGTAAACATCAACAAAAGAAAGGCTGAAAGAAAGAAAAATACGACCAACAAAAAGAATGAGGTCAGGGTCCCTTGCCATTTAATATTGACTGTTCCTACTAATGTTTATGCACTACTGTTCTAGCGCCCGTTATTGTAACGGGCTAAATGACTAGTTTAAAATAAAAGCATTATTTAAAACAGCAGTCTGTGCAGACTTGTCTAGGAAGCTTGTCTGGTAGGAAAGTTTCCTCACATTTTGAATATGACAGTGGAGTAGTAGATGTAAAGAAAGCATACAACATAATTATTTAAACTTTCAAAAAACAAACACCAATGCTGTTCATTAAAGTAAATTAATCTCAAAGTCACAGCAGTATTTGTTGGCATCAATAGTAGCATTATTTGTGATCAATGTTTTAATATATTCTAAAGAATAAAGTATATGTAACAGCAAGAATGGACTGTAAGAAATAATAGCACCCAATGACACATGTCACCTGCACCTTCGAACCCTGTCCCATGGCCAGTGCTATACACCACCAGGCAGGGAGAAGTTATCCGGCCACTACACCACCACCTGCAAATAAGGAAGGGAGGGACACACACAGTCTTTAGAGCAGGGGTCCCCAGCTCCAGTGGCTGCAGGATTTCATTCTAACCCTTTTCTTAATTAGTGACCTGTTTTTGCTGTTAATTAACTTCTTTTGAATTAATTGTAATTAACTTGCTCTTGAAGACTCAGACCCCTTAATTGTTTCTTTTTCCTTAATTAGCTGCCAAACAACAGCAAGATACAAAATGAGCCAAAACAGGACCAGCAAACTGTGACCATCACACAATAACTGAAAATAAAGAAAGGTGAAGGTCTCAGGAATGATGATCTGCTCAGGTCCACAAACATTTAAACAGTGTGCTCTTAGAAAAGAGAAAATCAACACTTTCAGAAATGTCTGCTATTGCACCACGAGAGCAGCAACAAGCCATGTGTGGCAGAAGGCTGGGGGCCAGACCCAGCCGGGATGCCTGGAAGGACCGATAGGCAGCTTATACGTCCCCCAGGCCACGAGGGGGCAACCGCTCTGGATAAGGAGGGGGACTACGGGGACCAAGCTAGGAGGCTCAAACCTATAGGGGCCCGTGGCCACCACCAGGCGGCGCCCCAAGCGTCGTGGAGCCCAGGAAACCTGCACTTCCACCACACCTGGGTAGGTGGAGGAAGAGCCTTCCAAGGACACCCAGAGTGCTTCCAGGTGCTAGTGCGGCATTTCTGCCACACCAGGAAGTGCCGCCGGAAGATCAGCAGCAAGCACCTGGAGCACATCCAGGTCAAGATAAAAGGGGCCGCCTTCCTACAGTTGGGGAGCTAAAGTCGGGAGCTGGAGCAGGACGAAGTTCCAGTAACAGGAAGAAGAAAGGTGGCCCACGGACAGTGGGAGAGGCCCATGCTGGGAGTGTTTGGTGCTGGAAGCACTGTGTGTTTTGAGGAGAATAAAACGTGTGTTTTATAAAGTGCTGGTGTTTGTCTGATGGTGTTCGGACCAGCTCTCACACATGGAATTAAAGAATGGGTTTAATTAACAACAAACCTAATTAAGCAACTGGTTGGAGTGAAATTTGTTTGAGTCTGAGGCCCTGACTTAGCTGGTCTTCTGTTGGCTCACTCACTTCACATTTTATTTCTGTTTGGGTGCCGTTTAAGGAAAAAAAAATGAAGCAATTAAAGGAACGATGAAGAAATTACGGGGAACAAACCTTAAAAAACAAGCCAATTAAAATGAATTCAAAATAAGTTAATTAGCAGTAAAATCAGTGCACTAATTAAGAAAAGGGTTAGAATGAAAACCTGCAGCCACTGGTGCCATCCAGGGCAAGATTTGGGGTCCCCCGCTTCAAAGTTTACTCAGAATGGTGTGAAAACCAAAAACATTCAGTGAGCAGCAGTTTTGTGGAAGGAAATGCCTTTTTGATGAAAGGGAGCACAGGAGAATGTCCAGACAAGTGCAAGCTGCTAGTAAGTCTACGGTAACTCAGATAACCACTTTGTACAACTGTGGTGAGCAGAAAAGCATCTCAGAATGCACAATACATTGAACTTTGAGGCAGATGGGTTATAACATCAAAAGAGCACATTGGGTTTGACTCCTGTCAGCCAAGAACAAACAGCTTAGACTTACAGTGGGCACAAGATTACCCAAACAGGACAGGTGAAGACTGGACAGATGTAACCTGGTCTGACAAATCTTAATTTCTGCTGAGCCATGCAGATAGTTGGGTCAGAATTTGGACCCTACAGCATGAATCCACGCACCAATCCTGCCTTTTCTCAACAGACCAGGCTGCTGGTGGTGGTGTATTGGTATAGGAATGTTTCCACACTCTACCTGTCTTCTGATGGCTACTTCCAGCATGATAGTGCACCAGGTCACAAAGCAAATGTCATCTCAAACTGCTTACATTAACATGACAGTGAGTTCAGTGTTCTTCACTGGCCTTCCCGGTCAAAAGCAGCACAATACCTGAACAAACTTATCAGGAAAGCCTGTTCTATCAGAGGATACCCTCATGACACACTGAAGTTGCTGTGGAAAAGAGAATGGTGGCAAAACCGGATGCTATAATGAAAAATCTCCTCCATCCCCTCCAGGAGGCACTGCATCCAATAGAACATCTTTGGGATGTGGTAGAGCAGGAGATTCACATAATGGATGTGCAGCTGACAAATCTAAAGAAATTGTGTGAGGCAATCATGTTAGCATGGACTAGAATAATAAAAGAATGTGTCCAACATCTTGTGGAATCCATTCCATAAAGAACTGAGGCTGTTTAGACAGCAAAAAGAGGCCCTACCTAGTATTAGTATAGTGTTCGTAGGCATTTATCGGATTATTTTCAGAAACTAGGGGGCTCCACCCCCTGCTCGCTTCGCTAGCCCACCCCCGGGTTTGGTTTACTGGATATACAATTTAAAGAGATTATTTTCATGGGAATTGTTACATATGCATTATTTTCACTTTTACTTTAAAACTTTTGTAAAAACAATACTTGTCCTTTATTTCCAGCCCCGGGTGTGGTTAAATCTTTCTTGCAGGACGTATAACGCTGCTCGTGTTGTGAAGGGGTGCGGCTGAATGAACGCTAAGGTGATGTCGTCGGATCATCTGCTGTCTTTCTGCTGCTGCCGGTGAGCTGCGTATTCTGCTTGTCGCGCTGCACATCGATCATTTAAAAACCTGCACAGCAGCTGTCCTTTTGCAACTTCGCATCTCTGCCACTTGCGTTGTGAAGGGGGAGATGGGGGGGCTGAACGCACGCTAAGGAGAAGCAGTCGGATCATCTGCTGGCTTCCTGCTGCTGGCAAACTGCATGTTCTGCTTGTCACTTGCCATTGTATTAAGAGCTGGGAGCACATGAAGTGTGTCTGCCAAAAGCATTCCTACAGCTGCTTGGTTAGATGTCCGTGAACTTGTTTTAAATGTTGTCTCACTGCCTTGTCTTGCGTGATGTTAAAGTGTCTCTCGCGGGACGTCAGATTGTCTTCCGAGAAGATCACGTCTCGTCTTCCTCCCAAGTCTCCCTCCTACGATTTTTTTTTTATAATAGGGAGATAGGAGTTGTAGCATGTGGCTGGGGCTTTTGCCCAGCCAGGACCCCACCACGCTGAGAGGACTGGGGGTGCAAGCGTGGCCAGAGCGTTACCTCCCCCGGAACACTAAATTGCAGCCTCCCTGGGTTGCAGTGGTGCCTCAGACTCCCGCAGGGCTTCATGGGAGTTGGAGTTTGGTGCAGCCCTGTTGGGATCCACAGGCACCGCCAGGGGGTGCTGCAGCAGGAGCTGCTGGGCCCTTATGGGTAGTTTTTCCGCCACACCCAGAAATACTGCCAGAAACAAGTAATCAAGCACCTGGAGCACTTCTGAGTGCCTTATAAAAGGAGCCAGCAGCCATTACTCGGGAAACCAGAGTTGGGAGGAGGAAGACAAAGCTTGACCGGAGTTGTGAAAAGGAGAAATGAAAGAGTGAAGGAAGACTATTGTGTTGTGCTTGTGCTTTGGACTGTGTTGTGCCTGTGGTAAACGGGGAAGGTGTTTCCAACAAGAAAAAAAAGAAAAATAAAACACATGTCCCTTGAACTTATGTCCCACGCTTATCTGTGTCGGGTTCAGCCTGGTGGTCCACAGAATAAACCTGAATCTAACAGGGAAAAGAAATGATGGGGAGGCAGCAAAATAATTCAAAATAACCTCACTATGTAATTTTGGAAAATGTACTACAATATGGACAGGTACAAAGCTACAGGAGATTATGGCATATAAGAAGAACTTCTGAAAGGTTTACAAGTTTATGTTGAAAATTTGTTGTCACACCCCACACAACGTGCAATTAATGAGGTCAAGAAAATACTAAGTTGTACTCTATATAAACCAGCAGACTGAAGGTTCAAACGCTGCAATTATTGTACTGTGTGCAATTCTGACCACAACCATACAAAGACACAATAGCAGCATTTACTGCAGTGCAAATAACTGCAGCCAGGGTCATAAATATGCAAAGGAACATGGCCTACGTCTGACAGACCTCAGCCATAGAACATCTTCAGCTTAAAATGAAGAAGCCATATGAGACCCAATCCAAACCTTCAGAATTCTTGGATACCTATCATGTGAAATGAGCAGAAATCTTCCAAGTGGACAGTGAAACAAAACAAATCCTTGCAGGTATGTCTTCAAAGCAGAAGCTAGGAAACACTTCTAAAAAATATGCTGAACTAAAGTTATAGCTTTTAGGACTCGGTTTAATGAGATACAAAGACAAATTATTGTAGCTATTAACCTAACCAAACAAGCTTCAAGGACTGAATAGTCTGCTTTTATTCTTAAACCTTCTCATTCTTACAGAAGTCTCAACCAGTCTGAAGATTACCTCTTTAATAAGAATTTCTGCTACTTCTTGATGATTGTTTAGAGCAGACAGGTGTAAAGCAGAAAAGCCATCATCCTTTTTACCATCCACTAGCTGTCGTGCACGAGCCAAGATCCTCTCAGTTGCTCTGTAGAAAAAATGAAGAAAAAATGTTTCTCATTACCCTTGTAAAAAATTCCTTTAAAACTGCAAAAAAAGATGTTATTTTTATTTTGGTATTTTTCTTACCTCACTGTCATAATAAATACACTAGATCAGTGTTCTTAAGAAGTTTCAGTATATGATGGAGTCGAGTTGCTAAACAGTGACTAACGCACCAAACTGCAGTTCCAGAAATGCACCTCAATGCATGATAACATTAATTTTCACTCATATGCAGATGACACCCATTTATATGTTTCTTTTGGACCAATTCACAAATCTCCAGCGCTATCCTTAATTATATCCTGTAAAAATCTGACATCAGCAATGCTCAGCTTTTATTTTAAACACAAAGTGTCAGATTTCACACAATTGTTTGAAACAAATCAAACTTCTTCTTATAATAAATTTGGAACTTACTGCTGAAAAAGAAGACATTTTCATTTTGCATTCATACTTGTATTTCTAAAAAAAGAAAAGTTATATCCAGCATCTCATTTGCAAATAAAATCTTTTTTCATTTTAAGAAGCATTGTTTATTTATACAGGTATTGTTAAACTTGGGTCACAGAGTTGCACGAGACACAGGAAGGTAAGTTTAGGTTTCCAAGGAAAATACAGGTATTTTATTAATCTGTAGAGAAAGCAGGTACAGTCTCAAGACTTCATTCAAAAGAGGAGCTGTTAAGAGTCCTGCTTTAGTTTCCATCTTCAGAGGAGAACATCAGTGGCTCAGAATCACCGCTGTGGCAGACCAGGGGCCTCATGTATAACGCTGTGCGTAGAACTCACACTATAACATGGCGTAAGCACAAAAGCGGGATTGTGCGTACGCACAGAAAAATCCAGATGCAGGAATCTGTGCGCACGCAAACTTTCACGTTCTTCCACTACATAAATCCCGATCAGCGTGAAAAGTAACGCACGTGCACGCGCCTTCTGTCCCGCCCCAACTCCTCCCAGAATTATGCCTCTTTGAATATGCAAATCAATATAAATAGCCTTCTGTGAAAAGACAATGGGAAAAGCACAGGGGAAAATATAAGAATTTCAGCGAATACCAAGTGGAGGCAAAGGAAAAACGTACTATTTGTTGGTTTAAACAGTGGTATAATCAACAAAAGAAAGTTGATCGAGTGACACAGTGTCGGAGAAACTCGAAAGATCAAGTTCACGAAGTCGCACAGTGCCCGAAATAAAAAAGAAATCACATATCAAAGTCGCCGTGAAAAGGCAAGTCGTAGCCCACCGTCTGAGTGTCATATGAAAGCTTATTAGGGAACAGACAAAAAAAATAGGCACACAGTGGGGAAAAAAGCACGAAATGTCAACTTTAATCTCGAAATTTCCACTTTAATCACGTAGTTTATTTTGACATTAAAGTAGAACATCATAAACTTCATCTTAAAATCGTTTATTTTACTAGTTTCTCAAGTAGCACGTTAAATGCTTTGTTCTGTATTTAATCTTCTATGTGCTCTATGTGTGTGAATCACTACGTGCTTCATTTCTTTCTCTTTCTCCTACAGGACACAGAATGCATTACATTTGTGATATTACAGCTCTCTGAATAATTAAAATACTGAGATGTATACGTGATATCATTTTCATGATGATAGGAATGAAAGCATGTTATTAAACATGGGAACACGGTGGCGCAGTGATTGTTCATATCTCACGCAAGAGGCTTGCTGCGCCATGTGCGACCTTCGATGAAATAATTTATTACAGAAGTACTGTCTCTTTCAAACGTACTAACCTCCAATTCCTGTCCTTCCTTTTCTTTCTCCAAATACCCAATCGCCACACAATCAGCTCTGTAATAGACGTGAAGCCATTTGTAAGCTTAGAACGGCGATTCTTCAAAACTTTTAAGGAACATTGAAATATCTTCGTAGTACATGTTTAATTATTCTATCCGTCTATCCTTCCAGTGTCGCGTCAGCACCAGCAATAATACAGCGCAAGGCAGGAGCTGTCCGTGAACTAGCTAGTGCTGCGGCACCGTGTCCTCACATGTTTAATTATTAACAACACAGATTATTTAAATGAAGTTAAAGTTTTATCTGTATACTATAAGCAACATATTTTGCTGCATTTCATCTTAAAAATGATATCGTCATCATACGCGCTTTATAAAGTGGCGCAGGTTGTGCAATATTATAACTTTTCATAAGTACAATTACCTCATGGTAACTTGCAAGTACAAACAGTTCTACAAGGAGCACTTGATGGACTGATTGAGTGCGTTTATAGTTCTTGGGATGAAACTGTTTCTGAAACGCGAGGTCCGTACAGGAAAGGCTTTGACGCTTTTTGCCGTGGTTGAGGTAGTGTATACTTGAAACTGTATACCGATAATTCTCTTTCCGATCAATTGCTGCTGTGATTCCCCACTCAGATACAGTGATATAAATGAGTGGTGCAGTGAGAGTAATATGGAAAAAGATGATCCGCAGTGGCAACCCTTAACGGGAGCAGCTGAAAGAAGAAGAAGATGCAGTGAGAGTTACAACGCTAAAGCAGTTATGGTATTTGGTATACTATGGCTATTCCCTGAACCATTATATTGCTACAGGTTAATTACAATCAGATGCATTACACTAATAAACAATATGCAGTTAATTTCAGTGTATTTATAAAGCCGCGTCAGGAACGTGGGTCTAAGAAAGGGTGACCACACAGGAACAGTAGCACTGCTTTGACGCTGGGTGGCGCCAGTCTGCAAAACCGAGCGGAGAAATTGCGTATACCAAGGTATGAGGTACCGTGGAAATGTGCGTGGCTTTACGCCAGTTTAGGTTTTATACATCGCGATTTGAGTGTGGAAACATTCGTACGCAACATTTCTATGCGTACGCACCGTTTATACATGAGGCCCCAGGAGAGTACGAGGAAGACCAGATCAAACCTCAGTGTTCAATGTTCTAAACATTGTACGATAAGCACATTACACAGTAAGACTAATTCTGCGGTGGACAACCAATTACTTTGCCCTTGGTGTACTGTTTACCAAAAATAGCAGAGCAGCTACAGAGCCGTCTTTGCACCACTGCAGTTAGAGGTGGTGAATCACCTTCGACTCTGCTCACAATACTATATGTATTTTCCCCATATTCGTTATAATGAAATTTCTAATTAAACACTTTCATGGTGCCATGAATTTCGTTACAATAGGACTGAGTGTGAAGTGAGTGTGAAGGATAGTAAGTGTGGACGAATAGTTTTAGGGTATAAAGGGTTAATAAATGTGGGAAACCAAATAAAGGTCACATGAACAACAAAATGTACACTGATATATAAGATTTGGTGTAGGAAAAATACTGAGATGGTCAAGTAAATAAAGAATGTACCAGAAGAAAGGCTGATGTAATATACAAAACGTACTGAAGGATGACTAAGAGATGACTAAGAAATCAGCAGATGTCCTATAAACTAGAAAGGACAGTTGTTACATGCACAGAAATTTCAAGGGTGGTGTCTCATCTCAAAAGGCATAAGAAGAACCAGAATACAATATAATAGACTTTTATTCTATATAAATATTTGGGTGTAAACCAACAAACCAACCAGAGTAAAATGTATGCATTGATTGACACTGTATGTAAATTCAACAGTTTATAAAATGAACCTCTATCCTTTGTTTCGGTGACCATTTTGACCGTGCTGTAACAGACTGCTTTTGAAGAATGCTCCCTCCCTCCCTCCAAGACATTTTGCCCAGGAGTCAGAGAGGATGTTTCTTTCTTTAATAAGATGTTCAATTTCGACCACATAAGACTCAAGGAATGAACAGGGTACTTAATGATGGAGATGACGGATAGTGCTTTTAGAATGTTCCACCAGGTTCAGGTATAGAATAGGACTCATAAGGCAGCATTTTCTTTCTCTTTGTACACAGTTAATTAACCACTTTAGCTTTTTCCCTCCATAAAGTATATGAACAGGGCTTCACTAAACAGGTTTCTTAAGTTTTAGTTTGACAATATGCATCCTCTGTCATGTAATGAGGTAAACTCAGTGTCAAAGTGCCAACTACATCATGATACACTGCACATTTGCCAGTAATCAGAAAGGGCATCAACTGGTAGCACACTTAGTAGCGTATTTTTAATAAATATAGAATGACTTTTATACAGTAATAAGTAAAAATATAGCTTTTGTTATAAAGCATGATGAAAAAGAAGGCTAAATGTGCTTTTACATGCATCGGCCTGGCCCTGCTTTTTTTACTTGTTTGCTCCAACTCCAATATGATGCAATGAAAGTCAAGGACAGTGTGTACTACAAAAAAACAAGCAGGCCATTGTTTTAAGTTGCTGCTTAAGACTTCAACCTTGAGAGATGCTGGTGCATCAAGTAATTTCCATTTGAGCTGTTTGGTATTCCATATATGAGTCTTCTACGTTTTGACTTAAATTATGTAATTATTCAATGAATAAGTTTTGGTAAAACAACTGCGTGGGGTACAAAGTAGCAATGATGGCCAGTTTCGGTCAAGTGATGGACACTAAATAATGGTGGGAAGAACTAGAAGGAGGAGAGTATTTTGCATAGATGATAAGAAACATAAAATAAACTGATGCACTTCCTAGTTTAGGCACTTGCACTAGGGTCAAGTCTCTTTGTTACACTGCTGTGTAATAAAGATTTTTCTGCACTGCACTTCTATCTCAGCTGCAAGACTACCTTCTACAGACAGACAGACAGCTTTTCTCCATGAAACTGGTAGGATAGCCAAGTGGATGTTCTCACTTTAAAATAAGTCTAAAACAATATAACCTCAGGTGCAGTGAATGCTTCTGTTGCAATGATGAAGACATGATGTAAAAAAAGTTCAGAAACCAAAAATTCCACACACACATTTTATGATGGGAAGAGACAGAAACAGAGATATACCTCACTGCTAAGAGACGAAACAGATGTCTGTATACTCACGAAAAAATTAAACCACAACTACAAAAAAGTTCACTGGTTAATACTGACCACTTTAATTTGTAAGGAATTAAATGTATGTGTACTAAGTGTTTGCAAACAGCTTATTTTCTATGCAATGCAGCACATTTGTGTGCCATTTAGTAATAAAATAAAAAGAAAGCTTGACCATTACATTGGTGTTTACTGCATCAGAACCTTTTTCTACAGTACACTCTTAAATATAATAGTTTTAGTGCCACTTTACTGGGTTGTGCAGTTCCTTGTAGAACCAGTGCTTGACAATGAACCATTTCATTCTGGGAAGAGTTCTTTGCAAGTGAAATTGGTTCTTTAGGTTTTAAAAAGATTCCTAATATGTGGACAAAATGGAAATATTGGAGGTTATAGTATGCTACACAGCAGGAAACTAACAGATCAAAAAAGCTGGCCTGAACTTTTCCTGTGTTATTGTATGGAAAGAGTCCTTTTAAAATCAGGAACCCACTGGTATTTCATAGACCTGTTATCATCTGTTCATGGCTATTTATAGAACATGTTAGGGATCTAGATATATAAAGGGTCTTTCTTTTTAAGAGTGTATATACTGCAAAGCAGGATGGAAACCTGGAGGGGTGCCAGTCCAGGACACGTTCACTTATATTGGAACACTTTAGACACACCAGTTCACCTGCCCATCATTGAGGACGGAAATACTATATATATTCTTATATTCATAAGTCTGAATCGCAATCTAATTATTTGGATGTTAACTACCAGGTAAGGCTTGTGGCTGGTCAGCCAGTCGGCGAACATTTACCATGTTCTCTCAGTTACTGTAAAATGTGCAAAATTCAAAAAGTATGCAGTCAGAAGTCTAAAAAGTATAATGAAGAAAATACAGAGCAAGCGTCATTTTTAAATTCATCAGACTCACTTTCGGTTTCAATTTCACTGCCTGAAGACAGATTCACTTCATCATCACTACTGATCGGAGGCTCCTCAACACCACTGCTCACATCACTGTCAAGATGTGCAACATTATTACTAGGCAGGCCTACAGGTGAGAGCAGAAGACATGCCTATACCGTTGCCCAGATAGTGCTCAGGACTACTGCTGTTAGCATTGCTTTTACAGCCTGAGTGAAGTAAAGCTGATATCAAGTAATAATTTTTTTTATATAACAAAATGGACATAATAAATATAGAAAGCTTGAAAATGTGTTCTAGGTACATTAGTATGTCCAGTCATCAAGCTATAAATGTAATATACTCCTCACTAAAAACAGACATTGATTTTTTTTCTATTCAAACAATTACAACAACCCTACCTCAGTTTACATACTAACGTTACCTGGGTATGGCCTGCCTTTCTGGGAGGCTTCTTTAAGAGCAGACTACAGCTCTTAAAATGCTTTTAAAGTGAACATTGATATTAAAATTAACAATTAAGGATCAGAAGCATAGATTCTTTAGTATTGATCTACCCATCCCTACTGGGTACTCCAGCTGTCCTTCAATGACTTAACAATTTAAAGAAAATTCTAAATAACTTGGATACACAAAAGTTTGAATGTATGCGTGAATGTGCCCTGTGATGGAATGGCACTTTAGGCTTCAACTCCAATTGAACGTGAGTTTTTAAACTTGCAATTCTAGGGTGTTGTACTGTGTTAGCCATTATGGATGTGGTGAGAAATTAAGCAAAATGACATCTTTTATTGGCTAACTAACACCTCTTGCCTGAAGAAGAGGCCCGAGATGCCTCGAAAGCTTTTTTATTGTAATCTTGCTAGTTAGCCAAATAAAGGTGTCATTTTGCTTAACTTCTCACATTAACTTGCAATAAAAACATTTACATACAAACCCACTTATTCACAGTCTAACAAGTTGTCAGTGAGTGGAAAACAGGAACAAACTCCAGGTGGAGTGCCAATCCACCACAAAGCACACTCAAACTTTCCCATGCTGGGTTAATTTCAAAGTTTTCAAAGACCCTTACCTTCATGGTATTATCTCTCTATTATATAAAAAAAAACGGGACGAGACGTGACCTTTTCAGAAAGACACTTTCACGTCCCGCGAGACAAGACTTTGAGATTTAACCAGACCCGGGGCCGGAAAAAGAGTAGATAACAAAGTAGAACATCGTAAAGAATTCAAAAACGTTGGCGTGATACACATGCAGGGCAGGTTAAAGATACTGGAAGTAGGGGAATTCGAAAGGCTAAAAAAAAATGATAGTAAAGATCGCATTAGCACAAACAAATGGAAAATATTACTCTGCGAAATAATGGAACAGCGAAATGAGATTGAATAGTATTTGAGTATGTCCAGGGGAGAAGAAAGACAAGGCAATGAGACAAAAGGAATAGCTGCTTTATAGGCTTTTAAACGTTCAAAGTGGTGCACGAAATGCAAATCACACGGCACGGCAGCAGCAGCAAGCCAGCAGCTGATCGAGCAAAGAGGAGGTAAAAAAAACAACTGTTATTTGATTCATATTGTATCACCGTTTAAGAGGGGTTTTGGAGGAGCGACCGCATCTCCTTGGCGTGCGTTCAGCCCCCCTCTTTACAACGGAGCGTAGCGCAGGCAGGGGGTGTTGGCAAGCAAAGCGAGCAGGGGGCCAAGCCCCCTAGTATTAAAATAAAATAATCTGTGGCAAATTTTGTTTCTTTCCATTGAAACAAATCAGGTTTTCCCTTTATTATTTTAAAAGGACATGATATTTTTAGTTTACATTTCTTAATTATATTAACCAGCATATAATCAGCTATTCACTTGAAGCCTAATTCATTTTAAGTGTAAAGTCTTTATTGTCATTGTACATACATACAACGAGATTGGAAATGCTACACCAGATCAGTGCTAGCTCTACACACAAACACAGCAACAGCTATCCACCTTAATAAAATGATAACTTTCTGTGTCTGTGCATCCATCCAGCTGCTACGGTAAAAATAGGAAAAACATGTAAAAAAGGTTAAAAAAAATAAAAAATACCAGATAAGGGTCTAAAAATAAGAAGAAATTGTCTTACTGGCCTATTTGTTGAGCAATACTATACAGTAGTAACAGCAGCATGGTAGCGACCTTCTTGCATCTACTCGGACAATGTGATCAAGATTTACAGCTGAAATGCTAATGATTGATAACTTTGCATGATGGGCAATGGGTGAGTGAAAATAATGATAAATTGATGTGCACGTCTGGAAGCCAAAGTCCCGGCACAACTAGGCCAGAGTCACTCAATCAAGTCACATTTTCCCAGCACAACACTTCAACTGTAAATGTGGTGAGGTCAATAAACTATGCCAAGAGGAAGAAGCCAAAACAGGCAGTTGTAACTTAAGAGGAAAAGGCTCTTGCAAAGGAAAGAGATTGTGTGCATATTACTATACCAGACTATACCAGACAAAATGGACAATCCATACATCAAATATAAAACATGAGGTCTACATTGATCAGTTCGGTTACAACTCATCTTTGATGGGTAGCACAGCCAGTAAATAAAAAAATCTTACAATCTAAAATTAAAAAATGAAAAAGACTGTGAAAATGTTTGGATATATGGTAATATGAAAATAGAAAAAATATTGCACTTTAAATACAGTAACATTTACATGTCCAAATAGAAGTTAAAATGTTGAATGACATTGGACATTAGAATTCATCTTACATATAGCGTTTGGGAAAAAATTGTTTTTGAATCTTTTAATCACTAGAGGGTTTGCCCCGTGCTTGCTTCGTTCGCCACCCCCAATAATCTCCCCCCCCCCCACCCCCCTCAGGGCGTGCTACAAACCAGCCACTTCACATATCTGCCGCTCACGTTGTGAAGCGGGGGGCTGAACACATGCTAAGGAGCTGCGGTCGGATCTGCTGCAGCCGAGCTGCGTGATCTGCATGCTGCACAGCGCTTCGAATAGTTAAAAGCCTGTACAGCAGCTGTCCTTTTGTCTCACTGCCTTGTCCCGCAGGGCGTTAAAATGTCTCCGAGAAAATCACGTCTCGTCTCCTTCCAAAATTTATTTTTTATAATAGAGAGAAATCTTAGGTGATCTGTAACACCTGCCAGAAGGCAGCAAAGCAAACAATAATAATATTTTACAATATTAGTAGTTCTGTTGAGAGATTAAGAACTGAATATAACTGCTAGTGATGGCAAAAGGCAGCCAATAATATTCTGTTCTGTATTAATAACTGAAATGTCTACTGAGAGGTTGGAATACCACATTGAGATACAGCATATGTCAGTCCACTCTCAACATTAGCAGAGCTTCTCCATCAAGCAGTTTTCTTGAGTACTAGGGGGCTCCGCCCCCTGCTCGCTTCGCTCACCAACCCCTGGTGTTGGGAATGACAAAGAGCGTGATGTATGAATGAGATATAGAATAGTGTGACGGTGTAGATGATGCAAATAGAAAGCAAACAATAAAGTGTGTGGCACAGTGTAAAGGTTTATTTGAAAATTTCTTTGTATACGCCGTTTAAGTGTAAAAGGTAATTCCAGCTCAGAACTTGTAAGGTCATTTAAGATGGTTATTGTTGTGATCAGAGTCAAGTTTGTCAGAGCTTAGAAAGAGTTGTGTCTCTCCAGGAAGTAATGGAATGACTTGGGTATTAATGTTTTCCATATTAATATTTTTTGGACATAATATAGTGCGTTGTGTTAAAAGGGGCATTTGGTCTAATGAGATTGCTGTTCGAAATGTCTCTGTAACTAAGTTGTCGCAGATAAAGGCTTGAGGAATTGTAATAATATGTGCCTGAAGTCCAGCTGTATTGGTGAGTGTACCATCTCTCAGTTGTAATAAGCAATTGTTATGATCTGGTTCTGGACATCGTATCTTTTTTACTAACTGTATCTTTTGAAAGCAATGCCAATTGTCTACGTATTTTAAGGTGCACTGAACAATAGCTGAGTGCATGGCATCTGGAAGAATAGCTAATCACTGTCTAAAATCTCCTCCTCATAAAAGTACCTTTCCTTCAAATCGAATATTATTATTCATAAACGTTTGTAGAAGTTTATGAATGGTGTTGAGTAAGTGACTTCATGCCATTGAACATTCATCAATAAATAACATTTTTTCAAGACGGATGTCACGTGCAGTGCCACCGTTAATGTTCATAGTGGATACCGATTTGTAGGATCTAATGTAGTTGATAAAGATTTCACTTTCAGGTACATCGTCAGTTATAAGCCTCTGTAGATATTCAGTATATGAATGTAAAGAAGGCAGTCTAATTTGACCCTTTTGACAACAACGTGTAAATGTATAACTTGTATTTCCAGTTGTTTCTTCAGGGAAGTGAACTGAATGACAATGATTGCAAATGACATTCATTAATCCGAATGAATTTTACTGGTGTATGTTTTTCTTGTGCCGTTTGAGAGGCGCGTTGTTGCATGTGTAGTATTTGGGACGTGTTGTTTTGGAGCTGTAATCGATTTGCCTGTGCTGTGTGAGAAGCCCGTTGTAGCCTTCGCTGCCATTAACGTATGTCTGAGACGGGAGGTGTTTCGTTTTGAATCCGTGCCTGTTGCGATGCAGCACTTTGATTGATAGTTTGCGTCATGTGGATCTAGGATGTAGATTTGTGCATATTTGCGTTGTTGATTTGTTTCAGGGTGCACTGTTCCAATGCGATGCAGTATTTGTGCACATATGCGAAAGTAGTATGGGCCATTGCCTTTTGGTGGCCTGATATTTACTCCGGTATATGCAAAAGCAAATGAACCATTGTAGGATCTAATGCAGTTCATAAAGTTTTTACTTTTAGGTACATCGTTAGTTAGAAGCTTTAGTTGAGCTTTGCGTTTTTGGAGTCAAGACATTTTTTCTTTTAGAAATATGGATAAGTAATAAGGAGAATTGCACTCACTGTTAATATGGAGCCTTTTCTGCGGTTGAACGGTTAATAGTGCCTTATTGTAATGAGATCCACCTATGCTGCATAGCCGTCTATTTTGTTGTTTCTTTCGTTTTCGTGTGTTTGTTCCTGTTATCCTTTCCTTTTCGTTTTGTACCCGTGACCGTGTATTCATGACTTGTTTCTTTCTCAGCATGCGAAATATGGATAAGTAATAAGAAGGATCGCAGTCACTGTTAATATGTTTCTTTTTCTGCAGTTGAACGGTTAATAGTGCTTTATTGTAAAGAGATCCACCTATGCTGACACCTATGCTGTCTAGTGTGAAGGTGTTGATGTTCACTTTAGAATATGTGGCTTTGGGTGTCACTTCTTATGGATGTGTGTGTGTGGTTGGGGGGGGGGGTTGAGGATTGTTGTCGCGCGAGCGTCTTCTTTCTTTTTGTGTTCCTGTGTCTTGTTGAATCCCCCTCTTTGTGTGTGTCCCGTCCCTTGCTTGAAGGGTCTGTGGGGTGGTTTTGTGTTCTTTTTTTTGTGTTCCATGGGCTTGTTGAATCCCCCTCTTGGTGTGTGTCCCGTCCGGTGCCTGTAGGGGGGGGGGTGCCTTGCTGTTGTGCGCGAGCCTCTTTTTTTTTTTTTTTTTGGGTCTAGTTTCGTGTGCAATGTGTTTCGTGCTTTGCTTGCGTTTGAATACTTTTTTATGTGCCGTTTCCTTTTTTCGGTGCTCTTTGCGCCTCATTTCTCAATTTTTCCTGTGCTCACTCCTTTTTTCTGTGGTCTTGTCCGCCTCTCGTGGCCCCTCATCCGCCTCTCTCGCCCTCTTCTATCCGCCTTTCTCGGCTCCTCAGCCGACCCTCGCGGACTCTTTTTGCGCCTGCGCAGTACGTCTTTTTGCAGCTACGGCCCACTGCCGGATGTGCCTGCGTCCATCATCCGGTTTAGCATTCTCGGTTAGTAATATGGATACTCGGGTAGTGTAGCCGCTGCTGAGCCTTCTTAACTATTATGGTGGTACTGACAGTCTAGGAAAGGTTCTCAGAGATCAGGATTTCCAAGAATCTAAAGGTGTGTATTCTTTCCACACAGTCCCCATTGATGAAAAGTGGGGTCAGGTCTGCACTTGTTCTCCTGACGTCGATTATTAATTCTTTTGTTTTTGAGGTGTTCAGTGCTAAATTACTCACTGAACGCTATGCTGCCAGTCCCTGGACCTCATCCCTGTAAGCTGTCTCATGTTCCTCTGAAATCAGTCAAACCACAGTAATGTCGTCTGCAAATTTAATTTAATCTTGTTTGTGGAATTAGTAGAGACGTAGTTGTGAGTATAAAGAGTGTATGTTAAAGGACTGAGCACACATCCCTACGGGGAACCTGTACTAAGTGTAAGGGTAGAATTGACATGATATCTGAGTTTAACAGTTTGAGGTTGGTTGGTGAAAAAGTTCTTTATCCAGCCTGTCCAGTAAAACTGTATTGAATGCAGAGCTTTAGTCTATGAAAAACATCCTCGCTTAGCCCCCCTGACAGAACAGGTGAGACAGAAGAGCATGTAGAGCTACAGCAATGGCACCTTCCGTGGACCTGTTTGCTCTGGTGTGTGTCAAATATGGGTGAAACATTGGTATTCATGTGCTGTAAGACCAATTTCTTAAAGCACTTCATAATAACTGCTGTCAAAGGGACAGGACAGTAATCTAACCGTTTACAAGTTTGATTTTCTCGTTGCGCTAAGGGCAGGCTCTTTGTGTGCAAGAGTTGAGAACCAATGAGCGTTCAGCCAGAAGTACAATGCACAGTAGGTAGCGACAAGGAATAAGTTCACAAACAACCTCACACATAGAAGAGAAGCTCGTCTGTCTGATGTTTCATGTACTAAAACAGAATGGGAAACAAAATAAATAAAAGGCAGAGTCTGCTGCTGAATATGCTGCAGCTGTGAACCCATCGCACAGGCTCCATCAGGTAGCACGCTATTGGCTGTCTGAAAAAGGGGCAAACATGACTTATACTGGAAGACTGGCAATCATTAGGTAAATGTAATATGGGCTGCGATTTTCAGGTATGTACTTTGACATGGTGCAGCAATGAGATAAGTGACTGCGACTGGCAAATCTGACATACCCCATAATAGAAGTCTCATAACGCGACATCAGCTTTATCGGAGTCTTCATTTCCATTGGTGTGAAAGACTGTACTGCCAATTAGCTCTATTGCAGCATCTACACAGAGCAGAGTCTCATTTACATATAACAGGTTACAATGCACTTCAGCTCTTCAGTCAGTATAGTCAGATAAATGATAAGAACTATATTATTTGGAAATAAGGAAAGCGAGAAAGCAGCTTTTTGATAATAATCTCCTGTTAGACCGACACAGACAGCATGACACATCCAATTATACTCACAGTTTGTTTCCCTTGAGAGCTGCTTGGTGCAAGAGATTAAATCCCCGGTTATTTTGTTGGGTGAAGTCAATATTAGGCACCTCTGTTAGGATTTCAATGATGTTCCTGAAGTCCTTAGCTATGGCGTCATGCAGTGGTGTGTCTCCATAGGAATCCTACACGGGGAAGGAAAAAAACTATCTTGTCTTGTCTTTTTATTTATATAGCATTTTAAAGAAATAATTGCTGACCAAGGTACTGTACAATAAAAACAAATCAGGACACATGCAATAACCCATTCAGCACTTAGATACAGAAGCCACAATAAGAACAATAAAATAATAATAGGCCAAATTCTCATACTAAAGTAAAAACTCAGGAATAAAAATAGGTTTTATTGTAAGATTTAAAATTTGCCAACTTAACATAAAGAGACAGGGATGTCCAAAGTCTAGGGGTAACCACTGAAAAAGCACCGTCTCCCCTATGCTTCAATATAGATCTTGGCAAAACCACTTGGTCTGAAGATCTACGAAACTTTGATGGCCTGTGAAAGTGTCAAAGATCTGCAAGTATATGGTGGTGCTAGGCCATTTAAAGATATTAAAACAAACAATAGAACCTTGTACTCAATTCTAAACTTAACTGGGAACCTGTGGAGAGAGGCCAGTATTGGTGTTATATGGTCATACTTGCATTTGCCTATTAATTGGTGGGCAGTAGCAGTTTGGACCATCTGCAAGCACGAAAGAGATTCTGGCCTAACTCCTGTACAGAGCGAATTATAGTAGTCAAGTCAAGAGGATATAAATGTATGTATTACTCTCAAAAATGTTAAAACGATAAAAACAGTGTAACTTTAGTCAAAATTCTTAAATGATATAAACTAGATTTAACACGTGAATTCATTTGCTTATCAAATTTAAAAACATTGTCAAAAATCACACCTAGATTCTTTACATGGTGTTTTATGTAAGGAGTCTCATATAAATGTCAACAGGACTACAAAAAAGTAATACAAGGATTTCAGTTTTCTCCTCATTAAGATTCAGGAAATTTATGGACATCTAAGCATTGATATCCTCAATACAGTTAAAGTGTTTTATATAGTTGTGCTTGAAAGTTTGTGAACCCTTTAGAATTTTCTAAATTTCTGCATAAATATGACCTAAAACATCATTAGATTTTCACTCAAGTCCTAAAAGTAGATAAAGAGAAACCAGTTAAACAAATGAGAAAAAAATATTATACTTGGTCATTTCTTTATTGAGGAAAATGATTGAATATTACATATTTGTGAGTGGCAAAAGTATGTGAACCTCTAGGATTAGCAGTTAGTTTGAAGGTGAAATTAGAGTCAGGTGTTTTCAATCAATGGGTTGACAATCAGGTGTGAGTGGGCACCCTGTGTTATTTAAAGAACAGGGATCTATCAAAGTCTGCTCTTCACAACACATGTTTGTGGAAGTGTATCATGGCACGAACAAAAGAGATTTCTAAGGACCTCAGAAAAAGAGTTGTTCATGCTCACCAGGCTGGAAAAGGTTACAAAACCATCTCTAAAGAGTTTGGATTCCACCAATCCACAGTCAGACAGATTGTGTACAAATGGAGGAAATTCAAGACCATTGTTACGCTTCCCAGGAGTGGTTGACCAACAAAGATCATTCCAAGAGCAAGGCGTGTAATAGTCGGTGAGGTCACAAAGGACCCTAGGGTAACTTCTAAGCAACTGAAGGCCTCTCTCACATTGGCTAATGTTCATGTTCATGAGTCCACCATCAGGAGAACACTGAACAACAATGGTGTGCATGGCAGGGTTGCAAGGAGAAAGCCACTGCTCTCCAAAAAAAACATTGCTGCTCGTATGCAGTTTGCTAAAGATGACGTGGACAAACCAGAAGGCTATTGGAAGAATGTTTTGTGGACGGATGAGACCAAAAAAAACTTTTTGGTTTAAATGAAAAGCATTATGTTTGGAGAAAGGAAAACACTGCATTCCAGCATAAGAACCTTATCCCTTCTGTGAAACATAGTGGTGGTAGTATCATGGTTTGGGCCTGTTTTGCTGCATCTGGGCCAGGACGGCTTGCCTTCATTGATGGAACAATGAATTCTGAATTATATCAGAGAATTCTAAAAGAAAATGTCAGGACATCTGTCCATGAACTGAATCTCAGGAGAAGGTGGGTCATGCAGCAAGACAACGACCCTAAGCACACAAGTCGTTCTATAAAAGAATGGTTAAAGAAGAATAAAGTTAATGTTTTGGAATGGCCAAGTCAAAGTCCTGACCTTAATCCAATCGAAATGTTGTGGAAGGACCTGAAGCGAGCAGTTAATGTGAGGAAACCCACCAACATCCCAGAGTTGAAGCTGTTCTGTACGGAGGAATGGGCTAAAGTGTGCAGGACTGATCAACAGTTACCGGAAACGTTTAGTTGCAGTTATTGCTGCAATGGGGGGGTCACACCAGATACTGAAAGCAAAGGTTCACATACTTTTGTCTCTCACAAATAGATAATATTCGATCATTTTCCTTAATAAATAAATGACCAAGTATAATATTTTTGTCTCATTTGTTTAACTGGTTTCTCTTTATCTACTTTTAGGACTTGAGTGAAAATCTGATGATGTTTTACGTCATATTTATGCAGAAATATAGAAAATTCTAAAGGGTTCACAAACTTTCAAGCACAACTGTAGAATTGCTATTATTATGTATTAAAATGTGTGTATCATCTACATACGATTGATAAGAAATAGCATATTTTTTAAAACATGTATAAAGAAAATAAGATTAGCCCAAGAATAGATGCCTGAGGGACCCCACATGTGACACAGACCACAGAGGATGACCACTCACCATAATTAACTGCCTGTAAGATAATCAAGAGCAGTACCTTTTATACCAGCTGTTTATTACAGATTGTACATTAAGACTTTGAAGCTAAAATATTCTTTTGATAATTACAATTTTCAAAGTCTTCCCTTTCACCAAACAAGTATTAAATGATAAAATAGGCAACAAAACATTCCAATCTGATTGGACTACTTTTCTGGTCCCACAAATGGAAAATAAATCTAATGGAAGATACAGGTTGCTAACACAACAGGTGGGTACTTCTATTATCAGCCTTCCAGGATTTGAAAATAAGATACAACAAAAGAGTCACAGAACAGTGTTAAAGCGAGGAAAATATTCATTTCAATGAAGACAAGATGGTGCAGCAGTTAGATATACAGTAGTCCACAAGGTCTAGTCAAGGGTGTTTTGAATACTAAAGCACTGATCATTCCAAAAATAACTAGATCTTAAGACCACTCAGGATTTAGCAGGATACAAAGAAAGCTGTAATATATAAAGTGACATCAGAACAAGACATTCACAATGATTGGAAAATAAGAGTTACAGCTCTTAGGTAGCTATTATAAATCAGCTCTAAGCATGTAACATGCATTGCCTTCTGGAAGAAATGAAGCAGAGAGCTGCAAAGGATACCTGCAAGTTGACATCAGCGTTGTGCTCTGACAGCACTCTCACCACCTCTGTAAAACCTTTGTTCACTGCGATGTGCAAAGCAGAGCACAAAGAATTGTTCAGCACATTAACATTGGCCCCTTTGCTGAGAAGGAAGCGTGCAATTTCTGCCTGGTTTCTGAAACACACAAAAAAAATATTTTTTTTACCTTTTTGTGTTCTCTGTCATTCTTTCAATATGATGTAATCAGATATGAGCAGTTACAACAGACTGGCTTGCATTATTTCTAAATTAATGGATGACTTATACTGTGAAAAAGGTTCACTCACTTCAGCTATAAATAGCGCAACTGCTGAGATCTTGACAGAGAGAGAGATTGGGGTATGTCTGGGGTCTCGGTCTTGTGCCTAATATCTTTTTCACATTGCATGCATGTTCTTACTCAGCTTTTTAGCCAAAAGCCACAGAATTAAACAAACAGGCTGTTAATTTGCTTCCTAATGTTCTAATAGGGAAGTACATAGGAGCAGATGGGCTGTGAAAGCTTTTGGGTGTAGTTAGCCCTGATATTTTCTATATTTTTTTATTGGTTAGTTGAGTTTAAAGCAAAAGACAAGCTTGCTAAAAGAGAATAATGCTTTAGAAGGAAAGAATAAAAAAATCTTCTCTTTAAAGATTATTTTGAAAATGCATAAACAGAAAATATTGATCATAAAGTCATCATTCATATATGCCCCAAAAATCAATATGGGTTTAGTGCATGAAAAACAAGAAATCAATTAAAAATCAAGGCAAAGGCAAAAGAAATCTGCTCCATTAGTACTTCTGGTAAAATCTCAGCCAGCTCCATCACTTCTGTTGTCCATAATGCAGTTGTGATGAATGTCCAAGAAAAAGAATTTTAAGTTTCAGCATACAGGTAGCTCTACAGCTGAACATTGGTGTGTACCTTCATGTCGCGCTTCCAGTAAGTAAAACAAGGTAGTTTTCATACATTTCCCTCTGATGCAGACACCCAATCTAAATGAGGTTTACTTTTAGTCCTCATAGCCGAGTTTGTAGCAGGCATTTTAAAAAAACAGGATTTTCACAAGTCAGGGTCTGAGACAGGGTGGCAACTGTTGAAGAAGGGAGCGGTCCCTGCATCATTTGAGTGGAACAATTTCTCCGTTCCACTTTCAAGACTGGGGGTATGGTAGAGGAGAAAGAGACCAATGGAGGATAACACGAGGATGATAAAATCCTCGACGACCACGACTACGCTTTGGCTCTGGATCAAGCAGTTGTCGACCTTGCACAAGATGAAAGCATGTTTATCACTGAAGATCCTCCAGCTGAGGAAACAAACTGAGACCCTTACAGTGAAGCAGCAGTTTGGCATTCATCAATCTTGCTGGCTAAGACAAAGACATTTGGTTTTTTACAAGGCAAGATGTCCAGCAGACTCATGTTATTATGTATTAAGCTTACATACATATTCATGTCCCTGAATAAAGTTTAATGACTAATTATGGAAATTCTGTTTTTTTAAAGAAGCCTAATATAATCACATATTTGTCCCATGCAAGTTCACGTTTTTAATACATCTGATCGGATCTTACTTTCTTAATTGTGGATGTAGCTTGAAACGTATAGTTTGACGCCCTTCTCCTTTTTATCTCCTGACATTTGGCACAACGCCTGAATAATGCGACTTACATCGTTTACCGTAAGTCTGGGCACATCTTGAAGCAATTGGGTGAAAAATGCCATAGCTAATCCGTTTTGGTATCAGTGCCAAAAGTGAAGCAGCTGGGTGATGCACAATCCTGAAGAGAGTGTGCATGCAGCCTATGGGCCAATAATTAGGAGAGTGGCTAAAACAAAAATCTTAAGCCACTGTGGTCCTCCAGGCTCTGAGTTTGACATCCATGAGCTTAATGTTTAGTGAACCAGAACAGGTCAATATTTCTCAGGCATTCAATCTTTTCTTTTCAAATATTTTATGAGGGGCATTCAAATATAAACAAGAATTTATGAGCTGCACTCACGTTTCTTAATCCCAAACGAGAAGAGGTCTTGTGACTGCTTGTTGACCCATTTTTGCACAACGTTAATAACCTCCTCTTTACTTGAATTTCATCCCTCCTAAAAATTCCTTAAGTGGACCGAAGACATGATAGTCCCTCTCTGAATGACTTGTACCAATCATACACTGTAGGCTGAGAGAGACACTCATCCCCAAACTGATTTTTAAATCTGGAATAAATCTGAGATGGAATGACCCCTTCATTTGTCAGAAGTTTAATAATAATCCACTGTGCAATACTACTTTGTACCTCCTGCTCCGACATGTTGATTACAACTGACAGGAAGGGAGGACAGAGGACCTAGCACTACTAACGACAATGAGTTATGTCTACCTTGCACTCTTTATAAGAACAGAGCATGGAAATAGGTTTATAATTAAACGCCCCTCATATCAAAACCGATATTATACGATAAACACATAAGAGCAAATGGGGTCAAGTTGCTGATCATTTGTTGACAAAGTTCGTTTTCTCAAGATAACTGAATAATTTTATCGCGATCTCAAGAAAACGAAACTTAACCTTTGCTCCTGGCATTAGGCTCGCTTAGACTGAGATGCCTATACAGCTGAAGCCTTGCTAACCGTCTTCTTAAATGACGGACACTAACGCTATTATTTTCTAAACTAAGGCATAAACATATTTCAGCCTGCGTCAGCCCTTGATCAAAGAAAAATGTGACGCGCTGATCAATACAGTTCTGTTCTTCGGCCATTTCAAACAGGATGTGGCTTCAATAAGCTAAACATTAAACGTTAGATACAATTATTTCATAATTTTGAGAAAACAAGATCTTTTGTTTTATTGAGATCTCGGTAAAATTTGTCCTTTAACATGTCCTCTCTCGGCTTCCGTAGTATGTGCTGTATGGTATGTATATTTTTTGTATGTATACATAAACATGAATAACCTACAGCCACTGTGGTCTTTCAGAATGTAAGTTTAATATTGACTAAGTTTCATTCCCAGTCCAGTAATTATCTGAGTATGTGCATCTATATTCTCAGAGTACTCTACATTCCTCTCAAGGGTATGCATGTCAGCTATTTGGCGAGAATGAGTCTGAAACTGTGAAATGACCTGAATGTACCTTGGTGCAATGGACTGGTACCAAACTGAGAGGCACTAACTGCCTTGTGCCTAATTCTGCCAGAATAGACTCTAAAATTCAAATGTAGAATGGCAGAAGGTAAATAAACACAGAAGTTAAAAACAAAATAATAACATGCTTCATTTATTCTGTTTATATTCATTTTTACTTATATTAATTTTTACAATTTAAGTTTTATAAAAGCCATTGTTTAATTCTAATTTCAACATTTATTTAAAGGCCACTGTAAGTGGAGCCATTTGCAGGAAGCTTAGTAACAACAATGAACTAAAGCTATGAGGCATAATTATAATTTATTACTTTAAGCTTTACAGTGAGTATTTTGATTGCATTTACATTTGGTTAATATGTTATTGACATACATACTACTGCCTCACAACGAAAGTAAAACTATATACTTCATAAAGAATTAACTTACAGCAAGTCAACGTTTGTCAGGTTTGAAAATAAAAACTAGGATGATGATGGTGTGTGAAAGTTTGCCATTTCACTTTCATTCTTCTCTTTAGCAGATGCTCAAGATGCAGCCTTAAGTAGAGGTATCATTTTTGAAGAATATTATTGGTCTAGCCATGTGTTTCAGCAGTCTTTTGAACACTCATTTTAGGTTTATTCACTATTCCTTACACTGCTTTGAATCACAAATGTTACAAACCATTCTCTCTTAATGTGTATGTAGTATGTGATGCTAGGTAGAAGCATCTGACCTTGGAGGTACTAAGTATTAAACTGTTTCACATCAGATACTGTATGGGTTAGAATACAATGTGTTTTGTAATACTGCAAAACTGCGTGAGCACAGAACCAGACAATCAGCATAAATGAGACAATAGTGTTCAATTATTCCAGTAAGGTATTTGCTTCCGTACTATTGCTTGCCAAGTAACACATGAAAAAGTACATTTGCACAAATGACAACACCATCTATTTGAAGCTCTCCATACCCAAAAGCTGTGTAATGTAGACAGGTGTCTCCATCCTCATCTTTAATTTCTATGTTAGCATTGCTTTGCAGGAGTATCTTTACAACCTCCATGTGGCCTTGATGTGCGGCGACCTGAAGAGCTGTTTTTCCCTGATTCTTTACATCAATCTACAAGAAGCAGAAGGTGGATTGAATATGGACCATGTTGACAAAGAAGACTTTTGTTATTTTCAAATTTAAAGTATGAAATGTGCAGTATAGCAGGAAATGCCATTTTACCCCAGGCACATGAGCTCAAACAGTCAAAAAAACAATAAAGGTCAAAATATAAATGGACTAAGCGTTGGTTCCCCCTCTACCTTTAGAAAGAGATGTGGTGGAAAAGTATGTTTTACATGGACATTCCAGCAGCTTTTTCCTTTTTACCTAACTGGTATCCCCATTAACTTGTCTTGACCTAGTGATGAATGAGCTTTAGAAGCACTCAATGACACCAACATCTACAGGATAACACAGCAGTGCCCAACAGTGAAAATCCAATGAAGGATGCCAATGAAAGCTGATTTCAAGTAAGGTGTGAGCCTTTACTTGTGCACTTACCTTATCAGGATACTTTTGAACTAGATCTCGGATTTTACTGCAGTTTCCGTGTGCTGCCTCAATCACAAGGCGCCCTGGGTTGTCTTGGTCAGTGGTCTGCGACAGCAGCTTTTCCAGAACAGAAACCACTGTACCTGAAAACCAGAAGCAAAAGAAAACATTAAATCTGGCCCGTAAGGAAAATTATATGTTAGGCTCGCTGGTCATCTCTGCGTTGCCACAAATGATTAATGAAAGGAAATTATGAATCCCTGGCTGAAAAAAGAAAGAACATGAGAGGAATGGAAGACAAGCAAAGCATGGTCATGTAAAGATTGGCATATCTTTCATTTAAAGGTTCAAACAGCAGCAACTGGGAGAAAGGTTAGTATGTAATAACATGAGAAAAAGCAAGAGAATAGGAAAAGCGTGAGAGACAAAGGCTTTTCTCATTCCTTTAATAAAGTAAAAGTGAAAAAATTTAGGTAGAAAAGCATACATTGACCCTAAATAAAAAAAGGGAGACTCATAACACATGACTCAGCAGCTGACCCTGTGAGTAGATTTAGACAGAGCAATGGTGACAATATATGTTTTACATGGTCATTACAGCAGCTTTCTCTTTCTTCCCATTTTGTATCCTCATATTTCTTACTTCCTGATTCCTCTGGGTTATCTGTCGTCATGAGGTTAGCGTCCACTTCTACTGGCTGTGCCATGAGACAGGCTGGGTTGAATGTCCAAGTCTGTCCCCCAAAAGCCACTCTTAAATCTCCATCTGCATAAACCTTCAGCACTTTACCCATCTGCCCCAAGACCTGCCAAAAAAATAAGTGAACAGACTGACTTACTCTTTTTAAGATGCAGTACACCTTAGAAATAAACTTTAAACATTTACTCTATGTAACAAAGAAGGCATTACAAACACTGCTTCTGACAGTGTGTCTGTGACATGAGAAACATACTTGGGTGTGGCCCTTCATATAGAAGTTGGAAGCATGCATTGACAGCACGTTGCCACACCCACCGCACAACAAACCACCTGGACTGGGACCAGAGTGCAGCGGGTGACACCTCAGTACCACACTGGAACGGTGTGAGGTTTTTTACAGAGGCTGGAGTGCCAATCGTGCCAACAAACCCCAAGCTTTCCCTGTAAGTTGGAGGACCTGCTTGCAGGGCTTCATGCAGGTTAACGTCATACACAGGATGGAGCAATTGCAGGGTGAGTGCCTTGCTCAAGGGCCCAGCGGATTAGAGGCACTTCTGGTATTTACGGGATTTGAACTGGCAACCTTCTGATTGCTGGCGCAGTTCCCTAGCCTTCATATAAAAATGACATTATTAAATACATTTTGCTTGCGTATGGAAGTTACGTAAGTGTCTACATTTACAACATGGCAACAGGCATCTACATAGTCTTAACAGTTCAATTTGCATCTACTCAAATATGGAACCTTCTTATTTAACCAAGGGTTCATGAAATTCCCAGCATTCATTCATTCCGTTATTTTGTGGATTAGTTTTAGCCATTTATTTCATTTCTGAATCTTCTAATACAGGTCTGGAAGGACAGAAGCATATTCTGGCAGCAGGTGCAAGCAGGAATCTACTTGGGCAGGATGTATTTTCAAACTGACTCACGTATATTACTGCATATTGATGTGCAGATGTGTTTTTTAGTTGTAAAACTGGTAATTTGGTAATTGACATATGATATGCCATAGCACAATGAACAGGTGATGTTTTGAGCCTTGAAAGCTCTGTTACACCTGCATTTACTTATTTACAGGTAGTTAGTTATTTAAATTAGTGGATTCTATTTAGTTGATGCTCACATAAATTCTGAAACATAACCAAATATATTTTAGTTTAGATACATATTATTAATTCAGTTCATTAAGTAACAATGCCATGTAATGTATAATCTTTAATCAAATTTTAATTTTAGATAATGAATACATTTAAATTTATGATTAGCCAATCGAAATTGCCCTTGAGTATATGTTAATGTGGGGTGTGAGAGTGGGGCTTGGAATACACCAGCACTTCCTTACCTTGTGTCCAGTGCTACCAGTACAGGCTACAGCCCCGCACAAGCGTGAACTGATTTAAGTGGGTTTGAGAATGTATGCATGTGTGCTTCGGACAAGAATGAGGCTACACTACATACATGTTTAACTAAGAAACGGTTCAAGAACTTCCCAATACTACAATAATTTAAAAATGTACTAGTAGTCTTATATTTAAGGCCCAATATTTCTTCTTAATGAAAACAGACTAAGTTCCTTTCAATCGATAACCAAAACAGCAAGTACAACTACAAATTATACAGTGGCATGCAGAAGTACTCGATCCCCTTGAATGTCATCGTAATTTTTTGCATGACAAAAGATTTGTACATATATTTATCCATTCTGTATTTTTAATGTGAACTTTTATGGTGTAACAATACATTTCCAAAGTCAAAATAAACAATTTTATAGACATAACAGCACATGCTACAAAGAGTAGGTAAGAAGTATTCATCCTTCTATATATTTTTTAGCTTAGACTGCAGGTTTTTCAGTTTTGGGAGCAAAGAAATCCTTTAAGGTTCTGTATCTGTCAGTACACACTGTTAAATATTACAGCAAACAGGTTTTGGAAACAGGCTTTCGTAAATTATATTATGCATTATCTTAAAAGGGGAAATACCAGGAACTTGTTAGAACTTTATATTTAACCACAGAAATTTACATCGAAGAAGAGGGGTAGATTTGTGTCTCATTTTTGCTCAACTTGCAGTGTTTTTTGCTTTGAATAATATAATTACATATATAAAATATTAAAGTAAATTTGCTCATTAGTCTTAATTAAATCCAGTACAAGGGCCCAAAATGTGTAGTCTGCCTATGCATGAATACGCACCATTTGTGTATCAGACAATTTGCACAATGACTTGTGTGTGTACATTTACTTCCATAAAAATATAACTTACATGTATGTGCAATACCTGGAATTAACTGCCGCTCACCCCAAGGTCTCAATATGAGTTATAGCTATAATTTCAATGTTAAGCAGAAAAAAACCCATGATAACCCGTAAAGCACTCTAACGTCAATATCCATAACCAGTGGCATCTCTAAATTAGCCTGGTGCTGAGTGCACCTTGCAATTGACTGGTACCCCCCTTCAAAAATAAAAAATGATTTATTTTTACTTTTATTCTATTCTGAATTATTGCTTGTACAATGTAGTAGACTTCCACATGGTCTATTAACAAGAATGGTCATGCCAATAGACTGACTTAACTACAGAACAGAGCATAAGCAGCCATGCACTAAACAGCCAGGAAAATTAGGACATTGAATCTTTAACATAACTGCAATTGTTTTAGTAATGGCTCAGAGATCATCTTGTGACACCCTAAGGCAGGGGGGTCCTCAATCACGGTCCTGGAGTGCTGCAGTGGCTACAGGTTTTCTTTCCGGCCATTTTCCCAATTAGACCTCAGTCCTTGCTGATAATGAAACGTGGTGTTTAACAATATGGCTTGTTAGCACTTTCATTCATTAAAGATACATTTAATTACATTGTAGATCAGAGGTCCTCAATTACAGTCCTGTGCTAACAAGCCATACAGTTAAACACCACGTTTCATTATCAGCAAGGACTGAGGTCTAACTGGGAAACTGGCTGGAAAGAAAACCTGCAGCTACTGCGGTCCTCCAGGACCGTGATTGAGGACTCCTGCCCTAAGGCCTACCTGTCAATAAGCCTCTGAACACACTTTCCATTTGTTGTTTGCTGCTGGCTATACTATCCATGTGCCACTTGCCTTAAGCTAAATTTCGGCCATTCAAATGTATGCCAACTGCAAATATCTGTCAGCAACAAGAAGCCAATGCATTTGTCTAATTGCTGGTATGTATAATCTTTCATGCTCACGACCTTCACCTTTTCCACAGTCACTAAATTCCTCGGATTTCATGTTTTAGTTAGGATCAGTTATTACCTCTGCCTCTCATCCCTTCTTGCATGTGCAACCTGTAAATAGCTATACCTTGTTCCCTGCAACTAATTATCACACAATCATGTGATATTACCAGTGTGCATATTGAAAGTAAATCTCTTTCCCAAGAGTAACAAACCTTTTAAATCTGTTCTGCACCATCTGTATCCAAATATTTCTGTCTTGAAGTATCTTAATGATTCCAAGAGACTCTGTGAAAAGCAAGTGGTCCATCTCTTCTTTGGTGTCAATCCATCAGTGTAAGACTTTTTTCTGGCTATATCTGTCTATAGGCTTGCACGATTATTAATTGTCATATGTCTTACTTGAATGTCTTTACCTTGCTACATACCTCTGTATATGGCTGGCCTAAAAATTTTACATTTATTTAATTATTGCACATTTTGACCTTAATACCTATATTTTTGACTATTACCTCAACTACTAACTTTTATTTATTTATGCCATATTCACTTGTTCAATGACTGTCATTCATCCATCCATTTTCTGCATGTGGGAGAAAACCAGTGCAACTAGAGAAAACCAACAATGACATCCATACACGTGGATGGATCTCATGTGTGGAATACTTTTTAGCTGACAGATGTAAGGTGACAGGCCTTTAACCTGAGCCTGGTCAAGCTGAACTGTACTGCAATATATGATGGGATACTTAGAATGTAAAGCTGCATTTCAAGAGTGTTTGCATAGTTTAGGTTATTTATGAGGTTTGAGTCTCAAGGAACTACCATGAGCTGGGTTTGGGATTTGTTTGTTGCTTTTAACTTTGAGTGATGATGTTGCTTTGCAAAATTTGATTATTTTTTTAATATTTTGAATATGGTTTGAGAAATTGTAAAGTGTCAAGCATGCCCTGCTAGTAGATTATAAGAGCCTGTCAATAATTGAGGCAAGATGTCTGGTTTACGTGCTCATTGGGCAAGAAGCTGCCTTCTATTAAAGTAACTGACACTTTAAGAGTGTCTTGTCACTTCCTTACAAAGAAATCTCTTCTTCATTTTTGATGGAGAAGATATAATTAATAACTAAGAAAAGTACCCACTTGGGAATGTTCCCCAGTGCCTTACTGTTGCTAATGGGACTGCTTCAAGATTTCACCTACCCAGGTTGTGTGATTTTATGCATTTTTATGTACTTCATATTATTAATTTTGATGCAAAAAAATGTTTGTGAGTGAAAGCTTAAAGCCAGTCTATTTGTCTATGTGCTAGTAGTGGGCCAAGAAGTTAAATTGTGAATTCCTTGTCTAACTGCAGTCCCTTAAGCACACAAGGGGATGCCTTTGTTGTAAAACCCCCTATTAGTGGTAAACTGGGTTGAAATAAAGGTTTGAAAGTAAAGACCTCCCCAGACAATGAGCAGCCTACCATAGAGTTACCAAGGCTGAAACACATTTGGTGCACCTTGAACAGTAAAACAGGTAACAGATTATTATAGGTAACAGTTATATAGGTGGTTAAAACATTTCTCACTATACTTAATGTAAAAAAGAACCTAAGAAGTTAATTAATACCTTTTCATGTAAGGTGCATGTCACAGGTCATCTAATAACATGATAAAAGAAATAAAAAAAAAAAAAAAGTTCTCCAGCTAATTAAAATAATCTTTATTAACAGCAAAAATATAGTATTTCCTACTGGTATGTTCACACTGATAAAATCTGTTGGCAGAAAGCTGATATCCATAACTTTGAAATTTTACTCACAGGTGCCATACTGTCCGTCCATTCGCCATGTCCAACTTGTAATCTCTTTACATTGTCCATGTCATCTAGAACCCGCACAAGATCTCCCACTGCAAAAGTATTTACCTGGGCACATAAAAGGAATTACAGGTAATGCAGTCAACTCCAGAAATATTGGCACACAAAAAATAATAAAATCATTAAATATAATCCAGATAATACATACAATTATCATAAAATTCCTCAAATAGTTAGAGAAATATTTATTTAATAAAAACAATTTCTGCAATAGTGTTGTTATATCTTCAGAATAGTTTATCTTTTCAAAAATGTATTTGGCAAAATTACTGGTACCCTCGAAGAATACAGTAATCCCTCGCTATATCGCACTTCGCGGCTTCACTCCATCGCGGATTTTATATGTAAGCATATTTAAATATATATCGCGGATTTTTTGCTGGTTCGCGGATTTCTGAGGACAATGGGTCTTTTAATTTCTGGTACATGCTTCCTCAGTTGGTTTGCCCAGTTGATTTCATACAAGGGACGCTATCGGCAGATGGCTGAGAAGCTACCCAGCTTACTTTTCTCTCACTCTTGCGCTGACTTTCTCTGATCCTGACGTATGGGGATTGAGCAGGGGGGCTGTTCGCACACCTAGACGATAAGGACGCTCATCTAAAAATGCTGAAAGATTATCTTCACGTTGCTACCTTGTGTGCAGCTGCTTCCTGAAGCGACATGCTGCACGGTGCTTCGCATACTTAAAAGCTCGAAGGGCACGTATTGATTTTTGCTTGCTTGTTTTTCTCTGTCTCTCTCTCTCTCTTTCTGTGCTCTTGACGGAGGGGGTGTGAGCTGCCGCCTTCAACAGCTTTGTGCCGCGGTGCTTCGCATACTTAAAAGCCAAACAGCCCTATTGATCTGTTTGCTTTCCTAAGTCTTTATGACAGTCTCTGCTCCTGACTCGCACTCCTTTGAAGAGGAAGATATGTTTGCATTCTTTTAATTGTGAGACGGAACTGTCATCTCTGTCTTGTCATGGAGCACAGTTTAAACTTTTGAAAAAGAGACAAATGTTTCTTTGCAGTGTTTGAATAACGTTCCTGTCTCTCTACAACCTCCTGTGTTTCTGTGCAAATCTGTGACCCAAGCATGACAATATAAAAATAACCATATAAACATATGGTTTCTACTTCGCGGATTTTCTTATTTCGCGGGTGGCTCTGGAACGCAACCCCCGCGATGGAGGAGGGATTACTGTACTATAATTAAGAGCAAATAAATTTGCATCTTTGGGGAAAAAATGTTTCTTGATGTTGCCTTTAGAGTCTGGGAACCTTTGGTGACTAAGAACCATTTTCACTTTCACTGGGGTATAAATATGAGGTAACACATAAATAAAATCCTTTTGTCATCCATCAACATGGGTAAAACCAAAGCACTCTCAACTCAAATGAGAAAAATAGTTGTTGCACCGCATACAGTGAGGAATGGCTACAAAAAATATTAGGCCCATAATAAAGAACTTCGAAAAGCATGGAAGTGTTGAAAATTTGGCACATCTGCATATTGCCCCCACGCACAGTGAGGAAGATGCTAAGAGAGGCAAAGAGGAGCCCAAAGATCACAGTTTTACAACTGCAAAGTTTAGTTGAGTCTTAGGGATTCACTGCTTTAAATTCAACTGTGAGATAACACTTCCATGACCACAAGCTTTATGAATGAGTGGCATGAAAGAAGCCTTTTCTGAGTACAAGACACAAATCCCACTGTCTCAACTTTGCCAAGCAACATTGGAGATACAACTGGAATCGTATGTTGTGGTCACACAAGACAAAAATGTAACTTTTTGGCCACGTAAACCTTCACCATGTTTAGTGAAAAAAGGAAACTGTATACAAAGCAGGGCACCTCATACCCACCATAAAATAGGGTGCTGGCTCTTTGATGCTTTGGTGCTGTTTTGCTTTCAGTGGTCCAGAGGCTATTGTTAATGGACTGAATTCCATTAAATACCAGAACATTTAGCAAAAAATCTGGCTGCTTCTGCAAGACATCTGAAACTGGGCCATGGTTGGGTCTTCCAACAAGACAATTATCCGAAGCACACATCAAAATCAACAAAGAACTGGTTGCAGAAACACAGAATCAATGTTTTAGAAATGGTCCTCTCAGTCTCCAGATCTGAAACCAAATGAAAATCCATGGTCTCAATTGAAGAGATGAGTTCACAAGAGAAAACCCAAGAATCTCCATAAGTAGGAAATGTTCTGCATAGAAAAGTGGTCCACAAGTGTTCGCCAGCCTTGTTAAACACTGCAGAAAGAGGATGAGTGCTATCATTCTCGTCATGGGAGGCACTACCAAATACTCACATTTGGGGTGGCAATATTTTTGGAATCTGCCTTATTATGTTACTAAAGGAAAACTTTATTTTGTTGTAAAAGTCTGTTTGACAATAAAAGCAAGAGGCTTACCCAATTGTTTAAGCAATATCACTCATTGCATGTGTGGTCCCTTTAATGTATTAATTCTTCACGGATTTTACAATTTTTCATATACTGACTGAATAACTGATGGAGTGGACTGTATAATTTATAGTTTTCTGATGAACACTGGTGTGAACAAATTATGCTGTTTCTTTTATTATAGCATCTTTCAGTAAGCAGGCATAACACTGAACAGTAAGAGTCTAAAACTGTAGACACTGCACTTCACCTCCTTAATTACAATGTTGCACTGTCTGGGCTTTTTCAGGTTTTTAAATTTTTCACATCAACAACGGTTTCAAAAAGTGCCTCTTATATACTATCTAGTGCAATGGTTCTTAACATTTTTTAAGTCACAATATGGTGAAAGCTAAGAATCTCTGCCTAAAATTGTATATGAGAATGCACAGCAAAAAGCAACCTAATAGAATTAAAATGTGCAATCTCAAATATATAAACAATTATTTTAACATTTTTCTTTAGAAAGCATTAATGCAGTAAAATGTATCTATGTCATTCATTTTCAGTACATCAATTCTCAAATTAAGGTAGTAGACAGAGGATTCAACCCCTAGCAGCACTGGGCACAAGGCAGGAAACCAGCACATTTCAGGGCACACTGATGCGCACACCCACACTACGCCAATTTAGAACCACCAACCAACATAACATGTTTTCCTTTCATATGCGGGCATAAAAGCATAGTATTTAATGTTGTAAAGTGAATGTAAAAAGTTAATACTGTACTGACAAGTACAAAATTATATCTATAAAGAACATGGCTGCAAATAGCATACAATTTAAAATTGAGATAATATGCAAAAAAACATACATAATGTATTTTATATACTGAAAACATAACTTGCTAAATAAATTTCAATTTATGTCAGAAAATAAAAGAATATAAAAATAAATCTGAAAAATAAGGTTTCTGGGTCTATTCAGATATTCATAAATCACCTGTAGTCCATTCATTTATACTCAAGATGTCAATAACCACAGGTTAAAAAAAAAACACCTGGGGCCTCATATATAATGCTGTCCATAGAATTCACACTAAAACATGGAGTACAGACAAAAACAGAAATGTGTGTACACACAAAAAAATCCACATGCATAAAGCTGTGTGTATGCCAACTTCCAGGTTCTTCCCGGTCAGCATGAAATGTAACGCATGTGCATGCGCCTGCCGCCCCATCCCAACTCCTCCCAGAATCATGCCTCTTTGAATACGCAAATCAATATAAATAGCCTCTTAAGTTAAGCATTCTGTGAAAAAAAAATGGCAAAAGCACGGAGGAAAAAATGAAGAATTTCAGAGAATACCAAGTGAAGGCAAGGATAAATTTATTATTTGTTGGTTTAAGCAGTGGTATAAACAACAAAAGAAAGTTGATCGAGTGGTGGAGAAACTCAAAAGTTCAAGTTCAAAAAGTTGCACAGTGCCTGAAATAAAAAAAGAAGTGGTCAGATATAAAGTTACTGTGAAAAGGCGAGTTGTAGCCCACTGTCTGAGTGTTATATGGAAACGTATTAGGGTACAGAGTGGAAAAAAGGTTGAAATTTCCACTTTAATCACATAGTTTATTTTGTCATTAAAGTAGAACGTCATAAACTTTGTTTTAAAAGCTTTTAATTCAGTAGTATCTCAAATCCCATCCTATCTAAAGTAGCACGTTAAATGCTTCATATTATATGTGTCCTTTATGTGCTCTATGTGTGTGAATCACTACATTCTTCAGAACACAGAAAACACTTCATTCATGATATTACAGCTCTGTGAACAATTTAAGTACAGTACTAAGATGTATACTTGATATCATTTTCATGATGATAGGGATTAAAGCATGTATAAAACGTGGGGGCACGGTGGCGCACTGGTAGCAATGAGCTGGCACCCTGTCCAGAGATTGTTCCTGCCTCCCACAAGATACTTGTTGGGCCATGTGCGACCCTTGAAAAAACAATTTATTGCAGCAGTACTGTCTTTATCAAACATACTAACCCCCAATTCCTGACCTTCCTTTTCTTTATCCAAGTAACCAATTGCCACACAATCAGTTCTGTAATAAATGTCAAGCCATCTGTAAGCTTTAAACACAGATTCTTCAAACCTTTTAAGGAACACTGAAATATCTTCGTAGTACATGTTTAATTATTCCATCCATCTATCCATCCAAGGTGGTGCCAGTCCCAGCAAGCATACAGTGCAAGGCCAGTTCATTGCTACCGCTGTCCACCAAGTCCAAACGTTTAATTATTAACAGTATACATTATTTAAATGCAGTTAAAAATTTATCTGTATAATGTAATATATATACTTTACTGCATTTCACCTTAAAAACGATATCAGGAGCTCCAAGAAGATAGCGCTGTGTGTGTGATTACTACTGACTAATTGTTGTGAGCTGTACTCATTCCCGGCAGCAGCCAAGATGATTTAATACAGATACATTCTTCAGAGCTGATGTTCACTTCAGTGCACACATAATGCGTTCGTTCGTACAGAGTTCCCTCTAAATGAACACACACATTGAAGCATGATGCGATATGCAATGTGAAAAATGCACACCAAGCAGTAGTTAAGCTAGAATGCAGAACATATGTAGTATTTGATTGATACAGAAATACTGATCAGGAATAGATTTTTCTTTTTTTTTCTGGGCAACATTTGAATTTGGCTCAATAGCACCCTCTAGAGACCACAAATCATCTATGTGGTATTTGATTGATGCACCGGGACCAGACATACACTGCATTTATTTATGTCTTACAATTCCAGTTATTCACAGAAACCTGGTCTCTAAAATGCCACGTAAACCCTAATTCTGTTTAAAGTAACTCTGGTATTGGTCTTTGAGAAACCTGGTTCACAGAGGTAGATTTCTCCACAAATAACCCGGTTATGTGGTTGTTCATGCAAGCCCTTTACATGGTTACAGTTAAGGGTTTTGTAATCTTTGCATGTCTGTTGCCATCTGTTCGCATGCAAATGTCTTAGCTTCACACACACTTTAGAAGCCACAGGTAAAGCATGCACAAAATACATTTCCTGAGGCAAATGCTCAGGTGATCACAGTATGTCTTCACCTGGTTGAAATAATTTGTCTCAAAATTTCAGAAATCGCTACATTCATGTTAATGAGTTGAATATGCAAGCTAAGATCAGCTGCACAATCTTGGTAGCAGAAGGGTAACGCATTAAATGTAACATGCATTATGTAGTCCAACTACTTTTTAAAGTAACGAGTAACCTAACGCCATACTCATTTTATTGAAGTGAAAATACCTGTGCCATTATTATCCCAGCAGCACTGGGTGTAAGGCAAAAAGCTCAAGTACCTGAGTGCCACTACTATGCAGGGCTCAGTTGCACAGCCAAGCAGAAGAGAGTGTGCTGCATGCAGTCTGGCAAAAGAGACATATTATTAAAGTGTCAGTGTAGTTTTCATCCACCTACAGTGCAACCAGGTTACGTAGCAGCCAAAATAAAAAATAAAACACATATTGAGGAGCAAACAGTAAGAGAACAGAAAAGTAAAATTTAAAAAAAGAAAATCCACAACCAGTCAAGACTAACATACAGTGGCAGCCAAATGTTTTGACAGTGACACAAATGTTGTGTTTTGCAAAATTAGTGGTGGCAATTCATATTGTTTTGATATTATTGTGCAGAGTGGGCAGATGCATATTAATTAATTGCAAAGAGCTTTATTAGCATAAAAAGTTAACTTTATCACAAAAACCCATTTTCACTTATTTTGGCCCTGGCACAAAACGATCATAAAAGTGTCCAGCAAGCACCAGAACCATCTCCACCTGAGGAGTCAGCTACAGAATTCTGCCCAAGAACACTGCCATAAAAAAGAATGGTATCAAAACATCCTCCAAGAGCAACTTCTCTCAACAAACCAGGTGCAATTTGGTGATGATCTATGTATTTTCCAGCATGATGGGAGTACCGTGTCACAAGGCAAAATTGATAACGAAGTGGCTCGAGAGATCGTAACAAGTTTGGACTCATGGCCAGGAAACTCCCCAGATCTTAATCCCACTGAGAAACTGTGGTCAATTCTCAAAAAGTGGGTGGTCAAAAAGAAGCCCACAAATTGTGATCCACTCCAAGCACTAAAAAGGCAAAAATAGATCACCACCAGTCAGGATTTGGCCCAGAAGCTGATATCCAGCATGCCAGAACGAATTGCAGAAGTTATGAAGAAGAAGGGTCAACACTGTAAATATTGACTCACTACATAAGTTTGATGTATTTGTCAATAGAAACCTTTGAAACTTATGAAATGTTTATAATTGTTCTTCAGTACACCACAGAAACATGTAAAAAAATAATCTGAAAATCCTGAAACAGCAAAGTTTGCAAAACACAACATCTGTGTCACAGCCAAAACTTTTAGCCACTACTGTAAAGGCTACAATCGCAACTGCTGTCCATTCATTCCAAAATATATTATCCTCAAGTAACTGTAGCCATGGTGTGCAAAGAGGTTCTAACTTAACTTCTTTTTTGCATATGGTGAGTACATTGTGCCACAAGCGTGAGCTTGGGGAACAACTTAAGGTTTTGGATAATTACATTACTCCCATGGAATACACAAGGGAGCAATAATGATTTCTCTATTCCTTTCCTCTCTGCAGAAAGGAAGATTGACTTGCCTCCAACTGTGACGTCACTTCCGAGGTCGTGCCACCATCAAAAACGGAAACGTAGCCATCTTGGACAGACTCTTTTAGGATAACAAGAAGTCTCAACAGACTGCACTTAACATGAGTTTTTTATTTTTGTGCCTTTTGCACCTTTCAATATATGGGGTTCACCTTCGAGGTGCACCAGACCTTTTATGACTGTCTGTCTTATCTTTACAATCGTTTAATGTCTCCTCTCAACCATCATGCTGGCATAAGAATAGTATTTCTTTGTAGATACTTGTGTGCATTTGAGCTTTTGTTCTATTGCACTATGTCTGTGTGCATTTTCCATGCTGCTGGAGAGTGTGAATCTCCCAAAGGGAATCAATAAAGTACTACCCATCTGTCTAAAACATGATGTTGTGGCTTTTGGGTGGATGGTAGCTAACAAATATTAATTGTTTTTAATCTTTTAATAAGCTTGTGCACAACACAACTAAACAATTATCCACTGGAGAGTGTTGGTAGCAGAACAACACAATTCCTCTGAAATCTAGACACGTAAACTTGCATTATTGCTCTCTAGTTGCTATATACTGTAACCTTTTAAAGTCAGGCTCAGTTTTGTCCATTTTCTGCTATTTTGATTAAACAGGCCACACATTCTCCATATTTAACCCAACATGCATGTTTCATACATCAAAATTATTTCACAATATTTACACTGGAGAAGTAATTATAAGTTTTGTATATAAATTACAACACAGTAAGATAGTACTAGAGTGTTGTACCGTGTTAGCCATTATGGATGTAATGAGAAGTCTAAAGCTTGCATATTGTAATCTTTTTAGTTAGCCAATAAATGGTGTCATTTTGCTTGACTTCTCATTATACAGTAAGGTGAAACATTCAATCAAGTTACTACCAAAAATACATTTTAAATGCTATTTTCATTGGCATAATTATTGTAATAAGTTTTCAGACACCATAAAAGTGATATACAAATTATTGGCAATAACCAAAAAATATGGCTATGAAATCTAAACAGCTAAGGGGTCTAGTTTTATTGGTTTGAAATAGTAAAAAAAAGAAAAACAGCGCCACTGTTCAATTTAAAAAATTAATTGTATGTAATTACATGAAAATGCAGAAATAACTTGATGATTAGTTCCTAATACAAAACAGTTTTAATAACTGTTTGCCTAGTTTTGTGTAATATAAAATAAACAGTGAAACACTAAACAGCTTAAGCCATTTTTTTTACTTTTCTTTTTTTTAATTTTGAGCCACAATGCAAATTAGACTAGCACTTTGGTCAATAATGCTGTCTTTAAAATTAAATGAAGACAAAAAAATAGGACATTATTGATTTTTGGACTATTTAGCCAATTGCTTAATCAAACCAGTTTATTTAAACTGGCTGGTTCAAATGATGCTCTTTTTTTTCCTAATAACAGATTGATCACAAGAAATGGTCACAAGGGACAGTAGGGAGGTTAACGAGAGCACAACTTAATTAGCGTTGAGGCAGGAATTCTGTAGCGCAGCAGCAGTGGTCGACAAGCTTTTCTACCAGATGCAGTTTCTCCAACTCTCTATGAGTGGTCAGATTACCTGGATTTAATTAATGCATAGGAGTTGTGTTAAAAATTGCAATTGTAGAAATTTTGAATGCACTAATCGCACATGTTAACAGCCCTAAAGAAAAGTATTCTTTTTTTCATCTTTTACTATTTTTAAATAAATTACCATATTTTAAACATGCTTTACTGAAGGCACATGTAGTATACTTTCAAATGGATACCAGGAATTGTTCTTTCAGAATATAAATGCTGCACCTGGTGAAAGAATTGTGTTTTGAGAATAAATTACAGCATAATAACATTTGTAAACTCTAAGCTTTTATTTAAAAATGTACTTTAAAAGTTGCACTTATTGTCATAACTGGTGGACTACATTTATAAACATCACAAATACAACACAGAAGGCATACCCAAATGGTGAGGAAAATTTCTTTCTCTGCCTTTACTGTTTTCAAATAAATTATCATATTATTAAAATGTTTACTGAAATGTGCATGTTCTATATGTAAGTAAAGGCATATGTTTGGTATCATTCTTTTCAGAATTTATCGAATTTTAATGTGATGTTAGATTTTGAGATTCTTATTCCATTTTTAAATTATAAACTAAAAAATATCAAGAATATCAGTTCCTGCGAGACAAAACTTTGTACCAAGATATTTAACCACATCCGGGGCCAGAAATAAAATACAAAGAGTTGGACAGCAGCTATCAGGCTTTTAAATGTTTGAAGCGCCGTGTGAGATACAGATCACGCGGCACGGCAGCAGCTGTAAACCGGCAGCTGATTGAGGAAAGAGGTGGGAAAAAAACTGTATTTGTTTCTATTTGTATCACTGTTTAATAGGGGGTTTCAGAGGAGCGACCATGTCTCCATGGGGTGCATTCAGTCCCCCTCTTCACAACGCGAGCGTCAGAGACACGAAGTGGCTGACACGTAGAGCAGGCAAGGGGGGTTGTCTGTATGTTCCCAATACCATCCTACACCTTTTGACTGATCTGGACCAAATTTGTTCTCTAGGACCATGCAGCCAAAACAGCCAAATTTGGATACCAAAATTTTGAAACTGGAGGTCCAGGCGGGTTGTTTTCTTTTCTTGAGTGCTACAGTTTGCACACCACTGCCACCTGCTTCTTCAGTGTAAGTAAAATATCCGAACAGCTACACAACATGCCTAGAGCTTAACATTAATTGTCTGTACATGCTGTTTCTATCTAATGTGAGAGAATGTGGGAGAATTGTGCACTTTTGCAGCAGAGTATTGGGTCAGCTGCCCACCTTCAACTAAGAGGACGAGTCAGACATGATGCTTCACTACACTTCTTGCCATTCACCTCCTTGCCAGTCAGTGCAGGCAATGGGTATGCTGCAAAGTCAAAGGGAGAAACTTTGGATCTTAGCTAATGGTGCTCAAATTCCCTATGGAATAGCCAAGGAAATTCTGTCGCAATAAAATAATCTGCTGCTCCCCTGTATATGCTCTTTATGTTAATATATTGGTTTCACAGGTTACTGACACTTATGTACATCAAAATCAAGTACTGCTAAAATATACAGAGATACTCGCATCACAGGGCTAACTACGTACTAAATGGCAAATGCATTTTTTGGAGTCTGATCCCAGAAAACGTCTTTTTAAAAAATGCGAATAGATTTCTTTTCTGTCTGTAACAGCTTTCAAAAATATTAAACTTAGATTTTCAAAAATGTACTGCAGAAGCTCTTTTAAACCACTGCAAGTAAACATTTATACTGCCATTTAAAATTCAACCGCACTAGTCCAGCATGAAAGCTAAGCAAGCAGCACTAAGTCCCAGTAATGTTACGTCAGATAACCATTAATTACCTGTTTACACTAACACATACCTGTATACAACAGGCTATCTAAAGTAAAATCAGATAGCAGTAGTAATTGTGTTTTGTTTATAAAAAGACAAGACTCCGAATAAAACTGTGTGCAATGAAAGTTTAAAAAAAAGACTTAAAAGTCGGGGTAAGAGAAGTCACCTCCTCCTGCAGTTATTCTTCCCAAGTCACACTGCGTTTCCTGTATTCCAAACGACAAACAAAACTCAAAATGGATTTTAAAAAAAATAACACTTTATGGAACCACAACTTATTTGAAATTGAGCAGAACTATGGAAGCGTGTGTGAGAGTAACGTTTCATTACACTGATCAGGAATATACGCTAAACAGCATGTGCTTTCATTATAATACTTTCCATAAGAACTGGCATGCTGCTGCTTGAGGGCCGAGTCTGGTGGCAGCAGGTAAATGGTGTGTTACTATGTACTGTAAATACTTCTCAAGCTTACTTTAGATAAATATTGTTACACTTAATGCTTTTATAAACCTTGTCATGCACACGCGATTAGGGGATAGTCAAAAGGCTCAACGGTGCGTGGAAAACCAAGAGACGGGGGACTGAAACAGGGCACTAATGCTTTTCTCTCCTTCCATCCACAGAAAAAAACGTCAGAATAAAAAAGCATTCCTATCCAACATAATGCTCCCATCCACTACCATCCCGACAATAATAAGAAGACTCCTCTTCCGGCTCCAAGAAAATACCTCACTTCCAGTCCCCTTCTGATGTCCTCATTTCCGTCCTCTGCTACTGACGTCATCTCCAGCCACTACTACCTTCTATTCTATTACACCAGCTGCTGTTAATTATATTTCTTGTATAGCCTCCATATAAGTCGGAGCATTTTTTTTGTTTTCTGTCAAATGTTTGAGTTGGTTTATGACCATTTCACTGTACTGGAACCCAAAACCAGTATATGGGGAGGCTCCCCAACACTTAACCTGTGTCTGTGTGATTTTTACTTATCACAACCTATACACCAGAACTATCTTGTTGTGTTTACATTAACTTCTTAAATTTATGTTACTGTAATTTACTTTAATTTTACTTTCACATGCAGAATTTGTTTTCTTACTATAGCAGAACCCTAATTTAATATTCCCATATTCTACTTTTTCCCACATTTTGCATTGTTGAATGATGTGAGGGGGTGATGAATGGTTTTTCAAAATGAACAGTAGTTTTGAAAAAAAAGGAGGAATGTTTGTGTTTTAGTTAAATTTTACTATACAAATATTTGTATCAGTAATTTACTCTATTAAAAACAGTTCCACAGATTTTATAAGTGTGTTGTATCTTTATTGTAACAAAAAAAAACAATTATTAAACATAATTTTTTTATTTTTTAACTAATCCAGAACTCAGCAATTTCATGCTGATGTTTTCAGTGGTTCCCTGCACAATGATGGTGGCACTGTACTGTGTGTAAAACAATACAGGATATGCAGTTGGCAAGATAACGTGCATTTTTCATTGTATTGTTAATTAAAATTAATAATTACAATTATAATATCAAAAGCAATAATTCACAATTACTAATATTGTCCTAATCGTACACCTTCATTAAACCATTCAATTTAATGCATGTGTCATGTAAATGTGAAGTTAAAGTAAACCATGATTCAATATGTACAGTATTGCTTTTGATCTAACCTCCCAAAAACCTTGTAACGGTACAAGATTACAGATCAAACCTTTACATTGAAATCTGTTGAAGCTACCACTTTTATAGGATCTGCTACAGGGTGAAAATTATATTTATGCCTGAAATTCCCATGGTTCCTACTAATTTCCAGTTTTGATTCAAAACAATACAGTTTCCTGAAAAATTGTGTTTTGTAATGACCACTAGGTCAGGTCAGTAGGAAAAGCAGGAATTTATCTTTGGAAGTAAAGTTTTACTCATGGCAAACTGCATTAAGCATACTCCATAGTGAAGATCTCCAGTGAGCTAATAATATTAGGCTCTGGTATTAAAAAAAAAAACAAATAAACAAACAAACATCGCAGACAGAAACAGGTCCATTGTCTTTGGAAATGTAAATATGTGGCATGCAGAACTATTCAATCACCCCGAACACCATCATAATTCTCTGCACGACAAAAGATTTGTACGCATATTTATCCATTCAGTATTTTTAATGTGAACAATACATTTCCAAAGTCAAAAAAAAACCATTTTCTGTAGATATTCATCTGAAAAAGAAAAACTCAAAAGTTAGTGTTTACATTTTAAGCTCTGTGCTTTGAAAGCTCCGGATTTACAGAAATGACAAATTAATTATGAAAAGCACAAAGGTGGCAGTAATTTGATCGTAATTAAACATAATTATGTACTGGGAAGAGAAACAATACGTGCTAGACTTCATTAAGAGGAGAGCAAGAAAAAAAACTAATATAAATAATTGTGCAAAACTTAGTTTTGCAACTATGGTATTGACAGTGATAGTGATAATGGGGCAAATGGAGACCATTTTTAGGATGGAAGTAGGGAGTGGGTTAAGAATGCAAGTGATAGCCCTCATTTTTGACACCAAATTAAAAATGTATTCCTTATTTTATAGTAGTAAAACTTGAAAAAGCAGCAAATGTTAGACTGATGGGATAAATCTTTACACGCTCAGAGGAAAAGGCACTGAACAAAGAAGCATTGATGTTGTCGATTTTATCCATCCATCCATTGTCTCCCGCTTATCCGAGGTCGGGTCGCGGGGGCAGCAGCTTGAGCAGAGATGCCCAGACTTCCCTCTCCCCGGCCACTTCTTCTAGCTCTTCTGGGAGAATCCCAAGGCGTTCCCAGGCCAGTCGAGAGACATAGTCCCTCCAGCGTGTCCTGGGTCTTCCCCGGGGCCTCCTCCCGGTTGGACGTGCCCGGAACACCTCACCAGGGAGGCGTCCAGGAGGCATCCTGATCAGATGCCCGAGCCACCTCATCTGACTCCTCTCGATGCGGAGGAGCAGCGGCTCTACTCTGAGCCCCTCCCGGATGACTGAGCTTCTCACCCTATCTTTAAGGGAAAGCCCAGACACCCTGCGGAGGAAACTCATTTCAGCCGCTTGTATTCGCGATCTCGTTCTTTCGGTCACTACCCATAGCTCATGACCATAGGTGAGGGTAGGAACATAGATCGACTGGTAAATTGAGAGCTTCGCCTTGCGGCTCAGCTCCTTTTTCACCACGACAGACCGATGCAATGCCCGCATTACTGCGGATGCCGCACCGATCCGCCTGTCGATCTCACGCTCCATTCTTCCCTCACTCGTGAACAAGACCCCGAGATACTTGAACTCCTCCACTTGGGGCAGGATCTCGCTACCAACCCTGAGAGGGCACTCCACCCTTTTCCGGCTGAGGACCATGGTCTCGGATTTGGAGGTGCTGATTCTCATCCCAGCCGCTTCACACTCGGCTGCGAACCGATCCAGAGAGAGCTGAAGATCACGGCCTGATGAAGCAAACAGGACAACATCATCTGCAAAAAGCAGTGACCCAATCCTGAGCCCACCAAACTGGACCCCCTCAACACCCTGGCTGCGCCTAGAAATTCTGTCCATAAAAGATATGAACAGAATCGGTGACAAAGGGCAGCCCTGGCGGAGTCCAACTCTCACTGGAAACGGGTTTGACTTACTGCCGGCAATGCGGACCAAGCTCTGGCACCGATCGTACAGGGACTGAACAGCCCTTATCAGGGGGGCCGGTACCCCATACTCTCGGAGTACCCCCCACAGGATTCCCCGAGGGACACGGTCGAATGCCTTTTCTAAGTCCACAAAACACATGTAGACTGGTTGGGCAAACTCCCATGCACCCTCCAGGACCCTGCTAAGGGTATAGAGCTGGTCCACTGTTCCGCGACCAGGACGAAAACCACACTGTTCCTCCTGAATCCGAGGCTCGACTATCCGACGGACCCTCCTCTCCAGGACCCCTGAATAGACTTTTCCAGGGAGGCTGAGGAGTGTGATCCCTCTGTAGTTGGAACACACCCTCCGATCCCCCTTATTAAAGAGGGGGACCACCACCCCGGTCTGCCAATCCAGAGGCACTGTCCCTGATGTCCATGCGATGTTGCAGAGGCGTGTCAGCCAAGACAGTCCTACAACATCCAGAGCCTTGAGGAACTCCGGGCGTATCTCATCCACCCCCGGGGCCCTACCACCAAGGAGTTTTTTGACCACCTCGGTGACCTCAGTGCCAGAGATGGGGGAGCCCACCTCTGAGTCCCCAGGCTCTGCTTCCTCATTGGAAGGCATGTTAATGGGATTGAGGAGGTCTTCGAAGTATTCCCCCCACCGACCCACAACATCCCGAGTCGAGGTCAGCAGCGCACCATCCCCACCATATACAGTGTTGACACTGCACTGCTTCCCCTTCCTGAGACGCCGGATGGTGGACCAGAATCTCCTCGAAGCCGTCCGAAAGTCATTCTCCATCGCCTCCCCAAACTCCTCCCACGCCCGAGTTTTTGCCTCAGCAACCACCAAAGCCGCATTCCGCTTGGCCTGCCGGTACCTATCAGCTGCCTCCGGGGTCCCACAGGACAAAAGGGTCCTGTAGGACTCCTTCTTCAGCTTGACGGCATCGTTCACCGCCGGTGTCCACCAGCGGGTTCGGGGATTGCCGCCACGACAGGCACCGACCACCTTACGGCCACAGCTCCGGTCAGCTGCCTCAACAATAGAGGCACGGAACATGGCCCATTCGGACTCAATGTCCCCCACCTCCCTCGGGATGTGGTCGAAGTTCTGCCGGAGGTGGGAGTTGAAGCTACTTCTGACAGGGGGCTCTGCCAGACGTTCCCAGCAGACCCTCACAACACGTTTGGGCCTACCACGCCTGACCGGCATCCTCCCCCACCATCGAAGCCAACTCACCACCAGGTGGTGATCAGTTGACAGCTCCGCCCCTCTCTTCACCCGAGTGTCCAAGACATGTGGCCGCAAGTCCGACGACACGACCACAAAGTCGATCATCGAACTGAGGCCTAGGGTGTCCTGGTGCCAAGTGCACATATGAACACCCCTATGCTTGAACATGGTGTTCGTTATGGACAATCCGTGACGAGCACAGAAGTCCAATAACAAAACACCGCTCGGGTTCAGATCAGGGGGGCCATTCCTCCCAATCACGCCCTTCCAGGTCTCACTGTCATTGCCCACGTGAGCATTGAAGTCTCCCAGCAGAACGAGGGAGTCCCCAGAAGGTATGCCCTCTAGCACCCCCTCCAGGGACTCCAAAAAGGGTGGGTACTCCGAACTGCTGTTCGGTGCATACGCACAAACAACAGTTAGGACCCGTCCCCCCACCCGAAGGCGAAGGGAGGCTACCCTCTCGTCCACCGGGGTAAACCCCAATGTACAGGCTCCAAGTTGGGGGGCAATAAGTATACCCACACCTGCTCGGCGCCTCTCACCGGGGGCAACTCCAGAGTGGTAGAGAGTCCAGCCCCTCTCAAGGAGATTGGTTCCAGAGTCCAAGCTGTGCGTCGAGGTGAGTCCGACTATATCTAGCCGGAACCTCTCAACTTCGCGCACTAGCTCAGGCTCCTTCCCCTTCAGAGAGGTGACATTCCACGTCCCAAGAGCCAGTTTCTGTAGCCGAGGATCGGACCGCCAAGGTCCCCGCCTTCGGCCACCACCCAACTCACACTGCACCCGACCTCCTTGGCCCCTCCCATAGGTGGTGAGCCCATGGGAAGGGGGACCCACGTTGCCTCTTCGGGCTGTGCCCGGCCAAGCCCCATGGGTGCAGGCCCGGCCACCAGGCGCTCGCCATCGAGCCCCACCTCCAGGCCTGGCTCCAGAGTGGGGCCCCGGTGACCCGCGTCCGGGCAAGGGAAAACGTCGTCCAAAATTGTTTTTCTTCATAGGAGGTTTGTTTAACCGCTCTTTGTCTCATCCCTCACCTAGGACCAGTTTGCCTTGGGTGGCCCTACCAGGGGCATAAAGCCCCGGACAACAGAGCTCCTAGGATCATTGGGACACGCAAACCCCTCCACCACGATAAGGTGACGGTTAAAGGTTAAAGGCACTGAACAAAGAAGCATTGATGTTGTCGATTTTATTAATAAAATAATTCAAACATGTATTACACTGTTTAAATAAACAATATAATGGGATATTAGTTGGTTTAAGCAATTAATTAATTGCATTAAATTAAACTAATTTAGGAATAATATGATGATCTGACAGCTTTGAGTTAATTATATTCTAATTGATGCTGTTCAAACATTTGTCTATAAACAGTAAGACTTGACTTTCTAAATACCCATTCAAATGACCTTCCTCTAGCTTTACGGACATATAATTCAATTCTAAACCACGTAGAAGATTTAACAAAAGAGACAGTCTGTTCTTTGAAAGGGGACAACTAATCCCAAAGAAATGTAAATGCAAATTGGATTACACTGATCCACAGAGTCGATAGCTGAAAGCTCGACAACAAAATTAGAAAAGGGACTATGACCAATATTCTTAATATTCTAAACTGTGATAACACATTGTTTATGACTTAGGCAATGGGACATTTGAATCAATATAGCTGTAATGAGTTTGTGATTAGGAATACACAATTCAGTACTCACAAGATTGTCAACATCAAAACCAGCAGTGCAGATCAAATCTAAAATATGACCTTATGTGTATAGAAAATCCTGGGATTTGAGTCCTGCAAAAGTTTTGCTGATGACACTGCTATCATGGGCTGCATCAGGAGTGGGCAGGAGAACGAGTATAGGAACCTAATCAAGGACTTTGTTAAATGGTGCAACTCAAACCACCTGCAACTGAACACCAGCAAAACCAAAGAGCTGGTGGTGGATTTTAGGAGGCCCAGGCCCTCCCGGACCCCGTTATTATCAGAGGTGACTATGTGCAAAGGGACTGCCAATACTGATGCTCTGTGCAAGAGAGGACAGAGCCAACTATACTTTCTTAGAAGCCTGGCATTCTGCAACATCTGCAATAAGATGCTGCAGACGTTCTATCAAACGGTTGTGGCGTGCACCCTCTTCTACGTGGTGGTTTGCTGGGGAGGCAGCATAAAGAAGAGGGACGCCTCCCGCCTGGACAAACTGGTGAGGAAGGCAGGCTCTATTGTAGGCACGGTACTGGACAGTGGACAGTAAGTAAGTATGTGTGCGCATGTGTGTGTGTGTGGGCATGTGTGTGTGTGAGTGCATCTATCTATCTATCTATCTATCTATCTATCTATCTATCTATCTATCTATCTATCTATCTATCTATCTATCTATCTATCTATCTATCTATCTATCTATCTATCTATCTACCTAAAATGAATGAAACTGCATCAGGAAAAGTTTTCACTTTTACAAGCTTTCAGAAATCAAATTATATAAGCAAAATATAACAAAATCTTTCTCATAGCACAGAATTTACAATGCCTGAAATCCCAAATAACAGTGAATGTTAAATATGCATTATATGCAATTTGCCAATAGTGTCATTAATTACTAGTTTTACCAAAAGTGATGCCAACACAGTAATCAATATGATAATTAAAGTTAACAGTGCCTGTCTGTTCTTCAATTTACATGAAATTTGGCAAGTATATTTATCTTGGTCACAGTCTAAATACAGGCTACTATTTGTTTGCCCTGGTCCAATAGGGCAGCTTGGGGGCTGCTTCTTTGAAAATATCTTTCTATGCGACAAAATATTTTCTTTCATTATGAGTCCCAAATCAAGGATACATACAAACACACTGTCATGAAAAGTTTAGGGATAAACTAAAGGAATTAATAAACTAAAGGAAGACCTACTTAAAATGCAGTGTATGCATCACCTTAGTACCAACTGGGGCCATCTTGCAGACTTCAAAAGTTAAACATTTTCATTGAGGATACACCCTGTCGGATTTAGCCATTTACATTCTGTGGAATAAAGTTGCTATTTCTGCTTCCATTTTTTTACATTCATTTTCTAATGCCTTCTAGAAAGAGAACCAATTTAAATCAAAGATCTGCTGATGCAAGAAGAAATTGTCTGATGCAAGATTCTGAAAGTATAGAACAACAAAATAACTGTTGCATTCCACCAGAGGAATGCTCAGAAAAGAGGCAGAAAGTTAAGAGAAATAATAGAGGAGCCAGAGAGTAGATAGAGAACATCATATTCAGAGAAAAAAGGGCTAGAAAGCATCCAGTGATGCTCACAGCAGTTGGAAACCAATCAGGAAAGGTACGTTTAGGTAGGGGAAGCTCAAAGTCTACAGGATCACTTCAAGCAGCTGGAAAATGACTGGGTGAGACACACACCTGAATCACTGGGAAAGACACTACAGAACTATGGTCATAGCAACTGGAGATTGATCAACAGAGTCATAGGGAGTTAAGAGAAGCCTCACCAGGCCTATATTTAGTGCCTGCTCAAAGGTCTTTACACAATGCCAGCGATTCACTGAGAGACAGGGGAGATAAAATTAACAGTGGTTTTAGATATAACCGTCTATGGGATTAAGCGTCTCTATAAATGCAAGTGCATTTATTATTTTAATTTAATTCTTTGTAAATAAAATATCATTATGCCTTATAGTGTGCAATATGTATTTATTCACAAAATTAAACCAAATTCTGTTTATTCTACAGTTTTCAAGTTGTAACCTACATGTTACACTCGAGGAACTCTTGCTAGTTAAATTATAAAAATTACTGCCTACAAGTGAGCCCTCAAGAACGAAGCTTTGATTTGCTAAATCTCCTGCGTCATTTCTTTAGAATTTCCTAAATGTTAAGCTGTACAGTCAACTACTGATTGCTTATTCTGGCACAGTTTTGTACTGAACATTCTTACCTTGGTTAAAGCACCAGGGTGAAAAGTCCATCGGATGTTATTACCATACTGGACTCTGACATCTCCCCGATCAGTAATCCTGTGAACAGTTCCTATACGGCCAATATACTGCAAAACATGAAACGGGAAATGGATGTTCATCAATTAGTTGCAAAGTAAATGCTAGCAAGGCTTCATGCTTTGCTTGGGATAGCCTAACCAGACAGCTTCAATTTCACCAATTTATTTATTCCTTCATCTTAATGTGAAGCTGCTACTGAATGCTACTGGCTTAGCTATAGGCTAGGTTAGGTAGATTTTATCCCCTGTGGATTGAACTATACTGTAAAGATTCTGTTCTAGGCAGTCATATTTATTTACAGCTATTTTATTAGTACCACAAGATTTCTGTAATTCATTTCAAAGAAACAACATTTCTGTTGCAGTAATGTAGTACCTCTGCCATTTTGGGGTTCCAACCACCATGGCCTTCCTGCATCTGCCTGAGAATGTCCACTTCTAGAAGACACTTGACCTTGTCTCTTTGTTGGAAAGAGTGCCCATCTGCACTTTCCTGCCTCTGTAGTTCAGCATGTTCTCCTGCAGGCATAAAAACCCAGTCTTCTTAAAAGCAAATGTTAAATATACTTCCTGCATGGATTGTCTTGTCAACATTTTCCTTGGACATTGTTCCACATTCCAATATGACACAATCCAAACACATAAAGTAGCTTTTTTGAGTTTCACATTGCAAAACGGACACAGAGATGACAACAGAAGTAAGACAGAGCTACATACTACACCTAAATGATAAGCTCTGCTTCAATAGAAAATTTATGTGAATACTGAGTTACAGGTAAACAAGAGGAAGGCTGGTATGGTTTCCTTAAATACCCTACCAGTCTCCAAATATGATGCTGCTCAAGCACATAAGAGAGCTCTGTCACACATTTACACTAAAAAACAAAGACAGAGCTGATAGCAAAAGTGAAACAGAGCAAAGTGATGTTTGCTAATGTTAACACCCGCTTCAAAAAACTTAACATGAACAGCAACCTAGAAATAATATAAGTCAAAGCCTACTCACTTCAAGCCAGTGGTGTTTACATGACGATATTACTACTATTAATTAATTCAGATGACAGCTACATGCAATGCTGCTCTGTTGGTACAAAACCAGCATAAGGCTGAAAATAGCAGTAAGACAGGAAATGAGAGAAACACAGAAGTGGAAATCTGACAGTCAATTAATGAGGATTCCCAGTAGTGGATAATGAAGAAACAGATGATGGCATATTTAATTTCATTAGAAGGTTGGAAATCAAACATTGGTGACTTTTACTGTTTTTGTTACCTACTTTGAGTAAATGTATAAAGTAAAATGATAAAGCTGAAAAGCCATCTAGTGTATTCAAAGTCACCCATACATCACTTGCAGAGTTACTCAGATCTGGTCAACACTTTTGCTACAAGAACGCTTTCTACAGATTTCTTTTGCTGATGTTGATTATTCACATAGAGGTGTACAAATATACAAATAAGCATTAAAAATAATCTCACTAGCACCATGGTGCTCCATTACCTTATATAAGTCACAAACCTTTAATTCCAGTTTTTTTATTTTATTTTTTCGAAGAGAACAGACAGGAGGACAAAAGCTATGATTTGTAAATGTGACAAAGCAAATCACTATGCACTACTTATTCTGCCATGAATATCAAAAACACACCTAGGAACAGCTTCTTACCTAACTTTGGAAGGTGCTCTTTGTAGTAATAGCCCCCTGCTACATCAGATATGTACTTTAGGTCCACTTTTCCTTTGTGTCCCATTCTGTAGACATTTGTGGTTCCATTGGACCAGGTCACACTAGCCACACTGCGTCCAGATTCAGTGTCCCAGCCACGAATATCGACTACTTTTCCTATCTTGCCTTCTCCTCCTGGTCACACAGCAAGGGAGGAGGATGAGATGGTTATGGATCTTCCCTGAAGATATAATTCTGAATATCTTGGAAAGTAGGTTAGTCAATAGCCTAACAACTCTCAACAGGCCTCTACCAGGCAATATTTTACTTAGTCCCTTACAAAGAAGAAATAACATAAGGTGAATTTAATTTTACCAAAATACTACACCTGGAAGAAAAAAAAATATTTCAAGAAAGAAGTTCACCTGAACTGATTCTTCATTAAACTGTCTTGCCCGGGGTGGTTCTCTCTCTCTGTGTCTTAAAGTCATTTGTAAATGAAGCTAAAGAGCATTAACTTTTCCATTTAGTAAAGCCACTGATGGGGAATGTATTGCAAGTGTTTTAAATTAACTTCTGTCCTTTGGAAAAATATGCCATAATTACTATATATTGCCTATTATATTTGACCTTGTTTGATTGCTTGTCTTTATTGCTGTTTTCAAACTTCAATAAACTTTAGTTGGGATTATTTATATATAAATAACAAAGGGGAAAAAAAGGTTAAAAAGAGTTGCTTCCTGTGATCTTGCTCCTGAAAGCAAACAAAAATCAGGTTTGGAGACAATTCTGGGCCAAAGACAAAACATTTAAATGCTCTGTAATAAAAAGGTGTTATGTTAATAAATTGTTATCAAGACAGGAAGTAAAGAAAAATCAAATCAAATATCACTAAGCTCATACAAATGTAAAAATCAAATCCAAAATTCACCAGATGTAAATTTTTTACTTCAGCACATCCCATATGGCACTTGGAATTTCTCAATAAATCAAATGCATACACGTTTTTGAAAATATGTATAGTATGCATGTTGTACAGACATCAAGACCACTGCTTACTTCAAACATTAGAATGCATATGAATTTTAAAGTCTCATATTCTTATACTAATCTTTACAAAAACAGCTCAGTTCTACCCTTTAATGTGTTGTGCTCAATTTCAGAACCATGGCTGCATAGTGGATTTAACTTCCAGCTTACTGCAACAGGACACATAGTGGTCTATAGTAATAATCACCTTTACCTCCATCTTCCACCGAATCAGTTTTTTTTGCCTCACCTAGTAATCAGTAAGGGGAACCTAAAATCATCTGCAACTTCTCAAGTGGCAGGATGATAGTTACAAGAATCACCTTAGACAATTCATTGTAAAATAGGAGTAAAGGAGTAAACTGAATACAAACAGACAAATCAGTAGTAACCTAACCACCAGTGATTCCATTCTAAACACAGAAGATGTAGAATGCTCTGTAGATGGGAAATGTACAGCAAATCCTCATTCCATTAAGGAGTGAAGAGGTATGAACCGACTAAGAAGTGATATTGGTTTGTGTTTATTTTCAAAGGTGATGCCAGCAACCTAGGTATTCCATTATGGTTGCATCTCGCTATGCCATAGGCTAGAATCTTGAAGGTGCAAATTAAAAGGTATAGCATAACCCAGCTTAAATGCCAGGTGTGAGATACATCTTTAATTTGTAGGTCAGAGATTCAACATTCATCTGAGTTTGAATTCCACTGATATTTGAAATTGAAACAGTTTAGGACTGATCATGGTAAAAGTAAACAGTTAAAGAATTTTGGTTATTGCAAGCTAAAGACCGAAGAGTCCTCAAAGAGACTCTAAGGATGTCCTGCTGGAACAGTAACATAAGAAGCAGCAAAAGGACTTTGTTCAAAATCTGGGCCATAGTTTCTGATTCATTTGATAGCTTTACAACTGTCCCCTTCAAAGTTAAGAGGCAGGAAAGTATGGGAGATCCTAAGAATATCTGTTGTTAGCAGCCAGCAAGTCAAATTAATGAAACAGAAGAAAGGCAACAATTCGGCACTGCTTAGTCAGGTATGCTGGTTCTTACCATCCTGATTGCCCCAGTCCCAATCTGGTCCTCGAACCACCTTCACTCCTTGAAATATTCCTTTCAAAATAATACGAGACAGGTTCTGCCGTGGGGTCAGGGTCACTCTGTGGAACAAACAAAATAGTCATTAGGTGTTTATATGGGCAGCAGGTTCATGTTCCATTAAATACCAGCTAAAATGTAAAGATACAAATTATGTGCACTTTTCTGAAAAACACTTTCAATGTATACAAGTAAAGCTCTAGTACGTGTTAGAGGCAATGAGAACAAGTTAATTGTTATACAAACCAAAAAATCAAGCTCATGCCAGCAGAGATTTTACAAAGTGGAAGGCGTTTACGCCCTGTAGCATGAGGCTTAACCATAAGAGAAGTAAGAGCAATTAATAAATGACAGTGAATAAGTCAGGGACTATGCACAGCTACTAAATGTGAATTTCCCATTGGGATTAATAAAGTATCTATCTATCTATCTATCTATCTATCTATCTATCTATCTATCTATCTATCTATCTATCTATCTATCTATCTATCTATCTATCTATCTATCTATCCTTCCTAAACTGTTGTTGTCAGATAATGAGTGAAATTTAAAGCACCTTAAAATAATATTTGAAATATCAGGAGTCACACTTGACACCAAACAATACAAAAGAATGCCCCCCCTTTTGCCCTGCTATAGTACATGGGTTTGGTGACTCATGAGGTAATGCAATTTCCATTTGTCCTTGAATTACTGGGATCTCATTTGAGGATTACCAAGGTCCCTTCTTGTCTTGTGACTCTAGCTCCTCCCTTTTCATCTTCCTTCTAATTCAGATATCAATGTCACAAGACCATCGTCATTTACAACCAGATAAACTACTTCAGCACAGCTTTAAGTCAAACGTCTAAATACCAGCCTTAAGAGGCAATACGTCACTACTGATGGGGTCCTCTATTTTTGTCGACCTTTTTCACCACTGTACATTAAATGGGGATACCTTTGGTACCACAACCCTTTAACCGGTTATCTGTGCTGTCTTTTACAGGTGTTTTTGACTTAGACACAGCATTGTTCTGTTCACACTAAAATGAACAGAAGGCTTATGATGAGAACTGTGTGAAAAGCCACTTCTCACGGAAACTACGGTATAAAGAGTCACTTTTCATCTGAAAGACAGGTAAAACAAGTTATAAAATGTACACATTATGTAATATTCAGATGCATTAGTTAACCGTTTTGAAAGTTTGTGCATTCATAATTTTGCTATTTACTTCTTCAAAAAGACACACCACAGTTTTGCTAATTAAATATTTCCTAACAATAAATCATGTCCAAATATAACAGAGATAATAGAATATAATTACAGTTATTATTAGAGTACATAAAGCACGTTTACTAATAGCATTTTACAATATCAAATAGTTAAAAACTGAGGCCAAACAGGCTTATTGTGGCTAAAATTGTTTTCACAGGCAGCGGTTTTAAACTTAAATAATGTTAAAATTGTATCAGTAGAGGTACCGTTGTTAGTTGTTGGTTGGAGACAGTTTATAGCTAATCGCAATTCATATTTCTTAAGCATTTTTTTTTTTTAAGTACCACCACTAGAGAGTTAAAATCTCTGTTAAAGTCTAAAGCTAAAATTGTTGCTCCAATTGACAAAGCATAGCATTATAGTGTCAATGAAATACTGAATTATTCTAATCCACAGATAATGCAGCTGAGGTCGTTTTAAGTTTAATGTAAATACGCAACACATGTTTATTCACTTCATGTTTGCAGAGCCACACTTATACTGTAGCTCCATTCTTTTTTCATTAATTTCTTAACAACTGAAGAGATTTTTATTTTGCAAGTTTGCATTTTTATAGTGTTACTGTCATAAAAAAATGTACTTGACCTGGACTGGCACAACTTTAAGTAGCGAGGAGAAGGGAATTTGTGTGACAGAGGTTTGTACAAGCTGCCATTGCTACTTGTACAAGCAGCTCATTTAGGTACAAGCCAAAAATGCACTTGAGGAAATACATAAAATATATAAGGTAAAGTTACCTCTGTCAAGTTACATTTGAAACAGCAAATGTATCTATAAATTGAGCATTTCACTGTTTTAAAAACAAATGTTCAAATATTCACCAATTCTTTTTCAATGAGAGTTTATGAAATTTCAAAAATTTGTGCAGCGTGCTCTTTTCAAGACACCTCAAACAAAACTGAACTTTGAAGACCATTTTTCATGACAAAGAGTGACAAATTTCAACAAAATGAGTCCACTAGCAGCTGAGCTGTTTTCCTGAAGGTCGACAAACACACATAATAAACAATCACTAGATTAAGAGCCTTTAAAAACAAAGTCTTCATGAAATTTCCTATAGCCACATGACAGAAATTGGTCGGTGGTTTCAATCTGAAGATACGTTAACCTTCCAACTAAGAAGACAAAAAGAAGACGTTATTTTTGAAAGTTTGTTATAGGGCATGGCGCGAAATGAAACATACTTAACGTTTGTAAATACAGTGTAAAGGATGAGCATGGGAAATTTTGGCTTCCTACGTATATTAGAAGTCACAGAAATAGTGAGGACGGATTTCCCCTATCTATATATACAGTTTAGGTGGTACACTCGTTTCCCCTCCTTGGGTGTTGCAATAAGACATGAAACCTACCTAACTTTTGTAAGTGCACTGCAAGGAATGAGCATGCGAAATTTCAGCTTCCCACCTATATGGAAAGTAGGAGAATTAGTGATGAGTCAGTGAGGGCTTTGCCTTTTATATGTATAGAATAATATATTTGGAGACCATTTACTCATAGTCAATGTCCATTTAACTAGGAATGCCTGATCATTGACACAAATTATCTACTCCTACAAACAATCAGTCAGTAGGCTCAACTCAATCTATATGGTATGCAGACAAGGTCAAGGTCGTATCTGTTGTTCAACCAAATGTTATAATGAAAAAGATAAACATCATCTCAATAAAGTTCAATGAACTATGACAGCAACTTCAATATAATCCAATGGCATGCACAGTCATCAAGACCTGAGTCCAATACAGCACCTTCAGAATGAAGTTAAACAGAAGGCTTGTAATGTAAAGGTGTAGCCAGAAAATCCATAGAAATCACACAATGGTGTTGAGTTTGTACCAGCTAAATAAAATTCCTAAAGGATATTTCAGAATCTTTTTGAATCTACACCTCCAAAAAAAAAAAAAAATCACACTATTTCTTTTTGCTTGACATTAATGTCATATTGCACTCTCATCTAATAAATGGGAAAGATGACATATAAAAAAAAGAATCAAAATTAACAAAACATTGTTCAAGCAACAAAATTGACAACTGGGTACGTTTTGGTCCTTTTTAATGTATCTTTCATTTCTTCACCAAACATTATTGTAACATTTATAAAAATAAAAAAGGTGCAAATAAAGAAGATCTTACAGTGTAGCATAACGTGCATGTTAGTTAATTCTGATGAGAAAAAAGTATGCAATACTAGTTTTTACTGAATTACATAAGTACATGTTTTATTATAAAAAGACAAAGATTTATTTAAATAGTTATTCCATCATAAATCTAATATGTTTTTTCAATGCGATAAAAAAAAAAATGGCACCAATAAACCAGTAAGCCTGCTTATTCTGCTCTCACACATCTCCTTAATATGTCATGTCTGAGCTCATGCTGTGATCAGCAAGGCAGTGGCTCAATAAGCTTAAAGAAGAAAGCATTTTTAGACATTTACTATGAGAATCCTCAGCCCTCTCCCTTGAGGACTGTTCTATTTAAGAAACAGATCAGAGCATAGAGCATTGTTCTTGAGTGGAATACTTTAGTGGTGGAAATTCACATTTCCCCCTACAGAATAAGCATCTTTCAGTCTGCCAAACTTCCAGCACCTTTCATTCCATGCAAAGCTCCAAAGAGGCAAAAAGGAAGAAAATATTGTTTCACATACTGCTAAGATAACAAATGGTCTCTGTTCTTAAACATGAAAAAACTATTAAGTGCATTAATTAATAGCATAATATTCTACAGCCCTATTAAGTACTCAAATCAAGAAAAAGTGAAGTGTAGGCTGCATATATAAGTATAGTAATTTAAATCAGTCCCAAAACTGTAATGAAAATAAGAACTCACAGTTATAACTTTCTATTAGGTGTGATAACTAAATTATTAACAATAAATGTGCAAGTTATTATACTACTCTTGTTAGGACTTTTCTTTCTCTCTCCCTTCATTCGAAATTGTAAGCAACATTATTTTTGTATATAAAAAAGTAGAAAAAGTTTGATTCTTAAAATGGATATGAATAGACTTAGAAAATACCAGTTTATTCTCACAGTGCAAGTAAGCATATTTTAATAGTTATAATAAAATAACAAAAAGTAAAAAAAAAAAAACAGTATAACATTTGTAATAATAACAATAATATTTGAAAAGGTTGAAAAAGTGTGATGTATTATAGGATGATGGTGATCTCTGCAACGATTTTATGTGATGTTTTTATGTCACTTTTTTGTCATGCTTATTTTAAAACCTACATACAGTATATATGTTTGGTATCATTCTTTCAGAATTTATCAAAATGTAATGTGATGTTGTTAGATTTTGAGATTCTTAATCCGTTTTTAAATTATAAACTAAAAAATATCAAGAACGCATGCCCCACGAGATGAGACTTTGTGCCAAAAGATTTAACCACGCCCGGGGCCGGAAATAAAAGAGAAAGAGTAGGACAGCTGCTTTACAGGCTTTTAAATGTTTGAAGTGCCATGCGACATGAAGATCACGCGGCGCAGCAGCAAGCCAGCAGCTAATCAAGCAAAGAGGAGGTTAAAAAAAACAAAAACTATTTGTTTCACATTGTATCACTTTTTAAGAGGGTGTTTCTGTGGAGCGACCATGTCTACTTGGGGTGTGGACAGCCCCCCTCTTCACAATGCAAGCGGCAGAGATGCAAATTGGCTGGTGCCTGGCGCAGGCCAGGGAGGTTGGCGAGCAAAGCGAGCAGGGGGGAACCCCCTAGTACTATATAGCAGAAATAAACCTTTAAAATAAAAATATAGGCTTAACTGCATATAGCACTTTGTAAAGCTGTTATAAAATTGTGCTTTTACATTATGCTAAATATGATTCATAGTATTAATCTTATTTCAGAGTATTTTTATTTAAGGATTATTTAGATAATGATTTTTAATTTGTGGGCAGAGCTTATGTGGGAAATCTTCTGTAACTGAAGTACCAGGTAGGTACAAATGACCTCAATAGATCATTAGTATTCATAAGGTATGTCTTCAAAGAGAGTCAAATTTAGGATTAGATAAAATTCTGGGTGTATGCAAAATAGACATACATGAATTCTTGTAAAATAAGTATAAAATTTCTAAAGTGTCATTGTTTATTAGAATGTACTATATATGTTTAAGCTTAGTTAAAGTGACCTGTGTGTATAGTTGTAAGAATAAGTGAATGTAGGCTTGGAACTCTAAAATGAACATGTTTCAAAAATGTCAAATTTAAATAACAATCAACCAGACCATGGGAACACATCAGTTGTCCCAGTTTTTTTGGACTGATGCAATATTTTGTATACAGAAACAAGTAAAACACTATAAATTCAAATGATTTTAAAAGAAGCATGAGGAGGAGAGAAAGAGAGAGAGAGAGAGAGGGAGAGAGAGAAAAACAATTGCCAAAGAGAAGACATCTTAGTGAGACTTTGCCACCTAGAGACCACCCCTGTACATACTGTAGTACGGTAGTGATTAGCCCTTGGCTTCTGTTAAGATTGTGTAGGCCTTTCAAAGGTAGCCATCGGGATACAAAAAACCGACAGGAGCATCAGTTCCTGGCTTTTGCTTGTGTATTTTCAAGTGTAGCCCTTTCAGGGGAAGCAATTTGAAGATGGATTGGCACATAAGTGAATCCTGGCAAGGATTTCTCATGAGTGGAGTGGCTTCTAGTCCCTGGTAAGGTATTGAAGTTGAGGTAGCTGGCCCCAGCCAGGGTTGAGATATTCTTGTTTTGTATTTGAGTGTATCTGTGCTGAGTGAGTTTTGCAGGATTTGTGTGTGCATCAAAGCTAAAAGTTTAGGTGTTTCCAGGATTAACTCATCCATCAATATAAAAAGAACCTCAATGGTTAAAGTGCCTATCCTGGATACTTCTACACTATGAAACAGACTTTTTGCAAGAACCCTTAGATCAGAAAAATTATGAGATTGACTGATAAATATTTAAGAGCCCTTGTGTGAATATCTGAGGTGTTCCCAAATATCCTGTAAAACAGATTTGGAAAAACCTGGAAACTCATTAAAACCAGTGTCAGACACAAAAATGTTACAGTCATGTGAAAAAGAAAGTATACCCAATGACATGTTTTGTTCTCTTTTAGCATATATGGACATATCAATATTTAATCATCATTTAACCAGTATCTATTTATACAAGTGATACAATATTACAAGCATCATGCCATATTTACACTTTGTAGCTCACTCTATAATTTAGATAAATAGACAGACAGACAACCTAAATTGTCCCCAAGTGGAAATTAACATTTTACAGAATAAGTAAAATACAAAAACAAACAACAACCCCATAATACACATAAAAACTTCATCTTAGATAACAGCAAGCTGCTGCTGTCAATAACAGGCTTGTAGGTGGTAGTAAGGTGAGGTCAGACCTGCTCAGATTGTACCACAGGTTTATACGTAAATTCATTAATATGTTCAGCTTGCAGTGTCCACAGATGGAACATGCGTAATAGACATTTGATTACTTGTTTGAAGTCACCAGCCTTCAGAATGATTCATCACAACAGATACAAAGTGAATAATTTCCGTGGCTGTGTGATGGTCTGGGTCGGCTCAATGTGCCCAGTTGTGCTCGGGAGCCTTTCCATCCCAAAACCGTCAATAGTCATTGAGCTGAGATGATGATTTGCCAGAGATGAGCCAGGAAAATGAGGACACACACATGCATGCAGGAAGAGGTAGGTACAAAAACTGTTCAAGTGCTTCTATTAAAAGTCAAACCAGAAGTGGAAATAGTGCACTGCTTCACATTCTTCAATAAATAAATAATCCATAAAAATATGCAATGTGGAGGTAAAAATTCCCAAATAAATAATCCATTAAAACAACATCACAGCAGGAAGCCCTGGTGTCTTCTTCTAAAAGTCGACATCTCACTGGCTAACCCTGTTTAGATCCAGCAGCACAAGGAGACATCCTAACCAAGAGGCAACCTCCTTAATCCAGGCTTAGGTCATTGTTGCAATCTAAAGCCTCAACAGGGTGCTGTGCCAAGCCTCCCTTCTGCAACTCTCGCCACCCCTCCTCAGCCTTACACAGGAGTCCATCTCCCTAAAATCACTCAGCCACAGCGACCCTTCTCAGACCCCACGTGCATCAGCTATTCACTCCTCCTCGGGGCTCTTCCACCCAGCTGCCTGCCTCTGCTCCACTGCACACAGGCTTTTCCACCTCCTGCAGTCTCTGTCGTTTCTTCCTTTAACCTCCCGTCTCTTTTTCCATCTCTGTTTTCACATCTCTGTCTCTCTTCCTCTACCATGCAGGCTCCTCTTATATTGGCTTGCCTACTTAGGTGCAGATGCAATACACTGCTCCCTCCAAGCTAAGAATGAGGCATCTGACTGATGCTCGCATTCGCATATGTGTGCGCAATCAGCCAATCACCCAAACCATCCCCTGAACAGAGCGCACTCACTCACACGCACGCCTGACCGGCGCCTAAACTTCAAAAGTTGATTATTATTTGAACCCTGCCCAGTGCCACAGACCACTACTCGCATGCTGAGTCAGCCAGGATGATGTAACTTACTTTCCTGGGCAGTGACATGGACAAACTCATTCTGCATTTCAATGTCTTGATCACACATTTAATTTGTAATTATACTGTGCTCGCTTTTTCGCCATTGCACATTCACAAAAACCTCTAGTCCTCCTCCCACTTTTTCCAGTCTTATGAAACCCGCCCAGCAATAAAACAGCATCTGAAATAAGATATGTAAGCCAGTTTTCTACAGTACCTAAAATAGCCGTAACTCACTATCCGCTATAACCGTTCAAACTACTTAAATAAAAGCAAATGAGCATTTCTCATTATATGAAGTCAGACCATGTCTGAATCCTTTCCACATTACTTTTATCCTTGTTCCAGACCTTCGCCTTTCGCCTCTTCCACCTCCAGACAGGCTTGTAACCTTTATCCTTGCTATAGATATTTGCCCTTTTTATTTTTAGATGAATAGCTTTTCCGATATGGTGTAAGGGAGTTTGTTAGGTGCTACCAGATGAATATGGGAATGTTTAATACATCCTACTTAACAGTCCTCACAATCTCTTCTCAGATGTTATAGATGTAGGCAGCCATTTGATCTTTTATACTAACCATGTGACAGTTTTCAAGTTTTGTCTGAGAGCCAGTTGAGCCGTGCTAGTGCACAGGTCTGCACTGACAGCAACATCTTCAGTTAAGTTTAAAAATTCACTACAAAATGTATGGTAACAAGCCAGAAGCCAAATCCCAAGATTACTAATTAATAAAATGTATTAATTACATTTAAAACATTAATATGGTAATTCTTAATAAAAAATAAAAAAAGGGAGACAGAGCTTCTGTAAGTACAGTGCGGTGCCCAGAAGTAGAAATATAAATGCAAATTTCATATGTGGAAAAAGTAAGTAAACCCCTACATTTATTACTACTTCAAATACCTAAAATTAGAATCACATGCAAATGATTAGAACATAATTAGAGAGAATCTTGAAAGAACTGTTCTTTTTAAACCTCAGACATTTAGTTTGGCTTGCTCTTTGCTGTTGAAGTGTCAATTATCACCATGCCCAGATTAAAACAGATCTCCAAGGCCTTCAGAAATAAGGTTATAGATGCCTATGAGTATGGGAAGAGATTTAAGAAAATTTCTAAACAATTAATATTCAACCACAGAACTGCCAACTTGTCCAGGCCAGGCCACTCCAGCAAGCTCAGCCAAACAGTAGAGTACAATATACTGAAAGAAGTCTCCAAGAACTTCTGCATTTCATTACAGGGCCAACAAGTGGCTCTTGCCACTGCTGATGTCAAAGTGCAAGAATCAACTATTAGAAAGAGGATGCATAAATTATATATACATGGGAGGATTGCCAAGACGAAACCTTTGCTCTCAAGAAAGAACATCTGGGCAAAACTAAAGTTTGACCATGAACACCTAGGCAAAGACCAGGACTTCTGCAACAAAGTGCTCTGGACAGACGAGCCTAAGATATGAGTAATTTGGTCACAATACCAGAAGACATGTTTTACATAATCCAAACATTGCAATTGAGTAAAGAACCTTGTACCAACTGTAAAAGCATGGTGTTTTAAATATTATGGTTTGGAGCTGCTTTGTTGCATCATGACCTAGGCAGCTCATCATTACAGAATGCGCTATCAGCTCTTCATTGTGCCAGAAGGTGTTTGGGGATAATGTGAGACCATCCATCAGAAACCTGAAGATCAACCAAGAGTGGACCTTGCAACACGACAATAACCCCAAATACACCGGTAAATCCACCAACCAATGCTGAAAAAAAAAAAGAAATGAAGGCTTCTGGAATAATCAAATCAAAGCAGAGTTGAATCTCATCAAGATGTTGAGGGGAGATTTGAAAGAGTTTGTATATTCAAAATACCACTTAAACATCAGCTGAAACTCTGGATGAAATGTCAATGTCAGAAATTAGAAGACAGTTATAGGAAATGTTTATTAAAGGATGTTTCTGGCAAAGGGAGAAACAGCAGCTATTAGAGCCAAGGGTATATTTATTTTTTCCTCAGGCGGAAATACTGTACCACAGGGGTCACCAACTCCAGTCCTGGAGGACCACCATGGCTACAGGTTTTCATTCTTACCCATTTTTTAATGAGTGTCCTGTTTGTGCTGCTAATTAACTTCTTGTGAATTCATTTTAATTTACTTCTCTTTTAAGATTTGTTCCCCTTAATTTCTTCATCGTTCCACTGAATTGCTTTATTCCTTTCCTTAAATGGCACTCAAACAGAAATGAAATATGAAGTGAAGTCAGGGCCTCAAACTCCAACCAATTTCATTCCAACCACTTGCTTAATGAGGTGTTGATTCTTGTTGTTAATTAAACCGTTTAATTCTGTGGCTTGTTTCTGCTCTCATTTTGCAATAGCATATATTTATGAAACTGTCAATTTTCTCTTTTCTAAGAGCACTGTTAAAATGTTTTGCGGACCTGAGCAGATCAACATTCCAGAGACCTTCATCTTTCTTTATTTTCAGATATTGTTTGATGGACACCAGTTGTTTTGGCTCATTTTGTATCTCATTATTGTTTGGCTGCTAATTAAGGAAAAAGAAACAGATAAGGGGCCTAAGTCTTCAACAGCAAGTCAATTACAATGAATTCAAAAGAACTTAATTAGCAGCAAAAACAGGTCACTCACTAAGAAAAGGGTTAGAAAGAAAACCTGCAGCCACGGTGGTCCTCCAGATGACCCCTGCTATAGCATTCCCGTTCATTTTTTGTTGAATAAATTATTGCAAAGTAATATTGTCAATGTTTTCTCTTTTCAACAACAGTACATTACCTTCTAAAGATACAGTTTTAAATGAAGATCACATTTTGATAATGTGCACATACTGTATGTTAAAAAGGAAAAAAAAAACATTTGATGGGATGTACTTACTTTATCTTATGTCTCTATAGCATGTACCTTGGGTCAGGAAAAGTTCAACAGTTCACAGATGCAAAGAACTGTCACCAATATTAAAACAGACTGTGGTCTGATTAGATGTGATTAACATAGCACTCGTTCGAATGACACAAACATAATAGTTGTCAATGTGATGTTTAAACACTGAGGAAAAAAGCTACTTGAGAAATGCTTGTTAGTAAACACCTTTCAAATAAAGTAGAAATAGATATTGTGTTTAATACGGCTGTTATTTCAAATCTAATGCCTGTTTCTACTGATATTATTCCAAACTAACTGCCTTCTTCTAATATTTAGGTTTATATCTAATTTGCAGATGTCATGCAAATGTGTGGTATTGCAGGGTTTAATTTTGTCATTTGAGAAACTGAAGACACTTCAGTACAGAGAGTTGTAAAGTCAAAATAAGCATCATTAAGGAAGCTTAAGAAAGCAGCTAAATTGTATAGTGGTTAAGTAGATTGGTTGCCATTGTTATAAACATTTGAGTTTTGGAGACAAAACACTGTGTGGATATTAATCTATCACTAAGTACACTCACGTCCCCTACTCTTTAAAGTTAGAACCTCCAATTAATCCAATCAGCATGTCTCTGATATGTGAAAGGAAAACAAGACAACCCGAGAAAACTCCCCACAGAAACAGTGAAGATGTGCACACGCCACACATACCAGGCTTCAATTCAAACCCAAGATGCTAAAGCAGTACTAACTAATGTGCCACCACAACCAGAGACTAGGACAATTGAAGTTTTATATGATACTGATACATACTGATGTCGGCCAAGGATGATAAAGCTATGAGGCAGAAGTGCTAACAACTGCACTACACTGTCATCCCAAAAGTAAACGCAGCTCTTCTCGATTTAAAGTGTTCTTTCATTATCGATTTTTTTTCATGATTTGAGAGTGACCACTCTTTTACACATTTTATTTGACATTTAAACCTAAATGCTCACAGAACCCAGAAAATAGTAGCACTGCAAAAGATAGCATATATACTGTACCTACCTTATTGTAAAGATCTGATCTGATGACTGAGCAAAGGAACCTCCAATTCCCATCATTTCATGAAAAACACAAAATTTAAATTTTCATTTTGCTTCAGTTCTGAAAGATGTTCATTGTTTTTGATGTATACAAGTTTAAAAGTAAGCAACAATGTAACACTAAAAACTAAAAATGCTAAGTAAACAAAAAAAAATCCATATTCTTTATTTTGGAGATTTGGAGGCAAAATATAAAGATAGATGTCCTTTCTAAGTCTCAGCCCAATATACGGAGTTAAAAAAAAAAAAAAGATTCCTGTTTTCGTTCCTTTCCTCTTTACAAGTTATAATGGAGGGGCTACTCAGAACACCTCTAATTTCTAGTGCTTTCAAGTTCAGGAAGCATTATCCAAAGGGAGAATCAAGTGATCTGACAACCCTGATGGCAACATGTGTGTATAAACTCCTTTGCTTATGCCTAATCCCTGGCTAACAGTCTTCTTTTAGCCTTAAGCGACCGCAGGTAAAGGAGGAAAACAACAAATGTGCACAACTCCTCCTACTCTTTGAGGCAGACACAACAGCTGCTGCTGTAGACAGAGCACAGAAGGATTTATTAAAAGTTCTGTAAGCTGCCGGAAACAAGACCTATTAGAAGTAATGGGTAGCAAAACTAGACCTTTCATATTATAAACAGAAAAGGTTATGTATTTCATTATAAAACATACACCAGTCACCCTTATTAATCTACAACAACTGATCGAATTGATAAATAAAACTTGACACCAACTGAAGACCTGTTTTATAGTCTGTAGTCCAGCCACAGGTTCTTTTTAAATTCACTTGCAATAATTATCTTATATAACGTGCAATTTCAAGAATAGAATGTAAACCTGTATGTTCTTTCCATTAATTTTGGATTTAATAAAAATACTTCATAGTGGGTGCTCTGTTAATGACACGACTTACCCAAATTACTCCACAGATGCCAAATCTATCTATCTGGCACCTTTGTTAAAAAAAAATAAAACACATATTGAGGAGCAAACAGTAAGAGAACAGAAAAGTAAAATTTAAAAAAAGAAAATCCACAACCAGTCAAGACTAACATACAGTGCTGGCCAAAAATTTTGACAGTGACACAAATGTTGCGTTTTGCAAAATTAGTGGTGGCAATTCATATTGTTTTTATATTATTGTGCAGAGTGGGCAGATGCATATTAATTAATTGCAAAGAGCTTTATTAGCATAAAAAGTTAACTTTATTACAAAAAAAAAAAAAAACATTTTTACTTATTTTGGCCCTGGCACAAAATGATCAGCTAAAAGTGTCCAGCAAGCACCAGGACCATCTCCACCTGAGGAGTCAGCTACAGAATTGTGTTGCAACCACTGCAGAGCTTGCTCAGTATTGGCAGCAGGTGGGTGCGAGTTCATCTGCACGTTCATGGACAGACCGAAATTCTGCAGGAAGCACAAGGATTGGACAGCAGAATACTGGTGCAAAGTTATTTTTTCAGATGAATCCTGCTTCCGAAAAGGAAAGGGTGAATACTACCATGAGTCCTGTGTTGTGCCAACAGTGAAGCATCCTGAGACAATCCATGTGTGGGATTGCTTCTCATTCAAGGGAATGTTCCCACTCACAATTCTGCCCAAGAAACACTGCCATAAACAAAGAATGGTATCTAAACGTCCTCCAAGAGCAACTTCTCTCAGCAATCCAGTCACAATTTGGTTATGATTTATGTATTTTCCATCATAATGGAGTACCATGTCACAAGGAAAAAGTGATAATGATGTGACTAGGAGATTGTGACTTTGAAAGTTTGGACCCGTGGCCAGGAAACTCTCCAGATCTTAATCCCATTGCGAACCCGTGGCCAAGTCTCAAAAAGCGGGTGGTCAAGCAGAAGCCCACAAATTGTGACCAACTCTAAAAAGGCAACAATAGATCACCATCAGTCAGGATTTGGCCCAGAAGCTGATATCCAGCATGCCAGAGCGAATTGCAGAAGTTATGAAGAAGAAGGATCTACAATGTAAATATCGACTCTTTACATAAATTTGATGCATTTGCCAATAAAGGCCTTTGAAACTTCTGAAATACTTATAATTTTTCTTCAGTATACTATATAAACATGCAAAAAATAACCTGAAAAATGCTGAAGCAGCAAAGTTTCCAAAACACAAAATTTGTGTCACTGCCAAAACTTTTGGCCACTACTGTACACACTCAACTATGTGACTTTACAGAACCAACTAATTTTATTTTGTTAAATTTAATTCTACAAAAAAATCATGTGCACCAGAGTGCAATGTGGAATTATATAACAATTTATGAATTAAAGATTTTTCTGTTTTTTTACTTTAAATTGGGTCATACAGCTTTTTAAATATGTTTAATTTCCAGAAGAGAAATACAAAATACACTTCACTTATTGTTTTTTTTTTGTTTATTGCATGCATGGCTTCTGCACTGCTGTATAGTGCTTAGTTCATAGGTGAACTGGGTAAAATATTCCCCACATGTAATAATTGCCTGGACAGGGTGTAAGGTTGGCACACCTACCTTAAAATGGAGAACTGATGGGAAAGGAACAGTGGTCATCTGTCTCAATATAATGAAATGCATGAGCTTCAAATTATGTACAATTGACTGACAGAAAACGAGCACAATGAAATTCTCCTCCTGGTTGCTGGAGGGTGCTTAGTTTCAAGTGGAAATGCATGGAAATAGACAATCACTAAGATCGTGCAGATACTAAAAGACCATCATGTGAACCTGGCTCTTTAAGGCCAATGAAAGAGTCAGCAACATCTAGGAACACCAGGAACTGCTAGATGGAGCTCTAGCCTACTATTTTTGCTGACCCTGAACATACAAGTAATTCCAGAACTTGAACTGGAACCCCAGAAGTGGAGTTTAAAAACTACTCTCTGTCAAAAGCTTAAGTAATGTGATATTAAGAGAAGAAGCAAGATAAACACTAAAATGGTGGGAGGAAGAAAGATAAAAATATGATAAAGAGATTTACCAGAAGAGAAATAAGGAAAGTTTCTATTAGTTTCCATTCTTTGTTTTATGCTTTCACATTTTGTTGGCGTTTTGCCATTTGGGGGCAACATATCTTGTTTTACAATCACAAAACAATACCTGGATACTGATACATATATATATTTATACATAATCTTACAAAGACTCAACCATTCATGTAGAGATCAATTTTATGATGTGGGTAATCATTTATTGAACATAACTCACTACTGCAATGTTTTCTTGTTAGATTGCAAAACTATTGTTAACTTTTATTGTTAATTAACCTAGGGTTAATTCAGAATTCTGCATTAAATATTATAACGAAAAGACCACAAAATTCCATTAATTTGTTATGTCTTTATATTGGCTTCCAGTTAATTTTATATTTAATTACACATTTCTCCTACTGATTTATGTAGCTAAAATGATTTATTTCCTCCTAAATTACAGAATTATTAAATATTGTAGATCATATACTTTGATCAAAAATTACAGGTCTTCTTTCTAGTCCTAGAATAAAGAAAACTATCAAAGTTAGCATATACTGCCGCTACAGGGCCCCCAAACAATGGACAGTTCTACCTGCCATTATAAGAGAGGCCCCACAGGACTCTAAATTTAAATCATAACTAAATACTTGTTATTTCAGCATAAGGTACTATAGTTATAAAAGTTTTCTTTTTCCTTTAATTTAGTCAGTCTTTATAAACTGCTGTTACAAAGTATTTCCTTTCTCTTTCATTACCTATAACAGAAAAAAAATCTACTACTATGAAATCTACCATATATACTCACGTTTAAGTTCTCCCATGGATAAATCGGGGCTTGATTTTACCGTATAATTTCCAGTATTTTATAATGTCGGTCATATAAGTTGAATGTGGAAAACTCATGCTATTGGTCCGAGAGATTATGATATATTAACACCCACCTGAGAGAGTAACCACGGAGCACACTGCCTTTTTTTCTATGTATTGTGACTACGTGACCAAACTGTAATACCCAAACTATTCCAAAGCGACGTTTACATTGTTTCATGTTTTTGTATCTCACACCCTCATAGACCTTTATGGTAAGAGCATCCCTTATCTATAATGGAGCGTTCGATCAGAAGAAAATATGAAGCTGGTTTTAAATTAAAAGTTGTTGAAGTGGCAAAAGAAATTAGTAACTGCGCTGCTGCAACAAAATTTAATGTGTCTGAGAAACTGGTGAGAGATTGGAGGGAGAGAGGATGTAAAAAAAACAAAAAAAAAAAAAAAAATTGTCATATTTTTGAACGGCATATAAGTCGGTATATGATCGATTTTTTGGGTTTCAAGACCCAACTTATACGCGAGTATATACAATAAGTTGAAATCATATACAATATTTACTGTTGTATACTACAAAATATCTAGGGTAGTTACAGTAATTGACCTCTATCATGTTTTTGTTTCAGAAGGACTATGGATCACTAAAGGTTTATTTTCCCAAAGTTTATTTTTGATTTTTTTTTTTGCTTTCTTATTTGTTGCAACATGGCTTTAGCTTATCTTTTTAAATATTACTTTTTCTACATTACTGTGTATTAAATTAGGAAAACACTGGCACAGCAGCAAAAACATAAGTAGTCTAACAAATAGAAAGAGTCCATTCCATCAAGTTTGTTAGTTTAACTAAAATGTAAGTTATCCTAATATCTCATCTAGATACTTTGTAATGCCTGTCAAGGTGCTCACACCCCCAATTACATGACTGTGTAGCTTGTTCCAAAATCCCATAACTATTTGTGTGAAGAGGTGCTTCCTGGCTCAGTTTTAAATACACTTTTCCTTAATTTCCATTGGTGTTCTTCAGTATGTAATTCACCATTTAACTGAAAAAATTCTTCTGGATCCACCTAATCAATGCCTTTGAGAATTTTAAAGACTGGAATAAAGTCCCCACATAGCTTCCCCTACTCCTCTGCTAAACAGGTGTCACTCCCTGAGACTGTCACAATTTAGGCCTGGGATAAACTTCATTGCTGCATTCAAGTGCAACTATGTCTTTTTTGTAGTGTAATGTGAGAGTGCTTTTGCCTCACAGCTCCCAGAGACAGGGTTGAAATCCCTAACCCAGTCAACATCTTTGTGGAGTTTGAACGCATGTCTGTGTGAGCTTTTCTGTTAATGATTTCATTTTTGTTTCCATAACCCTGTTAACTAGTGATTCTAAATTGGCCCTGTGTAACCTCTGCAGCCCTGAACTAGATTATGCTGGTTTGATAATGAATTAATATAAGTACACTATGCTGTCATGATAAGCATTAAAATATTAAAGACTACAAAATGTAAAGAAGAAATTAATGTTTATACCCACACTGACATATACTACAAAGTGTTTTGTGTTTACTTATAACTGCATTTGTAGACCAGCAAATATCCTCTGTGCATTGAGTATTTATAATCGTAATTGTGTTGGAAAATGAACAAGGAACTGCAATAGATTATTGGCAACCAATGGAATTTATTTCTTTTAGCAGCAAAGATATTTTATAATTCTATGTGCAAAGCAGTATCATACATATGATACAACCTGCAGTCTTCCTGATATCGATAAACATACTCACCCTAAATATTAGACAAAGCCACTGGCACATATACAATTTGAAATAGTTTGTAGTGAGATATGCTGGTACAGTATAAAGCCAGGTCAGTGATGAATAAAAAAAAATCCAACTGGAAAGTGATTAACTTATTTTGTATCTCGACATCCACAGAAAAAAAAAGCAAGAGCAGAAGGATGGAGAGCATATAGTTAGATGGGACATTCTGAAGGTGTGGTATCATTTCAGTTTCTACACCATTTTTATTTTTCCCTTTTGTTATTTAAAACTAATTTTAATTTAATTTAACCAAATGCTGAGTTACCAAAAATCTGAAGAGTCTTTAGATTGCCTTGCTAAATAATGCAAACAGTTGTGTGATTCACTTTATTCAGTTCCTCACCATGCCCTGAAGACATATTATACAGAAGAAACATTCTGGTTTTAATTATCGCTTTATAGCGCCACTCCAAATCCAAGGGTTTATCTTACAAGGCATTGATCCTAGCTATTTTAAACAAAGCACTGATGTGAGTGCCATGTATCGTAACTGAAAAATCCCCACTGTTACTATAGAGTCTGTTGAGACCCCTAACTTAGAAAATGTACAAATGGCTTAACATTCCTGTCCGTTCAGGAACGTACTTAGCTGAATTCAAAGTTGGAGCATTTTACATTTGTTTAATTACTTCAAAGAGTGATTTATATTAAAAATAACAGTGATAACAGAATTTAATAACATGTAGGCCACATTAAATAAAAGGATTTTAAATGCACTTTACAAAATCATGCAGTTAAAAACATAACCCAGATAGGCTAGTGATGGCTGAGCAGCTCTCTTCCTAAGCATTTGACGAAGATGTGGCTGTTGAAGTAACTTTTCTCAAGGTAAATTTGAAACAGTGAATTAATCTGTAATTGGAGTCACACAGAGTGGATCTCTGTTTTAAAATAGACATGTTTGAAAATGCTTTTCAGAGACATTTCAAAATTTTAAAAAATTGTACAGCTGCTGTATTTGAAATGTCTCAATGAAAACTGAGTTTTCCTGAGAAACTGTCTTGAAAAATAAGTGTGCCAAAGCACAACAAAACCAGTCCATTGTGAATTGAGCTGTTTCACATGGACAGACAGGTGGACAGACTGACTTGGCAATCATAGTAGCTACTTTTTGCATTGCATGCATATCCCCCTTTCATAATAAATGACATTATATTGCATTAACAAATTAAAATACAAACAGCATATGTATATAAATGTCTCATAATTTGATATAGTGAAAAGCTCCTAGACAACCTCTTTTATTGTTGCCAAAATATAACAAAACATTAATATATAAAACTGCGAATACATAAACACATACACAAAATAGATTTAGACAGTACCCTTTTGAACTCTGTAATCTGCAATTTGCATGATCATAGTCATGAGGAGGGAAAAAGCAAGTTAAGAACTATTAAACACCAGTCAAAGGACATGACTGCAGAAGAATACATCGTCTTTCCTGGCAGTATACCCACACTGACATATACTACAAAGTGTTTTGTGTTTACTTATAACTGCATTTGTAGACCAGCAAATATCCTCTGTGCATTGAGTATTTATAATCGTAATTGTGTTGGAAAATGAACAAGGAACTGCAATAGATTATTGGCAACCAATGGAATTTATTTCTTTTAGCAGCAAAGATATTTTATAATTCTATGTGCAAAGCAGTATCATACATATGATACAACCTGCAGTCTTCCTGATATCGATAAACATACTCACCCTAAATATTAGACAAAGCCACTGGCACATATACAATTTGAAATAGTTTGTAGTGAGATATGCTGGTACAGTATAAAGCCAGGTCAGTGATGAATAAAAAAAAATCCAACTGGAAAGTGATTAACTTATTTTGTATCTCGACATCCACAGAAAAAAAAAGCAAGTTAAGAACTATTAAACACCAGTCAAAGGACATGACTGCAGAAGAATACATCGTCTTTCCTGGCTTACTGCACAGAACATATGGTCAGGCATATGGCACAAGGAAACTAAGAAAGCCCTTAGGCCTAATCGGCCATACATATGTCACACCTCCACACAGACAATATGCACGTACTGCCTCGGAGAGTGTCAGCATGGATTTCATTACAAACCGATCTGGGAGAAATGACGACAGTGCTAAGAAAGTACAATGTTTTGTTTTTCAAAGTAAGTAATCAACTTAAACTGCAACAGCATGCTGAAAAAGATCAACTGTCCGCAACCAGAGCATAGGGCAAATGATTTGGGGAAAAAAAATTAATTGCAGAACTTCTAGATAACCCAATGTATTAACACCAAATTAAGTCAGCCTAATGGAAAGTCCGCATTTAGTTATTTTCTCTCTCTTTAGTCAACTCTTTCCTGACTTGGAATGTAGTGTTTCAGTGCTAAGTATTCCTAGCTCATAACAAAGATTTACAGTTCTTCAGACAGTTACTTTAAAATAGAACTATTTAATAATATGAAATACAAATAGAAATATGGAGCCCATTGCAGAGTAGCATATACAGCAACATTACACTTAAATTATAAGGATTATAAGGTATCTATTGTGAGGAAAGTAAAGACTTCTGTTAGAGGCTTTTCTGCCTTATCTTACAGACCTTTCCTAATTTGAACTATTGGATATAAAATGACAGAGAGAGAGAGACAATATATACATTAAGTATATTTTAGCAAAAACACCATAACACATGTAAAGCATGCAACTACCAATCAGTAAACATGATAATCTCAAGTCAAAATGAATTTGTAGCTCCACTGTATTCCTAAAACTATCTTAAAGAAAAACAAAAACTGCAGAATGCAAAATCTGTCAGTCCCACATAAACCTTCCTAAATATTTCTACTAGAAACCACACATTGAGTTAAATGGCCTATATTCAAACACTCAATTTTATTTTCATCTCTAATTTTCTAAATTATATATATATATATATCACAAAACAATTCACATTTAAATTCATTTGTGAGGTATAGGCAGCATTTCAATACCAGTGGTTGCCCAGTGGTGACCTCTCTATGCATTGTACAATTGGTTATTTTCAGCTACATTACTGTTTCAGGGCCACAAGTATACAGGACAAGGTCATCAGTTTACTGAAGAACTCCATATACGCCACCCACCAAGGCCTTCCTTTCCCTTGTCTTGATCAAAAGATCTAATCTCCTAAATGCTTATTTTTTTCACTTTGTGCCTGGACAATTGTGCTGTGGGTTCTGGGTTCCAGCAATATCTTTAAATATGGGCGTCCTTTAATAATATACTTAATAAATTGAAATAATGGCATAAAATCACTGTTCAGTTGTGTGTATTATTTTAAGAACATTACATTACATTAAGATAAAAGCCACTAAAATAAAATTATACTTCTCTGAAAAATTAAAAAACAAGCAGAATCTTGCTAATAATTAAAAACAAAGACAGCATTTAAAAAGATACACTACACAATTTATTTGCCCTCCTAATGTAATGTCATTGTAACCTCTGCAGTATTTGACTGTACATGTATAAGTGCTGTCAATATTTTAGTTACTTTAAGAAAGCACTGCAGACAAATTTTGCAGTTCAAATTAGGTGACTTTGTTGTGTATAAAATATGGTAGTCTAGGATAATGTATTTAAAACATGCTTGAAAATTAAGTACAAATATCACAAGGAAATACTGTCATGTTAAAATCAGCTCATCACTACCAGATATATTTTTTTCATACAAACATTACACAAATACTAATAGTAAACATTAACTTAATAAAAACCAAGGGGCAGTGACTACAATTTGTGTTTCATTCTTAACACACAGAATTGATGTTAAGCCTTTAATTACATAATTTTTAATCACAGTAATGCATAAAATGAAGGGATTTTTTCTTTAATTTCTAAATTACAGAGGGGTAATCATTTTTGTAATCATCACAATTAAATAGTTCCTAAATCATTAAATTAAGAACCCTGTCATATTTAAATATTGATTACAAGTTGGACATACAATTCAATACGGTGTCTTTTTCCATAAAAACACTTTGCAATGATTTATCTGTTACTGAAGCTATTATAGAAAAGCAGCTTCTTTTAGCAGTGTTTTTCTAATTTTAAGATATTTTTAGTTTTAATTCCATCCATCCATTATCCAACCAGCTATATCCTAACTACAGGGTCACGGGGGTCTGCTGGAGCCAATCCCAGCCAACACATGGCGCAAGGCAGGAAACAAACCCCAGGCAGGGCACCAGCCCACCGCAGAACACACACACACACACACACACACACCAAGCACACACTAGGGACAATTTTAGGATCGTCAATGCACCTAACCTGCATGTCTTTGGACTGTGGGAGGAAACCGGAGCACCCGGAGGAAACAGTTTTAGTTCTTATTTAGTTTTTATTTTTATCAATTAAATTGTAGTTTTTGTCATATTTTATTAGTTTTGTTCTATTCACCAAAAAATGTCAACATGGACACTCTTTTGTAAGTCTAAAAACAAAGTATTATTTATAGTTATCAAATATTATAACATACATCTTGCATGGGCGGCACGGTGGCGCAGTGGGTAGCGCTGCTGCCTCGCAGTTGGGAGACCTGGGGACCTGGGTTCACTTCCCGGGTCCTCCCTGCGTGGAGTTTGCATGTTCTCCCCGTGTCTGCGTGGGTTCCCTCCGGGCGCTCCGGTTTCCTCCCACAGTCCAAAGACATGCAGGTTAGGTGGCTTGGCGATTCTAAATTGGCCCTAGTGTGTGCTTGGTGTGTGGGTGTGTTTGTGTGTGTCCTGCGGTGGGTTGGCACCCTGCCCAGGATTGGTTCCTGCCTTGTGCCCTGTGTTGGCTGGGATTGGCTCCAGCAGACCCCCGTGACCCTGTGTTCGGATTCAGCGGGTTGGAAAATGGATGGATGGATGGATGGACATCTTGCATACCAGTGAACATAATTCAGGTGTACATGAAATATATACACTGCTCAAAAAAATTAAGCTAACACTTAATCATCACAGTTTAATATCAAGTCAGTTAGCTTCAGGGATATCAATCTGTCCAGTTAGGAAGCATAAGCGATTGTGAATCAACTTCACCTGCTTTGGTGCACATGAAAGTAACAATAGGTGCACTGAAGAGGCAACAGCAAGACAACCCCCAAAAGGGAATGGTTTTACAGGTGGTGACCACAGACAATTGCTCTCTCCTTATCCTTCCTGATTCTTCTCTAGTTTTACATTTTGCTAGTGTCCTTGTCACTACTGGTAGTATGAGGCAGTGGCTGTCACTGATTCAAGTTGCACAGGCAGTTCAGCTCCTCCAAGATGGCACAACCATACGTGCCGTCACATGAAGGTTTGCTGTGTCTCCCAGGACAGTCTCAAGAGCATGGAGTAGATAGCAGGAGTGAGGCCGTTACACAAGGAGAGCTGGACAGGGCCGTAGAAGGGCATCAACCCAGCAGGAGAACCGGTATCTGCTCCTTTGTGTTAGGAGGATCAGTAGGAGCGCTGCCAGCGCCCTACAAAATGACCACCAGCTAGCTACTGGTGAGCACGTTTCTGACCAAATTGTCAGAAACAGACTTCATGAGGATGACACGAAGGCCTGACATTCTCTAGTGGGACCTGTGCTCATAGCACATCACCATGCAGCTTGATTGACATTCACCAGAGAATATCACATTTGGCAGTTCCGCTATTAGCACCCCATTCTCTTCACAGATGTGAGCAGGTGAACACTGAACACATGTGACAGACGTGAAAGAGTATGGAGATGCTGTGGTGAATGTTATAAAGCCTGTAACATCATCCTGCATGATCGGATTGGCAGTCAGTCAGTGATAGTCTGCAAAGGCATATCTTTAGAGGGTCGCACAGATCTCTATGTGCTAGGCAATGGCACCCTGACTGCTGTTAGGTACCGGGATGAAAACTACATACAGTCAGGAAAGAAGAAAAGATAGTGTGCATATGCCTGTGGTGTCTCTTTTTTTTTTTTAAACAAGTCTTCCAGGGAATTACTCCAGGCATTATGGTGCATATGTATAGCAGCTTGTAAGGCAGATGTCAATATGATTATGATATGGTTGGAGTACTGTTTTTCCTTTTTTTTTTTTTTTTTCCCCCCTTTCCTTCATATATGTAGTAGTGTTGGATCAGAACTAATTTTTTGACTTAGGTACTTTCATACCTCCATACTGATACCAAAATGGTTCTGAAGCAAATAATGGATAACTCCAAACTTCCCTGTCTTATTCCAGCATCCCTGGTGCGCCGTGCCATTGTGCCACTCTCCTCTTGGTAGCCGTGAAGTTCCAATCACGCTGAAACAATCAAGTAAAAGGTCCTAGTTTACATTCAACTAAACTTTTTATGGACTTGTACGGTTGCTATGTTTTTTTTCCTTGACTAATACCACCATAAGGAGAAACACAAAAACATAAAACTTTAATGTTAATGTTTTTAGTACATCAAATATCTTAAAATCTAAAGTAGAAGTGAAAACAGCTACAAGCATCATACTTAGGAAGTCTTTATTGATTTTAAAAATGATCAGTTTTAATGGAACATTTTGAAACATAATGAAACTAGAATCAGCAAATAATCTGTCACTTTTGCTGATGAGCTCTCTCCCTTATCATAAGTTTTGCGCTTTTCAGATGAGCTTTAAGTCACACATGCCAGGTTTACAGAGTGTAAATTCAACTTCCTACTTGTCGCATCCTATTAGAAAACATGTGTGCTAGTTTTTTATTTGTTTATTTGTTTTACATGTTTGTACATGTACAATTTCCTTTTTGGGCTCTTTTTATACTTGTAAGTTGGTATTGAATAGCAATGTGTCTCTGGCCAGTCCTGTTAGTTGTCACTTGAGTCAAAATGACATGTATGCTTTTCTTTAAACAAACCCTACACCTCATGCAAGTTAACACTGGTTGCAGGCTCAAATCATACAGTTATATGTGTTGCAGACGAATTGGACAAAATATGTAGGTCTTTTATTTGTTGACACAGTCCAAGTAATGATCAACACAAAATCCTATACAGTTTTTAATTTTATGGGTATTATAAATATGAAAACGATAATTAAGTCTGATTAGATGTGAAAAGAAAAAAATTTAAAAAAATAGTCAAACAGATTTACTAACATCTATGCAATATTTTTCTTCCCCTTGTAAATTCTGTTTTTGGAAGCCACTTGTGGTATGTGCCCGATTCTAGTGGCTTTTAAAGGAGTAAGCATGAATACAGCTGGGTTCTTTTGCAAGCACAGGGGAAAGCAGACAGAAACAGCCAAGTGCATGATATAACCATGGTGGGAGTTGCACTGAAAAATATGTACTATGCAGACCTCGAGTTCAAGGCTCATATCACAGGGAAAAAAGCGCAAGAGTCAAAAACATTTGTATATTCTGTTGTCACTTGTGACTTTAACCTGCAATATGTTTAAGCAAATGGTTATTTCATTTAAAAAACATCAGCATTTCCTGCTGTGCAATTCCTTTTGCAAGCAGTAAGATCACTGCAAGTCAAAAATAATGTCTTGATGCTTTAATGCCATTGTGGGTTACAGCAGTAGAAGCACTCAAACAAAAGTACTGATAAGTTTGAAAAAATATCTAAAACAAAAGTACTCATTCAAAAATTCATGTAAAAGTAACCAAGTTACTTAAAAAAATTTCCCACACATCAAAAACAAATACAACTTCTTTTCAAAAAATTAAATATATTGCTTCCAATAAAACTGGAATAATGGAAAAGAATGATTAAATAGAAAAATAAAACAATTTTACAAATCTCAACATTTTTAAACTGCTTACAGATCTTTTCATAAGACTCAGCTGTGGGCAAATAAAAACACAACACTTTTCCTTTCAGACCAAAAATACCTTTAACAACTGTCTGTAATACACAATATTCCATGAAAGCTTATTTCCACCAATCAATTAAGAAATTTGAATTGGGTTATTTTGCAAAAGTAATGCATTATTTACCTGTTTTATAAAAATGTACTATTATTCACTCCTATTAACAAATTATGTTTATTCCTATTTGTGCTGTGGAATAAATTATTTCCACTTTCAAAATGGGTACACAGTTTAAAACATCTACAGTATATAATCTATAAATGAAATGTATATGTCAACTAGGCTGATTGTACTGATTGCCGTCTACACGTCTGCTTAATTTGTCACTGCTTTGATACTGGAAACAAGCAGGGAAAACTGAAGTAAAGAAAGGTAATTATAAAGTTACTGTAGCCATCACCAAATGTTCACTTTCATAAATGGCTGCTAACTACTGTGCTGTGATTGACACACTACAAAATTCAGTGATACCTTTTAACTTTATCAGTTTTTGCTGATTTGATAGAAAGATTTTACAATATAATGCAAAGCACCTATTGCGATAGCCACATCTGTCCGTCTGTCCACATGAAATAACTCGTCCCTTGTGGACTAATTTTATTGAAATGTGGAATACTTACTGTTCATAGAAATTTGTTGAGACAATTACATTTTTTTTAGATATCTTGGAGATGCCGCTGTGCACATTTTTAAAATTGTAAAATCTCACATTGAAAGACATTGGTAAATTTGAGAGCTCATCTACCTAAAAAAGGGCAGGATGGTGGCGCAGTGGTAGCACTGCTGCCTCACAGTAAGGAGACCCGGGTTCGCTTCCCGGGTCCTCCCTGTGTGGAGTTTGCATGTTCTCCCTGTGTCTGCGTGGGTTTCCTCCGGGTGCTCCAGTTTCCTCCCACAGTCCAAAGACATGCAGGTTAGGTGCATTGGCGATTCTAAATTGTTCCTAGTGGGTGTGTCCTGCGGTGGGTTGGCGCCCTGCCCAGGATTGGTTCCTGCCTTGTGCCCTGTGTTGCCCTGGATTGGCTCCAGCAGACCCCCGTGACCCTGTAGTTAGGATTCAGCGGGTTGGAAAATGGATGGATCTACTTAAAAACAGAAAAATGTTCTGTGTGACTTCAATTATAAATTAATTCACAATTTCAGTTTCATGTTGAGAGTGGTTTCACTAACATGTATATTTCCCTCTTCTTCACCTCCATTAGAACCTACTGATGGCAAAGAAGTCCTCAAACAAGTTCATGAAAACCCAACAGACTGCATGTGCTGGGTAGGAAGTCGCTTTCACTGCCAGCTGCTTGTGCATGCACAACAGCAATCTTCTTATTAGCATATCCTGTAAGTTGCATGCAGAAACCACTGCATTCATCTTCTTCCTCCTGTTGCTTTAATTAGTAACAGGTAAGTTAAATGATCTTACTAACCATAAATGTAGAAAATGCAAGCAAGGAAAGTATATGGATAAGGTACCCTATGGTGAGTAAGCCACTATGCACAGAGCAAATAAACATTTTGTCAGTGCAGTACTATTTACCTTGCACTAAACCAAGTTCACAGTTCCATTATCTGCACATAACAATGATTCACTATTTCACTGTCACTATAATTTACAAGGGTTTCTAAACATCCAGTATATAGGGACAGTCACATATTTTGGGTAATGCGTTGAGATAAAAACTTAAGAATATCAAAATGCCCATTTTTTAAAACGTTACTCTGCCGAAACAAACATCCGCACAATATGTATGTTTAGAAAGACAAAGCGAACTAAATACCACAGATCCCAGTTAGTGGTCAAAACTCTGACAGGGAAAGCTTAATTAAGAATTTGTGTTAAATTTGAACAGCACTGAGAAGACAACCAAGAAGCAGATAAAAACAGATAGCACTGTCATTTATTTGTTTTCACATCAAGCACTGTATAGTTTTGTTTGTGAAGGTGTTTGTTTTTGTTTTTTTAAATTGTGCCCAGAACCCTCTCTGTTGATGATGAGACAAACAATGGGCACAATGGGCTTTATGCATGGGCATACATGTTGCTACACAAGTGTCCCAGTTTGGGACTTTGAAAATCATATCACCCTATAATTTACTAACAGAGTGTCACATTCACCTGATATCCATAATGGTCTGTTGCTCTAATTCAGTTTGATTTTTACTTCTAGTTTTCCCCTACCATTTGTCATAACTGAATAGCTCTGTCCCATTTCATGAAAATAACTACAGCCAGATATGCTCATTCAAATAAGGAATTAATTACAAAGGATTTCCATTTTCTTATTTAATTTTATTTTAGCTATAACCCAGCCACAGGGGATGTAGAAACCAGTATGTTTCTTCATGCTGGTCCCAAGCCTGGACAAATGGGGAGGGTTACATCAGGAAGGCCATCCAGTGTAAAATTCTGCCAGATCAATATGTGGACAGCAATACAGACTTCTAAACCATATCGGTTGAGGCCTGGGTTAATAACGGCCACCCCCAACCAGTACTGATAGCCAACAGGAGAGTTAGACGATGTGATGGAGAGAAGGAAGATTGATATATTGTGCATGCAAGAGACTAAATGGAAGGGGAGTAAGGTCAGGTGGATCGGAGGTGGATTAAATTGTACTATCATGGTGTGGATGGGAGGAGAATTGAAGAGTTATTCTGAAGGAACAGTATGTCAATAGTGTTTTGGAGGTGAAAACAGTGTCAGACAGAGTGATGATTATGAAGCTGGAAACTGAAGGTGCGATGATGAATGTTGTTAGCGTATATGACCCACAAGTTTGGCGTGCAATGGATGAAAAAGAAGATTTCTGGAGTAGAATGATGTGATGGAAAGTGTACCCAAGGTACAGAGAGCGGTGATTGGAGCGGATTTCAATGGACATGTTGGTGAAGGGTAAAGGGGGGGATAAGGAAGTGATGGGTACGTATGGTGCCAAGGACAGGAATGACAAAGGACAGATGATAGTGGATTTTGCGAAAAAGATGGACCTGGCTGTGGTGAATATGTACAAGAAGTAGGAGGAACATAGGGTAACGTACAAGAGTGAAGGAAGATGCACACAGGCAGATTATATCCTATGCAGGAGGGTCAATCTGAAGGAGACTGAAGACTGAAAAGTGGTGGCAGGGGAAAGTGTAGTTAGGCAGCATAGGATGGTGGTCTGTAGCATGATGTTAGCGATCAAGAAGAGGAAGAGAGTGAGGGCAGAGCCAAGGACCAAATGGTGAAAGTTGAAAAAGGAAGACAACCAGGCTGAGTTTAGGGAAAAGGTAAGACAGGCAATGGGTGGAAGTAAAGAGTTGCCAGATAGCTGGGCAACTACAGCAGAAGTAGTAAGGGTGACAGAAAGAAGGGTGCTTGGTGTAACATCTGGACAGAGGAAGGAGGAAAAGGAAACCTGGTGGTGGAATGGGGAAGTACAGGACAGTATACAGAGGAAGAGGTTGGCCAAAAAGAAGTGGGATAGTCAGAAAGATGAAGAAAGTAAACAGGAGTACAAAGAGATATGGCGTAAGGTGAAGAGAGAGGTGGCGAAGGCTAAAGAAAAGGCGTATGATGAGTTGTATGAGAGGTTGACACTGAGGAGGGAGAAAAGGACATGTACCGATTGGCTAGACAGAGGGACCAAGTTGAGAAAGATGTGCAGAAGGTTAGGGTGATAAAGGATAAAAGATCGAAATGTACTCACAAGTGAGGAGAGTGTGTTGATCAGATAGAAATAGTACTTTGAGAGGCTGTAAATGAAGAGAATTAGAGAGAAAGAGAAGGTTGTGGTGATAGTGAATCAGGAAGTGCAAGGGATTAACAAGGAGAAAGTAAGAACAGCTATGAAGAGGATGAAGAATGGAAAGGCTGTTTGCGTCCAGATGACATACCTGTGGAAGCATGGAGGTGTTTAGGAGAAATGGCAGTTGAGTTTTTAACCAGATTGTTTAATGGAATCTTGGAAAGTGAGGGGATGCCTCAGGAGTGGAGAAGAAGTGTATTGGTACTGATTTTTTAAGAATAAGGGGGATGTGCAGAGCTGTAGTAACTACAGGGGGATAAAATTGATGAGCCATAGCATGAAGTTATGGGAAAGAGTTGTGGAAGCTAAGTTAAGAAGGGAGGGGATGATTAGTGAGCAGCAGTATGGTTTCATGTCAGGAGAGAGCACCACAGATGCAATTGTTTGCTCTGTGGATATTGATGGAGAAGTACAGAGAAGGCCAGAAGTAGTTGCATTGCATCCTTATGGACCTGGAGAAAGCATATGATAGGGTGCCTCGAGAGGAGTTGTGGTAGTGTATGAGGAAGTTGGGAGTGGCAGAGAAGTATGTAAGAGTTGTACAGGGTATGTACAAGGGAAGTGTGACAATGGTGAGGTCTGCGATAGGAGTGACGGATGCATTCAAGGTGGAGGTGGGATTACATCAGGGATTGGTTCTGAGCCCTTTGTTATTTGCAATGGTGATGGACACATTGAAAGACAAGATTAAAAAGGAGTCCCCATGGACTATAATGTTTGCTAATGACGTTGTGATCTGAGAGTAGGAAGCAGGTTGAGAAGACCCTGGGGAGAGTAAAGATATGCTCTAGAGAGGAGAGGAATGAAGGTCAGTAGGTGTTGGTGAAGGTGAATGAGTTCAAATACTTGGGATCAACAGTACAGAGTAATTTGGATTGTGGAAGAGAGGTGAAAAAGAGAGTGAAGGCAGGATGGAATGGGTGACAGGAGTAATTTGTGACAGATGGGTATCAGCAAGAGTGAAAGGGATGGTCTACCGAATGGTAGTGGGACCAGCTACAGTAGGGAAAAAAAGTATTTAGTCAGCCACCATTTGTGCAAGTTCTTCCACTTAAAAAGATGAGAGAGGCCTGTAATTTTCATCATAGGTATACCTCAACTATGAGAGACAAAATGAGAAAAAAAATCCAGAAAATCACATTGTCTGATTTTAAAGAATTTATTTGCAAATTATGGTGGAAAATAAGTATTTGGTCACCTACAAACAAGCAAGATTTCTGGCTCTCACAGACCTGTAACTTCTTCTGTAAGAGGCTCCTCTGTCCTCCACTCGTTACCTGTATTAATGGTACCTGTTTGAACTTGTTATCAATGTAAAAGACACCTGTCCACAACCTCAAACAGTCACACTCCAAACTCCACTATGGCCAAGACCAAAGAGCTGTCAAAGGGCACCAGAAACAAAATTGTAGACCTGCACCAGGCTGGGAAGACTGAATCTGCAGTAGGTAAGCAGCGTGGTGTGAAGAAATCAACTGTAGGAGCAATTATTAGAACATGGAAGACATACAAGACCACTGATAATCTCCCTCGATCTGGGGCTCCATGCAAGATCTCACCCCGTGGGGTCAAAATGAACACAAGAACGGTGAGCAAAAATCCCAGAACCACACGGGGGGACCTAGTGAATGACCTGCAGAGAGCTGGGACCAAAGTAACAAAGGCTACCATCAGTAACACACTACGCCGACAGGGACTTAAATCCTGCAGTGCCAGACGTGTCCCCCTGCTTAAGCCAGTACATGTGCAGGCCCGTCTGAAGTTTGCTAGAGAGCATTTGGATGATCCAGAAGAGGATTGGGAGAATGTCATATGGTCAGATGAAACCAAAATAGAACTTTTTGGTAAAAACTCTACTCGTCGTGTTTGGAGGAGAAAGAATGCTGAGTTGCATCCAAAGAACACCATACCTACTGTAAAGCATGGGGGTGGAAACATCATGCTTTGGGGCTGTTTTTCTGCAAAGGGACCAGGACGACTGATCCATGTAAAGGAAAGAATGAATGGGGCCAGGTATCGTCAGATTTTAAGTGAAAACCTCCTTCCATCAGCAAGGGCATTGAAGATGAAACGTGGCTGGGTCTTTCAGCATGACAATGATCCCAAACACACCGCCCGGGTAACGAAGGAGTGGCTTCGTAAGAAGCATTTCAAGGTCCTGGAGTGGCCTAGCCAGTCTCCAGATCTCAACCCCATAGAAAATCTTTGGAGGGAGTTGAAAGTCCGTGTTGCCCAGCGACAGCCCCAAAACATCACTGCTCTAGAGGAGATCTGCATGGAGGAATGGGCCAAAATACCAGCAACAGCGTGTGAAAACCTTGTGAAGACTTACAGAAAACGTTTGACCTCTGTCATTGCCAACAAAGGGTATATAACAAAGTATTGAGATGAACTTTTGTTATTGACCAAATACTTTTTTTCCACCATAATTTGCAAATAAATTCTTCAAAAATCAGACAATGTGATTTTCTGGATTTTTTTTTCTCATTTTGTCTCTCATAGTTGAGGTATACCTATGATGAAAATTACAGGCCTCTCTCATCTTTTTAAGTGGGAGAACTTGCACAAGTGGTGGCTGACTAAATACTTTTTTGCCCCACTGTATGTCATATGAGTTAGAGATATAGGCACGGATGAAAAACAGGAGACAGAGCTGGAGATGGCAGAGTTAAAGATGTTAAGATTTGCATTTGGTGTGATGAGGATGGACAGGATTAGAAATTAGTACATTAGAGGGTCAGCTCTGGTAGGACGGTTTGGAGGAAAAGTCAGAGACACAAGATTGCGTTGGTTTGGATATGTACAGAGGAGAAATGCTGGGTATATTGGGAAAAGGTTGCTAAGGATAGAGCTGGCATGCCAGAGGAAATGAGGAAGGTGGTGGGTATAACACAGCAAGATGCAGAAGACAGGAAGATATGGAAAAGATACTGTGGCAGCCAAAAGAAGATAATTTTTATTTCAGCTATTATATCTGCCAATCGCAAATTGTCAATGTGTGTGAATTTGGGGTGTGTGTGTGTGGCAGTGGTCCTTGTGAATGACTAGAGCCCTGCCCAGCCTTGTTTTCAGAATTTTGCCCAATCCTGGTGAGATAACCTTGGCCCTTGAAACCCTGAATAACCGACTGAGAAGGTTGTTGAACCTACCTACTGAATTCAGTCCACTGAAGGCTTCAGTGTCTGCACGGACCTCGGATGAACCTGCTTATTACACCATGCATAAATTTTCTTGTTTTCTTTTAGCTTTAGATACTAAATTTATTAGTTTCTTGTTAATGACAATTTTCGGTTTAGATTTAATTGATGAGAAAAATACTTTGTTTTACAATAACATCTGAAAACCATCATAAGAGTGTGACTCTAATTCAATTTCTCCATCCGTCTTTTTACTCTTGTGAAGAAATGACAATTTAAGAATGTGTGTATGCTTAATGAATATTGGCCTATTGTTTCATTAACAGCTATGCTTTGAATTAATTCATATTAGCTGTTTTCATCTAAGAGAATTACAAAGGATAAATAAGGGAAAGAAGTTTGCACCTCTGTTACAAAGGACATTGAGCAGAGATAACAAATAAGTGAGAACCCATTAAGTAAACACATTTCCTTATAAAATGAGTAATAATGACTTAGGCTAGAATCACCTTAGCATCCTGATCATTACAGCATAGCAGTTAGCACTATTGCCTTATAGCTTTAGTAAAAGGTCTCAATTCCCAGTCCAAGTCACTGTCTCTCTGGTATTTGCACATTCTCCTCATATCAGTTTGGGTTTCTCTAGGTACCCAGGCCATGCTTGTTAGTCTTGTGTCTTTGCATCTGCCTAGTGTTCTGAAAAAGTCTTATCATCCAGGGAGTAGTTCACACTTTTTACTTTTATGCTGCTAGGATAGTTTCTGTGTCCCATTGCTCAGACTAAGACCTAGAAAGTGGATAGGCTGATCACTTTGAATTAATGCTCACTTATATGAGTGGACCAACATTATCTATCTATAGAGCTGCATGACAATAAGTCAAAAGATGTAACCCTGCAGATGTCTGAAGTGGAAAAGGACCCTGAAAAACAGCTTAGAAAATACTGATGTTTTGATAACTTTTAAAAAATCATGGCTTTTTACATAAACATTTAAAATGAGTTAATAATATGCCTTTTAAGTTTTTAAGGATAGGTCTGAGACAGAGTTAGTTGATTAAATTATAATCTTTTCATTAGCACAAAAAATAGTGCAAAGTGCTTTCGTTTATAATGAATAATCCTGTAGCTTCTTTTTTTCCTTGGGCTGTGGTTTTGTTAAGCATGCGTTTTAAATGTGATGTATCAATAAAATGTAAAATGATTTATTTGAGCACTTACTTTATGTGACTTTGCAGGACTTTATTAGCAGGACTAGTGCAGTGGTGAAATCATTGCTCTGTGACTTTGCAGATGAATGAATCTTGAGCTGACAACATTTGATTAGGTTGAAGGACAGGTTCTTTCATGTTGCTAGAAAGGCGTAAAGGAATGATGAGTTGACTTTTACATTTCATCATACTGCTTTCCAGGACTGTCATTTATCCCAATTTGTACAACACAAGTGTATGTCTGCCAATTAAGAACCTAGCTGGATTAATCAGTAAATGGATGAATCAATAAATAAGTTGGCATATACAGTAAAGACATTCTAAAATGATGATTCTGTATAATAATCTCAAAGCATACAAGGAGGGCCCAGGGTTTTCAAATTACTGTACTAGTATAAAAATGAATAAATAGGTGCATTTACCAAAACTTTTTTTGACTGTTTTAACATAAGATGTTGTCAATATCATGCTCTTATGATGAGGGCAGGCAATTGGTTCTTGCTATTCATGCATGTTTTGAGTATTTTCTAATTCATAAAGTTACGTTACCAAAAGGTTGGTATGTAGACATGGAAAAAATAAGCACAACCTGTTCCAATTCTATGGTTGTATCTAGCAACATGGCATGGGTTCCCTTCCCAGTAGGCATGTACAGTCAGTCATACTGTTGTTTCCAATGATTTTCTGTATTGTACCTAAATGATGAGATTTCATATAGTCTGCAAAATACCCTTGTGGTAAACAAGGATTTCATTACTGCTTATTGTTGGCTGAACACTGAAATCTTACACTTGTAGTGTGGAATCAGCTTTGAAAAATGATATTAATTAGGATATGGATATTTTAGGTATAAGAACTCTTCAACACTTTTCAAACAAAAGCCATGCCGCTTAGCGCCCAACAAGTGGAGCATGCAACTATGATGACAAAAGCATACTTAGATGTTATGTGTGCAAGACCACAGCAGCAGACCACAGCAGTTCCGCCCTAATCCTTTCCCTTGATTACAGACTAATTGCACACCAAGGACTTCTTCCCTTCAACCCCGAACACAATATTGCTGGATGTTGAGAACTTAAGTACTATCGATACACCCTGCCACAAGTTGATTGTAATAATGGGCTTGTCTTCATATAGACATAACATGTTCAAATAAAGTTGGTCATTCAATCAGATGGCATTCTCTTCACCGTGCTAGCCTAAACCTGCACTGCTGATTGGCTAATGATCAGTGCATTAATTTTAATCAGGATATGCAGATGGTCTCCTCAGGGCTCTGTTAGAAGACACTCCACAGCACAGGCAGATAACCTAATACAGATTACGACTATCAGTAATTTAAAAACTTGGATTCTCTGATTCGATAAACAACCTAATTTCTGACAAACACATCACTGAATATAAATTAAATAATCAGAATGTATTTATTCTATAAAAAAATAAGTAATCACTTTCAAGTAAATTTGCGTTCTTATATCTTGCTGGCAAAAACAGGTCGGACTGCACCCTACTGACCACAGTGGATAAAACGCCACTAGTTGTAATGTATCAGGACATAACTAACCATCAACTCACGATGGTTCTTACGATGTGTTAAAACTGGATAAATCACAATATACTTTACTCTTTTATTATTACTTCAAAGGTAGCGCAGTGGCACATGAATAGCACTGCTGCCTTACAGATCAAGATTCAAATCCCAGCACCCAGCTGCTGTCTACGTGAAGATTACACCTTTTCCCTGTGTACTGTGTACCCTGTAGAAGTTTTTCTTCCACATCCCAAAGACAGGTTGTCTACACTTACTGGTGTTTCCAAACTGGCCCTGTGTAAATGTGAGTGTCAATGTAAGCATTAGCATGCCCTGTGATGCACTGACACCATGTCCACAGTTGCTTTTTACATTGCACCCCATGCAAACCTGAAAAGTATTGAGTGGGTTGGAGAATATTGTGCCATGTTATGTCATTACTTATTCTACACAAAATAAGACCATAAAAAGAACACATATATGACAAAGCAAACACAGTTACCACTTCCATAGTAGCTGAGGAGAGGTGTTACTAATACAGTAAGGTGCACTATATCATTTGATTAACTGAAGTGCTACCATCAGGACAGAAAAGAGGAATGCAATTTTGGCATTACAACTTCTTTAATAATTCAGTACACTCCTGTAATGTCACTCTTTACTTAAAGTTTTATATAATGTTTTGTAGATTTAGCAGAAATGCACCTACTGCTATGTTTCTCTACCTGTCCATCAGTCTGTCTGTCTGTCTGTCTGTCCACGTGAAATAACTCAGCTAGCTCTCAGTGTACCAATTCTGCTTAAATTTAGCGCGCAAATTCTTCAAAATATTTGTTGGGAATGATCAGTTTGTTGAAATATCTCAAATACAGCATACTGTACACATTTTTTAAATTTCAAAAATTCCCTTTACTACAACTGAAAAACGTTCCGAGAAACTTCAATTAGAGATTTGTTAACTGGTTCAGATTTACTGGTTAGTTCAAGTTGAATTTTTGTAGATTTTAGTATTTTTACTCATCTGATAGCCACTCCTGACAGCAAAAGAGGAAAAACACTGAAAGGTCATGTTCACTTTTGGTTGTGCAAAACTCAGCAGTTTACTTTTCCTGTTCCTTAAAATCATACTGGATAAGTTGCACGATGTCTGTGACCATAAAAGTAAAAAACATTAGCAACTTATGTAGAATTTAATGAAACATGCACCGTAGCTATGGTCTGGTGACACATAATGCATACAATAAATAAACTCTGATTTCTGTTATACTAAAAACAATTTCACAGATGTGCTACCTGCAGATCATAAAGATTACATTTTCTCTGTTACTATAATTTATTGTCAACGTACTGCAATGACCTGCTATTCATCACGGGCCATTGCAATCAACATTTTTACCTTGAGATTTCAGAGATTTTAAGTCTCCACCAGATTCTACTTTCAAAAACATCATGTTTAAGAAATCTGAACTCCAATTTGCAGTAGACACTTCACAGCCAATAATTAGCTGTACACCCTTCACAACCAATAATTAACAATAGCACACCAACTGATACCATTTTTTTCATCACTTGAGTTGGACCCACTGTCTATGAAAGCTATTTCAGTCCCACAAACCTATTAGGGATATTTTGCAAATACTAATTTTGTTTTATGTCGTACGATCTGAGTAATATTTTCTTTATTGATAATTTTGTGTTTATAAGTAATGTTAAGTTTTGTGGTATCTAGCTCTAAGTTTTTCTGTTATTGCTGTTTATTTCTGAATATGACTCACTTTTATAAATACTTAAAAAGCAAAATGTGATAGTCAATTATCTGATGAAGTCACTAGGAAAAAAAATGCTCCACTTTTCAAAACAGTTAACTAAATCACTCACTGGATGTAAATGTTAAGCCATGCATATAATTTGTTACTAGTTTTATACTGAAAAGATTCATCAACTCATTATTTCTTATAATTGTAGGTCAAACCCCACAGTTATGGAGTTAAGTGTAGTGTGGACATTAATTTCACATGTCTTACATCAATAAAATCTCCTGCCAGAAAAGAACTGGAAAAGGTAACATATCAGATCTCTTATACAGCACAGTCCCCACCAACAGTACATGCACCTCACCCAGAATTAATACAGAATGCCCTGCATGCTTAAACCAAGATATGCATACATCTTCTAGATCATGAAACCATATGGTGTAGGTACTACTGTAATGCCATTATGATTGCCTTAATATCTCACATTCTAGAAACATCCTAATTCTCCTTTTCACGCTCAATATTAAAATAAAGACGAAAGAGTGTATGGTATTTACCAGTGTTATCACAGAGGTACTTACGGTTGGGAGTGTGCGGTTTCATAGCGCTCAAAGGTGTGGGACAGGTCATGCTTGTTGTTCATGTAGCACTGAGTGCATAAGTCATAATCAAAGCAGACTTTGCACTTCCATCTCATTCCCATGATGCCATGCTTCTTGCAGCTATCACAGATAATGTTGGAATGGCGAACACCTGGAGAATCATGAACAGTTTGTTGGAAAGACAGAAAAATCACGATGTTTCCCATGCTTGATAGTGAATTTATTATGGGTATGAATTGTCTAGAAATCAACTTTCTACGTTTATGAAATAATCTGTTCCAATAGAAAAGGCCATGTCTTTTCTGTTAATCTTTTGTAGTGAGATGTAAAGCAAAATGACACCTTTTACTGACTAACTAAAAAAGATTTCAATATGCAAGCTTTCGAGGCAACTCGGGCCCCTTCTTCAGGCAAGATGTGTCAATTTGCTTGACTTCTTAATATATTCATAATGGCTAATACGGTACAAAACTCTAGTACTACTGATAATCCTTTCTAATTATTTGTGATGCTGCAATTATAGAAGTTAACGACTGATGTCCAAAGAATTTAATCCTGCTCCCCAGGATGCCTTGAGACCTTCAGTCACTAGTACAGAAAGCAATTCTTTGCCATCTTATTGGTCTCTCAGCAAATTTGTGCATTGGATTGTCCAATTTAAACAAGTCACAGCAGCACCCTCTGCTGGTAATTTTACTTGATACAGCAGTATCAGTAACCTTGCAAGGGTCAATTGTTTTTCTACATACTGTAAACACCTCCATTCAGCTATACAAAGTTTCATTTTCTTTCTTTTCTTAAGCTAATCGATCTCCTAAATTTTTCCTAGATCTTCATGGCAGTTCCCTTATAAAGCAGTTTCCCTCTCACCACTGTCTTAGTTAACTCATGTCTTTTCAACAAAGAAAAGACACAATGGCAGAATACATCTACCAGAAAATTCTCCAGCATCACTCTTAAAGAAAATGAAAATATCTGTAACATTGGTATACTGGTATCATCACTTCTTATTAACCAAAAAAGTCACTAAATGCTTCAGATAACCTGTTTCAGAGTTTAAGATCTGAAACGTTGCAACTTAGTTCAATGCTTAGCAGTCAACTATCAATCACCACTCGAATCGCATAGAGATGCTGGGACCTGGAATTCAAAATTAAATATTAATACAAATAAAAAAATTAAATAAAAAGTGGAAGAAAAGTTATACATAATTAAGTTAAACTTTAAATGCTGCCAAACAGGAGATGCAATATTCAGTACTTTATTTTATTAAATTTCAGAAAAACCTAAAATATATTTTATTTTCACTGTCACAATTCTTCTATGAACACTGATTACATTCTGCTTTATTACTTTTACTTCAGGAGCCAAATCAAAGACCTTCCTTAGCTGGTCAAGCCACCCACCCTTCCCTAAGCCACATACCAATCTGTGCATTGTCATAGAGGAGCAGGTCAAAAGCACCCTGGTAACCTGTGCGGTAGTTTGTTCGGGTGCCACTATCCCATTGTACAACCACTGTTTTGTCTGGTGTAGTGGTACTTCCCTGCCGGCCAATCTCCACCACGGTCCCAACATGGCCTTCACCATCGTCTTGGTTGTTCCATTTCCAGTCCATGCCACGTACAACTCGCATGCCAACTTCCATGTTGAAATGAAGGGTAAGATAGGACAAGGTAGTAGTCCACAAGGAAGGTGCAGCTCAGACTTCTCAGGCACCTAAAGATCATACAAGAAGTACAGGGTGAGGAGGGAAGAGGAGGAGGAGGAGAGGAGGGGGAGGCTCCAAAATTGATCAGGAAGCACAGACCATCAACTGTAAAACACAAAAATGAAAAAAGAGAAGATTTAACAACACAATCAAAGAAATGAAGAAAATGAATGGCAAAAGTTATATGGCAAGTCTCAGTGTAAGAAGTCAAGGGTGATGATAGCTGGGGAGGCAGGGACTCTGAAGCATTACAAAGCAGTTAACTTCAGGCTGCTTGCCATTATCTTTGAGCTGTGCATTAATATAAATGGAATCAAACTCATAAAAATGAACATTAAACTAAAGCGTTCATTTATTTAAACCTTTTGTCTTGCATGCCACCACACTATAAGGGCCATTAAGCAGGATTGACCAGAAGTTGAACAAAAGGGGTGTGGGCAGGGGGTTTCAGGAAAAGACAACCCTGAATAAGATGGTACATAAAAGAATCCACAAATACACTTCCATTAATACAAGACAAAGGATTTTCTAAATATTCCCTAAGACTGTCAGTCCATAGATTTCTAAAGCAGCTTTTCTCTGGAGAGTGAAGCATGTCATAACTGCCTACACTTTAGTGTAAAAATAGCCACTAGAACAAACATTTACAAATGTGAAGAATCTCATTTTCTTCACAACAGCATTAAGTGATGCAGATTGGTATGGAAGAAAGTATGCAGTACTTAAACACCCACAGAAGAAAAGCATAGCGTGCAACACCAACACAAAAAGTAGGTCACCATGAATTTATTCACACCAAATGCTTTACGCAGGATGGGTAAGACGAAGAGTTCAGTCCCCCATACTTTTATTTTAGCCAGTCTACTACATGTATTTCACTCATGCTTATTGAAAGTAAAATTACAGCACTAATAAGTAAAGGTTTCTATGTAATAAACCAGCCATTTCAGGGAATCACAAAGTACTAAAATAGCAGCCTGTAACATATTATGCAAGTATCTCAACTGCAGCAACAACTAAAAAATAGGACATTCTATGATCAATGAACTCCAGGATACATTCTAAATTTTAAAGTAGGACATTAGAAAGCAGTGTGTTACTACACTCAAGAATATTTCAATATGTTGTTCACACTACATAAACCTGTTACATAGTCACTACTGATCCACGCTGGCCTTGTTGCGGTTTCAAAATCCAATTATGTAACTCTAATCACATATTCATTCAGGGTTATTGGCCCTGCTCTCTATGTCTTCATACACCTGATTTTGAGGCAGTGCCTATTGTGACATTCAAATTCAAGCTGGAATCCCTTCTTTCCATATATTTAGAAATTTTAAGAGTTTCTCCATTTCATTGTGCTAATAAGGACACTGTTTACACAGCTAGCCATGATAGTTCTCCCCAAAAATGTATGAATATTTCCTGTGAGAGTGAGTATGGATGTGTGACTAATATGCACTGCAATGGACTCAAGTTCCATCCAGGATTAATTCCTGCCTTGTGTACATGCTTTTATGAATGTTACCCTTCTTTATTATGTTACTTTGCTGTCATTAGATAACAAAACATGTTAGAAAATGGATGGATGATTGGATTTTGTTTACATTTGATTTCTTTCTGATGATACTAGATATTAAAATTTGCCAGTTGTAGTTTCAAGTTCTTTCTGGTAACCACATGTGCCACTTTTTGTTTCATTTGCACTTGCTCATAATTTAATCATTGGTTTCTATATTTGTTGGACAGTTATCTTATCCAAAGATCTTGCCTATACACTGTTCTCCTCTCTTGCTTAATGAATCTTAGCCGGAAGAGGTCTATTCATTTTTTACATTTAAGATGTCTCACTTAAAGGTTTTCCAATGTTGTATCTGTCCTGGTGTCTATATAAACACAGGGAACTCCAGTTTTTGTATTATATCTTGCCTGAAGAAGGGGTCTGAGTTGCCTTGAAAGCCTGCATATTGTAATCTTTTTAGTTAGCAAATAAAGGTGTCATTTTGCTTGATTTCTCACTACATTCATAATGGCTAACACAGTACAACACCCTACTACTGATGCAGGACTGTAAACTTACTTGTATGCTATTAAGGTCCCCATACAGAAAACACTAATTGATCTCATAAGACTCTCAACTGAGGCAAAATAAAGGTTTCAGCATTTTTTTCCATCTAAAAACACAGACTCACTAACAAATATAATGCTAATGAGAGAACTATGTTTTGAAATTGATACTAGAAAAGATGGCTAATTGAACAGCAAACTCTTTTACAGCCAAGAGTTAACTATGGCATTAAACAACTGACACAGGTTTGGAAACATTTCTCCTTCAATAACTCAGAACTTTAGAAACTATACTATATGACTAAACGTATGGGAACACTCCTACAAATTGTTGAGGTCAGGTGATTCAGCCACACCCATTGTTATCAGGTGCATGAAATCAAGTACATAACCATGTAATCTCCACCAGCAATGGAATGGGTCATACCAAAAAGCACAGTAACCTTAAATGTGGTACTGTCAAAGGATAGCACCCATGCCACAAGTCAGGACATTAAATTTCTGCTCTACTGGATCTTCCCCAACAACTCTAAGTTACTACAGTGAAGTGGATGCATTTAGGAGCAAGAACTGCTCAGCCACAAAGTGGTAAATCACACAAACACAAATAGTGCTATATAGCATAGCATGTAAAAATCACATATCCTTTGTTGAATCACTCACAACAGAGTTCCAAACTGCCTCTGAAATCAAATTCAGCACAATTTTGTCTATTGTATATTGGTAGTTTAATAAAATTGAGTTTCCACAGCTGAGAAGCTGTACACAAGCCTAATATCATTATGAACAATACGAAGAAGTGGCTGAAGTGGTGAAAAGCACACCACCATTGGACTGTGGGACAGTGGAAACATTTTCCCTGGAGTGATGAGTCACGCCTCACTTTCTGGCAATCTAATGGTCAAATCTGGATGCCACAAGAACGCTACCTTCTGGACTGCATTGTGCCTACTATAAAGTTTGGTGGAGGTGGGATAATGGTCTTGGGCTGTTTTTCAAAGTTTGGGCTAGGAGCCTTGGTTCCAAGTGAAGGGTATTGGTAATGCTACAATGTACAACAGTTTTGAAAATGACTGTGCCCCTGTGTACAAAGATATGGTTTCTGGGGTTTGGTGTGGAGGAACTTTAAGTGGCCTGCATAGAGTCCTGACCTCAACACCTATTGAACCCCTTTGGGATGAACTGGAATGCCAATTGCCTGACCTCACAAATGACGGTTTTCCTGAATGGGCACAAATTCTCACAGATATACTCCAAAATCTTATGGAAAGCCTTTCTAGTAGAGTGGTGGCTGTTATAACTGAAAAAGCGGGACCAACCCTATATTAATTCCCATGGTTTTGGAATGGGATGTCCAACAGCTCATATCTGAATGCTGGTACACAACATTCCACAATCCACAATCTGATAAGCTGTTTCTATGCATTCAAGTTATTATAGTTACCTCTAAAGCAATACTACTGTTCTAAATAGAGTATAAAGGACCAACCTTCTCTGCCTTAATGACAGCCTCATTTCTGGGGTGAGCAAACTCAATAAGGCTAATATGGAGAGAGGGATATAATTTATTTATTTATTACTAAATTATGAAGAGTCTGTCTGAACATTTGGGTAACTTACATTCCCCTGATTTCAGCCTTTGAGACCTGAAAAGCGTGGATTATACTGTTTCATAACCAAAACACTTCATCATTTTTGTCTCAGCAATTATAAATCACTGTCATAAGTTTTGGATTTAAAAATAAATGAGTATCCCTGTCACTCCATAGCACTTGGGGCCCTGATTAACAAAACTAAACCATAAATCAATATATTATATATATGCATTTTTATGCATACTTTGCATTCAGTACTGCCAGTCATTGCATGTTATTTTAAATGTATATATATGTAAATTTTAACAGCATTCTGGGATCATAAATATATGCAGTCTACATTAAAATTAACTGATTTCCTACCATGAATGGCTACTGTGTGAACTTTCTTCTTGTGTTCACGTGGGTTTCTTCTAGCACACCAGTTTTCCTTAACGTTGCAAACACATGCTTTTACACAAAATTGAGACTCATTTTTTTTTTAATGTTTTATTGAATTTATTAAAAGCAAGTAACATTCCATACAAGCAAGTCAAACTTAACAAAACTAAGATCAAATCAACCCCCACCCATGAGAAAGAGAGAAAGGCCAACAAACAGTAAAACTTTAAGAGTAGGGGGGGGAAAAAGGGAGAGAAAATCCATTTCTCCAATTTAAATGTTTATTCTAAAATGTTATTGATCAGATTGTGCCAGGTTTTAAAAAAAATTGCACACATGTTCTAAGTAAGAATTAGATTTTTTCCAAATTCAAATACAGGTAGTCCCCAGGTTATGGACATCCAACCTACGACTTACAAACGAGGCCGCAGCTATGATGCAAGCGCCTCATTAACTGTCGCTCTGTCATCTTTGGCCGGAGGATGCTGCAAGTAGTGGCTGGAGGGGTGTGATTTCGCCTTTCACGCAGTGTAGTGCCCTCAAGCGGCTCCCAGCGGCAAGCGAGCGGTGACCCATGGTCCATAGTCACTGGGGCCACAGCTATCGCTCATGTGCAGGACAGAGGCTTAATGGGGCGGTTCGCTGTCCACCCACTACGCCGCGCCAGCTACTGCTCCTGACTGGACGCAGGCTGAATGGAGCGGTGTAAGGCGTTTCACTGCCCGCCCACTACACACGGCTCCCCCCGAATCGTTTCGGTGGGCGGCTGGTAATGCTGCAAGTGGTGACCCGGTTGTGGCTGAACAGAGGCCATTGAGGGTGAACGGGGCAGCAGGGGGGTAGCATTGTAGTGTGCTTCGGGTAGCTGCCTGTTGAATGGGGGATGGTGGTGGGCGATTCATTACATGCCTTTGGCCGCACCGTGTTCATTTTTGGTGGGCGGGCAGACGCACGCTGCAGGCTGCATACTGTGGTGGAGGTGACTGTGTGGTGGGTGGGTGGTGAACCGCCCCTCGCTACTCCCATTCATTCTCAATAGCAAGCCTGCTTGTACTGTTACGTACATAGCAGGAAGTTGTCTCGTCAGTACACCAGACATGCTGACGAGGAATGCCTGCCTGCTGTGATAGCTGTACAGTGCTGTGCAGAAGAGCTCATCTTAACCTTTCGTCTTCACCCTTCAAGAATGTCTCTGAAACACAAATCTAATGCAAGTGCTGGTGATACAGTAAAGAAGAGGAAAAACAATCACCATTGAAAATAAAGTAGAAATAATAAAAAGGTCAGAGAGAGGAAGAGGGTAGAAAAGGTGGTTATCGTGCAGAGGTGCGACAGATAAAAGCTTCTCTATCTTGAAGTACATCTGACATTGGTTCCATATTCTGAGTGAATGGAGCACAATTGGGTTGTTAGTATATTGGCAATAACTTATATTTACAAGCGTACAAAGCAAGAAATATAAAGAAGTACTGCAAGATTTTAATTCAGAGTTTCCAGAGTATTCCTGCAGAGACCCCTGAGGATACATTGGTGTCTAAAAAAATTGATTTGCTTTGATATAAACTCTGTACAGTTCCCGCCTGCTAATAACAGTGGGTTAAGACGCCAGCTGCAAGGTACGTATGTGGGGCAAATTGATTTGAGCTCCATGATCAAAGAGACATGGGTTGTCGTATTTGCAAAATTTAATTGCAAATAGAAATTGTTATCTATAAAGAAATAGTCAATTTTTGAGTAACAGTGATGTACTGGTGAGAAAAAGGTATATGCTCTTGAGTTTGGGTTTAGAAATCGCCAAGGGTCTGATGTGATTGTGATCAATTACAAACTGTCTAATTGTTTTTGCAGTGTTAGATGTCCTATCCACGTCTGGATTTAAAACACAATTAAAGTCACCAGCCATTATAATTTTATGAGTGTTCACATTAGGAATGGAAGCAAATATGTTTTGGATGAAGTCCCTATCATCCACATTGGGTGCATAGATATTTATCAAAATCACTTTACAGTTAAATAAATGACCCGTGATGATCATTGTGACAGACGACCGGCTATGGACTCCGGTCGTCACCCCCAGGCCGGTAGGAGGAGCCCTCCGGACAGCATATTTGTGCCCCGAGTTCCAGCAGGGCCTCATGGACTTTGTAGTGTTGTGACACAGCCCTGCTGGATACCTTGGGGGCCGCCAGGAGTCGCTGTAGGAGGGCTAATGGGCTCTGGCATGCCCTATAACCCGGGAGTGCATCTCAGTCACGTGACTGGAAGAAGCGATGTGCTCCCGGGATGAAGAAAAGGACTGTTTGCCCTGACCCGGAAGGAAAACGGACTTGTGGGTTTGGCTTGGAGCCACTTCCGGGTCAGGGGCTATAAAAGGACTCTGGGTAAGCCCAGACACTGAGCTGAGCTGGGAGGTAGGGTGGCGACGTGTCTGGGAGTGGAGGATTGTTTATTAGAGAAGAGTTTTGTAGTATATGAGTGTGGTGTGGAGAGTGCTTGGTGCACTACGGTATTATAATAAAAAGAATATAATTTATACTTTCACCTGGTCTCAAGAGTGGTACCTGAGGGTTTGAGAGATGGACACAAGCCTCTACTGCTACACTGGCGTAGTCAGCAGGATTCTCTGGCCGTCTGGAGGCAGAGGATCTGCATTAAATATTAAATTCGTTGTGGCAGAGAACCCTACGAAGGTCCCTCTAGTAACCGCGGAGGTGAAAACTCCACCCGCGACCAAGAGTGCTGCAGCGGGAAGCCAATCTCTTCAGCAGGCAAAAATGGGGAAAAAATCTGGGAAGAAGACTGGAGCTAGCCAGAAGACTTCGGTCCCAGACGGGCTGGAGACGCTATGGTCTTACCTGACCGGCAGTGAGGAAGACCGGGCGCAGCTCAAAGCAGAGCAAACCCGAGCGGGGCAGCAGCCGGAACGTTGCCGCATGGCAACTCCCGAAGATTATTACAGGGAGTTGGAGAAAGACCGCCTACGTTCCGAGGTATGTGCTGGGGATGCACACGAACCGCCGGGAGCTTCTTTTTCTCTGTTTGCAGAGGTCTGTCTGCACGAAGCGGACAAAGAGCACGCCCGCCTCACCCCTAGGCAAGATGGCCGCGAAAACAAGAAGGCGAGCAGTTCTAGGAGTCGGCAGAGGAGCAGCCCATACGCTGACACAGTTCACGTGACCTCGCGCGATGGCGACCGGGAGGAAGGTCACTTGGGAGCCGTCGGTGAGGTCAGTAATTCCCCAACGCGTCTGCGCTCCCTGAAGGGGAAGGGGGCGGCGAGCGAAGCAGCGCCAACTTTGAATAAAAAGAAAGAGGGGCGGGAAGTGACTGTAGTGTCTGCCATCAATAGTAAAAAGGCAGACCTCAGTCGGCTTGTTGCAGCCACCCGTCCCTCAGAAGACTCCAAATCCCAGGAAGCCTTGCGAAGCCCAGCAGAGCACGTGCCAGGAGTGGACGTGCTCATTGGTTCCCGGTCGGCAGGTGACCAAAATAAGGAAATAGCCTTACTGCCGGCCGAGACAAATAACTTTATAAACTTGTAGGAGCTCGAGAAATGTCTCGCGCCCCTTTACGCTTTCTTCCAGGGACTACAGGAGGTGAAGGAGCGTGTGGAGGAGCTGGGAGCTGCAGCCGAAGCGCCGTTGAAGGGACTGATGACATACCTTCGGCGGTTAGGCCGTGAAGCCCCGGCCTCGATTAATGCAGCGGTGCAGGTAGGTGCTCTCTGTACCGTATATCATAAGGGGACGCAGTGTGAATCGGCACCGTGTTTAATAAGTAGCGGTTGCCAAAGCACTGTGAACCCGACAAGGGAGTGTGGCACCATGACGGAGTGGTCAGGAACTTGTCCGTTAGAACCGGAGCAGCGGTATCAGACGCTGCTCGGGACTAATGCGGACGTTAAAAGCCCGACCCGTGTGGAAAAGGGGTTGCCGTTGGTTACTGAAGGGGCGGGGGAAGTACCGATCATCCCGGGGCAGCTGAATAGTGCTGTTACCCGGAGCAATGCGGTACTAATGACGCCGCCTCCGAGTTTATATAGGACAACGGGCGTGCAAACAGCAAAGAGGCTCTCTCTTTTTCATAGAGAGCTTCACGTTGTGCACAAGCCCCAGAGAAAGCAGGAGATCCCCACACAGAAATGCGGGTCTCCTAACAGGGAAAAGAAAAGGGCTGAGAGCAACAAAGCGGCCGTTAAACCCTCCTTGGCGGAGGACAGGGTGGAGCTCACTGAATTCCCGAGGTGCTTCAGGTCTCGGGAAGAGAGGCCACCAGGAGGACGTCGGCGGTGCTATAACTGCCGGCAACCGGGCCATGTGTGGAGGAGTTGTCCCCGGAGGACGGGGAGCGGTGGGATACCAGATACACCGTTCCCCCAAGGTTCGCTGGGGGGTCTCGACAACAGAGCCACGGTCCGGATAAAGCGTTCTCCTGGAGGAAGACGTCCCTCGCGGGAATCAACGCTCCGCCCCACTGGTCGTCGCTAAGGGGGAGGGACTGTGACAGATGACCGGCTATGGACTCCGGTCGTCACCCCCAGGCCGGTAGGAGGAGCCCTCCGGACAGCATATTTGTGCCCCGAGTTCCAGCAGGGCCTCATGGACTTTGTAGTGTTGTGACACAGCCCTGCTGGATACCTTGGGGGCCGCCAGGAGTCGCTGTAGGAGGGCTAGTGGGCTCTGGCATGCCCTATAACCCGGGAGTGCATCTCAGTCACGTGACTGGAAGAAGCGATGTGCTCCCGGGATGAAGAAAAGGACTGTTTGCCCTGACCCGGAAGGAAAACGGACTTGTGGGTTTGGCTTGGAGCCACTTCCGTGTCAGGGGCTATAAAAGGACTCTGGGTAAGCCCAGACACTGAGCTGAGCTGGGAGGTAGGGTGGCGACGTGTCTGGGAGTGGAGGATTGTTTATTAGAGAAGAGTTTTGTAGTATATGAGTGTGGTGTGGAGAGTGCTTGGTGCACTACGGTATTATAATAAAAAGAATATAATTTATACTTTCACCTGGTCTCAAGAGTGGTACCTGAGGGTTTGAGAGGTGGACACAAGCCTCTACTGCTACATCATATATCACCCTTCAGAATCAGATACTACATCTGATACTACAAATGAAATTGTTCTATGTATAAGAATTCCCACACCTCTAGTTTTCTTTGTATAGCTAGAGAGGAATTTTTGGCCAGTCCAATCTCTGTGCAATCAAAACTGATCCTTGCTTAATAAGTGGGTCTAATGTAAAAACGTTATTTTAGAGTTTAGACATGTTAGGTGAGAGAATACTTTCTCTTTAACTCTTGATTAAGACCTTTAACATTCCAGCTCACAAAGTTAACGGTTTGGTCATTGCGACATTGCTTCTGAATTTTTGTTGACATTTTGTAGTCCCAATTTCAGATTGTCACATAAGATAGCTTTGACCTTAATTTCCAATTTTTAATTTCCAGGAGTTATGGCACTTACAATTTAATGATTAAAAGGACAGATTAGAAATAGCTTGCTCTCTTTGTCTACCCCCTCCCCCCAGGCCCCCCTGCACCCCCATTTTGCCTCCCCACATGAAGCTAGACCACACTTCACAATATATATACACATACACAAATACACATATATATATTCATACATACAGTGGGTACGGAACGTTTACCATCCAACCTGACAGAACTGGAGAGGATCTGCAAGGAGGAATGGCAGAGGATCCCCAAATCCAGGTGTGAAAAACTTGTTGCATCTTTCCCAAGAAGACTCATGGCTGTATTAGCTCAAAAGGGTGCTTCTACTAAATACTGAGCAAAGGGTCGGAATACTTAGGGCCATGTGATATTTCAGTTTTTCTTTTTTAATAAATCTGCAACAATTTCAAAAATTCTTTTTTTTGTCTGTCAATATGGGGTGCTGTGTGTACATTAATGAGGAAAAAAAGTAATTTAAATGATTTTAGCAAATGGCTGCAATATAACAAAGAGTGAAAAATTGAAGGGGGTCTGAATACTTTCCGTACCCACTGTACATATACATTGTGGCGAATAGCCAGGGCTCTTGCCTGGCCGAGATGCCTCTTCTTTGTATGGTCCTAGGGAACAAGCATGGACAAAACAGTACCTCTCCCGTGACGCTAGTTGACAGACCCCATGGATGGCAGTGGTGCCTCAGATTCCCATAGGGCTCCACGGGAGATGGAGTTCTCTACAATCCTGTTGGGATCCAGGGGTGCCGCCAGGGAGTGCTGCAGTTGTTCCTGAGCCCATGTGGGCGGTTCTTCTGCCACACCTGGAAGTGCAGCCAGAAATAGATCAAACACCTGGAGCACTTCCGGGTGGGCTATAAAAGGAGCCAGCAGCCACCACTCCGGGAGCCAGAGGAGGGAGATGAAGTTTGCCGGAGAGGAGTGGTGGAGAACAGTAAAGAGAACAACTGTATGGTACTGTGCTTGTGGGACTGTGTTCTGTCTGTGGGGAACTGGGAAGGTGATGCCCACAGGCAAAGAAAAAGAAATAAAAACATTTATTTGTTTTATCAGTGTGCCCTCTGTGTCTGTCTGTGTCGGGTTGAGTGCTAGTATAGTGTCACTGTCACAACATACACACACACACATATATATGTATATTTAAGAAAAACCAGTGCAGAGATATAGGCCTTTTCTATTACTGATATACTTTAGTTATAAAGGACATCAAGAGGTTATGGAAGCTCAGGGGTTAGTACTGTTGCCTTGCAGGCGCCAGAGTCTCAAGTTTAATTCCCATTCCCTGCTTGTGAGTATTTTGTCTGTTCTCAATTTGTTTGCATTCTTTTTTATTTGAGAATACACTCAAATTACATGAACAATATAACATGCTAAACAAACCTAATATGAGTGAGTATATGGGCATTTTCCCTGTAATGGACCAGAACATCATTTTGGGTTAGCACTGAAAAGTAGTGATATGAGTTTCTTTTCACTGGAACAATGTAATGAGAAGAGTAGCCCAGAAAAATAATTGAATGGATAGAGGTGTCAACCAAAGAAGTCTAGAAATATATTATGATCTCATGAGTTTCAGCACCCGATATTAAGAACAATATCAAGATTAACTGATGCTGAAACAGAACTTGAATTTAAGAGTTTTGGGCTTAAGCCAAAAAAATCTCTTCGATGAACACACTGGTACAGCAAGGGAAAAATACAGCATATGATTTGGGCTATTCAGACAAAAATAGCATTTTCATCCATCCATGCTATGAATTATAAAGAAAATAATGACATTATGCTATTATTACCTTATTCTACTGCTACAACACAAGTTTCATTTTTATACTCGCATAATTTTCATACTATACTACTGCTTGTCAGTTTACTGTAGTATACCAGTCATAAGGGGGCCACATTTCCACTCCTTAGGTAAGTTCCTATAATATTATTCAAAAAAGAAGACAGAGTATCATAATTACTGAACACAAGTATGCAAATTCTGATTTATTAATGGCAGCTGTCCCTCAAGATGTATTACTGTGAGGGAAACACATGAATGAAGGAAACATCCATGAATAAAACAATAAATAGCATAAGACCAACAGGAAAGGAGGCTTTTTTTTCTTAAAGGCTGAGTAAAAATTTAAAATCAGGCAATTTTGGGCTTGACCTCACTTAAGCAATGCTGATCAGAACATTTTTAAAGTGCTGATCATTCAAAAAAATTAAAATTTCACAATAACAAAGTTGCATAAAAGCATAAATGCTGAATTCATTCACACATCTATTTTTTTACTCACTAAAGTTAGGAACAAATAAAACTGGTGTGCAAGCAGCACCAGACACATCTCAGAAATTATTTACGGTGACCCCAATATGCAAAAGGCAGAAAATTCAAAAGTGTTGATGTGCGATTAATAGTGATGTGTGCAATATGAGTCAGTATTAAAAAGTGGCACGTGCAAAAGCATAAGGATGCCAGAATTAAATGGGAGGCTTGCACAAAATTAGAAAGGGCACAGGCATTAAAATGTGGCACTCACAGAATTAGAAGGGTGTCAAAATCGGAGGGGAGTGCATGGAAAGGGTAGATACAAATTCAAAATGAAAGAAGAATGAGAGCCCCACTTTCAATTTTGATTTTAGCTTTTAATAAAAATAAAACTATAAAATCAGTCTTTTTTCATATTGCATGCAAGTACACTGGGGCAATGGGTAAATTACGTTAATAGTTCCACCGTTGAAAAATCAAGATGAATTAATACAAATGAAGGTATACATCTCTGTACTCATGTCTTTGTCTGTACTTATTCCACTATTTTGAGAGGGGGGGAAGAGCCAAAGTAAGGCATAAACAAGCCTTAAGACTAAATGCTGCCAAAACTTACATAACCGTGCTCACCCATATCAGCTAATTTAAAGTCAGTAAGCATGTCTTTGAAAGGAGTCCCATAATAAGGTGTTTTACCATGTCCAACACATTCGTGTGAACATGCACGTACCTCTGGAAATGATAATGTACTTACTGATTTTATTTGTTGGCAGATTTAGTTATTACATCATCTTGCATAGAAACAGCATGTGTGTGTTTGTAAAATCTACTATAAAATGATCAAATTTTAGTCATGAAAGCATTATAAAATTAACAAGGCATAACACTTCTCTCTGCATAATCAGGCAGACAGTTCCAGTGTATTAAAGTGTGATTATTTTATGATAGGTTTGACAAACACACAAATACTCTCTTGTTGACTGTGGTTGATAAGTGATATGACTAAATAACTAAATCTGACAAAGTAGTAAGGCTGAACATATCCCTTCTTCTGTAGGGAAAACCAATGATGTGTGTTCACTTAAATATGGGGCAATAGTGGGGGGATGGCTGGTTTATGGGTGTCTTAATTTGATACAAAACACCTGCTATGTTGAACTCCTCTGAAAAACATGCATAATGACATGTAAGACATTAGCCCATGGTTCAGTCTATGGGGTTGCATTCAGACTATATGTTTTGTTTTTTTTTGCTTTTTTTATGTACCATTTCAGCTCCTCCTTACCCTAATAAAACAGATTCATTACACTGCACAACAATTTTTTTGAAAACTCTTGCTTCCTGAAAAGTTTTTGCTGATTGTGACAGGTACCTACTGGGTATGCACAAATATTTTTGTATACTTTTGTATTCAATGTCTGGTGCATCACGTTGCAGTATCCAACAGTAGTCAGCAAGCATTGTTGGATTCCAGTTGCCCTCCATCACAGCAATGTCCTGGTGAAACCTTTCACCGTGTTCATCACTAACAGCACCGAGATTTGCGGAGAAGAAGTCCAAGTGTGAGTGGAGGAAATGAATCTTGAGTGACATGTTGCACTTCATTGTCTTGTATGCTTTGAGAAGTTTGTCTACCAGCTCAATGTAGTTTGGGGCTCCGTAATTGCCCAGAAAATTGTCAACAATGTCTTTGAAAGTTTTCCAGGCATTTTTTTCCAGCCCAACTAACAGATCATCAAACCGCTTGTCACTTATAACATGTCTGATCTGGTGGCCAACAAAAATGCCCTCTTTGATCTTGGCGTCAGTTATTCTTGGTAACATCTGTCTTAAATAACGAAAACCTTCACCTTCCTTGTTCAGTGCTTTCACGAAATTCTTCAGGTGTTCCAGTTTTATGTGAAGAGAAGGCAAAAATATCTTTCCCAGGTCAACAAGCGATTCATGTGCCACATTTTTCTTTCCTGGAACTAACTTTTTCAGTTCTGTCGAGAATAGTGCAATTCTTTGGCACGGCTGTCCCATTCACAGATGAAACAAAAGTGCTTTGTATAGCCAAGCTACAGTCCTAGTAGCAGAGCAACGACTTAAGATCTCCACAGATATTCCAGTTGTACCTGCTATACTGGACGTGCTTCAGCAACAGTTCCTTATTGTCATACATTTCTTTCATGTGTGCATAGCCAACAGGTACTGAAGGATAAACGTTGCCATTGTGTAGCAGAACAGCTTTCAGGCTTAACATTGATGACTCAATGAAGAGACACCACTCTTCTGGGTTGTGATCACAACCCAAGGCCGAGAACAATCCTTTAATGTCATAACAGAAACAGAGACTGCCGACTTGTGCAAAAAATGTAGTTATATCATGATGTCGGCCTCAAAACGCAGAAATTTTCATACCAGGTGACAGCAAACACCATTCCTGCAGTCTCGAACCCAGCAGCTTGGCTTTTGCTTTTGACAGACCCAAATCGTTCAATTCAGACTGTGTTATCAGATGTGGATCGCTTGATGAGCACGGTTCAAAATCAGGGTCAATGTCACTGTCAGTACCCTGCATTACATTTTCTTCATCTGGTTCTTCTAAGGTCCAAACCTCTGGTGGTGTCAGAATTGGAAGATTGTCATCATGTGGCACGAGTCTCATTGCTGAAGGCAGATTAGGATATTCAATTGACTTCTTGTTTTTGGCAGAGAAACCAGACACATTAGTCAAACAGAAGTAACAATCTGTCACATGGTCTTTCTGTTCTCGCCATATCATCGGAACAGCAAATGGCATTGTCTTTCAAGTGCCTCTGAGCCAGGCTCTCAGACTGATAGCACATGTTGCACAGCAAATGTGAGGCACCCATTCCTTGTCTTGATCACCAATTTTGCAGCCAAAATACAGATGATAAGCTTGCTTTACAAGAGCAGTCATCCGACATCTCTGAGGCGCAAGTGCATATTCGCCACACATATGGCAGAATGTATCGCGGCTGTTATGACATTGACGAGACATAACCCCCAACACCAAATTGTCTATAGCATCAAGCTTACTTACTGTTACATTGCTACAGATACTATACTTTACTATACTGATACTATACATACACACTGACTGTCTATATTAACCAAATGAGCAGGATCGGTGTATGCAAGCCACTTTATAGGATGCTGAGACAGTGTCAAGCTCATTCAGATCTGGCCAGGCATGCATAGGATGTCAACTTCCACAGAACAGCTTCCAACCTGGCCGGATTCAATGCCTGGACATGCCCAGGCTGCACAAACCATTGTTGATAAGTCACTTATGGGAGTGAAAATGTTTGGATACAAATATAAGAACAAATCATGACAAAAATAATTGAATGGATGGGTAAATTTTGATGTGATATTCATGATCAGCACCCAAAAATCTATAACACCCAACAGTGTTCAAGAAGCAAAACCTTTGTTGTGCAGTGTTATTAGAGAAAGCTATACTCGTTTTAATTTTCATTTATCTTAGTTCAGACTGCCTTGCTGTACATGCAAGGTAACAGAAGACTCTTACTTTTAGGTTTATACCCTAAATAGTGACAAATACTGTATCTGGCAAAAATGAGATCTAACCTTTCTATTAATGACATGGAGAATTTCATTTAAATCCATATTTCTACTAGTAAAAGAACACTGAACAGCTACATCAGATGCAGAGCAAAGTTATAATTAAGAAATGAGCCAAACAGATAACTGGACTTTAACATTCACAGTTGTCTAAATTAATTTGAGTTATGAGATTTTTTTACTCCTTCTTTGTCCTCTTTTCCCTTTCCCTTCAACACACTGCATTTCTTTTCAATTCACTAAATGTTATGTTCAATTTAAGAATTTTTTCATGTTTTGAATGTGTGTGCTGACGTCAACACAGAGCATGTCGTGTTGATACTTCACAGGGGTTAAATCATGGTTAATTTCAGGACACAATACCTTTTAAAAAGATACAGCATTTAGTACCATTTATTAACTATGTTGCTTAGATGTAAGTGTGCACAGGGCTCAGTTTGTGCTTATGCGTTATCATGATCAGGGTGGTCTTAAAGCTTAATCAAGGTTTCTAAACAAACATAAATTAAAACATAAATCTTAAATACAAAAATAAATTTGGGTGTGTGTATGTATGTTTGTTCTTTATGCAATTCCATACCCGTGGTCCAACCCTAACAAAATTTTCCATACATATGCTCTTTGTCAGATAGAGACAACAAACTACTTTGGAACCCAAAATTTTGAATCTGGGGTACTTCTGGGGATGTAGTTTCCTTTTACTACAATGTGTTTTTTTTGGACAGTGCCTTCTCTTGGATTTTAAGCCCTGAAATAAGTTATCGTATATACTTGTGTTTAAGTTCTCCCACAGATAAGTCGGGACTTGATTTTACCGTATAATTTCTGGTATTTTATAATGTCGGTCGTATAAGTCGAATGCAGAAAACTCACGCTATTGATCCAAGAGATTATGATATGTTAATGCTCACCTGAGAGAGTAACCACGGAGCACACTGCCTTTATCTCTATGTATTGTGCCTACGTGAACACACAGTAATACCCAAACTATTCCGAAGTGACGTTGGCAATGTTTTGTGTTTTTTGTATCTCACACTCTCATCACCTTTATTGTAAGAGCATCCGTTATCTATGATGGAGCGTTCAATCAGAAGAAAATATGAACCTGATTTTAAATTAAGTCGCTGAAGTGGCGAAAGAAATTGGTAACTGCGCTGTGGCAATAAAATTCGATGTTTCTGAGAAACTGGTGCGAGATTGGAAGAGGCAAGAAGATGTTAAAAAAAAAAAAAAAATTTAAGTATAGTATTTTTGAAAGGGCGTATAAGTCGGGGTCTGATTTTCTGATCTATTTTTCGGGTTTCAAGACCCGACTTATACGCGAATATATACGGTAAATTAATTTAGTGCCTTTTGCTGACATATATAAGTTAGACAATTCTGCTGTAAAATTACTTAAGGCTGCTGCTAGTAAATACATAAACACATAAAAAATAAATAAATAAAAGAGAGTGATCCACAGCATAAGCATTAAAAGTTAATCCAAAAATACAAATATTTCTAATGTCTTTTAAATGTAAAAATTACACCCCTGTACTTTTCTGAATGCAGAATATTAGAACAAAAAAGACTACATAATTAAACAAAATCAATTAGAGGTACAAATACCCGGTGATTTGGAAACTTATTAGAACAAAAAACTACAGCCACATGAGGTCCCCTGGACTAAGTTTGGGAGTCACTGCTTTAGGGAATGCAATTAAATTATGTAACTCTGTGGCATCAATCAAAAAGTTTATTATGGCTGTATAATTATATAAAATTTAAACTAAGGTTTGTCTATGTAATCTGCTGGAATGATAGTTTATGTTGTTAAGTGTAACATGTTTCATAATACAAATACAGTTGTGCTTGAAAGTCTGTGAACCCTTTAGAATTTTCTATATTTCTGCATAAATATGACCTAAAACATCATCAGATTTTCACTCAAGTCCTAAAAGTAGATAAAGAGAAACCAGCTAAACAAATGAGACAAAAATATTATACTTGGTCACTTATTTATTGAGGAAAATGATCGAATATTACATATTTGTGAGTGGCAAAAGTATGTGAACCTTTGCTTTCAGTATCTGGTGTGACCCCCTTTGCAGCAATAACTGCAGCTAAACGTTTCCAATAACTATTGATCAGTCCTGAACACCGGCTTGGAGGAATTTTAGTCCATTCCTCCGTACAGAACAGCTTCAACTCTGGGATGTTGGTGGTTTCCTCACATTAACTGCTTGCTTCAGGTCCTTCCACAACATTTCGATTGGATTAAGGTCAGGACTTTGACTTGGCCATTCCAAAACATTAACTTTATTCTTCTTTAACCATATTCTTTGGTAGAACGACTTGTGTCCTTAGGGTTGTTGTCTTGCTGCATGACCCACCTTCTCTTGAGATTCAATTCATGGACAGATGTCCTGACATTTTCCTTTACAATTCTCTGATATAATTCAGAATTCATTGTTCCATCAATGAAGGCAAGCCATCCTGGCCCAGATGCAGCAAAACAGACCCAAGCCATGATACTACCACCACAGTGTTTCAGAGATGGGATAAGGTTCTTATGCAGGAATGCAGTGTTTTCCTTTCTCCAAACATACGCTTTTCATTTAAACCAAAAAGTTCTATTTTGGTCTCATCCGTCCACAAAACATTCTTCCAATAGCCTTCTAGTTTGTTCACGTGATCTTTAGCAAACTGCAGATGAGCAGCAATGGTTTTTTTGGAGAGCAGTGTCTTTCTCCTTGCAACCCTGCCATGCACACCATTGTTGTTCAGTGTTCTCCTGATGGTGGACTCATGAACATGAACATTAGCCAATGTGAGAGAGGCCTTCAGTTGCTTAGAAGTTACCCTGGGGTCCTTTGTGACCTTGCCAACTATTACACGCCTTGCTCTTGGAGTGATCTTTGTTGGTTGACCACTCCTGGGAAGGGTAACAATGGTCTTGAATTTCTTCCATTTGTATACAATCTGTCTGACTGTGGATTGGTGGAGTCCAAACTCTTTAGAGATGGTTTTATAACCTTTTCCAGCTTGATGAGCATCAACAACTCTTTTTCTGAGGTCCTCAGAAATCTCCTTTGTTCGTGCCATGATACACTTCCACAAACATGTGTTGTGAAGAGCAGACTTTGATAGATCCCTGTTCTTTAAATAAGACAGGGTGCCCACTCACACCTGATTGTCATCCCATTGATTGAAAACACCTGACTCTAATTTCACCTTCAAACTAACTGCTAATCCTAGAGGTTCACATACTTTTGCCACTCACAAATGTGTAATATTTGATCATTTTCCTCAATAAATACATGACTAAGTATAATATTTTTGTCTCATTTGTTTAACTGGTTTCTCTTTATCTACTTTAGGACTTGAGTGAAAATCTGATGATGTTTTAGGTCATATTTAAGCAGAAATAAAGAAAATTCTAAAGGGTTCACAAACTTTCAAGCAAAACTGTATACTAGTGCTATATATATTAATATTTATTAACACTTTGACACTGACATTTTTACTTCAAAGTAATAAGCATTCATCCAACCAATTCCTAAATATCTGTAACTTTTAAGCATATTCACTGTACTCCTTTAGAGCAATGATAATCCCTAATCAATGTCCTAGCTGACAGTAATCCACTCCTAAAACTAATCACAATGATTTTAAACTATTTCTTTGGTAAAAAAGTTACCTAAACCAGTGTTTCTCAAATTAATTCCTGGGAAACCACTTAATTGTGTTATTTAAAGCAGGTATGCAGGTAGCAGCAGATTTACTATATGAATATGCAGTCCAAAGGAAGAATAAGCAAGACAAGATCTTTACATATCACAATGTTAAAGGCGTTACTGATAATGAGCAACTACAGTACTACAAAAACATACAGCCAAATGTAATTCTGTAGTTGGAAACAGATGATAATGACACAGCTAAATAAAACAGTACATGGTACCTAAAGTGACATATCACATCCAAAAGCACAGCTTCACATACCTTATCATAGATGGTTTATGGCATTAAATAACCCAACAAAGTTCCACTTCTGTCAGCCAAAAAAAAAAGAAAAGAATGTGCAGAACCAGTGGGCTAAGTAAGCAATCCAAACACTAGATAGTGGAAAATTAGAAATATCACTAACTTTCCTAAATCCTCATTCTTGTTCAATAATGTTTATAAGAGGACTAGGAAATGGCAAAACTCCACAAGTCAAAGTAGACCCATTCTACCTTGATGCAAAAATACAATTTGCTGACTAAATATTGCAGAGTGTGCTTTATGGAACCATCAACATTTAGATGCCACTGGATTCCTGAATAATGTTGCCATCAGGTCTTTTTAGCAGTGTACCCATATGCAAATGTTTTAGGACAGGATATTCCACGCTATTCCTGAAATCATCACAGAAAATAAATTCAGCTTAATGACATGACCCCACCAGTCATTGGAGTATCAGTGGGATATGATATAGGGTGTTCTAAGGACAAATGAGCAATTAATGGAATAGGAGTTTCTAATAAAGTGTCCACCTACAGCATACTGTCTCTGGAGTCAAAAAATATGGCTTAGCAAGACAACTGGACTCAAATAAAGAATGTTGCAAATCAGCAGTAGTTCAAATACAACTTGCCATCACTTTCATAAATTAGGAAATCTGAAGGATCGTTGCAGTTCCAAACACAAACACACAATGAACAAGTGCTTTCTGTGATAACCTAATGCAGGACCATAACCCAGACATAAGTGAGGAATCTGTTCAGGGTGATGCTCTCACTATCTCCAATAGCCCCCATACACACACACACACACACACACACACACACACACACACACACACACCTCTACCTCCTTTTTATGACAGAGTTGAAACAGAAACCCAGGACATTGGGATTAAAAGAAAACAGTTTTACTGTTCAGCTAAAGAAGATATCAATTAGCTACCTGCAGATCTGGCTCTCTTAGTTTATGACATGGCTTCTCTACACAGATGCTCTTGATGTTTCACTGCACACACAGCCTGTTACAAACCTGCACAACCTTAACAAGTTGAATTCTTAGCATCCTTCATTTTAAAGTGTTGATTTTTTTTCGACACCACATAAAATGTAAAGAAATGGAATGGAGACAAAACACTGTAATTACAATAGGGCCTCAAGGACCTACTGTATGTGCAAAACCCTTAAATACTCTGTAAAAGAAATTAAACTCGGGAAGCAGGATAGAGCATTGGCTACCACTGCTGCCTCACAGCTCTTGGAGTCTGTTTTTAAACCCAAGCTTGATTAATTTATGTGTGGAGGTTACACATATGTACAGTACTTATGGAAAATTCAAAAAGGAGGTCTTTCTTGCTATTACCCATACTTAAACAAGCAAAGGTGCTTTCCCATTTTAAATTTTGCTAATTGTACCTTCTGTTGCAGCTGAACAGGCTGAAGCAACTCCACAACATATATGGTGGCAGCTTGCTTTTAACAATACAGAGAATGGTATTGTAGTATGACACATATATTAACAGGACTGTAATATTGCTCAATGTACAATCAAACCTATAGATGAAAAAGCAAGATTAGAGTTACTGGTTTTCCTCATTTCCTTACAGAAAATGCACCCATATCTGTCATAACCCAGCGGCTTCCATTAAAAGCAACTGCTGCTACCTTTCTCCATATACAGAGCACAATCTGCTAAGATGAAAGCCAGAAGAGTTCTATGACAGTCAGATAAACTTTTCAGTACATCACCTCTATGCTTATGGTCTACATTTGGATATCTTACCAAGAGCTGCAAATGTTTCAGCTAAGACCATAAGTCAAAAATCTATTTAGCATCACTGAGGCCCTCCATAAATTACAAACAAAACAGAGAACAAATTACCAGCTATGTACTTTACTAAACAGCTTAGCGTTTTCTTGCTGCCCATTGTCAAATGCTATATGGATACTACAAACAAAAATGTATTATTCCACTATGTGCATATGGGAACCCCAAGGGTTCATTTTTTCATTCTAATTTGATATTTAGCCAAGCTCTCGCCACCCATTTCTGCTCCACTCCCTTCAACTAGGTTAAACGTCAGCAACTGGATGCGATTTGTTTTAAGGCTGAGTAATCTGGATAAAACAGCTCTCTCGCTCTCATTCTATGAACAGATGGGCAACTCCTGCAGTAAGACTAAGCCTTGAATACAATGCAAATGTCATGCCAAGCATCTGACAACACACCTCTTGTATAAAATGTCTTGGATTAAATTGTCTGTATTATGGGATGGGAAGCTTAATAAAGCAAAAGGCTATTTAGCATTATTATTAGAAGCTGACAAGTGTCTAACCAAGTGCATCTGTGTCCTTGATAAGAATAGCTTTCCACTGATTGTACAACAAGATAAAAGCAATCTCATGAGATGGTGGCAGAATAACTGGTAGAAGTCAATTATCTATGTCAGTGGCTCTCAAAGTGTGCACCACATGTCAGGTTATCCGTAGGCTGACTTGGTCATCTTTCTTCAGGGAACTTTCATGCTGATAAGGCTACATGAAACAGCTCTATGTTCCTGACTATAGTGAGCCCTGTCTGAGTTTCTTGCAGATAATAACATCTTTTACTTCTACACCACTTCTTCCTGATCCAGTCCTGTATGGTTGTAGTGATTGCTCCCTATTTCTGTCTTTCAACATTTCCTCAGACTTGCATTCTTTCTCTCCCATCCAACCTAACTCCTTTACTACATGTGACTCTTCTTTTTAAATCAACATTGGTGTCCTCCATCTCAAAAGCCAACCCCTGACAACAGAAATCTATTAATTCCACCCTTCAAGGCTTTATTAAGGATCCTTGGCTAAAATATGGGACTTTAAAATGATAACCCAGCAAGGTTTTAATGTTAGTCTTGTAATGCAGACTTTCTTTCCAGATGGGCAGGGTTAAGCAAGTGGTAGGCAAGAGATTCAAATAGGGACACTGATAAAATTAATTTAAAATGCCTAAAATGAAAGCAAGTTTTCAAAACAACTTTAATCATGCAAAGCGTAATAATTTACATATAAATTTGACTGCAGATGCAAACTAATTCTTCCATTTTTTGTCTCTTCCAGAAATGGAACTACCATGTCATGATCCCAATAGTCTGCCACTCAGCTATTTCATTTCAATTGACAAGTTGTAAGTTTAAATAATTTTCCTAAACCTATTAATTACAACTGTGATACATAATAACTATTGAATTGTGGTGAAGTGATGAGTGTCTAAAATGTGTTACCTGGTAAGTAAGTCAAGAAAAAAATAACTAATCTTATAAAAAAAATTTAAAAAAACTGCACATTTACAAATGAAATCAGACGTGTTTAAAAGAATACTCTACCCAAAAATAATATATTTTTTTGTATTTTACTTACACCCATGTACTTTGTAGCTGTGGCCAAGAAAAATTTTTAATCTCATGTTTTCATGGAGAAATTACATATTGAATATTCCAAACTCAATATTCCAAACTCAACAGAACCTGGTGGTAACTACTGTAGTTCCGAATAAAAAATGATGTGAAAAATGCCCATGGCAAAAAAAGTCTCTCATAACTGGTGTTATATAATTCACATGGCCATTAGGCAGAAGGTGGCATGGCTCTTCCTAACTTTCAGTTTTATTACTGGGCAGCAAACATACAAGCTATAAAAACCTGGACATGGACACAAATAGATGAACAAACACAGGCTTGGTCCGCAATAGAAATAAAATCCTGCAGTACTTCTTTATATTCCTTGCTTTGTACCCCTATAAATGCAAGTTATCGCCAATATACTAACAACCCAATTGTGCTTTACTCATTCAGAATATGGAACCAATGTAGGAAGCATTTTAAGATAGAGAATCTTTTATCTGTGGCACCTCTTCACGAGAACCACCTTTTTCAACCCTCGCAAAAATATGCAGTTTTTCTTATATCTGGAAAACATTTGGGATTAAATCACTTAAGAGATCTTTACATAGACAACGTCTTTGAAGCCTATGAACAAATACATTCCAAATTTAACTTTCCAGCAACACATTTCTTTCAATATCTTCAAATTAGAAACTTTGTTAAACAGAACCTGCTCGATTTTCATCATTTCCCACCTTCCTCTATGCTGGAAAAAATACTGATCAGTTTTGAGGACTCGGACAGCATTTCTGCAATATATAAAACCATTTTACAGTCCCTCCCTTTCAAAGATCCAAGAGGACAGTGGGAAAAGGATCTCTCACTCAACATATCAGAAAAGGAGTGGAAGGTAGCAATGCAGAGAATTCACTCGGGCTCCATATGCGCAAAGTATACAATTATTCAACTCAAAATTATATATCAAGCACATCTGTCTTGTTTAAAATTGTCCAAAATGTTTCCAGGGCAAGATCCAACCTGCGAACCCTGCAATCAAGTTCCAGCCTCACTGGGTCACATGTTTTGGGCCTGCACCAAATTAACATCTTTCTGGACCAAAATCTTTAAATGCCTTTCAGACAGCCTTGGTGTCACAATACCTCCTAACCCATTAACAGCTGTGTTTGGTGGACTTCCAGATGGGCTTAAAGTGGAGAAGGACAAACAAAACTATGATTGCCTTTACTACACTATTGGCATGTAGACCTATCTTGTCAGTGGGTAACTGATGTTTGATATTATTTGAAATTGGAAAAAATCAAATTCTCACTTAGAGGATCTGTGCAGAACTTTTTCAAAACCTGGCAGGATCTAATCAATAACATTTTAGATTAAGCTCTTAAAGCACTGAGGAAGCAGATTCTCTTCCCATTTCTTTTTTTTTTCTCCACTTATCTTTATCCGCTTATTAAACTCAATTTATTTATTTTTACTAGCTTTAAGTTTTACTCTGTTGGCCATGCTCTCTTTCTCAGGGGTGGGGGTTGATTTGTTTTCAATCCTATTTTTTGTAAAAATTTATCTATTTGTATGGAATGATTACAATAAAATCAATAAAACTTATTAAGAAAAAAAAAGAAAGAAGAAATGCGCAATCTATGTTGCATTTGTAAAAAAAAAAATTTTAATTTATTATTTATTTATCATACAAATGTTTTATTTGCATAATATTTAGATTTGTGCAGATTTGTTTAATAATACTGCTACTGCAACTGGTTAAACTCTGTTATTTACTGTTATGTTTTTTCTGTGTACATACATTTAGGTCACACCCATAAAAAAGAAACTGCTAACATTTAGGTATGCATATCCGGATCACACAATAGACTGGTGAAACACTTTTGGGGCATATGCCATGCATGCTAAGTTGTAAATGTGAATTCTGTTCAACAGTACAGATAAGATATTTTTCAAACACTCATTTGAAGGGTTTCAGCCAAGAGAAACAATTCAGCCTGAAAAATATATTACACTAGTACAGCACCTATACATGTGAATTGGCTGTGGTGGTCTGTTCAGTACTCATCACATACCGCTGTCTAAATGACAAGTTAATGATACAGGGAACACATATTTTAGTATATCATGGTTTAACCAGGGCTACCATCCCCATTTTATACTTCTTTTGCCCGTGTGTTTTGTTGTTTTTTTGCTATTTTTCCTGCGTTAATGCTTTTGTTAAGTTCTGTTATTTGCTACTTTGTTTCTCATATTGTGTTTTCTAGTTTTTGAACTATTGTGTACAGTATTTGTTAAGAATGTTAATTTAGTCCATTATTTGTCTCGTTATTGTCCTTTATACATTGACACTGCAGCTGTGGAGACTACCTACGGCCTGTATAAAAACTTGAGATACCTAAGCCTAGTGCTGAGGTATTACATTTCTGCATGCATTGCTTAAATTCAAGTCCAATGGCATTTGTACATAGTACAATGAAATTTGTACTTGTGTGTCTCCTCAGAACAATAATATAATACCAACAAAAACGACACACACAAACAAAAAATGGCATGCACCATACTGCATATAGTATATACACCAATCAGCCATAACATTAAAACCACTGAAAGGTAACGTGTATGACATTGATTATCTCATTACAATGCCACCTGTCAAGGGGTGAGATATATTAGGCAGCAAGTGAACAGTCAGTTCTTGAAGGTGATGTGTTGGAAGCAGGAAAAATGGACAAGTAAAATGATCTGAGCAATTTTAACAAGGGGAAAATTGTGATGACTAGATAACTGAGTCAGAGCATCTCCAAAGCAACAGGTCAAGAGGGGTGTTTCAGGTAAGTAGGGGTTAGTACCTAACAAAAGTGGTGCAAGAAAGGACAATTAGTGACAAAAGGCATGGGCACCCAAGGCTCATTGATGCACCTGAAGAGCAAAGGCTAGCCCATCTACTGTAATCCCAGAGAAGAGCTACTGTAGTACAAACTGCTGAAAAACTAAGAGAAAGGTGTCAGAACACACAGTGCCTTGTTGCTTGCTGCGTTATGAGGCTGTGTAGCTGCAGACTCATCAAAGTGCTCATGCTGACCCATGTCTGCCATTGAAATGACCTACAATGAACATGTGAGCATCAGAACTGGACCATGGAGTAATGGAAGAAGATGGCATGGTCTGATGAATCACTGATGAATCCATTTTTTTTTAAGATCATGTGGACGGCCAGGTGCATGTGCATTGTTAACCTAGGCAAGAGATGGCAGCAGAGTGCACTATGGGAAAAATGCAGGCCAGCAGATGCAGTGTGATGCTCTGGGCAATGGCCTGCTTTGAAACATTGGGTTCACATTCATGTGGATGTTACTTGGACATGTACCACATACCTAAACATTTTTGCAGACCACGGACACGCTGCCACAGTGCAAAAATTGTTCAGGAATGGTTTGAAGAACATGACAAAGAGTTCAAGGTGTTAACTTGGCCAATAAAACTCCTCATATCTCAATCCAATCAAGCATCTGTGGAATGTCTTGGTACCAGATACCACCGGACACCTTCTAAGGTCTTGTGAAGCCGACAGGTCAGAGCTGTTTTGGTGGCACAAAGGGGACCTATACAAAATTAGGCAGGTGGTTTTAGTGTTATGGCTGATCGGTATATATATCTCCCCTGACCAAAAGAGGGCAGTCCCCTTGGCTTACATTGGGGCCATGGGTTATGAGCATAGAAGCTCAACCCTGCTGGGGCCCGTGGCTACCACCAGGAGGCACCTAGACATTTGGCAGCACTTCCACCACACTTGTTGGGCACCTGGACTCCTTCCGGGCACCCTATAGAAGGAGCCAGTCACAACCACTCAAAGGCCTGAGTCAGGAGGAAGTGGATGAAGCTCTTTAGGAGGAGAAGTAGAGGAGGAAGGATTGGCAGCAAAAGGGACTGTGTTGTGCTATGTGAGCATTGTGTGCTGGACTGAATAAATAAAGCGTGTGCTGTGTGGCAAAGTAGTGTCCTGCCTGTCTGTGTCTGGGTTTGGGGAGCTATACAACATATAAACACACACAAGTATAAATGTATGTATATACAATAATAAATACTCTTCCCATGCATCACAAGTAAACCATCACATCTATTTCTATAAAACTTTTCAGTTATTTTCGGTACAGCCTAATTTAGAATATAGGCTAATAAAATTTTAGATATTCTACATATAAATATCTAGAAAAAAATAAAAACCGAGACGCCCTGCCTAAAAGTTGCCATTTTTGCTGGACCTTGGCACTTTTTAATCTTGATATCTTCACAACAAAACATAGCAATGTGATTTTTACTTGAAAAGAAATATAAATTTCAGGTGTTTAGGCTGGCCACAATAATCACTGAGACTTTTGTATCTGCCGCTAAATCACTGTAATATTTGATTTTCTTAAAATTCCATTCCCTCTTTTCTGAATTTTGTGACAAACAAACAAGGCCCTGGAACAACAATATCATCAGCATTTATAAATCTGGTGTACATAATAAAATGTCAAGAAGAAATCAAATATTTAAAAAGGCCAATCTTGAATCGCATAAAAAAACATTAAGCTGGTTCTGTAATTATGGAGCTAAAAGGTGTTTGTGTTCTGACAGAATCAACGTTGACAACTGTGGGCTAAAAATAAATTTAACCTGCTGTGAAATTCAGCATTGCACATCAATCAAATAACACTTTACTGTACTTACAACATTGTATCATGTAAAGTATTTGCATTTAGCAGTTTTAAGAAATACCTCATTACATGCTAATGTATTTACTCTTAGCCAGTCTGAATCTGTGCTCCACTGTTTTACTGTGGAAAGACTTTAACAACAGCTCACATCCACTCTATTGGTTCCATTCATAACTTTAGTATTTCTGTCATATTATTTTGTAATTTCTGTTCTTCAAGAAGAAACAAATCTATTCCTTCAGTAATTCCTCATACCTCAAAGTGCAGCATTACTCACAATATTCTTCTACTTCTGCTGTATACAAATGCAACATTTTCATTTCATTTTCTGAACCCACTTTATCCATCAAGTGTAATATTTAATATTCTGCACATTACTTTGCAAAAGTACACCAATTCTCTAATTTTACTGAATAAGAAATTCTACACTGAAAATGTATTCTCTGTGATATTTATACTTCAAAGCACTGAAAACCTGTTTCCCATTAGAAAGAAATCTAAAGAAAAACATCCATTTGGTATCCTACCCCACATTAATATGCTATTAAATACCCACTCTTCAATATTTTGTTGAGCCACCATTTTCAGAAATAGCAGTTTTAATTCTTTTGGGGGTACATAATTACCAGCAATGCACATACAGTAATTCAGGAGTAATTCTGATCCATTCTTCCAGACGATTTGTTCTAATTTAATAAGGATATTTGGGTGATACTTATAACTCCACAATACTCAAGCAGTGTCACAGATTCTCAATCAAATTAAGGTGACAGCTTTGACTGGCCAATTTAAGAATTTGGATCTTTTTGTTCTTTAATCACTCTAAGGGTACTTTGTTCTTATGTTTGTGATCATTATCCTGCATCAAATTGAACGTTTATTTAAGTTTCCACTTCTCACAGACTGAAACAGGATCCCTTAAGGTATTTTCTTGGAATTTCTGTATTCCATTTTACCTTCTTCTTTAACTAAATGCCCAGTCCCTGCTGATGAAAGCAGCCTTACAGCATAATAGTACTACCACACTTCACTGTACGTATGGTATTTTTAAAGGATGGGTAGTACCACATTTGTGCCACATATTATTTGTTTAAACTTTGACCAAAAAGCTCTATCATGGTCAACTTGGTCTCATCTGACCACAAAACATTTTCTTGCGCCACTTACTTGCACTTGCATTTTTTTCGCAAACTCCAAATATGTATTCATAAGGTTCTTTCTGAGTAGTAGCTTCATTTCTGCAATACACCCTTACAGGCCAGAGTTATGAACAGCTCTTCTTGATATGACTGACTGGTGCACCTTTACTCCAGTCTTATCTGTTAAACTCTGTAGCACCTTCAAGCAGACTGCTAGCCTCTCTGTGATAACCCTTGCACGTCTATTTCTTCCTTGTGCACAGAGTTTTGATGGTCAGCCTTTTCTAGGCAGCATCTGGTTTGACACAGCTTACACTTCCTGATAATTTAACCAATAGTGCATACTGAAACATCCTAATATTTGAGTATTTTTTATAATTATTTTCCTAATGTATTTGTATGCATTTGTATCATCTGTAACTTCTTTGGAATCTTGTTTAGTTCCACAGCTGTCCTTCGCATGCACAACCCAAATAAAGACTCCATAACTGAGGGGGATTTATACAGGAATTGATTAATTTATTTTAATGAGTCACTGGTGAAGGTCTATTGTAACTTAACTAGAAATACAGGATTTGCTATTGCATAAAATTATAGTCCTTGTAAACACTTATGTGCAGTGTTGTATAAATATTTACTTAGTTGAGTTATATAAAGTAACTTTGAAATGCATGACAATTTATTATATAATTTCACAAATTAAGTTCTGCCAGGTGAAGTGATTTGCTGGTTAGTGAAGAACTGGTATATTAATAGCCTAAAAACTCTGACTACAAAGCCACATTACCTGTCTACTGTATTACTTAAAAATTGTGTTCCCTTAAAATGTATGAGGCCTGGTATATATGCAAATGATATATCTAAAACTATAAAGCACAAACAAAGCCTAAAAATAAAATAAGGCAGTACAAACTATGTATAGGCATTATATCTCATATAACTGAATATACAGTAACATTCATGGAACCAATTGAAGAGCCTGCTCTCTACTATATTCCTCCTCATCTCATATCCAAGATCTATAAGACATAAATACAGTGGAACCTCGGTTCACGACCATAATTCGTTCCAAAACTCTGGTAGTAAACCGAGTTGGTCGTGAACCGAAGCAATTTCTCCCATAGGATTGTATGTAAATACAATTAATCCATTCCAGACCGTACGAACTGTATGTGTATATATATATATATATATATATATATATATATATATTAGTTTTTAAGCACAAATATAGTTAATTATACCATAGAATGCAAAGCGTAATGGTAAACTAAATGTAAAAACATTGAATAACACTGAGAAAACCTTGAACAACAGAGAAAACTAACACTGCAATAGTTCGCGCTATAGTGCTAGGAACCGCTCGCTAAAAACACTTTTTTAATGAGTTTAAAGCACTGGGGAAAAAATTAACATTTGAAAAATCCGTAATTTAATAAACCACCAAGAAAAGTAACATTGCAACAATGCAGGTTACGAACCGATCACTGTAAATAGAATTGAAAACAAAAACAAGCCTTCTCTACCTTATGTGTCCCTCGCTCGCTCTCTCTCGCGCCTGTGTGTGTGTGCGTGCGTCTCTCTTTTGCGAGCCTAGAGCGCCTGTGTGTGTGTCTCTCTAGAGCGCTCCTGTGTATGAGGGGCCAAACAGGCCAAAAATGATATATTTTTGAACGGAAACTATTGGTTTACGCGTGAACATTATTGGTTTATGGATAATTACTATCGGTTTGCGTGCATACTTAATTGGTTTGCGTGCGAACAATACTGGTTTCATTCATATGAACTATATTGGTTCGTGTCCGTATATTATCGGTTTGTGCGTGAACTATATCCGTTTGTATATGCATAGCACTGGTTTGCATATGAACTATATTGAATTGAACTTTATTACTGGTTCACGTGCGTTTGCTATCGGTTTGTGAGTGAATTGCTTGGTTTGCGTGTGTATGCAATCGGTTTGCGTATCAACTATATTGGATTGTGTTCGTATACTACTGGTTTGCTTACGTATAGCACTGGTTTTTCATATGCACTATACTGGTTTCACGTGGGTAATACATCGGTTTCGCATATGAACGCTATTGGTTTTGTGTATGCACTACATTGAGTCCTTGTCAGTCTTCTACCGGTTTTATGTGTGCGTACTATCCCGGCTTTGTGAAAGTAACATGCTGGATTTATGTGTGCACTATATCGGTTTTGCGTATGAAACATACTGGTTTGCGAACGCACACTATTGCAATGTTGTGTATGAACTATATTGGTTCTGCGTGCGAACTATATCGGTTGTTCACGTGATCTTCAGCGGAAATGGGCGGGGCAAGAAACAGGAACTCAGAGGCCGGTAGTGTCATGGAGCGTGTAGAGAAGCTGACAGGAGACGGATCAGGGTTTACTTTAAACAGCGCCGTATTTTTTTCCGCACAATAGGTTTGGGAAAGGACTTGGTGGTAATTATTACTATTTAATAGAATCTGCCTTCGAGTGTGTAATGAACACAAAGCTGAAGTTAAGTACATATTTGGTCGTCTTTTTATTCGCTTCCAGCTACATGCTCGCTTGCAACCCGCGACTGTACATTTTCACACAGCTTTTGCAAACTAGTTACTTATTCTAAAGGCAAAATATTCCACATTTACGACTAATGCCTTTATCCAGTATAACATTTAGTTACTACTGGTTACATTTCTTATGCCCAGCGATCCCGCACCGTGCCGCCTAGACAAGTGAAGTGACATGCTCATGGTCACACAGTGTCACTATCAGGACTTGAACCGACAAATGTAGGGTTTAGAGGACAAAGCCCTAACCACAATGCCCCACTGCTTGCACATCTGCAACGTGTATATTATTTGACATGATATGATCGTGTCCATTCTTTGAAAAGCTAAATGTTCCATATTTAGGACCAGTATATGTGAGTTACATCATATTGGGCCACCTTACCTTTCACAGTTTTGTGACAAGGCATATGCGTTTTTTAAGATGCAGCCGAGTTTTGCCCTGCCAGGTACGAGTACCTGCGTATTTCCACTCCAATATCTGATAAATAGGATTTACTGTGATATTTAATGGGCACTGTAAAGTGTTAAATCACGTTCGGCCACCTTAATTTTCACAGTTTTGTGACAAGACAGATTCCTTTGTTAAATTAAAGTTGTGTTTAACATTTTTGACCTCTGCAGAACCAAAATGTGGAATATTTATTTTTTCAAATAATTGATCAGTTTGTAATGATTCTGATTAATGTACACGCTGTAGAATATTTTGCCATGCTGTTAAAATAGAATAAGAAGCTGGTGTGCAAAAGCTGTATAAATAAGTAGCTGACTGCAAGCATATACTGGATGTAGCTAGGATTGAATAAAATGCCAGCAGAATGTGCACCTAACGTCAGCCCCGTGAATATTTCAGAATTACGGGAAAATACTGTTAAAAATAATAACCACCAAGCCCTTTCAGAAACATACAGTGACATGCAAAAGTATTTAATCACTTTAAAAGTCATCCTAATTTTCTGTATGACAAAAGATTTTTCCACGTTTATTCATTCATTCTTTTTAATGTGAACTCTTGTGCTGTAACAATACGTTTCCAAAGTCTAAATAAACCATTTTCTGTAGATATTTAACTGAAGAAGAAAAACTCTAAAGTTGGTTTTTGCATTAAGTATTCAAGCCCAACACATTCATACTTTGTCAAGAACCCTTTTGCTGCCATAACAGCCTTCGTTCTTTTATAAGTAGGCCCCAGTTCTGCACATTGCTCAGGAGTGATTCTGCCCCTTTCTTCTTGGCAGGATTTCTAGAGAACCCTCTATGGTGGTGAGATGGCACCTCTGAACAGCAGTTTTCAAACAGTGCCACAGATTCTCAACAGGGTTAAGCTTAGGGCTTTGACTTGGCCACTCCAAAACATTCACCTTTCGTTTTTGAGCTATCCCAGTGTCACATTGGCCTAATGCTTAGGGTCATTATCATGTTGAAAGATGAATCTTCTCCTGAGCTTTCATAGCAGACTGAAACAAGTTCTCTTGCAAAATTGTGCAGTATTTGTGTCCATCCATTGTCCCTTCAACTCTGACAAGATTCTCAGTCCCAGCACATAAAAAAATCCCCATAGCATGAGACTGCCACCACCATATTTCCACTGTAGGAATGTTGTTTCTTGAGGCCTGGGCAATGTTAGTGTTACACTTCACATACCTCTTACATCTGTCCAAAAACTTCTATTTTGGTCTCATATGACCATAAAACCTTCTCCCATATTTTAACTGGATCTTTCTCATGCTTTGTGGCAAATGCCATACGTTGTTTTATGTGGACCTTCTTAAGGAATGGCTTCTTTCATACTACTCTCCCATAGAGGCCTGTTTTATGAGGAACTCTTGAAATTGTGGACCCCTGCACCTTTACTCCAGCTAAAGATCATTGCAGACGTCTGAGAGTGACAGTTGCCTCTCTCACCAGTTGATGTCTCACTCTGATGTTGAGTTTTGAGGGACAGCCTGTTCTAGTCAGAGTCTGTGTACTTTGATGAACCTTCCACTTTCTGGTGATGAATGTAACAGTGCGCAATGGGACAGTCAAACTCTTTTGATATTTTTATAGCCATTCCCAGTCTTGTGCATTTCAATAACTTTGTTTCTCACATCAGCAGAATGCTCCTTTGTTTTCATTTTTGCAGTGACTGTCCACCAAAGATTACAGCCCTTACAAAGGAGGCTGTTTATATCCAGAGAGATAGAAAGGACTCACAAGTAGCACCTCATCATGTTTAATTATGACTGTTAAACGACTGTCACCTTTGTAATTAATTTGTCATTGGTGTAAAGATGGAGCTTCCAAAGCACAGAGGTTTAAGTACCTATGCAAACATTAACTGAAGAAGAAAAACTCCAAAGTTAAACGTCTACAGAAAATGGTTTATTTTGTCTTTGGAAATGTTTTGTCACAGAATAAGAAAAATACTGAATGAATAAATGTGTATAAATCTTTTGTCTTGCAGAAAATTATGACTTTCAAGGGGATTGAATACTTCTGTATGCCACTTAATGTTTGTGAAAGGGCTTGGTGATGATTAACGTTTAACATCTGAAATGATCACGGGACTTAAGTTAGGTACGTATTTAGCTGGCTTTTTATTCACTCCTAGCTACACATATGCTTGTAGTCAGCTACTTATTCACAAACCAGCTTCTCCTTCAATGTTAAGTGCAAGGCAAAATATTATACAGCGTGTACATTAATCTGCAAACTGATACATTATTTGAAAGGATAAATATTCCAGATTTAGGACTTGAACGTGTTGAAAATGTTACACTCAACTTTAACAAAGGAATCTGTCCTGGACAAGATTATATTATGTCAAATAATATACACATTGCAGATGTGCAAGCATTGGGGCATTGCGGTAAGGGCTTTGTCCTCTAAATCCTACACTTCTCGGTTCAAGTCCTGATAGTGACACTGTGTGACCATGAGCATGTCACTTCACCTGTCTAGGCGGCACGGTGCGGGATCGCTGGGCATAAGAAATGTAACCAGTAGTAACTAAATGTTATACTGGATAAAGGCATCAGTCGTAAATGTAGAATATTTTGCCTTTAGAATAAGTGACTAGTTTGCAAAAGCTGTGTAAAAAAGTACAGTCGCAGGTTGCAAGCGAGCATGTAGCTGGAAGCGAATAAAAAGACGACCAAATACGTACTTAACTTAGCTTTGTGTTCATTACACACTCAAGGGCAGATTCTATTAAATAGTAATAATTACCACCAAGTCCTTTCCCAAACCTATTGTGCGGAAAAAAATACGGCGCTGTTTAAAGTAAACCCTGATCCGCCTCCTGTCAGCTTCTCTACATGCTCCATGACACTACCGGCCCCTGAGTTCCTGTTTCTTGCCCCGCCCATTTCCGCTGAAGATCACGTGAACAACCGATATAGTTTGCACGCAGAACCGATATAGTTCATACACAACATTCCGATAGTGTGCGTTCGCAAATCAGTATGTTTCATACGCAAAACCGATATAGTGCACACATAAATCCAGCATGTTACTTTCACAAAGCCGGGATAGTACGCACACATAAAACCGGTAGAAGACTGACAAGGACTCAATGTAGTGCATACACAAAACCAATAGCGTTCATATGCGAAACCGATATATTACCCACGTGAAACCAGTATAGTGCATATGAAAAACCAGTGCTATACGTAAGCAAACCAGTAGTATACGAACACAATCCAATATAGTTGATACGCAAACCGATTGCATACGCACGCAAACCAAGCAATTCACTCACAAACCGATAGCAAACGCACGTGAACCAGTAATAAAGTTCAATTCAATATAGTTCATATGCAAACCAGTGCTATGCATATACAAACGGATATAGTTCACGCACAAACCGATAATATACGGACACGAACCAATATAGTTCATATGAATGAAACCAGTATTGTTCGCACACAAACCAATTAAGTATGCACGCAAACCGATAGTAATTATCCATAAACCAATAATGTTCACGCGTAAACCAATAGTTTTCGTTCAAAAATATATGATTTTTGGCCTGTTTGGCCCCTCATACCTGTGTGTGTGCGCGCCTCTCTCGCGGTGCTCCTGTGTGTGTGCACGGCTCTCTCTGTCTCTGTGCTGCCTCTCTCTCGCGCTGCCTCTGTGTCTGTGTGTGTGTGTGTGTGTGTGTGTGTGTATGCCGCGCTCTCTCGCTCTCTCTCTTGCTCGCTGCACAGGAAATGCACAGGGAGAGACTGAACATGTACAAACCGAAAGGGAACCTGGCTTGTTCGTATACCGAGTGTGTGGCCGTGAACCGAGGCAAAAGTTTGGCGAACTTTTTGGTCATAAACCAAGTTGTACGTGTACCAAGACGTTCGTGAACCGAGGTTCTACTGTACCAAAACACAGTTACTTCCTCATTTATACACTTCAGCACTAAACACAAAAATGAGCCATTTCCCCCACTATAAATCAACTGTCATTTGAAGTGCTTGTATAGTAGATGCTAGGCAAGCTACTTCTTTCATATCTACATCGCTCAGGTGGCATGTATATTAAGGGAGTGGTATAGTTCTGAACATAACTTGGCCAAAGCACCATATTTCCCAGGATAGTTAGTTCACCATGGTTGTTACCCTGGTTAAGCCTTCTAGCCATAGCCAGCCTCATTTTTGTTACAGCAATGAGAAACTCTTTAGAAGCTGACTTTTTAAAAACAACAGCTGTCCAATTTACTTTTGGGTTTGGTCTCCTTGTATTATTTCATTAGGCAGAATCTGCATAGTACTAAATTTAAGTCAGTTTAAAAATGCACTTCTGGACTACCTAGTTAATCACTCTTCTGTGCGTTTTAATCTATGAATTTGACTGTACATGATTCTGGATATAGACAAAAATATATTAGCCATCTAATTCCACCTTCCAACAGTTAAAAAAAAGACTTCTTGTATGAAAGGTTTTATTGGATATACTGTAAGTCCCAGTGTGATGACATAATGGACTGAATCAAATTGTTGAACATGTTTCACTCAAATTGAATTAGCAAATTTACTTTAGCGTTTTGGTTTTTTTTGGGAAGGGATTGGCACTGAGTTGGGATTGGAAGCTCTGTACTTTTCTTTATCTGTTACTCTGCTAAGTGCCAGGCCCCTTGACAATATGCTAACTAACAAGCTCTAGGGAGCTAGTGTGCAGTCTGATGAATAAAAAAAAATAAATATTTGACAAGAAAAGGCTATCCTTCCAAAAATTTTTTTTTTTCATATTTTCAGTTAAGCCTACAGGTGCAAGTACAGCCAATGAATTTGATATTTGTATTATGTTGAGTTAAAATGAGAAATGCAGGCTGTTCAGCACCTTGGATAGTGCATTCTCAAGTCATTTACATACTGTATGTGCCAGTACATTTTTTTAGGACCAATTTATTCATTCAGGGGGATGGAGTAGGTCCCCCTTGGAATTTCGAGCATCATGATTCAATATCTGAGTGGAATTATGAGTGGGTGGGTAGGGGGAATAATTATTGGTGACCCACAGGGGCTTAGTGCTCAAACATTTGCTGTTTTCACTTTACATACATCCAGTGAGAGCTACCATTTATTTTCACTCTTATATAGATCACACCCAAATATAACTTTCTTTTAGACCAAACAACATCTCTCCAATGCAGTACTTAATTAATTGTGTTAGTGAGTTAAAAAAACTGGATGGATTTGAAGTACTTGTCATTAAATACAGAAAAAACAGAAATGTTGTTTACAGTGGGAAATGATGCTGATTGTAACAACATTCTGTTAATTCTTAGCTCAGTTGGAATCACCATTAGTTTTATTTAATCACCACACAAATTAGGCTTTATCTTAGACACTAATATGCTTGTTTAAAACAGACAAAATTATCCAAAAATGTTTGTAAAATAAGACATTTTCTAAATAGGTAGAATACTGAGAAATTAAATCATGTATTACTTTCTTGTAGGACTGACTACTGCAATGTGTTATTCACTGGATGTTCAAAGAGCTCTTTATGTTATTTTTAGTTAATTCAAAATGCTGCTGCAACACTCATTACAAGAACAAGAAAGTACAAACACATAACTCCTCTTCTTAAGTTCTTGCACTGGTTCCCAGTTGAACTTAGGGCTGATTTCAAAATCCTTCTTTTAACATATAAAGCCTTAAATGGCTAAGCCCCTGCTTTCTTATCTGAACTTATCATTACTTACAAACCAGAGCACACATTAACATCTCAAGATGCTGACCAATTTACGATTCCAAGGATTAATAATATAACAGTGAGAGGTCAAACTTTTAGCTACAGGACTCTAAAGCAGTGGAATAATCTGACTGCTAATATCAGAGATGCCCCATTCAGTCTCAGCTTTAAAGACAGGCTGAAGACTCACTCTAGCATACCCAGACTAAACCTACTGATTAGCTGTGCATACATCATCTTTATTTGTTAGTCATACATACAAAAATAAGTACACCATTATTAATCCTACTCTAGTTTGTTTCTCTTCTTGGTATCTTAATGTGGTACTTGACACCACTGCTGTACCGCAAAGCTGCTCATCTTCTGTGGAAGAATAATTTTAGGATAGCATTCATCTTAAAAAAACAGCATAAAGGCTTAATACACATCAGAAAGTTGTTCAGGCATATCAGGAAACTAGATAAAGGTCAAGTGAACAACAGAGACAAAAATATATTACACAAAATATAATAAAGGATGACTAAGAAATCAGATGACCTGTATTCAAGAAGATTGGACAGTTGTTATACAGTATACGCAGAAATTTCAAGGGTGGTGGCTCAAACCAAAGAGTACACAAACAACCAAAATAGACTTATTTTCTATAGATCATTTGTGTGTAAACCAATAAACCAACCAGAGCAAATGTATGCATTGTCTGACACTGTTATGTAAATTCAGTTGTTAGACCTACACCTTTAATGTTTTACCATTCTGATCATGCTGTAGAAGAATGCTCCCTGTTGAAACATTAACAGAAGAGTAATAAATTACGCAGATGAACACCCCTTTCTCCTGACTAATTACTGACTCAAATATGTTATCAAGCTAGTCCCGGTTGAGGAGAAGCTTCTTTCTTTAAATAAGATGTTTGATTTCGACCACACTGCCTATGGAAAAATTATCTCTGATAAAGAAGCACTGGAATCATTGGATGGAAAGATTCTCTCATCAGACTGGACAGCCAAGCACAGACTCTGCTGTGGAATGCCCAGGAGGGGGTAGTCAGCTAGTTAGCTGATTTCTCCAGGACAGTGACTGTGTCTTACTTTTTCCTTGACATTCTCTATTACAATTTTTATATCCTCCATTGTCAACTGAACAGTCAGTTATTCTATCCTAACACAGGGTCACGGGAGTCTGCTGGAGCCAATCCCAGTCAGCACAGGGCGCAAGGTAGGAACAAATCCCGGGCAGGTCGCCAGCCTACCGCAGGGCAACTGAGCATAATTCAACAATTAATGGACCGAAATTGATGGTTTCCATTTGTGTTAATCAGCTTTTACTTTGTTTTCTGTGCATTTTAATATCTTAATATGTACGAATTCTGTATTTAGTAATTAGACAGTGACTGTGTCTTACTTTTTTTCCTTTGACAGTCTCTATTACAATTTTTATATCCTCCATTATCAACTCAGCATAATTCAACAATTAATTAATGGACAGAAACTGAGGTTTCCATTTATGTTAATCGGCTTCTACTTTGTTTTTTGTGTGTTTTAATAAATCTGTATCTTTATATGTACTAATTTTGTATTTAGTAATTAGTATAATCTATAGATGCATTTTATCTGAGAATTTTTTCACAGTGCTCTGCATCTGTTCTCAGTGAAGAGCACTATACAAAAATAAGTTGTACTGTATAACTGCTATGTGGTAGGGAACATTGACTATAATATCTGCTTTTCTGACAAATTCAGCAACACAATCACACTAAACAAAGATGATTATTTTTTGTTTTGTAATTTTAATTTAAGACATATGGATTAGCATTATTTGAACCTGATGCTGCCAAATTGGATAATGGTCTTCATCAAGATAAATAATCTAATTACAGACCTATTTTCAACCTTAGAAAATGCAGAGTGGTGGCTCTGAGGCTAGGGATCAGTGCTGGCAATCGGAAGGTTGCTGGTTCGAATTCCATAAACACTAGGAGTGACTCTACTCCATTGGGCCCTTGAGCAAGACCCTTAACCTGCAATTGCTTTGTCCTAGGTATGATGTTAATCTGAACCCAGCATTGCATGCAGGTCCTCTAACTTACAGGTAAAACTTGGGTGTTGTTGACAGGATTGGCACTCCAGCCACCATAAAAAAAAAACTCACACTATTCCAGGTGTCGCCTGCTGCACTTGGGTCCCAATCCAGGTGGTTCGTTGAGTGGAGGGTGCAGCAACGTGCTATTAGCACATGCTCCAAATCTCCTTTCAACCTTACATTTTTGGTTAAGGTACTGGAGCGCAATTAAATTCTTATATGGAAAGGCACCAGACATTTCAACCATATAAGTCTGATTTTAGAACTAAGCAAAGTAATAAGACAGCCTAGGTAAAGGTTGTGAATAATCTTCTTATAGGTGCTGTTTACAATAACTGTTCTGTTCCGATACTACTAGATCATTTGGCAGCATTTGACAAAGTGTGCCATTCCGTATTCATTTAATATCTGCAGTCTTATTTAGGTCTTATAGATGTACCATTGGAATGGTTTCAATCTTATCTAACTGGCACGCTATAACTTGCATCTACTGGCAGCCACAAATCCCCAAAAGTCCTTGTTACACAATGTGTTCCTCAAGGCTCAGTACTTTGCCCATTTTTTATTTATTTTCTTCCTTTGGGTGAGATTATTAAACATTACAGTCTGGGACTTTATTTCAATGCAGATGACATCTGATTTCCTGCCAACATTGCTGGTTCAGTGCATTGGTCACATTGATTCTTGGTTGTGCCACAACTATTCAAATCTTAATGAAAACATAACAGAAGTGTTGCTGACAGGTACTAAGACTCTTATTAAATCTTCTGGCAACTTCAGCATTTTTATTAATGATTGTACCATCTCTCCTTCTTCAGATTTCAGGAACTTGGGTGTCTTTTTAGATACAAATCTATTATTTGAGCCTCATGTTAACAATGTTACCAGATTTGTTCTGTTTCACCTAAAGAACACCTCGCAGATTAGACCTTCTCTCATTGATCATACCATATAAGCACTAATTCATCCTTTTATCACCTATCAGCTTAATTACTGCAACACTCTACTGTTCTGGAGCTTCAGGCAAAGTGTTAACTAGATGACAATATGCACAGATTTCTGCAGGCAGAATTTTAACACATGATAAACCTTTAACATACAGTGGAACCTCAGTTCACGACCATAATTCGTTCCAAAACTCTGGTCGTAAACCGATTTGGTTGTAAACTGAAGCAACTTTCCCCCATAGAATTGTATGTAAATACAATTAATCCGTTCCAGACCATACGAACTGTATGTAAATATATATTTTTTAAGTTTTAAGCACAAATATAGTTAATTAAACCACAGAATGCACAGCGTAATAGTAAACTAAATGTAAAAACATTGAATAACACTGAGAAAACCTTGAACAACAGAGAAAACTAACACTGCAATAGTTCGTGCTATAGCACTACCAACCGCTGGCTAAAAACACTTTTTTTTTTTTTTTATGAGTTTTAAGCACAGGGGAAAAAAATGAACATTTGAAAAAAATCCATAATTGAATAAACCCCCAAAGAAAAGTAACATTGCAACAATGCCGCTACGAAACCGATCGCTGTAAACAGAAGTGAAAACAAAATCAAGCCCAGTGCATTCTTTAACTCCCTTAGTACCTTATGCATCCAGCTCTCTCTTGTGCTGCCTGTGTGTGTGCGCGGCTCTCTCTCGCGCTGCCTGTGTGTGCACGCGGCTCTGTCTCTCAGGCTGCATGTGTGTGTGCATCTGTCTCTCTCTCGGGCTGCCTGCGTGTGCGCGCGGCTCTCTCTCGCGCTGCCTGTGTGTGTGCCTCTGTCTCTCTCTCGGGCTGCCTGTGTGTGTGCCTCTGTCTCCCTCTCGGGCTGCCTGTGTGTGTGCAGGGCTCTGTCTCTCAGGCTGCCTGTGTGTGTGCGTCTGTCTCTCTCGCGCTGCCTGTGTGTGTGTGTGTCGCTCTCTCTTGCTCGCTGCACAGGAAATGCCCAGGGACAAACTGAACATGTATAAACCGAAAGGGAAACTGGCTTGTTCGTATACCGAGTGTGTGGTCGTGAACTGTGGCAAAAGTTTGGCGAACTTTTTGGTCATAAACTGATTTGTACGTGTACCGAGACGTTCATGACCGAGGTTCCACTGTATAACTGCTGCACTGATTTCCTTGCACTGGCCGCCTGCAAAATATTGTATCTCTTCTAAGATTTTTTGTTAACATATGAAGCTCTTCGTGGCAATGATTCTCTATATTTCGAGCATGTTACAATAGTACATACCCTGTAACAAATTAAACTCATCCAGTCTGGAAGTTCTTGTTGTTCTGCACAGTAAATAAGAGTAATCAGGCTTTTACTTTTGCAGCTCACAGATTATGCAACTCCCTCTTTATATAAGACAATGTTTTTCAATTGTTGCTATTTAAACTAATTTAAAGATGTTCAGTATCTTTTTAAACAAGTTTTTATGTGCTAATATTATTTCATAATTTTAACTGTCATATCTGTTTTTTTTATTTTGAATGTCTAATTTTTTTGTTTTCAAATTATTTATATATAGTTTCCTTAAGTGTATTGAATGGCAGTCATGCATTAAATGTGTTGTTACTCTTATTATTGCATGTTCTACTCGTTGTGTGTTTGCGGTTTCTTCTGGGTACTCTGGTTTTCCTCTCACATCCCCAAAGACATGCAGTTTAGGTTAACTCACAGTTTCAAATTTGCTTGGATGGACGCTGTAATATCCTTGCGTCTTGCACTGCTAATTGCTCACAACCCTGAGTTGGATTTAGCAAGCTTGAGAATATTATGTTAAAATATACGAGTAGCACATGCCCAAAATATAAGAACTAGAAAGAGAAGCACTGATGGTATCAATGACGATTCTGGTCTTTTCCTTTATACATCATAGCTATTTTCAAAATATGTAAGTGCTATGTCACAATTTATAAGTTATAACGTACTTTAAACTAAATTTTGTGTTTGTTAACCTCAATTCATTATTTGATATCTCTCACTCTTGTTTTGCTTAAATTTGCTTCTCCTAGCCTAGAAGCTTTTCACCCACTAGAAAGAGAGCAGTAGCAGCCTCTGCCACCTTGATGCAGGGTTCATTGTTTGCTTGCTTTTTTCCAGGGAAAAACATTGTATAAGGGAATAACATCCTCAAATTTTCCAAACCTTATAGACTGCATGTAGTGTAGCGTAATGGGGGAGTTATCAGTGGTATCAGTTGTTTGCACTGAGCTGGTATGAAATTTACCTTAAAAGTGAGGGAGGAGTTTCTTTCCTAACATCTATTTCTAATGGATACATATGGTGTTTTCCTATTTTTTTTTTGTCTGGCATCTTGACAGTGTTTTTCATACTGTCATATAAAGTAGCCTTGAGTTCATTTTGGCCGTCTTCACACATTCATCTGCCTAAACATAAATTTCAGAATACAGTAAATTAAGTGAATATTTCACTTATCTACCCAGTGTGAATTAAGTAGTAAGAAGAAAACAGCATGGCACTGTGACAATGCTTTAATTGGTTATGTGGACAAACATGATTTTTTGCTATGTTTATATATTTAACCTCTATATTTAGCTTTCACATACAAAGCAAGTTTACGTTGTACTCACATATTGAATGCAATAAAAGCTGTTAGACAAAGTTCCATTGATATTAGAGACAAAGTTTAAAACAAGATACAATGAGAGTCAAGTGCAAGGTCTTTTACATAACCGAGAACTTGGCAGAATATTTTGGTTACTGACAGAATGAGAGTAAATGGCCATACATGTATTTGTACATTGAGCCAATCTAATTTTTGCACAAAACATTTGTTAAAAAAAAAAAAAAGAATAGCCAGCACATCCTGCCGCTCGCATGACTGTTGACTAGCTTTTGCATTGGGCTAACATCTGAGTACTGTCATTTTGAAGATCATCTAGTCATTGAACCTTTGGATATTTTCTCCAAACCTAACCACCATTAGTCACATTGCCTATATTTCTGTTGTACCGGTGGAGCTTTTTCTAATGATCACCACTGCTTTTAACATTTGGTTGTTTCCCGTAGATAAATCAGTTTTAAAAAGTGAAAGCAACTATATGACCTATTTTTGTCAAATATTTGAGTGCTTTGCCTTTTTCTTCCTGCTTTAGGGTATTTGAGTTTAAAACATATTAAAAACTTTTTTTTTTTTTTTTTAAGAATCATATGCCCCCTACAAAATACATGTTTTACATTTTCAATACAACATAAAAACACTTCTACATGTTAAAGAAGTTTTTAAAAGTAATTCAAAATAAAAAGTCACACTTTAATCTCATCACCATACCACAACAGTTTAGCTAAAATTTCACAAATTCCCTCAATAAGAAGCATAGTAAATTAAACATGTGATCTATGTCCAATCGCAATACATCATATGATTCAAAGGCATATTAAAAAGGCATAAATAAACAAAACAAGAAGATTCTAAATAAATAAATAAATTGTAGGATAAAGTTACCGAAAGATGCACATTGGGAAACATTGGTCAGTAAAAAAAAAGTTAGTGCTTTTGTATGGCAATAGGGACAGCACAATCATGCACTGGTTAGTAACCTACATCAGAGTTCTTGGCTCAGATTACAACCCAGTCACTGTCAGTGTTGAACCTGCATGTTATCCCTGTATCTGTGTAAATGTACTTCTCTTAATAGTTAAGGATATTTGCATTGTTGTGATCTGCAATCGATTGATTCCACTTCCAGGACTGTTTCCTTACACACTTATGCTGCCAGGCTAGAATATTGCTAAATGAATATCCCAAATGGGATTGATAGCTCAATGATGCCAACAGCAAAGAAGTCGAATTACATAATGTTGGGTTAAACAAGAATCATTGTGACGGCCTATGTTTACTTAAAAAAAGACATTTCTAACTAATGCTGAGAAGAAAAAAAAAACCTGCAAGATTATTCCACAATTTCTTGAATGGAAGTTTGGGTAGAAAGAGGTCAAAACTGGATAAATATTATATGACATGCAAGTAACATATTCTATACAAACACTCTGACCATAAGACATGCATGTTAGAGGTTTTGTGGTTGACCAATACAAAAATGGAACATTTTGCTGTCAGTCTTAAAAGAACATGTGCATCAGTACCGATAAAAGTGTTATGGAGATACTTGGATGTGGTCTTAGCATTCATTTGCAGAGGTGCAAGTTTTGTTGCTCTGTGGGAAACATTTGTCTTCATTCAGATATTTTCATTGCGGCATTAAAACCTTTCTTGTTTGTAGACTGTTTCCCATCTAATAGGTAGTAGCAAAGGAGATAGTGCCTTGACTGTGACAGCCAACTCAGACGTTTTTCTTTTTTATTTATTTTTTGTCCTTTCTAGTCATTCTGGTGTGTGTGTGTGTGTGTGTATTAGGCCATATAAGGTACGGTATATTGGGTCAGAACATGATGTATTGCATTAAGTTGCATGTGAAGGAACACATTGACAAGGTTCATTTATATAGCACAGTGTTTCTTGTTTGTTAACTGAACATACAAAATTTTAAATACCTGGTAATACCTCTCATTGAGTAATTTAAAAAGCCTTGTAGTTAATTAATTTCATTTTGTATATGAGCTTTCTCTTCCTATTACATGAATCAATTCTCTACATGACAGAGAGAAAGTGGTATATATAACCATTTCTTCAGGGGAAAAAAAGAGCTAGTTCCAAACAGAGAATTTTTTATTTGACAGCAAGCACAGCATTGATTTGAACTTTTCCCAGTTTAAGCAGACGTTTTAAACTTGACTACATTTAAGAAGTAATATAAGTCACCAGGCATGAGAAAATGTCCAATCATTCACCCATTTAATACAGAACCTGAATAATCCAGTAGGTTTATGGAGTTTTGAGCATTTTTGGTCAAACTCTTATTCCTTTGAAATCAATAGCAATTCTCATGAAATGCTGCTAAAAGAAAACAAGAGTGTTTTGGAAGTGTTTCTACAGGAAACCAATTCCTCTTCCTGGATGAAGCAGCTCATTGAAAACAGAAAAGAAAAAGCAAAATGGGAGGTCATTGTTCACATGTGTGCATCAGTCTTCTAGTGACAGAACAGATTAAGGTATGCATCTTTTAATCAAGAGAGTTAACCAAAAGTTGTAGGTATACATTTAGTTTTAATCAGGGTAAAGCTTAGTACTGATGTCTAAATAATTGGCAAGTGATTGCATGGAGCTCTTCTTCACTGTGCCATATAGGATTTGCATGTGCTCGTGATTGATCAGTATTATTGAGGGTTTTGAACAGAGTATGATTACCTGTTTTAACACTGAATACTTAAAATGTGTCAGTGACCCATCTCAGTTAAGAAACTGCATTTAGCCCTTTGTGAAGTAAATAATATCCCAAATCCGAGCCCCTGGGTAATAAATCAGATCACACGGTTTCAAAATATCTTTTTTTTAATCCTATGTTGGCTATGATGATCATGCCCTGAAAATGACTGGCACACCCTATGTCACATGTGCTCCTTGCATTAGGCCCTGTGCTGCCTTAATAGTCACTGCATTCTAATCTGGGCAGATTAAATTTACCCTTCACTATATGCAGGATTAAATGTACATGAGTATCACATATGTTCGGTTCTTTTAAGTTTATTTATGCTGTGCACAGTAACCCCGTCCTCAATTGCTGTTACTAGACAACTGGTTCATGCGCCTGCATGACGTTGCACTGACAGGAATAAGTAATCTTTTTGCAAAATAATGCAATGATTTTATTTTGTTTGTTTTTTGCATAGCTGTACTTAAGTGCCTATTGTAATCCTGGAATTTTTCAGGATGCTGCCTGCTTCCTAGAGGCTTCCTAGGGAACTGTGAATTGTCCTCTCGACTCACTTTGCTGCAGAAACCAATATGCAACGCTGACAACACTTGCTCTTCAGCACTGTGATCGCCTGGATTAAAAGCACTAAAGTCATAGATGACATTCTGAAAACACAACAATCACTTCATAACATGACAACACCTCACGGCCTATACAATTTAAATAATGTCAATGCAATCTTTCCATTCACTGCAAAAAAGCTTGAAAAATGACATTAAAAACCTTGGAAAGCTCCAAATGCATGATGGAAATTTACAATGCTCAAGTGTGAATTTTCAATATGAAAATTTTGAATTCGTTTAAAGGAAGTAATAAACAGCACTAAATTTTAATTTAAATTGCACACTAATCTTCCAATATGAGAATGCAAGTAATGTGCAACATTTTAGATTTTGTGAAACACTCAATGTTGGTGGTGAGTGACAAACATGAAATGCACTGCAATGTTAGCTCATAATGGCTTTAAATACTGTACATAACATAACAAAAAGCATCAAAATGGTGCATTAATTTTAGGATACTAAAGAAGAAATTGAATAGAAATTCTAAAACAGAATGGCTTCTGCATTCTGTATGCATAACAGTCTAGTAGCTGTGGCTAGAGTTTAATCTGCATGAAATTGAAGTTCAGGTTTACTGTCATGTATACAGAGTTTGTGACCCTGACCCTGCCATTTAGTTAGTGTCAGTGCATTAATTGTAAATATGATATATAAATGACAGTAATGTATTTCCACAATTTTTCAAAGAAGCTTAGGATAGCATTCACTATAGAAAAGCACTATATAAAACATAAAATTATCAGAAGCTGTAAATGACAAGGTTGCCATTCAATTCCCATCTTTAACACACTTTTACATCTTGAACTTTTAAGTTAAGTTGCTATTGCTCCAATTTTAAAAGCTACATGTAAACAGATGCAGTACTGTGTACAAGCTCCCTTATCCAAGTACGGTACATTTTCCTTTGCCACAGTACTAGTTAGAAGAAGAAGCAGCAGTCTTAGCTGGCCACTTTAAGATCACTATCTGGTTGCATTTGTAGCCACATTCTATAATAGAAGAGAGTTCTTTCTGACCACATCAAACCTAATATGCTTCCCAGAAGCGTGTGAAAGTGAACCAGACAAGAATTTCTGGTATCAAACTGTGAATGTGATACTTTCTATTCCTGCAACCAAAGCATTTCTTTTAACAAAAACACCGGAAGTGTTTAAAGTTGTAATAAACCTGGCACACAGAATAAGCAGACCTCCCCTACAGACTCAAGTGTAGATCATTTAGTGTTGCTCAGCAAAAAATATCACCTGGTCTCCTTTTTCCCTCACCATTTTCTCTAGACCCCTGCAATGCTATGGTGATGTTGAGTCAGCTATATGAGCTATTTAAATCAGAGGAAAACCCTTGAGCAAGCAGTGTGCTAATCTAAAAGGGCTTAGTATGACCAATAAAACCCAAGTATGCAAAAAACATGCTCAAGCATGTTACTATGACTTGATCTGTGGGAACTTTTCACTGACTTGTACTATATTTTTCTATATACTTGGTTCTGATGATTTCTTTCTATTAACCAAAGTAACGTTTTCAATTTTTTATTTTTTCCTGCGTCAGCGAAAGCAAAACTATATGTGAGGGTCATACAGTGCCCTCCATAATGTTTGGAACAAAGTCACATTTTTCACTGATTTATCCTTCAGCGCCACACGTTAAAGTTACAAATTAAACAATTCAGATGTGATTAAAGTGCATATTGCAGACTTTCACTTAAGAGTATTTGCAAGCATTTCAGTTGCACCATGTAGAAATGGCAACACTTCTTCTACATTGTCTCCCTCTTTCAGGGCATCATAGTGTTTGGGTCATAGCAATGGCAGGTATAGTAAGGCAGTCATATTTAGGACTTTGTCGCATACTCCTTGCATGCAATGACTGTTTGAATTCTGCAATTCATAGACATCACTGAGGATGTGCTGAGGATCTTCTCTAGTGATGTTCTGCCAAGGCTCTAATGCAGCTCCTGCTTTGTTTCAGCATCTTGTCTCCTTAGGTTTTCTCTTCAGCATATGGAAGCCATGCTCAATTGGATTTAAATTGCATGACTGGCTTGGCCATTCAAGAATTTTCTATTTTTTAGCTTTGAAAAATTCTTGTGTTGCCTTGGCAGTATATTTAGGATCATTATTTGTGAAGTGTACTGTACTGTACTGTGTACTTACTGTAGGAGAAAGTGCTGTCCAATAGTTTTGGAGGCATTTTCTGGAACTTAAGCAGATAAGATGTTTATAAACACCTCAGAATTCACTATGTATCTGCCATCATCAGTGAAGACAAGTGTGTCAGTAACTGTGGCAGCCATACATGAACAAGCCATAACACTCCCACCACTATGTTTAACAGATAAGGTGGTCTGCTTTAGATCTCGGGCAGTTCCTTTTGATCTCCACACTTTGCTCTTGCCATCACGCTGATCTAGGTTCCTCTTTGTCTCATCTGTCCACAAGACCTTTTTCTAGAATTCTGCAGGCTCTTTTAAGTACTTTTCTGCAAGCTGTAATCTGGCTATCCTGTTTTTGTGGTTAGCTAGAGCTTGCAGCTTGCAGTGTGGCCTCTTTATTTCTGTTCATGAAGTGTTCTAGCAGATAATAGTGTCTGACACATTCATATTTGCCTCCTGAAGACTGTTTCTGATCTCTCAGACAGAGGTTTTGGGCTTTTTCTTAACCATAGTGAGGACTCTTCTATCATCAGCAGTGAAGGTCTTGTAATTTTAAACTGTGGATCAATATGATGAAACCCTACTATCACCAATCAAAACAGGTATTTTATTTTTGGCTTATGCTGCTAATTTCATTATGATTAAAAGCCTTTGTCATTTTCAAGTAAACTCTAGAATTCTGTGCATTTTCTGAACTCACTAATTCCATTAGGAGATGAAATAATCCCAGCAGCATAAGGCGTAAAGCAGGAGCCAAGTTTGACTACAGGTGCACTCACATACCAACACTTATTTAAAAGGGGTTAATTTAGAGCTGCATACAGGATGTAGTTACCCAAGAACCTAAAGAAAACCCACACCAATACAAGAACATGCAGACTTCATACAATGACCAGGCCAAAATTCTATCTTCAGACCTTGGTACTGTAAAACAGAAACATAAAGCACTGTACCTCCATGGCATACTTTATTAGTACATTATAGCACAATTCTTAGGGGGAACATATTTATATAACTACTGCACAGACAGCTAAGTAATGCACTTAGTGTCATCAAGGGGGTCTTCAGAAATAAGTTAATCAGCAGCCTTGTGCTTTATGTTTAACTCTATGGCCACAAAGCCTTTTTTCAGAGTACAGTGAAACCTCGGTTTACAACCATAATTCGTTCCAAAAATCTGGTCGTAAACCGATTTGGTCATGAACCGAAGCAATTTCCCCTCATAGGATTGTATGTAAATACAATTACTGTAATCCGTTCCAGACCATACGAACTATATGTAAATATATATTTTTTTAAAGTTTTTAAGCACAAATATGGTTAATTAAACTATAGAATGCACAGCGTAATAGTAAACTAAATGTAAAAACACTGAATAACACTGAGAAAACCTTGAACAACAGAGAAAACTAACACTGCAATAGTTCGTGCTACAGCGCTACGAACCGCTGACTAAAAACACTTTTTCTTAATGAGTTTTAAGCACAGGGGAAAAAAATGAACATTTGAAAAGTAACATTGCAACAATGCCGCTACGAACCGATTGCTGTAAACAGAAGTGAAAACAAATCAAGCCCAGTGCATTCTTTAACTGCCTTCCTACCTTATGCATCCAGCTCTCTCCCTCGCGCTGCCTGTGTGTGTGCGCGGCTCTTTCTCTCTCGCGCTGCCTGTGTGTGTGCGCGGCTCTCTCTCCCTCGCGCTGCCTGTGTGTGTGCGCGGCTCTCTCTCTCTCGCGCTGCCTGTGTGTGTGCCTCTCTCTCTCGTGCCCGCTGCCTGTGTGTGTGCGTGGCTCTCTCTCTCGGGCTGGCTGTGTGTGTGCGTCTGTCTCTCTCGCGCTGCCTCTGTGTGTGTGTGTGTGTGTGTGTGTGTGTGTGGCGTTCTCTCGCTCGCTGCACAGGAAATGCCCAGGAAGAAACTGAACATGTACAAACCGAAAGGGAAACTGGCTTGTTCGTATACCGAAGTTTGGCGAACTTTTTGGTCGTAAACTGATTTATACGTGTACCAAGATTTCGTGAACGGAGGTTCTCTCAAACAGTTACATTGCTGTGCCAAGTTGCTTTATGATAATTGCATTTTTTATATTTCTTTTATGCTGATAATATCTTTAATCTTTAGAGAATTCCTATTGAATACATATATTGTATGTTTAGCTCTGTTTATTATTTTAGCTTTTTTAAAATGCAATGTGCTTTAATGACCACTTAGGGTATGCTTTAGATATTGCTGTGTTCATGTTTATGGACTTTAAAAATCCTTTCAGGACACTCTGCTAAACTTTAACATCTTAAAGTTAGGAATGGTAGCAGTAAATTGCTTGGTATGATTATACGTATGTGTGTATGAATGAGGAAAGGAATTTCCTTGATCTATTGTCTTGCAGTAAACTGCCCCAGCAAGCAATATTGGGAACAGGACATACTAGGTGAAGACAAACCACGTGACACATGCAATGTTTCCAAATAATACTGTCCTCTGGGTCAAGTTCAGCTTCAAATCTAAAAAACAGAATGGCTATGAAAATGATATAAAGAACTGACAAAGCCTCCATTCCCGTCTCTGCAGGCACACAACCCTAATATGGCTAATACATACTTTATTACATTGGAGTGACTAACCATATATATGACAAACAATTCATATCCTATGGCAACACAATCATACTGTACATAGTGGTGTACTGTAGTGGAAGTACAATGTATGGTTCCATAATACAATCTTTTTCAGCAAATAGCTTATTATTACAAATTCAAATTACTTTCTAGTGTTAAAATGAGCAAGCAAGTTACACATTATGTATATTGTTTAAATTAAATAGTAACTATCCATATATCTATCTATTTCAATATCTGCATTGTTCAACTTAGGGATGTAGGGTTAGGGTTACAATCAAATCCAGTAGGAATCAAACATTGGCAGGGCTTTACTCTATCTGTGATGAATAGTTCATGGTTTTTAAATAAATAATCGTGTCCCAAGAGAATGCAGTCTTAAATTGGGTGCGGGTGTGCACTTTGCTCTGGGGATGACTGGGGTACTGGATGATCGCACACACACGTGCAGAAGTGAGCAGATCAGCCAGGTGCCTCATTCATCCCTTGGAGGTAGCAGAATCTCACACCTGTGCCCAATCAAGCCAATAAAAGGAGCCTGCATGGCAGAGCGGGACAGGAAAGAACAGAGAACAGAAAACAAAAAGAGAACGGCAGGAGCGAGAGTGCCATTGCAAGACAGGGAGGAAGCAGGTGGATGGGAGTGTGAGCCCCAGGAATGGAGCATGTGGCTGGCGCTCAAGAAGGGTTTGATTGTTGCCCCTGCTGAGCAGTCAGGGAGTAGGAGCAACCAATAATACTCCCGGAGGATTCCATCACAAGGCTTGTAATTAGCAGTGGGAGTCGGAAGACATTAGCTTGGAGGCACCCCTTGGAACATCATGGGATTGGCAGCAGGGACTCAGGCCAGGATTAATAGCTGTCTATGCCAGCTGAAGGACATCTCCTCAGGCTGCGAGATCCAAAGAGAGTAAACCGGAGAGATGTCTGATTTTAGAGGGATACACCAGGGCTCATGAGTTTTAAAGGACTGCTTCCTGCTTGATTTTTAACCTTATTTTAACAGAATATTTATTTATTGAACTTGGTTTTTAGCCTCCATATTCACTTTGGCTTTTATGGATTACTTATTTATGGGATAAATTGAATCACTGCACTATTTTGAACACTTGCTTGTTTGGATTTTAAATAAAAGCACTTGGCACTTCTACACCAACCCCTTGCTAACTGTGTGTGTCCTCATTTGCATGGCTCATTTTGGTACATGACTATCGAAAGTTTTTGAAAATGGAGTTGACCAGGACTGTCACACAATCACAGAGCAGCACAGTGGCTAACAGGTGAATTGTACTCCTTTTTGTCTTGTTATAATAAAATCTTCCCTTGACAGCAATAGAAAAGTAACTACATTTTACACTACTTTTTAGGTTCAAATTACAGTAAAGTCTATACCAAAGTAACAGTTTATAAAGAATGTAAGAGTTTTTTTTTTATGTCTTTTTTCATTATTTAAAAACACTTTTTTCATGTTTGGCTTCTGAGTTGAAAAAGATAAAACATTTTGTGTGGATAGTAATGCTCTACCCCTGTAAGATTATAACCTTTTTATGGCAAAGAGGTGTGTACGCCCAAATGATCCTTTCAAGTTACAGTTGTGTGGACTATGGTTTACTTGTAAAATTGCACTAAAGCCTTTGAATGGATTAAAAAAATAATAAAAGCCTCAAATGCAGCTATTTAATAGAAAACGAATCAGTGTTATCCCCCAAAGAACACAGCTATGGGCACCATTCCATGTCAGTACATTAGTAGTTCGTAACTGAAAAATGGACTAGGGCAAGAGAGGACACAACAGCAAGTTCATGTCTAAAAAGTGTAAAGTGCATATTTATTGGGGGGAAAAAAACAACAAAAACCGTGTTACTTTTATGGTGCCATTAAAGTCCATCAATAAATAAATGTCCATAAAAATGATACAACAGAATGATCAATAAACAATTAAAATCCCAAAAACCAATAAAAAAATTAGACATCCATTCTATAGCCCAGCAAACATTAAAGCATTTTCTCAATACCCATTCCGTAAACTGAGCCCAGTCGCACCCCTCACCCCTTTACAAACTCCGTGCTCACACCAACACTTGAATACCACTGTCTACAGTTCCCCCTCAGCCAAAAACCAAGTCAAGCCTGCTTCCCATCAGCAGGTGCACCCTTCATCCTGGAACTCTGACCCTTCTTCCATCACCCAACGGTACCCACAGAAAGATTCCAATCCCATAATGTCTCCACTGCAGGGTTGGCCCTGCTCTCCATGAGTACTCACTTAGGTAATAAGGAGACAGTGTAACTTACAGTTCAGCCCTTTTCTTTCTTTATCTCCTACGGTCCCATTTCTCCCTCAAGGCTTGACTTTTTTTTTTTCCAAAAATTCCAAAAATCATCTTTTTTTTATGTTATTTACCCCTTGTACTGATTGCCAAGGAAAAGTCTGAAATCTTTAATTCAAATGCTTGGGCACATCTGTGCATGTTATCTTTTCATTCACGAAACCTTCACAAAGTTGTTTATATAACGATATATTTTTTAGCAAAAATATATGTGTTAGAGACATTGTGAGCATATGACTTGACAATTTGACATGTGGAGTATGCAACATGAGTAACACGAGTTTTTTTTTCGTTTATTTTTTGATGTTGTTTGCTACTGTCTAGCATTGGTAATCATTAACCTTTATTATATCAGGAAGTTTATTATCTCTGTTCTCCAAGAAAGCAAGATATTAAAAATATTTCTTGGCCAATACCACAAAATACATCAGGTACATATATACAAAATTGGGTAGCATGTTCCTTTAATGCCATAAAGTGCAAATGGATTAAACACTCATGGTTGTAATCTGATTACAATCCACAGAAGATTGTTCTAAAGTGGTCTAGCACTAACACTTATGACAGATGAGGAAGGAAGATTAGTCCCAATTAGCAACCAAGTCCCCATGGTAAAATCTAATCAAGTATTGTTGGGAATTCCATTATATGAATATAAATGGGAAATACATAAGTTAAAATACAAAAATTAAATTCATTAAAGAAAGCAGTATACAGAAGATGTATGTACAAATTTCTGCATTGCACTAATAAATTTAGTATCCAGTGCATACACAGCCTTTTGTACGTATGGGCTAACCAATGCCCTGAAATTAACCAAGATATATGAAATAAACATTTGTTCTTTGTTTTTTAAAGAAATATTCCTGCCTCTGGATTGGCAATCCACTCCTCTTTAACCGCTTTACCACGATCTCTTGTGATAACTATTCCACCACTTGACGCACGCACACCTCCATCTTACTCTTCTCCAATGAATGGCAGGTAATGTCTGAGAGTAGCAGTGGGATAGTATTTACGGCAGCAGGAAATCTGAATACATACTGTGAGGATGGAAAGAGCATGCAGACAAAAACACTTTGTTGTATTAAGGTAGTGACAGTTCGTATGCAATTGCAAGTAACAACATTGTAGGTTCTAGCTCTAGTGATAGTGAAGCATAAAAGGGAGATGATTTTACATAAACATTAAACTACGACACCACATTTGAATGTGCATGGTGTAACAAGAGCTTTGGACAACTTTCAAAGATGCCATTTACTGATCTCCAAGGCAGACTAATCATGTACAGAATTTCAGTCTGAACATAAGTGAAGGCATATTAGATGAAACTTATGACTGAAACTCAACAGATGGGCACAGTCAGCAACTCATCCAGCAGCAACTAAATGACAGGTTGCACACGTGGTCTGAGGTCAGTTATGAGGAGCTGCAGGCTTTCTTTCCATTTACCTTATACAAAAATTAACAAGCTTGCATTGGAGTGTATTTATCAAAAAAAAAAAAAAAAAAAAAAAAAAAAAACGTAAATTAAAACACATTATGGGCCATCCTAGATATGTTTCACAAGTTTAAAACATTATAGCTTACTTCTCTGGCATTTGTACTTTGTTAATAATAACTTATCTTTCATGTTGCACAGCAGTGAGAAATCCTGAAAATAGCATCATTCTCTACCCTTTACATACCTGACGAGAATATTACCGTTGACATTTTTTGGAAAGATTGTTTGACAGTGAAGTGATGCGAACAGTACATCCTACAATTACTAGGTTGGCCATATCTCAACAGGTCAAGTTGATTTGTAGCTTGACAAAAGTGCCCAGAGTCTGTAAACCTGTGAAAAAATAAACCTCATGATCTCTTGTTTTCTCATTTTCTCTTAGGCTTACCATAATAGCTCAAAATACATTATATTGTGAAAATAATTAAATAGCAAAACAATGCTTCTAAATATATTTCCTACCATCTCTATCAAACTAGATAAAGTATCAGACTCTCTTTGTTTTAATATTTGACACTTCACACTGTGCTGTGATACTTCCATCCATCCATTGTCCAACCCGCTGAATCCGAACACAGGGTCACGGGGGTCTGCTGGAGCCAATCCCAGCCAACACAGGGCACAAGGCAGGGAACCAATCCCGGGCAGGGTGCCAACCCACCGCAGGACACACACAAACACACCCACACACCAAGCACACACTAGGGCCAAGTTAGAATCGCCAATCCACCTAACCTGCATGTCTTTGGACTGTGGGAGGAAACTGGATTGCCCGGAGGAAACCCACGCAGACACGGGGAGAACATGCAAACTCCACACAGGGAGGACCCGGGAAGCGAACCCAGGTCCCCAGGTCTCCCAACTGCGAGGCAGCAGCGCTACCCACTGCGCCACCGTGCCACCCGCTGTGATACTTATGAAGTATAATTTTAAGCTTTGGTTGAAAACTCTGTCCTTCTTTTTCTATCACTCATAACCTCAAATGCAGATTTTGTCATTATCCATACACCTTTTGCATACTCTTACACTACTTCCTGTTCTTGTGTAGTGCCTACACAAGTTTAGGTGACTCCTGAGTATTGCCATTGACATTACATACTGTTTTTTCCATGGCTCCTTCAGAACACCTATGTCCATTTGTACATATATAGGGCCATATGCAATCAGTTTCATTTTTTCGATTTATGGTTTTCATCGTTTTATTTTGCCTTGACTCTGATTTTTTTTTTTCACTGTAAGTAGCAACAGCTACAATAAAACAAACAATAATGAAATGGCACTTTACATTCCTTTTAATGAAACAGCACACTAGCACAACTGAACCTTATTTTGCAGTTCCATTTATCAGGTAGGAGCCCAGATCCTCCATGATGCTGTATACTGAGACTGCAGTAGGACAGTAAGTGCCCTCCAGAATTGTAAGAGCTGTTACTAGTTTGATGCATCCTTCTGAGATGAAGGTGAACTTCACTTTTAGGGTCTAGGATATTTGTTACAGCTTGAGCTGATGTGTTCTTAGCCAGAAAGAACTTGTTATAGAGGTCAATATGTTCAGTAAAGTACCCTACTGATTTGAACCAGCTATTCCAACTGGTATTTCATGCCTCGGGGGTTCCTAGGAGGCTTCTTGAAGAAGGCAGACTTTACCCACATCGCTAGTGATGCAGCATCACTAAAGTATTTATAGTGCTGCCAGATCTCTCCCACCAAACTGATGACATGACACAAGCAGGTTGAATATACTTTAAAACTTTTTGGTTTGCTTTCAGACAGTATAACGCATTGTCTGTAACCAGTCCCAATTCAGATGGTTGTTATGTAGGGACTGAAGTACTGCCTGTGAAAAGGTGGAAAAGTCACAGCTCTCCATAAAGATAATATCTGCCAAAAAGTACTGGTCTTCAGTACCTGTAATTGTAATTATGTAAATTATTTCTAATGATTCTTAAACCTTAACTGTTTACAGATTGAAAACGTGCATCATTCCATCTGTAGATTCATCTACTGCATATCTTAAAATAATTACAAAGCTGAGTTTACAACGGAAGAGTCAAATGAGAACCTTGCATGCCTTGTCACCGCAAGGCAAAACATTTATTAAATTCAAAAACGTCGTTGTTAATTTTTAAAAGGGTACTATGGTATGCTGGCAAAACTTGCAGAAAAGTTGTCCAGATTCGTTAAAGTCTCCAGGATATTGTTGTGCCCTTAATTTTGTAGTTAATGTCGTGTTTCTTAGTTTTTTCAACATAGGGTATCTGATAACTGCTCGCTTCCACATTTCTGTCTGGTGCAGCTAGCTAATTTGCATGCCTATAACGAGAAAACATACAGGAAACACATGCACAAACAGGGGCTTGACTGAATTTCTACAAGAACTACATTCACTTCAAAAACAACAAACAAGAAAATAGCATCTGAATGATAGAACTACAGATTATTCAATCATTTAATTTATTGGGAAGTTTCATGATAGTCACCCCTTCAGTCTCCAAATTCCGCACATTTCTGTTTTAAAATCTAAAACCCGTTTTTATGCGTTAATTCCATGATTCCAACCGTGTTTTCCGCATCACGAAAATCATAGGGCCTTACATACAGTTATCCATTCAGTATTTTTAATGTGAATTCCTATGCCATAACAACAGCCAAAAAAACAATTTTCTGAAGATAGTTAACTATGCTATCTTTATATATAATACGCTACCATGGCTGTTCGTTTGTCTGTCCAAGATTTTAAATCACCTGTAGCTCGCAAACCGTTTCACCTATTGACCTGAAATTTGGTACACATATACTACGTGATGTCTACTATACGCTTTCGGGTGACGATTTTTATTACTCTTTTTATTTTTATTTTATTTTATTGTAGAATCAACTCTTGGCAGCGCACAGCAGGGTGGCCGTGCGGCGCATGTGTATCTGCATCGTTCTCATTCCCTACCACCTTCGCGGTCACTTCCCCTACCTCTTCATATCTTAAATCATTCTTGAGGCAGATTGAAGACTTAAGTGCCAACTTAAGTAAAAAATTAAGAAAAATGTACTAAGTAAATGCAACACAAAAACTAACTTAATCAGTGTTAACGCGAAAAGATGCAGACGAAAGAAGAGAAGCAGCGGGCTGCTAGGGTGGAGAAAAGAAGAGCTCCTCAGGAAGCAGCAAGCGCATCAACCTCTGAACAAACAAATGCTAAACATGCAGAGAAAGAGGATGAAAACTATGAATGCTCAAGTCAAGTGTATTCACTGCACATTATCATGCAGTACGCTGTTACTGGTATCAGATATTTAAAAATGGATAAGTGTGTACAAATTTTTTGTCATGCAGAAAATTATGATGCCTTTCACGAGGGCTGAATACTTTTGCATGCCACTGTATGCACATTTCAAGCTTCTTTTGTGCATACACAAGTTTTATAAATCTAACCCCAGGTCTGGAGCGTTGCTGATAAATTAATAAGAGAGTCAGAGAAATCTCTATTTATATGAAATCCAACGTCTGTCCGCTTTTCATAAGAGAACTACTCAACGGTTTTTGGTTTTTTTTTTCTATAATTTACTTGAACATTCCAGTTGATTTTGCGAGTTCTCTCATTGCGCTAAATATTATAGTTCGGTTGCAGCATAGATTTATTTGCATGAATTCGAGAGACAGGCAGCAGGCCGAGGGGAGGGGGAGGCGGGATCTCAGGAGTAAAGAGCTACTCACACACCAGGTTTCATTCGAGTCGCTCAACCTATCGCCAAGTGTTGAAGTGTACCTTGTCTCCGTTTAGCTAGCAATACCTATTTGTTCAGCAGATAATATCATCTAGAGATTGTTAAAAAGTAATGTTTGACATTACTGAGAGAGAGATCACAGCTATGTGTGTTTTAAAGGGTACCTGCTCATTGTCTCCGTTTAGCTAGCAATACCTATTTGTTCAGCAGATATTATCATCTAGAGATTGTTAAAAAGTAATGTTTGACATTACTGAGAGAGAGATCACAGCTATGTGTGTTTTAAAGGGTACCTGTTCATTGGCAGAGATAGCTTTTCTCCCCACATGGGAGACGCTCTCCCAGCAGAGATGAACATGATCAATACAGTAGCAACATTTGACGTCAGAGTGTACCTACCTTCTGCTTGGCCAGAGATACCTTGCCAACTTTTTTACATTTTTGGCAAAGAGATCACAACTACATTATTGGCCCAGATAGCAAAACCAAAAATATTATATATAAAAAGGCCCTTGGATGCGAAAGCTGTCAATATAAATTCTTCTTAATACAAATTATTACATTTTTTGTTAAAGTTTGTTCTGTTTCACTACTATGCGGGTAGACCCGTGGGGGACAGCTAGTACTAAATAATTATAACGTGCAGATAAGGCAGCTGTGAGGTTGTTTTTGTTGTAACATTCATATTTGTTCACTCTGTTCTTATAGTATTATGCTTACATCATTTCTTCTTTTTTTACTGTTACAATTAAGTTACCTGAAGCAGCAGGAGAAGTAAGCTGGTGTACCGGCATCTTGTGCACATGTACCCCACATCCGACATTTGACTAGTACTGGCAATCTATTTTTCTGTCAAGAGTGGCGGTGAGACAAGTAAAAGAGGAAAATATAAAAAAATATATACAAACTAAAGTAACCTCTCTCAAGGTAAATTGAAGGTTATTTAGAATGTTTCTGTTTTATGATAGATGATTTTAAAAATTAAATGGGAGGTTTTGTGCAATGCGCTGTATTTGAGATATCTCAATGAAAACTGAACTTTATTGTTAAGTTTCCTTGAAGAAAGCATGTGCCAAATTTCAACAAACTTAGTCCACTTACAGTTAAATTGTTTCATGCAGACAGACGGACAGGCAGAGAAAGGGTCACCAAGATGGACAGGCAAGGCGATTGCAGTAGATACTTTTCGCATTATATGCAAAGGCACCTAAAAGTGAAAGCAGAAGTATGACTGCTCAACCAGCCAAAGCTTGTTTGCTCCCTATAAGTCCTGCAGCCTCAACAGTGCCTACATAAGATGATGCTGAGCATAAAGAGACAACAAAAGGAAGTACAGTGCAGTGTAAATGGAGGTGTATAATCACAGATCTAAAGAGACACTGTTTTTTTTTTTTTGTCACCAAAAGCAGAAAATTATTTACTGGGGTAATAAATAGCTAAACTGCAGTCTCCTGGGGAAGCAACCTGAGCTCAACAGAAGCACAATACCGGAACAAACATAACTAGAAAGCCTTCTCCATCACAGGGCAAACCTGAACACACTTGAAGCTGTTGTGAAAAAGAGGTTGATAGCAAAATTGAAAATGAAAAATCCTTGAAAAATCCCCTCAGCCCCCCACAGGAGGCACTCTCTTGGAGCACATTTAGCCACAGGCTCATTCTACCACAGTGTGATAAGAAGAGCCTCTGGGGGTGTTTTCTGCCCACTGCTATCAGGCAATTCAATGCTTCCATCCTAAGTCTATTTTTATTTTATTTATGTTATTATTTATGTACTTATCGATTGATTTCATGTATTATCTGTCCTGTGAGAGTGTATTCCTGTGTTTTATGTTTCTGTTGTTGTATGCAATTGAATTTCCCCTTAGAATTAATAAGGTTTACCTAATCTAATCTAATGTTGGCGGTTACACTCCTTGGGAATTAAATTGACATTTTTAACATCTCCATGTACAGGCTAACAGTTTTTCTTGAGTTCTTATACAGTACATTTACAATTTGGAAAAGAGAAAAAGAGAAGTGCGTGTAGAATGTGTCTGTGCATGTCCACGGCTTATGGCCACGTAAGGCAGACATGCTTTACTTCCCATTTCAGTTACTCATTTGCTTTTGTTGTTACTGATGGTGTTTCCCTTCGTGGTGGCAACATACTGACACTTGCCATCTTAAATGAAGCTAAACCTTAATTCTTTTAGAAAGCTCAATGAGAAAAGGCTGTGAATATAGCCACTCAGAAAGAAGATACAGCATGAGATGAAAGAGGAAAAAATGTAATTGTTAAGATAAAGTCACATACCGGTTTCTATAGTATGTAATGAAGAGGAAAAAGTATAATTGACAAGATAAATTCTCATTCCACTTTGTACACTATATAATACAGTGACAGTAATAATGTATACACAAAATACAGATTAACAAACAGCAATTGCGACACACAGCTTAGGAAATTCCCTCCAACTTTTATGCTAAAACGGTTTTGAAAACCCTTGTGAGCCAGAACTTAATGATTCTCCTATCATAGCATGGAAATTAAATATGGAAATATACCACAGTTCAAGGAAAGCTATGAAACAGCTGATGACACATTTGTCCCCTCAAACATTCATAAACCTATAGATATCTCTACATCATTTGATAGAAGGTTGGCCCAAAATGCTATAACCAAAATAAAGCCGGACATTTTTTTTAAATCATAACACACTGAAACATCACTGTGTCTCATACTCTTATGGAGAAAAGGAATAGCCTGGAATACTACTCAGCTTCAATATTGTGCTAAGCGTTACCAGCCTTTACCACTGATACAAAAATAAAAGAAAGACATATTTGTAGAATAAATTAAACAAAGCCTGTAAATACTGGACATTATCACCTGCAATTCAGCACTAAAAGCCTTATAAGCACTCCATCTAACACACAGGCAAATAGATCAGCACAGCATTACAAAGACAATTTAATCCCAGTACTACAACATTTTACATAAACATGCAGTATAGTAAGTTAACGTGTTGTATCATATTAATATGCTTTTAATCAGCTTTGCACAAACATCTAATAAAGATTCTAATTCTTTCCCTTTCAGATACACAGCCTGTTAAACATGTTTTCAAGGTCCAACTCAAAGTATTTTCCAGTCAAAAAGCAAATAAAATAAAAAATAGCAGAGGAATAAAATACCACAGTGCCGAATGCAAGTACACAGTGAAAAAGAGACTTAATAGCAGGCAGAACTCTGTTTATTAATACTAAGATCGCATTATTACCTGAATTGACTGTCACTAGGTTCCATAGCTGGAAGTTAGTTTCACAGATGCCTTTCTACAGTTTGCTGGTGTGCTAAAAATGTATTACGGCATGTGCTGAGCAGGAGCACCACATGAAACTACTGTTTGCCAGCCTGTCAATTACGAAAGCCCCTTACACAACCAATGGCTAAATATTATTACACAAAAAGGTTAGTAATTATTGCCAAAAAATACAGTTAGGTCCATAAATATTTGGACAGAGACAACTTTTTTTCTAATTTTGGTTCTCTACATTAACGACAATGAATTTTAAATGAAACAACTCAGATGCAGTTGAAGTGCAGACTTTCAGCTTTAATTCAGTGGGGTGAACAAAACGATTGCATAAAAATGTAAGGCAACTAAAGCATTTTTTGAACACAATCCCTTCATTACAGGGGCTCAAAAGTAATTGGACAATTGACTCAAAGGCTATTTCATGAGCAGGTGTGGGCAAGTCCGTCATTATGTCATTATCAATTAAGCAGATAAAAGGCTTGGAGTTGATATGAGGTGTGGTGCTTGCATGTGGAAGATTTTGCTGTGAACAGACAACATGCGGTCAAAGGAGCTCTCCATGCAGGTGAAAGAATCCATCCTTAAGCTATGAATACAGAAAAAACCCATCCGAGAAATTGCTACAATATTACGAGTGGCAAAATCTACAGTTTGGTACATCCTGAGAAAGAAAGCAAGCACTGGTGAACCCAGCAACGCAAAAATACCTGGACGTTCACGGAAGACAACAGTGGTGGATGATCGTAGAATCATTTCCATGGTGAAGAGAAACCCCTTCACAACAGCCAACCAAGTGAACAACACTCTCTAGGGGGTAGGCGTATCGATATCCAAGTCTACCATAAAGAGAAGACTGCATGAAAGTAAATACAGAGGGTGCACTGCAAGGTGCAAGCCACTCATAAGCCTCAAGAATAGAAAGGCTAGATTGGACTTTGCTAAAGAACATCTAAAAAAGCCAGCACAGTTCTGGAAAAACATTCTTTGGACAGATGAAACCAAGATCAACCTCTACCAGAATGATGGCAAGAAAAAAGTATGGAGAAGGCGTGGAACAGCTCATTATCCAAAGCATACCACATCATCTGTAAAACACGGTGGAGGCAGTGTGATGGCTTGGGCGTGCATGGCTGCCAGTGGCACTGGGACACTAGTGTTTATTGATGATGTGACACAGGACAGAAGCAGCCAAATTAATTCTGAGCTGTTCAGAGACATACTGTCTGCTCAAATCCAACTAAATGCAGTCAAATTGATTGGACGGCGTTTCATGATACAGATGGACAATGACCCAAAACATACAGCCAAAGCAACCCAGGTGTTTATTAAAGCAAAGAAGTGGAAAATTCTTGAATGGCCAAGTCAGTGACCTGATCTTAACCCAATTGAGCATGCATTTCACTTGTTGGAGACTAAACTTCAGACAGAAAGGCCCACAAACAAACAGCAACTGAAAGCCGCTGCAGTAAAGGCCTGGCAGAGCATTAAAAAGGAGGAAACCCAGCATCTGGTGATGTCCATGAGTTCAAGACTTCAGGCTATCATTGCCAGCAAAGGGTTTTCAACCAAGTATTAGAAATGAACATTTTATTTCCAGTTATTTAATTTGTCCAATTACTTTTGAGCCCCTAAAATGAAGGGATTGTGTTAAAAAAAATGCTTTAGTTGCCTCACATTTTTATGCAATCGTTTTGTTCACCCCACTGAATTAAAGCTGAAAGTCTGTACATCAACTGCATCTGAGTTGTTTCATTTAAAATTCACTGTGGTAATATACAGAACCAAAATTAGAAAAAAGTTGTCTCTGTCCAAATATTTATGGACCTAACTGTAAATCTTGTAAAAATGTTTCTCAGCGTTCTTCAAAGACACCTATTCATAATACACTAAGCGACTGCATAGTGATTATGTAAATTTAAGTGAAGCAAGTTAGCCATTTGTAGCTTGTAACACAAGTTCATTTAGATACAGTGCCTTCAGAAAGAATTCAGACCTCTTCACTTTTTTCACATTTTGTTATGTGGCAGCCTTTTGCTACAATCATTTCAATTATTTTTTATCCACATTAAGCAACACTCAATACTGAAGAATGATAAAGTGAACACACGATTTTAGGATTTTTTGCAAATTTATTAAAAACTAGACATTAAGCCCGTTACAATAACGGGCGCTAGAATAGTAGTGCATAAACATTAGTAGGAACAGTCTATATTAAATGGCAAAGGACCGTCTATTTTCTGTTACAGTAATACTGGCTTGTATGTGGCTGTAATATGCGTCACTGTATTGTGTGCCTTTAATTTTCTCTCACAGTAATACGTCTCTCCAGCAAGTATTTTAATCTGTGCTGGCGTGCAGCTGATTATTGTATGTATGGCGTCTCCCCAGCAACGGATTTTATGTGCACGAAAATAAATCTACTTTTAAAAGTCATCCTATTGTAATATCATGAAAATTCGTATATTTAGGAAAACACTTTACTGGGTCAAGTTTGTTAATCGCAAATCTGACATCCAGAGAGTGAACACTTGCACAACAACAAACACTAATCCCACCTCTTTGGGGAAGCTGGTCTCCGCATCTCAGTACCCGATTGGATTTTTCATGCATTATGTTTTAGGTCTTACCTCATTTACAGAAATCTGATTGGATCGGCCGCGCGATATTTTATAGGTCCCGCCCTTTGAAGCATCGCACCGTGCCCCGCGCATGCGCACTTCACCAGAAGATACACATACACGGACACATGGACGCACACTGGGATTTTATTAAAGAGGATTAAAAAAATGGAAATCTCCCATTGACACAAGTAATCAGGCTAGGACACTTGAAATTTGTCAACTGACTCTCAAGACACCTGTCTACAGAAAATCTTATAGATGAAAATGTGTATCAGAGCATAAACCAAACCATAATGTCAAAGGAATTGCTTGCAGAGCTTAAAGACAGGATTGCGTTGATGCATGGATCTGGAGAAGGCTGCAAAAGACTTTCTGCAGCACTGAAGGTTCCCACAAACACAGTGGCCTCTACAATTCTTAACTTGAAGAAGTTTGGAAGAACCACAACTTTTGCTACAGTTGGCTGCTTGGCCATATTGAGCAACTGAGGGAGAAGGGCCTTAGTAAGAGAGGTGACAAAGAACCTGATGGTCACTCTGGCTGAGCTCCAGAGAACGTCCAGAAGGACATGAACCTCTGTAACACACCACTAATCTGGGCAAAAGCCTCTTCTCAGTAAATAATACCTGAAAGCTTGCATAGAGTTTTGCAAAAAGGCACTCTAAAGGACATTTGGACTGTGTGAAACAAGATTATCCAATCTGCTGAAACCAAGTTTTGAACTGTCTGGCCTCAACTCTAAGCATCATCACATCTGGAGGAAACCAGGCACCACTCATCACCTGTGAAACATCATACCAGTGATGAAGCATGGTGGTAGCAGAATCATGCCTTGGGAGGTTCTTTTTTTACTGCAGAGACTTGGAGACTAATCAGGGTGGAAGGAAAGCTGAACAGAGCAGATTACAAATGTGTCCTTAATGAAAACCTGCTCTAGACCAGTGTTTCTCAACCTTAAAGGTGCTGCGACCCATTATTTCCTATGTAAGTGTCTTCACAACCCACCCTGGGTGGATGTTACAACTGTGGTGAAGCCAGCACAATCGTCAGATCTGGCGAGTGGGGCTGATCCTTGGTGAATCAAGAGCTATTGTCAGAGCAGTGACTCAAAACAACCCACTTTCCGACCCACTAAACACTGATCTAGAGAACTCAGAACTCTGGGCTGGCTGGGCATAAGGTTCAGCCTTCCAACAAGACAATGCCACTAGGCACAAAGCAAATACAACACAAAAGTGGCTTAGGAACAATTCTGGGAATGTCCTTGAGTGGCTCAGCCAGAGCCTGGACTTGAAACCAATTGAACATCTCTGGAGAAACCTGAAAATACAGCACCTGTGCACTGACAGTCTTCATCCAAACTGACAGAGCTTGAGAGGACCTGAAAATCCACACATCCATGTGTGGGAAGTTTGTCACGTCTCAGCCAAGAAGACATCAGAATCAGTAATCGCCGCCAAAGGGGCTTCACCTAAGTATTGAGCAAAGGGTGTGAATATTTGTGTAAATGGGACATTTCAAGGTTTTGTTTTTAATACATTTTCAAATATACTGTTTTTATTTTGTCATTTTGGGGTGCAGACTGTTGTTTGATGAGGGGAAAAAAATAATTTAAATAATTTTAGCATAAGGCTGCAACATAACAGAATGTACTAAAAGGAAGGGGTCCGAATACTTCTGAAGACACTGTATATTCCAGGTGTTATCTACAGTTATACCGAATCTGCACCACTCTGAAGGCGGCTAATGTGATTCATTGAATTTAAAAAAACAAGTAACAATTTTAATGTACTGCAGCGAATTGACATTTGCATCATGGTAAAGTCCCCGTAAGCTTGGTATTTTTAATTTTAAAATGTCTTACAACTCACTTCATCAGTATGGTCGTCCATCAGACACCTATGAATCTCATTGCTGACTCAAGCTAATGGAAAATTGGAGCTTATGCCAGCTGCACTAGTTGCAAGCAGAACCCAGTCCCAGATGAGAAAACTTATCTGTTGTCACTCACGCCGGTATAATTTAGAATTTGTTATTGAACTGGCTTTGGAACTTTAAACTGTACATGAAAACTGACATCTATAGACAAAATGAAGGTGATTTTTTGTGTTAAAAATTCTTAATTGAAACCACAATGCTAGTCTAATAAACCATTAGTCTAACTTTATTCCATACAGAAATGTACTCAGCCAAATCTTAATACAGAAATAACAGTAGTACACAAATATATAGATACTGTCACCTACCAAGTGTCAGAACTTAAGTAAAGATGTAATGAAAAGACCAAATGAACAGACATTCTTTTATTGAATATTCTATTGCTTGAAAAGTAGCGTTGCTTAAAAAATCAATATACACTCACCGGCCACTTTATTAGATTAACTTTTCTAATACCAGGTTGGACCCCCTTTTGCCCTTGTAATTCTTCATGGCACAGATTCAACAGGGTACTGGAAACATTCTTCATGGATATTGGTCCATATTAACATGGCAGCATCATGCAATCGCTGCAGATTTGTCAGCTGCACATCCATGATGCGAATCTCCCGTTCCACCACACCCCAAAGGTGTTCTATTGGATTGAGATCTGGCAACTGTGGAGGCCATTTGAGTACAGTGTACTCATTGTCACATTCAAGAAACCAGTTTGAGATGATATGAGCTTTGTGACATGGCTTTTTAACCTGCTGGAAGTAGCCATCAGAAGATGGGTACACTGAGGTCATAAAGGGATGGACATGGTCAGCAACAATACTCAGGTAGATTGTGGCATTTAAATGATGCTCAATTGGGATAAAGGGGCTCAAAGTGTGCCAAGAAAATATCCCCCACATCATTACACCACCATCACCACCGGCATAAATCGATAGATACAATGCAGGATGGATCCATGCCATCATGTTGTTGATGCTAAATTCTGGCCCTACCATCAGAATGTTACAGCAAAGATCGGGACTCAAATTGTGCCAAGAAAATATCCCCCACATCATTACACCACCATCACCACCGGGATAAATCGATAGATACAAGGCAGGATGGATCCATGCCTTTATGTTGTTGATGCTAAATTCTGGCCCTACCATCAGAATGTTACAGCAAAGATCGAGACTCAAATCTTCTGTTGTCCAATTTTGGTGAGCCTGTGTGAACTGTAGCCTCAGTTGACTGTTCTTAGCTGACAGGAGTGGCACCCGGTGTGGTCTCCTGCTGCTGTAGCCCATCTGCTTCAAGGTTTGATGAGTTGTGCATTCAGCAATGCTCTTCTACATAACTTAGTTGTAATGAATGGTTATTTGACTTACTGTTGCCTTTCTAATAGCTTGAACCAGTCTGGCCATTCCACTCAAACCTCTGGCATCAACAAGGCCTTTTCTCCCAGAGAACTGCCACTCGCTGGGTATTTTTCCTTTTTTTGGACCATTCTCTGTAAACCCTAGAGATGGTTGTGTGTGAAAATCCCAGTAGATAAGCAGTTTCTGAAATACTTAGATCAGCCTGTCTGGCATCAATAACCATGCCACATTCATAGTCACTTAAATCACCTTTCTTCCTCATTCTGATGCTTGGTTTGAACTTCAGCAGGTCGTCTTGACAATGGCTATATGCCAAAATTCATTGAGTTGCTGCCATGTGATTGGCTGATTATATATTTGTGTTAACAAACAGTTAAACAGGAACCGTGGCTGGTGAGGGTATATTTAAATTTGTTGCATGCAATTCTGTGTAAACAGGAATAATAAAATGCTGGTTGTGTTTATAAAGCTTGCATACATCTTATTAGTGAAACACATTGCTACCTTTTATGTTCTAAATATCATTTTGCTGCTAAGTATTTTGTCATTAATCATAGTCTCCATACATATACCCTAAACGTACGAACTTCTTGAATCTAAAAGCCACTTTCATCCTAAAGCCTGCCTTCATTTCAGGACTGCTCAAGTCAGGGGTAATTCTTTAAATGTCATTGAAATTTCTCTTTTTAAAATAAGTGGGTCACTGCAACGCAGACCCACCGTAGATGAGCAGGTAATCAGTAATTTAGTAGGTACTGAGCATCCTGTTGTTAAAGGTCATCTCGCTACTATTTAGGAATATACCACATCAAACCTGAAATGTTTTGATCAAAACTGATGTAGTGACAGAATGCTTCTGCAACTCAAATCTGAAAGTTCACACCCAGCGGCTCTGCCTCAACATTTTTGTGAGAAAGATGGTACAGGAGTAACTTTTGAAAATGTCATAGAATAAGCACAACACTGATAGTACTGTGAGCTGAATCAGAACTTACTACAGCAAAGAGAAAAGCAAAACAAGGATTATTAAACCAGAAATACACAGATCTCATAACACTAAATTGCTTACCAGACAAAAATGAGCTGTTAAAATTATTAAAACATGTTCACCTTTCTCTATATAACCGTGTTTTTGGCTTTGAGCAGAAAAATGAATGTAGTTTTTGGCAGAAAATGAACATGTTCATCCATTCATTTTGCCAAAAGAGAAAGGCAGTCAAAAGCCTAAATTACACTATTTTTCTGTCCTAACAAAACCAAAAACTGACTTTCATTATGTCTTTATTACAGACACATCAGTGGCAGGGGAAGGGTGTTTTTGCTGTGTGGATATAAATTATCACAGGATTAACCAGAAGTCTCTATTATTGGAAAGTGACTCAGTGTGTGTAAAGCATTTGCAAGGTCTTTGGGAAACAATGACTGAACAATTGCCCATGGCAGTCTGAAAAATACTAGTGCCACAACAACAGTGTGCCAACGCTCAAACAGTCCTTTATTTATATAATGTGAGCATGCAGGATAATGTTCATAATAAAATCATTAATGACTGTTGTTCAAATGAGAAATGAACCCTAAACATAATACCTCTATTTTATCAATTGGACCGTAACATTTGCCATGGCAAATGACTGTGATGGCTCTGAACTAAATTGTTCTTTACCATAGAACCTTTATTCTTCAACTGTACATATGAATGTACAAAACCACTTATTTAATAGCATCCATCAAATTTAGTTGGCTCAGGCTGCAACACAGATTATCAATTGACAGTAAGCACTGAGATTATTACATTGCACTAAAATCAGATACACCCTCCACCTTCACACAAGTCCTTCACTACCTTAGATTATAGTGTGTGTGTAGTGGGGGGGGCAGTATAAATGAGGTAGGCCAGTGTTTCTGGCATTAGTTAGTGTTCAGCTGAGTGCTGGAATCTAAATTGAGTGATCTTAGAAACTTTAAATGTTTTTGATAGTTGGTGCCAGCATGATGGTTCTAGCATCTCTGAAACAGCTTTCATTGTGTGCTTTCAGGTACAACTGTTGCAAGGGTTTATTGAGAATGGTGCAAAAAACAATTTATGAATAAGAAGGCTCAAAGGAGAATAGTAAGAATCATACAAGCAAACAGATGGGACATGACCAGGTAAATCACATCCAAAAAAGTTCGGCGAATACGCAATAAAATGATTATTTCCAGGTCAATTTTGTTGTCAGAAACATGCGTTAGAAACACGGAAAGTACTTGACAGCTGTCTTGGGTTGAATATACGGACATATTTGGTATTCCTGGTGCTATTTTTCTCATGGTAAGGATATGTTTCCTACTGGCTTATGTAAATTCTCATGTAAATACTCAAGTAAATCAAAACAAAGACAACCACATGGCATGAAAAGTTAACCGTGATTTGGTCTGGTGGGAGGAAAACCATGTACTGTTGAGACTAAGTGCAGTGCTATTGTGCACGGCTGGTCTTCCATTAAAAAAGGCTGAACCTAATGATATTGGTGTTTTTTTGTTCAAAATGACATTGTAATATAGTTTACACATGTGTCTGTGTAATCGCAAGATGCTAATCAGCAACGTAGAACTATCTTGGCTTGAAAAATGGATGTAATTGCTAAGTTTAAAAGCTTTTCCTTTGTTCCCCATTCCCTCCATTGTAAAGCGCTAGAGGTGGCAACATATTTTTTGTAATTTATAGAAAGTACTTAACTTTAGAATACTATTTTACATGGCAAATACATGTATACCATATTTGTGAAAAAATTAATTTGACTTCAAAAATAACATTTATCCTGTAAAGTAAGCTGCAAACTTCAGGGCTCTTGAATTAACCACCAGTCTGTGTAACTGTATCCAAGACTGATAGACTTCAGACTATCAAGCTTAGGAAAAACACACTGAACAGTTTCACTCTGAACAACACAGCAGCCCATGTCAGTGGTCTTAACTCAATGATGTTTTCCCTGTTAATGTACAATTTTGTTGCCAAATATGACACAAGTTTGCTGACAACACAACTTTAGTGGGCCTTATTACCAACAATGGTTATAAAGCCTGCAGGGTGTAAGGTAAACTTCTCACCAGGCGGTACAAAGAAAAACCCCTTCCTTAATGTCAGCAATACAAAAGAGCTGACAGTAGACTTCAAACGACAGAGGAGGTATGGGGGCATATGCCTTTAAAAATTAATAGGGTTGCTATAGAAAAAGTGAGTAGTGCAATGTTCTGAAGGGTCCAAATCACTGCTCTCTCTAAGCCACATATCTTGCTAAAAGGACTTTAATTTTTTGAAAAGCCATGAGAAAGCTGGTTTATCTCTCCAAAACCTCACTAACCTCTACACATGCACAGAGAGCATAACAATTAACTACACCACAGTCTGGTATGGCAACAACATGATGGCAGACTGTGATGAAGAGTTTAAACGGACCACTGCAATAATGGAGCCATGCTCCAATCTATAAAAGACATTTATAAAAAGAGATAAATGAAGAAAGCATCTTCTACTGCTTCAGACCCCACAATTCCTATGCAACAGTTTGTACCCTTGCAGTTCTACAGACAATATAATAATATGCAACTCTCTCCTACAAAACTCTTAAACAGTTTCTATTCTTAGGAAATTAAACCTAATTTGCAATTTGCATACAGTCATCTGTCTGAACTGTGATCAAGGCTCCATTATGAAACTACCATATATACTCACGTATAAATCGGGGCTTGAACCCTGAAAAATCGATCATAAAATCAGACCCCGATTTATACGCCCGTTCAAAAATGCGACACTTAATTTTTTTTTTTTTTTTTTTACATCTTCTTGCCTCCTCCAATCTCACATCAGTTTTTCAGACCCATCGAATTTTGTTCCAGCAGCACAGTTACCAATTTCTTTCACTTCTTCAACAACGTTTCATTTAAAACCAGCTTCATATTTTCTTTGGATTGAACACTCCATCGTAGATAAGGGATGCTCTTACGATAAAGGTGTATGAAGGTGTGAGATACAAAAAACACAAATCAGTGCAAATGTTGCTTCAGAATAGTTCGGGTATTACAGTGTAGTCACTTAGTAACAATAGAGAGAGAGACTGAGTGAGAGAGGTTAGGAGCACGCACTGATACAGCGCATTGCTGCACCCGCATAGAAAAAAAAGGCAGTGTGCTCCATGGTTTCTCTCTCAGGTGGGCGTTAGCATACAATAATCTCTTGGACCAATAGCATAAGTTTTCCGCATTCGACTTATACGACCGACATTACAGAATACAGCGGAACCTCGGTTCACGAACGTCTCGGTACATGTAAAAATCGGTTTACGACCAAAAAGTTCTCCAAACTTTTGCATCTGATCACAACCACACACTCGGTATACGAACAAGCCAGTTTCCCTTTCGGTTTGTACGTGTTCAGTCTCTCTCTGTGCATTTCCTTTGCAGTGAGCAAGAGAGAGAGAGCAAGACAGCGCGACACACACACGAGAGAGAGAGACACACGCGCACACACACACACACACACACACACACAGGCAGCGCAAGAGAGAGACACACACACACAGGCAGCGCGAGAGAGAGAGACACACACACACACACAGGCAGTGCGAGAGAGAGAGAGAGACACACACACAGGCAGCGCGAGCGAGAGAGAGGGCTGGACGCATAAGGTAGAGAAGGCAGTTAAAGAATGCACTGGGCTTGTTTTTGTTTTCACTTTTGTTTACAGTGATCGGTTCGTAGCGTGCATTATTGCAATGTTACGTTCCTTGGTGGTTTATTAAATTACAGATTTTTTCAAATGTTCATTTTTTTCCCTGTGCTTAAAACTCATTAAAAAAAAAAGTATTTTTAGCCAGCGGTTGGTAGTGCTATAGCGCGAACTATTACAGTATTAGTTTTCTCTGTTGTTCAAGGTTTTCTCAGTGTTATTCAATGTTTTTACATTTAGTTTACTATTATGCTGTGCATTCTATGGTTTAATTAACTATATTTGTGCTTAAAAACTTAAAAAATATATATATTTACATACAGTTCGTATGGTCTGGAACGGATTAATTGTATTTACATACAATCCTATGGGGGAAATTACTTCGGTTCACGACCAAATCGGGTTACGACCAGAGTTTTGGAACAAATTATGGTCGTGAGCCGAGGTTCCACTGTACCAGAAATTATACAGTAAAATCAAGTCCGACTTAACCACGGGAGAACTTATCCACGAGTATATATGGTATTCACATTATAAATCAGTTTACACTTGTGTCAGTTTAGCTATCTTACTCTTACTTACTCTTTCTAATACAGGGAATATGTTTTCATCTGTTTTGTTATTTATTATGTTTTAAATTTGAGCAACAAATGCTTTAATCATACTGTTTCTTATCCATATTACTAAACGAGAATGGTAAACCGGAAGGCACGGACCCAGGTACACGGCGATGGACGCAGGAGACATAGTGTGCAGGCGCTTACAGCGCGTGTCTCATAAACCGCAAGCGAATTCTGATCCACCGCAAACGAAGGAGTCACGGCTCAAAAACAAAAGAGCTCAACTAACGAAGGAGTCACGGCTCAAAAACGAAATAGCTCAACTAACGCCACACAGAGAAGAGGATTCTACACTGCACCCCAGAGTCAAACAGAAGACACTACGGGGTCCGCAAAGGTCCACAAAGATAGTACGGAAGGCACGAGAAAGTACGAAAGGCGCAGGCGCCTACAACGTGCTTCTGAACTAAACGTCCACACTACATAACATGGTCCGGGTAATAAGAATAAACGAACTCTCCGTATTAAACGTACGGCATCCTCACACGTCCAAACCATATAGCATATGTGAATCACATTACAGTGATGCATTATTAACAGTACAACCACAGAAAACGCTAAGTATTAACAGTAAGTGCAATTATCCATATTACTAACAGTAGACAACGGATAACTAATGGAGTCATGGTCACGGCTCCGGCTCCGGCTCCAAAACGAAACTTTTCAACTAACGGACATACAGAAAGGAGCCCGCCTGAATACAATTAATGAACACTGGCGCCTACAACGCGCCTCTCAAACAGAAGAGGCAATAGATAAACGGCAAAGAAAGGAACGACAAACAGCCGCTAAACAATTCCGCCAATTAGCTGACAACGCATTCTGTAATGCGTCCACTATTAATGAACATTCATTAGGATTAATGAATATCATTTGCTGTCATTGTCATTCACTTAACTTCCCTGAAGAAACAACTGGCAATACAACTAATGAGTTTACACGTTGTTGTCAAAGGGGTCAGGTTAGACTGCCTCCTTTAGATGAATATCCTGAATATCTACGGATGTTTCTAACTAACAATGTACCCAAAAGTAAAAACTTTATGGACTGCATTAGATCCTACAATAGTTCATTTGCTTTTGCATCTACCGGGGTAAATATCAGGCCACCAGCTGGCAATGGCCCATACTGCTTTCGCGTATGTGGATAAATATTACATTGGATTAGAACGGTGCACCCTGAGCCAAATCACGAACGCAAATATGCACAGATCTACGTGTTAGATCCAGATGACGCAATCTATCAACGAATGAACCAATATATCTCATACATTCATCAATGTATTTCGGGTTACCCAACACCGGGGGTTGGCAAGCGAAGCGAGCAGGGGGCGGAGCCCGCTTGTAGTTGCAATAAACTGAAATAACTCGATATAAAAGGCAGCATTACTGACAACACAGTACTCTGTTCAGGATCACTTCAGAATTGACAGTGTTCTTTTAATTCCACTTATAGAAGATGTTTGTAGTTTGACTACAGGTATTCCAAATTATTCTGGAGTACTATGAATTTCTTTCATATACAGTATGTCTGTTCTGTTGCATCCCGGATAGCATTACGGTTTAATTGTGTTTGTTGCTACTGATGCTAAAGGTGTGAATCAGTTATCAAACAGTCGTTTAAAACTTTAAAAAAACAGTTGGTTTCAACACAGTATAAATGTTTTTCTGTGAGGTACATGCACCTTCTTGACTGTGGTACCACTTTATGAAAGTTCACTCACTCGACTAACACCCTCTCCCTTCTCTTCAGGTTTTGATTTGTTGTTTGCATTTTCTACTTCTGCCACACTGAAAAGAAAAGGGCATTTCATTATTTTTATTTTTTCTGAAAGACATGTTTTGGGTCACAATGAGGTGATGGCATCACAATCTCCTCACGGATCCACGAAACAGGCAACTCAAAGTGGTGTAGGATGTTGAGCTCCCTGCTTTTGTTTATGACTGTGAGGCCAAACACAGATCCTTCTCCATCATTATAAATGGTGTGTAGATCTGATTCATAAAAATGATGACACAACCTATGGAGAACAGATCTGCCTTCCAACTTAATGCTGGCAGGACAATAGTCTCTCCCTTGAACTCAACAAAACCAAGGTGCTAGACTTCAGGAAGCAGACCACACTGACATCTACTTTAGAAGGGATGCTGCGGAAAAGGTAAACAGCTTTAGGTTTCTTGGAGTGACTATCAGTGACAAAATGAAATGGGCTCAACACATCTCAACCATAGTCAAGAAGGTTCACCAATGCATTTGTTTCCTCAGATGTTGGAGTAAAAGCCTGAATGTCTCCATTCATGCTCACAAACTTGTATAAATGCACAGTGGAAGCTATAATCAATGGCTGTGTAACATCCTGGTACGACACCTGCTCAGCTCAGTAACACAATGTACTATTGAGGGTGATTATGGTGGCTTTATGGTGTCACATTTTGGTCTCTCAGGTGACCACATTTTGCTTACTGATACCATGGCAAATTCAAGGCACATGACAGGTTACATCATTGCCAAACAGCTATAAAACATGGCCTTGCAGTAACCAGGTTATCATGATATTGAGAGAAAAATAAAATCACCCTGCTTTACTGGTGTGTTCATTGAACTTTTTAACTCTCTGATTTCTGACCTTTTGCTTTGTTACTTTGTCTTTGAAATTCTGATTGTCGTTTTGGTGAGGTGCTCAGACAGGCTGTTCCCTGCTTAGCTTTTTGACTCTCCTTTTGTCTTTTACTCACATCACCTGATCCATTTTTTTATTTGTCCTTTTAAGGATGACTGCCTGCTTTTTTAACCACTTGGGATAAAATGCACCACAGAATATTACTGGCACATAGCTCCCTACTGCCTTAGAAAGACAAACAGTATTAGTAAAGACCTCAGGCACCATGTACAGTCACAGTTCCAGCAAACCCTTAACATTGCCACCAGTGGATTCATAAACCATTTCCTAAGATAACAGGCCTCATTTATAGTGCTGAAGGTTAACTGAATGTATCTGAAGTATTATGTAAGTGATTGAATATTTTACTGTATACAGTACCCCCTAAGGAGGTTAATATTAGTTCCTGAAGCTCCTTACTCCTGAACTTACCACACCATTTTCTAAGTCTGTTTAATCCTCAGCAGGGTCACTGGGGAGCAGAAGCCTAACCTAACAGGCATAAGGTGCAAGGCAGTAACAATCCTTGGAAAAGGCACCAGCTTTTCGCTGGGTAAAAACACACCATAGCCAGTTTCGCGTCACTAATTCACCTAACCTACATGTCTTTAGTCTGTGAGAGGAAATCCATAGACACAGGGAGAACATGTAAACTCTGCACAAGGAGGATCCTGGACATGAACCCTGGTCTTGTTACTGTAAGGCAGGTGCAACACTATGACAGCGCCACAAAGCTGGCCACTCTTATGCATGCTACACACAATTTACCATGAGTAAAATATTCTTGCTGTAGACTAATTCTCAGTTCTCTAATGAACTCAGTGATTTAAGCACTGTAGAGATAAGAACAGGTGTAAAGAAATTTTATTGTGAACTATGTACAATGTCCACCTCCTCTATGTTTAATCTGTGGAGGAGCCCTTTAGTAAGCTGTGCAACTGACCAAGGCTGTCTGGGCTTGTGTTATACCACTGTTTAAAGTGGGCTGGTATGCTATACTGGCAGTCCCCTTTCTCTGCTTTGCAAATCAGAGCATAGCAGCACATCGTGACCGGACCATGAAGTGAACACCCCACTTCGCTGCAATTTTGCATATATTTTTCCCCAACCCCTTCTATCTCCCCATTCTTTGAAATTTATGTATATAAGAGCACTCGACAATCCAGTCTGGCTAGAATGTGTTTTATACCGCATCATGAGGAGTAAGAAGAAGCAGACAGAATATGGAGTGACACATGTACTCAAGGAAGCAATTTGCTAACCACATTTTCTTTGTGTTTCACTTAACTGTTCTTCATCCACTTCACATTTCATTTTTTATGAATCTCGCCAACTTGTCTCTTTTTGCTGTGCAGGGCAGCTGCCCTTTTTTACTTGCCGTCGCTGTCCTACTTGTGGGATTCATTTGCATTAACTGCATACACCATTTCTCTGGGGGATAACGCTACAGTCCTCAGCCATAAAAAAGCATGCCTTGCCTAAGAATAACCCACTCACTGCAGCTTTATTACCAATATCGAGAAATAAAAAAAAAAATAGATTGAAAAGAATACATTGTTTAATCAAATTAGTGTACATGAAATTATTATTTACATTTAGTCAGAGTAAGCAAAAATGTACTCCAGTAACCCAATAATTGCTTTTGACTCTGATTCTGAACATGCACACATGACTATAAAATTGGACTGAAAAATAAAAGTACATATTGTACAAACATATACCAACTTTCCATTAAAATGATCAAACTGAATGTACAGTCCCACTCGAGTCATCCACTGGTTTGTTATAGCTAAGCCAGATAATAAGCCTTTGAAAATGGAACATTTCAGTTTTACCAGCATAGCCAGGAAACTACATTACTGCAGTATTGTAAAATATGCAAATGCATTACACTGGTCTACAAAAAATATTTTTTGTTTGCTACTGGGAACCTCAGAGCAGATCTTTATTTAAGTTTTTCATATATGAAATCGGAATTAAGCTAGCACGTCAGGTTTTTGAAATACACATCATTAATGTTTTGACACTTTTGAATATCAGTATAATATATCAACAGATACCTGGAGTTTGGACTATGTCCCACCAAAATTGTTTTGATGTGTTTATTCTGAAAACAAACCAGAAGACGATACCAGAGTCACGTTAAAGCATATTTGTGTCAATTTACCTCAATATAAAAGTGAGGTCAGCGTGCCCAAAATTATTGGTGGCACTCACTTTTGCACTTGTACTGCACATCCATCTCTCTTTGCAAGAACCAACAGTAGTCACCCATCAGGCTCGGAGTGAATTTTACTTTATACCAGTTTCCCATCACTTTTATATCTCTAACATCGCTAAGATTTGGTGGAAAAAAGTTGAGATCAGAATGTAAAAATGCGTTTTCAGTGTCTTCTGGCTCCCGTAAGCTAATATACTTTCAGCATATTCTCCACAAGCTCAGTATAATTCTCTGCTCTGTGACTGTCAAGAAAATTCTGAACAACCTGCATGAATGAGGGTGCGGATTCAGTTGGCTTCAGTTTCTTTTTTGAACTCATCATCAAGCATCAGATTTCAGGGCTTCACTTTTCTCGAGACCAAACTTATTTCTTAAATACTGAAACGCATCGCCTTTACTGTCCAGTCACCCTAGTTGCCTAAGACCTGGAACATCATAACTAAAAAATGGGACATGCTGGATGAAAATGGTTTTCAGATTTGGAGTCAGCAAGTGAAATTTGTTAAATTACAGGTGAAAGAATCCCAGTAGCAAAATGCATGTTGACCAGTGTTATCAAAGGCTTTAGTCATAAACACTTATTGCTTAAAAGGTTTTTATTTTACTTAAAGGTTTACACCGATCGTCACCGCTCTTAACAATATTTCTTATTTTAAGGTCTGAATGTATTATTTTTGCTTACTTGATCGTCACGGGACCAGTTCATTCTAAATCATCTAACATTTTATTTTTAAGCTATACCATATCACTGACCTTTATCTTTTAAGGAAACAAACCATGTTTCAGATATGCAAATATTTTACAAAATTAAATAGTATTTGTTGTGAAAACATTCAAATGCCAGTATTGAATTTGTAACTTTATCTAACTAAATCCATCAAAACTTAAACTTGTGTCAATTAGGACATCTAAGCAAAGTATCATAATTCCAAACACAACTCTGAATGCAAATAAAAATCAGCTATTACAAGCAAAGGTGACCACATAGTTATGCATTTCACACCAACCTAACTGTTTCGAGACAGCATCTCATGTATCAACAACACTGGTACTAATAGATTGTGAGTGCAAGATTTGTAACATACATATAATTTACACTCTTTGAATTTTTTTGTTATTGGATTTCACTTCTGACGTTTGATTCTGGTTTTGATTTGTTTTGGAAAAAAATTGTTTTTATCCGACCTTGCATTTCATTGATTACGCAATGCATTTTGAATGTATTATGTGATTGAGATTATCACAGCAATGACGTCAAATAAGTGACACTACAAATATGGCAGAGATTCCAGTAAATGCTATCCCTAGGTGAATAAACAACATCTCAAAAATCTTTAGTGGTAATTAGCTTAATTTCTAAGCAGGCCCTACTGTCAGGTTTTGATTTTGACTCTCTTTTTGTCTTTTGAGTTACAATTCTTGTTTTGCCCATTTGCTCCTGCTTGCTTGTTTATCAACCACTCCCAATCATTTACTAGTTTTGACCTTTACCTGTCCTGACTGTGTTCAAACTAAATTTTTCATCTCCTGGCCTTTGCTCTGTCTCTCAATAATCCTTGGCCTCTCCTGTGTTCCTTAACAGTGCCATCTGTGTATTTTAGAGGGCAAATCTAGAACAATTTCAGTGGTCTATAATGCAATATGTTAGTGGGCAAAAGCATGATTATAACAAGAAGAGCAACCCAAGCCCATGTTATACAGTATGTGTATAAAGTATTAGACTATCCATCAAAAAACATTCAGCAAACAGCATTTTGACCCTGTAATTATAAAAGGATTATTGTGAAGGCAGATGCCACTTTTGAAAAAATAATATTCAGGCTGTAGTTAGTGAAATAACAGCTGAATACAACAATGGTGCCAAAATACACAAATCATAACCCACAATTCATTCTGCCTTTTCAGGGATAGGATAGGATCCAGTGACCTAACTGACTGCAGTGCCTGTTGAAGCAAATCAAGAATGTGGTCCTAAGCCCACAGTAACCATGTAAACACTAGCAATATAAATGTAATGAATTATTATTATTATTATTATTATTATTATTAAACACTAGAAAAGAGAATACTGGAAAAATATTTCCTGATAAATTTCAGAAACTAGATAGGACAGAAACTCCAGGAGTCTACAGATGTTCCTGTGGGAAATCAACAAAGTGGGATGGTGGTAACAGTGAAACAATGTCAGATATGTTTTCATAGAGCAGATTGGGTTTATTGATACAAGTAGAGTGATGTTTAAATGCCATACAATATCTGAATATGGTGATTGACCCCTTCATGGCATCCATCTTTGAAAAGCCTTCTGCAGCAGGATATGTCTCCATGCCACAAAGATAGAAAGGTCATTAAAAGGTTTCAGAAAATTTCAATAGCATATTTGACTTGACGCAGTGGTACCCTTAGTCCCATGTCTAAATCTAATCAAAAATTTCACTGGATGAGATGGTGGAGTAAGCAGCATGAAGGAGAAACTCATGCATATTCTTAACTTAGTCCAATACATAGCCAGAGAGTGCCACAGCCTATCATGGCAAATTTGGGAACGAGAAAGACCAAACCTGAACAGGACACACACTTCCACCAGTGATGCCAGTCATTCTTACACATGCACCTTTTGGGATATCGGTGTGAACTGGTTTACCAGTCTATGAAAACAATGACTGTGTCTGTTTATATGGTGGGGTCTTTGAAAATCCACAGACACCGTGGCTGGGCTAATCTATAACAACTCTGGAATGCCTGGCATAACATGAGTCGATATGCCTGTGGCAAACTCGTAACTCCTGGTTGAGCCCGTTCCCTGGCAAATGTGAGTGGTCTTAAAAATAAATAAGGGACTAACTTACTGTTGGATAACTGTATCTAATAAAGTGGTTCTTGGTTTATGGTACAATTCACAAAAAGTTTTGAATAACAAAGGGGCAGGAATACCTTCATCAACTAATATCAAAAATACAGTACAAATTGAATTAGAGTGGTAAATGTAGCAAAAGCTTCAGGAATTTGATTTACCTTATCAAGGCACTGGGATTAATATGAACAAAGTTTTGTTAAGAATAATGCTTTTCATTCAGGGCTCTGTGTCACATTATATTCACTTCTTACACTGGTGTTAAACAGTAATGGCCTCCCCTGATCAAATTCAAGTTGAACCTGCTCTATGCATGTCATTAATATGTTGAAATCCATATTTATATACATCCTGTGCACGATAAGAAAATAAATACAAAATGGTATTAACATGCATCCAACCACAGCAGAAAAAAAGCAATCCAACATAAAGTAATATTGGGCAAAAGACGAGAACCTTCCTGAGATGGGTGCAAATCCATTGAAGAGACACTCAAACACAAACCCACACTCGCTTAAACAAGGCCGATTTAACAGCCACCACTAAATCTTCATAGGCAAGGAAAGAAAACTCTGGAGCATTTAGAAAAACACACCAAGACCTGAAGAGATTGTACAGACATCAAACAGACAGTGACAAGGATGGGGTGTGAAACCCAAGACTCTGGAGTTCTGTGGCACTAACCAGTGTTCACAATAACATTTTACCACATGATTAATATGAATTAATAGATGCATTAAAAACAGAATTAACTTATTGAAGCTACTTTTATGATACATCTCTATATCCCAATGGCAAGCCAGTGCCTACCTGCACATACAGTCTGAAATTTTAAAAAGTAAAACATGCAGCCACACTAAAAACAGGAAACCTGTGGAATACAGATCCTATACTCATACTTTAATATTATCTTTATTACATTTCTTTATTTTGCAAACAATATATTGTAAGAACAATTGAAAAAAATGTCATGTGTCCTGCATGCTCTCCCTGCATTTGTTTTTGCTGACATTGTTGCTAAACATTTTGCCAGCAGCCGTAATTTCATGTAGTTTGATTTGCATTGTTATAACATGGCAGTTTTCTAAAGATAAGCCTCCATTCCAAGCTAAGTTTAACCCAATTCAGTCTTATTTTTTTCTGAATGAATTAGATTTAAAATGTAGATATTAGATCCTATAGTTATTACACATTTTATCAACCCACAATATGGAATACAGTGCCTTGCTTGATGTAACACATCAGTCAGTAGGACTCTGGTTATGTAAACACATCAGTTCAACACATTATTCAATACATTTCCTACTTTTATGACTAACACATTGGGCATTGATTAATAGGGTTCTGACAAGGACAACTAGCTGTGTAATACAGTATGATTTGTGTAAATCTACATAATCAATAAATAGAATTCTAATTTCTAGAAATTCAGCATTTTGTCTCACTACTGAGTGCGACCTGCATGTGAGCTAACAGACTCAGAAGCAGCAGCTGCCATGCACCTGTAAACTGCTACGATAGGTTTTGGTTTCCTGCAACACTGACCAGAAAAAAAACAAAAAAACATTGGTATGGCAAACTAATTGATAAACATTTTAAAACACAGTTCTCCCCAAGACAGGTTCAGTTTTTGTACTGATATATGAAACAGTGATCAGCATGATTCTTAGGTTTGCATGTACTCCTCTGTCAATAACATTCTGATTTGTTTAGGAAAGACGGACTATTGATCAGCCAGATTTAATTTCAGCAAACAGTCAGTATGAAAAATTGATCAGTCAGTAAGATTGTGATGAATGTAAACACGAACTGTGAATCAATAGGATGAGATGACAAGACACTCGCCAGTGCCATTCCCATCTCAGTAAACACAGTCATCATTCTCAGTAACAAAATACACCAGATAATCATATCATAGCGTTTGCCAATGTTGTATGCTATTAAAATAAAATTGATCATTTGTGATATATTTAAAAGACACCACACTGGCCAGGCGGTTGGAGAGTTGTATAAATAAACCACATCAATCAATAATATTTTGGTTTTAATTAATTCGCCTTAAACATTATCTATAACGGCATTTTAATCTCTGCAAACGTAACACTTTGGTTAGTTCATTGGCGATTTTGTCCTACGAACTGTTCACGACTCGCCACAGTCACCTGTTATACTGATTTTTGCACACACGAATGACTTATAGGGTAGCTTTTGAAATGACAGCAAAATCGAAATGTAAAAGCTCACCAGAACCAGTGGGATTAGTCGCTCACCTGTTCTTTTCTGGTACCTTTCTCTTTCGATTGAGAAAACGAGGTTGCTGGCTGCGACACTGGCGAGGCAAACGTTGTCCTCACGCAACAAAAACGGATCGATTCGGCTTGGCTCAGCCCAAGCCTCCCCAGATCTGTTCTTGCATTCAAACGGGGCCGCAGAGCCAGGATAAGCCACACATGGTGCAGCCCCCGCACAGCTTCTCTTCACGTAGGGTTTCTCTTCATTTGCATGTATGTCAAACGTTTCCTTCTCTCCCAAGATTTCTCTTCCTGGTTGCTTCTGCATGAACTACATTTCCCGAAAGCCTTCGCGGTTCTCCGGCTGTACCAGACATTTAAGGAAATGTAGTTAACAGCATGTGAGGATGACGAAACATTTCATTTCGGTAACCTTCTGCTGCCCTCGTCGGGACAAGGCGGAGTCATATATTATTTCATACAGTATACTGTATATAAACGGCGTCACCCGCGGGTGGCTGATGCCGTTACACAGAAAGGTACGTACAAGGGTTTCGTTTGGCATAAATAACAACAGCAGAGTCAACGACCCAGCGTCATTATCTTTAAAACTTGTTAAGTCCAGACTCAAATAAACAACATTTATTTCAATAGCACATTTCCATACACACAATGTAACTCAAAGTGCTTTACAAGAACGTTACAAGAAAAAAATAACGAATTAAACTAGGAAAGAATAATAGTGAATAATAAGAAATAAACATTAATACAGATATAATTAGTAGAAAAGTAGAGTCATTTTTATAATACAGAAATAATAAAAAAACACACACACAAACAAAATAAAATGCTCCTAACACATCATTCGATTGAGGAAATAGATACAGTATGTTGTTCCTTGTTGTATCGCCATTTGAATTCTGCAAAATACTCGGATACATCATGTGAATAACATAATAAATAAATTGTACTCAGTCATATGCAGCCATTTATTTTTACAATATTGTAACAGCGGTGCTGAACCTGAGGTGCATCAACCTGAAGATGAGTCTCCAACAACATGAGCTGGCATTCCATCATGCAAATGAGCAGCTTTAGAGCCAACAGCAGGGCAGACTATAAAAATGGCAAGCCTGACAGTTGCATATGAATTCCAACGAGTGAAGCAATAGGAAATTGTCAGTCTAAGTAAGATTCGCAAGATTTCTAAAGGAGCTGTGTCAACAGCAAGAATCCATTGGGTCAGCTCCCTACGTTGGTGACAGTAGTGGGAAGACAAGACTTGCAGTTGGACTTAGCAAAGCTAAGCTGAGCTCTTCTGAGGAGATGCTGGAGAGATCTGAGGCCGAAATCAAGGATCTGGAAAGCCATTTGCAACATCAATTGTCATGGATTGGTAGTCTTAATCATGTAGTACTAGGGTGTTGTACCGTGTTAGCCATTATGAATGTAGAGAAAAGCCAAGCAAAATGACACCTTTTATTGGCTAACTAAAAAGATTACAATATGCAAGCTTTCGAGGCAACTCAGGCCCCTTCTTCAGGCAAGATGTAAACATCTAAACAAGGGGCCTGAGTTGCCTCGAAAGCTTGCATATTGTAATCTTTTTAGTTAGTCTTAATCATTAAAGAGTTCCAAAGCACCCTGTTCCAAACACTTCCAATAATGACCACTAGAGGGGGGTATCACTGTTAAACCCCGGCTGATAATAAGGTCAAGTGCTGGATCTTTATAAAATACAAAATTTATTCTTCATAAAAAGTGTTCCAATCACAATGAAGCTCCATGGAACATAAAAAGCAAATGAATTCCCTGAAGCAATAAGCTAATTAAAAGCAAACAAGTCCAAATACAGATATTCAAAGAATATTGAAAAAAAAAGAGCGAAGGTCAAAAATCCAAAGAATCACAAATCCTACAATAGCATAAGAACTCACCACTCCTCAGAGCATTCAAAATGAATCACCAGGATCTGTGGAAGATCCTCTGGATTTATAGGGTGGAGGGCAGTTCCTGGTGGTGATTGGCAGGTGGTCCCCCCTCTTGGGGGACTATCCACAAAACACATAGAACAAAACAAAGGCAGGTTAAATACATAGACCAAACCAAAAATTTAAAATGATGGATATAAATATACATCAAGGAATCAAAAATTAACAAAAGAAACATAAAACATGAATTTACCAGCCAAGGGATGAAATCTGGCTGAGAGATGAGATCAATACAGGAAGAAAGACAGCTTAGAGACTGCTGCCCCTGTGACTTCATTGCTTTGGAAATGCTTCTCCATCTGCTAAGATCCATTGTCCTGGGTGCATGGATGCTGGCAGAGCTTTGGGCTCATGGAGAGGGGGGAAAGTGCTGCAGATCAACTTGCTTCTGACCTTGAGAAGTGTTGTGTTTCTCGTTTTACTTGTGACTACCTTTGGTACTTTAGAAAGAAAAGAATGTACAGGAACCTGCATTTAGATTATCAACCAGTACTTTATTGAGTCACATCTGCTGCAGGACTGCAGCTGCTATACACACAGGTATATGCAATCGCTTCGACACCCAATTGGTGAATATTCAAATCAAACCCAGAAGTACTCTAATGTACCATGAACATACACCCACACCTTTTTTTTAACCTGACAAATTTTATAGTTACACTAAAATATACACATTTTTTCTAGAGAGAGATTTGTTTATAACTGACTCTACAGTGCATCACTCTCAGTTAACTTTTCATAATAAACAAGTGACAAAAAAGTGTTGTTTTCTTTTTTTAATTATGCAGTCTGTACATGTCCATAAACATTCACTTATCCCAACACTGAACAATAACACTTAACCTCTATTTTGGGGCCAAAGGTTCCAGAATTTGGCCCTATGGGTAGCTCAGCCTTCAGTGTTAATTCATGACAAAATCCTTATACCTCACATGAGGTACGACAGCTCTCTCACTTCTAGTGTAGTATACAGTATAGTGTTATTATCTGCACTCTTGATATTTTTGCTGGATGAAACTTGGAGGTCGGTATTTCACTTTATGTGACCTCAGGTGGTTGATCCCCTTCAGGATCTGTGTTCCTGTGCAGGCTTGGATGGATATTCCTAAGGTGAAATCTGTTTCTCCAGAAAACCTACCCTTCTGTTGTTTGCACTTTATAGGAGCATTATTCTGCACTTTTGTTTCCACTCTTGTCTTTTCTGCATGTGGACACTTTAGACTCATGAACAAGTTCAGGTGGTAGTTTAATCTTCACAATACAGTACTGCTCCTTTCAGGACTGTTGATACTGGACTCTGCTGTGAACATATTGCAGAAAGGATGGCAATTTGCTCCTTAGGACACATCTAATTAGCATTTGCATTGAAAAAACATCTAAACCTGACACTGGTGTGTTTATCAATGATGTAATAGTTAAGTATGGAACTGAACCTGTTTTTAGAGCCTTCTAGGGAGCAGGTTTCACTATCTTCACTGCATGTTCTGCAAATCTATTGGATTGTGGATATCCAGTACTAGAGTATGTGAGCTGAATTCCCCAAGAAACTGCAAACCTCTGTATTTCATACTTAACAACGGCAACATGGTCACTTACACCATCATTTGTGAATTCTGTGCCTGGCAAAAAACAACTTCACTTTCCAAATGACTGTATAAGCAATTTCATTAGGTAAGTTAAGCACTATTGGATACTTAGATAGTCTATAGTTCTAAAAAACAACTGTTCATGTAGCTCAAAAATATCAGACTCAAATGCACTTTTTCCACCATGTGCTCTATGACTTGTGATATTCCTGGAAAATGTAATCCCTTTCTGGCCTGGTCTTTAGCTCACTAGACATCCTGGTGGGCAAGATGTTACTCCTCCAAAATGAGTGACTTGTGGCTCAGATGACAATCCTATCACCTATTATCAGTTTGCCATTCCTTATACTGACTATGTGACACATTGGTCAATACTAGTGGGGAGTACTGCTAAAGATTCTTACATATTTTAGGCCAGCATTCCTGATGTGCCTGCATTACAGACTGAAGAACTTTGTCTGCTGCCGTTGCATTTGTGAACTCCTTGAGAGCTTGTCTGAGCTTAATTCTACCATGGCTTCTATTTCATACATCTCTTTCTCTGAATCATCCCGTAATGCATCTGCTTGCATTTTTAGAGGCTCACTGTAGTCATAAAACTTGAGGAGAAGCTGGAGTTAGTGCAGCCTTCAAAGCATCAACAGCTGCTCTGAGCTTATGGTTCTCAAGCCACGTAGCATCTTTTTTGAGAAGATTTCTCAGCGGACCAGTTATTGTGGCTGCTTTTGAAATAAACTGCTCAAAAAAATGGGCAGCACGGTGGCGCAGTGGGTAGCGCTGCTGCCTCGCAGTTAGGCGACCCGGGTTCGCTTGTTCTCCCTGTGGCGTTTCGTGGGTTTCCTCCAGGTACTCCGGTTTCCTCCCACAGTCCAAAGACATGCAGGTTAGGTGCATTGGCGATTCTAAATTGTCCCTAGTGTGTGCTTGGTGTGGGTATGTGTGTGTGTGTGTGTGCTTGTGGCGCCCTGCCCGGGGTTTGTTTCCTGCCTTGCACCCTGTGTTGGCTGGGATTGGCTCCAGCAGATCCCCGTGACCCTGTAGTTAGGATATAGCGGGTCGGATAATGGATGGATGGATGGATGCTCAAAAAAATTAAAGGAACACTTTGAAAACACATCACATCTCAATAGGAAAGAAAATCATGCTGGATATCTATACTGATATGGACTGGATAATGTGTTAGGAACGAGAGGATGCCACATCGTTTGATGGAAATAAAAATTGTCAACCTACAGAGGGCTGAATTCAAAGACACCCTGAAAATCAAAGTGAAAAAATTATGCGGCAGGCTACTCCATTTCATTGCAGCAACTCAGAATCGTACTCAGTAGTTTGTATGGCCCCCATGTGCTTGTATGCATGCCTGACAAAGTCAGGGCATGCTCCTAATGAGATGACGGATGGCGTCCTGGGGGATCTCCTCCCAGATCTGGACCAGAGCATCACTGAGCTCCTGGACAGTCTGAGGTGCAACCTGGTGGCGTCAGATGGATTGAAACATAATGTCCCAGAGGTGTTCTATTAGATTTAGGTCAGACAAGCATGAAGCAATTCCTTCATCCTCCAGGAACTACCTGAATACTCTTGCCACATGAGGCTGGGCATTGCCGTGCACCAGGAGTTAATCCAGGACCCACTGCACCAGCATAGGGTCTGACAATGGGTCCAAGGATTTTATCCCGATACCTAATGGCAGTCAAGGTGCCGTTGTCGAGCCTGTAGAGGTCTGTGCATCTCTCCATGGATATGTCTCCCCAGACCATCACTGATACACCACCAAACCCTAGAGGACGTCGGGCCCTCAGGCCACCCTCATGAAGTTTGTTTCTGATTGTTTGGTCAGAGAAATTCACATGTGGCCTGCTGGATATCATTTTGTAGGGCTCTGGCAGTGCTCATCCTGTTCCTCCTTGCCCAAAGGAGCAGATACAGGTCCTGCTGATGGGTTAAGGACCTTCTACAGCTCTGTCCAGCTCTCCTAGAGTAACTGCCTGTGCCCTGGGATCCCCTCTATGCCCTCGAGACTGTGCTGGGAGACACAGCACACCTTCTAGCAATGGCACGTATTGATGTGCCATCCTGGAGAAGTTGGACTACCTGTGCAACCTCTGTAGGGTCCAGGTAATGCCTCATGCTACTAGTAGTGACACTGACCGTAGCCAAATGCAAAACAAGTGAAGAAACAGTCAGGAAAGATAAGGAGGGAAAAATGTCAGTGGCCTCCACCTGTTAAACCATTCCTGTTTTGGGAGTTTAAGGTTTAAGGTTTCTTTATTTAGTCATGTTTACACAAGAAAACAGGAAATTTGCCTTCTCAGTTGCATCTAATGACAGACAGAATTAAATAAAACAGACAAATAGAAACAAGAAAGGTTAAGGTAAGGCAGTTAGATAATACATAAACACACCAAAAAAAAAGGTTACAGGATATATATCAAAACCTTAATCATTATCTCCAATATTTCTTACTGAAAAGTCGTATGGCACTAGGAAGAAAGGAGTTTCTGGAGCAATTTGTGTGGGTTTTCAAAGCGACTATCCTTCCTGATTTACTGAACTTTAGTTCTACATGTAATGGATGACTGTCATCAGTTGAGATGATTTTCCAGTTTCTTTAACATTGCCCTCTGACACACACTAGTCAAATCATCTACATCAGCCCCAATAACTTTAGCTGCATACCTCGTAATCTGCTGGAGCTTTTTTGAGTTTTGGTTTATCAGACTATTAAACCAGGCAATGAAACTGAAAGTGATCACAGACTGGATCATACTGCGATAGAAGGACAACATGAGGTCGTTGTCTACTTTAAATAGTTTGAGTTTATGGAGGAGACATAAGCGCTGGTTGCATTTAGAAAATATTTTTTTTGTATTTGTATTCCAGTTAAGATTGTTATCTAGGCAAGTTCCTAAGTATTTATATTCAGTCACTATACCTCCTCTCCTAGAACTACAATAGGTGAACATACAGATTCCTGTCTCTTAAAATCAAATATCATTTCTTTGATCTTTTTTACATTCAGAGTGAGAGAGTTTCTATTGCACCAGTTTACCATACAGTCCACTTGATTTAGATAGTGGCTTTCATTCTCCCCAGATATGCGTCCTATGATCATGGTGTCATCCGCATACTTGATAATGGAGCAGTGGTCATCATTCTGTCTCAGGTCACTTGTGTACAGAGTAAACAGTAATGGTGGTAAGACACACCCCTGTGGACTTACTGTGTTTGAATGAATGACTATTGAAAAAGTGTCCTCAACTTTAACTGTCTGTGAACGGTTTAAAAGAAAGTTCTGAATCCATAGTGTAATAATGGGTTTACATTCATACTGTTCAATTTCCCAATATGAGGCTGTATAGTATTGAACGCTGAAGAAAAATCCAAAAATAGTGCTCTGACATATGAACCAGGCTGATCAAGAAAGGTGTAGATTTGATGTAAGATAACAAGCAGAGCATCTTCCACACTTCCGTTTGCACAATAAGCAAATTGATTGTTGTCTTGAAAAGACTTTGTCTCTGTCATTAAAATGTTTTTCACCAAATGTTCAAAGCATTTCATTGGAATAGATGTAAGTGCCACTGGTCTGTAGTCATTTAAACAGCTTGGCCTAGAAACCTTAGATACAGGGGTAATGATTGATTGTTTCCAGAGATTAGGTACAATACCACAGGTCAGAGACCAGTTAAAAAGCAAATGAAAAACTGGAGAGGCCTGCCCCAAGCCTTTCTCCACTTCAGTTAAACTGAGTTGTCTGATTGTTGCCCCTCATTAACACCAAAGCAGCTGAAACCGATTAAAAAACCCCTCTGCTACTTAACTGACCAGATCAATATCCCAGAAGTTTCACCGACGTAATGCTATACTCTGATTAAAAAGTGTTCCAATCTGGTAACTAAACTCAGCAATATCAGCATCAGCACCTCTCTTTGTAAATGGACACTGGACTTTCTAACCAACAAACTCCAATCTGTCAGGCTAAACAACCAGATATCCTCTACCCTGATCCTGAATACTGGCATTCCACAAGGCTGTGTACTCATCCTACTCCACTACTCCCTCTTCACCCATGACTGCGTCACTTTATATGGCTGCAACTGCATCACAGACTGTTGACAGACAACACTAGCGGTAATAGGACTGATCAGTGACAATGACATCTGCCGGGGACAAGAAGAGCTGGTGGGAACTTTAAAAGAGAGACAGCTAAACAGAGAAGACAGCACCATTCTGTTTGTCAGCACTTTTGCTGTTTGCCTGTGTGAATGCGGTTGCCTGCGATTGTCCTGCATTACTGTTGCATTGGATTCACTGCATCATCTTTGCCGGACGAAGCACTCCCACACATCTCAAAACGCTTCAGAAACAGTAGGACAAACTTTATATTCACCTCTACAGTTCACAGGATCTGCCACCCCACCAAGCTTTATTTACATCTGTTACATGGGACTGATTCATGGAAATTGTCATAGGTGTTTATTGTTGTGTTATATTTGTTACCAGTAACAGCACACTACACAATAACGTGCAGTGAATACACTTGACCTGAGAATTCATAGTTTTCATACTCTATCTGTATGTTTAGCATTTGTTTGCGCAGAGGTTGATGCGCTTGCAGCTTCCGGAGCAGCTCGTTTTCTCCACCCTAGTGACCCGCTTCTTCTCTTCTTTTGTTGGCATCTTTTTGCGTTAAAACTGATTAAGTCAGAGTTTGTGTTGCAATTACTTAGGTTTTCTTTAATTCTTCACTTAAGCTGGCACATAAGTCTTCAATCTGTCTCAAGAATGATTTAAGATATGAAGAGGGAGGTGAAGTGATGGTGAAGGTGGTAGGGACGAGAAAGGCGCCCATATGCAGGCACCGCACGACTGCCCTGCTGGCCGGTGCCGAGAGTTGATTCAACAATAAAATAAAAATAAAAAGAGGAATTACCTTGGAGGTTAAACATCACCATGAAAGCTGATAGTAGACTTCCTGAAATATATATGTGTACCAAATTTCAGGTCAATAGGTCAAACGCTTTGCGAGCAATAGGTGATTTAAAATCCTGGACAGACAAATGAACAGCCACGGTAGTGTATTATATATAAAGATTGCTGTAGGGCAGCGTTTCTCAACCTCAGTCCTGGGGACCCCCGGACCTGGCTGCAGGTTTTTGTTCCAACCAGCTTCTGTTTTTAATTGGACTCCTGGGCTAATTAAGTGAACTGTTTCCCACGTTCTGTGTTTTGGGAACAATATAGAAATTAGAAAATTAAGTTTGGTTAAAAAGAAAAAATATATATATATTATATATATATATTAAAATGTACCAAGAAGTTATATGGGAATAATGTATTTTTTTCTTTTTAACAATAATTTCACCTTGATTTTCATTCTACTTTTCTGTGTGTTCTAATTGTTTAATTAATCCATTATTTACTAATTAGTGGATCTGATGCTAACGTAGTTGCAGCCTTTGCTTATTCAGTGTTGTTTGCTAGCGTGTCTGCTCTGCTCATTTTTAATTCTCATTAATATAAGATACAACGAAAGGGAAAAACTGCACACAGAAAGGGCAAAATATGATGAAAATCAACAAAAGAGAATTAAGCATTTAAATTTATAGCAAAAGCAGAAATATTTCTAAATGTCTTATAAATGTAAAAATCGTGCTGCTGTGCTTTTCTGAATGTAGGATAAAAGAAAAATAATACCAGCTAATGAAATGAGATCAGTGCTATCAGGTGTTGTCACTGATTAGGAATCTGGTTGGAACAAAAACCTGCAGCCCCAGGACCGAGGTTGAGAAACACTGCTGTAGGGGAAGGGGAGGGTTATCTGGTTATTTGTAGTTTATATTTACTTTCCATTTAATATATTATTATTCATTCATTCATTCATTTGATTTATTGGATTTCGTGTCTCTATGAATGAGTGTGGGTCGGACCAAGGCTGGGTGCGTTCTTGGAATCCTCACCAAAAAAATAAATCACCGTAACTTCGACGGTGTAAATCTGAGTGGCACCGGACTGCTACAAGTCTCTTTGCGATTACTGAGCTCACCAGTGTGTGCTTTCTTCTTAATGGTATTCCAGACAGTTTCTACATTGCAATGCACACTTTAATCACGTCTGAACTGTTTGATTTGTAATTTTAACCTGTGGAGCATGGAGGGTCAGGGAGCCAGTTTGTAAATCAAGGTAAAAAAAAAATTGTTTTTCTTCCAATCATTATTCAGGGCATAATGAAGCATATTTTTCAGATCATTGTACACTGGATAAATTCCTAAAGATTGCAACCTAACAAATGTTGTCACACTGGAGATCAGGCTGATCTTGCTAACTATTGACCAGTATGTTTAACAAGAGTCACAAGTAAATTAATGGAGGCCACTACTAAACAAAAGATTGAGCAATATACTGTATGTCAAGTACAGGTGTATTAATGAATAGTCAACACAGTTTTGACAAGAGAGACTATAATATGATTATACAGTATAACATAGTAATAGAATACTTAAATATGACTACATTCTAGTAAGAAGAAACAAAACCATTTGAGTAGAAAGGGTGCCATTTTATATTACTAAACCTGATTTTGATATGGTTCTACTTAAAAGTTTAGTGGATCAAATAAAAATGTCAGAGATGTGGACAAATTATAAAATGGATGCAAAACCCACTCAAAACACAAAAATTGAAGTGTTATGGGGAGCAGAACTTTTTCCGGACTACTGATAAAAATCTTGCTCTTCAGAGATCAGTGCTTTGGCTGCAACCCTTTTTGATCTAAATGAACAAACTATATAATGGAATTAACAAGCTGGTTGAGTCTTGCGGTAAACTAGGTGGAACAGCAGATACCGTACAATCATTACCTGGATAGAGTTTAGACATGGGCAAATGACATTTAGCGTAAATAAATAGAAAGTGTTACATGTAAGGAGTAGGTATGAGTACATAATCAGGGCCCAAAGCTTTGTAAGGGAGGTCACTCTTCACATGTGCAAACTTTGCTTGCAGTTCTGTACCCATATTTATCAAGCGTCTCACAATTAGGCCTAGGAATTGCACTATATGTCTGACTAGGATAAATATTTCTTCCACCCCAAAGTGGGACACGAGAAATAATTATGAATTGTCCTACTCCCACTCTCAGGAAGTAAATGGCATTCACATTTGATAATGAAGGGTGTCATAATTTTATGGCACCCAGAGGTAACGTTAGAGTGAGCTGCATTCAGGCAAATTGCTTTTTCTCTGGGTGATGTTGGTGTTACTGACAGCAGCCACATCGAGATCAGGCTCAATACACAGGTCGTCATGGATGTAAAAATACTGTATTTGCCAGTTTTTCAGTTACCCTGAAGAAAGGCTGGGCAGGATTGGTGATTGACACCAAAATGACACACAGGTACACTGAGCCTAACTCTCATTCAGTGTGTGTCACGGTCTTTTTATCTTGGTGCTCGTTACAGTATTATTCCTGATGTTACTGCGAAGTGGTCTGGTTCAACACATGACTCGAGTATTTCTTGACAGTGACATAAACCTTTTTAGTTCATTGTAATCACATCCCTTTCAATATAATATTATCTGTGTGATGAAGCCTTAATATTAAAATCAGAAGACTGCAAAGTGTTATCACAATTTCAAAGTAAACTACACAATGATGTTATGAGTACCATTTTGTGGTTGTGGAACCAGAAGATCACAATGTTCTTCATTCTTTAACGTGAACTCACACTCCTCGCTGGAAGCTGGTGTTGAATGATTCATAACTACTTCTCATGTCCTGCTCTTGGGTTGATAAAGTCTTATCACTTTGCCTTTGAGTGCAATTCCAGAGTAGTAATGTGAGACGCTAGATAACTACAAGTTCTGAAGTTTCATTGGGTTTCCACATAGCAAATTAGACTGTTGATGTGAAAAGTACAAAATGGTTTGTTTTATTTCATTAGTCAGTGATAATAGTCAAAATAGCTCAAAATTAGACTTTTTAAAAATTAACTGTCGGTCCACTGCATTCAAAAGATCAGAAATGTAGTTGTTCCCTGTCGGGGGTCAACATCCAAGATGCATACCCAACACCGATCTGTCCACTAGGCCCTGAGCAGTTTGTTAAGAGAGAGACAACAACCAGGTTTTGATTTTCCAAAATGTGTGCTTATTATATCAGAATCCAAAGCATAAAGTGCAGGGCAGAAAAATAAAGTCAATAATCCATTTGAAAAATCAGTGCTCAACATGGAGGTTAAAAAAAGAACAAAAATACATCGTCTCCTCCACTCCACTGTGCTTACTCACTTTTCCAATATTGCCTCATCTTTTCTCTAGTCACTCTTCTCCCCCTGTTCTGCCCAGACTCTTTTAAAATGTTGATGGGTGAAGGTGCTTAATTACGCTAACAATGAAATCAACCAAACCACACGATCAACCAATCACCTCATCAATACCTTGAAGCCGCTCCACCACACTATGACAGACCTGCACCCCACGCCTAAGCTTGACAGCACGATTTTCCTAAAACTTCATGACACTCCCCTTCTAGACTCTTTTTGGCTAATTCACATGGGATGTGTGCCATCAGTAAACCATGGTGAATTTCTGTGTTTCTTTGTGTTTTTAATCACTTTTATTCTGGAAAGAGGTACTTTATCTAGAGCCTCTAAGACAAATTATAGTCATGTGTCAACTGATCTCTACCATGCTCCAGAATTAAGTGTTTTGGGTCTTGGTGTCTCTTTGGGCTCTAACCTATAATTGTATTGGAAAGGATAGGAACAAGTCAAAAGACTAGAGAATTTAATTCTGAGAAGTACTGGTAAAAATTAGACCTCTGTTACCAGCACCAGAAGTAATATCATATAATCTATGATTGTGAGAATGTGTCAGCCCTTTTACAATTTAGCAGAGCCCTACACTGGTCAGTAGGAACATAAAACATTCTCATTTTCTTCTGCATGAATATTAAAGTCACCCATCAATCCTACATGATCATAATCTTTACATATATAAAATCCAACGTCTGTCTGCCCGCTTTTCCCAAGAGAACTACTTAACGGATTTAGATCAAGTTTTTTTCCTATGATTTAGTTGAACATTCCGGTTAACTTTGTGATTTCTGTCATCGCGCTAAGTATCATAGTTCAATTACTGGGGTGATTTATTCATGCTACTCCAAGAGAGAGGTTGCCGGCTGAGGTAAGGAGTAGCGTGATATCAGAAATGGGGAGTGGGGCAGGGCCATCCTCACTCACGTGCCAGCCTCCGTTCAAATCAGTCTACCTCTGGCCACGTTTTGGAGCGCACCTTGCTTCTGCTTAACTAGCAATACCTTGATTAATTAATTAGTTAATTGATTTTTAAAGTTTGTCCTGTATCACTACTATGTGGGCAGAGCCGTGGGGGACAGCTAGTTTATGATAAAGGATGGCCGAATTCAGTCAGCAATTTGAGATTGTGGCTCAGTACATTTGCAAAGCACATAATTGTGCTAGAACTGGCCAGAATACCTGGTATGAGCAACTCAGAAGATGTTAAATCAACTAAATTTAGAAAAGTGTGATGTAGTTTATCATACAAAATCATTTCACAACCACTTTATCAAGCGGTTTAATTCTGAAGGAGGATGAAACCACCCAGCACACCCTGTGGCATTATAATTCCAAACCTTCTACCCGTTTAATAGTTAATGAAATAATGAGAGACCTGCTCCCACCTGGCTATGGAACAGCTTGTCAGTCAAATGTCCATACACATTTGAACCCCTGGAAATGGGGGGCTATACAGAAAAATGGCTGCCACTCCTAAACAGTTCATACAATATTTTTGGTAAACCCTTAAATTAAAGCTGAAAGTCTACACTTCAATCAGAAAATGATTGCTTTATTTCAGTTCCACTGTGGTGGTGTACAGAGCCAAAATTATTAAAATTATGTCACTGTCCAAATACTTATGGACCTAACTATATACATACATACACATACCATTTTGCTTTTAATATGAATTAGGTTACTAATACTAACAACCTTGTATAGGATCTGATTAAAACTCTAGGTATAATTGTGTTCTTTACTGGTTGGGAATCACTGATTAAGATAATGCTACATAAATCAATTTACAAGATGCCCCAATACTGTGATTTTGGGTATCAGTTAGTGAAAAAGTAAAGCCTGTAATTTAAGATCACAAGGCCTTAGCCTGGTTTGCACTCTATTCAGTAAGTCAAGCAATGTTGCAGTTATATTTTGCAATACAACTATGCACTCTTTAAACATGCTTACTTCTTTGGCATGGGCACATTAAATAGATGCTACTTATTCTGATTTATACATGCATGTAACAAAATCTAAGTATCAAAAACAAATAAAAATGAACTGCCGAAGCATGAACACCTTTTGTGGTAAACATAACTCATTTCCAAATCATAGAAGCAAAGTGGCCTCACATTCAACAAGGAAGTACTGATTATTTCAAGTAAAATCATCTTATCTTGAAGACTTCTGCTGGGTGGTGCATCTCAAAGCAAACCATTCACTACAGACAATAGAATTTTTCCATAGAGCATTTGGAACAGGTATAGTGTGTAAAAGTCTAGATCACTGAGAAGGTACAAAATGACTTCAAGGACTATACAATTCTCTTGGAATAATGTAAAGGTAAATAAATGAATTTCATTACAAAGCTCAGTGCACCACACCAACAGAATTCTGAATTTAAACTTCAGCAAAATACAGTGGTGTGAAAAACTATTTGCCCCCTTCCTGATTTCTTATTCTTTTGCATGTTTGTCACACAAAATGTTTCTGATCATCAAACACATTTAACCATTAGTCAAATATAACACAAGTAAACACAAAATGCAATTTGTGAATGGTGGTTTTTATTATTTAGGGAGAAAAAAATATACAAACCTACATGGCCCTGTGTGAAAAAGTAATTGCCCCCTGAACCTAATAACTGGTTGGGCCACCCTTAGCAGCAATAACTGCAATCAAGCGTTTGCGATAACTTGCAATGAGTCTTTTACAGTGCTCTGGAGGAATTTTGGCCCACTCATCTTTGCAAAACTGTTGTAATTCAGCTTTATTTGAGGGTTTTCTAGCATGAACCACCTTTTTAAGGTCATGCCATAGCATCTCAATTGGATTCAGGTCAGGACTTTGACTAGGCCACTCCAAAGTCTTCATTTTGTTTTTCTTCAGCCATTCAGAGGTGGATTTGCTGGTGTGTTTTGGGTCATTGTCCTGTTGCAGCACCCAAGATCGCTTCAGCTTGAGTTGACGAACAGATGGCCGGACATTCTCCTTCAGGATTTTTTGGTAGACAGTAGAATTTATGGTTCCATCTATCACAGCAAGCCTTCCAGGTCCTGAAGCAGCAAAACAACCCCAGACCATCACACTACCACCACCATATTTTACTATTGGTATGATGTTCTTTTTCTGAAATGCTGTGTTCCTTTTACGCCAGATGTAACGGGACATTTGCCTTCCAAAAAGTTCAACTTTTGACTCATCAGTCCACAAGGTATTTTCCCAAAAGTCTTGGCAATCATTGAGATGTTTCTTAGCAAAATTGAGACGAGCCCGAATGTTCTTTTTGCTTAACAGTGGTTTGCGTCTTGGAAATCTGCCATGCAGGTTGTTTTTGCCCAGTCTCTTTCTTATGGTGGAGTCGTGAACACTGACCTTGATTGAGGCAAGTGAGTCCTGGGGTCTTTTTTGACCTCTCGGATGAGTCGTCTCTGCGCTCTTGGGGTAATTTTGGTCGGCCGGCCACTCCTGGGAAGGTTCACCACTATTCCATGTTTTTGTCATTTGTGGATAATGGCTCTCACTGTGGTTCGCTGGAGTCCCAAAGCTTTAGAAATGGCTTTATAACCTTTACCAGACTGATAGATCTCAATTACTTCTGTTCTCATTTGTTCCTGAATTTCTTTGGATCTTGGCATGATGTCTAGCTTTTGAGGTGCTTTTGGTCTACTTCTCTGTGTCAGGCAGCTCCTATTTAAGTGATTTCTTGATTGAAACAGGTGTGGCAGTAATCAGGCCTGGGGGTGGCTACAGAAATTGAACTCAGGTGTGATACACCACAGTTAGGTTATTTTTTAACAAGGGGGCAATTACTTTTTCACACAGGGCCATGTAGGTTTGGATTTTTTTTCTCCCTAAATAATAAAAACCATCATTTAAAAACTGCATTTTGTGTTTACTTGTGTTATATTTGACTAATGGTTAAATGTGTTTGATGATCAGAAACATTTTGTGTGACAAACATGCAAAAGAATAAGAAATCAGGAAGGGGGCAAATAGTTTTTCACACCACTGTAAGCTTACCCCTATTTTTTTCCTTATTTAATGTTTGATTTCCATAAAAAAAATCATCCTTATTTAAACATTGTGTGTTGCAACGTGTAAACAACCTTTCCCCCTTCAGGGCCCGAATATATACTACAAAAAGTTACCATATGCACCACATTATTATGCAATATTAGTCCCAAATACCCCACCTTCATCTCCCCAATATTTTACCTACTCTCCAAATATGAATTTACTACAGTTAGAATATGGTCTAGTAAATTCTCTTTTACCTGAGGCTGCAGTATTGATGTTTCACGAACACCCCTCCAAAGAAACTTCTTGTTGATTTCAGAACTCAAATAATGACAAGTGAATCACTCAATTGCAAAGAGAGATGTTGCTTACTGAAGTCAAGAGTATTGCACATCCATATTTCCCAAAACTATTCGATTCTAGATGTTCCAGTAAGAGCTGGTCATTTAAACACAATGAATTTTATCCATCCATCCATCCATTTTCCAACCCACTGAATCCGAACACAGGGTCACGGGGGTCTGCTGGAGCCAATCCCAGCCAACACAGGGCACAAGACAGGAACCAATCCTGGGCAGGGTGCCAACCCACCGCAGGACACACACAAACACACCCACACACCAAGCACACACTAGGGCCAATTTAGAATCGCCAATCCACCTAACCTGCATGTCTTTGGACTGTGGGAGGAAACCGGAGCGCCCGGAGGAAACCCACGCAGACACGGGGAGAACATGCAAACTCCACGCAGGGAGGACCTGGGAAGTGAACCCAGGTCCCCAGGTCTCCCAACTGCGAGGCAGCAGCGCTACCCACTGCGCCACCGTGCTGCCCCAATGAATTTTATGTTTTTGTTATATCATTTGATTTTTACTGGCATTACATTTTTTCAGCCTTTTGTAATTTACAATACATATTTCAATTAAAAGTGCAAAATGACATGATTTGTTGTTTGGAAATCTACATAAATCACACAGCTTGCTCCATTCATTACTGTTAAAATGCTTCTGAACTTCTTTAATCAGAAGCCGCAATATTTCCAGGAAGTGACCATTTCTTTATCTTTCTTTTATTAAGATATCAACTTCATTCATACTTTAGACAACTGATCTGTGCATCTTAAATGTTAATAAATGTGCATGACAATCATACTCTCTGCAAACATGTTATAGATTCATTTAACCTCAGCTACTTTAATTCAAACATCCTACATCACCACTTACCATATACAAACCACTGAGACACCCAAATTGCTCTGATGCTAGCCTTGTGATTATTTTAGACTTAATGTGGCTATTACTAAATACTCTCTATTATCCAAAATTCACTGTGCATCCTTGCAGGAAGTTTCATCAGTAGTCATCATTTTCAAATCATACACAAAACACCATTCATTTACTGGCATTGCACTAAATCACTCTTCCAAGTCTTTTGTGCCTACTGGATTAATCCAAAGGTATATGCTAACATGCTATCAGTTCAAGACTGCATAGAGTCTGTCTCATTGCATTAAAATACAGTACTGTGCAAAAGTTTTAGGCAGGTGTGAAAAAATGCTGTAAACAAAGAATGCTTTCAGAAATATAAATAATGATTGTTTATTGTTATCAATTTACAAAATGCAAAGTGAGCAAACAAAAGAAAAATCTAAATCAAATCAATATTTGGTGTTACTACCTTTTGCCTTCAAACCAGCATCAATTCTTATAGGTACACTTGCACAAAGTCAGGGATTTTGTAGGATTATAGTCAGGTGTATGATCGACCAATTATACCAAACAGGTGCTAATGATCATCAATGTCACACATATTTTTGAAACACAGTCATTAACTGAAACAGAAACAGCTGTGTAGGAGGCTTAAAACTGGGTGAGGAACAGCCAAACTCTGCTACCAATGTGAGGTTGTGGAAGACAGTTTCATGTCATGGCAAGATTGAGCACAGCAACAAGACACAAGGTGGTTATACTGCATCAGCAAGGTCTCTCCCAGACAAAGATTTCAAAGCAGACTGGGGTTTCAAGATGTGCTGTTCAAGCTCTTTTGAAGAAGCACAAAGAAACGGGCAACATTGAGGATCGTAGACGCAGTGGTTGGCCAAGGAAACTTAGTGCAGCAGATGAAAGACACATCAAGCTTATTACCCTTCAAAATCGGAAGATGTCCAGCAGTGCCATCAGCTCAGAACTGGCAGAAACCAGTGGAACCCAGGTACACCCATCTACTGTCCGGAGAAGTTGTCTTCACGGAAGAGTTACAGCCAAAAAGCCATACCTCCAACGTGGAAACAAGGCCAAACAACTCAAGTATGCACGAAAACATAGGAACTGAGGTGCAGAAAAATGGCAGCAGGTGCTCTGGACTGATGAGTCAAAATTTGAAATATTTGGCTGTAGCAGAAGGCAGTTTGTTTGTCGAAGGGCTGGAGAGCGGTACAATAATGAGTGTCTGCAGGCAACAGTGAAGAATGGTGGAGGTTCCTTGAACGTTTGGGGCTGCATTTCTGCAAATGGAGTTGGAGATTTGGTCAGGATTAATGGTGTTCTCAATGCTGAGAAATACAGGCAGATACTTATCCATCATGCAATACCATCAGGGAGGCTTATGATTGGCCCCAAATTTATTCTGCAGCAGGACAATGACCCCAAACATACAGCCAAAGTCATTAAGAACTATCTTCAGCGTAAAGAAGAACAAGAAGTCCCGCGAAGTGATGGTATGGCCCCCACAGAGCCCTGATCTCAACATCATCGAGTGTGTCTGGGATTACATGAAGAGACACAAGGATGTGAGGAAGCCTACATCCACAGAAGATCTGTGGTTAGTTCTCCAAGATGTTTGGAACAACCTACCAGCCAGGTTCCTTCAAAAACTGTGTGCAAATGTACCTAGAAGAATTGATGCTGTTTTGAAGGCAAAGGGTGGTCACACCAAATTTTGATTTGATTTAGATTTCTCTTTTGTTCATTCACTGCATTTTGTTGATTGATGAAAATAAATGATTAACACTTCCATTTCTGAAAGCACTCTTTGTTTACAGCATTTTTTCACACCTGCCTAAAACTTTTGCACAGTACTGTATGTCTTAAAATTCTTAAATGATCTTATACAACACAAGGATTTGTCTCTCTGAATGCTGAATTGTAAGCATCGTAACATGTTATATAAAGACTGTCTGTTTGACTTATCCTCTATTGCAGTGATTCCCAACCACTGTGCCGCGACACATTAGTGTGCCGTGACACATCATCAAGTGTACCATGAAAATTTATCCAATTTCACTTAATTGGTGTGAAAATGATTATTTATTTACTGCAAATAATTTGTCTTCATGCGTCTATGCGACAGTGATAGGCAGAACAATTAAATACTCTTCCGCTAGGTGGCAAATTAATCTGTGTATCTACCGGTTGCCATTCAAACAGTAGAATTAGTGATGCTTCGGCTGTGACAGCAGTGATAGCGATGGATAAATATCTGAAAAGAAAGAGTACACAATCCGAACTCGGTCCTGGAGAAAATTGTGACCCAGATGAACGCCCTAGTATGAGTAGTGGTCAGAAGAAAGCAAAAAAGGTGATCCCAAGACAATACAATGAAAGTTATCTTTCCTTTGGATTTACGTTTACCGGGGAACCAACCGAGCCGATTCCGTTATGCTTGGTACGTGGGGAAAAGCTGTCCAACAGTGCCATAGCTCCTAGCAAACTTAAACGCCATCTCCAAACAAAACACCAGTCACTTCAAGACAAGAACACAGACTACTTTATTCAACTTCGTGAACAGGCTAAGAAACAGGCAGCTTTAGTGAGGAAAACCACAAAGACGAATGAGAGAGCTCTCAAAGCTAGCTACCAAGTTGCTGAACTCATCGCCAAATCAAAACAGGCACACACAGTGGCAGAGACATTAATACTACCTGCCTGCAAAATCATTGTAAATGAGATGCTCGGCCCAGGTGATCTTAAAGAAATAGCCCAAGTCCCTCTCTCAAATAATACAATTGCCAGACGTATTGATGATGTCTGCAGAGATTGAAAGGATCGTTTTGGAAATGTTGCACGCCAATGGAAATTTTGCATTACAACTCGATGAATCTACGGATATCAGTGGACATTCACAACTTTTGGCAAATGTGCGCTTTGTAGACAGAGACACCATCAGAGAAAACTTCCTGTTTTGCAAGGAATTGCCAGAAAGAACAACAGGAGAGGATATTTTTCGAGTTGCATCAAAGTACCTTGAACAAGGAGGACTTAAGTGGGAAAACTGCACAAGTGTTTGCACTGATGGAGCAGCCACCATGTTCGGGCGCACCAAAGGATTTGTAAGCTGACTGAAAGAGCAACATCCAGATGTTATTGCGACACATTGTTTTCTGCACCGTGAGGCACTTGTTTCCAAGACATTACCAGCAGACCTAACTCCTGCATTGGATGATGTTGTGCACATGATAAACTTTGTGAAAACAAGACCTGTAAAAAGTTGCATGTTTGCATCATTGTGTGATGAAATGGGAGTGGAGCATAAAGTGCTATTGCTGCATACGGAGGTCCGGTGGCTGTCCCGTGGCAAAGTTTTAGCCCGTGTGTATGAGCTGCAGGAAAAACTAAAAGTGTTTTTGACAAATGAGAGGTGTGATGATGCCAAGTTGCTATCAAGTGATGAGTGGTGTGCAAGACTGGCATGTCTGGCGGATATATTTCAATGACCTGAACACATGGATGCAAGGCCGAAATGAAAACCTACTCGCAACAGCAGATAAAATAAATGGATTTCCTTCAAAGGTGCAGCTCTGGCAACATGTGGAAAGTGCCAACCTTGACATGTTCCCACACATCCAGAAATGGCAAGGTATCAACATTGCTGCACTGTGTGAAACAATAGGCAAGCATTTGAAAACTCTTGAACAGAAGTTGTCACTTTATTTCCCTTCAGTTTCAATGGATTGCCTTGACTGGGTTAGGAACCCATATAGCTCAACCGCAGTTGGAAAGGACATGACTTTGCTGGAGCAGGAGGAAATAACTGTACTGAGAGAAAATCGTGGTTTAAAGCTGAGCTTTGCAGATCTACCTTTGGACAGTTTTTGGCTGACTGCTGCTAAGGAGTTCCCCATTCTGGCAAGCAGTGCTATTTCAGCCCTGCTCCAATTTCCCACAACCTACCTATGCGAGCTTGGCTTTTCAAGCATTACTGCTATAAAAACTAAAAAAAGAGAGAGACTCAGAGCTGTTGAAGAAGATCTTCGTGTGTGTCTTTCTTCAATTCCTGTATGTATATCAGCGTCATGTTCAACTAAACAGGCCCAGGTTTCACACTGAGTAAGTAAATTGTGAGTAAATTGAAACTAGATTATATTTCAGTACATATACTTTTTGTGACATTTGGAGTGGGGGGGATGACAACATATTAATCTAAATGAAATGTTAGAATTTTTTTTAAAAACTAAAACACCCACTTTCATATTGAAAGCAATTTAATTTGAACTGCAAATGGTCAATATGACCTAAAGAAAATGTCCAAAAGGTCTGAAATGCTATTAGATTTTTATGATCAAAAACTATTAGCTTTACAGTTGCATTTTAATAACTGCAAAAAAAAAACTTGCTTTGCAAAGGTGAATAAAGAAACTGTTATAGAATGCATTTCAAATATTACAAAACTAAAATATACTAAAAATTCTAATAAACAGTTACAAAACATTTCTTTTAATTCAGAAATTTTAAACTTTGAACATTTTATTTTCTTAACTGCACCTTTTGTCCATTCAGTTTAAAATTAAATAACCGTGTTATTAAAGTTTTTATTCAAAAAAAGAACCTTTAGCATTTCAATAAATATAAACTGATAGGTTAATAAAACCTTTTGTGTGTTTTACAGCTTTGGCAGGCTGCCCTTTGGAGCCAGGATGATACCAAATACATAAAAAAGACCCATTAGCAAGTTGAGCTTGGCAGTTTTGTGTGGGATTTTGGAGTAGCTTCGGCTGCGAAATTGCCTCTCCAGTGGGAATGCCATAGGGATGGTAAGAAGGGGCAAAGCCATGCTAACAGCGTAGCGCGTTGCCAAGATGGAAAATAAGACATATGGGAGAAAAAGTAACACACTGAAGAGCACATAGGAGAGTGTAGGCCCAATAAGAATAGCTAATGTGACAATGCCCGCTTGCTTGTCCGAGTCCATGTCCCTGGTGTTATTACTATGCAGGATAGCTTCAGTGTTGAGTGCCAGGGGAATGGCATAGATCAGGGGCAGTACAGAAAGGTATCCTACTTGAACAGCATAGGCAAACATGACAGCCAGTGGCCCAAACGTGATCAGAATGACTACATCTCCCAAGGCGACATACTTCAAACCAATTCCTACAAGAAAAGACAAGAAAATGTTAAGTTTAGGAATAAAATTCACACATATACAGTATTCAGCATCCCATTTAGAACTTCAAACTAAATTCTGTGCATAACTAGCTCTGCTGCCCATAATTACTTTCTACTAAGATGCACACATTTTATAGAATAAAATTGTAACCTCTTTCATGCTGTGAGAAAACCAAAACAAAAACAGCCACCCTGATGGATACTGACACCCAATTGCAGCAAAAACCTGCAAATATATTTAAAAACAAGAAATAACACAAAACAGTCAGGACAATCACTCACTTACCTCCTGTATAAAGGAAAGAACTTGAAAGTCCACCAAAGAAAATAAGAGCAAGATGCTCTAACTTGAGTGTTGACAGAAAAAACAAACAAGTGGCACAGATGCATCCTAAAGAGTACAGGACAGCTCCAAACATGACCACATCTTGTGGCTCCAAGATCCTGTCCACCAATGTCCTGTCATCACTCTTTTTGTGATCAATGCCTTTGGAGAAGTCATAGAAAGTGTTCACCAAGTTACCTGCTCCATGCACTGCCAGTACAGCCACACCACACACCAACAGTATCAAAATGTCAATTTTTCCTTCAGATTTGTATGCCAATGCACTTCCCAGTGCAACAGGAGTTAATGAAGTGCTAAAACTCCAAGGTCGTAAAGCTACAACATATGCCGCACACTTGTCTTTGAGACCACCAGTCCTCTGGTTTTGCTTGTTCTGATCACTCTGGTCACATCCATTAATCAAGGGCTCACTAACAACCCCATCAATACAGTCATCGCCGTTTTCTCCAGGCTCATCAACCAGTTCTGCAGAAACAGAGATTTTATCTCTAGGCAGGTCCACCATTATTCCCAACATATGCACAAGGAGAATAAGTTGATAGCAGTTCTAAAAGAGCCAAAGTCACTTGAGAGTGTTGAATGTGATCTATGGAAAGACATAAATTGAAGACGTTAATTTCAGAAATGACACAGAGCATTAGCATCATTATCCTATTCAAACAGTTAAAATGTAACATTTAACAACATACGGGCTACAAACAGAAATGAGACATTTTTCAGTAATTCTACAAACTCTGTAAACCTCTCATTATGCCTAACCTTTTGCTCCTTTCCAAAAACTGATAATGCAAAACATGCACACACACAGTGCTGCAAATTGTGAACCAGGCTGAGGTCCCACATACATTTGAGCCTGTGCTGCGCAAAGTGCCAGGAGTTTAAAAACAAATGAACAAAACACAAATTAGCCCGTTTACAAAGACAGTAGTCACACATATGGACCAGAAAAACTGAAACATTAAATCTAATTAAGCTCTACACAACAGATTAGTTCTGAGTGCACAAACAGAAAAAAATGGCAACAGCCTAAACAAAGAGTTCAGTTACAACTAGAAATGTAGTTTTAATGAAAACCTGCAGCCCTGGTTGAAATCACTGGGGCGACTTGGTCATGTTTCTTAAACATGGTGTATTAAAACATCAGCTAAACAAAACTATCGTGGATATTATAAAAAGATTCCAAATTACTGGTATCTTTCAAATGCAATCTTTTTATAAATTCAGCAATATCAGCTGACAAAGAATGATTTAATTTCAAGTTATAGAACAGACAGGTTGGAAACAGCACCGGTTAAAGCGGTCTTCAGTTGACTCTTTTTACAAAGTCTTAGTGCTACTTTTAACACCATCTAATTGTTGGGTTCTAGTCTCAGCACTGTAAAAACAAAACAAAAAAAACCTGAAGGCATTTGTATTCGAGAAGCTTAGATCTTAATTGAGAAAATAAGTCTTTCTGCTGGAATACCAGAATGCAGCACTGAAATGAAGTTTCAAGCACAGTTTTAAGTTCTTTATTGATTCACTAGTCATTAAGCCCGTTACAATAACGGGCGCTAGAACAGTAGTGCATAAACATTAGTAGGAATAGTCTATATTAAATGGCAAGGGACCTTGACCTCTTTCTGTTTGTTGGACGTATTTTTCTTTGTCTTTCAGCCTTTCTTTTGTTGATGTTTACTTGCTGAGCTGACCGTTCTTCGTGGGCTGCCGCCGTGTATTGTGTGTCTTTAATTTTCTCTGGCGGTAATACAGGCGTGCGCTTCGGTAATATGCCTTTAATCTCCTCTGGCAGTAATACTGGCTTGTATGTGGCTGTAATATGCGTCACTGTATTGTGTACCTTTAATTTCTTCTCACAGAAATACTGGTTTGTATTTCCGTAAAATGCCTGTAATTTTCTCTGACAGTAATATCGCGCATCGCACCATGCCCCACATATGTACACTTCACCAGAAGACACACACGGACACTTGGACGCACACAGGGATTTTATTAAAGAGGATATTTATATACACAGTTTTACTAAGGTTATCTTTCTATTATTGTGCAGGTTAAATTTTAAAACTATCATTTAAACAAGATATGGCACTTCTGAAGCTTCAGCTCTTTAGGACTGTCAGAATAAAAAGTTGATATACAGTACCTTTCTTTAGATTAACCCAGAAAAAGAAATTGCCCAATTAATTGCGATTTCCATACAAATTCAGAAATATTTCTGGGAGAATTACAAGCACTAACATGAGTGTAGGCATTCCTTATCTGTTAAATAGTTTAAACCAGTCTGTCTGTCAGTCCGTTCAAACCCTATCCCCCTCCACTTTTACAGGACAACTTATTTACACTCATTTCTAGACCTTTATGCTTCCAATAGACGAATCTGATCCCTTGCTTTTATTTTTTCTCAGGTAGGCTACTGTTTGGCCTGTCAGTACATGAGTAACTTAGATACAGTTTTCAACATGCTACATAGAATGATGCAACATGTTTCAGTTAAAAGTCTTGTGACTATACTGCTCCAAGCACATCAGAACTAAACGGCTGCCTAGAATACTTTAAAATAGAACCTTTGCCATTTTAAGCATTAAATGGTAATGCATTACTTGGTTGACAGAATTACCCCCATACACCCCAATTTATAACCTATGTTTGTCAACCGATGTTTTTTGTGCTGGAATTTTTTTTAACATGTCAAAAAATAATGGGGACAAAGCCTCCTTTGGTATACTGTTTTGAAACTGAACAGAAGGAAATCTGATACATCAAGGAGCTATTGCTTTTATCTACTTTGTAATTGATTTTCTCCACATCTTTTTGAGACTTATCTTAAGATTTAGAAAGGCACAAGTCACCAACCAAGTTCCACTTCCTTCAAAATTCTGCTGAATGTGCAGTCTGTACAAAATAATCTGCATGAACTATAAAACGCTTAATGTTAGCAAGATTAGAAGAAAATAGTGGGGTATAAGTCAGCAACACTCCAAGATTTTCCTTTATGGGCAATGAGCTGCACTCTATACCTCTTTAACAAATTAAACAAACTAGTACTAATATTTCCAAGAAGACTGTCAGAACTAGAGGCACTCCGACCTCCAGTCCTGGAAGAAATAGAGCCTGTGCAATGTGATCGACAGTGAGCAGATGGAAATGTAGCAGATGTAGCAGAAACAAAACAGCAGCCTGGGTCACTCTGCCTAGAATGCCACAACCTTTTCTATTACTTGTGTTTGCGATGAACATGATCAGTTGTCCACGGATTATGAAGGTGTGTACTTAGCATGTGTTTGAGTGTCTTGTGCAATGTGCAGTACTGTCAGCAGGTGGCACTGATGTTCCTTTCCTGTCAGCAATGGCAAACGCATATACTGTACAGCTGTTCTTTTCCTGTCAGCCATGCATGTGCCTTAAGAAGGCCTTGAAGCCCAGTTACATAGCCAAGGTATTCCTGCACATTCAGTTCAAAATTCCTATTACATGCATCACAGTGTAAGCTCTTGATTAACACCAAGATCCAGACTCAGGGTCCAGTGATTATTTTCTGTGAGACAGACAACCCTTAGCATTTACATTTATGTATTTTATATTTATTTATATACAGATGGATTATGCATGCTCATGTCAAGAACATAAGCAATATGGCAAACAAGAGGAACCATTCAGTCCATCAAGCTCATTTGTGTAGGTAATAGCTAAGCTGTCCCAGCAGTCTCTTGATACAAGGACAGTACACATTTTTGGTTAATACTGAAGTTTTCAAGGGTAGTAGTAGGTGAAACTTAACCCTAAAGCAATTAATATTATCAACCTGGAATAACAAAACTCTTGAACTAATTTATACCAATAATGGGAGATATGAATGTCTTGCTAAACTGCCACTAAGCTTCTCTGACCTGGAGAGTATGTACAACCTCTTAATTGTACAAAAAAGCCTTGAAAATTAGTACTATACATTAAACAGAAACTTAACTATATCTTGAAAAATCCACCCAATAGCTGCCAGAATTAGTTGATTGAACAATTTGGAAAATATTTAAAGAAATATGAATAGATTAGCATATTTTTTGTTATATTGTTGAGCTGAATTACTTTTTGCCAAGATATGCTTATTCCCTATAAAAGGCACAAAGTTAACTCTCTACACAAATAAAGAGGTGATAAGAAAGCAACTGGATTTTACCATTAAGAAGGCTAAATTTGGATATAAAGCAAATATGTTCCATGAATACTTTTGATCTTAACCTTTCGTATTCTTAAAAACTAAGGCATGCAAAATGCAATTAAAAGGAAAACAAATACAGGATTCCGGTTTTAATTCATATGTTGCAAATTGATTTATTTGAATTTAGTTCATTATGATTTAAGTAAACAGGTAAAACTGAGTGAAGGGTAATGGCCTGGCAAAACATTTTTAATGAAAGTGATATTTTTAAATAAAAGCAAACCGCTCTGCTAGATCAGATCATTCTCAGTGGAAGATTACGAACATCATGTGCAGAGAAACAGAGCTCAATTTTTAAACAATATTTTCAGTTTATCTTCAGAAATATTGTGCAAGAAACAGCAAAAGAAAGCAAACGGCACCCGTCTGAGGAAACCAAGGTTATTCAGTACTTGTTTAAATATCAAATTACTTCGTTTAAATGTAGGTGTTGCTGATTTAGTTTGGCCATCTAAACGTTAACAACAGAAATAAAAGTAAACCAAATCGCATCTACAGAACTAAATACAAGAACCAACAAGATTGTTTAGGAAAACCCTGGTATGAAAAGCAATAAAACCTTGAAGACAATACATTCGAAAGTCCACATTAAAGATACCAAGGACAAAAAAGTAGTGGATGCCAATTCACTACTTCATTAGGGCAAACATTCATGTCATAAATAAAGTTTACTTTAACAGCGAGGTGCGGTAGTAAGTTCTGGTTGCTATTGGTATCGTTCATGTTTTAACTTTTGTTTCATTTTCACTCGCTTTTATATTGGGGCATCATTTATTCCTTAATATTACTTCTCTAGATTTAATTGTTAAAAATTGTAAAGATAACCCTGCTAGAAAATCCTTCTTTGGGCACTAATATTTCAAATTAAATTCACGAAAAATTATGTACAACTGGAATGACAGCTGTTTCCTCAGAATGCAAACTATAAGCAAAATAAACGGTTTTCTCTTTCGAAAGACTAGTATTTTGATTACTGCTTTCCTTTGCCACTGACAAGTTTCTACTCTACGCGTGGCAAGATATTAAATCAGAAACAGCCCTGTATACATAGACCATGTAGACGGAACAGTCCTATATAAAATTGCGACGATCTAACTTTACGAATTGACAGATCATTTCATCACTTACCTGGTCACCAACTAGCAGCATCGAAAACTCCTCTGTAATCAAAGGATCCTTTCTACGTGTCCCCTTCGGACAGCGCCATGTCGGACCGCCCTCTACAAACACTGTTACAGCTAAAAAAAATGTCCGTGTGAAACAAGTGCAGCACCCAAACAGATCCATTCCTAAGCACACAGAAATTGTAACGCCACTCCAATTTGACTCTGGAGGCGGTACGAAGCACTGTGACTAGAAGCGGATTGAGTATGATTTCAGTTTTTTTTTTTTTTTTGGTGATTATAATCCACAGAAATTAACTGGCTTAACGTCTAGTCAACATATGGATTTTTCGAAAAACTTTATTTTCAGTAAAACTGGAGTCAGGTTGGGTTGACAATGCCTGGTAACAATGCATAATAGAAGAAAGGAGACAAAGATGAACCCGACAAAGCCACGTGCAGCAGCTTTCTATTGGAAGGGTGCCTTTTTTTTTTTTTTAAAGATCTTATTGTAGCACAACAAATTTGCCAGCCTAGCCGCTCTCTGCTTTTCTATAGGTATGACATAAATCTGTAATTTTCATCAACATTCTTTTTTGAGCCTTTCAAATCACAATGATAATTCTTACCCATTCAGGATGGGTGACCGCCTTGAAAAATATTGAACTTATCCTTCAGTGAGAAGTAATTTCGTCAAGATCACAGTACTGTATACATTCATTTGTTACAGAAAATTTGTGTTCTAAAGTCATGAGTTTTTTTGTACATTTTAAAAATACCATGTCTGTTTTTGTAGCTTACAGTGGGACTGGAAGGTACACGGGTCCATAGATCAATGAAAAAAAGTTTACAAAATTAACAAACGACTTTTGTTTTGATTTCAGCCAACGTGCTTTCCACTTTTACACTGCATCTTTGTGATAACGAAAGGAAACTAGAAATAATTATTTTATCACGGATACTTGGTCCTGTTTTTCTTGGGGTACATTTCCCGTCCGTTTATAGCTTTTCCTGGAGTGTTCGGTGCTAGGACAATCCCGCCGGATGCTCCAACAATAGTCAGCCATCATATGTACATCCCATCTACCCTGATACTGTCCTTCCATGACCTTCAAATCTTGGTGGAATCGTTCACCTTGCTCATCACTGACTGCACGAAGGTTTTCCGGGAAGTTAGAAAATGCACCTTAATGCTCATATTGCAAACAAGCATTCTGTAGCTCTCCCAAGAGTTTCTGGACAATTTCTGTGTAATCATTTGCTCGTGTGTTTCCAAGAAAGTCCTAGACAATGGCTTTGAATGATAACCAAGCATTCTTTTCAACTTCTGACACTGTCCTGATGAAATGTTCATCTTTGATGTGCTGCCGAATCTGTGGACCATCAAACACACCAGCCTTTATTTTTTCAAATGACAGGCTGGGAAATGTCAAAATGAGGTACTTGAAACAGTCTCCTTCAGTTGACAAAGCTTTAACGAACTGCTTCATCAGACCCAGTTTCATGTGCTGAGGCGGGAATATAATATTCTTTCTATCAACAAGTGGCTCATGTAGAATGTTTGGATCACCTGGGGCCTCATGCATAATGCCATGTGTAGAAATTGCACTACAACATGAAGTAAGCACAAAAGCCGAAATGTGCTTACGCACAGAAAAATCCAGATGCATAAATCTGTGCGTTCGCCAACTTCCACGTTCTTCCGCTACATAAATCCCGATCAGCGTGAAAATTAACACTCGTGCACGCACCTGCTGTCCCGCCCCAACTCCTCCCAGAATTACGCCTCTTTGAATATGCAAATCAATATAAATAGCCCTTAAGCTCAGCGTTCTGTGAAAAGACAATGGGAAAAGCACGGGGGAAAATAGTACGTTTTTCTTTGCCTCCACTTGGTATTCGCTGAAATTCTATTTGTTGTTTTAAACTGGTATAAACAACAAAAGGAAGTTGATCGAGTGACATAGCGTGTCGGAGAAACTCAAAAGGTCAAGTTCACAAAGTCGCACTGTGCCCAAAATAAAGAAGTTGTCAGATATCAAAGTCGTCATATGAAAGCTTATTAGGGTACAGAGAAAAAAAGGCACAGTGTGAAAAAAGCACGAAATGTCAACTATAATCTTGAAATTTCCACTTTAATCACGTAGTTTATTTTGTCATTAAAGTAGAACCATCATAAACTTCATCTTAAAATCGTTTAATTTACTAGTTTCTCAAATCCCATTGTAACTAAAGTAGCACATTAAATGCTTTGTTTTGTTTTTGATCTTCAATGTGCTCTGTGTGTGTGAATCACTACCTGCTTCCGGGCTTTGTCTTCCTCCGACAGGACACAGAATCCATTATATTTGTAATATTACAGCTCTCTTAATACTTAAAATACTGAGAAGTATACGTGATATCATTGTCATGATTATAGAAGTTAAAGCATGTTATTAATCATGGGAACACGGTAGCGCAGTGATTGTTCATGTCTTACGCAAGATGCTTGCTGCGCCATGCACGACCTTCGATGAAATGCTTTACAGTAATCCCTCCTCCATCGCGGGGGTTGCGTTCCAGAGCCACCCGCGAAATAAGAAAATCCGCGAAGTAGAAACCATATGTTTATATGGTTATTTTTATATTGTCATGCTTGGGTCACAGATTTGCGCAGAAACACAGGAAGTTGTAGAGAGACAGGAACGTTATTCAAACACTGCAAACAAACATTTGTCTCTTTTTCAAAAGTTTAAACTGCTCCATGACAAGACAGAGATGACAGTTCCATCTCACAATTAAAAGAATGCAAACATATCTTCCTCTTCAAAGGAGTGCTTGTCAGGAGCACAGAATGTCACATAGATAGAGAAAACAATCTCTAGCAAACAAATCAATAGGGCTGTTTGCTTTTAAGTATGCGAAGCACCGTGGCACAAAGCTGTTGAAGGCGGCAGCTCACACCCCCTCCGTCAGGAGCAGACAAAGAGAGAGAGAGAGACAGAGTTTGTTTTTCAATCAAAAATCAATACGTGCCCTTCGAGCTTTTAAGTATGCGAAGCACCTTGCAGCATGTCATTTCAGGATCAGCTGCACAAAAGATAGCAACGTGAAGATAATCTTTCAGCATTTTTAGATGAGCGTCTGTATCGTCTAGGTGTGCGAACAGCCCCCCTGCTCACACCCCCTACGTCAGGATCACAGATAGTCAGCGCAAGAGTGAGAGAAAAGTAAGTTGGGTAGCTTCTCAGCCATCTGCCAATAGCGTCCCTTGTATGAAATCAACTGGGCAAACCAACTGAGGAAGCATGTACCAGAAATTAAAAGACCCATTGTCCGCAGAAATCCGCGAACCAGCAAAAAATCCGCGATATATATTTAAATATGCTTACATATAAAATCCGCGATGGAGTGAAGCCGCGAAAGGCGAAGCACGATATAGCGAGGGATCACTGTATTACAGAAGCACTGCCTTTTTCAAATGTACTAACCCCCAATTCCTGTCCTTACTTTTCTTCCTCCAAATACCCAATCGCCACACAATCAGCTCTGTAATAGACGTTAAGCCATCTGTAAGCTTAGAATGCAGATTCTTCAAAACTTTTAAGGAAAATTGAAACATATTCATAATGTTTAATTATTCTATCCATCTATCCTTCCAGTGTCAGCTGTAGTTAAAGTTTTATCTGTATAATATATTTTGCTGCATTTCATCTTAAAAATGATGTCATCTTATGTAAATACGTGCTTTATAAAGTGGCTCAGGTTGTGCAATATTATAACTATATCGCAAGTTTACAGTGAGGTAATTGTACTTATAAGTACAAACAATTCTACAAGGAGCACTTGATGGACTGATTGAGTGCATTTAGAGGTCTTGGGATGAAACTGTTTGTGAACCGCGAGGTCAGTACAGGAAAGACTGAAGGGTTTGTCGGATGAGAGCAGTTCAAATAGTGAATGGCTGAGGCAGTGTGTGCTTGATGCTGTATACCGATAAGCCTCTTTCCGATCAGCTGCTGTACAGCTGTGATTCACACTCAGATACAGTGATATAAATACTCCGAGTGGTGCAGTGAGAGTAATATGGAAAAAGATGATCTGCTGTGGCAACCCCTGATGGGAGCAGCTGAAACAAGAAGAAGAAGGTGCAGTGAGACTAACAACGCTAAAGCAGTTATGGTATTTGGAGTAGTTTGACCATTCTGTGGACCATTATATTGTTACAGGTTAATTACAATAAGATGCATTAAACTAATAAACAATATGCGGTTAATAGTGTATTTATAAAGCCATGTCAGGGATGTGGATCTGAAAAAGAAAGGATAATCACACAGGAACAGTAGCACTGCTTTGACGCTGGGTGCCGCCAGTCTGCAAAACCGAGCAGAGAACTTGCGTATGACAGGGTTGGAGCTACCGTGGAAATGTGTGTGGCTTTAAGCCAAGTTTAGGTTTTATACATCGCAATTTGAAAGAGAAAACGTTCTTACGCAACATTTCTGTGCGTACGCACCGTTTATACATGAGGCCCCTGGTTTTAGGGCAGATTTTGGAGGCCAATTCCTTTCCACCCAATGCCTCTCACAAGCTCTGCTGTCCCACGTGCACAGATAACAGGGATACTTGGTGTATCTGCGTTGCTGACCAAGAAGGAAGCATACCATTTTAAGGTCAACACAGATGACCCAATTGTGTTGGTGATATTGCAGCAACTCAATGACTCTCTGTGTCTGCATATTCTTCACAAAGAGAAACTGAATGGCCATTTGGGACTGACCCAAATATATTGACATTATGAAGGAGGACACACTTTAAGCTCCGCTTTGAGCTATCGATGAATAGTTGCCATTCAGCTGAATTATAGATTGGAATTCCCAATTCCTCCATTAAACCAGGTATGTTATGGCAATACACAAAGCCACTGTCAGTTCTAAAGTACTGCAGAAGTGCAATTTCTCTGGCTCGAAAGTACGATACCTTCGTTCCTTTTTCAAGTAAGTTTTTCTCACACACTCTTGATGCTAGGAGTTCTGAAGCCTTCTTCAATAGTCCCAAATCACGTGCCAAATCACTCAACTCATGCTGATCAAATCCCTTACGAACAGAGTCCTGTTCAATTTCAAACTCTCCATCATTGTTGTCACCTAGTTCATCACCATAATCATGTTCTTCAAGAGAGGGTAGTGTAACAAAACCGGCACTGGGATTTCATCTGAATGAGCCACTGGGCGTATAGCCAATGGTAGACTAGGATACTCTATGTTACATTTATTTTTCTTGTTATATCCTGAAGTTTTCACTATACAACAGTCACTGAAATGATCTCCTGGCTTTTGCCAAACCATAGGTATACCAAATGGCATCTTATCACGTGTTCCCTTTGTCCACATCCGTCAACCCTCAACACACTGTTTGCAAACCTTATGAGGGGCCCAAGACTTATCTTGATCAACAAGTTTAACACCAAGTTTAAATATGCCGAATAGGCTTGCTCTACAAATGTGCGGATGTTCGCCCTTTGACTGGGAATGGTGAAACTGCCACAGATATAACAAAATGAATCAGGGTTGTTTAGGCACTTATGACGAGAAACAGCAGAGCCAGACATGATCTGAAAGAAAGGAAATAGGTGTGTAAGTAGAAAAATAGATTTTGCTTATTCACTACGTAGAGCAGCGCACAACCTCTGACCACACTGTCTTGCGTGTAAATGAATAGCCTATACAAATCCACGCTACAGTAATCACACTAATATAAGCGTTAGAGAAAAAACCTGACATGATAGAAGAAAACTAACTGCACTTTCAGAATCAGCATACCTATTTTAGTGTAAATAAGCTTAAAAATTGAAAGTCAACAAAAAATTTGTTCAAAATTGTTCCCCAGTGATATTTTTTCCTAAACGACATGGACTTTTTGCCCATTATATTCTGTGTTCCTATTTTATAGAGCGATAGGCATGATAACTATGGAAAGTATTTTCTGCAAGAAAGAAAATTAAAATTACAAAGTGAAAATGCAATCTGTTTGCCAATTTCATTTTCAAAGTCGCTATGCACAATTTAAGGTGCAGTGGTGGCTCTGAGGCTAGAGATCTGCATTGGCAATCGGAAAGTTGCCGGTTCGAATCCCATAAATGCCAAAAAAGGGACTCTGCTCTGTTAGGCCCTTGAGCAAGGCCCTTAACCTGCAATTGCTGAGCGCTTTGAGTAGTGAGAAAAGCTCTATATAAATGCAAAGAATTATTATTATTACAAATGCAGCAAAAATTAAAAATAAAATGAAGTAACCCCCTTTTGCCATTTCAAATACTGCAATGAACCTACAAAAATGAAAAGTAAAACGCATTTCCACTTTGCATTTTCTTTTTCAAGTTCTCAATAGCGCGGATCAATGGATGGGGCTTCACTCTGTTGCCTCGATTTCCATCAATTCGTTGTCATTCGTAGCTGTTGAGCCACTTTGATCAATAGAGTACTTCTCGCTTCGTCTGTGTTTGACACACGTGATTTTGATCTTTTCACCCCCATACTGTGAGCAACTTTACGGAGTTGCACATGCTTTTTCAGCTAGCGCAGCAAAAGGCAAGCAGACCTTTTAAGGATTATGAGCCACTCAAAGAACCATATTAAGAGCAGCGAATCTAGACGTTGCAGCTTTTTCTTGTCTGAAAATAAACAAGTTTAAGAACAGGTCGATGGTGACTGACTGCAATTTGAATGCAGTCATGCGAATCACAACCAGTAAACTGGTTCCACAATTCAAGAACATTATCCAAAATTGTGAACAGTTACATACTTCTCATTAACTATAATTGTACTCTGTGGTCAGATTGTATGTAAATTAAGTTCCTTGTTCTTCATAATTATTATGATAGGTAACAATAAACTTTTGTTGAAATAATTATGAATAGTAAAATCTTATTACCAAATTAGAAACCGTTTCAAGTTCGTATTTTAAAATATAATGTGCATGTGTAATACAGTGTGAATGTGAAATAAAATGACAAATACATGGTTATTATCATTAATTCATATTTTCATACGTTGTAAATTGTAATTGAATTAGACAAAATATACATGCGGCCCCCCCAATAACAATAAAGTTTTCAATGTGATTTCATTTCCGTAGAAAATGTTTGCCCACCCCTGACATATACTAATGTCAGTGAACTCTGATCCTTAAAGGGGTCACTTAAATGCCATGTAAAATTTATAATGCATCACGAGATCAACCAAGATGCCAACAACACAGTACCACCAGTAATTTGGTTCCACTTCAAACACTGCCTAAAACGTCAGTATCAGTTCTTATTGCATGCTACTGGCCTGCTGAATATTCTGTCACTGAAGCACACGTGTCCATTATCAATCAACTGGCAGCATATATTTGCAAAAAATAATGAAATAAGCTTCCATACAGTGAAAGAATATAGGCAATCGTAACATGTGAATTTTTCAGTTATTATTGTCCGGGTGCCTACAGAATCCAGTGTCACACACATGCGCATGGGAAGCAGCTGAAGGGCCTAGACACTTGTAATTCTACGCCAGGCCAGGGGGCGGCGGAGTGTACTAACTATCTCTCTCAGTCCCTTGCAGACCTGTCCCGGGAAATCCCGCCTCTGGACGGCCCCAAGGATGACGTCACTTCCGAACACCAGGATACCACTCCCACTTCCTGCAACGAAGACGTCATTTCCCTTCTGGGCCTTTAAAACTGCCATCTTGCCTCAGTACAGGCAGTTCTGTTTTGAACTCCGAACGATTCACTTCGTGTACTTAAAAAAGAGCAATTGCAGCCAAGCATAATATACGGGTGGCTGCCCCAAACCTTTGTGATGTCTTCGACTCATTCTTGTTACACCAGACTGCAACTGATGTCTGGGCATCAATGTCCTAGAATAACAGCTCTTCTTGATGACTTCCTGAGGTGAATTCATGTCCCTCACACGGAAAGTTTACTTCACTTTATTTCATTGTCTTGTGTAGTAAAGTGCTCAGCTAATCTCCTTTTAAAATGGCTGAATATAACAACAAGGTTTTTCTTTTTGTTTTACCTAAAATTACATGGATACACTGTTTTGACATTTGTGTGTTACCTCAAGACACACATCAATAACAATGTTGGCTTAAAAATTCACATATTTAGCAAGTTTTAAGGCTTTTTCTACCATATATGGACATACATACACCATAGTCCAATTGAAAGCTACAACAACAGACAAGGTATTTTTGAAATGTATAAAAAACACTCCACTTTAGAAGAAAACTAGGGGGCTCCGCCCCCTGCTCGCTTCGCTCGCCAACCCCTGGTGTTGGGGATGGTGTCTTGTCCTTGAATGAGTTTTCCTTAGCATGGATCATTTATAACCTTAAGTTTAACGTCAGATGAACAGCGAACTCGTGAGAAGGCCACATAAAGTTGTCCATGTCCAAATACGGGCTCAGAGAGGTAGATGCCAACCTTGTCCATGGTTTGTCCTTGTGATTTGTTGATGGTCATGGCAAATGCAGGTTTAATGGGGAAGTGTCGCCGTTTAAGTGTAAAAGGTAATTGTAGGTCAGAACGTGAAAGGTCAATTCTAGGAATCAGAACAGTATTGTTAGCATGTGATCCTGTAAGAACTTTTGCTTCAATAACATTGTGTGTCATGGTGTTGATGACTAAACGTGTACCACTGCATAAACCTTGCTTAGTGTTAAGGTTTCTTAATAGCATGAATATTGTTCCAATTTTAAGGTTAAGATTGTGTTGTGGTAATCCGGCTGGGTTAATAGTGTTCAAATATTCTAAGGGTAAATTAAGATGGTCATTGTCGTCATCAGAGTCAACTTTGTCAGAGCTTAGAAAGAGCTGTGCCTCTCCAGGAAGAAATGCAATGACTTGTTTATTTATGTGAGCAACATTAATATTTTTTGGACATAATATAGTCCGTTGTGTTAAAAGGGGTATTTGGTCTAATGAGATTGCTGTTCCAAATATCTCCGTAACTAAGTTGTCGCAGATAAAGGCTTGAGAAATTGTAATAATATCTGGGTGAAGTCCATCTGTATTGGTGAGTGTCCCATCTCCCAGTTGTGATAACCAATTGTTATATTCTGGATGTAGACATAGCATGTTTTGTACCAAGTGTATCTTTTGAAAGCAATGCCAATTGTCCGCGTATTTTAAGGTGGACTGAACAATAGCTGAGCGCACGGCATGTGGAACAATAGGTAAGCACTGTCTAAAATCTCCTCCTAATAGAAGTACCTTTCCTCCAAAGGGAATATTATTATTCATCAACGTTTGTAGAAGTTTATCAATGGTGTTGAGTAAGTGACTGGATGCCATTGTACATGCATCTATAATTAACAGTTTTGCAAGACGGATGTCACGTGCATTGTTACTGTTCATTTTCATAGTGGATAGCGATGTTTCTCTGATTGGGACCGGTATTTTGAATAAGGAGTGACATGTGCGACCATTTATTAACAAATTAGCTGCCACTTCCGGTTGTAGCTGATGCGATAATTAACTGTTGTTTTGGAGCCTTGCCTGCTTGTTTTCCGGCATTTCAGATGCACGTTGTAGACGTCTGCGTTCATTTATTTTGTCCCATCGCTCCCGTTTTTGTATCTCTGTGACTTGAGCTCTTTCCTTTTGAACCCGTGCCTGCTTCGCTTCAGCACTTTGAGACGTGCACTGCATGCGTCTACATTCATTGTGTGTGTCGCGGGTTTGTGTTTGTGGTCCCGTTACTCGAGCCGTATCGTTTTGTACCCGTGATCGTGAATTCATGACTTGTATGTTCTTAATTGTTAGTAATATGGATAAGTAATAAGGAGGATCGCACTCACTGTTAATATGGAGCCTTTTCTGTGTCCGTTTTTGTATCTCGGTCAGTTGAGCTTTCTCTTTTTGGAGCCTCGCCTGCTTGTTTTCCGGCATTTCAGACGCGCGTTGTAGACGTCTGCGTTTATTTATTTTGTCTCTTCGCTCACGTTTTTGTATCTCTGTGACTCGAGCTCTTTCCTTTTGAACCCGTGCCTGCTTTGCTTCAACACTTTGAGACGCACGCTGCATGCGTCTACGTTCATTGAGTCTGTCCATCTGGGCTCGTTTCTGTAATTGTGTTAGTTGAGCCTTGCGTTTTTGGATCCGAGACATTTTTTGCTCATCGGTTTCAGAAGCGCGTTGTAGGCGCCGACATTTATTGTTTTTTTTCATGTGGGTACGTGTTTGTGGTCCCGTTACTCGAGACGTATCGTTTTTTAGCCGTGATTGTGAAATCATGACTTGCTTGTTCTTTATCGTTATTAATATGGATAAGTTATAAGGAGGATCGCACTCACTGTTAATATGGAGCCTTTTCTGTGGTTGTACGGTTAATAGTGCATCATTGTAATGAGATTCACCTATGGTGTGTAGTTTGAAGGTGTTCAGATGACGTATGTTTAATAGGGACATTTCGTTTCTTCGTATTATTACCCATCAGGTGTTGTGCCTGTATATGTATTGTAGTCCGGTCTCTTGTTGTCTATGTATGACGTCGTTTGTTGTCGTGCATTTTTTTTGAGGGGCGCGTTGCCTCATTTTTTATTTCTGTTAGTGGAGGGGTGCCTCATTTTTTATTTCTGTTAGTGGAGGGGAGCTTTGTGTGTCGTGGGTGTGAATCCTCATTTTTGTGTGCGTACCGTTTCGTGTGCTATGTGGCGCTTGCGTCTGACTCCTTTGTTTTTGGTGTGCTAGGGGCGCGTCGCCTCATTTCTTATTTCTGTTAGTGGAGGGGTGCTTTGTGTGTCGTGGGTCTGAATCCTCTTTTTTGTGTTTGTCCTGTTTCGTGTGGTATGGGCTTCGTGTGGCGCTTTGTTGCATGGGTCTGTTGCTATGGGCGCGGCGCATAATTTCTCAGTTTCCGGTGCTTGGAGGGGGGCTTTGTGTGGCGCCTGCGCACTACGTCTTTTGCGTCCACGGCCCATGTCCCTGCGTCCATCCGGTTTACCATTCTCGTTTAGTAATATGGATTTTATGTGGCAAATTAATATATAACATGATTGTGAAGAAATAAAACAACAAATAAATACAATATAAAGAAAAGCACATCACAGGTCAAATTAAAACTTCAATAAAAAAATCAACAAAAACAATGTCAGAAATAAAGAAAATCAACAAACAAAAGTTTAAATGATTTTAAATAAGGATAAAGTGCATATTGCTTTTATATTTTCACATTCTGAAACATCTGCAGATACATTTTTACATTCACTTTAAAATGTTAAACTGTACAGGATTTTTTTCCCACACTGCTTCATTTTGTGTATAATATAACAATACAATTATAAATTTTAATTTATTATTTTAGTATGATTGTGGTGTAGTATAATATCCAAATTTTCAAAACCAAAACAGTGAATAAGGTTTTGGACTACAAACCCGGAGGCTATAAACTAGTCATTTTGCCAATTGAACAAACAAAACAAATGTAACCAAATGTCTCTGAGATGTTGTAAGTCACTTTAGATTGTAACAGTTTGGGGGCGCTCTCACTCCCTTGAACCCTCGGACACCACACCAGACACCAGGTAAAAGTCCAAATGTTATTTTTATCATAATAGTCCATGTGACTAGGAACACTTCCGGGTCAGTTAAAAATTCCTTTTCTTTAACCCAGAAGCACGTCATTTCCTCTGTCCACGTGCTTAGGACGCACTTCCGAGTTGTAGGGAAAATACTCCTTGTTCCTCCCTGCAGCGTCCTCTAGCGGCCCCCATGGTATCCAGCAGGGCTGTGGATAAAAACTCCATTGTCCAGGACTCCCTGCTGGTCTTCGGGGCACCTCCATGCTGCAGGGAGGGCTCCTTCTGGCGGCCTGGGGGTATTGGCCGAGATGAAAGGCTGGCCATATCCCACAAGATAAATATATATTTTAGTAAATTATAAATTTGCGTAAATACACTGAGCCTATGCCGAATAAAAAGTGCTATGCAAAACTAAATTGAATAATATTATAGTAAATTTTATAATCAATAGCAATCAGACTAATAAGGCAAAGTCGGTGGAAATTAAAAAGTGCTTGGTGTCTCATGATGGAATGCAACAGTCAAGAACTTGAATTCTGCTTCTCTCTGTTAAGGACATGTTATTAATTAATAAGATGATGTGTGTATGTATACTATGTATAATGCCAACAGAGTCTAAAAACATTAAAATTATGAATCTCTCTATTATAATAAAAAAATCCTGGGACGACATGAGGCTTTTTAGCCTGAGACAAGACGCTACTTTTTCAGAGAGATACTTTCATGTCCCACGAGACAAAACTTTGTGCCAAGAGATTTAACCACACCTGGGGCCGGAAATAAAAGACAAAGTAAATGACAAAGTAGAACGTCGTAAAGAATTCAGAAATGCTGGCGTGATACACATGTAGAGCAGGTTAGAGATAATAAAAGTACTAAAATTCGAAAGTCTCAAAAAAATGATAGTAAAGATTGCATTAGTGCAAACATTCAGTAATTATTACTTGGTGAAATAACACAACAGCGAAAAGTGATTGAATATATTGTTCTGATTTAAACTTTAAGTCAGAGACTTGTAGATCATCTAATTCGTGTTGCCATCAGGGAAAAGTAATGTTTTTCCCAATGAAGAGGTGTATCCGCGAGAATTAAAAGATTTCTTGTTTGGTTAAAGTGAAATCCACATATGTGAGCAGCAGAGATGCGAAGTGGCTGGCGTACAGCGCAGGCCAGGGGGAGTTGGCGAGTGAAGCAAACAGGGGGTGAAGCCCCCTAGTTTTATTAACAGAAAACATTACAGGACATTCAAAGCAGCAACAATGTCCAAGAACAGCAAAACAACCTTATTGAGAAAGTACCTAAATGGTAAGAACAGAACTAAAGCTCGATTAAATAAAAGAGAAGCGAGTAAATAAAATATGTATTTGAGGACAATTTTATGGCTCCAGCAGACCCCCGTGACCCTGTGTTAAGATAGAGCGGGTTAGATAATGGATGGATGTCTATTGAGTAAGCTTCTTCATCCACCAAGTAGGATGAGGCACTCAACTTTCTTAGCCCAAACCCCCTTTTATAAACATATAGATTATATATGCACACATGTATATATACACACATATACTGTACATACACTACTGGTCAAAAGTTTTCCTTCAAATGTAATCTGTTGAAATGCAATGAATGGCCTAAAATGGTGAAAACATAAGTAGTAAACTGCCAGAGGTTTAAATTTAAAGTTTATGTTAGGAAAAACTGAAAAAAAGGAAATTTCAGAATATTACAAATGGGCCTTCTTCAGGGAAGAACTAATATGTTACAACTTACAGATGTTCTGAAACAATTAAAATAAATTAAGCCTTACAAGTCAAAGCAAACAATTTGCACAGGTGTCCCAGATTCTGTTGATTACTTAAAAACCCCATCTGTCTTAAAGCAGAGTTCGAACAGACTGTTTTACTACATCCTCTGAAGATCTACTTGGACAATATTCCAGACGTATTAGCAAGAAAACCGCAACTAAGAAATAAGACAGAGCATTATTACCCTTAGAACTGTAGGCTTTCCATTTACAGAAATTGCAAAAAAAAAAAGTGTTGCAGTGAGTACTGTGTCCTATACAGTCCAAAGGCAATTGGAAAGGGGAAGAAACTCTGATAGGAAGAGATCTGGCAGACCCAAAGTCACATTCCAATCAGAAGACAAGTCTCTAAGGGTCACCAGCTTGTGTGATAGGCACCTCACAGCACAATCATTTCAAGATATTCAGTTACATGTGGGGCACCCAGGCTCTGGAATGAGCTGCCCATTGCTGGGTAGCTCATTCTAGTGTGTGGGTGCTGCACAGCTGAATGCTCTATATCCTGCACTAATCCATATTACTAACCGAGAATGCTAAACCGGATGATGGACGCAGGCACATCCGGCCATGGGCCGTAGCTGCAAAAAGACGTACTGCGCCGGCGCAACAAACAGTCCGCGAGAGTCGGCTGAGGACCCGAGAAAGGCGGACAAAAGAGGGCGAGAGAGGCGGATGAGGGTCCGCGAGAGACGCAGGCGCAAAAAGAGTCCGACAAGAGCACAGAAAACAGGAGTGAGCACATACAGAAAGGAGTCACAAAAATGAGGCTCAACAAGCACCAAAATAAGGAAAAAAAACATTAAAGAGTACTCAAACGAGGGGAAAGCACGAAACACATTGCACACGAAACTAAACACACCAAAAAAAAAAAAGAACAGACGAGCGCACAATAGCAAGGCACGACCATACCCCCGCCAACCTACAGGCACGGGACGGGACACACACCAAGAGGGGGATTCAACAAGCCCATGGAAGACCAAAAAAAAGAACACAAAACCACCCCACAGACCCTACAAGCAAGGGACGGGACACACAAAGAGGGGGAGAGAGGCGGATGAGGGGCCGCGAGAGACGCAGGCGCAAAAAGAGTCCGACAAGAGCACAGAAAACAGGAGTGAGCACATACAGAAAGGAGTCACAAAAATGAGGCTCAACAAGCACCAAAATAAGGAAAAGGCACATAAAAGAGTACTCAAACGAGGGGAAAGCACGAAACACATTGCACACGAAACTAAACACACCAAAAAAAAAAGGACAGACGAGCGCACAATAGCAAGGCACCCCCCCCCCCCCCCCCCCGCACCCTACAGGCACGGGACTGGACGGGACGGGACACACACCAAGAGGGGGATTCAACAAGCCCATGGAAGACCAAAAAAAAGAACACAAAACCACCCCACAGACCCTACAAGCAAGGGACGGGACACACAAAGAGGGGGATTCAAACAAGACACAGGAACACAAAAAGAAACAAAACGCTCGCGCAACAACGATCCCCCCCACACATCCATAAGAAAAAATGTCTCGACTCCAAAAACGCAAAGCTCAACTAAAGCGTCTAACTAACGATGTACCTAAAAGTAAAAACTTTATGAACTGCATTAGATCCTACAATAGTTCATTTGCTTTTGCATATACCGGAGTAAATATCAGGCCACCAAAAGGCAATGGACCATACTGCTTTCGCATATGTGCACAAATACTGCATCGCATTGGAACAGTGCACCCTGAAACAAATCAACAACGCAAATATGCACAAATCTACATCCTAGATCCACATTACGCAATCTATCAATCAAAGTGCTGCATCGCAACAGGCACGGATTCAAAACGAAACACCTCCCGTCTCAGACATACGTTAATGGCAGCGAAGGCTACAACGGGCTTCTCACACAGCACAGGCAAATCGATTACAGCTCCAAAACAACACGTCCCAAATACTACACATGCAACAACGCGACTCTCAAACGGCACAATCAAAACATACACCAGGAAAATCCATTCGGATTAATGAATGTCATTTGCAATCATTGTCATTCAGTTCACTTCCCTGAAGAAACAACTGGCAATACAAGTTATACATTTACACGTTGTTGTCAAAAGGGTCAAATTAGACTGCCTTCTTTACATTCATATACTGAATATCTACAGAAGCTTATAACTGACGATGTACCTGAAAGTTAAATCTTTATCAACTGCATTAGATCCTACAAATCGGTATCCACTATGAACATTAACGGTGGCACTGCACGTGACATCCGTCTTGAAAAAATGTTGTTTATTGATGAATGTTCAATGGCATGAAGTCACTTACTCAACACTATTCATAAACTTCTACAAACGTTTATGAATAATAATATTCGATTTGGAGGAAAGGTACTTTTATGAGGAGGAGATTTTAGACAGTGATTAGCTATTCTTCCAGATGCCATGCGCTCAGCTATTGTTCAGTGCACCTTAAAATACGCAGACAATTGGCATTACTTTCAAAAGATACAGTTAGTAAAAAAGATACGATGTCCAGAACCAGATCATAACAATTGCTTATTACAACTGAGAGATGGTACACTCACCAATACAGATGGACTTCAGCCACATATTATTACAATTCCTCAAGCCTTTATCTGCGACGACTTAGTTACAGAGACATTTGGAACAGCAATCTCATTAGACCAAATGCCCCTTTTAACACAACGCACTATATTATGTCCAAAAAATATTAATGTGGAAAACATAAATACCCAAGTCATTCCATTACTTCCTGGAGAGACACAACTCTTTCTAAGCTCTGACAAACTTGATTCTGATCACAACAATAACCATCTTAAATGACCTTACAAGTTCTGAGCTGGAATTACCTTTTACACTTAAACGGCGTGTACAAAGAAATTTTCAAATAAACCTTTACACTGTGCCACACACTTTATTGTTTGATTTCTATTTGCATCATCTACACTGTCACACTATTCTATATCTCATTCATACATCACGCTCTTTGTCATTCCCAACACCAGGGGTTGGCGAGCGAAGCCCACCCCACAGACCCTACAAGCAACGGACGGGACACACACAAAGAGGGGGATTCAAACAAGACACAGGAACACAAAAAGAAAGAAGACGCTCGCGCAACAACAATCCTCACCACCCCCCCCCCCCCAACAAACACACATCCATAAGAAGTGACACCCAAAGCCACATATTCTAAAGTGAACGTCAACACCTTCACACTAGACAGCATAGGTGTCAGCATAGGTGGATCTCCTTACAATAAAGCACTATTAACCGTTCAACTGCAGAAAAGGAAACATATTAACAGTGACTGCGATCCTCCGGAGTGGCAGCAAATCTGTTAATAAATGGTCGTACATGTCACTCAATATTCAAAATACCGGTCCCAATCACAGAGACATCAGTATCCACTATGAACATTCACAGTAGCAATGCCCGAGACATCCGTCTTGCAAAACTGATAATTATTGATGAATGTACAATGGCATCCAGTCACTTACTCAACACCATTGATAAACTTCTACAAACGTTGATGAATAATAATATTCCCTTTGGAGGAAAAGTTCTTTTATTAGGAGGAGATTTTAGACAATGCTTAGCTATTGTTCCACATGCCATGCGCTCAGCTATTGTTCAGTCCACCTTAAAATACGCAGACAATTGACATTGCTTTAAAACAATACAGTTGGTACAAAACATGCGATGTCCAGATCCAGAATATAACAGTTGGCTAATACAACTGGGAAATGGTACACTCACAAATACAGATGGACTTCACCCAGATATTATTTCCATTCCACAATCCTTTATCTCAGACGACTTAGTAAAACAGATATTTGGAACAGCAATCACATTAGACCAAATACCCCTGTTAACACAACGCACTATATTATGTCCAAAAAATATTAATGTTAATCACATTAATAACCAAGTCATTTCATTACTTCCTGGAGAGACACAGATCTTTCTAAGCTCAGACAAAGTTGACTCTGATGACGACAATGAACATATAAATTTCCCCTTAGAATATTTGAACACTATTAACCCTGCCGGATTACCACAACACGACCTTGCCCTTAAAAACGGAACAATAATCATGCTATTAAGAAACCTTAACACAAAACAGGGTTTATCCAATGTCACACGGTTAGTCGTCAACACCATGACACGCAATGTTATTCAAGCGACAGTTCTTACAGGATCACATGCTAACAATACTGTTCTCATTCCTAGAATTGACCTTACAAGTTCTGAGCTAGAATTACCTTTTACATTGAAACGCCGACAGTTCCCCATTAAACCTGCATTTGCCATGACCATCAACAAATCACAAGGACAAACCATGGACAAGGTTGGCATCTACCTCTCTGAACCCGTTTTTGGACATGGACAACTTTATGTTGCCTTCTCACGTGTTCGCCGTTCATCTGACGTTAAAGTTAAAATTATAAATAATCCATGAAAAAGGAAGACTCATTCAAGGACAAGACACCATCTTTACTGCTAATGTTGTATACAAAGAAATATTCCAATAAAACATTAATATATGACAAACACTCTATTTGTTATTTCTATGGGCATCATCCAAAGCTGCACACTATTCTATATCTAATTCATACATCTGACTCTTTCTCATGTCCCAACGCCAGGGGTTGGCGAGCGAAGCGAGCAGGGGGCGGAGCCCCCTAGTTTTTATAGAGAAGCCCTATTGGTGTTGACATTTATATCAAAACTAAACACATTATATTGGCATAGCATACTTTTTGTTAGAGCTGTTGAGGTTGTCATATATTGCTTTGTTATGTTGCTTTTTAACCAATACCTTTTGTTTTGCCATTACTAAGTCTTTTCCATTGCCTTTCTCTTTTCAGTGCATCTTGGAGTGGATGCATCACATATGGTGGACCTGATTTCACACTTTTTCTCTCCAAACTAAATTGTTCTTGTTTGCCAACAGAATGATCCTTTCCAGAATTTTGCTGATCAGGACAGTTGGAAATTGGAATGAAAACTACTATACATATATGTCACATGCACATCAATATTCTGCAGTGGGTTAGCACCCTGCCCGGGATTGGTTCCTGCCTTGTGCCCTGTGTTGGCTGGGATTGGCTCCAGCAGACCCCCGTGACCCTGTGTTCAGATTCAGCGGGTTGGAAAATGGATGGATGGACATCAATATTAAGAATAACGTAGGACCACAACTGAATATGCAATTAATATAGGGCTGAAAGGTAAAAATCAGAATTCTGTGGTTGCTGTTTTACACTCCAGCACAGAGGATGACTTGACTGGAACATTTAGAGTTCAGGCCTCAAAAATTTCAAAGAAATCTGTTACCAGTGTCTGAGCAAAAAAATTGGTGTTTATTGAAAAGAGCTTTAAATGGGGAAAAACCTGGAGGCAAAATATTTACACTACTGTTAACTAGGGTTGTTGGTGATGTTACAGAGGCTTCGAGACTTCCATGAAGCATTCAGAGAAGCATGTATCAGTGCTTGTAATGTTTGGGATGTTTGACACAATCTATGACATGTGAAGCCTTGCAGCCCATTTGCGTCCTGTGCCTGGTTTGGATTAGGATATCAGTGTATATAGCCTGCTGGGAAAGATGGCAAAGACTCAGTACATAAGAGTAACCAGCTAGTAATGGGGTTTGTGTGCACCCCAGCCAAATGTGTGCAACATAAGTGGTTATTCTCAAAGACAGGTGAAATAATGATACAAAAAGAGAAATCATCTCACTCCTAATCCAGGTGAACATTGTTGTTTCTAAACAAAAATACAAAAGACTTTCTTTAACATTATTTGAGTTTCACAGAATGTGTAACCCACAGGTGAGAAGCAAACACTTTCATGGACTTCTGCTTAGTTAATGCCTTACCACATTTCATTGCAAGCACAGTCATGCCGATCCTCCAGTAAAAATAAAATTTAAAAAAATTCTATCAAAAGGCCGGCATTCATATGCATTTAAAGCATGAATTTAATGCATTATTCATAAAGTGATTGTGTTTACTGTAATATTATAAGCATATGCTGCTCAGAAGGGTCCAGACAAAGATTTTCATTTAATTTTGACAAGGTTTCATTTAAAGATCTGGGGCCTCATGTATAAACAATGCATATGCACAAAAATGTTGCGTACGCCCATTTCCTCACACATTCTGAGGTGCATGAAAACTAAAAACTACGTACATTTTCACATTTTCCTTGTGTACGTAGTTTCTGGTCAGTCTTGCAAACTGATGGCACCCAGCGTCAAAGCAGTGCTACTGTTTCTGTGTCATTTACCTTTCTTTTTCATATTCACGCATCAATGACACTTGCTTTTATCAAATACACCGAAATTAATCGCATATCGTTTACAAATTTAATTCACTTGATTGTAATCATTCTGTAACAATATAATGGTGAATGGAATGGCCAAACTAACGCTGCTTTAGCGTTAGAAGGCATCGCAAATGGAATAATTAGAAGAGAGTGCGTAATTATAGATGATGAGGACGACTGGCTTCTAAATCAATTTAGATTTCCAAGAGCTATCCTCTTGGAGCTGTGTACTGAGCTGTCACTGGCTTTACAAACATAGACTTTGAGGAATTGTGCTCTACCTTCTCCTTTGCAAGTTCTGTTCACTCTCGGGTTTCTAACCACTGGAACTTTCAAAGTCAACTTGCTGACTGATCAGGTATTTCACAAACATCACAGAGTCGTTCCATGCCAGCTATAGTATTATCAGTTTGTCATCCATATATATAAGATTTCCACACACTGTGATTTAACTGCTAAACATCAGAGCATAATTTGCAACAACATGCGGTTTTCCAAATGTAATTGGAGTGGTCAGCTGCATACACATTGCCATTGCAACGGCTCTGAACATGTTACATTAGCCAGGGACGAATCACCAAAAGAATGAGCTGGCATTACATCATATATAGCTGGAGAACCTTCCATCCATCCATTGTCTCCCGCTTATCCGAGGTCGGGTCGCGGGGGCAGCAGCTTGAGCAGAGATGCCCAGACTTCCCTCTCCCCGGCCACTTCTTCTAGCTCTTCCGGGAGAATCCCAAGGCGTTCCCAGGCCAGTCGAGAGACATAGTCCCTCCAGCGTGTCCTGGGTCTTCCCCGGGGCCTCCTCCCGGTTGGACGTGCCCGGAACACCTCACCAGGGAGGTGTCCAGGAGGCATCCTGATCAGATGCCCGAGCCACCTCATCTGACTCCTCTCGATGTGGAGGAGCAGCGGCTCTACTCTGAGCCCCTCCCGGATGACTGAGCTTCTCACCCTATCTTTAAGGGAAAGCCCAGACACCCTGCGGAGGAAACTCATTTCAGCCGCTTGTATTCGCGATCTCGTTCTTTCGGTCACTACCCATAGGTCATGACCATAGGTGAGGGTAGGAACATAGATCGACTGGTAAATTGAGAGCTTCGCCTTGCGGCTCAGCTCCTTTTTCACCACGACAGACCGATGCAATGCCCGCATTACTGCGGATGCCGCACCGATCCGCCTGTCGATCTCACGCTCCATTCTTCCCTCACTCGTGAACAAGACCCCGAGATACTTGAACTCCTCCACTTGGGGCAGGATCTCGCTACCAACCCTGAGAGGGCACTCCACCCTTTTCCGGCTGAGGACCATGGTCTCGGATTTGGAGGTGCTGATTCTCATCCCAGCCGCTTCACACTCGGCTGCGAACCGATCCAGAGAGAGCTGAAGATCACGGCCTGATGAAGCAAACAGGACAACATCATCTGCAAAAAGCAGTGACCCAATCCTGAGCCCACCAAACTGGACCCCCTCAACACCCTGGCTGCGCCTAGAAATTCTGTCCATAAAAGTTATGAACAGAATCGGTGACAAAGGGCAGCCCTGGCGGAGTCCAACTCTCACTGGAAACGGGTTCGACTTACTGCCGGCAATGCGGACCAAACTCTGGCACCGATCGTACAGGGACTGAACAGCCCTTATCAGGGGGGCCGGTACCCCATACTCTCGGAGTACCCCCCACAGGATTCCCCGAGGGACACGGTCGAATGCCTTTTCTAAGTCCACAAAACACATGTAGACTGGTTGGGCAAACTCCCATGCACCCTCCAGGACCCTGCTAAGGGTATAGAGCTGGTCCACTGTTCCGCGACCAGGACGAAAACCACACTGTTCCTCCTGAATCCGAGGCTCGACTATCCGACGGACCCTCCTCTCCAGGACCCCTGAATAGACTTTTCCAGGGAGGCTGAGGAGTGTGATCCCTCTGTAGTTGGAACACACCCTCCAATCCCCCTTCTTAAAGAGGGGGACCACCACCCCGGTCTGCCAATCCAGAGGCACTGTCCCTGATGTCCATGCGATGTTGCAGAGGCGTGTCAGCCAAGACAGTCCTACAACATCCAGAGCCTTGAGGAACTCCGGGCGTATCTCATGCACCCCCGGGGCCCTGCCACCAAGGAGTTTTTTGACCACCTCGGTGACCTCAGTCCCAGAGATGGGGGAGCCCACCTCTGAGTCCCCAGGCTCTGCTTCCTCATTGGAAGGCATGTTAATGGGATTGAGGAGGTCTTCGAAGTATTCCCCCCCACCGACCCACAACGTCCCGAGTCGCGGTCAGCAGCGCACCATCCCCACCATATACAGTGTTGACACTGCACTGCTTCCCCTTCCTGAGACGCCGGATGGTGGACCAGAATCTCCTCGAAACCGTCAGAAAATCATTCTCCATGGCCTCCCCAAACTCCTCCCACGCCCGAGTTTTTGCCTCAGCAACCACCAAAGCCGCATTCCGCTTGGCCTGCCGGTACCTATCAGCTGCCTCCGGGGTCCCACAGGACAAAAGGGTCCTGTAGGACTCCTTCTTCAGCTTGACGGCATCCTTCACCGCCGGTGTCCACCAGCGGGTTCGGGGATTGCCGCCACGACAGGCACCCGACCACCTTACGGCCACAGCTCCGGTCAGCTGCCTCAACAATAGAGGCACGGAACATGGCCCATTCGGACTCAATGTCCCCCACCTCCCTCGGGATGTGGTCGAAGTTCTGCCGGAGGTGGGAGTTGAAGCTACTTCTGACAGGGGGCTCTGCCAGACGTTCCCAGTAGACCCTCACAACACGTTTGGGCCTACCACGCCTGACCGGCATCCTCCCCCACCATCGAAGCCAACTCACCACCAGGTGGTGATCAGTTGACAGCTCCGCCCCTCTCTTCACCCGAGTGTCCAAGACATGTGGCCGCAAGTCCGACGACACGACCACAAAGTCGATCATCGAACTGAGGCCTAGGGTGTCCTGGTGCCAAGTGCACATATGAACACCCCTATGCTTGAACATGGTGTTCGTTATGGACAATCCGTGACGAGCACAGAAGTCCAATAACAAAACACCGCTCGGGTTCAGATCAGGGGGGCCATTCCTCCCAATCACGCCCTTCCAGGTCTCACTGTCATTGCCCACGTGAGCATTGAAGTCTCCCAGCAGAACGAGGGAGTCCCCAGAAGGTATGCCCTCTAGCACCCCCTCCAGGGACTCCAAAAAGGGTGGGTACTCCGAACTGCTGTTCGGTGCATACGCACAAACAACAGTTAGGACCCGTCCCCCCACCCGAAGGCGAAGGGAGGCTACCCTCTCGTCCACCGGGGTAAACCCCAATGTACAGGCTCCAAGTTGGGGGGCAATAAGTATACCCACACCTGCTCGGCGCCTCTCACCGGGGGCAACTCCAGAGTGGTAGAGAGTCCAGCCCCTCTCAAGGAGATTGGTTCCAGAGTCCAAGCTGTGCGTCCAGGTGAGTCCGACTATATCTAGCCGGAACCTCTCAACTTCGCGCACTAGCTCAGGCTCCTTCCCCTTCAGAGAGGTGACATTCCACGTCCCAAGAGCCAGTTTCTGTAGCCGAGGATCGGACCGCCAAGGTCCCCGCCTTCGGCCACCACCCAACTCACACTGCACCCGACCTCCTTGGCCCCTCCCATAGGTGGTGAGCCCATGGGAAGGGGGACCCACGTTGCCTCTTCGGGCTGTGCCCGGCCGAGCCCCATGGGTGCAGGCCCGGCCACCAGGCGTTCGCCATCGAGCCCCACCTCCAGGCCTGGCTCCAGAGTGGGGCTAGCTGGAGAACCTATAAAAGGTTTTTTTTTTTTTTTTTTTTTTTTTTTTTAGCTGGAGAACCTATAAAAATTAATTTGCTTATGCACTGTAAATGGAATGCATTTCCATGTTATTAATGTGCTGCTCTAAAGTGTGTCGCATTGTCCAAGCATGTACCTGAGGAGATGCGCTATGATGAACCCGACCAACCAAATGATAAGCCAAATCGGACTACTGTACACCTTCATTTGAATGTAATTAGCAGAATGTAAAAAACGGCATTTATTTTTAACCAATTCATAAATTGTCAATATCACATAGTACAACCCTTATATCATTGGCCACATTTCTTACAGCATCCACTACTGCATTTTGTGACTCCAGAACAGCGTCCTCTGCACAACAGCCAGCTGGCCTCCAAGCGGTTTCCGAGGCAGAGGTGTGTGCAGCAAGCGAGTGAAGACGTGCTCGGCACAGCAGCACTGTCATGTCAGTGGCACGGGGGTCAGCTTTTGTAATATTGTCTGAAACAGAATAAACCGATGGTGGGCTGCTCTGACCACCTCTTTTTTATATCGGGCACTGTGCGACTTTCTGAACTTGAACTTTCGAGTGTCTCCACCACGTTTTTGTTGCTTATATCACTGTGTAAACCAACAAATAGTACGTTTTTCTTTGCCTCCACTTTGCGTTCACTTAAATTATTTTTTTCACGTGCTTATGCCATTGTCTTTTAACCAAATACTGAACGGAAGGGGCTATTTATATTGATTTGCATATTAAAATATGTGAAATTCCGGGAGGAGTCTGGGTGGGGCGGCATGCACGTGCACATGCGTTATTTTTTCACGCTGATTGGGATTTTTGGAGCTGAAGTGCATGAAATTTGGCTTGTGCACTGGATTTTTTTGTGCGTGCGCACATTTCCACTTTTGTCTGTATGCCACATTTTAGTGTGAATTCTACGCACAGCGATATACAGTACATGAAACCTCTGGTGCAAGATGGCAAATCACTAAGTGGGTTAGATAGTTTAGCATGTTCCACATGCTGCCAACAGATGGCATAGTGTTTCTATGAAACATCAAGAAATTAATCTTTTCTAGAACCACTTTGCTGGAATGGTTTTGTGCTTCACAAATCTTCTTGTCACCATCACAAAGGATTTTACTTACAAGAAAGCTAGTGCTTATATGACACAAGACGGAAAAAAAAAAAACATTAATTAAATAAAGTGTCACCTTACATCAGTGTTATATTCATTTGTGGGATAATTCGTAAACAAATCTTTAAATAACCAGAACATTATAAAGTGCAAAATCATAAATAAATCACATTCACCTCAGTGGAAAAACACAAATGCTTACTACACTCCAATAAACATTCATCATAAACAGTTTGTAATTTCTGGACTGACACACAAAAAGGTTATTGACTGGGAAATAACAGCTTGCTCAATGAAGACCGGAATCCAGCTAAAATCTACAATACTTGTCCACAGGACTGAACTTGGAAACCACCAGGCTCTATTGTTGGCATGGAGCTGGACAGTTTAACATCTGTGGCAGAGCGAAGGGCGCTCAGCAGGCTCCTATCAATTATGGAGAATCCACTGCATCCACTAAATAATGTCATCTCCAGACAGAAGAGCAGCTTCAGCGACAGACTGCTGTCACTGTCCTGCTCCACAGACAGATTGAGGAGATCGTTCCTCCCCCAAACTATGCGACTCTTTAATTCCACCCGGGGGGGGGGGGTAAACGTTAATATTTAACATTATACATAGTTATTGTCTGTTTTTTCACCTGCATTATTATCATTCTTTAATTTAATATTATTTATTGTATCAGTACGCTGCTGCTGAAGAATGTGAATTTCCCATTGGGATTAATAAAGTATCTATCTATCTATCTATCTAAGGAAAAACTTAATATGATGGTGCAGAACCCATTTTAGCATTGATTGTCATTTGCACCTGTCTGTGTCGCTCATCACTAGTATAGTATTTGCCTCAGTTAGTAATTCAACTTCTACATAAAATATTGAATTTAAAATAAGTATTAAAAGCTATAGCTAATAAATGTAAATTTCTTAATTTCTTCAAAATGTAAATGTACAAGAACACTTCTTCGAATGCAAAGTAAGAGAAGTAAAATGATTGGGCAATTAAACAGCTAGGATAATTAGAACTAAGAGTGACTCTTTGGTAAAGTCGTTTGGAATAAAACCTTCAGCCCGCAGTTACCTGATAACTTGTGAACCACTGCCATAGAGTGTGGAATATTGAATTCAGGCGCCGGCATTTTAAATCGAGCGAGATCGGGTAGCGACTATCCAATCAAGCTGCTACATGGGAGGGTTAACAAGAAGCGGAAGCACACTGGGATAAAGGAAGCGTAGCTCCTAAAGATGTTCGGTGAGAACTAGGCACGAGTCATAAAAAAAGAAACATGTGCTGCCCCTGTTTATCAAATTATTATCCTGTACGTCTCAGAGTATTGAAGTGACTCGTGATGGTTAATTTCATTTGTTAGACGTAGGTAACTTTATTAATAGAATCCTTCATGGATGAAACGTTATTTTTTACGACCGGGTCGCCCTCTCAACCCCAAAAGGTGAGTGGGAGGGGCATACAAAGTCGATCACTTTCAAAATAATAATTACTATTGCGCAGGTCAACAATAAGAATTTAAACCGAGACCCAGAGTTATAAATGCTGTTATAAATGTTACGTAGAGACTTTCATTGTTCTGTATATCGCACCTAAAAGGCTGCCCTGGATCTTTAATTTTTGTAACCTCTTCCTAACCGGTTCCCTCTGTCCCGCCCATTCAAGACCGTATTAATAAACTCCTGATACCTGATTAGTTGTAGCGTCCGCAATTTCCCTTGCGATTGGATTCCTCTTCTGTCAATCAAGTCTTCGGCCCTTTTCGGTAATTTTCGACCCAATCGTTTGGTTGCGCTTGCAGTCCTTTTGGACGTGAGGGGTTGTTCATTTCGCTCATGGAGATTTATTGCAATTTAAGGATCTAGCGACGCTTGGTTCCGGGAAGTAACAAATCCGGGAAAGAAGAAAATAAAAAAAAAAAGATGTTCCAAGTATAATCCGGATAGAACGCACGTCAGGGGCTGCTGATGGCGGGGATCTCGTCGAGGTGTAAAGTGTTACAGACTCGTTGAGACTGACTGAAAGGGCCCCGGAGTGTCCGAGTTGAACTCATCCTTACGTGTAAGTCAGATGTGCCGGCGCAACAATCCCTAGGCGGATGATGCGTCTCCGCGCGTGAGCATGCATGCTTGTGCGAGAGTGAGAGTATTTCAAAAGAGTGTGTGGGAATCTGTGCACCTTTGATTTACTGAAGTCCAACGTGGGGAAGCTACTGGTAGGGTGAAATACACCAGCCAAGGACGCAAGCTGCGATCGTATGATTTGACCTGTCCGTTTTTCATGCACGGCTATTGGTCCTTTATGTAGGGGGCTCTTCAGTTATGGTTTCCAACACCCCCCAACCTTCCGAAAAAGCTGCACCTACTTGAAACTAACCGCAAAGGCTGAATCATGTGTGTTCAGGGGTTGATAACGACATCAGTTTGATTCTGGGCATGGTTGTATATGTGAGAGGGTTACGGGTAGCTTAGTGATTTGGGAATATTCCAACTCCTATATAGGGCTCACAATGATGGGGGCACAACCACATTTGGTCTTGGGCCTTCAAGAGCACCCACCAGGCAAAAACAGGATATCTGGATGCGTTTTGGGGCAAGTGTAATTTGTGTCTGAGGAATCTTGTAACTTTGCCATCCCTTTATTGTTAATACATTTTGTTTATATAGCACCTTCCCATACTCATAGTGCTTTACAGAAATTCAGAATGAATAATAGAGTATGTACAAATTGAATATAAATTATAACCAGGTGAAACACCAAATAAGCATGAAAATAGGAAACACAAAACTTTGAATTTGAATAAAAGACAATAAACCATAATAAAACTTTAAAAAAAATACTGCAAGAAAACTCAAAACAAATAATTTGTGATACAAATGTAAATCATCATGAGCACCTGGACAGAAAGGATAAACTGATAGTAGGGTCAGAATGTCAGGGTACGTTAAATGCCTTCCTGAATAAATGAATTCTTAGTTGTTTTTTTTTTTTAAAGAACAAGTTGAGTCAACTTGTCTTTCTAATTTATGGAGGTCATTCCAAAGACTGGTGCAATACTGTAGAATGGAAGACTCTGACACCCATAGAGCGCATGTTAGTTTGAGACACAACAAGATTGTCAGAATTGGTGGTCCATAGTGAACAAACAAGAGTATAGTGATGAAAGAGGGTACTGATGTTGTCCGCTGTAAGGCCACATGAAGTGTGGTACATAATTAATAGAATTTTAAACTCAATGCTGTATGACACAGGGAGCCAGTGAAGTTGGAGCAGGATGGGTGTTCTATGCTCGGTGTTGCAAGTATGTCTAAGCAGAATTTTGAACCCACTTGAGCTGTTATAACAGGTTAGAAGGGGCACCTGCCAGTAGAGAGTTGCAGCAGTTGATGTTGGATGTACGTAATAAAAGCATGAACAAGCTTCTTTGTATTAGGGAGTGAAAGAATGAGCAAACCTAAATTATCTAACGGGTGGTTGTAAGAATGTTTCTTAATGTGATTTATGTGGGTGAAATAAAAAAAGGAGGAACTGAAAATGACGCTAAGATTACTTGACAAATAAGAAGGTCTGATGATATCATTGCCAAGAGTGATTGAAAAGGAACTAATTTTCTTAAGCTGAGGTTTTAATTACCAGTTTGCATGAGTCTGGCTTTGTTGCAGTTTAATTTTAAAGAGTTATGTTACATCCAGGTTTTAATTTCATTGAGGCAAGTTTTGAGCTATTCAATATAAAAATGACAACCCAGTTCAAATCTACAAGTGTTAAGGGCAAAGTGAAGTATGTAGATGCAGAGGTCCAAGGACAGAGCTTTAAGGTACTCCTTGTGAAACTGGCAATTAACTAGATCTGCTTTTGCCAAGACTATCAAACTCTTGCTAATCAGTCACATAGGTTTAAACCACTGAAGGGCAGTGTCAGAAATGTACAAAACATTTTCCATTCTGGACAGTAGAATATCATGTTTGCCAGAGTTAAATGCTGCATTAAGGTCTAACAGAATTATACTGGTTTGCCCAGAGTCTGCTGCCTTAAGCAAATCATTCATTACCCAAAGCAGAGAAGGTCTCACAGCTGTGCTGTGCTCTGAAACCAGGCTGAAAGGGTTCTGTTAGCTTATTACAAGTTAAGTAACTAGTGAGCTGGGAGGCCACAACAGTCTCAAGAACTTTAGAACGACATTTGGCTGAAAATTGCTTCGATTATCACCATCAAGACCAGACATTTTAATGCTGAGGTTACTAAAGCCATTTTCAAAGTAGCTGACACCGAGCCAGTGCCAAAGGATAGATAATTATTTATTTACTTCGACTTTTTTTTTTTTTTTTTTTTTTTAACATGAGTTCTTTAAATAAATACATAAATAGATACATAAATATACACACACCCCAGAACAACTAGAATGTATTTATTGTTGTTGTAATGGTTGAGGTTATGGCATGAAGGCAGGATTTGATAAGTGTGGTGGTAATCGGATCCAGTTCACAAGTAGTAGGACTAAGAGCAGATTATTAATAAGTATAGAGGAAACTTGTGAAAACATGGAAAAGGAGCTGAATGGAGAGGGAAGACGGGGACATGTATAAAAGGAGTATGAACTTATATTAGTTTAATTATTTAGGTTTTAGTTTTATCACAAAAAAAGTGAAGGAATTCAGTGAAATAAGTTATAGGTCCTGATATAGGTTGCAGTAGTTTATTAATCACAAGGGAAAATTACACCTTTTATTGGTTAACAGAGAGAGAGAGAGAGAGAGAGGTTAGGAGCACACACTGATACAGCGCATTGCCGCACCCACTACATGACAAATCAACTCAGGATCCCAGATTAGGACTCGAGTGCAGCCATGCAACATGTGACACCTCAGCACCACGCTAGTTAGGATGGAATGGAACCAGTGTGAGGTTTTTTGTGATTGCTATAAAGATTATAATATGCAAGCAGAGGCCTGAGTTGCCTCGAAAGCTTGCATATTGTAATCTTTTTAGTTAGCCAATAAAAGGTGTCATTTTGATTGACTTCTCACTATATCCATAATCGCTAACACGATAGAATACCCAAGTACTTAACCAGAAAGAACAAAGCCTTTGGGTTATCATGGCCACTCTCTATTACTCTGCAAGTAGTGCGTTGTGTTTTCTTGGCTGCCATCCCTTTGTTGTTCTGGAGTGAGCAACCAAATGCTTATCAACTACCCAGTAAAGTCATCTTTATATACAGGTGCTGGTCATAAAATTAGAATATCATGACAAGTTGATTTAGTTCAGTAATTCCATTCAAAAAGTGAAACTTGTATATTAGATTCATTCATTACACACAGACTGATGTATTTCAGATGTTTATTTCTTTTAATTTTGATGATTATAACTGACAACAAATGAAAGTCCCAAATTCAGTATCTCGGAAAATTAGAATATTGTGAAAAGGTTCAATATTGAAGACACCTGGTGCCACACTCTAATCAGCTAATTAACTCAAAACACCTGCAAAAGCCTTAAATGGTCCCTCAGTCTAGTTCTGTAGGCTACACAATCATGGGGAAGACTGCTGACTTGACAGTTGTCCAAAAGATGACCATTGATACCTTGTACAAGGAGGGCAAGACGCAAAAGGTCATTGCTAAAGAGGTTGGCTGTTCACAGAGCTCTGTGTCCAAGCACATTAATAGAGAGGCGAAGGGAAGGACAAGATGTGGTAGAAAAAAGTGTACAAGCAATAGGGATAACCGCACCCTGGAGAGGATTGTGAAACAAAACCCATTCAAAAATGTGGGGGAGATTCACAAAGAGTGGACTGCAGCTGGAGTCAGTGCTTCAAGAACCACCACGCACAGACGTATGCAAGACATGGGTTTCAGCTGTCGCATTCCTTGTGTCAAGCCACTCTTGAACAAGAGACAGCGTCAGAAGTGTCTCACCTTTGGACTGCTGCTGAGTGGTCCAAAGTTATGTTGTCTTATGAAAGTAAATTTTGCATTTCCTTTTGAAATCAAGGTCCCAGAGTCTGGAGGAAGAGAGGAGAGGCACAGAATCGATGTTGCGTGAGGTCCAGTGTAAAGTTTCCACAGTCAGTGATGGTTTGGGGTGCCATGTCATCTGCTGGTGTTGGTCCATTGTGTTTTCTGAGGTCCAAGGTCAACGCACCCGTCTACCAGGAAGTTTTAGAGCACTTCATGCTTCCTGCTGCTGACGAACATTATGGAGATGCAGATTTCATTTTCCAACAGGGCCTGGCACCTGCACACAGTGCCAAAGCTACCAGTACCTGGTTTAAGGACCATGGTATCCCTGTTCTTGATTGGCCAGCAAACTCGCCTGACCTTAACCCCATAGAAAATCTATAGGGTATTGTGAAGAGGAAGATGCAATACGCCAGACCCAACAATTCAGAAGAGCTGAAGGCCACTATCAGAGCAACACAGGCACTCAGAACACCTGAACAGTGCCACAGACTGATTGACTCCATGCCACGTCGCATTGCTGCAGTAATCCAGGCCAAAGGAGCCCCAACTAAATATTGCGTGCTGTACATGCTCATACCTTTCAGTTGGCCAACATTTCTAAAAATCCTTTTTTTTGCATTGGTCTTAATTGATATTCTAATTTTCCGAGATATTGAATTTGGGACTTTCATTAGTTGTCAGTTATAATCATCAACATTAAAAGAAATAAACATTTGAAATACATCAGTCTGTGTGTAATGAATGAATCTAATATACAAGTTTCACTTTTTGAATGGAATTACTGAAATAAATCAACTTTGTCATGATATTCGAATTTTATGACCAGCACCTGTAGAGCAATTAATGATGTGAACCATCACAACATGATGTACAAAGCAAGCACAAATTGCATCCATCAGTTAATCTAATTTCTAGACTGTTTATCTAGTGGCTACCTCAACAACACTGAACTGAATACCATTTCATCTTGGGGCATACTCGCTCATTCTAGGCTAATTAAAGTAACATGTACAAATAAGAAAAAAAAAACACATGGATGGAGAGAACATGCAGATTTTACAAATATAGTGCCACTATTTGAACCCAGGATCATTGTAACACCGATAGTGCACAATTAATTAAAGTGTTCAGTGACTGAGAATCACCAGGTTTTAGGGTATGGGTACAGTAAAGTTTCTGGGCAGTGGTAGGGATTGGATATTTATCCTTTGTATTGATATCTAGAGAGAGAGTATGTTCATTATTGATACTTGTTACATGGTGGGAAAGCAGCAGTCATCACTGCATTCACTTACATTGTTTGTATTTAGACATGTTCACTAAATTTAATTAATAATGCCCAGCGATCTTGTGATGTGATTCTCAAACCTCCGCAGTACAAGGCAGGGTTGTGGGGTTGAGACATGTTCTGGCAATCGTGGGTTTATCACATTAGTAAAACACAATTGGGCCATTATTGTCACAAGTGCAGAGTACAGAAATTCTTACTTGCATTTGCTAAATAACACAAAACATGTCACCATTCTCTTAAACTAAATTAGATTGGTCTGATTTAACTGGTCCTACTTTAGGGTTCAAAAGAATAACACATTTTATCTGAATTCGGACAAATGTTAGCCAAGCAAAATGTATATCAGTTTCTTAGTTGATGTAGTTCCACAATTGCACAGAGGTATTATTTGAGTTACTATGAAAGTCCCGATGATGGGTGTGTACTGATGGTCTGCTTTAGTATTGAGACATGCTGTATTATAGACTGCTAGATCAAGGATCCTCACTCATAATCGTGTGGCTGCAGGTTTTCACAACAACCATTTTGTTAACTAGAACTTATTTATTTGCAGTGAAAGCAGCATGTTTTCTGGAGTTAGTTTTAGTTATCTTGCTTTTTGTGATTCAGAACCCTTAATTGCCTATTTTACTTTTAAATAACTGTAATTAGGTTTTAGTTGTGTTCTGTTTTCTTAGCTAACCACCATTTAATAAATAAATGCAGATAACAAAGGAACCACAAGCTCTCCAGCTAACGTTCATTGATGTACAGTGGTGAATGTGCTTCATGAAATGTCCTTTTTAATAAAATGTTCAGAAATAAATAAGAGAGCAAAGGGAAGGGATGAGAAGCACAAATCAGTTCTGTTCCACAAAACAAATGGATAGTGTTCTCAGTAATGGAAACATTAAAGTGTAAGTAAAATTTGTCTTTGATGAATGAAGACCCTAGCCATATAGTTAATACCAAGTTTTATTATCAGCAAGGACTATCTGTGTTTAGGTTGGACCAAAAATCTAAAGCCACTGTGGCCATCCAGGATCGTGAGTGAGGATCCCTATACTAAATCAAAAAATTGCATTTCTCTTTATTTACTCCAGTTTGTGCAGTAAGCGATAACCTGCAAAAACTAAGAATGCTGATATTCAGTTTGAATCAAAGAACATGTTTTTTTTTTCTTTTTTAACCAAAATGCTGGAAATAGACTCCAACTGGAGGATTGGAAATATAATTTTATGTTCTGAGTTTGGGATCATGAACAGGTTTATCAGCCTATACTATTTGTGTTTAAGCCTAGGAGTTTGTAATAAATTTAAAGGTTATAATGTTGCTACCTTCCGAAAATGTATTGCTTCATTAACCTTGGTGAAGTACATCCAGACAGGACAGACTAGGATACTTCTTTCTTTTATGATAAGCGCTTCGTTTTATATTCTGTGGGTCTTAGAATTCATGTGAATTATAATAGAATGCCAAAATCTCAAAAATGACCTTATAAATTATTTGACAAAGTTCCCCATAGGGAGCAGCATGGTTGATATTTTTATTCCCCTTTTATCTGGTAGGGAATATTCATATAAAGCCTGAAAGAAATATGTAAAAAGAGAACTTTAAACTAGACAGGAAAATATTTGTGCACTGAAAAAAGGAATACGCCTGTATTGAGTATACTAAGGGCAGCACTGTGTTGCAGTGGTAGCACTGCTGCGTCACAGTAAGGAGATCAGGGTTCATGTCCCAGGTTGTCCCTGCATGGAGTTTGCATGTTCTACCCATGTCTGCATGGGTTTCCTCCAGGTACACTGATTTCCTTCCACCGTCCTAAGACATGCAGGTTAGGTGAATTGGCACGGCTTGATGGCAACTCTGGTCTGTACCGGAAAGTAAGAAGTACGGCGGTGAGGGCTCTGAGGGCAGATAAGGAGGTGTTTGTGAGAGGAATCTGTGAGCAAGTGACACACCATCTGCGGTCTAGCGACCCACGTCCTGCTTGCAGAGGAATCAAAGCCTTACGCACATCTGAATATGTTCCTCGGAGAGTTGCAGTCAGGATGGCTGATGGAACGCTCCTTACAGGTGACACTGCAGTTGTGACCCGCTGGGCTGGCTACTTTGAGCAGCTGTTTAAAGCTGATCCTCCGGCTAGCACATTGGATATCTCTGGGTCCACAGTTCTTGAGGCTGATCCTCCAATTAGCTGTGAACCACCCATTCTCACTGAGATTGCACAGGTGATGAACCAGCTGAGGGAAGGGAAGTTCTGCAGGGATCTGTGGTATCTGGGATGAACTTCTCTAGGCTGCTGATAAGGCTGACCTCCTGACATTGCAAGCAATGTTTGCTTACATTTGGGAGACAAGCATCATCCTAACTGACTGGAAAACGGGACTACTTGTCCCCATCTGGAAAGGGAAAGGTGATCGCCTGGATTGCGGCAACTACAAGGGGATAACACTGCTCTCGGTGCCAGGTAAGGTCCTTGCTAGAGTCGTCCTCAATACGATCCGTGATCACTTGCTCACCTACCAGCAACTGGAACAGTCTGGCTTTACGCCTAAGAAGTCTACCATCGACCGCATCCTTCCACTGAGGGTTCTCATGGAGTGCAAACGCGAATATCAGCAGAGCTTCTTTGCAGCCTTTGTTGATTTTCATAAAGTGTTCGACTCACTTGATCGAGCTGCCCCATGGGACATCTTGGGGGTTCACGGGATCCCCTCAAGGTTGCTGGATATCATTGCCGGCTTGTACACTGGTAGTGTGAGTGCTGTGCAGAGTGGAGGCAGAACCTCTGTGTTTTTCCCAGTTGATTCTGGGGTTCGTCAGGGGTGTGTTCTTGCTCCTACTCTGTTCAACGCTTGCATGGACTGGGTGTTGGGCAATGTCATGGGGTCCAGCGGCTGTGGTGCATCTGTTGCTGAAGAAAGGTTCACGGATGTTGACTTTGCTGATGATGCTGTGATCTTCACAGAGTCAATGGAGCTCTGATTAGGGCTCTCGAGACACTGAGTGAGGAGTCTGAGGCTTACGAGTATCCTGGATAAAAACTAAGATCCAGGCCTTTAATGACCTCTTAGGCCATCAGCAGTGTGTCTGTCTGCGGAGAGAGTGTCGACCTTGTCGAGAGGTTTACTTACTTTGGCAGTAACATTCATGACTCTGGTGATTCTTCGTGTGAAGTCGATAGATGGATTGGGAGAACATGGGGGGTCACGAGGTCTTGGAAAGGGGTGAGTGGCACTCCCAATATCTATGCAAAAGGATGAAGGTCCAAGTCTTTAGAGTCCTCGGGCCTCATGTATAAACAGTGCGTATGCACAGAAATATTGCGTAAGAACGTTTCCACGTTCAAATCGCGATGTATGAAACCTAAACTTGGCGTAAAGCCACGCACATTTCCACGGTAGCTCATACCCTGTCGTATGCAAGTTCTCTGCTTGGTTTTGCAGACTGGCAGCACCCAGTGTCAAAGCAGTGCTACGGTTCCTGTGTGGTTTCACTTTCTTTATTAGATCCACATCCCTGACGCGGCTTTATAAGTACACTTAAATTAACCGCATATTGTTTATTAGTTTAATGCATCTGATTGTAATTAACCTGTAACAATATAATGGTCCACAGAGTGGTCAAACTATTCCAAATACCATAACTGCTTTAGCATTGTTACTCTCACTGCACCTTCTTCTTCTTCTGTCAGCTGCTCCCGTTAGGGGCTGCCACAGCGGATCGTCTTTTTCCATATTACTCTCGCTGCACCACTGAGAGTATTTATATCACTGTATCTGAGTGTGAATCACAGATCTACAGCGATTGGAAAGAGAATTACCGGTATACAGCATCAAGCACTCGCTGCCTCAGCCATTCTCTATTTGAATTGCTCTCATCCAACCAACGCTTCAGAGCCTTTCCTGTTCAGACCTTGTGGTTCACAAACAGTTTCATCCCAAGAACTATACACACACTCAGTCAGTCCAAGTGCTCCTTGTAGAACTGTTTGTACTTGCAAATTACCATGAGGTAATTGTACTTATGAAACAGTTATAATATTGCACAACCTGAGCCACTGTATAAAGCGCGTATTTACATATGATGACAATATCATTTTTAAGATGAAATGCAGCAAAATATGTTTATTATACAGATAAAACTTTAACTACACGGTGCCGCAGCGCTAGCGAGCTTGAGCTTCGTTCACGGTTTGTTCCTGCTTTGCGCTGTATTTATGCTGTGGCTGGCGCGACACTGGAAGGATAGATGGATAGAATAATTAAACATTACGAAGATATTTCGATGTTCCTTAAAAGTTTTGAAGAATCGGCGTTCTAAGCTTACAGATGGCTTAACGTCTATTACAGAGCTGATTGTGTAGCGATTGGGTATTTGGAGGAAGAAAAATAAGGACAGGAATTGGGGGTTAGTACGTTTGAAAGAGACAGTACTTCTGTAATAAAGCATTTCATTGAAGATCGCATATGGCGCAGCAAGCATCTTGCATAAGACATGAACAATCACTGTACCACCATGTTCCCATCTATATTACTAAACCACAGTTTAATTTATGCACGGACAGCGGACACACCGCATGCGCAGTGCGCCTCAGAGTCAAACCTAGCGGCTTCCCAGAGTCGGTAGGTGGCGCCCAAACAACACAACCTGTGAACTAAACCTGCTCTAATCCACTGTGCCAGTGGTCTGTGTGGCATATTTGAATCACATAACGGAAAGAGCTCAACGATTTGTAATACAAAACCGAGCCCGTAGTTCCCAGAGTCAGTGCGTGGCGCCCAAACACCACAACCTGTAAACTACACCTGCTCTAATCCACTGTGCCAGCAGTCAGTGTGTGTAAGTTGGAGTATGCTTCCTAACAGTAAACGACTTCTACCTAATGACACAGCCACAGAACAACAAAGATGAGACCGCGTGGATAAAAACAATACATGGAGGCTCCTACTACGCGCTTCAGACACACCAGAAGCAAAGACGTAACGGCTCCACAATGAAAGAGCTCAACTAACGGAAGTACAAAACAAGCCCGTATGGATAAACACAATGAATGGACGCTCCCACAACGCACTTCTGACACGGCAGAGGCAAAGGAGTCAAAGCTCCAAATGGAAGGAGCTCAACGATTAGTAATACAAACACGAGCCCGTATGGCTACGACCTGTAAACGAGCCCGTATGGATAAAAACAATGAACGAAGGCGCCCACACAAAGAAACCGCTTTAGTACAAATATGTTTGTTTAATTAAATGAAAACTTTACCATGGCTACAACCTGTAAACTAAACCTGAGGTAAAGCGTGCGCACCAGGTTGTACAGCCGCCCGAACATGACCGCCCACACCACCGCATATACCTCGTTCATTTAGTAATGTAGCCCTCCATGCCCAGATCCGCTGCCATGGTCACTTCAGCACGCGAATCCGCCGCCATCAGCAAACGACTTCTCGCTGACAACACAGCCATAGAAAAACAAAAAAGAGACTGCATGGATAAAAACAATAAACGAAGGCACCTACAACGCGCTTCTGAAACACCAGAACCAGATGAGTCACAGCTCCAAAAAGAAACCACTTTAGTACAAATATGTTTATTTAATTAAATGAACTTTCCCAGGACGCACCCACCCTCCATGATATTTCATCCCTCCAAGTGTCGGAGGGAACAGAAAGTGATTGCCATTCTTGGATTTGCAATTCTTTCGAGAATCGCGGGCTTGCTGGTGTTTAATAACATGCTTTAACTCATATCATCATGAAAATGATATCACATATACTTCTCAGTATTTTAATTATTCGGAGAGCTGTAATATTACGAATGTAATGGATTCTGTGTCCTGTCAGAGGAAGAGCACGTAGTGATTCAGGCACATAGAGCATATATAAGATCAAATACACAACAAAGCATTTAACGTGCAACTTTAGTTACGATGGGATTTGAGAAACTAGTAAATTAAACGATTTTAAGATGAAGTTTATGATGTTCTACTTTAATGACAAAATAAACTACGTGATTAAAGTGGAAATTTCGAGATTAAAGTTGACATTTCGTGCTTTTTTCACACTGTGTGCCTTTTTTTTTCACTGTACCCTAATAAGCTTTCATATGACACTCAGACGGTGGGCTACGAGTCGCCTTTTCACGCCGACTTTGATATGTGACAACTTTTTTATTTCGGGCACTGTGCGACTTTGTGAACTTGAGCTTTCGAGTTTCTCTGACATGCTATGTCAGTCGATTAGCTTCCTTTTGTTGTTTATATCACTGTTTAAACCAACAAATAGTACGTTTTTCCTTGCCTCCACTTGGTATTCGCTGAAATTCTTCCATTTTTCCCTTCTTGCTTTTTCCATTGTCTTTTCACAGAACACTGAGCTTAAGGGCTATTTATGTTGCTTTGCATATTCAAAGAGGCGTAATTCTGGGAGGAGTTGGAGCAGGACAGCAGGCGCGTGCATGAGCGTTACTTTTCACGCTGATCAGGATTTATGTAGCGGAAGAATGTGGAAGTTTGCTTACACACAGATTCCTGCATCTGGATTTTTCTGTGCGTAAGCACATTTCGGCTTGTGTGCTTACGTCATGTTATAGTGTAAATTCTATGCACGGCGTTATGCATGAGGCCCCTGGTGCTTCCTGTCTTGCTATATGGTTGCGAGACATGTACGCTATCCAGTGACCCGAGATGAAGACTGGACTACTTTGGTACTGTGTCTCTTTGGAGAATCCCTGGGTACCACTTGTTCGACTTTGTGTCGAATGAGCAGTTGCTCATGGAGTCCCGAATGAGGCACATTACCTGCATTGTCAGGGAGAGTCAGTTATGGCACTATGGCTATGTGGTGCAATTCCCCAAGGGTGATCTGGCTCCCAGGATCCTCATTGTTGAGTACCCGAGTGGCTGGACCAGGCCAAGGGGACGCCCACATAACACCTGGCTGCGGCAGATAGAGGGTCATTTCTGGAGGGTGGGACTAGACCATGTGTCTGCCTGAGGGGTTCCCAACCAGGATCCTGAGCTATTTGTCATGTGGTGGGTGCAGCAACGCATTGTACTAGTGCATGCTCCCTGACCTGACCTGATTGTTAGTGCGCTTATTCTTTCACATCAGCAGTTTCAAATATTGTGGAGTTCTCCTTTCTGCTATGTTTTTTGAGTGAAGGTTATTCTTTCTCAGTCCTTCAATATTTAATATTTCTTCCTAAATATACTTTTTCACATAGACACATACTTTTTGACAGAGATGCATGCACAGGTACAAGTTGGAGTGTATTAAAGATGACTAAAATATAATGAATCTTCTAATTAAGGAAATTGGCTGCTCAAAAACGTACATCCACTGTAGCCCTTCAGGTAGTAAGTCTGAGTAGGCTTTCTAATAACATGACCAATAACAGCTTTGAGAGATCACCAGGAGCTGAGGAAATGAGAGGATACATTTTTCAAACACCAAATTCACTGATGCCTTTCGTGGGTCGACAAGCAGTTAAGCATATACCTTGGTTACATTTTGACTTAATCAGGCAGATAAAGGTGTACTGTATGATGTTTCTGTTATTTATGGGGGAAAAAAGGAGGAGTGTGTGTGTATTTAGTAATTTATATATTTTTGCATTGTGTTTTTTGGTTACCTTTTGTGTTATTGTCACTGTTTTGTCTTTATTAATATTTATTGTTGTCTGAGTTTGTCAATGTGCTGAAAAGAGTTCTTTATAAGAATGTATTGAATACAATGTTTTGCATTCACACAGCTTTGTGGAGCACCAGTCTGCTGCCATGTCAGGCACAGTGTCAGTCCTTCAGCAGTTTGTCTGTGGCCTTAAGAGTCGCAGCGAAGAGACGAGAGCAAAAGCTGCCAAAGACCTGCAGCACTATGTGACAACAGAGCTGCGAGAGGTGAGGACTTGTGCTTGTGAACTGCTGCTAACCATATTCATTTCTATACTATTTATGAGCTTTAAGACAATCTCCTGAAACATATTTGTACACCTAAATCAAAATGGTTGAAGATAAACGGATTTCACAGTTTGGAATGACCTGGCTGAAGTGGAAGGGTCAGAACTGAATCTTATGCTTAAAAATCCACAAATGTCACAACATTAAGGCTGCAAAGAGAAGTAGGTGAATTCCCCAAGGTATTGTGACAGACTAGACAATAACTATGAAGAACATCTTGTTTCGGTAATTGCTGTTAAAAATGTGTGTAACTACTAGTCATATATTTATTTACTTATTTGACTGATACCTTTATCTAAGGCACTTTACAACGTTTGAAGCCCAAAGGCTTAACCACTACGTCACACTGCAAGGGTATTTTTCACTTTAAAAATTTCTCAATAAACATTCTCAAAGCTCCTTAATCCATTTTAAAGTTGTATGGAGTTCGATAATATCCTAGTTGCAAGAAAGGAAATGATCTTTAACAGCATGTCAGCTCTTCGCAGGGCCCAGTTACACATACCCACGATCATACTCACATGGGCCAGTTTGCAGTTGCCAATTAATTCAGCCCGACTTTGGGAGAATTGGTAGGAAAAATCCACACAGTGAAGGGGAGAGTGCTTTATAGTACTGAAACCCACATGAGATTCTGACAACATTCAGTTGCCAAAAAATTTAAAGTTTCATAGAGTTAATGACATATATTTTACAGTGAATTTTATACTTTTTTTCTTTTGCCTTTCCACTAATAGTTTTGAATGCACTTTTGTTTTGAAGCTAAGTTTGGAAGAAGCCACCCAGTTTTATGATGAATTGAACCATCACATTTTTGAACTGGTTTCCAGTTCAGATGTGAATGAGAAAAAAGGAGGTATTCTTGCAATCGGTAAGCATATTAACATAGCATCCTGTCAAGTTCTTAGTCACAGTCAAATTAAAGTTACTGTTGGAATCTGTTTCATGTATTTTCAGCACGGATTCTTAGCCTAGCAGAGTATATTCATATGATAAAAGAGGAGTCTGAATCTTTTGTGTCCCCCAGAGCATTATTTTATGCGCAGTCATATAATTCTGGCTTGTTTATTATGTTCCCTTGTGGTTGCCAGTGATAGTGAATGTTTTGTGACAATAGGATGATGTTTGTTTTAACTTTTCTTGTGTTTTCTTGTCTTTCAGTGAGTCTAATTGGAGTTGAAGTAGGCAATGCCACCCGAATTAGTCGCTTTGCCAACTACTTGCGTAATCTTCTGCCCTCCAGTGATCCTGTTGTCATGGAAATGGCTTCTAAAGCCATGGGCCGCCTTTCAATGGCTGGTGACACCTTTACGGCAGAATACGTAGAATTTGAAGTAAAAAGGGCCTTAGAGTGGCTTGGAGCAGACAGAAATGAAGGAAGACGGCATGCGGCGGTGAGTTGCAGAAGATGCTGCAGTCTGGTGTCAGCTGGCAGTATCATTAAATGAATTTCTGCTTTGCTGTGTTTCTCTTTGAGTCATATGGGCCATTCACTTTGAAGAATATGCAGTGGTTGCCTTGAGTTATAAAAACTAATGTGCCAAAGGCTGTGCAAAAAATAATTCATGTTATTCCATATGCAGGTATTAGTCCTCAGAGAACTGGCAGTCAGCGCACCAACCTTCTTCTTTCAGCAAGTTCAGCCTTTCTTCGATAACATCTTTTATGCCGTGTGGGACCCCAAGCAGGCCATCCGAGAGGGAGCAGTGTCTGCATTACGTGCATGTCTCATCCTCACCACCCAGAGAGAGACTAAAGAGATGCAGAAGCCTCAGTGGTATAAGGTATGCCTCTGCATGCTGAAACTGTGACTGTTACCTGTAGGGGCATGTGTTCCTGTGCCAATTAAAACCACATAAGCAGTACATTATGACTGCATAAGCAAGAGGACAAACAATCAAATTACAAACTCAGTATTGCCTTTGTAGGAAAATTCCTTGGTTCCCATAATTCCCTGCTTTAAAGAGGAAGATCTCGCCAAACATTTTTTTTAGAGTAGACCTTTTTTGAGTAGGCAACTAAAATAGTATGGTAGTAAAAAGACAATAATAATTTCCAGCTTTTAAAGAAAAAAATCTTGTTACTATTTCACACAATAGTTTTATTTTAGTTTGTTTATTTATTTATTTTTTGATAGCATGAAACTTCAGGATGGACAGTATGGCCAGAGTCAAAGTACAGATAGGAAGAAAAACACTTTATGTTTTGAGGTCATCAGTGGGCCCTCAGAAACCTGTGCTATTTCTCTCTCTCTTTAGTTGATATTAATGACAGTGAATAAATATGTGAAATTGGCAAAGATCCCAAAACGGAGGAATAGAAAATACCGAGGAAGCAAAAAAAAATATCCTAAAAATGCCTAGGTAATCTTCAAAATAGGACATTTAGAACATGCAGTTTAATGCAAAAAATGCAAAGTGCCTCATGCATGTAAAAGAGACTTTAATTATGAGGAAAATATAGGGAATCCTCCCATACAGGACACGGAGATCCAGAAAAGGATGCTGGGTTTACTTTTTCAATTAAGAATGCAACTAAAATATTTGAAAACCTGTTGAATTTAAATCAAGAGATGTTAAGCAACAGCTGCTAATACACTACTGTACTACAAAAAAAGACATAGCATTACTAGAAGGTGTCCACCATAGAGCAGTAGTATGAGAAGAAAACATCATTTATTAAAAGTATTCACTAACCTGTTCTGAACATATACCAGCATTATTTCAAATTTTAGTGACCTAGATCCACATCCCTGACGCGGCTTTATCATATATAGTGAAATTAACCGCATATTGTTTATTAGTTTAAGGCATCTGATTGTAATTAACCTGTAACAATATAATGGTCCACGGAATGGCCAAACTAGTCCAAATACAATAGCTGCTTTAGTGTTGTTACTCTCACTGCACCTACTTATTCTTCTTTCAGCTGCTCCTGTTAGGGGTTGCCACAGTGGATCATCTTTTTCCATATTACTCTCACTGCACCACTCAGAGTATTTATATCACTGTACCTGAGTGTGAAATCACAGCTCTACAGCAGCTGATCGGAAAGAGAATTATCGGTATACAGCATCTAGCATACGCTGCCTCAGCTGTGCTGCCTATTTGAACTGCAGCCAATGCACAAATGTTTCAGATCGCGGTTCAGAAACAGTTTCATCCCAAGAATTATAAATGTAATCAATTAGTCCATCAAGTGCTCCTTGTAGAACACTTTGTACTTATAAGTACAATTACCTCACTGTAAACTTGCAATACTGTACAGTTATAATGTTGCACAACCTGAGCCACTTTATAAAGTGCGTATTTACATATGATGACAATATCATTTTTAAGATGAAATGCAGCAAAATATGTTTATTATATTATACTGATAAAACTTTAACTTAATTTAAATAATCTATATTGTTAATAATTTAACATTTGAGGACACGGTTTCGCAGCACTAGCAAGGAGCTGGTGCTCTGTTCACGAATTGTACCTGCCTCGTGCTGTATTCTTGCTATGGCTGGCGCAACACTGGAAGGATAGATGGATAGAATAATTTAACATGTACTATGAACATATTTCAATGTTCCTTTAAAGTTTTGAAGAATCAGCGTTCACTTACAGATGGCTTAATGTCTATTAAAGAGTTGATTGGGTATTTGAAGAAAGAAAAGGAAGGACAGGAATTGAGGGTTAGCACGTTTGAAAGAGACAGTACTGCTGCAATAAGTTATTCCATCGAAGGTCGCACACGGCGCAGCAAGCATCTTCCAGAGGTGCAGGAACAATCTTTGGACAGGGCGCCAGTTTGTCACTATCACTGCGCCACCGTGTTCCCATGTTTAATACATGCTTTAATTCCTATTATCATGAAAATGATATCAAGTATACATCTCAGTATTTTAATTATTCAGAGAGTTGTAATATCACGAATGTAATTGATTCTGTGTCCTGTAGGAAGACAAAGCCCGTTTAACACTACAATTACCAGAGCCTCTCTGTCAGCGTCTTTTGTCCTGTAAATGTGCCGATAAACACAAGCAGCAAGCAGCCTGCTATTCCTTCCCCCCACCGCCACAGAACATGCACAAAGTTCTCCCAGCTCATGCCTTGATTATCTGGGAGTGAAGTGCTGGAGTTTTAGAGTGGAAATAATAGATCGTTATTTGGAACACATTAATTTCATGTGTGTTCTGTTTCTACAATAATCTGTGTAAACACATTGTTAAAACAGAAATGTTTTTCATATTTTAGTAGTAAATGACAAAATGTTGGCATAAACTATATAATGAGTGAAGCCTGAAGTCCAAAGATCAAATAAACACTTTCACATAAGGTTCAAGAATGAGACAACAGCTTTGATATCTGACAATTTTTTTTTTTTTTTTCGGGCACTGTGTGACTTTGTGAACTTGAGCTTTCGAGTTTCTCCGACACTCTGTCACTCAATCAACTTCCTTTTGTTGTTTATACCGCTGTTTAAACCAACAAATAGTACGTTTTTCCTTGCCTCCACTTGGTATTCGCTGACATTCTTCTATTTCCCCCTGTGCTTTTGCCATTGCCTTTTCACAGAACGCTGAGCTTAAGGGCTATTTATATTGATTTGCATATTCAAAGAGGCATAATTCTGGGAGGAGTTTGGGGAGTGGCAGCAAGCACGTGCGTTACTTTTCACATTGACCGGATTTATGGAGCGGAAGAACGTGGAAGTTGGCGAACGCACAGATTTATGCATCTTCATTTTTTTGTGCGTACGAACATTTCCGCTTTTCCCCATATGCCATGTTTTAGTGTGAATTCTATGCACGGCATTATGCATGAGCCCCCGATCTGTATGCTCTCAAGACACATTTCAAATGCACAAACACAAGACAGTTTAAAGGCATAGACAGGATTTTCACCTGTACAAGGTATGCTGCAAAAAATGTTTACATGATTATTAATGGTACGTTTGTCATACAAAAACTCTGTGCAAAAGCAGAGGTTTGCAGATAGGTACAGTGGCCCCGAAGGGCAAGTGACACAAATGTAAAGGTGTGCCGCGCATATTCAAAAGATGTGACGCACAGAATTAAATGTGGTGCCGCACAATTAAACAAGGAGATGCACACACTTAAGGTGACGTACACATTCAAATTAGGTAACACGCAAAATTAAATGTGGTGCCGCGCAAAATTAGAGAAGACGCGCTCACAATAAGAGGGGTGACGACAAGTAAAAGTGTACGGAAAGGGTAAGTACCTTGGCAAAACAAAAGGAATACACTGATTGGTGGAAAAGTTTGCCTGTCAGTCCACAGGGGAAGTTTCCGGTTAAGTTGTGTGTTGAGTGAGGAAAAGTTAATATAGTGTACTTATTTCAATTATATTGTTGGCGATCACAGTTGATGATGTATGTTAACAGGCGGACATCCATTTCTTTTTTTTTCCCCATGCAAGAGTTAAATAAAAAAGATCCCAAAGTAAACTGGAGGTGCTCCCCATTCTTTTTTTTTTGGCCTGCAGTGCTGTGCTTGATAGTTTAACATTCTACATACCATTTTATTGTAATAACAATCACTAAAAGAATTATTTGTAATCTAATGGGTGCTCCGTGGTGATTTTATGTTTGATCTGGGGCTGTATCATTGGAGAAGTATTTCAGCAAAAGAGACAAAAAATCAACCCTCAAGTTCATGATTTATATGTGCTCCGAGGATCCATATGTTTGAGAGCTCTGGATATTGCACAGTATTACTTGTTCAAGACAACAAGGCAGTCCTTTAAGTAGTGCAATGACATTACAAAAAATGCAAAGTTATGCAAGTTAGTTTTGCCAGCTTTTTGTTTGTATAACACAAATGCATTCAAATTGCACTGTTCCACCAAATAACAAAATATGTTTTTGTAGTATTTCTTTTGTTGGCTCCACATAACGAGACAGAAAGTCAATTCTTGATCCACACAATCTACCCTGCCCTTTGTGCTATTGTAGTCAACCACAGCACAAGACTACATAACCTGCTTATTGCCTGTTGCCTATACAGTGACTGTAGCTGCATTACGTATGGTGCTAAGAAGACAAACGTCTTTCTTGTCCTTCCATTTCAATGCAAGCACTTTACCCTTTTGCCAAGCTACTAGCATCCTTCGCTGTAATTTAGCTCTGCCAAAGTCGTCAGGCATGCTATGACGGTTTGTGTACAGAACCGAATTCCAAATGTATCCTGTTTTAGATTCACAAAGCTTGTAAAGCTTTATGCCAAATCTTTCTCTTTTTGATGCGATGTACTGTATCTGTGACAGTCTGCCCTCATAAGCCATGAGACTTTAATCAATGCTGACACCGTGGTCCAGAATGTAAATCTCATCGTCTAGGTCTTCGTTGCTGGTAAAGTGTAGATATTTCATAATTAGTGAAAACCTACACTCTGACATAATTTCTCCAAAGAATGGCAGCACTGATAGCACTTTTACTTACAGCCCGAGTGATTCTCCGTTCTAGTGCTAACGCAAGACACGTCTGTACGATTGCCCAAGTGACACTCGAGACTAACGCTTTTAGCATGATTTTCGCAGCCCGGGTAATGCTCGGGTCTAACTCTAAGGAGGCTACTATAAACCCCTTAAAATCTGATAAACAGACTTTTTAAAATCTACTGTTATTTATGAACTTTTAGTAATACATTTAATTTTATTTTCTCTTTACAGCATTCTTAAACTCACTCAATATCTTTTAGTCAAATCGGACAATAACATTTTTTGGTATGTTTAAAACAAAATATTAAACTGTTGGATTACGAAGAATTGTTAAAACATCTCCAGTAACCATTCTGTTTTTAAAAAGGTGAAAAAAGGTCTAAATTTCTGTTAACTTAACTAGAATCTAAATTTGGCTATTTGACATGTTCTGTGAGGGGTGATCAAAACTTTTAAGTCTGATCTATTAAGGGAGATACCAATAAAACCTGACAAGTATGCTTTATACTCCCCATGTGCACTTCTGTACTTGTTATTGCACTCAAAGTTTTTCTGTGCCACTCAAGTGAACCATTTTTTCTTGCTTGTGCAACCATCTTTCTGTAACTCTCCTGGCATTTTTATTATTGTCATAACATGTTCCATAGAGGTAATCATTCAGATTGGGTAACAGGTATGTACAGGTGTGGAAAATTTTGTTGGTATCCCTCCATGGAAAAAGAAGAACCCACAATTATCTCTGAAATAACTTGAAACTGACAAAAAGTAATTGTCAATCATCATTGTTTAATTTGTATTTAACAAAAATTAGACTTTGCTTTACAGTTTTGATTGAATAGAATATTTCATATAATAACAAAAATGAAAATTGCATGGATGAAAATGATGGGACCCTTAACGTAATATTGTATTGCACAACCTTTGGAGGCAATTGCTGCAAACAAGCAATTTCTGTAGCTTTCAGTGAGACATCTGGACCTGTCATCAGGTAGTTTGGCCCACTCTTCCTGAGCAAACTGCTCCCGCTGTGGCAAGTTTGAAGGGTGCCTTCTCCAGACTGCATGTTTCAGTTCTTTCCATAGATGTTCGATAAGATTCAAATCGGGGCTCATTGTACTTCACTGAAGTGGCCTTCTATGTTTTGTTCTTAGCCATTCTTGGGTGCTTTTAGCTACAAGTTTATCTTGTTGAAGCATCCATGACCTGTGACTGAGACATAGCTTTCAGTGGGCTGTACTTTTCACTCCTGAATGTTTTGATAATCTTAATAGGGATTTCATTGTTCCCTATACATGACTTAAGGCACCCTGTGCCAGACACAACAAAGCAGCCCCAAAAAACTGAGCCTCCCCAGGGGTTCACAGTATGTATGGTGTTCTCTTCTTTGAAAGCTTGATTTTTTTCATCTGTGGACATAAGGTAAATGTTATCCCAGAAGCATTGTGGCTGGGCAATATGCATTTTATTAAATTCCAGTTTTGCTTTTGTATGTTTTTCTTTTAACAGTGTTGTCCTCCTGGGTCTTCTTCCATTGAGCCCACTGTCACTCAAAAAGTGACGGGTGATGTGTTCAGACATTTGTAGGGCCAGTTTATGCATACACATCATGGATTCCACACGTTCCCAGCGTTCATTTGACGTGTCCTCCGAGCACGTCCTCAGAAATTAACACGACACATGCACGGGTTGCAGTACCAGCAAAAAATGTGGGGTGCACTTTGTTCAAGTTGGAACGTAATGTCCAAGTCCTTGTTTACTGTGACAGCAACAGGATCAATGTGAGTGCTTCAATATTTGATGTATTGGTGATGCTTTTCTTTATCTATTTCTTGCATAAGGAATACAAGTGTTGCATATTCTCCATCATAATGACACAATACATTTAAAGGTTTCACATTCTGTGTTCTTTTTTTTTTTATTTTTATTTTCGCACCTTCACAACAGCATCAGACTGTACAGAAGTGTATTTGTGCCAAAATAAAAATTAGGGACACAGTGAAGAAATAAAAGGTCTATTTTGTGATTAAAGTGGAAATTTCAACTTTAATCTCGTAGTTTATTTTTTATTAAAGTAGAATGTCTTCAACATCTTAAAACTAACCTAGCTGTTAATCACTACAGGCTTCTGGGGCTTCCTCCTGTGGTGACAGCAACAGCAGGCAGTAACCGCAATACAGAGTGCATTAAATTTATGGGATTCCCGCTCTCTGCACATTTAGAATCCTTAGATTTATACTTGATTTCACTTTCATGATGAAATGTATTAAAGCATGTATGTTACATTTTACAGATAAATCATTAACATCATTTAAATAATAATGACATGTGGGGGCGGCACTATGGCGGAGCAGTAGCGCTGCTTCCTCACAGGGAGTGACATCCATGGAGTTCCCTGCCTGAAGTTAGAATTTTTTCCTGGTGGGTTTCTTTGTAGAATAAGCAATATTTTTATCTGTTTTCACACTTGCTTTGCTTGACTCATCAACTGACTTATCAAAGGCATGCAGGCATACATGGGACAACTAGTTTTCAGGAGGCATACAGCACTTTTTCAATGAGCTATGAAGGTACCATCAAGTTTGTCCACATCTGTAATATATGGGTATATTATATGTGTACCATGTTCAGTATTTAGTAATTGGCATAATCTATATTTCTATTTTGACTGAAATTGTTCATATCACTCAGTACCTGCACTCAGTGAAGAGCGCTATACTAAAAATAGGTTGTGTTGTATTATAGGTAGGGTAGTAGTCTTAAACGGTCAGATCAGAAGAATAAGGTTGGTGTGGCAGGTCTTCAAAAGTTTTACAGTTTAGCCTTTTGAACCCATTCAGTGTGAGCAGTGTGGTTGTTATCAAGTAGTAGTGACATGTTCTTCAGCATTCCTTCAGCACTTGACTGACTACTGCTATTGCTACAGCAAATTATAATATTAACTGATTGTTTTATCATGAAATCGTTCACAAGTTAATCGACAAGTTAATTATAGAAATGTCTAACTAATGTTCTTGAGCTTATTAAGCTTGTTTAACATGTACTTCTCACAATACATACCTCTGCCTTTCTTAAAAAGGACAGGCTGCATGCAACTGAAACCATTTTTTTTTTTTCAGTTTTCCACTACTGAAAGGACTTAATATATCTGAATATATTGACAATAGCTGAGACCAATATAAGTCTTGTTCTGGCTAAGCCCAGAAAGAACCTATGAATACCTTAACAATGGCAGGCTGCATGCTGCTGGCGCAAATTTTGGTGCCAGTTTTCCTACCCCATAAGGGGTAAACCTCTGAATACCTTACTCTTAGAAGAGCTATGGCTTTCGCTTAGTCTTGCACTAAATGCTCTAACAAAGGCCAGGAGTGTGCTCCTGCTAGGATCTTGTTCCCAGTTCTCTAACATTAAAGGGTTCAACCTGAACAAGCACAACTCATTATATTACTGACCTCTAAATACCTTAACAAGGGATGTCTCCCACTTCAAGGACTAAATCTGAATGAGTTATCTCTCTCATTATACTACAGAACTACTTGACCTAGGCTATGATTCTTCATAACCTGGATAAGTATCTCAATCTCTCATCCCATAAAAACCTCCAGCACTTTGATGATCGGTAGTGTAAGTGTGCAAACAACAAATGTAAGTTAATTTCAGTTTATAAACTTATGTTTCTTTACAGAGAAACCAGGCATATTCAACTTCAGAAGTTAAAATAGAAGAAAGCATATGACCTAAATGATTCAACCAAAGTCCATACGACAAACTTCATCTCGGATATTTTGTTGGCTTTTTGCCATTATGGTGTTTGTTTTCTTAATCCAGCTGAGATGTTCGTTTCAAGTACAAGGCATTGCAGCATCTTTTTCATCTTAGGCCATTTGTGATGCTTGTGAATTTTGCATGCTTATGCAGGAGACTAATCTGACAGAAATGTCAAAGAAGAGCTTTCCAATCCTCTTTATTATAAAGTGCCCTGGTGGTGGATTATGCAAGAATTAGCCATGGTTGCATCAGCATCTTGTTACTTGTTAGTGAAGCTACTTTTAGCTAAATACAATAGGTTCCAAGCACTTATTTCATACCTTCATACAAACATAAACACAGTTTACCTAGCTTACTTTTTTGTATAATCTAATAGTCATAAAATAGCTTAGTATGTGTTTCTACATTTCTATATCTCCCAATATCCTTTCATTTATGTATATGCATCCCTCTTGAAAAAGACTTTGTTGACGTCCTATGAGTGATGGTTATGTGCTTGCTGAACCATTTCTCTATCCTAAAAGACAATTTCCTGTTAAAGTAATATTTAAATACACAACATTAAAAATCATGATACAGTCTTGTTTACACAGTTTAACTCACTGAAAAGCTGCATCATATCTAAATATTCCAATATTCCTCGCATAGATTAAATAATACAAGTCTTCTTTAACAAACTGTTAAAGGCACATTTTTTCACCCCAGTACAGGAACTTTTTAAAGCCAAGAAATTAATATGCACATCATAAAACTATGGACATGCTCTTGCTGGCACTGGCATTTACCACAAACTTTTTTAGTGTTGGAGAATTGCCATGTTTCCATAGTTCTTATTATTCCTTGGACTTTGAGATCATAGTGGTGTATCCAGATTTTATCCTTGTCATGAAATATATAACTCATTTCTATAGTGCCTGCTATCTCATGCACAATCAGTCTTCTAGTTTCCATTACTTTTTCTTGAAAACTTTCAAATATACTTTTCAATTTTAGGATGAAAGGAATACTCCACCCAAAACTATTTTTTTATGTGCTGCTTACCCCATGTAAGTGGTGGCCGAGAAAAAATTTGTCTCATGTTTTCTTGCAGAATGGAGAGAAAGAAGGTTATGACATGATAGAAGGCATGTACAACGGCAAATGATGTGAATATCCATGAGGGGAAAAAAAAAATCTCCTGTTGCTCATTTTGTACAATTTGCATATTTATCCAGTCATTATGCTCAAAACACATGCTTTTTTGGTAAAATATTGTTATGTAGTTACTTTCTGATGTATCCACACACACAAACAGGAAACAAAACCTAAATCTTGATGGAATTGAATTTTTGAAGTGAAGACAAGACTCTTAACCAAGAAATGAAGGGGGGGGGGAGGCAAGTTTGAAAATGACATGACATGATAGTCTTTCAGTGGCTGAAATAGCTTTCATAGACACCAGATTCTAAGGTGATGTAAAAAAATGTTCACTTTTGACACAAAATTTGATTAATTTTGACTATTTGATAGCAAATTTCAAAATGAGGATGTTAAGTATAAAACAGACTATATCAGTATGTTTGATCTTGACATCAGAAAAGAAGGATTCAGTGAAACTGATAAAGCTAAGCTGTGGCTTAGTTCTCCGCTGTTATCTATATTAAACATTCTTGCGTTAGAAGACAGACAGAAAAAATTGTTTTTGCTAGTTAGCAGCCAACTCCTATGCTTAAATAAATAAACGTAGTTCAAGCTTTCCTTATTTGGTTATCTCTGATGCTACAAACAAGTTCATTTTTTTATTGGTAAATATTATTCATGTAGATATGCATTTGCAATATGTCTTATGTGTCTGTGATTTTGCAATATATGGTGTGCTTGTTCAGATCCGCTTAATATATGTCTACAGTATACCTTGTGTGTATGTGGAAGTTTGGTGGTGATATAAATGAATTTAAGTGGGTATTAAGCAGGAAGCACATCTTTGTGCAGAGTACATGGATATCATAAATAAACTACTACTTGCAGTAACCATCCTGTAGTTAATGTGGAATGAAGTAAATGCTTTTAAAAATATCAGGACAACATCAGGATTCCAGGGTGAGGGTTGACTTCTGTTTTGTTGCTTTCCTTTTCTGATATATATATATATATATATATATATATATATATATATATATATATATATATATATATATATATATATATATATATATATATATATACAGTGGAACCTCGAGATACGATCACCTCTGTATACGAGAAATTCAAAATACGAGGAAAGTATGAGCGAAAAATTCAGATCTAAATACGAGCATTGGCTCGCGTAACGAGCCACGAGCCAGGCTGTGGGTATAGCTCGCGGCTTAGCGAGGGGGTGTGGTAGCAGTTGCGAGCCGCGATCTGCGGTGTCTGCGTTTCTCACTTAAGTGCACAGGTGGGAAACTGCCCACATCCATGATTGTTCCTGTGGCTGATGGGCTGCAGCTGCCATGTCCTCCCCGCATATATAGAGAAGCGCGAGCCGGTTAAGGGGGAGAAGAAGTGAAAGAAAAGAGAGGAGAGAGAATGGAGGTGGCAGGCATGCAGGCAGGCAGGCAGGCAGTCGATGCGGGAGAGCGAGCGAGTGCAAGCTCGCGTGTAGCTGAACAGTGAGCTGAACAGGCGAGCCAAACAGCTGAAGCAGGACGGTGTAGAGAAGGTCAGCTGCATTAAGAGTGTCTCACCTGTTGCAGAGCCCGCAGGTGAGACGCTAACAGAGAAGAAGCACCGGGGATTGTCATCTGTTTTTTAAAGACGGCATCCTTTTGACGTTTTAACCTCGTGTTAAAGGATTGTTATTCTTGTGTATTTTAAACCTCCACTTCACAACTGTTTTAAGGATTATTTATTTAAAGATTTAATGAATGCTCTACTGCACTTTGGACACCTGTTTTGATTCTTTTAACAATCAGTTATATTATTTACCAGTGTTATTTATTAAAGGTAGACTACAGTATATATAATTTATCAGTGTTATTTGTTAGGAAAATTGATTTTTATGTTAATATATTTGGGGTGCGGAACGGATTAACTGGATTTCCATTATTTTCAATGGGGAAGTTTGTTCTAGATACGAGAAATTCGCTATACAAGCTCAGTGCTGGAACGAATTAAACTCGTATCTAGAGGTTCCACTGTGTATATATATATATCTATATATATATATATATATATATATATATATATATATATATATATATATATATATATATATATATACGTGGGTACGGAAAGTACAGTATTCAGTATTCAATTTTTCACTCTTTGTTATATTGCAGCCATTTGCTAAAATCATTTAAATTAATTTTTTTCCTCATTAATGTACACACAGCACCCCATATTGACAGACAAAAAAAAAGAATTTTTGAAATTGTTGATTTATTAAAAAAGAAAAAACTGAAATATCACGTGGTCCTAAGTGTCCCCACTCGTCTTCCCCCCCCAGCACTACCTGGTGTGGTGGAAATGCTGGGGTAAAGCGTTCTCCAGGCATGGGGGGGCGCCCCCTGGCAGTGACCACGGGCCCATACAGGGTTGAGCTTCCCAGCTCTGTACCCGTGGCCCCCAAAAGAACCAGGGCGGTCGCCCCCTTGTGGTCTGGAGGAGGCGTGAGCCCTCCTCCGGTCTTCCTGGGCGTCCTGGCTGGGTGCCACCCCCAGCCGCGTGCCTAAATATAGATAATATACACAGTTAAGTTGTCTCTGTCTAAATATTTATGGACCTTTTTCTAATTTTGGTTCTGTACATTACCACAATGAATTTTAAATGAAACAACTAAGATGCAGTTGAAGTGCAGACTTTCAACTTTAATTCAGTGGGGTGAACAAAACGATTGCATAAAAATGTGAGGCAACTAAAGCATTTTTTTAACACAATCCCTTCATTTCAGGGGCTCAAAAGTAATTGGACAATTGACTCAAAGGCTATTTCATGGGCAGGTGTGGGCAAGTCCGTCATTATGTCATTATCAATTAAGCAGATAAAAGGCCTGGAGTTGATTTGAGGTATGGTGCTTGCATGTGGAAGATTTTGCTGTGAACAGACAACATGCGGTCAAAAGGAGCTCTCCATGCAGGTGAAAGAAGCCATCCTTAAGCTGCGAAAACAGAAAAAAAAAATCCGAGAAATTGCTACAAAATTACGAGTGGCAAAATCTACAGTTTGGTACATCCTGAGAAAGAATGCAAGCACTGGTGAACTCAGCAACACAAAAAGACCTGGATGTCCACGGAAGACAACAGTGGTGGATGATCGCAGAATCATTTCCATGGTGAAGAGAAACCCCTTCACAACAGCCAACCAAGTGAACAACACTCTCCAGGGGGTAGGCGTATCGATATCCAAGTCTACCATAAAGAGAAGACTGCATGAAAGTAAATACAGAGGGACCACTGCAAGGTGCAAGCCACTCATAAGCCTCAAGAATAGAAAGGCTAGATTGGACTTTGCTAAAGAACATCTAAAAAAGCCAGCACAGTTCTGGAAAAACATTCTTTGGACAGATGAAACCAAGATCAACCTCTACCAGAATGATGGCAAGAAAAAAGTATGGAGAAGGCGTTGAACAGCTCATTATCCAAAGCATACCACATCATCTGAGGTGTTCATAGACATACTGTCTGCTCAAATCCAGCTAAATGCAGTCAAATTGATTGGGTGGCGTTTCATGATACAGATGGACAATGACCCAAAACATACAGCCAAAGCAACCCAGGAGTTTATTAAAGCAAAGAAGTGGAAAATTCTTGAATGGCCAAGTCAGTCACCTGGGGCCTCATGTATAAACGGTGCATGCGCACAGAAATGTTGTGTAAGAACGTTTCCACGTTCAAATCGCGATGTATAAAACCTACACTTGGCGTAAAGCCACGCACTTTTCCATGGTACCTCATACCCTGTCGTACGCAAGTTCTCCACTCGGTTTTGCAGACTGGCGGCACCCAGCGTCAAAGCAGTGCTACTGTTCCTGTGTGGTTACCCTTTCTTAGGTCCACATCCACGACAGCGGCTTTATCAAATACACTGAAATTAACCGCATATCATTCATAAATTTAATGCATCTAATTGTAATTAACCTGTAACAATGTAATGGTCCACAGAATGGTCAAAGTATTCTAAATACCATAACTGCTTTAGCATTGTTACTCTCATTGCACATTCTTCTTCTTCTTTCAGCTGCTCCTGTTAGGGGTTGCCACAGCGGATCATCTTTTTCCATATTACTCGCACTGCACCACTGAGAGTATTTATATCACTGTATCCGAGTGTGAATCACAGATCTACAGCGATCGGAAAGAGAATTATCGGTATACAGCATCAAGCACTAGCTGCCTCAGCCATTCGCTATTTGAACTGCTCTCATCCGACAAACGCTTCACAGCCTTTCCTGTTCGGACCTCGCGGTTCACAAACAGTTTCATCCCAAGAACTATACACGCACTCAATCAGTCCATCAAGTGCTCCTTGTAGAACTGTTTGTACTTGCAAGTTACCGTGACGTAATTGTACTTATGATACAGTTATAATATTGCACAACCTGAGCCACTGTATAAAGTACATATTTACATATGATGATGATATCATTTTTAAGATGAAATGCAACAAAATATGTTGATTATATTATACAGATAAAACTTTAACTTTACGTGGTGCCACAGCGCTAGCGAGCTTGAGCTTTGTTCACGGTTTGTTCCTGCCTCGCGCTGTTTTCATGCTGTGGCAGGCGCGACACTGGAAGGATAGAATAATTAAACATTACGAAGATATTTCGATGTTCCTTAAAAGTGTGTGTGTGTATGTTTATATATATATATATATATACACAGTACTGTGCAAAAGTTTTAGACAGGCGTGAAAAAATGCTGTAAACAAAGAATGCTTTCAAAAATGGAAGTGTTAATCATTTATTTACATCAATCAACAAAATGCAGTGAATGAACAAGAGAGAAGTCTAAATCATATCAATATTTGGTGTGACCACCCTTTGCCTTCAAAACAGCATCAATTCTTCTAGGTACACTTGCACACAGTTTTTGAAGGAACTCGGCTGGTAGGTTGTTCCAAACATCTTGGAGAACTAACCACAGATCTTCTGTGGATGTAAGCTTCCTCACATCCTTCTTTCTCTTCATGTAATCCCAGACACACTCGATGATGTTGAAATCAGGGCTCTGTGGGGGCCATACCATCACTTCCAGGACTTCTTGTTCTTCTTTATGCTGAAGATAGTTCCTAATGACTTTGGCTGTATGTTTGGGGTCGTTGTCCTGCTGCAGAATAAATTTAGGGCCAATCATACGCCTCCCTGATGGTATTGCATGATGGATAAGTATCTGCCTGTATTTTTCAGCATTGAGAACACCATTAATCCTGACCAAATCTCCAACTCCATTTGCAGAAATGCAGCCCCAAACATTCAAGGAACCTCCACCATGCTTCAATGTTGCCTGCAGACACTCATTATTGTACCGTTCTCCAGCCCTTCAACGAACAAACTGCCTTCTGCTACAGCCAAATATTTCAAATTTTGACTCATCAGTCCAGAGCACCTGCTGCCATTTTTCTGCACCCCAGTTCCTATGTTTTCATGCATACTTGAGATGCTTGGCCTTGTTTACACGTCGGAGGTATGGCTTTTTGGCTGCAACTCTTCCATGAAGACCACTTCTGGCCAGACTTCTCCAGACAGTAGATGGGTGTACCTGGGTCCCACTGGTTTCTGCCAGTTCTGAGCTGATGGCACTGCTGGACATCTTCCGATTTCAAAGGGTAATAAGCTTGATGTGTCTTTCATCTGCTGCACTAGGTTTCCTTGGCCGACCATTGCGTCTACGATCCTCAACGTTGCCCGTTTCTTTGTGCTTCTTCAAAAGAGCTTGAACAGCACCTCTTGAAACCGCAGTCTGCTTTGAAATCTTTGTCTGGGAGAGACCTTGCTGATGCAGTATAACTACCTTGTGTCTTGTTGCTGTGCTCAATCTTGCCATGACATGAAACTGTCTTCCACAACCTCACCTTGGTAGCAGAGTTTGGCTGTTCCTCACCCAGTTTTAAGCCTCCCACACAGCTGTTTCTGTTTCAGTTAATGACTGTGTTTCCACCTACGTGTGACATTGATGATCATTAGCACCTGTTTGGTATAATTGGTTGATCATACACCTGACTATAATCCTACAAAATCCTGACTTTGTGCAAGTGTACCTATAAGAATTGATGCTGGTTTGAAGGAAAAAGGTAGTAACACCAAATATTGATTTGATTTAGATTTTTCTTTTGTTTGCTCACTTTGCATTTTGTAAATTGATAACAATAAACAATCATTATTTATATTTCTGAAAGCATTCTTTGTTTACAGCATTTTTTCACACCTGCCTAAAACTTTTGCACAGTACTGTATATACATTATATATATTGTAGCAGTTGAGGCTTTTATCGACCTCTTGAACCCTCAGGTACCACTCCAAACACCGGGTAAAACTCCAGTTATTATTTATTTTATGATAATACTATGCACAAAGCACCCTCCACTCCACACTACACATATAAATCAATAATCAATTCAATAAACCAATCCTCCTCTCCCAGACGCGTTGCCACCCTTCCACCCAGCTCAGCTCAATGTCTGGGATTTCCCATAGTCCTTTTATGTCCTTGACCTGGAAGTGTTTTGCCCTCTTTGTCCACGTGACTAGGAACACTTCCAGGTCATATAACAACTCCATTTCTTCACCCCGGAAGCACGCTGTTCCTTCCGGTCATGTGTTCATGACGGACTTCCGGGTTATAGGGCACATAGCAGTCTGAGAGCCTCCCCACAGCGGCTCCCGGTGGCCCCCATGGTATCCAGCAGGGCTGTGCATACAAACTACAAGGTCCATAAGGCCCTGCTGGAATTCGGGGAACCTCCATGCTGTTGGGAGAGCTCCACCTGGTGGCCTAGAGGTGTTGGTCGGAATATATGGCCGGCAATCCCTCACAATATATATATATGTATGTATGTATGTATGTATATATATATATATATATATATATATATATATATATATATATATATGTATGTATATGTGTATATGTATATGTATGTATATGTGTATGTATATGTGTATATCTTTGTTTTTCTACTTTGACTATGGAGTCATTTGTTGTATAAGTTCGACTTGATTGTATGCAATTTTTTTTTCCTTCAAAAATAATAAAAAAAAATATATGGGGATAAAATGTTGGAACAGCCTTAATGTTACCTAAGCAAAAGAGAGGGCTGAATGGTGGTTTTTCATTTGTACAGTTTCTTTTTTTTTCCTCTGAGATGCATAGTAAAATTGAAACTGTTAATTAACTATCAGCTTGAATTTAATGTTTTAATTCCTTTTATCAGCAAACCTTTGAAGAAGCAGAGAAGGGTTTTGATGAAAGCCTTGCCAAGGAAAAAGGCATGAACCGTGATGATCGAGCTCATGGAGCCTTGCTCATCTTGAATGAGCTAGTACGCATCAGTAGTATGGAGGGCGAGGTAAGTTGGTGACTTTATATGGCAAAAAGGGAAAATGTAGAAGTCCATGTTTTAGAAACATGTAGCAGATTCATGTAGGAGTAAGCAATGTAGCCATATTGTTATGTGCAGCACCTTTCAGTTTATTTGCAGATAGTTGCCCAATCTACCCAGTTTTTGATCTTGCTATAACAGTTGTGGGGTCATGTTAACCTGAAATATCTGTCTGCAGCATTGGATAAAACACAGAATCCAACGTTGTGCAGGATGCTATTCTATCACAAATTAGAGTTGCCAATTAAACTAAAAATACCACATGTTTAAGATGTGAGAGAAAATATGAGTACAATAACAAAACCTACACAGAAATTAAAATATAGTTCATAATGCTACAGAGAGTAACTGGACTGAGACTTAAACCAAGGTCCTTGAAGATATCAGGTAAAGGTGTTGAACACAGAGTCAATAAAAATGGAGTCTGTCTGATTTTACCTTTTTTACTTCATATGGTATCATAAGATGACTTTGATCCCTTGTCACACAAGTGGAACGCAAGATTGATGTAACAACTCTGTAAAGTTGCTTTGTGCATTTTTTTGCAGCGTCTGCGAGAAGAGATGGAAGAAATTACCCAGCAACAGTTGGTGCATGATAAGTACGTCAAGGATCTGATGGGTTTTGGAGCAAAGCCACGCCACATAACCCCTTTCAGCAGCTTCCAGTCAGTCCAGCCACAGCAGTCCAATGCTCTGCTGGGACTTTTGGGTTACAGCTCTTCACAGGACATCCTGAGCTTTGGTGCAGCTCCCATTCCCAACAAATCTACTCTGGTGGAAAGTCGTTATTGCCGGGAGCTAATGGAAGAACGGTTTGACCAAGTGAGCTTTACAAGTCTAATATGTTTACCTTATGATATTACACCTTGTTCATGTTAATGTCAAGCCTCTCTTGTGTCTTTTAAGGTTTGCCGATGGGTACTGAAGTATAGAACTAGCAAGAATCCGCTGATACAGATGACCATCCTCAACCTTCTACCCCGTCTGGCAGCTTTTCAGCCTCACTCTTTTACAGGTGGAACACAATTCCTTAAGTTACGAATTCATCTGTTTTGTCAGTAGCTAAGCATTCAAAATGGATACATGCTTTAAACTCCTTGGTAATTCTTTTAATTGTGCGTGCTGTAAGCTTAGGCTACCATTTTCCCATTTGTCATCTCTCTTTAGACTTGCTATGTTTATTTCCTCTCATTCCTCTCTTAACTCGGCTCCCTACTGCTCGGTACTGCTGTGTCTACTGCCTGCTTATGGTCTACTTACCTCTGTGTTGCCACCTTTTCTTTTCTAACAACTTTAAATTCCTACCTCTGTCATATCAGCTGTCTTCTGGTAATATTCTTGCCATATCAAAAAACTCAAGTGTGTTGACTGTTTTCATGCTGTGAATCATCATTGGATCTTCTCTCTCATCTTTTTTACATTTGTCATATTTTAGCATCTGTTGCCCTTTTCTATTCTCATTTTCTGTAGTTTTTCACTTATATAAAGGAGGCAGAGAATATTGAGACACCATTTCTGCTTATTGAATGTTACAAACCATTCTTCTGACAGTTCTTATAGTGTTTTGTTTTCTAGTTATTCTCCAGCCCTATGTTAGTCTGTTTTTCACACAGTTCACTGTATTCAGTATTGTCTTTTTTATTTTATTTTAGATCAGTATTTATCTGACACCATGGGCCACCTTATTGGCTGCCTGAAGAAAGAGAAGGAACGGACAGCAGCTTTCCAAGCCTTGGGGCTTCTTGTTGTGGCTGTCCGGAGTGAGATCCAGCCTTATCTCCCCAAAGTCCTGGAAATTATCAAAGCTGCCCTGCCACCCAAGGATTTTGCTCATAAGTATGTTGGGCTTAAAAAGTATTAGGTCAGAGATCAACATCCTCTATTTCCATGATCACTTATACTTGTGATATTAAAAGTTTGGTAACTGCTGTCATCCCTAATTTAATCTTATCAGCAGAGGTGATAGCCATTCCTAACTTTAAAATAAATGCATTATTTCCTTGGCTACTTAACCCAGCCATTTATTTGATATTGTGGTCCTTTTTTTGTTGAACACCCTCCATAAAGGAATCCAATCCTAACCATGGTGTCACTCTGAATATCCTTCAATTCCAGGAGACAGAAGACCATCCAGGTGGATGCAACAGTGTTCACATGCATTAGCATGCTGTCACGTGCCATGGGGCCCTGCATACAGCAAGACATCAAAGAGCTGCTGGAGCCAATGCTGGCTGTGGGTCTCAGGTAAGTCAACACAAGATTTCCTATCAACAGTTAGTGCCATACAGGTTTCTGTTGATCATCTGAGGTGCTTCTGTCTGCTAGCGCCCCATGGCCAGGCATGGACACATTCATTATTTATGTAGGGAACATTGTGTTTTAAATGTTAACCTTCTAGAATCACAAGGATCAAGCTGATATGACTAGTTTTAATGGCTAGGGTTAGTTATCTTGCAAACAACCATTTGAAATCCTTCCTTTTTTTTTCCTTCATTGGCAGCCCAGCTCTAACAGCAGTGCTCTATGACCTAAGTCGCCAGATTCCTCAACTGAAGAAGGACATCCAGGATGGCCTGTTAAAGATGCTTTCCCTGGTGCTAATGCACAAACCATTGAGACACCCTGGAATGCCTAGAGGACTGGCACATCAGTTAGCCTCACCCAGTCTGAGCAACCTCCCTGAGGCCAGTGATGTGGGCAGTATTACATTGGCATTACGTACTCTTGGAAGCTTTGAATTTGAAGGTGCTTTACATTTGGCAGTTATATTAATATTATTCGAACAGTTTTTTGCCTTCTGGTTTCTGTAGTTCTCTCTTAATGAAAAGGTGCTCACGATAGAAACTTATTTTGATTATATTGCTTCATTCTGACTTCTGCAAGATTTACAGTGTAGAGAGAATCCTGTGTTCTCCATCCATGATCCACAAACTTTGACTTCTGACTTCCTTTCTCAAAAAGTGTGTTTCTCCCATTAGGGCATTCCCTTACACAGTTTGTCCGCCACTGTGCTGACCACTTTCTGAACAGTGAGCACAAGGAGATTCGGATGGAGGCAGCTCGCACTTGCTCCCGCCTCCTCACACCTTCCATACACTTGATTGGGGGACATGGACATGTGGTGAGCCAGACAGCTGTGCAGGTGGTGGCTGACGTTCTGAGTAAATTGCTTGTCGTGGGAATCACAGACCCAGGTGAGGATCTGGATTGTCTGTTTTTGTTCTCGGATAATATCCCTGTATGCATGATGACCTGTAAAGTGCCTTTTTCTTTGTAGAACTCGTAAAGCCAGTCCCTATATGACTGCTATCAATTAACAGAGTTGCGCTACATTTAATGTTAATTCAGTTTCATCTGTGTAACACTGAGTTATTTTAACTTGCACCCTCCATCCACATTTCCTCTGCTGCTAACAACTCTACCTTTTCCCACTTGTAGATCCTGATATTCGTTACTGTGTTTTGGCATCTCTGGATGAGCGTTTTGATGCTCATTTGGCACAGGCAGAGAACCTGCAAGCCCTCTTTGTGGCACTTAATGATGAAGTGTTTGAGATCCGCGAGCTGGCAATTTGTACAATTGGCCGGTTAAGCAGCATGAATCCAGCCTTTGTGATGCCATTCCTGCGTAAGATGTTAATTCAGGTAAGTGTTGTACTTCCTAGCACGTCCAGCAGATGGCTCCACAATGACATAGGTTCACTAGGAAAGAAAGACTATTACGGGAATATAAAGGGTACGTTTTCTAACACTGGTTATATATCTTTGCAGATTTTAACTGAACTGGAGCACAGCGGTGTTGGCAGAAACAAGGAACAGAGTGCCCGCATGCTTGGCCATTTAGTATCAAATGCCCCTCGCCTCATTCGACCCTACATGGAGCCCATTTTGAAGGTAAATTGTTACATCCCCTTGTAATTGTTTACTTTGTTGGACACCTGCCAAGCCCTATATAACACTAGTACATACATCCCTTTTACTGGCAACTCTTACAGGGAGCATTATCATTGGTGTTCCTTGACTTGATGCAGTCCAGGAGCTGAAGTGTATTTGTATGCTGCTGATTGTATTTTGCTGTATTTAAATTCTTGAGAAAATGTGCCATTTCTAAGTTACATTTCTGTGGCATTTTACTCACACTTGTTAACTGCCTTTTTTCATGTGTACTCCAGGCTTTAATCCTCAAGCTTAAGGATCCTGACCCAAACCCTGGTGTGGTGATCAGTGTGCTGGCAACCATTGGAGAGCTTGCTCAGGTATGTCCTTTGTAAGCTTGGCTCCATCCCCTCTTTCTCAGAACACATTTTGAAGAGAAGAGAGGACATGATGAGCATCAATTTATAGCACCTTTATGTAACATAATGCCCAGAAAACACATGGTCACCTTTTTTGATTTCAGGTGAGTGGGCTGGAAATGAGGAAATGGATGGATGAGCTTTTCCCAATTATCATGGATATGCTTCAAGATTCATCATCTCTTGCAAAAAGACAGGTAATAAGATGCTCTACATACACGTAGGTTGGGAGAATTTGGTGATAGTTTGGTCTACTAAAATGAAACAGATTCTATAAACTGACAGAGGATATTGGAGTGTGACAAAGGGATTATACAAGAGATTGTTCTCCAGGCGAAGAAGGCAGTGTGAAATAATAAAGCTTAATACAAAAACTAAAGGAACTGGAGTGGGACCAGTAATTGGACTGTTTGCTATTATATAATGCTATACCTCTCAAAATTATAATGGATATCATTAGGCCGTTTGTGCTTTGCGATGGGCTAATATGTCTTACCTATCAACAAAAGGTAGGCAGTCAATTTATCTTCGCCATGTATAAGTGGAATTAAATTAGTGCCAACAAAAATCAGTCAAACTGAACGTGCAAAAAAAAAAAAAAAAGTACCATTCATGTTAGAATGACTGGACTTCTATTTTTTTTTTTTTTAAATGAATGTACTGTATATTTAACAGTAATAAAAATAACAGGCCACCCTAATATAAAATCCTGGCACTGCTACTGATCTGCTGGTATCACAAATTAGGTTATTTGTTAGGTTTTTCTTTTAGTATTGAATTTAGTATTTTACTCTGGTTTATTGTTCTTTATTCTATTTAATGCTTTGTTATCTGTTTCATTGTTCTACTCAGGAAAGCATTTGTATCTAATGTTACATATACCCTGCTGTTTTTTCTAAGACTCTGTGAAGCACCTTGAGCATGGGAAAGGCGCTATATAAATAAAATATATTATTATTAAAAATACAAAAGGTTGTGCTGAATACTAATGGTTTATGTTTCCAAGTGTGACAGCTGCACAAGCCAGCCAGTGGCCTAGAAAACTCCAAAAGGGAAGGCAGTAGTGGTTTATTACAATAGACATGTTCGTTCAATGTCATTATATAATGGCTAGGTGTCCATATTTACTTAATTGCATCCTACAGGTGGCCATTAGGGAGCAGTGCTGGGTTTCCTTGGGGATGGCTACAGCCATATGAAAGACCTCTAAGGCTGAAATTTGTATAAGTATTCCTAGTTGATGTGGCCAAAAGTGTACATGCACAATACAGTTGTGTAGAAATGATTTAATGACCCCTAACAAGTCAGTCCCAGCAAATATTATGCTGTCAAGAACACACAGGAAGTGTTTGACATATTATATTGTCATTATTCATTTTAATACTTATTCATATTTTGGAAAAAACACATACTTATTTTTTCTTATACTGTCACTGTAAATGACCCATGGTACAACAAACAACCACTAAAATTGTTACTTTAGGAAGTATTTCCCACATAATGCATTTTTTTTCATGCTTTGGGGTTAGTTTCATACAAAATGAGAAGGGCACCGGGATTTCAGATTAAGGTTGGAACTGTGCCAAAATGTCTGGAATATTTTAGCGGTGAATAAAGTTAATACTTTTTGCATGAATCAAATCGTTTCAGGGAAATCTGATCATACTGTTTTTATAGGGGACAGCAGGAAAAGTGGAATTGCAGTTCTGTTTCCAAATGACCATTTTCTTTTGAAAGCTTACAGGTGTTTCTGAGAAGTCATGAAAATAAATGTGTCCTATTCTAGCACACACACTCCTACACACAGTTGCACATTGGCCTTATCATGCCTGGAGGGTTTAGTCACAACAGCAGCAGAAAAAGCTTATAGTGCTTTCCAGTTACACCATGCAGCTTAAAGACACCTGTTTACTTGTGTTCTGTTGCATGAACAGCAATTTTTCTCTATGTCAGAGCACCTCAGTGTACACATTTATTATGGCAATCTCTTATACTACTGGGAAGATTGAAAATCCCTTCACTGTACTGTCCGATGAAAACCCATTCTATTCACCAGAATATAACCTGTCAGGTTTACTTCTGGAGGGGAAAATTTAAGTGAAAGATCTGTTTGACCTTTCCATCCTTTTATTGCCTTTGTTGTTTACTAATTAACTGGTTTTGGACCTCTTTTGAGAGCCACTGCTCAAAACTAGAATCTGTCTTTACATGTTTGTGACACATTATAGGACCATATTTACAAAATGTATTTTGAAACTGGTGAGGGTTACATGTGGAGGGGTTGGGAAATTGAAACATACTCACCACTTCTAATCTTCATGCAGGTGGCGCTCTGGACTCTAGGCCAGCAAGTTGCCAGCACTGGCTATGTGGTGGAACCATATCGCAAATACCCTTCACTGCTGGAGGTGTTGCTAAACTTCCTGAAGACAGAGCAGAACCAGGGAATTCGTAGAGAAGTAAGTGAATTATACAGGATGTCCATTTTTTAAGTAAATGTAGTAACCAAGACTGGATTCAATGAAAGTTTATCGGTTTGATAGAGCCATATACAGTGCTTTTAAAGGCATATTTCACCAAAAATGCCAGCTTTCTTAGTAATATTCATAATATGAAGTATGTTTACAGCTGAAAAGCAATCCGTGGTTTTATTTCTTTTTCAGTATAATGTAGGCCTTGGACCTAATTTAAATTGGGCCTCATACTATTAATGCAATGGCAGAATAGGCACACTACAACTTAAAAGCCAAGTTGTTTGGTAGTATGAATTTGCATATAACTGTGCAGATTAAAACGTTAACAGTATAAAATAGTTCGAACTTAAAGATAAACTTGTTGTCTTACCACTGAAGTATACTGGATAATGATTTAATTAATTGGAAAGTGGATTGAATTTATAGGGTTGCAGTATGCTACAGACATTCCTCCTAAGTAGTTTTCAGTAAATCCATCAGGAGAGACCATACATTGTGTGTCTGGCATCAGTTGGCAGATTCCATGATTGGAATATTCTCTCAGTTACACTATGAAATGTCAAGAGTTTAATTTGTTAAGTCCGCAAAGATTTTGTCAGTTATCTTCAGATATGTGATTGTACTGCACCATCAAAGTATAAATTGGCTCCTGAAATAGCACACTAAAATGTTAGCAGATGTCATTATACTCAAAACCCAATGGAGAATAGAAAATGAATGTGACTTTAGATGATTTTAACTTTGGAATATGGTCAAATAATTAATAATTAGTGGATGATTTCTGTTGAATTCAAAATATGCCCTGCTTTTACTGCAGTTGTCTTTCTTTTGAGGAGCCACCTCTTAGCCTTGATAGCCACGTTACTTGCTTGTAAGGTTAACTCCTTACACAGGTTTCTTAATTTTCAGTTTATTATTTGATTCACTCTATACATAAGAACAAAGTATAGAAAACATAAAGTTAAGTGGTATTTATTAACATAAAATAATAAAACTAAATAAAGCAAGATATAATAGAAAATAAGACTGATAGTATTAGCCTGGATTTTTTTTTTTTTTTAGAAAAAGCTTAAGGAGAATGTCAGGGATTGGAAGTTGTCCTGGCACAGCTTTTGACTTGGCTATCTGCATTATTCTTAAGATGCTTTCACTGACATTCAGATGAAACCATCACATGTTTCTTGATCTCCTCTTCTGATGTTGCCTTCGCCCTCTCCTGTTCTTTTTGTTGTCGCTGTTTCTTCTCCTTTGGTCCCATCGGACAAGCCATACAGTACTTTTATGTTAAATTTCCATGTGGGGCTTCATGATGTGGGATATTACACACCTTTGATTGGCTGGCTGTCAAAGTTCTGTTTCCAAGTGATAAGCTGGCTGTCCGTCAGACTTTGCTCTAAGTTTCTGGTCAATCACAGCCTGAAGCAAACTGTTGAAACAGATGTTTTAAAGTGATAGATTACTGGTACAATTCAGGAAGAGAAGATGGCTTGATGTTAATTGCTCCTTTAAGTGTTAGTTAATCTTGTTTGTCTGAGCAAATATAATAAAAATATAAGTATTATTTTAAAAACTGAAGATCTGGCACTCCAGGACAGTATGTATTTTATTTAATTATTGCTGTTCATAATGCACCTCACACCTAACCTATACTTTAGCTGTTCTCTTGTTGCTAAACTAATGAAAGAATTTTTTATGTTTGCTTTTTTCTTTTCTTTTCTTTTTTTTTTTTTTTTTTTTTTTTTTTTTTAGCAGTAGACTAGAGAAACTTGTGTTCAAAAATTACCTAAAACTAATTATTAACACCCATTTCAATAGTTTTGGATTATACCATTTGCACTAGTTTATTAGACAAGCGATTTGATTTGCAAGTTGTTACAAAAAAGTGTTCTAATTCTCTTCACAGTGTGCTAGGGTAGAACTTGGGACTTCATTCAGACTAGGCTTTTGGTCTCTTGTTTAATATTAAAAAAAACTGAAAACTGATCTGTTTCTATAGATCTTTCTCAATGTTGGATAACAGTTAAGTTTTATTTATTTTAAGTTTGTATTAATTTTTTTTTTTTTTAAAAAAAGCACACCATTTAGTGGATCCAAACCTGAGGTAGAGTCAAGTTAAAGCTATGTTTAAGGGGGTAGATCAAAGGAGACAATGCAAGTAATAAAACACAATTGCCAAAGAGAGTACTGGGTTGAGACTGAAAATCTACCTACAGACTTCTCTCAAGCTGAGTCATTGGTGGACTGCCTGCAGTAGACTCATGGTATAACACAGCAGTGTGCTTGTCTACTTGTAGGCGATCCGTGTGTTGGGGCTGCTGGGAGCTCTGGACCCATACAAACATAAAGTGAACATAGGGATGATAGACCAGTCCCGTGATGCATCTGCTGTGAGCCTGTCAGAGTCCAAGTCTAGCCAAGATTCAGGTATTGTGCTATATTCCTTTCTTCTTGCAAACAGGGGTGTCTGGTCTGAATGTTTCTGGCTCTTCTTACTGCTTAGAATTCCCTTCTGCTAATGCAGTGAATAGGAGTAAAGCAGCTGCTTTTCTTTATGCAGCTGTAGGGCTTCTGGGAAATTCTTGGGGACTTTGTGCTCAGGTCTGCAGGAAAGAAAAATAATTCCTTGCGACATATTCTAGACATCCTGCCGGCCAGAAAGATCACAGATGGCCCTAGGGAGGTAATAAATGAGCAAATATTAAAAGGCTGGAACCTTGAGCGCATTGTAAGAATAAAAGTTGTGGAACTGGCGCTTTCCTTGATGGCGCCAAGACATCTGAGAATGTGTTTGCTTTGTCATCTGGCAAAAATGTGAGTTGTGACATACTGGTTGTGTACTTCTGGAGCAAGCAGTAAGGGTGGTGGTGGTGTAGTATTCATTGGGTGTGGTTGTATTACTGAGCAAGGTTTAATTACCTGTTGATTATACTTAATGCAGTTGGTGCTCTCTGTCTCTCCAGCTGACTACAGTACCAGTGAAATGCTGGTCAACATGGGCAACCTTCCTCTAGATGAGTTCTATCCAGCTGTTGCCATTGTCACACTTATGCGTATTCTTCGGGATCCATCCCTGTCCAACCATCACACTATGGTAGTGCAGGCAGTTACATTTATCTTCAAGTCTCTGGGCCTCAAATGTGTACAGTTCCTGCCACAGGTCATGCCAACCTTCCTGAATGTCATCCGTGTCTGTGATGCCAATAATCGTGAGGTATGGCTAATGTTCTTACCTGATTTCCTCTTCCACTTGCCGTGTTCTTCTTGTACAGCCTTCCTACTTACTGTGCTGTAAAGACAAGCTAATCCATCCTCTATAAGTGTGAAAAAAATCAGCTGATGTTGTTATGTTGACCATAACTTGTTGAAGGTCTTGTTATGGAGGGCTGACAGACTTTCACTTTTAATTATTGTATAGATACAATGTACTGCTTCCTTCACTTGCTCATGTCACTTTTTTGGTTTGTTCAATATAATTAATACTTGTGTGTTTCCAGTATTTGTTTCAGCAGTTGGGGATGCTGGTTTGCTTTGTGAAGATTCATATCCGGCCATACATGGATGACATCTTCACTCTCATAAGGGTAAGTGTGTGAGAGCAGGCAGCTTCAGTGGCAGAGGAAATTGTAAAAGAAAGCAAGTACATTCCTTCACTTTGAGTCTCAAAGCAGATTTGCCAGGAATTTTGTTGCGCAAATGAGGAGTCTGACTTTTCTTGCTGGCTTTCCACTCAGCCACAGGATTTACACTAATGAGAGCGAGCGGGTAATCGAACAAAAGCTTCACTCTTTCTGTTAAGCGGGGAAAAGCTTAAGTGGTCCCTGGGCAGGAAGTGGAGGGCTGGCCTGTCGGTTGAGTGCCGTCATCAGCCTTCACAGCCAGGGTCATTCAAATGCAAAACAGTGCACAGTCCTCCCCCTTGTCTGGTGGTGTAGGTGAATGGTTGCTAGAGCTTCACAAATTCTTTATCAACTTTGTTATTCAGGAATACTGGACTCCGAACAATCCTATGCAGAACACCATCATCCTCCTGATTGAGCAGATTGTGGTGGCCCTTGGAGGAGAATTCAAGCTGTACCTTCCCCAGCTCATTCCTCACATGTTGCGTGTCTTCATGCATGACAACAGTACAGGGCGCAGTGTCACCATTAAGGTGAGAGGCTGGTACTAGTAACTGAGAAATGAGTCAGGGTGGAAAGAGCTTGAAATCATTTTGAACAATGCAAAGTGTCAAAAGATTGAAAGTCTCATTTCCCTTTTCTCCTGGCTGTAGCAATTTGAATTAACAGTCACTTAAACCTCTTTTAAATCACACTTCATTTGTACCATTTTCTAATAGATTTCAGATATTTGCAAAGCCCCTTTGTCCTACCTCATGCTCTCTTATTTTGTTTTAAGCTGCTCAATGCCATTCAACTTTTTGGTGCCAATTTGGATGACTACCTACATCTTCTGCTTCCTCCAATCGTCAAACTGTTTGATGCACAGGATGTGCCTCAACCTGCTCGCAAGTGAGTGGGCCCAACCAGAACATAATGTCTTTATGTCTAGAAACAGCACTTTATGCTCTGTAGGAGGTTGTACTAGACTAGGGACCCCTGAAAATATGTTTTCATCATGCTAGCGATATACATTTTTAAACATTTTTTTTACTGTGACTAGTCAGGATTTGGACTGCAAACTTTCTGTGCTCTCATGATAAAGACATTCATCTGTAATGGCTGGATAGATTATTTAATTGAGTGGACAGCTGTGATCTGAGTCTTATATAAACATTTAATGCTCAGCTTAATTGAAGTTTAATTCTTTGTAATAGTAATAATCACAGAGTCTAGGTAACAGAAAATTAGGGGGCTTTTTAACATGTAGCTCAGTTGACAATGTTTGAGGGGCCACATTTGCAGTAGTGCTTGTGAAAGACAGTCAAACAAGATAAAAAAGAATACATAAAAAGATATCCACATGGTATAGACCTGCCAAGCAGGCCCAAGGCACAACAGGAGAAGAACAGAAGCAGGCAAGTAAAGCAGCTGGCTCTCCAGTGTGCTATCCAGACATTTAGACAGTGATGTGCACCCAAGTTAATATATATTTTGGGATGTACTAGAAATTGTTGTTACTGTGTGGGTCAGTTAATATTACAGAGTTTCAGTTAAAGAAGAATTTAAACAATATTATGTACCCGCATTTAAAACCTGGGTAAAGTCATTTTCTAAATAAATAAGAATTAGATAAGTATTATTAAGTGGAGGCTTAATTGCATGTTATCATTTCATGATAGAAACTTTTGATAGATGGATAAATGAGTACCAAGTCAAGTGTGAATTGCTTGTCCGTGTGTTAAATTGACCAGTATATCTTTTACATTCAGAGTTGCTTTGGAGACCCTGGACCGACTGGCTGAGTCCCTAGACTTTACTGATTATGCCTCTAGGATCATTCACCCTATTGTACGCACATTGGATGGCACGCCAGACCTGCGTACCACAGCCATGGACACACTGTCCTCACTAGTCTTTCAGCTTGGCAAGAAGGTTAGACTGGTTTCATTCATGTGTGAAGATGTGTCTCAGGAAGCCCTATATCCATTCTGCAGTTCTGAGCTTCTCTCTCTGCCTTCTTTTTATTTTACATACAGTATCAGATATTTATTCCAATGGTCAATAAAGTCATGCTGAAGCAAAGAATAAACCACCAGCGTTATGACGTCCTCATCTGTCGCATTGTGAAGGTCAGAATTTGCACAATTTAATGTGGTAGTTACTGAAGGCTACAATGACTTTGAACTTATTTCACCCCTCTATATTGTAGGGCTACACTCTTGCTGAGGAAGAGGAAGACCCACTAATCTCCCAGCACAGGCAACTGAGAAGCAGCCAGAATGATACTCTGGCCAGTGGGCCTGTGGAGACTGGACCAATGAAAAAGCTTCACGTTAGCACCTCAGCTCTGCAGAAGGTGCTACTTCTGTCTCTTTCTTTCAGGCTTCCTTATCCCTGGCTAGCCAATGCAGCCACTAGTGTTTCTTCTTAGTCTAGTGTAATATTACAACTTTTTTTTTTTTTTACCTCCTTGGCATTAATCCCAAGCCTGGCTCAGGCTCAAAATTCTATGTAAAAATGGGTAACCCTGAGTAAAACACTGGTTAACTTGTTTTTATCGCATGTGCAGTGTTAAATCCAAATAATGCTGAAGATGGTATTCAACTCCTATCTAGAGGATTAATTAATACCATACTGCAAAAAAAAAAAAAAATCATGAATATTTCTATGCATTCTTCTTCTCTATGGTAACTCATCAGTATTCATGGAGATATGTAGAATCAAAGCTGCAAATCCAGTTTTAAAACAAACTAAAACTGAGCCATTAGTTGAATCAAGCGATAGTGATGACAGTATGAATTGGTCATCAGATGTTGACACAGATAGTGAAACTGATGCATACAGAGTTGTAAAGTCAAACCACCATGATCTGCCTGGTGACTTTGGTCACTTGAAGCTTCAGCATGAGCAAATAGCTGTGTGGGATAAAGGCAAAATGATTCCAATCAAAAGTAAGGACATTAAAACATTAGCCTCCTAATGCCAGGTTTATACTTCACATGCAGTGCTCCTGCGGATGCTACTTCTACACAAGCATTGTACTGTTTATACTTGTGCACATACTTTACGGTAATCTGGAAGATTCCACCAGTTGGATGTACGAGATATCATCATGGTGAGAACAGGTTTGGCTTTGCTGTGTTGTGAATTTCCTGAAACGCCCATTGAATTCAGAGGACACCTTGCCACAACATCTCTGAAAAGGATGGATGTTTAATGATTAAATCCATCAATCCAGGGATGCTCCCATTCTAGCTAGCATTTGGCACGAGGCAGAAACAATCCCTGGATGGGGCATCAGCTCATTGCAAGCTGAATACAAGCACACACATACACTAGCATCACCAAATCCCTAAACCTTCATGTCTTTGGAAGGAAACCAGAGCACACTGTGGAAACCCACCAGGAAAATATGAAAAATCCAGGAAGAGAACAACAGGGACTTTACTCCCTGCTGGACAGCAGCGCTATCGCTCTGCCTCCGTGCTGCTACCACATGTGTAATTATTAACGGTGTTCATTATTTAAATAAAGTTAACGACTTATCTGTAAATTGTAACATGCATACTTTTATGCATTTTATCATGAAAGTGATATCGGGTATAAAATGTAAGGATTCTAAATGTGCAGAGAGCTGGAATATCTCATATATATTTCTCGTCTGGTTCGTCCTGCTTCTACTTCAAAACCAGTCCCGCCCACACGCGGCCGACACAGCATTTCTTGATTCCTATTCGTCCTCTTCCAAACCCTTCCCCGCGCTGCCTGTGGCCTCCCATACACCTTGCTATTTTAGTTATACTGCGGCAGTTGTTTCCTAAGCCTCTGTTATAAAATGAATGACAGTATCTTCTCTGTCGACGGGTTTTTGTACAACGTCGTCTCTATTCTGGAATCTGGCAACTGCCTGTTCCTATCAGTGGGTTATTTCTTGACACAAACGGTTGACAAAAGCAATGCATACTCACTACCGGTAAAGTAGCTTTACCGCCTTTCCAGGAGCCATTTGTGTCTTTGCAACAGTTTCTTACACAGCAAACATCAAAAGCTAAAAAGTATCGTGAACACATTCGAGAATACAACTCTTCTCTAGCATTTGCTTCCATGGGTGCACAGATAACTCAACCTCCTGGCCACGGACCATACTGTTTTAAAATACACAGACAAATTTATCACCAAATCTCTCCACTATACGCTAACACAGATACTTCTCCAGGATATGGACAGTTGTATGTTTTTGACACAGTGCAAGCTACTGAAGTACGCTTACAAAATAAAGCAAACTCTGCATGCTGCGAAAATTTACTTCTCCAGCTAGATTCCATGCTCAGAACCATCAACCCCTTCGCTAAATCATACAAACACATGCATGAAATTGCTCAGTCCAATCCAACAGCATCTGTACGAATGGTTTTCAAGGAAAACCCTAGGCAGGATTTACGACGATACAATGCCCCGACAAGTCACACCAATGTTGCAGCGATTTTTGTCGGAGAAGATGGCGAACCGCTTGCCAAAATGGACATTTGCATCTATCCCATAGGCAACTCCTGTAAACAGATTTCCACGCTCAATATGAATTGCGATCCTATGGTTTACCCACTTTTATTCCCTTACGGAGACATTGGCTGGCACAAAGATTTACAACATGTTCCCAATAAAAGAACCACCAAGCGAATGAGGCTTACTCAATGCCAATTTTACGCGTACAGATTAGCAATGAGAAATACATTTAGCATTTTGCACTCCAGCGGCAAACTATTCCAACAGTACGTCGTAGATGCGTATGTTGAAACAAAGGGTGCGCGTCTCAACTATCTCAGATTACATCAACAAGATCTGCACGTGGAACAATACAAAGGACTATCAGGCACACTGCAAGCAAACGCTGAAAATAACGTACGTGTAGGCAAAATGATCATATTACCATCCACATTTCCAGGAAGTCCAAGATACATGCAACAAAACTATCAGCATGCCATGGCCATAGTACGTAAATTGGAAAGCCTGATTTATTTATCACTTTCACATGTAATCCTGCTTGGCCGGAAATTCTACATGCACTGTCGGATACCCAAAGACCAGAGCACAGACCTGATACAACTGACTGTGGCTGAAGACTGGTATGTGGCTTTTTCTAGGGTTAGATCTTTCGACTCATTATCTGTCGTCTCCACCAAAACACCTATTCACAACTGCGTCTTTCAAGAAGTATTTATTCTTGATTTCTGAATTCCTTTCACACAGTTTTCCGTTCCTATTCTTACACCGCCGTATGCTACAGCAGGCGTCGGCTAGTCATAAATTAAATGTGTTCTGTGTGGCGATTGCTGCTTGCCACTGCTGTTAGTTCAGGAGGAAGCCCCAGAAGCACATAGCGATTAACAACTGGATCGGTTTTAAGATGATGTTTATGATAGTCTATTTTAATGATAAAATAAACTACGAGATTAAAGATGAAATTTCCACTTTATTTACAAAATAGACCTTTTCACTGTGTCCTTAATTTTTTTTCCTCTGTAGCTCAAATATGCTGCTGTGCATTCTGATGCTGTTGTGAAGGTGCAAAAAAAAAAAAGATGGTATGTGAGACTTTTAAAACGTATCGTGTCATTACGTTGGGGAAAATGTGACACTTGAATTTAAAAGCACCATGAATGCATTTGTATGTTGGCATTTTGCTTCACGCACATTGATCCTGTTGGATCCGCAAAGTGGCTTTCTGTCACATGTAGATAGTAAACAGAGACTCTGATGTCATGTTCCAACTTAATCATACTGCAAACCCCATAATTTTTGCTGGAACTGCAACTCGCGCACACACTGCGTTAATTTCTGAGGACGTGCTCAGAGGTCGTGTCAAATGAATGCTGGGAACGTGTGGCTGCTACATTGCGTGCGCGTACGAGTTCTGAGCGTGAAGTATAAACTGTCCCTAAGTGATACTCTCAGTGCTGCAACTGTCATTATTTGGGTTGGGGGGAAATGTGAAAGTCACTAAGCTTTGCACTGTGCACGTCTTCTATAACATAATGGGTGGCATCTATACTATGAATCAAGCACTGAAATTCTACCCTTTTATGTGCAAGCAACAGAAAAAATACACAGTACATAAAGCATGTAAAATATGTGCTTCTGCTATACCGATTGCAACATCGGGCTTTACATTGGTGACTGTTTCGAAACATATCACACAAAGGACGTGAATTAAATCTGCTTCTGTACAGTAGCAGAATCTGGACATACCTTTCCTACTGTATTTATGTTGCTGTTTTGGTATTTACATGTTTCTGTTACACATTTTTTCTTAAAAAAAAAAATCAGCGTTTTTGGCTTGTTTTTCTAGGGGTAAACATATTGCTAAGGAGGTAAAAAGAAGGATGTACCTTCTACCAATTAATCTACTGTGTATTTCTATATCCTGGTCAATGCCCATCCTTTTGTACCACTTATTTGTCTGTATATATCTATCCAAATTAGCAGTATTTTACTTGCCAGTTATCCCAGTGTGTATATGCAAAGCACACAAAGTACTTTCAACTGGTTCATCCTCTGAATATAATTGAATCTGTGAAAATCTGAAAAGTTCAAGTTTACCTTAGCTAACATTAATGAGGTTGCCTCAGTCTGTTACAAGACCCATTCAGACATACCCCACCAGACTCATTTAGAGTCAATATTCTGCTTGGTCACAAGGAGAGCTTGCAATTCCACATTGGTGGTGACTTGGCCAGAATTCAAACCTAGTCTCTTAAAGATGTAAGACAGCAGTGCTAATTAATGTATCACTGCTGCTGCGCCCAGTAGCTTAGAAATACATTTTAAGCATTTTAGTTAATATTTCCACTTGTAAATATGAACTGGTCAATAGAGCAAACTACATGATGCCTTTATGGTAAACCTAGAATTTTGTGCAACTTTTATAAGAAAATATTGTGTGTCAATTAAAGCCAAGGTAAAAATGGCTGTGCTGACTTGTGCTTATCTCCCTTTAATCATTATGCTCTGTTTTTTGTTTTCTGTTTGCTTCTGTTTATAACCACAGAAAACATGGAACAGGGTACATTTTTCCAGCTAGAGTACTGCAGTAGCTAAGGTTTTCCAGATCAGGCACTTCCAGTGCCACAGGTGTGCAAGACCTCAGCTAACAGCTTGTTACAAGCTGGCAGACGGTGGGACAGCCAAGAACAACAGTCAAGAGGCCCTTGCAGGCTAGGGCTAGGTGTTTGCATCTTTAGCTGGAAGGGGAATTGCAGGCCTGTACTGTATACATTACATCAGCCATCCTGTGCTGATGTCATGCGAAAAAGGACATTGTTTAAAATTATTTTTGTATTTATTTTTTATGAGCATCGTTATTGTCCCTTTCTGCTTTTTTTGGTTCTTTCCTTGTTTCCTTTTATCCTTCACAAAAGATGCATGTGCCGCCCTCAATTTTACTAAAAGTACATGCATTTTGAAGACCACTTAATCCATTAAGTGAGCTGATCCTGATAACTCTGGACATTATAGGCCCACTCATGCACTTACCCACTTTTACAAAAGGCCAATTTAGAATCACACTTAACCTAGTCAATATAAATAAATCATTTGACCGTAGTAGGATGGTACATGACCTATATATAATGAACTTTTTTTTTGATGTGATTACTGCCCAATTGTTTATTCTTTGGGTCTTCAACTTTTGAGTGACACCGTAGACTAGTTATTCTCTCTGTAAGCCCTAATGCATACCTTTGAGTTTGGGGTTGGGAATTAAGCAGTATGCTTTGAGAAAGAACTTCATGATTCTGTATATGCAGTTTGAATAGAACCTTGTAAATAATTACTCAGAACAATTATTATGGATTCTTGTAGCACAACACTATTTAAACATGAGGAAATCATATGGAGTAGGAACACTTTTTCTCTAACCATTGACAAACTTTTAGGAATTCTGATTTTAGGTAGCTCATATTAAACAGTTAACAGTACCCAAGCCTTTATTACTGTGTGTAAGGTTTTGTTCACTTATGTTGACATTTTTATCCAGTTTCCCGTGAAGAAGTCTCTGTGGGTGTGTGGGCACTCATATCTGTACCCAGTCCTGTCATCAAACATGGCTTTTTATTCTGTTCCATGTTGTGATGGACCTGGTTGCAAAGCTTACCTTGACTTCTAGACATTTTGTATTGTAATCTGTAGCTTCTCAGGAAGTGTCTAAATCATTCTGTGTTACTTAGGTAATACATAGCTGCCCTCCATGTTGTAGGCTTTTGGTGCTGTGAAACTATTCTTCAAGCAAGGCTCAAAGTGTACATTCCTTTTAGATTACATTCTTGTCGCAGAGCCAGGTTGTGGGCATGTGAGAAGCATACACACATAATTGTAACCTGTTTTTTAAAGAGAGAATATAGCTTCTGCTGATTGACTATTCTCTAGATACATACTTCTGGCCAGAATTTGCTAGTTTGAAGCAAATCTTCACCAAAGTGTGCCAGGCAGAGATGGCAAGAAATGTTTATTAGATCTACGTAGACCTAGAATCAATTTCTCGTCCAAACCTTTCTTTTAGGTGCATTTTTGCCTGGCAAAGCCTATAGAAGTTTTATCTTAACACTATGATATGCTGTTTTCCATACTGGTTAGACACAATGTGTTGATCATCTGTAAACAAACTCCTCCTTTTAGAGTGATAAGGAATTTAGTATGGCTGTGAGAGATGGTGTTAAATGTGAAACACAGACTCCACTTTACAGGGCTTCTACTAAAGTCTGTATTGCTAAAGAAAAATGGGCAGCAACAACTTGTCTTACAAATTCATAAAAGGGTTTGAAGTTCTGACGATAACTCTTAAGACAGATGGCAGCTCTTACATTAAAACTTGTCCAGTATGTAATATCAGCACAGGTGCAGGGTGGTTAAGGGTGAATTTCATACAAATGTTTCAAAGTATTTCTTTATTGTTTATAATTATACTTTGTTGACATTCAAAAATCAAATTTTGAAAATGTGTCAGATGAATAGGGGTTGGTGAGCTATATTGGGCTTAAAAGACTGCTCTTGTAAACTACTTCTGTGTTTAAGTGAAATAGTTAATTTTCTTTTTTTTTTTTTTTTTGCTTGCAGGCATGGGGTGCAGCCAGGAAAGTGTCCAAGGATGACTGGTTAGAGTGGCTTCGGAGGCTAAGCGTGGTCCTACTGAAAGAGTCATCCTCTCCTGCTCTACGATCCTGTTGGTCACTTGCCCAAGCATACATCCCTCTTGCCAGGTATAATTTTATATGGCCATCTGAGCACTGACTATATGGAAATAATTAAGTGTCTAGGTCTCTTATTATTAGTATCAAAATGCTAATTTATTTGTGTGGAAGGCTTAATAAAAACGTATTGTACTTAAGAGAGGAATGTCCACAAATTGCTTATTTGACTCAACATGTGAATTAAAAATACTCCTAAATAAACAGAAACTCCTCAGACTTTTTAAAAAAAAAATGCATCAAAGCTCTTCCCATAGAATTCTCAGATTCAGAATGTGCACACCAGAGAAAGGTGTTTAACAAATTGTACATACACAGAAACAGAACATGCATTCAGACATGAACTTTTTAATCATGTGTATCTCTTGATTAAATTTAAGTCATGATTTTTGATTAAGTTCTCAATCTTCATTTTTTCCCTCTTTTCAAATTAGAAATTTAAAAAGTATCAAAACCTGTAAATATTGAATATTAAGAAACCTTCCAAACAGCAGATGACTTGGCAGCAGCATCTGCAGCCACTGATCTGAGGCAGAGCCCCACTTATACACAGACTGAATGCTGGCCCATTAAAGGTTACAGTCATATACTTAATTACATTTTAGTTTCCTGTTCACCTTACAGAATACTTTACTTTTCCATATTGTGTGTTTGAGCCAAAGTGCAATCAAGTAGTATTTTCTTGCATTGACAGTAAATATAAAAGATGAATATACACCATATACAAAAATATTTACTGCATAAGTAACACTTTTAAAATGTGTTTTCTGTTTTTTTATTAAAGTAATGGCATCACTAAAGTTTGAAAATTACATTGGAAGACTTGCCTTAAGGTGCTCCGGTTTCCTCCCACAGTACAAAGACTTGCAGGTTAGGTGGATTGGCGCTTCTAAATTGACCCAAGTGTGTGCTTGGTGTGTGTGTGTCCTGCGGGGGGGTTCGCGCCCTGCCCAGGATTGGTTCCTGCCTTGCACCCTGTGTTGGCTGGGATTGACTCCACAGACGCCCGTGACCCTGTGTTCGGATTCAGCAGGTTGGAAAATGGATGGATGGAAAATAGCCATTTTAGAGCCAATGTGTTTTGATCCTGAGTACTTATTTTTATAATTATTAATTGTTTTTAGTAATTGCTCCATTTTTGTCCCAGTTTTCCTTTGTTTTGTACTTTTTTATGGGCAATGCCATGTTAAGTTGTTATTGTTACTTTGCTGTGCTGTGGAGCCAATCTCCAGAAGCACCATAATTAACTGGATGATATATTAACAGGCACATCAGTCGCGTCGTCATCGGAATTTACGGATACTGAAACAAACAAACCAAAAAAAAAAAAAAACAACTTTTTTGTTATTCTGACTTTCTAGTTCTTGACTTTGCTTTGATTTTCATCACTGAAATTTCTTGATTAATGATTTGACTTAGTTGAAAGGTAGGACTGGTTTTCATATTTACTCTTCCGGTCATCCCTTTCAACCTTGGTAGCCTTTCCTGTAAAGCTTTGTGAGAAGATGAGAAGTTTAGTGAAAACTGATAAGCTAGCCCCAAGGCTTTTACCTGATGCCAGAATCATCATACTTAATCTTCATGCCATTTGTAATATCTCATTATTTTTATTTCAAAACCGTGTTACTTTTTGAAAGCTTAATCCAATTCAGGGTAATTTTGGAGAGGAACTAGAGCCTGTCCTGACAGCTCTGAGTTACACACACGTAACACTTTCAATTATTAACCTTGTAAAGCTGGTCAAAACTTTGTCCTGGATATACAGTATGGATATTCCTCTTTTGTGAGTAAACGCAGAGTGACATATGTAATGTACTGATATTTGTCATGCTTTGTCACTATCTAAGTAAATATATTACCTTAAAACTGAATGTGAACCATGGATGTACGCTCAAAACCATTATTCAAGAAAAGTTTTTATTTTCAAAGTTTTTACTTTTGTGTTGTCATTGTGCTGTGATACTTTACTCTCTTACATTATTTTGTATATTTTTGGCATTTGGATGACACACTGTGCCAACAGTGCACAGGACATCAATCCATTTTGGAAAATATTTTATATACTTATTTAAAATATCCATACAAGGTGTACACATTGAGACAGACACATACACTTGATTTTAACAAATTCACAATTGACTGCAGGTGTGTACTTGAGTAATTTGCTTTTGTGAAAGTTTCATAATCTTTTTGCCACTTGCTCCTCTCCTTTCAAAACATTTAAGTGCCCTGCAGAAGAAAAATCCTTCCTTTGTAAAATATGCAGATATCAGAGTGTAAAATATTAAAATAGAAAGATATTCAAAGTACCTACCCCTAATGTTTACACTTGTATATATCAATTCTCACACATCTGCTCAACACACTTAGGGCCCCCAAAGTATTTTTTTTTTCTTTTCGAAACCCATCATTACCAGCTGAATTTGGGTACTGGCTTAACCATATTCATGTGTCTGTGGCCATCTTCTTACCTGTACTAATAAGAGCTCTGCCAACATAAATGCTCCTGTGTAAAACTCTGTAGAGCACTGATAAAGCTAATATATATATTTTATTTCTCTTGGCTGCAGAGGTGATGAAGTGGGAGGTATTGAAAGAAAGTGATGTACTGTTGTTCGTAAATTTTTAACTGACGAGTTCTTTACAGTATCTTTGTGCTACTGTTGTAGGTAAATGCTCACTATAGGTGTTTTTGGCAATAGTGTATGGCCACAACACAAGTGTGCATGCTTTTTAACTTCTGTCAAAACTGCTTTTGGAGCTTTCCTTATACTCTATAAGATTGAGATACTGCAACACAAATAACTTAAACTAAGGTGTAGTATCTTTAGTTTTGGATGTCATGCCTATGTCACCTTCAGCATCTTAACTAAATTGAAAAGCTCTTTATGATGCCCAAGTGGAGCAAATTAACAACTATGCAATGCTTTGCCAATTAGCTAAAGGCTTTTTTCTTTTCTGTAAAAGTCTTTAAGTTTTGACTTATGGAATACAAATCAACTTATTAAATATATGATTGCAACTCTCAATTTTTTGCATTGCAAACATTTGCACAGTATTTTGAAATACTGTATGCCCTTTGTGCACATTGTCATAAACACACAAACGTGCATAAATGAGGTGTCACATATGAGCACACTCAATGTCACGTGCAAAGGCACATGTATATCAACACTAAACCTCCCTCTCTGGTGCCTGCTGATGTCACCTGAGCTGGCCCTTACTTAACAGAGCCTAACTACTGATTACTTTGCCAGGTTTCTCTTGCAGACGGCTCATGACTCCTCTGTGGACCATTTCTCGCTAGCAGCTTAGCAGACGTCTCTTGTGATTCAGTGGCTGAGATTTAAAACCCAGCTGTAGTGTGAAAATGTCACTTACTGTAATGAAAAGCAGAACAATTGTTTTTATAAAGCTCGCACTTCATTGTTTTTGACATTTTAATAGCCCAGCAGAGGCTTCTCAACTTATTTTGCATTTTCTCCAGCCTTTTCGATCATGTCTGCAGGTTTATTTATCACTGTGTATGTGCCCCCTGCTGGTAACTTATTTGAAAAAACTCAGTAGCCAAGATTTTCCATTATTGTCACTTTTACAGCACACTAATCCAGACAATTGGGTAGTCATGAAAGTGCTGTCTGCAATTCTCAAATCACACCCACACTGACCAGGCCAACTACAGCAGGATCCCAGTGTTTTGCATTAAACTTTAAAAATAAATTCTTTCAGTGTGGGTAAAGAGCAGCTTAATGATCTGTAAAATCGCCTCCATATGGCTGTAAACTAGCAGGAGACATACATGATAAGATGAATCACCAGATGACTCTTATTCTGCTGTTGCTGCTGCCTGCTTTCAAAGCTCCTGATCGCCTCCATGTGTTGGGGAAAGCAGCAGACTGCATGTAAGAATTGCCCAAGCCATGTCTCCACACCATTCTGAGTGGGTAGTTGTGTGTTTTGTCCTGATTGGCAGGTGTTGTCTTCTCACCATCATTCTTTATTGTCTAGATCCACATATCTGTATTTTATTTATTTTTAGATCAAGTCCACCTGTAATGCCAGACGTTCATTTATTTTATTTAGTGCATTTCATATTGAGAAGTTACATAAAACAGTCCCGTATGCTGTACTACATGAAAGGGTATTTGTTATGAGCTCAAATTATCATGTAGACAATAAAGTCTTAGCTGGCATAATTTTCTTGACAACACCTTGTCAATTCTCTTTTAGAGACCTGTTTAATGCAGCTTTTCTGTCCTGTTGGTCGGAACTAAATGAAGATCAGCAGGATGAACTGATCCGCAGCATTGAGTTAGCACTAACCTCTCAAGACATTGCAGAGGTCACACAGACTCTGCTCAACTTGGCTGAGTTCATGGAGCACAGTGACAAGGTAAGGAATGGGTTTGTGCTTCTTCAAGCAAGGCACTTGATAAAAGTCATCACTTAACTATTTGTTTATGTGCCTCCTTCAGGGTCCGCTGCCTCTACGAGATGACAATGGTATTGTTCTGCTTGGTGAGAGAGCTGCAAAGTGCCGTGCATATGCTAAAGCATTACATTACAAGGAGCTGGAATTTCAGAAAGGAGCATCACCCTTAATCCTTGAGTCCCTTATCAGGTTGGTGCTTATATATATATATATATATATATATATATAATATAATTTTTTTGTCTCCTCTACGGTGTCTCTGAGGCTAGGGATCTGCACTGGCAATCGGAAGGTTGCCAGTTCGAATCCCATAAATGCCAATAGAGACTCTGCTCTGTTGGGCCTTTGAGCAAGGCCCTTAACCTGCAATTGCTGAGTGCTTTGAGTAGTGAGAAAAGCATTATATAAATGCAAAGAATTTTTTATTTACCAATTAATAGCCTTATGACTCTTCAGTCTTTTTATTGTAAAACAAGCTGAACTAGTTGTCTTTCAGTAACTGACTAAACATCCTTCTCTTGCTCGCAACACCTTTTGTGCTCCTCATTATGTCTCTAAAAATTGCTTGTTAATGTGTCTTTCCCCTGTCCCCATTACCCATAGCCTTCTTTTTTATCTATTCTTATTCTGCATAGCACCAGATATGGTATACACCACTGATACATAGGCTTGATCATAAATTCCACTGCAGAATCTAGAGTTAAATGCTCTGGAGCATACCCAAAGATGTAAAACTTGCTTGGTGTCAATGATACAAGTACATTTTTATCAAATTTGTCTAGGTTTTTTCACCTTCTTAAATACTGTTCTTAAATCAATACATAATTTGTAAAGGTTTTTGATATAGACAACCACCCCCTGGTTTGGTTTCTGTTTTTTGTCAGCATACTATGTAGAATGGTTCTTGGTGAGCTTCTTTTGGGGACCCAGCTATATCACACCAACAGTGTCCTCTGCAGAGCTGTCATTTCTACCTCATGTAAAGAGGGTGAGCAACCCTTGTTTTTTGTGTGGAGAGGAAGCTACAATGCTGGAAGAGCAAGTACATTTAAGAGAAATGCTCTTATTTTCTGCATTAGAAACTTGATATGCATTAGAGTGATACATTCATTCTCATTTTAAGTTGGGATTATAGCATTTTATGAGGAAGTCTGTTTTTTGAAGCAGTGTGCTCATTTGGAAAAAAATATATACATATAAAGAATACAAGTTATATTTAAATACAGCTGTACTGTACACATTTTTACAAGCTAACAGTACTTCTTCAAGAGAGGTACATCATTTCTTTAACAACTGTTGTGTTGCTTTCATATTTTCTCTCCTTTCTCCCACACAGTGAGTTTCTTTATCAGAGCAGATTTTCTGATACTGTTTTACAGCATTAAAATCTACTTCATTCCATCTTGCACTACGTCTGGTGCTGATACATTTATAATTCAATCTTTACAAAAAAAATATGTCTTGGTGTATATTACTATGTGCATGACAAAAAAATGAAACATGTACATTTCTTACCTTTTTTTTACGTATAAAAATAATATAAAAAATTAAATACAAAATTATAATTTCATTTTTTCATATAAATGCCCAACATTTATGGCTGGGGAAAAGGAATAGTGTTCTTCCTATTCAATTGCTTCACTCTATTACTAGTGGCTAACGTTTCTGCTCATTTTCACGCTGTTCCTCTCACCGCCACCCCAAAATGTTTCTTCCTTTTAGTTTTGCGCTACAAAGTTCTGTGGTCGCATCTTCATTTCTACACGTTTCAAAGAATAACTGGAGCCATGCCACCCATACCAGGTTATCCCATCTGTGCTTTTAGCATGTTCTCCATATCTGTAAAAGACGCCATTGAGGTTTGAGTCTGTGCAGCAGTTGTACCAGTAGCCTCCTGCAAAGGATAAATTATATAAGACATGTTTAGCAGAAGGTAATAATAAGGAAAACATACAACTATATCTGACATTCATTTTCTTATCTCACTTTGAAAACTTAGCCAGTTTTCTTTTTTTATTTAAATTTAAATCTTGCTTAAGTGAACATGCCTGCCAGACTATAAATATAAGAATTTTATTTCTTGTGTTTTTGCTCAAAATGGTAGGAGCGAAAAAAAAAAAAAAAAAAAAAAAAATCCTAAAATCTGATTTGTAGCATGGCCTTGAAACAGAAAAGGTATAGAAGAGAAAAACAGGATAAGGATAGTATTTTGGATTGTCCTGTATGTCAATCAATACTTTCAGTCTTCTAATTTTGCTTACCCAGTTTTCATGGATAACTACACAATTACTTTGTTTCAGATGTTTTAATCATGCCCTCATCCACATTGTGTTTAGCTTAATCATAGCAATTAAACAGCATCATTACTCTAGAAACTGACCACATCAAATTAGCAAACACACTAACCTTTCCTCAGCTGTGCGCAGTCATCCACACACTTATCGTTGTCTTTATTCTTGGTGCTGAAGTTAGTATTATTGTGATAGCGTAAGGAGTCGCCCCCAGCATTGCCACTATAGTTGGAGATGAAGAGCTTGTAATTGTTTCTTTCATTGCTGATGGTGAAGAACCCATACTCGGCATAGCGGGTCTCTCCTTCCCAGTCCTGTGGAGAGTACAAATGTAATAATATGAAAATGGAATTTAACTAAGTTGTAGCTCTTGTGGGCATTATAGCTTTTTCTCACCTCAAGGTCTATTCGTAGTACACTGGGTTGTCGTGTGAGGCGGAAAATGTTTTCATTTCCCAGCCAGAAGTCCCCACGGATTGTACCAAACCCTTCTTTGTACTGTTTCCAGTCTCTGTTGAAAGATGTCAAGCCTATTTTGCGTCTCTGAATCAGTGTCCACCCTCCTCCATTAGTCTCCATGTCACAATGAACCTGAAATTCAACAAAATCCAATATGAGAGGGCATATTCAGTGGAATCACGATCGTGCAACGAGCTTGAGTGTTCTCTGGCAGATCACTAGGAGATGGTTTGTACACATGTATCTATAGGCTCTGTGCCCTTTCACTCACCTCTAAATCAGGGGTTCCCAGAAATTCATCTTTAGGGAGCTTGTACACCCCTGAAATCTTGTAGTTCCGTTTATAGAGAGTAGAGCAATCGTAGATGGCATCTGAAGGAAAAAGACAAAGATGGAGGTTCTCGTTACATGGAGCTGGGTGTGACATGGTGAGGTGGGATAGACTATGTTTTATCTTTCATGCTGCTCTCCCAGCCCCCAGGGAATTGGCAGCTTGGCACCATCTCTCACCCACCTAATTACCCTTTTCAAATTGCCTTCGCACGCTAGCCAGTTGCTGCAAGAAGCAGCATGTTGCCTCTGCAGATTAATACTTTTTGTCGGTGGCCAGGGCCTGCCTTTGCGTGCCTAGGTCTCGGACGAATCCTCTATTTATTTCTGTCCCTTTCACCTGAACATTGTTGGTGAGTATCTAGCAATGTGAAGCAATTTTCTTACCACTGTCCTAGTCATCATTTGATGGACAGCACAGGGTGCCAGTTTCACTTTCTGAAACAGTGAATTTATTGCTCATTGTCACTATCCCATCAGACATGGTAAGATCAGACAGCTGTGGGCTAAGCTATCAGCAACAGAATGAAAAGCATGTCTTGGTACTTGTACACCATCTCAGTCCCTGGCATATGCAGACAACTGTTACATGCACTGTATGCACAATCTACATAATACCACCTCATGGAAAACATGGCTCACACTTCCATGAGTGCTTTAATACAACTTAAGGACAGTAACACCTGCCCTTCCTAACATTTTCACCTGCCACCTTCAAACCAATTGTCTCTCTCTCTCCCTCTCCCTCTCTCTGTCAATCTCAATGTTGGCAATGCAGTCATTGTTTTGGTTATGAAATTACATTTCCCAGTAGCACCATCTTCCTTTCTTTACTTTGCACACTTACCTGCTGTGGTCTGAGTCACTGTCTGTGCAGCCTGCAGCTGCATGATCTCCAAACGGCCATTCATCTCTGAAATCTTGCTCTCTGCCTCCAAAAGACGGTCCTCATGCACCTTCTTGCTGTTCTCAAGCTCCATCGATTTCAGGTGTATGTTGATCCAGTCGGACTCATGCTTCCTGCTCAGCTCTCCCAGCAGACTGGTCAGGTTGGCCACTTGTATTTTGAGCATACGCATGTCCTCGCAGCAGCCACCACTGGACAGCTTGGCTGATTTACCATTATTTGGCTTAGCCAGGCTGCCCTCTGACTGTGTGCCTGTTCTTTTCTTTGGGGCCTTAGCAATTTGTGTGCTGGCTGTGTCCAGACAGAATAGGACAAGTGAAAGTCCTAGGCAAATGGTATGCCTGCAGAGTTTTTTGAGCATCATAGTAGCAGAAAGCCACACTGTTAATGAACAAGAGAGAATAAGGACCCCAGCTGTGCGCCTAGCTGTCTAAGGGCAGCTTCTCACTGCAGCGTCTTAAATGTGCTTAGGTGACTGCCCCTCCTTCTTCCCACCACAGCAGGCCAGCAAGCAGGCTGTCAGCCCAAAAGTACCCCCCCCCCCCATATTTCCCTGCTTGCCTCCACCCCCTGCTAGAGCCTGTGTGCCTACACGTGTGCTACTATGAATTAGGAAGGGAAAAGAGAGAGAGAGCGTGCATGCAAGAGAGAGACAGAGACACATGCCATTTGTCTATCTGCATGTGTGGGAGGACAGAAGGTTCCCTTGTTTGTGTTCAGATTGTAGGAGTATGTGGGTAATGTAGAGAGGGAAGGAAGCTAGCTCTGTGTCCAACTGGCAGCGTGTCCTTTTGATTGTTAGGACCAAACAAGCAATGTGTTCTCATGTAAGTGGTGCCCCAGACTGCCTTTCCTCATGGATTAACCCTTTGTTTGACTCAGTTTGTTAGTGTCAATTGGATGCTTTTTTATGGTTATTTATTTGTATCGAGAAATTATGCACTAGCTGGAAGACACTGTTAGTTTATAATTAAGGTTTGGGCTTGTTCATATTCTGCATTGTAAACTACTGAAAGAATGGTTCCATAATGACTACTCTTGATACTGGGTGGCACATATTGCTCTCCTTATCTGTGATGAGAAAGCATGAAATTTCCTGATCTCCCAAATCCTATCGTGGTGTACAATACAGCTTGATATGTTTCCTGAAACTATGCCTGATTTTGTTCCCAGCTTCCTGTAGTAATAAGCACAGTGGACCCCGAAGCTGAGCAATAAACAATATCTTGAAGGTTGCTGTTGGCAGTTAAATCTGTGATTTTTTTTTTGGGGTCACTTTTAGCCTGTAATTTGACAGTTGTATGCACACTATAGAGAGGTTATACTGATTGGTTATCAGATACCATCATATTGTTGGTATTAGAGTACTCCTGTTACAATTTGAAGGCACTTTTTTGAGAAAAGCTATTTAACGTTTAGTGTGATCACATAGAGACTTGTCATTGATCCCCTTAGAACTACCCACTTTTGTGCTGGGCTCACCCTGGAGCACATACCATGCAGCTTTACACATAAATACAAGGTTTATACAGCTTCCAAATACAATTTCTACTTCATGCTTCTAATATTATCTGTAGTCATCCACTCGTATTGTAAACCTTGTGGCATCTTTCTGTTTTATCTCCGTAATATACCAAATCTTGTGGTTGTTTTGTTGGGCTCGAAGTTGTATATGATAGTAGCTGTGAGATTTATGAGCTTATCTCATGCATTAGGATGGTGTTCAAACAAAAGATCCATACTGACTTTTGTTCGTTCGTATTGTGTCATCCATGTCAGACTTAATCATCATTATCTTGATGTACTTGTGAGGTTTGCTGCTCAGTTGAGTGAAAAACGTGAATAATGATTTTAGGGGAATTAGTACCTTGATGAACTAGCTTTTAGGCTAGCTTTTAGGGCAAGTCTGAATGCTCTGCTCTGTAGGTATTGAAGTTGTTTTGTGAAATATACTGCATGACTCCATACTGACTCAGTGTAGAGCAAGGCTCATCAACATGTGGCCTGTGGGCCACCTGGGGCACCCACAGCATTTTGTGTGACCCCAAGTCATTGTTGTTAAGAAGTGTATTCAAGTATTAATTTTTAATTAAATAAGGCCCAAAACACACACACTCAGTTTTTTGGGGGGGTTACAATAGCATTTCAAAAGTTTTCAGTTTAAGTGATGTAGCTTGGGTATATATTACAGTGCAAAGTAGACAAAAAAAATGTACATTGCTACTGGATAACAACGACAAGAAAATAGAGATGGATTTCAGATGAACATGGGACTGAGCATTTAAATATGAATTTGCATTCACAGAAGCAAACAATAAACCTCAGTGTCTGCTTCGTCAGGGAAGTACAGCGGTACCAAAACATGCAAATATTCAACATCAAATTGAAAGTGGTCATGGTGACTTTTGAAAATTATATCCTTCTCTGCACATTTTAAGACAGGATAAAATCTGTTCACTTCTAGACAACCTTTGTGGTTAACAACATTTACAATGATGCAAAATAAGCGTGATTCCATCATAGAAGCATCATACAAAGTTATATCTGCTTCCAGACTCACATAGAGGTTTGATACTTCAAAAGCCAGATTTGAAAATGTGCTTATTTGCAAAATAACTGCATTTCACAAGAAAAGTATGAAGAGGAATCAGTTGTATACTTCTGGATGTGTTATGAATCAGGTGGATAATATGGTGCCATCTTAACGTATGCAAAAAGGTTAGAGGTTATCAAGTCTAAGCTTACTGACAAAACACCTCACCAACTGTCTGCATCCTGCAACAACTGGATATCAATGTGACATAAACTTGTCAGCAGAATGCTAATCCAGTCTTCACATTAGGCAAGAGTATGTGTTTTGTATGGTGTTTTATTAAATGCCGTTTAAAGAACATACAAGTTATTGATGAAAGTAACTGTATGAGCACATTTTTTTCAATAAGGAGTCAATGATATATATATATATATATATATATATATATAATCAATCATAACTGATTTTTCATTAAGTAAAATTTTTATTTATGAAATAGTCTTTTTTTAGATTTTTCGACATGAATAAATTGCTGAAGGCAGACAAAGAATTGGTAATAAACATAATGATTATATTACAGTACATTTAATCTTCATTTATATTAATGGACGGACATGGCAGTATTAAATGTAGCTTGCATATTTTTCTATTATAAGAAGGCATTTAATAGAGCAAAAGAGGATCGGGTAATAAAAAGTTAATAGATCTAAGTTATAGTAATGTTTCAAATACCTTTCATAATTTTACACTGCATTTTTTTTTTTTTTTTTACTATTCTTATCATCTAAAGGTTATTTAATGAGACATTTTGTTATACATTATTATGTTATGATTATAAGAGAAATGTTATACAGTATACTCAAAAAACGGCAATTACTACATTATTATTTTAACATGTAATCATTTTAATCATTTTAGCTTAAAACTTTAGGAAAATACTAACCCTAAAAATCAAAATCTTGAGGAAGTAGTTTGGGTTGCAGTCCTACAGTCATGCTAATTGCCAGATCATTGTGCCTGAGGTACATAAAGTTGAGTAGCATTGGTGTATAGTATTTGTGCTCTGATTATGTTGCTGTAGACTAGAACTTGGTTTTTAATACTTTGGCTAGAACATTTAGTCACCAGTGTGCATAAATGTTTGGAAAACCCTTTGCCTTTATTTTGTTTCTATCAATGTTTTCTTTTCTTGTGGGTCATTTATTAAAGGTCACCCAGTGTTCTGATAATAAAGGAGCAGCAAGATGCTTCAATTACTGGGGTTCAAGCACATGGTACAACTTGCACCACAATGACTTTTCACAAAAAAGGTCACTGTCTTTATTTATTAAGAGGCCACTCTCAGCAGTCAGTGGTATCTCATGGCAGGGTCACTTCCTGCTAAACAGTACCACCTCCTAGCTAGTTAAGAGTCTTCATGCCCTGAGAGACTGTTGTTTGGAATCGGGATGCAAGAGTGATTGGTTGTAATCATTTCTTCCAGATTCCAGTTGACTGGCAAGAGTCATCTCATAATGAAACACAATGTATTAGAGGTGTTTTTATATGAAGAGACAGGAATTGATGACTGTTATATTCATTTCATTGGTGTTCTACAGGAACTTATCATTTTTGCTGAGATTCATTTGCCCCTAGTGTAAAAGATTAGGACAGACTCAGACACAATGTGCCTTTTCCATTTCCATTTTGGCTAGGACTTCTCATCGTACTTTTTGTACCGGAAACTTAATGCTGTAATTTTGGAGTCGGCAACGCCCTTGTGCATTTTACTTTTGCCTGTGGTTTGTGCACTGATTTGGGGGGGGGGGGGTGGACTTTTATGGGAGAATGGTGATCAGGGAGGTTTTGGTGCCGCTGGCAATGTTCTGAAATTGGAAGTGGAGAAAGCTGTATAGGGTAAAGACAACACTGCTGTCAATCATGAAAATCTGGCTGCTTTATTTTAATTTTGTATTAAGCAATGGGTAGCCTTGAGTAATTGCTTATTTTAATCTTTATTTAGATTGTTTGGGCAGAAGGCATTGACTTAACTTGGCAATGTTTTTGCTACCCATGCTGTGCTTTACGGAATCCAGAAATTTTGGCAAGTATATTCCTTAGGAGCCAACCCCTGTCATCATTAATGTGAAGCTGATACCAGCCCCAGAGGTATCCACTGGCACCTGTGTGTCAGCGGGGACCTTCGAGTTTTGCCAGGGTGTGCCAGCTACTCTCATTAAGGCACTGTGATACACAGTAGCTTGGAGAACATTATGTACGGGGTAGTAATTACACAGCAGCACAGCACAGCAGTAAAAAGCAGAGAAATAGTTTCCGCACAGCTTGTGAGCTGGCATGCCTGCATGCAGTGAAGCTCACTGTATAGCAGAATATTCTCGCAAGTCATAGCGGCTTTTCCTTTTTCTGTGTTCATAATTGGGCACCATGGTAATAAAGCAGCCCGGATAAAAGCCTGGCACACAACTATTAATGTAGACCCGTTACTCTTCTTTGAACCCTGGCATAGTGGTACAGGTCTTGAAAAATTTACATTATAGGTTTTCAGACTACTTTTTTGGCTGCCTTTGGAGCCATATGAGCTTTCTTGCTTTCTTTACTCTTTTTATTTTGCTGAGCTTGCTGGATTTTCTAGTCGCTGCTACCTTCAGTCTTTTTGTACTGTTTAAGGAAGTGAAAGTGGTCAGTAAAAGCTGTCAAGCTTCCAGTACCACCTCCTTTTACAGTTTGGTTGAAAATGTGCCTATGCGTGTGGTCCCTATTTAAAAATGTTTTGGCGTCAGTCTGGAAACGTGAGGCATAGTCACTGCTTCTTTGGTCAAGCTAAGGCGTAACCCCAGTCAAACTGAACAATTGTGAATGGCTACTGCCCATGTGCTGATTTCATCTTGGTTCTGGCTAAATTTCCTGAATATTTTAGTTATTCATTTGTATAAATCAGTATTGTAAAAAAATTAAACATAAAGATTAAATGATCTTCCTTTATTTTTCCTCCATACTAAATTGTTTTCTATGCCAACACAAAAATCAGCCACTTTACATTTGCCAAAGAGCATCAGAGTCCAAATCCACCCAGAAGAGCTTGAACTTGAATCAGATGCAGGTAGCACAGATTAGCTTCTGGTAGATCTCCTCCAGCTATAAGTTTCGTAACAACAGTAGCCCCAAAGAAAGCGACAGCATGTGCGTGAGGTGGTGGATGCTGTCAATTTCCTTCCAGAGAGCGACTGGAATTCACTTTATTGCCTTTCTGACTTCATGTGTAATCTCAGTCTTGCTCAAGTTTGCTTGCTTCTTCTGTTGTGCTGCCAGAAGATCGGAACGCAACCTGTAAAGAATTAGTGGCAGTCCTGAGCATTCTCTGGGTGCCTAGGGTCATCATCTTGCTTTTATTTCTTCTTACTAGCTCTGGGGGCTTATACACTCAGCTTCAGGGTACTCTGTTCATTCAAACTGATGGCATACTGTGTCTGGCTGAAAATGATCCAAGCCTGTACATCTTTGAAGACCCCACAAACCTGATATAATGTGCATTTTACATGGGACACGTGCTCTCTAAAATTGTTTTATTTTTCAGCCTTGGCTAATTACCTAAGTTTTTCCAAACACATCTCAGATTAGGTGATGGGAGGGCAAAAAAAGTTAGAGAAGAAAATAACACATTTTGTGACCTTCAATGCTGATTAAACTTCTTGGAATAAAACGTTGTTAAGACTCCAGAGGGCAGAATGCCATCAGAACAAAAAGAAATCTCAGGTCCTACAGTGCAAACAGGAATATCAAAATGTTTGTTGTCTATTTCTGAGTTGGCTTGACAGGTTTGTCCAGGTGACCTGGTCCAGAGATCCAAACTCTAGACAGTTTGATAAATTTCAACAAGAGAGCACTCAGATAATAAACCATTAGAGCATACATACAGAAACGTAAAGACTGTTAGCTGTTATTTTTATCTTTTTACTATCCATGTTACCTGTCAAAGACAGGTAATATCAAATATATTTCAATTTATTCTATCTCTTGCCCTACCTGTACCTTCAGTATTTCTCATATGCCTTTCCTCGGTATTCTGATTTGTTTGAACCTCTCTTGCCTGGCATTCCACCAATGGTAGACAGGCCCCCATTACCCACTGTGAAAACATCATTGGTATTTTTCCAAATACTTACCATCTTTAAAGGTGACTCTCAGTGTGCCTCCTGTGCCTTTACTCCTCCAAGTGTGCCCCTACCTCCTTTGGCTTTGGTGACATAATCAACAAAAAAAACTGACCGATCAGATTGCTCAGAGGGACCAGATGAACTAACAAACACACACACTCTAACAGTAGGTGTTGTATTATATAGTAAATAGATACTAATATTGTTTATCAAATATTGCCCATTAGGTTTGCAATTGTCCTTCCCTCTCTCTGTATCTAGATCATCCTGACAAGCTGTTATAAAATATTTATTTTAACTATGTGGTCTTCACATTTCACTTTTTCTAGTTTGTCTTTAGATGTTAATTTTTTTTCTTTCAAGTAATAAATGTACATACTAAATATTTACAATGTTTGATATATAAACATAGAGAAAATCACACGTCTGTATTGTCAATTAAAGCATAAACCATAGTGACATTTTTGATTATGTTTATTGTGCACTATGCCTACAGCTTTTTTTTGCCATTATTTATTGGTGCACGCTTACAATTTTTATGTTTGGTGAACAATATCTTCACATTTATTTAGGTGATGACTTTGTCAAAAAGTAACTTGCAAATAAAAATGTTGCATCTTTTTCGTTGTTTGTATAGTTAGAGTGCTGATTGCTTAATTAATGAACATAGAACCTATTATATTGTGGTTTACAGTCCAGGCAGCTTGGCAACTTGGCCTAGTGAGAGGCATTGTAAAGAAAAAAAAGTGTTTGCAACTCTAGTGCCAGTTGCATCACATTTCTTCAAATTAATGGCTCACTTTTTCTCAAAAATGGCAATTCTTTTTTTCCAGAGTGGTAGGGTCTACACATTGAACTTGATGATCATTCTTGCTTTACTTTGCATGCTATTTTTTGTTATCTTTCCTAATTTAAGTTAGAGTTATTATAGAATAGTGTTTGAGAATAACAGCCAACTTAGGAAAAGGAAGGTTTGTGGATGTTCTCCCATCCCCATTTCCTCTCCTCTGTACATTCTGAAAAACCCTACTGGTGTTGGCTTCTCATAGCCACATGTAAAAGTTTCCATGCAAAATTTGGGATTAATAAAAGAAAACTTGATGGGAGAACTTAAGTATTTTCACGGAAACTCTGATCTATCCATATGCGACATTTCAGAGAAAGAGGGAAATGATGGCACCCTTCATGAAGTAGGAAAATTCAGCCAAGCCAACTAAATGATGACTCGCACATGATAATTCATATCACCAAGCCATTATTATAATGTGTGTTGACTTGACAAACAAATTAAACTACAAAAGTGATTAATATGATGTATAGACTATTTATTTTAGTTCCCTTTCAAGAAGAACTTTTTTCTTTTTTTTTTTTTTGTCTAGCCTACCTGTTGTTACTTCCCAGATTAGAAACCATAGCGCAGTAAAAACACAGGTGTGATTCACTCCTGATGTGCAGTAAGCTATAAATATCATGCCCTACAAGCCTATTCATAACTTTAGGTTTGACACAATACGGCTTGTTTGGCACTGTTTGAAAACTATATAAATGGTCCTATACAAAGAGAACAAGCTTTTAAAGACTCGCCAGATTTTTTTACCTGTGTTGATGATTGACTTATGAGCTGATTTAGGCTTCCAACAGCCATTCTTTTGTAACTACATGCTGCGGTGGGCCCGGCATTAGAAAGATAGACTGCTTGAAATTAGACTCTACCTGTTTATGTCTAGGTTTTAACAATGGTTGGCTTTCTAGCAATAGGCACCAGAGGGAACTGGACGACAGATCAGGAATATTTTGTAAATGTACTTCTCTACTGAAGCTTTATGTTTTATCTCTTTAATTTTGATAAAATTAATCATTTGAAACACATTTTTATTTGTTGGTCTTTATTCGTTGTCTATGGTGATCCACCACAGCACCTTTTCTATTCCTGTCTTGATATGAATTGTACCAGCATAAACCTGGAGTTAAACATGGTCATAGCTGATACCACACAGGGTAAATATTCCAAGAACATGAAAAAATAAAGAAGCATCAAGGAAAAAACATAATTTCAGCTCCTACTGACATCCCCAACCCCATCGCCATTGCACAAAGCAGAACTTTTGTTTTGGCCCAAACCAAGATCTAATGGAATAACCTTGATCTGGCACTACTGATAAAAAAAAAATATATATATAAAAAAATTAGGCTCATTCCGAAGTCAAATGATTTTGTCATGTTTCAAGTAGCTGAGTGTCACTGGCTGTTTTAATAGGACCATCTAGTTGTACTGTACTTTAGAAAATCTGTTCAGATCAGTTGATATAGTTCCTTTTGAAGTATCCTAAACATATTTCACCAAACTGCACTGTCTGTGAAAAGGAATAGGACAATCGCCATGGAAGGAGTGAATTAAAGCGGTTCAGCATTGTCAAAGCTTTCCCACATGCAAAAGGGGACTGTTTCAAAGTTTTATAGATTGTTTAACACATTGTGAACACAGAGAGGTAAGGTATTACATGCAAGTCAACACAAATAATTTGAACTTGCTTGTAGGAGTAACTCGGGGTCCTCCTGATTAAAACAATAGTAAAGAAATAAAACTGTGGAAGCAGAGTAAAATATAGTTTATAATTTAATATTCAGGTGGTGAGGAGCTAAAGAAAGAATCTGAGTAAAAAAAAGTGCAGAGCATGCAGAAGAATCTTTAATAAGAGACAGGCTGTTGGAGCAATCTCCCACCCAAGTTTCAGATCTATCAACCCCTTATCCATTGAATGCCAGTTTTCACTGTTTACTCTTTAAGTGGGTAACCAGGGTTCGAGAAGACGGTCATGTCTTGACATGCTGAAGAGGAAAATTGTATGACCTCATCGTTAATCACTGCCCCTTTTGTGAAGCAGAGGGACTGACCCCCACATACTTATTCAGTGTACAGCTGTCTGCCGTTTTTTTTTCCTCTATAATGAATAGACAGCAGACAAAACAAGAAACACATTCTGAAACATCAGCTACTCATCATTGGAACGGGTCAGTGCAGTAACATCTGTTTCAGAGTCTGCCTTCTCTCACTTAGCAGTGTAATCTAAAAAAGATGATGATTTTTATTTTTTCAACACTGTCATTGTGCTTTAAATGTCACTAAGTTCTAAAATGTTCATCACAGTGGTATGTTGATGTGGGAGGCTACAGTGCACTTTGAGAACACATACCCCCCGGTTGTTCTTTGGGGCGCCACACATGTAATATTGAGCAACGGTCTTTTTGGCTATATCTGCTTAATGTACAAGTAGTGTTTTTGTGGTCCAAATACAGTACTCGAATGTTGAGAGGTGTTCTTTTCCCTCCTCTGTAGTGTGAAAAGGTGTGCTTTTTGGACCCTTCCCTGATTATGTAAACTAGTGCTGTTGAAATTTTCTGCACTGTATGACATTGAAACTTGTCTTTGGGATTCTTGTCCCACAATTTTTAAATACATTTGTCAGTTTTGCAATTGTTATCAGTATGGAGCAACTGTGACTCTAGTGTCCTTAGAGGGCCTCTCCATTTTCTGTCATGTTAAATAATACACTTTCAGGATTCCATTACGTAATGTGATGGGGTGGTGTTTGCATTACTAATCCCATAAGGTAGAGAAGAGCTATTCAAATACTTTTAAAGAACCAAGAATTTTCCTCCATATGGGCTATATAAAAGCAGACTTTATGGCTGTCCTCCATCACAAACATTACCTGTGCCTTTTCTCAGCAATCTTTACCATATTGTTGCTTTTTTCAACTACTTTTGAGCATGACTTTTGCTTAATGTGGAAGATACTATGTAAATGATGGATGGTTATAGTGCTGACCCACCTGTTTTTGTAATATTTTAGTATTTAAATATTTTATGTTGCCTCAAAGGCACTATATAAATGGCAATATAGGCAGTTCATTCAGGGTAAGTTACTTGTGAAGCAGCAGATCAGACAAAGCCGTTCTTGTGCTGCTGCCACTGCGTGCATTAGTACGTGCGTGTCGGCTTACTGGTGCTCAGGCCTGCACCTGGGTGAGTGACAGGCATAATCTCTCGCTCCTTTCGTCTCGCTCTCTTATTATTTTTAAGCATGTCTCTGTTAAGAGGAGTGTTCAGCTTTCCGGTCGCTTCTTCTCTGGCCAGAAACAACACCCTACGGCGTCAGCTCTGCATAGGAGCATGACCTTTTCTCAGTTTTCATTCCTGTAATCAAAAAGAAAACAGATGTGTTAAGAGGCATGGGCAGTGTTGATAGAGTGGTGGTATTGGGCACTGGTAAGGGAGTCCTCTTAATGCTGGGTTTTTATGGTGCCTTTCACTCAATATGACAATGAAAAAATAATAGTTGAAGATCATTTAGCTTTCTGAGTGAGGTAGGGTTTCAGGGTTCAGAAATGGGGGGCTTACTAGGGATGAGGATTTACACTCTAAGGATTACATATTTATGCTGTAAAAGTCACCGCCAGAGCTAGAGAGGATTCTGTCATACATGATTTGAATTGACAAAGAATTGGAACACTTGCTTGTACTTGGCTGTAAGTGGGAGGAACACATGGAGTCATGAGGAGAAACTCTTAAAGACGCATGGAGACAAAAGCCTAACTGATTGGTGACATGAGGTAACTCTGATAAATACTGGCTGAATTTCACAATTGAGTTTTCCGGTAGATAGCAGAGGCCTTCATTATGTTAGCAAAACATTTACTTGAGCTCCACATGATCATCCTGGCACCTGGTCCACTTGTTAACCATGTTAACCATGTGGTAGTTTTATGGGTGCCTCATGCATTTGCGTCTCACTTGCCCCTTTCATTTTAGGTGCCACATTTTCTCTGTTGGGTTTCTTTTCTGGGTAATTGTAGCTAGGAAAGAAGTGTTCAGGTGTGGCATGCACGTTCCTGGGCAGCCCTTCCTCCCTTTCTCTTTCATTTAGACTGCAGCTGTGCTCCAGATGTGTCTGATCCGATTTCGTGAGCGTTTCCTTGCAGTAATGATTTATTTATCCAGTCTATGTGTTTACACTGCCTAATTTGACGTTGTTTCCTTTTGCAGCTTATTTTTAACATAATCCCCACTTCCAGTGCACCGCTTCTATAAAGCACTTGATCCTTCTGCCAGAGGAATACAAGGCCTATATTGTCATTGCTGCAGCCTCCTTTGTTCCTTATGTTAGGACTCGGTCATTAAAATCGTCTCCTGAAGCCAGTCCTTTTTTGTTAAACACTTGCCAGAAGTTCCCAAGAGTGTTCTATTTTCCAGCAGCACCTCTACACTCTTCATTGACAGAATGTGAGAAAGAGGGCATTTCATTGCCTCTGTACCAGCTGAGACTGGATGGTGATGATCTAAATTCTGGCTATAGGGTACTCTGAAGTGGTGTTGCTGGAGATTCTCCTGGCCAAGGATTTTCCAAGTTTTTTTAATTTTAGGAAGAAAGGGACTTGATTTTCACATGATTTCCATATGGTGGTGCTTTGCTCTGTCTTACAATACAAATTATTTCAGTAGTGACAATAGGTTACTGCAGCTCCTAATTGCATTCCAAGTTGGCATTTAGCTTTGATACTTTTGAATTAGAGAATGGTAGCCTTGAATATTATGGTGCATTTCATATCCCATCCAGGGTGCCAATTGGTACATTACCTGGTCAGGATACTAATACCACATTCAGGATATTGACTGGTACATTTACAAAATTTAATTACATTATATAGAAGATAATTGCTGGGGGAATATATTTTTAAAACAGTACTCCCTATAAGATGTGGCAGCAGCTCTTGAATGCCCCCTTATGGCAGATTTCCTCAGGGCTGCCTGGGAGCTGGAGTTCAAGCAGGCAGTCCTGTCTGCACAGAAGTGTGGGACCACTTAAAGGCCTCCATACTTTGATGGCCGTCAAGTTGACCTTGAGGAAGGTCATGACTTTGTCAGAATGACTTTGACTTTGAAGTGCTGTCAGGTGAGTCCTTAATGGAACTCCTAATCCTTACCCAGGTGAGTCTGAAATTGTAAATGGACTGATGACAATAGCTAACCCGGCACTGTCATACTGATGTCTAGTATAATTCTGATGAAAAGGTTAGAAGGTAAAAAGGAACTTTGCTTATATTTAGTTTTTGTTATTAAATTGTATTTCTTAATTTAATGAGTGACAAAGTGGAGCAGTGCCTTGCAGCTCCAGTATCTGGGTTTGAATCCTGGCTGGGTCACTGCCTGTATGAAATTTTCACATTTATATTATATCTACATGTTTTGCTTTGTTTTTTTTTTTTTCATCACTCTGCCAGGTGTTCCTAGTTTCCTCCCACATCACAAATGTATGTTAGATTAACTGCCAATTCTAAGTTGCCTCTCTGCGAGTAAGAGTACCATGTTCTGTTCTGGCACTCCATTAAAGGGGTGGGCCTTACGTTGCAATAGGCTCTGGTTCCTTAAACACTGCATTCAAGTCCGTGATTTTGATGATTTTCTCATGCTTGATGGCAGTCTTTGTGAGGTAGGTATGGATTTAGCTTGAGGACAGTATTCATGTCAAGCCTGAATCTCCACCTTGATGGTAGGGTTTGTACAATGACTAGTGATTCCTTAAGTTTGAGGGTTCATGGGGACACTGATGACCCAGCTAGGTGGTCCCACTCGAGGGAGGAGTTTATAATGTATCTGACAATAATGCTGATGGCAGCGTTTTGTAAGCAACCTCTGTTTTTTGTCAGGATTTCTGAAATGATAGACAAGTTCATATAGGAATTTTGGGAAAAGCTGCACTATTTGTCTGGTGTCAAGAGAAGAATGTCACTGCTGTTTCTAGTGATTCTGTTATTGAGTTCAGCCTTTCCGGAGACTGGTAACTCTGATAAGCTTATGAAGTCATCAGTGGATGACAGCTCTTGAAAGCATTTAACTGTCTGTCTTACTCACCTGCTTTCACCCACTGCATGACTATGTATGCATTTTGATTTGTGGAAGCTTACTCATACAGAACATCACAAAAATGCAAATAAGGGCAACAGTAATCATTTAACAAATTTGCCTTAAAAAATGTTAACATATACCCAATATATAAACTTAGTATGAAATGGATGGCGAAAATTTGACTTCCAAGATTTTTAGTTTATGAATCCTAGAGCTTGGTAAACATTGTTATGATATCAGATTGTCTTGGTCTTGATAAACCTAAACCATTTAGCCAGCAGGGAAAGTAAACAGATCGGGTTGAGGGTAAGATTTTAGTGACTCTTTGTTTCAGCCTGGGAGAATAGAGTGAATCTACAGTGGAGAGATTGCGTTCATTGATTTAGGAGTAGTGAGTGCCATTCTATATACCTGCTTAAAATCCATATCTTAGATTTTTTTTTTGGGTGTTGGTCATGAAGTCTTATTTATTTTTTGCATGTTCTTCCTTTCAAGCCTCCATATGCTGAGTTCATGTCCAAATGTCTGTTAATGGCATTTTCATTGGATAGCCACATTTCAGCCAGTTCTCTGGCACTTTTAGTATTAGCCTTGGATTTATCTTGCACTGAGTCCCATTTAAAAGTGTGTCCAGTCAAACTTGTATGTGTATATGTATGTTACACACATACAAAAAAAAGTCAATATATATAGGTTACAAGCACTTGTCAAGGCTGTCTGGTGTTTTCCCATTTCTTTTGTCTGCATTTTTTTGGCAGCATCAACAATAAATTGCAGCAGCCTGAGGCAGCATCTGGAGTGTTGGAGTATGCCATGAAGCACTTTGGAGAGCTGGTAAGTAGCTATTGAGGCTTTAACTAGGCAATGTAGGAATCCCCATGGGCCCGTAATATTTGTGCTTAAAGACTACCTGATATTTTAAAAGTATTTCTTTACACTGGAGTGGTTGACTGTGCTTCCACAGTGGTCATTCACCATCAAAACATTATCGCTGTGCCATTTGGTGTTGAACACATTGATAGTATTGACACCACTGTACTCTAAGACTTCTTAGTCTAAGAGTTCCAGCTTTGAAAGTTTTGCCTGCATTTTTATTGTATTCTTTTATTTTACTATATTATACCTCTGATACCCACATTGTAATCATGTTAGCTAAATAAGCTAAATATCTTTTGTGAAGGTGTATGCTGCTAATAGCATAATATAAAGTAAAGGTAAATTGAATAAATACAACAAGACTTCAGCCTTATCTCAAAGCAATCATCTTTCTAGAATTACTTTATTTTTGGATATAACTTTTGTGTACATTTCCTTTAGGAGATTCAAGCCACCTGGTATGAGAAGCTTCATGAATGGGAAGATGCCCTGGTAGCATATGACAAAAAGATTGACATGAATAAAGAGGATCCAGAACTGATGCTGGGGCGCATGCGCTGTCTAGAGGCCCTTGGAGAATGGTGAGGAATTTGAAGCAATGAATGTCCATTAGCCAGCTCTGTTGTGCGCTCTGTTCTGCCAACTGGTCATGCATGTTCCACTAGGTGTTTGCTAGAGACTTATAAAATGGTACTAAATGTTTTAAAGTGTCTCAGGTCGTACTCTTTAGACCAGTGTTATATATTTATTTCTCTTCTGGTTCATCCTGCTTCCACTTCAAATCCGGTCCCGGCCACACGCAGCCGACATGGCATTTCTCGATTCCTATTCGTCCTCTTCCATGTCATGCACTATACTGGCCTGCTGAGCGTACACTAATGCCACTATATGTCACACCGATGTTGCAGCGATTTTCGTCGGAGAAGATGGCGAACAGCCTGCCGAAAGGGACATTTGCATTTATCCCATAGGCAACTCCTGTAAACAGATTTCCACGCTCAATATGAATTGCGATCCTATGGTTTACCCACTTTTATTCCCTTACGGAGACATTGGCTGGCACAAAGATTTGCAACATGTTCCCGATAAAAGAACCGCCAAACGAATAAGGCTTACTCAATGCCAATTTTACGCGTACAGATTAGCAATGAGGAATACATTTAGTATTTTGCACCCCAGCGGCAAACAATTCCAACAGTACATCGTAGATACATATGTTAAAACAGAGGGCGCGCGTTTCAACTATCTCAGATTACATCAACAAGATCTGCGCGTGGAACAATACAAAGGACTTTCAGACGCACTGCAAGCAAACGCTGAAAATAACAACATATGTGTAAGCAAAATGATCATATTACCGTCCACATTTCCAGGAAGTCCAAGATACATGCAACAAAACTATCAGGATGCCATGGCCATAGTATGTAAATTCGGAAAGCCTGATTTATTTATCACTTTCACATGTAATCCTGCTTGGCCAGAAATTCTACATGCATACTGCGTCTTTCAAGAAGTATTTATTTCTTCTTGATTTCTGAATTCCTTTCTCACCGTTTTCCATTCCTATTCTTACACCGCCATATGCTACAGCGGGCGTCGGCTAGTTGTTTATAATGGTAGTTAATCGCCATTCTGACAATCACACTGAATCCCCACCCCACTCTGACGATGGTGCTCAATTCACCAAGAGGGGATTGTTCTGATGATCATGCTCGATTCACTAAGGGGGGACCCCCACCACCTCAATCTGACAATCATGCTCAATTCACCAAGGGGGCGGGTACTACCCCACCCATTTGCTCGGTCACAACGAATCTTTCATGAGAAAAAGTGGGTTGTAATGCCAAAAATGTTTCAGTAGCACTGTTTTAGACTATATAAGCTGTTCATGACTGTAAAGCTCAGGGACTGTATTGTGTCTTATAGTGAGACTAGCAACAAGTGTTGTTTGGCATCTGCTGACAGCAGTTAATTTTTATCTTTTTTCAGGGGCCAGCTGCATCAACAGTGCTGTGAGGAATGGACGTTGGTCAGTGAGGATACGCAAGCTAAGATGGCCCGCATGGCAGCAGCTGCCGCATGGGGATTGGGTAGGCAAACTATCTGGGGTTGAAGGTCATGAGGTGTGTTGTCAAGGACCTGTGTTTACTCTCTGAATCACTCGTGATATTTGTAATAACAGGACATTGGGATAGCATGGAGGAGTATACATGCATGATTCCAAGAGACACTCATGATGGAGCATTCTACAGAGCAGTGCTTGCTTTGCACCAAGATCTCTTCTCCTTGGCTCAGCAGGTATTTCCAGAATTCATGTCTTTAGTCAAGAGGTAGTTCATACCTCATGCCTCTAAAATTCTGTCCTCAATGGGCTTTGCCAGTTAGCATATAACATGATATGACATTTTAGTAAGGACTGAAGTGTCAGTATGTAGCAACATCCTTTTTGAGGGCTCCTACAAATGCCTACTCCACTTTAAAAGAAAGCTGAAGAAATAACCTCAAGGAAGACACTCGGGTCTCAGTGTTTTCCACAAGATCCTTCATACTGCTCTACCTACAAAGAAGTTACAGAGTGCTATAATATTAAAAAATCTATTAGCAACTAAATTTTTAAAAATGCATTAAACAATAGTAACCACTTTAGAATGTAACCGCCTATCTATGCCACAGCCACCACATATACACACTATTTACAAAAGTGTGATTATATACTGCAAATTTCAAGAATGAATAATGAAACCAAAACCGGCACAAACGTGAAAGCAATATGCATAAGTGAAGTGTGGACTGACTGGCAAACTTACTTCCAAAATGGTGTAATAGACAGGTCATGCCAGATCAGATGTAAAGGCTGAATCAATAATAACCTGACAGAAGACAATCAGGTGTAGACAAAAGGATGCTTATCATAGAAATAGTCCTTGCTGGTTGTTAATGTTTTGAACTGAATACTATTTTAGATTCATTCCTGGAATTGATAATCTTTTCAGAAATTATACCTTTACTTCATATGGTTAGTGATGTTCTTTTTGCCCAGTGCTGACTTTTGTGTGTCTTCTCTCTACTTAGAACTTCCTCATTTAAACCTTTAATACGGCAGGAGTAACTTCTATCAAAGAAAGAGTGCCAATTAATGGCTTTCTCAACTTAAGACCAGACTTCATTTTATACAGAAGTCAGAATGTACTGTATATGTCCACACTGTTATCAGTGCCATCATTTAGATAAGCATGATTTGTTTTTTTGCATAGACTATGTAGAGAGCAAACCCCTGCCAATACTGAATGCTGCTTTTTGTCAAGATTCTCTGGATTTGTGTCATCTTTCATTTTTTGTAATAGATGCTGCCAACAGAAGTTTGGGTTTGTGGTAGTGAGATGTTCTGCACAGCTCTGTCTCAATGTGGAAGAGGACAGTAGCAAACTCAGAGGAAAACTTGCAAGGACTATAAATAAACTGAAAGGTGTCTTTGACACAGTGATAGCCAGTGGTTACATTGAAGTTACGAGAAAAGACAGTTACTAAATTGGGAGTAAAGGGATAAACTAGGAGGAACTAGAAATAACTGGACACACAGGTAGTTAGGGGCCGAAGTGTGTGATAATTTGGATTTTCTGGGGTCACTGACTGAATTGGAAGGTAAGAACAAAACATGTTTCTAGAACAGAATGTGACTGGGGCAAACTCTAGTAAATCAATTGTGTTAAATGAAAATGGCCATAAGAACGCTTTGGAATTTCTTTTGGTTTGCTTACATTGTAAGTTCTTATATTACCTGAACCGTTTTTTTTTTTTTATTTTGTCTCCACCAACAATTAAAAAGGGTTTTAAAGAGCTTAGCTGTTGTCATGTGAAGAGACAGACACCAACACCCCTAAGCTGGCCAGCCCACTGGGAGTTTGTGCAGGTGTTCCTGTCTTGTCTAGTCTAATCACAGCTTTTCAAACAGCTAATTATCTCTCAGTACCTTGAACCAGCTGTCCTCAGAATCCCATTGCATCTCTTCTGACTTCCATGAAATTGCTGGCTCTGGCTGTGACAAAATGTTGCTAATCAGTCTAGCAGAAAAATGCTACAAGACAAATAAACAAATTAACAAACAGAAGTTACACCAGCAGTTTTATCAATACTAATTTGCAAAACTTAAAGTGCCAGTTGCTCATCTGGAGAAATGTGTAGACAACTCAATCAGGGTTAGGTCAACTGAGCTCAAAGAGCTTTGATTCTAGCACCTAACATGTATACCTCCTTTATCGGCTTTATGTGTGGTGTTGTCCACTTGTTCATGACCATGTTCATGTCCATGTTCCTGTTTCTTTCCTACCTTCTTTATGTATGTTGAGCTGTTCTACTTTGGAACACAATGTTCAGGGGTGGAATGAACCAACAAAGGAAGTTGCTATGGCAGCATGGCTGTTTAGGATGTGCAAAACAGAATTAAATGGAATGTTTGCTAACATGTGGAGCATTTAGAGTTATGTAATGAAAGCAAATTGAGGGATTAAAAAGAGTGGCTGCCCAACCTCTCACTCCCATGCAGCCCTAAGGAACGTGGGCGAGGAGAGTTAATGAAAACAGTTCAAAGGACAAAGAATGAAATCATCAGCCATTTGATTAATTTACAAGATTCAGTCCCCTATAAAAATGTTGTTTTTATTTTAAAAATGCACTTGCATCTATTTTACAGTCATAATTACCACTTTACTAGTTTCCTTGTTTTTTTTTTTTTTAACAAAAATAGTTAGGTGCGCACATAACCAAAATTAGACTCTTGCAGAAACTAATTTTTATCCTAATATTTCAGTCCATTTGTAGATTCATGCAGTATATCTTTCACTGGCAGTAAATGTGTACCCTAGTTGCACATTTATGTTTAAAAATCAGATTGAAGTATGCTACTCTTGTCTTTTTCTTTTAGCTGAGGGACTACTAGACTATCTAACACCCTTACTTCTTTTAAAAACTGAACACATATGCTTACCTGGTGCAAGCAGCATTGCCAGATGTGTAAAGTAAAACTCCTTAAACTTCAATTTGTCTAAATCCATGTAGTAAAGCTTTTTTTTAACTTATCAAATGACACTTGTGGGTTATTATTATTAGCTGTCTGAGGAGTTCATTCGTGATTTACTTGATCTGATGCATATTTCAGACAGGCAACTAGCTGCTGCATCTTCACTATTTTTTTAATGAATTGGCAATAGTGTTTTATTATTGCGTCTCTGCAGCCAGTCATGAATCATTAAAGCCATAAATGTGAGTTGTGTGAAAGAGAAGAGCCTAATGTGCTTATTTAAGAATGAGTCATGCTAGTACCGCATACCCATGATAGTTTTTAATGAGCAGACTGAGTGCTATGATGAAGTGAATAAAAAGACATTTTCCTCAACAAGAGCTTGTCTTCTCACTTCATTTGTTCTGTACAGGTCCCTGAGTTTTTCTACTCACTGTTTTTGTCCAGTGCTCATACCTCCCAATACCCCGCATCTGGTCTGTTAAGTTGGCAGACATCGAATAGTAAGGACTCTGCAGAGAAACTGGTTATGTCATTGTTCTTGAAATGTTTTGAGAGAAATCCCATGTGAAGAAGCCCTGATATGTGAAAGTTAATACAATTACTTTTCCATCCTGTTGTTTGCTACAGCTTCAGTTTCAACTTCTTTTTCTTTTTCTCTTTTTTTAGGCAATGTGTTGATCAGGAAATTACTTGATGGTCATATTGTTTAAAAAAAACTGATCTAATATATTTTTCCCCCTCATCATGCAGTGCATTGACAAAGCCCGGGACCTACTTGATGCTGAGCTGACTGCCATGGCTGGAGAGAGTTATAGTCGGGCATATGGGGTCAGTATAGGTATCGTACCTTGTGAAAGATGAACCTCCAAAGGAAGACTCTTTAAATAAGCTTAAATTTGCCCCCACTTGCTTTCAGGCCATGGTATCTTGTCAGATGCTTTCAGAGCTGGAAGAGGTAATCCAATACAAACTGGTTCCCGAGCGCAGAGAGATTATCAGAGAGACTTGGTGGGAGAGGTTACAGGTACATGTAGCAGAATGGCTTATTGTAGTATTGCTGTAAGCCTGTCTCTTCAGTATATAAGATGCCACTTTTCTAAATATAGGGCTGTCAAAGAATTGTAGAGGACTGGCAAAGGATATTAATGGTGCGCTCTTTGGTCATCAACCCTCATGAGGACATGAGAACATGGCTCAAATATGCTAGTTTGTGTGGGAAGAGTGGTCGTCTGGTATGTAAATGCTATTGCTTCCCTGTTAACCATCTTAAATCCCTCATTGTTAAAGCATCATCAAGCTTTATATTATCTGCAGGCCCTGGCACATAAGACCCTTGTGCTATTACTGGGAGTTGACCCATCTAAGCAGCTGGATCACCCTTTGCCCACCGTGCATCCACATGTTACCTATGCCTACATGAAGTATATGTGGAAAAGCGCCCGCAAGGTAGGCAAAGAAAAATAAATTGTAGAAAAAGTCTACCTAACTGTGTGTATCCACTCATGAGAGCTTTCTTAATATTTGTGTTATTACTGACTCGATATCAAATGAACCAGCTCCTTCTGGAGGTTTAATGGAGTAGATGTTAGTCATCAGCCACTTCAAATTAAATCCAAAAAGATATTAAGGTGTACTTGGGCAGTCACATGCAGAAAATGGATAAGAAACTAAACATAGCTTTGTATGCCTATAAATATAGTTTTAAAAATGCCTTCTAACAATAGTGCTTAATATAAGTATTATTTTTGTGCAGTTGTGTTACTTGTTGCATTCTTCAATGTTGCATCTAAAACTAGATAAGAAATTTTCTCAGTCAGGTAACACAGCAGGCAGTAGAAACCTTGTTTGTCAACTGTCACCAACCTCTGCCGTTCTCCATCTCAATGCAGATTGATGCATTCCAGCACATGCAGCATTTTGTTCAAACCATGCAGCAGCAGGCACAGCATGCCATTGCTGCTGAGGACCAGCAACACAAACTGGAGCTGCACAAGCTTATGGCTAGGTAAACGAAATACCATCCCAGTTTGGTGTTTTTACAGTAGAGTGCCAGCTGGTTCTCATTCACAGAGCGTTGTTTGTCCTCTCAGGTGCTTTTTGAAGCTTGGAGAGTGGCAGCTCAGCTTGCAGGGCATCAATGAGAGCACAATCCCCAAAGTTTTGCAGTACTACAACCACTCTACAGAACATGACCGTGATTGGTACAAGGTAAGTGCCATATGCCATAGTTTCCCTGTATGTGTGAACTTCATTTAACAAAAAACTACATTGGGCCTAGCATACCTTTGCCTGTGTGAGTATACTTCACTTGAAGCAAGACGACTCCTTGTTTGCCTCATTGCATACCTGAGTCTGTTGCTGTCATTTATATGAATCTAATTTTAGCAGGTGAAGTAGTAGAGTGTCAGTATTTGTCCTTGCTCCTACAGGCTTGGCATGCATGGGCTGTGATGAATTTTGAGGCTGTCCTACACTACAAGCACCAGAACCAGGGGAGAGATGAGAAAAAGTTGCGCCATGCCAGTGGGGCCAGTGCCAATAGTGAGGCAAGCAATAGCGAAAGCGAAGCTGACAGCAATGAGAACAGCCCTGTTCCTTCACCCATACAGAAGAAGGTCAATGAGGTGAGTTCATCAATCTGAGTGTTAATTACTGCTTCCTCTTGTGTGGATATACTCATGTGCTGTCCTTTTCACTCCCAGGACCTCTCTAAAACACTGCTGCTCTACACCGTCCCAGCTGTTCAAGGCTTCTTTCGGTCTATCGCTTTGTCGCGTGGAAACAACCTTCAGGATACGCTAAGGTAAGACTTGGTGTTCTTTGTCCTTGGTTACCAGCTGTAGCCTTACTTCTGTAAAGTTTGCACAGGTGATCACTTTTATTTTATTTGAGAGTGCTGCACTGTTGTCATTTTGCATGATTTGACAAATCTATAAAGGGGAGATTTCTTTAAAACTATATTTTGACTTACATCATTGATTGATATCTTGAAATCACCTTTTTTTTTTTTTTTTTTTTTTTTATACCTTTTATCTTCTTTTGTCATAGAGTCCTGACTCTGTGGTTTGATTATGGACATTGGCCTGAAGTGAATGAGGCCCTGGTGGAGGGAATAAAGACTATTCAAATTGACACATGGCTACAGGTATGGCTTCTCCTCTGTTGTCCTCAGTTAGTGTTGAGCAACTCTGTTTCCTTTCTTGGCTTTTAAAGTAGGCATGTGCACTTTCTAATTGAAGGCAGGCTCAAAAACATTCTGGAGCATTGCCTTATATTCTCTTACTGGTGACATTACCCGTTTCTACAGGTCATTCCTCAACTAATTGCGCGTATTGACACTCCCCGACCCTTGGTCGGACGGCTCATTCATCAACTTCTGACGGATATTGGCCGGTACCACCCCCAGGTAAACAGTGTTGCTGGGAGAAAGCTTCTTGAAAAAAGTATTTGACTACTTCTTATTTCATCAGTCTGCTTTTGCTTCCACAGGCCCTCATCTATCCTCTAACTGTTGCCTCCAAATCAACCACGACTGCCCGGCACAATGCTGCCAACAAAATTCTGAAGAACATGTGTGAACATTGTAACACTCTTGTTCAGCAAGCCATCATGGTAAGTAACAGCGTGGACATAGGGGCACACAGGTGCTCTGTGGTGTCCACAGCTGACAGCTGTTTTCTTGCAGGTGAGTGAAGAATTGATTCGTGTGGCCATATTGTGGCATGAGATGTGGCACGAGGGGCTGGAAGAGGCATCACGCCTTTACTTTGGAGAAAGAAATGTCAAGGGCATGTTCGCTGTTCTGGAGCCACTTCATGCAATGATGGAAAGGGGCCCTCAGACACTCAAGGAAACTTCCTTCAATCAGGTTTCTTTCTATTTTTAGAAATCTCCCTCATGAGATGTCCACTACTGCTTCCATGTAGTATTCATAGTGTGTCCCTGTCTTCTAGGCATATGGACGTGACCTGATGGAGGCACAGGAGTGGTGCAGAAAGTACATGAGATCAGGCAATGTCAAAGATTTGACGCAAGCCTGGGACCTCTACTACCATGTATTCCGGCGCATCTCCAAGCAGCTACCACAAGTGAGTACTGTCCAACGTGGAAAATATAGCAGCAGTTTTAAGTGTTAATACACTTTATAGAAACAAGCAACACTTTTGTCTTTATGCCTATGCAAGGACCTGAGAAAGTGCTTCTCTGTGTAAATGTATTCAAGGACAAGGGGGTCTTTGGCATAAAAGAAATACCTCCATTTAGATTTTCCACTGTGGCTTTGTTTTTCAGCTTACCTCACTGGAGCTGCAGTATGTGTCCCCCAAACTTCTCATGTGCCGAGACTTGGAACTAGCTGTGCCAGGAACGTATGATCCCAATCAACCAATTATTCGCATCCAATCAATAGCACCATCCCTGCAGGTCATCACATCTAAGCAAAGGCCCAGAAAGTTAACTATCATGGGTAAGGAATCCCATAGATTTGTAATTTCTGCTGCAACCTACAACCGACACTGTGCAGGGTGCTTCTTTGGTTAACTGAAAAAGTCATGGTTGTCATTTCCTTACAGAAGATTGAGATCATTGGATAATGTGAACTAGTTCCTGGTGTGTAAAAAGCTTTTCTCTCACATCTTGATCATTGTTGTCTTGTAATTGTAGGCAGCAATGGCCATGAATTCATGTTCCTGCTTAAGGGCCACGAAGATCTGCGGCAGGATGAGAGGGTTATGCAGTTGTTTGGACTAGTCAACACATTGTTAGCAAATGATCCAGCATCCCTGCGCAAGAATTTAAGGTGAGCTGGCAAGTTGTAAGGCTTAGAGCTCAGTTTGTTTGTGCCACACATGATGCACTGACAAAGCATGATAGCAAAATTTGTGCAGGAAAAATACTTGCGGTAAGAAATGTGTACAGTTAGAATAATTTAATTTAGTGGACACTTACATAACCATGCCCGCTACTTTTTAAGAGCTTGTTAATGTGTTCCTTCAAAAGTTAGAAGCAAACAAATTATGCTTAATTGCCTCCTGAAGCAGAAAATACCAACAAATGGATGGGTTCCACATTAAATTTTTTTTCCGATAGATTGCATGTAATGTGGCACTTAAAATTGCACAGTGCAGTTATCCTTTTATTTTCATGATTCTGTGTTTTCTCCACATTTATGTAGTGTTTGTCATTGCTATATGTTTTGTTTTTCCACATTTTCTTCATTTTATACAAAAATGTATATTTATTAAATAAAATGTATCTTTTTAATTATCAAATCACAATTCATGAGAAGCTTGTATGGAATAACTGAAAGTATATGTTTTTGTCTTTTTCCTATGTTAGTTACCTCATGTAGTTAGTAGTGATGGCCGAAAAAAAAATTTAGTCCATTTTCGTGGAGAACAGACATTGCAACATTTCTGGCAGAATGGGAGTCTATGGTGACCAATACTGTGTATGTGATGGAACTAGATTTATGTATCTGGATTTGGGTATATGTTTTTTTGCTGTTCTACTGTGCAGATCCTCTCAAGCTCTGTCTGTTTAGATGGGTACTATTAGTAGACAGCTATTTTCAGCTATCTTCACAGAATTTTGGTTGGACTCAACACCAGGCTCTGGCTGGCCACTCAAGCTCCTTCAATTTGTATTTGGCTCATTATCTGTTGTAAGGTGAACTTTCAGCACTGCCTGTGGTCCAGGTTGTTGTGGAGTAGGTTCTCATTAAGGATATCTCTGTACTTTGCTCCTTTTATCTATCCCTTGAACCTGACTAACCTACTAGTCCCTGCCACTGAAAAACAGCCATACAGCTTGATGCCGCCACCTCAATGGTTTCCATTGGAATGGTATTGCACAAGTGATGAGTAGTGCCTACTTACCTACAGACATGATTCTTTGAATTGCAGCCAGACAGTTCAATCTTGTTTACATTAGACCATAATATCTTGTTTCTGACATTCTGAGAGGAGTTTAGGTGATTTTTTTTTCCCAAACTACAAATATGCGTTCATCTATCTTTTACTGAGGAGAGGATTCCTTCTGGCCACTCTGACATAAAGTCCAGATTGGTGGAGTATTATAATGATGGTTACCTTTCTGGAAGTTTTTTCCGTCTCCAGATAGGTTATTTAGTGCTCAACCAGACTTCTCGGTCACCTCCATTACCAGGCCCTTCTCCCCCTATTGTTTAGTTTGGCTGGGAGGACAGCTCTAGCAGCAGTCAAGGTTTTTTCAAACATCTTCTGTTTAAGAATTACACAGGCCACTGTAGGTTTGGGAGCCTTCAATGCTGCAGAATTTTTGTAGTCTTCTTTAGATCTGTGCCTCAGCATAATCCTGTCTCTAAGTTTTGCAGGCAATTCTTTCAGCCTCATGGCTTGGTTTTCACTCTGATACATATTGTCAACTGTGGGACCTTTTGTAGACAGGCGTGTGTCTTTCCTAATCCTATCCAATCAATTGAATTTGCCACCAGTGGAATCCATACAAGGTATAGAAACATCTCAACGAATGGGATGCACCTGAGCCAGATTTCAAGTGCCATAGCAAAGAGTCTGAATGCTTGTGTCAGTGTTTTAGTTTAGTTTTTTATTTTGAATACATTTGCAGAAATTTCTGAAATCCTGTTTTTGGCTTGTCATTGTTAAGTGTTGCTTGATGAGGGAAAAAATAAATTTAAATTATTTTAGCATAAGGCCGCAACATTGCAAAATGTGAAAAAAAAGTAAACGGGTCTGACTGCTTTATGAATGCAGTATATATATCATGTTTATAGAAGCCATTATTGTTATTATTGTTGGATATTTATTAATTGATAGTATTTTAAATTTTGATGCACGTCCTCATGTCGTACAGCAGCATTTCTCAAATGCTGGGTCTCGAACCACTTTTGGTTTGTGGGCTGCTGGTGATGGGATGAGGTAGGACATATTCCAACAATTGCACTTAGTTCGCCATCAGGGGACCTCTCTCTAGCGCTGACAATCACATCAGATTCACCTAAGGGGACCCCAGCTCCCCTTAGTAGGTCGCAAAAAAACTTGCATAGGAAAAAGTGGGTTGCTCCATGGTAAAAAAAAGTTGAGAAACACTAATATAGTATAAGGTGAATGGGGTGGTTAAAGGACCTTTTCATGCTCATGTGAGTAAAATTTGGCATCAGCACTAAAAAATTCAGGATGATAACTTGCCTATTATTTAGTATTTGAAGCCGATTGTGAATACTTTTTTGTGTTTTTGTCCAGTATGCAAATCCATACCTTTGACCTTATCCCAGCAACATTTTTCACAGATTCACCATTTGTACAAGGGAAGATCATAGGCTATGTTTTGTTGCAAAATTTGTTGGTGTCCTTACCCTGAACAGTGCTGGCTACCCCACTTGTGTTTGTCCAGTATGCATGTCCACACCATTTAACCTATTTCCACCAGATTTTGCACAGATTCCTGTTTATTTAGGGGCACACCTTATCCTATGTTTCATTATGAAATGTACTTGGTTCCCCCACACCAGGCAACTCAGGGTATCCCTGCTAGTGTTCAGCAATAACTCTTAATAAAATGTTACTTCTTTGAAAATAAATTAAAACATTAAAACAATATCTTGTTTACTTATTAAAAACGGTCATAATGCTGTTTTTATTATGTAGCCAAGATATTCAAAGCCTGTTGAGAAAATGGAACAGACAGATGTGCAAAAAACAATCAAAAACCAGCCAGTATCTTGCAATAAAAAGTACACTTATAGCAGTCTTTAACTTGTTTTAGATTCGGAAGGAAAGGACCTGAACTCTGAGCTGTGGTACTTAATGTTCTTGGACCACCTAATTATGCTTTAGAGAAAAGCAAGATGTGCTCTCTTCTGTCATTAAGCAAGGAAAAAATGAGACTTGGGTTGAACTTGTGTGTGAAGACATTCATCCCTATAATTCTGTAGCTGTAAAAAGCTTTCTACAGCTTCTGAAATACTTTGTTGATGTAGCTGCAAAATATGGCAGATTTGATATCTGCATATAAATAATGCTTCTAAATGCATTTCACAACAAAGTATAACCAGACACATTTTTTTTTTTTGCTCATATAATTCTCAGCAGCTCTCAGTTGTAGCTGTTACCATATGATGGACACTGTGATATATCTTTTATTTTTGTTTGTTTATCATGAACGTGGTCTTGCTGCACAGGAAATTTCCGCATTAATCGTAAGAAAACAAAAGTGTAACTTGGTGTCTGAAGCAAATGAAAATGTGTGTTGTTGTCAAAAATACATACCAGTGGGATTAAAAAAAAAAAAAAAGTCTAATATGCTTATGACATTCTGCACATGTACACTGGAGCTGCACTGACACTCATTCTCAGTCTATATGTTTATTTGCATGTCTGCTTTTTGCTGTGTAGTTTAAATCACATTGTATCATCTGTTACATTTAAACCAAATTACATTTGTATGTAGTTGGAGTTGGTATATTTTTATCAATGCCTTAGCTGCTAAAAAAGCAGACAGAGGTCAGACTGGTGTTCTAGTTGTGCTTACTAAAGAATATGAGACTCAAGTGCTGGAGTTGGAGTAGTCGACTCCATGACAGTGACACAGGCTTCACAACCCTGTATTTATGTAATAGAGAAATTATTACTAAGGTGTGATCTGCAAGCATCATGCATTTGTCATGCCACTCCTATACATACTTGAATACTTCTGTTTATCTGTTTCAGCATTCAAAGATATGCAGTGATCCCACTGTCTACAAATTCTGGTTTAATTGGTTGGGTCCCCCACTGTGACACTCTCCATGCACTCATCAGAGATTATCGGGAAAAAAAGAAGATCCTCTTGAACATTGAGCATCGCATCATGTTGAGGGTAAGCTGGCTTTGATGCCCAAGCTGCAGATTCCAAGTTGTTTATTGTCCATCCCATCCCTGCCTCTCTTTCCAAAATGTGAGTCTCAGTTCCTATTACAGCAGTCTCTGGTATAAACTAGTCTCTTGCCCATGGGATGCAAAATTCTTGATAACCCCTGGGCCTCTAAACCTGCCAGCTTCCCAGGGATTCCTTCCTATGTTAATCTCAATAGAGACCCATTGCCTGCTTGTACTGATCTCTGCTCCTTGGCCTCATCTCGTTATTGGATGTCATCTCTTTTGGATAGTGGTGAGAACCACTTCTTGGATCTTTCCAGTGGTTCTGTATGTTTGCATAATGGGCCCCACCATTTTTCTCCACCTGCCCCTTATGAGAATTCCCACCCTTCATTCTTCTGCTCCTAATAAGAAATCCCACCCTTCACTCTGTTGACCTTGCTGACTAGAGACTATTAAAGATGGAGTATCTTTGCTATTGGTAAACCAAATAGACAACACATCACTCTCAGTGTTTTGATATGTTTTTATTTCAGATGGCGCCAGATTACGATCATTTAACACTCATGCAGAAGGTGGAGGTGTTTGAGCATGCTGTCAACAATACGGCTGGAGATGACCTTGCCAAACTTCTGTGGCTTAAGAGTCCAAGCTCAGAGGTGTGAGGAACAGTGGCTGCTTTGTTATGATTTCTTAGTTTCTTTGCAAGAGGGGGCACCAAACAGGGAGCTATTGCTGTAGCACAGTGGTTGGCAGCACTGACTGTAGCATGCCTCTGTGACTGCAGGTTTTTATAGAGCCAGTTTCTTTATTAGAAGTTAATTCTTGATGCTAGTGGAGCATGCCATTTTTGTAGATGACTTAATCCTGCGTTTTTCTCTGTTAAATCAAAAAATTCTCCCATTGTGTATTTTACTTTCCTGAAAAATCAACACATTAATATGTGGATTAGGACCTCTCAGTTCCCATTTTTTCTAATGTCTTTCTAAAGATTCAAAATAAGTTCCAACAGTTAGTACAGAAGTTGATTATAGTCTTTCTAAACTGCTTGGGGTGTTTGGCTTGTGGTCAAGAGCAGAAAATGGGAGAGGTCAGAATCTTATTGAGAAAAAAGTAAAAGACGCAAAGTAAAAAGCTTCACTTTGAATGAATAAAAGAAATTGACATTATTGCTAGTATACATAAAAGACAGAAAGAAGAGACAAGCCGTCTTGTCTGTTTCATTTAGCAGCAGTGATTTATCTTTAGTTTAATAAACTGGTCTGATAGAAAACCTGCAGTGACAGTGGCAGCTCATGGCCTGAGTAGCTGTAGCATGTTAATATATGGTGCTACTTGTTAATCACATTGATAGTGGGGTCAGAAAATTTTTAATAATAGTTGTCTTCTGTTTCCTGTTGTAGAAGTGAAGTAAGAGTCAGTTAGTTGTATCACTGAGTTTGTTTATATGCAGACACAAAACCAGGATAAGGTGAGTAACCCGGTTAGCACAGAAGGCTGGTTTCTTAAAAATCTCTGCTTAGATGCACAAGTACACTTCTGGAGTTTTCCTTTGCAAAACTCTGATGTCCTTAAACTGCATCATCATCAGCCACCATGAATCTGAAAATGAGCATGAATCCTGTAATAATCTTCTTGTTTTATAAATACATTTAGTCCTTCATGGACTGTGAAGTAAATGCAATCTTATCCCCATTTTATATCCTTGACCTGAGCCATCAATGAGTTCATGGTATGAACAATGGCCGCTGCGTCAGTAGGTCACATTGTTTCAACACATCTACAGAAAAGAGCTGGATTAAACAAACTAAACAGACACTTTATTAAAATGTTTCTGTTACTGGATTGCACATAGCATACTCTTTTCTGCTTGGCTCTGGGTTGGAGTGAAGCACCTGCATACTGGTACATGTGCTTCTTGCCTTACACCCAGTGCTTCTGGGATAGTAATAACATGCATACATGCATGCTTTATTTGTCCCAAAGGGGAAATTAAGAACTTAAATGAAATAAGTTTTGCATTAGGTTACTCTGTACTTTAAAAAGTAATAAAAGTAATGTGCATTACACAGTTCTAACAGTTTACCCTACTGCTCCAGGGATTGTGCTACTGAGTTAGAACTTTACGATCAGCTCCTCAGCATTAATTTAATGATTTCTGAAATACTAAAACAGATTATTTCAAGCAACAGGAGGAATAATGTGATGTCTCAGTAAAATGATCTTGTGTACACTTTAGCCTATGGTTGCTTATTGATTGTGCGAAGCTGACACAATCGAAGGCGAACAGAGCGCAACAGACATGCGCAGACTACCAAATTCTTAATTGTTACCTGATTAAGTGTTTACATGGCCAAATAATGGGATTACTCAATGAGAAATATATGTGTGTTAATCTGGTTTCTCAGGGACCAATAACCCTGTTTCTCTAATCTGAATAAGGGTTTCCATGACATTTTAGGGGCGGCACGGTGGCGCAGTGGGTAGCGCTGCTGCCTCGCAGTTGGGAGATCTGGGGACCTGGGTTCGATTCCCGGGTCCTCCCTGCGTGGAGTTTGCATGTTCTCCCCGTGTCTGCGTGGGTTTCCTCCGGGCACTCCGGTTTCCTCCCACATTCCAAAGACGTGCAGGTTAGGTGGATTGGTGATTCTAAATTGGCCCTAGTGTGTGCTTGGTGTGTGGGTGTGTTTGTGTGTGTCCTGCGGTGGGTTGGCACCCTGCCCGGGATTGGTCCCTGCTTTGTGCCCTGTGTTGGCTGGGATTGGCTCCAGCAGACCCCCGTGACCCTGTGTTCGGATTCAGCGGGTTGGAAAATGGATGGATGGATGGATGACATTTTAGAAACTAGGTTTCTGTGAATAACTGGGTTATTAATGCACATGTAAATGCAGTCAGTCTGTTGCACTAATTTTTAAAGTGGAGTTTTATTTTACATAAGGTTATGGTGCCACCTAGTGTACACTGCACTGGAAGATATGTCTGATTGCAGCAGCATGCCTCTTGTCTCTTGCTTAGGTTTGGTTTGACCGACGTACTAATTACACCCGGTCTCTTGCTGTTATGTCCATGGTTGGTTATATTCTGGGTCTTGGTGACCGGTAAGATATACAGATTTATTATGTCTCCTACATCTTCTGTATCTTAATTAAAGTAACTATCTCACACACTTCATTATTCACTCTCATTTGCAGGCATCCATCCAACTTGATGCTAGACAGGCTGAGTGGCAAGATTTTGCACATTGATTTTGGGGACTGTTTTGAGGTACTCATTTGTCATCTGTTGATTAGACTCTCATATTCCCTCTCTGTCTTTCAAACAGCACTTGTGTTGTCTTCCCTCCATTAGTTCAGTTTTCTCTGTGCTCTTTGTTTTTATGTCCTCGTGACTTTCTTTTTGTGCCAGGTGGCGATGACAAGGGAAAAGTTTCCAGAAAAGATTCCCTTCAGGTTAACAAGGATGTTGACAAATGCAATGGAGGTAAGGAGTACTGGGACATTCACCCAGGGTGGGGAGGAGTGCATGATATTTAGCTGTAGCTTGCAAATCAAAAATCATTTCCTCCATTCTTCTTATTTGCAGTTTGTCATCTGAAGCTTTTTTCACCATATTCTTCTTTCAATCCAGGTCACTGGTCTGGATGGTAATTACAGGATCACATGCCACACAGTGATGGAGGTCCTGCGTGAGCATCGAGACAGTGTGATGGCAGTGCTAGAAGCATTTGTCTATGATCCATTGCTGAACTGGAGACTGATGGACAGTAAGGCTTGGGCTGGGGTTTGTTAATAGCACAAAGTAAAGCTGTGGCACTTAACATCCTAATAGCCAGTATAATTCCTGTTTTGTTCCTGGCAGCATACCACTCACAGTGCTTTAAATTATGGAGCTTTTTCATGTGCATTATTTGTTTCATTTGACGCTAAACACAACACTTCTAATGTACTTACAGCAAACACCAAAGGGACCAAGCGCTCTCGCAACAGAACGGACTCCTACACTGCTGGCCAGTCAGTAGGTAAGTAGTTTTTTAAAGTGCTGCAAAAAAGTTAATCTTCTTGGTTTTTGCATTTGTTATCAAAAGACTGTACAGTTTAAATCCATCATTATTTCTTTACTAGAGCTCAGGTTGTAAACTTATTGTTTTTCCTAGGCTCAAGTTATGGCAGAGCGTGTTGTACCCATCTCAAATTAAACCTCTGGAATGTATGATGTGAAGGACATGTAGTTTGCAGAAAAGAATATAAGGATATTGATAGACAAGAACAACACTTCACAGACACAAGAGTAAAATATTAATAAGACAGCTAGGGTGGTATTGTTCCCCGGTGTGATTGAGGGCAACCACATTATAACTAGGAATGCCTTAATACCAGAAGTTCTTTATTTGATACCAATACCAGTGAAATTTCATGACACTCTGTACCTATTTGATACTATGACAGAAATCCTGTTTAACAGGATGCCTGTTTCCTGTAAAAGAATATAAAATATATAAATGCTAATACTACCAGCAACAATAAAATAGTCATATATCCATCAAGTAGTCATCCATCAACTGTCTTTTAAGTAAACTATTGGAATTCATAAACATCAAAATACAATGCAGGGCGTGAAGTTTTTAATGTGTGATACACATGGGGATACCCTCACTGTAACAAAAAATGGGGGGAAATTTCATAATCATTGGGGAGATTTCTGCTTAGGGCTTATAATGTATGATACCGTTATGGACTGCTTGATTTATCTTATGTACTATAAAAGGAATAGACTCAACACACTTATACGGGTGGCTGCCCCAAACCTTTTTATTATTCCTGGCTGCAAAAGGTTTTTAGATAGTACAGAGATGTTCTCAGTATGGAGTCCAAAACCGAACTGTCGAGGATTTGTAAAGATGGTGGTTTTAAGGGACCAGACAGGAAGTGACGTAAGGGAACCGGAAGTGATGATCTTCAGATGACAGATTGGGTGCCGGAAGTGATATTCTTCTGGGCACCAGAAGTGACATCATCTGCTCTGAATCAGACAGGTTTTCCCGCAGCTGGTCTGTACAGATAACAGGAGAAGGTTTAGTGCACCCCACCACCTCCTGGCCTGGCGTGGAATTACCTTTGCTTGGTCCATACAACATCCTCCTAGTCGCACGTGTGTGACAGTATGTATTCCAAATTTATTCTCTGACATTGTCTCCGCAGTAAAATTAGTGCTTAAAATCAATACTAAAAGTAAAAATGTCAACATTTTTATTGTTATACTGTTGAACTAGGGCGGCACGGTGGCGCAGTGGGTAGCGCTGCTGCCTCACAGTTGAGAGACCTGGGGACCCGGGTTCGCTTCCTGGGTCCTCCCTGCGTGGAGTTTGCATGTTCTCCCCATGTCTGCGTGGGTTTCCTCCGGGCACTCCGGTTTCCTCCCACAGTCCAAAGACATGCCAGTTAGGTGGATTGGCGATTCTAAATTGGCCCTAGTGTGTGCTTGGTGTGTGGGTGTGTTTGTGTGTGTCCTGCGGTGGGTTGGCACCCTGCCCAGGTTTGTTTCCTGCCTTGTGCCCTGTGTTGGCTGGGATTGGCTCCAGCAGACCCCCGTGACCCTGTGTTCGGATTCAGCGGGTTGGAAAATGGATGGATGGATGTTGAACTAGTGTCTTCCAAGATACCTCCGGATATTTAATTTAAACTATTTAAAGCTGTTTTTTAACATTTTTTTTTTAAATATGGTTTGTCAGAGAATCACTCTTATGTTTGTAACATTTGATGTAAGATTTATATGATCTATATTTACATCATTAGCTAGTTGAAAAAAAATTCTACAGAGGAATATTTAATAAATGAGTAAAACTTATTCAGTTTTTGAATGTCACAGACACATGGTGCTTTAATAGATAGATAGATAGATACATACATACATACAGTGCATCCGGAAAGTATTCACAGCGCATCACTTTTTCTACATTTTGTTATGTTACAACCTTATTCCAAAATGGATTAAATTTATTTTTTTTCCTCAGAATTCTACATACAACACCCCATAATGACAACGTGAAAAAAGTTTACTTGAGGTTTTTGCAAATTTATTGAAAATAAAAAAATTGAGAAAGCACATGTACATAAGTATTCACAGCCTTTGCCATGAAGCTCAAAATTGAGCTCAGGTGCATCCTGTTTCCCCTGATCATCCTTGAGATGGGGAAGGTTACAGAAAAATTTCCGCTGCTTTGAAGGTCCCAATGAGCACAGTGGCCTCCATCATCCGTAAGTGGAAGAAGTTCGAAACCACCAGAACTCTTCCTAGAGCTGGCCAGCCATCTAAACTGAGCAATCAGGGGAAAAGGGCCTTAGTCAGGGAGGTGACCAAGAACCCGATGGTCACTCTGTCAGAGCTCCAGAGGTCCTCTGTGGAGAGAGGAGAACCTTCCAGAAGGACAACCATCCCTGCAGCAATCCACCAATCAGGCCTGTATGGTAGAGTGGCCAGACGGTAGCCACTCCTTAGTAAAAGGCACATGGAAGCCCGCCTGGAGTTTGCCAAAAGGCACCTGAAGGACTCTCAGACCATGAGAAAGAAAATTCTCTGGTCTGATGAGACAAAGATTGAACTCTTTGGTGTGAATGCCAGGCGTCATATTTGGAGGAAACCAGGCACCGCTCATCACCAGGCCAATACCATCCCTACAGTGAAGCATGGTGGTGGCAGCATCATGCTGTGGGGATGTTTTTCAGCGGCAGGGACTGGGAGACTAGTCAGGATAAAGGGAAAGATGACTGCAGCAATGTACAGAGACATCCTGGATGAAAACTTGCTCCAGAGCGCTCTTGACCTCAGACTGGGGCGATGGTTCATCTTTCAGCAGGACAACGACCCTAAGCACACAGCCAAGATATCAAAGGAGTGGCTTCAGGACAACTCTGTGAATGTCCTTGAGTGGCCCAGCCAGAGCCCAGACTTGAATCCGATTGAACATCTCTGGAGAGATCTTAAAATGGCTGTGCACCGACGCTTCCCATCCAACCTGATGGAGCTTGAGAGGTGCTGCAAAGAGGAATGGGCGAAACTGGCCAAGGATAAGTGTGCCAAGCTTGTGGCATCATATTCAAAAAGACTTGAGGCTGTAATTGCTGCTAAAGGTGCATCGACACAGTATTGAGCAAAGGCTGTGAATACTTATGTACATGTGATTTCTCAGTTTTTTTTACTTTTAATAAATTTGCAAAAACCTCAAGTAAACTTTTTTCACGTTGTCATTATGGGGTGTTGTGTGTAGAATTCTGAGGAAAAAAATGAATTTAATCCATTTTGGAATAAGGTTGAAACATAACAAAATGTGGAAAAGGTGATGCGCTGTGAATACTTTCCGGATGCACTGTAGACAGATAGATAGATAGATACTTTATTAATCCCAAGCGGAAATTCACATACTCCAGCAGCAGCATACTGATACAAAAACAATATTAAAGAGTAATAAAAATGCTGGTAAAAACAGACAATAACTTTGAATAATGTTAACGTTTACCCCCCGGGTGGAATTGAAGAGTCACATAGTTTGGGGGAGGAATGATCTCCTCAGTCTGTCAGTGGAGCAGGACAGTGACAGCAGTCTGTCGCTGAAGCTGCTCCTCTGTCTGGAGATGACACTGTTCAGTGGATTCCCCATAATTGACAGGAGCCTGCTGAGTGCCCGTTGCTCTGCCACGATTGTCAAACTGTCCAGCTCCATTCCTACAATAGAGCCTGCCTTCCTCACCAGTTTGTCCAGGCGTGAGGCATCCTTCTTCTTAATGCTGCCTCCCCAGCACACCACCGTGTAGAAGAGGGCACTCGCCACAACCATGTGATAGAACATCTGCAGCATCTTATTGCAGATGTTGAAGGACGCCAGTCTTCTAAGGAAGTACAGTCGGCTCTGTCCTCTCTTGCGCAGAGAATCAATATTGGCAGTCCAGTCCAATTTATCATCCAGCTGCACTCCCAGGTATTTATAGGTCTGTACCCTCTGCACACAGTCACCTCTGATGATCACGGGGTCCAGGAGGGGCCTGGGTCTCCTAAAATCCACCACCAGTTCCTTGGTTTTGCTGGTGTTCAGATGTAGGTGGTTTGAGTCGCACCATTTAACAAAGTCCTTGATGAGGTTTCTATATTCCTCCTCCTGCCCACTCCTGATGCAGCCCACGATAGCAGTGTCGTCAGCGAACTTTTGCACGTGGCAGGACTCCAAGTTGTTTTGGAAGTCTGATGTATATAGGCTGAACAGGACTGGAGAAAGTACAGTCCCCTGCGGCGCTCCTGTGTTGTTGTCCACTATGTCAGACCTGCAATTCCTGAGACACACATACTGAGGTCTGTTTGTAAGATAGTCCACGATCCATGCCACCAGGTATGAATCTACTCCCATTTCTGTCAGCTTGTCCCTAAGGAGCAGAGGTTGAATGGTGTTGAAGGCTCTAGAGAAGTCCAGAAACATAATTCTTACAGCACCACTGCCTCTGTCCAAGTGGGAGAGGGATCGGTGTAGCATATAGATGATGGCATCCTCCGCTCCCACCTTCTCCTGGTATGCGAACTGCAGAGGGTCGAGGGCGTGTTGGACCTGTGGCCTCAGGTGGTGAAGCAGCAGCCTCTCCATGGTCTTCATCACATGTGACGTCAGAGCGACAGGCCGGAAATCATTCAGCTCACTGGGACGTGACACCTTTGGGACTGGGGTGATACAAGGTATTTTCCAAAGCCTCGGGACTCTCCACTGTTCCAGGCTCAGGTTGAAGATGCGCTGTAGAGGACTCCCCAGCTCCAATGCACAGGCAGTCGTGGCGATACTCCATCTGGATGGATGTTCACTTTCTTCCAAAATTGTCCCTACCTTTTTTCCCTCTATATTTGTATCTATATTTTGTTTTATCCTCAATATTTTATATTTCCTCTATAACTTTGGTTTTCTGTGCGATTACTAGTTTTATATTAATACATTGATTCAGAACTCTTATAAAGCACCCTTTGTTGTGCTGTTTTCTAAGCATCTTATGTCTAATAAGACCTTTTATTGCTTAGCCTGCGTACTAATCCAGAATTAGAATATTAACTGGACCTACAGAGTAACTGGTATACTGCATTACATTTGCCAAAGTACATTTCAAATATGACATATGAGCAATCACTGCATTCAGCACATTTTAGTTTAGTTTCAAAAATCAACCAATGATACACATTTAGCATTTGCAAGTTCATATTGAGCATGACATATATTGTTTTGCCCTTCCTACTAGCTGGTAGAATCGTAGTGCGTGTGCCTTGAAGCACTAAATACATTTTGTTTTGGTATTAGCACATGGTATAGCTCATTTCATCACCAATGTAGACAAACCAAATTGCCACATTGTTTGTTTATTACTTGCTACAGCTGCTGTTAGTATTGCCAATATGTACGAAAAGAGCAGGTGCCAGCAATGTTTTTCCTACATTCCTGAACTGTATAAACCAATTATAAAGTGGATGAAAGCCTAAACGGATATCTGTAGATGTCCTCAATGAAACTGAAGAATAAATCATTTTGACTGTAGAACATAGTTTTTGAAAAGCAATTCATTACTCCATCATTTTATCTCCTGTTACAAACTTTTAACTACATGTTGAACAATTAAAACTCAAATCTGATTGTTCATATTATTGCACTCTCAAAGCATGCACAGTGTGTGTTTTCACTTTTTGTTGTTGTTTTCTTTAAAATAATAAGTACAATTCATGCAATTGCGCAGTGAAATTCTCCTGCCTCGAATCGAAAGCATTTGCTGTTTTTCTTATTGACATGAGATGATGTAGTGCACTATCATCACCACTGTGAGTCATTTACATGTGTAGTTTTTACTCACATTTTTCCTCATGTATTACTACTGCACCTTCCAAAATAATATGTCTACTTGCATTCATTCAGAAGTGCAGAACCAACTTCCAATCAGTACTACGGATACTGATAGAAATCTTGAACCGTTACATTTTCGGAACTTTGGTATACTCTTGGTATCGAAACATTTCTTCTTGTGACATCCCTAATTATAACATGGCCATAGGGCAGAATCCCACAATATTGTCTGGGACTTGTAGTCCCAGTTGGCAACTTTGGTGGCAGTGATGCATTGGCCAGCCTGATTAAGCTCATACAAAATCTCCTGAAGGCTGTCATAGTCTCCTGAAAAACATGGAAGTGTATCCCAAGGATAAAAGCATCATACTGGTTGTATTCCTGGGCTAAGTATTAAAAAGGCTTCCAAACCCAATCAAGCACAGAGGCTGAAGTCAGATAAGGGCTCATCTAGTATGCTGGGTGTGGGGGCTGAAGGTCAGGTTCAAAGTAGAAGGATGGAGACTTAGGTCCAAGAGCATAGTCTTTATTATTTTTCGTATTTTCTGTTTGATATGCGCTATATTAGTGCTTCTTAACCTTTTTGGTGTTGTGATCCACTTTCTTCCATATAAGTGTTTTCATGACCCACCAAAGTGGAGTGGTCACACATGGCAAAACAAACTTTATCATCAGTGTTTATTTCTCAAGCACGATTCTCAACACTTTTCTCCCTTATTGGCGCAATCTTTAGAGCAGGAGGGGGATTGAACACAATCATTAGAACAGCAACCCAATTACAGTATAAAACAATAACAACTCACAACCCTGTAGCTGAGAAACACTGTGCTATATGTTACCCTTTTTGCTCAGACTTCCTGTATAAGCTTTTATTTTCCTTTAAAAAAATCTTTTTTTTTTTTGGGACTGTAGAAATAAAGTTGCCATGTAAGTGAAATAAAGCACTAGCATCAATGTTTCATCATTAATCATTTTTACATCATTTGACTGTTTTCTTATTTAACATAGAAACATTGGAAGCAATTGAGCTTGGGGAGACCTCTCACAAGAAACCAGGAACAACCGTGCCAGAATCCATCCAGTCTTTCAGTGAGTTCTTTTTTTCATTATATTTATTCATTTATTTTTTGAATGGCGAGTCCAGGGAAATGCAGGAAGGTAGCATTCTAGATTCTTGAATTGCTCAATGTATCATTTGTGTGCTTTCTATGCAGTTGGAGATGGACTGGTGCAGCCTGAAGCCTTAAATAAAAAAGCAATTCAGATTATTAATCGAGTTAGAGACAAACTAACCGGTAAGTTTGCTTCATACATAAAAAGTATATGGGATGGCTTCAGCAAATTAACGTAAAATAAAAATATTTCCTTGTAGGGAGAGATTTCTCTCATGATGACACCCTAGATGTTCCAACTCAAGTGGAACTTTTAATCAAGCAAGCAACCTCCCATGAAAACCTGTGCCAGTGCTACATTGGTTGGTAAGTTCCTGATTCTGCCTCTTGTTACAACCTTTTCTTGTTTTAACTGTTCCCTTATTTCCATAAACCTAAACAAAAAGCAAAAAGGAAGTAAAAAGGTCAGTTTGCTGGCCATGAGTAGTAAGAATATACAGAAGCTGAGGTTTTTTTTTTTTTTGTTTTTTTTTGTATCTGAGTTGAATTGAAGCCTCTGTTCCTTTTCACTTATTTACTTAATGTGTGGCAGGCCTAATGGGGGACTCAGATATTTGCCCTTTCTTTTCATCAGCGAAGCTTTTTTTTTTTTTTTTTTAACTGTATTTGAAGTCCTTTATTCTTTTCTCTGCATCTTTATTTGCTGGTGGTCCACATTTTATGCTTGCATGATAAAGTGATAATCTGTCACTTGTCACATTGGAACCTAGACTTGCTTTATTCTAGCACCCGCTTTAGAACAGCTGCTTGGGATTTCTCCATTTCTCTTCAACAATGCCACCTTTGGCTCAGAATTCTAGCATTGCTATCTCATTTGGCAAAGGTAAAAATGGACAGGCGGAAATTGAATAATCTAGATCACAGGCTATAAGATAGTCCCGTTAATGCCTTTTACTGACCAGTGTTTGCCATTTTTTGATTGCAGGTGTCCATTCTGGTAAAATGCTTTGATGTTTCTGCAGTATGCAGTACAAAAAGTGAGAATCAAAAAGGTGACTGTATTCATACAGTGCCTTGCAATTGGCTTCGGCCTTGACAATGTGCTATAATGTAGAAATGAAGGTCTGTGATTAAAAGTAAAGACTGTAATATATTGTTTATTCTTTGGCAATAAATCATTGAAAATTTAAAAAAAGAAAAAACTCCTGGTCTTTTAAATCCTTTTGAGTTTCATATTACATGGCTGCAAAATCTGCTTATGTTTTCTTTACTTTGTTCTGTGTTTAAACTACAAATTAATTGCAGTACTAGCTGCATCTCTAAACATCAGTAGACGCTTAGGTGCCTTTCTGAGTGGCTCCAATCAAACAGCACACAACCTAATCTGGTACTACAAAGAGTCTGTTCAGCAAGGAGGAGAATGAGGAGGAAGAGAGCATAAAATAATAGGGTAAGCTAATTAATACTAGACATGAAAGCAGTATATTTAAGGCTAAAAATAACCATATGATCATTGAAAGGGATGGAGAGGCAGAGCATAGTTACTTTTTGTTCAGTTTCTCATTATGGTTAATCTGTATAACCATTTCTAACCTGTTTGTCCAGTTTCGGATTGCAGGATGCCAGTGCCTAATTCTGGGTAATGGATGGTATGTTTAAATCAGCTTGTGCTCATTTATGCAGTTACAATAAAAAATAATTGGGTTTTATTTATAAATATTGTTTTTATAAATTAATTTTTGATCAATCTGAAAATATCTCTGAAATGCTATACATCTGTTCCCCCTTCTTCACAATTATACCAACAGAAAAACTATATAAATCAAACCTCTACCTGACCTCCCCCCAGCTAAAACAAGTCCCTTTACTCTTGTCATTACTACCAAATAATAACAGCTTTATATAACGTACAGTACAAGACTGGATGTTCTGTGCTGTAGGCTGCATAAAAAATGGACGTCATGACAGTCTTTAGAGACTTAGATTACATATTTTTTTTAATTATATATGGTAGTATTTGTATATGAACACTTGCAGAATAGATGGTCATTGAGCTGAGTACAGTAAACTAAACTTATAACAGAGTAAGGAAAAGAACAATAATAATAACCATCTAAATGTATAATAGTTTATTTATAAAAGCCATAGAGAGAACTGTATCTCTAAGCCCAGCTGTAGTCATGCGAAAAAGAAAGTGCACCCTCCTTCAATTCTGTGATTTTATTAATCATGGTCTAAATCACAATTGTTTTGCCATCCCTAACTTCTATAAACAGAGACATCTAACCTCAGGTGACAAATAAAACAGTAGAGTTCAATATGTTGTTATTTTTTGTTCCTAAAAGTAATCAAAATTCAGAAACCATGTGGGGAAAAAATACGTCCGCACCTCCAACTTCCACAATAATTAACAGGGAATTTAGCAGCCAGATATTACTAATCAAAACACACAAAACTAATTACCACCAACTGTGACTACCTCTATAAAATACAACTTTTGACAGGTTGGTGTTCTGGACCATTCATGGATGTGTTTGCATTATACCAAGAATTAAGGACATTGCCCATAACCCAAGAGAAGCAATTATTGCTGGTTATCAGTCTTGGTAGGGTTATAAGACCATTTCCAGACCATTTGAAATTCAACAGTCTACAATGAGAAAGATGGCTTCCAATGTTGAGATTTTAAGACAATTTCCAGTCTTTCGCAGGAGTGGATGTCCCAGCGAATGCAGTCCAAGGTCAGACCGTTTAATGCCAAGAGAAATCAAGAAAAACCTCACATGTCCTACAGACCTTGGTGAGCATAATAAATGTTCATGTTCATGACACTATAATTAGAAAAAGACTGAACAAGTATGGCTTTCATAGAAGAGTAGTAGGGCGAAAGCCCCTTCTCTCCAAAAAAATATAGCAGCATGGTTTTGCATCTGAGCAAACCAGAAAAATTCTGCAACAATATCCTTTGAACTGTGTGATAGACGGCTGGGGACCTTGCCCCACCGGGAGACCTGGAGAAGCAGGGGACTGGGAGAGGGGTAATTCCAACGCTGGGATGCAAAATGGCAGCCCTCTGGGATTACATGGGAACCACAGAGCTGGGAAGCTCAAACCTGTGGGGATCCGTAGGGATCCGTAGCCACCGCCAGGGGGCGCCCGGACGATTCCAGAGCCATGGACTGCAGCATTTCTGCCACACCAGAAGTGCTCCGGGTGCCCATGCAGCACTTCCGTCACACAAAGAAGTGCTGCAGGAAGGTCATCAGGGAGCACCAGGGTGCAGTATAAAAAGGGCCACCTCACTCCATTTAGAGAGCCGGAATCAGGTGGAAGAGGACTGAGCTTGCGAGAGAGGAGTGGAGGCGGCAGAAGAAAATAAAGTAAAGAAATGACTGAGCCATGCGAGTTAATTGTGGTGGTATTGTGTTGTGTGTTGAATATAAAAGGAAGAATAAACGTGTGTGTTTGCACATCTGGCTGTCTGTCTGTCTGTGTCCGGGCTTCTTTTACAAATGATGAGACCAAGGTGAAGATGTTTGGTCATCATGCACAGTGGCATGTTTGTCAAAAACCAAACACAACGTTTTACCACAAAAGCCTCATACCAACCGTCAAGCCTGGTGGTGGAGAAGTAACAATTTGGGCTTCTTTTGCAGCCACGTGACCTGGGAAACTTAGTCATCGAGATGGCCATGAACACCATTTTATACCAAGATACTCCTTGAGACAAATGTGAGGCTATCTGTCCAACTGCTAAAGTTGGTACAAAATTGGATCATACAACAGAATGATGACACCAAGCACACCAGAAAATCAACATCTGAATGGCTAAAAAAGAAAAAAATCAGCGTGTTGGAATCCCATTGAGGTGCTGTGGTGGAATCTTAAGATAGCTGTGCATAAACGGATGCTCTCAAACATCAGTGAATTGAAGTCATGTTGTAAAGAAGAGTGGGCTAAAATATATCCAAAATAATATTAGAGACTGATAAACTCGTACAGAAAAGCTTTACTTCAACTTATTGCTGCCAACGATGGTCCTACATGTTATGAACCTCCTTGGTGTTAACCCTGAGACTCTCTCAGGCTTGGGATACTATGTAAAAACAGTTAATCCCGAGTGTTTCTCGGGATAAGCTATTATGATCCAATGTACAGTGTTGAACTTGAATAATGCATGGGACAGTATTCTGCTGCCACTTTCTTTACAACATGCTCAGACCACCTCAACTGGCTCCTTTTAATCTGGAGGAGCAGTGTCTGTACCCTGTGACTCTCCCGACTCACTGAGCTTCCTGGCCTATAATGAAATGTCCGCCCAGCTAATCTGAATAGAAACCTCATTTCTACCACTTGTACTCACACTCTCAGGCTGTCAGTCATAATCCACAGCTCAGGTCCATAGATGAGGACAATGATGTAGATCAACCATCTCCATGGACCAATATTGTGCCTACAGAACAACTCCAATCTGACTGTTGATCTCACATTCCCTGTTTCCATCACTCATTAACAAGATCCTAAGATACTTGAATTCCACCACTAAGAGCTGTTGTTCCCCTCACACCCAGAGAGACCAATCCAATCTTTTCAGAGAATGAACCATGACCTCAAACTTGGAGGTCCTCATCCTAGCACCTTCACACTCATCAATGATTTTTTCAAAGACCCTAATGATGGTGCAAATTAAAAAAAAAAAAAACAGGTACCCTGTCTGGGATGGGGTTACCAGAACCCATTCCTGGAGCCTGGCCTAAGGGTGACATTTGCCTGGTGATTGGGCCGCAGTGGCTGCAGGTTTTCATTCTAACCCTTTTCTTAATCAGCGACATGTTTTTGCTGCCAATTAACCTCTTTTGAATTCATTTTATTTGACATGCTCTTGAAGACTCAGACCCCTCAATTGTTTCTTTTTCCTTAATTAGCAGCCAAACAATAATGAGATTCAAAATGAGTCAAAACAGGACCAGCAAACTGTGACCATCGTACAATATCTGCAAATAAAGAAAGGTGGAGGTCTCAGGTATGCTGATCTGCTCTTAGAAAAGAGAAAATCCACAATTACGGGTCTTCTATTGTACAATGAGAGCAGCAACAAGCCATGGAATTAAAGAACGGGTTTAATTAACAACAAGACTCAGCACCTCATTAAGCAACTGGTTGGAGTGAAATTGCTTGGAGTTTGCGGCCCTGACGTTTTTGGTCTTCTGTTGGCTCACTCACTTCACATTTCACTTATGTTTGGGTGCCATTTATGGAACGAAATGAAGCAATTCAGCGCAACGATGAAAAAATTCAGGGAAACATTTCTTAAAAACCAAGTCAATTAAAATTAATTCAAAAGAAGTTAGTTAGCAGCAAAAACAGATCACTAATTAAGAAAAGGGTTAGAAAGAAAACCTGCAGCTACTGCGGCCCTCCAGGACTGGAGTTGGGCACCCCTGTCTTAAGCTATTGCATCTTTGGAGATGTAGGACCAAAAGTGGAGTACCCAGGGGGGTAATCCATGGAGGGACTAAGAGAATGTGCAAACTCCATCCAGACAATGTCATGATGCTGGATCTCCAAAGCAGCAGCACTAACCTCTGCACTACTCTACATTTTTATTGCTCAATCCAAACTGTATTGTATAATATTTAAAAAAGAAGCTTTTAACTTAAAGTATAGTCCCCGACAAAACAAGTACCCAAATGTATAAAAAGGGGGAAGCTTGTCTTATGATAATGATCATCCCTATTGCCTTAATTGCCACCTACAGCTTGAGACCAAAATCTAAAATATAATGCTGATGTCTGTGTGTGTGTGTCCGGTTCCTCCAAGAAATCTTGGTTGGTCAGTTTGTGTTTGGTGATGCAAACAAAAGAGGCAAATGTGTATACATGTAGAGAAGTAAAGGCATAGTAGACAAGCTGAGAGTCATCTTCAAAGATGGGATGCATATAAGTGGACAGGAGGCAAGCAAGGTGCCTAGAAATGACAGTCTGAGTAACACGCTTTACAGGAATGGGATGTATAGAGGGAGCACCGATCAAGTGAGGTTCGCACACATGGAGATACCAAGGAAAGGTTTTGAAAAGTGCACATAGAGCAACAGATATCAAATATTTTAAAGTGCATTCAATTTCCTGTCTTGTACAGGTAACATGGCTAGTAAATACATAAATGCAGAGCAGTCTGAAAAAGCACAAGTATTTCCTGATATCAGCAAGTATGGAGACTACATTGTGGCTTTGCCTAAGGTTTAGAGGAGAATTTTAACAATGTCACTCAGACCCTTTCTCAAACCTTTTCAGCTGATGTATGTCGAAGACTCTAGAGTGGCCAGACATCTGGCTTCAGGGAAACTAGCCCAAGAGTGAGGTGAGGAGGCAATTTCCAATTCTGGATAAACTGATGACGTCCAAAGAAAGAAGTTCACTCATCTTTGCAATACAATTTCAAGACCTGCTCACAATTTTATCTATTTTAGCAATAAGGTCATTCGATTTGTGTGTCAGCAAAAGGATTCAGTGTGTACAATGTTTTGAATCATCTGAACAGTGATCATATGCTTTAAGTAGTAATTATGTTAGCCTGCACAAATCTTTGTTTTGCACAGGCATTCAGCAGTTGAAAACGGTGGAGGCGTCCACAAATACAGATTTCCTGAAGCAGATGTTCCAGTGATTGCAATATTCATTCTCCTGGTTGAAATTGTCTCAAATTTCAAAATTCACTACATTTAAAATGATGAGCTGAACGTACAATGCTAAGATCAATAGCACAATCTCAGGAGACTCAGATTGCAGGCTTGTTTTCGAATTCACGACAGCCATTGATGATGCATAATCTTTTTGCCAATGAAGAACTCCATAACTTACTTGCGCATGTAAACAGGAGGTTTTTTTAAAAGCAATGGGTCTGCTCAAGAAACCAGGATTCGTGGGAAATCCATCAAAATTAAATCGGGATGCATTGAAACAAATGTGTTTCTGGAACAGATTAAGACAGATTTGCGTGATCAGTGAGGTTGAAGATGCGGGTTTCCCTAATCCTGCCTTTGGAAAGAACGTGGGCATTGCCTGTTCCAGAAAGAAAGATCTGATGAAACCCACTTGAGTACGCCCTAAAAACTAACATGTGACCTGTTAAGGTTCAATGATTTGAAAACTCCTTATTAAGGAGCAGCGCATCAAATAACATGATGAAAGGTACTAAAACATCTACCATAAATCCTAACTCTAGTTGCACTATTTCAGAAGTAGGAAATACCGTTCCCCTTCCTGAACGAACAATCGATATAGAAGCCCAACTCCTTCGACAAATCCTGCCCGGATAAAGGTAAGTAGACCCAGATCAGACATTCTGGCATTCCCTGATAAGTGTGCATTAATGTTTATATCTGAGGCTTTAATATATCTGTGGGAACTTCACAATGTGATAAATTCAGTGTATTGTGGCTTTGAACGAACATGATGATTGACGCCAATCGTCGACATTTTCCATTTTTTTAACTGTAGCACTGGATATGTCACACGGCATTGCAATCACAAAACCGTGCGTAACTTTGAAGCGGTGTCTAATGACACATACTGTACACAGTTGGAAGAAAAAAATAACTATCAAAAAGTGGAATTCCACAGAGTCGCAGGTATGGCAGTCGAATCTGAACATCTGCGGCATTTCTGAGTAATTATAACTGATGATAGACTCACTGTTGAGCAAGTTTCCCACCTTCATCCCTTCTGCTACGGAGTCACTCGCCTTTTAAAGAAACGCCTCGGAAGACTTCTTTTTTCCACGAACACCTATACTGTACCTGCTTATTAAGACTGTTTCTATTAGGGGTTCTGCAATGGAATAAGGCGATGACATCACTTCTGTTTTATATTGTATTGTATTGTTAATTTGGCACGAAGGTTGTTGCCCTGTGTTTCTCACAGTCCGTGGTTGATCGGCTTTTCAGTACTCGGCACATACGGGCTTGTAAATGTTACCGTAAACGCGAGTTAATATTTATTAATCTATTCGGGACTGCATGATCCAATTAAAATCCGGCATTCTGACATCGGTTAGTCTGCTGATGGAAAATCACGCTATAGCAAACCGGGATTCCTTTTGAGATCCAGGATTATCTAATCTTATCTTTCTGCAACAACCCCCAGGTTCCTGCGTTAACCGGGTCACTAGATGTATACCAGTTTTCTCTGCATGTAAACGCAATAAATGAGTATGAGATTTTAACTGACTACATGATCTGAATTACTTCCATGTACCTAAATCTCCATTACTGAGCAATATCGTGAACTATCTCACCTAATCGTGGTGCACTTTCCAAAACAACGCCTCTGCCTCTCCATCTCCATGCGTGCAAGGGACCTTAGTGTACGTGCTGAAGACACAGTGTATGGCTGCTAACAAACCCCGCCTCAAAGTTGCTTGTCCTCGCGAGATTTTCTACGCTTCTAATGGCGGCGCTCCTAGGAGCTGGTGATGCTCCATTGCGAAAAACTTCGCTTGCTACAAACGAAGAAGCGGACAGTGAAAAGACCGACGTGTTTCCTGGTTTTAAGGATGCCGACTCATTTGTCAAGGTTTGTGCTTTCACCGTAACGCCGAAACGATCATTCAGGAGAGAGTTTTACCCTTGTGCTGGGCCTCATGAGAAGTTGCGTGGTATCTGTGAGTGGGTATTTAAATTGGTGACGAACATCCTTGTATAACATGTTAGTTTTCGGAACGTTACTTGCAGAGCACGAATTTATCGCGACTCCTTGTATGCTGGGGAACGACTGAAATAATTCGCGTAGCTTCTGTGTAGGATAGAGCCTGTTTAGTCTCGAAATGACACGTGTCCTCAGAGACTACCGTGCAAGTTTAACTGGTTGTTTTTTTCTCATGTTGCTCGTCTGTAGTACGAGTTAGTATTCAACATAAAACTCGGGAATATCTCCGTGTCCCTTCAGCCTCTGGTTGACTGTACACCATCACACTGATCCTAAATAAACAAGATTTATTTATTTTTAGGAAGTAGAAATCATACTGATATGATCCTCTAGGGACAGTATGACTGGGTATCATGTAGCTTTTTAACCTAGTGATCTTCGATTTTAGAAACTGTCATATATGGGTTCACTAAGGAATAGTCTGACGCCACGTGAACAGAAGTGGACCTTCTCACCAGTTAACAGTCGGCTGAACATGTTAACATGGAATCCTGTGGTTCTATAAGATTTTATTAAAGTTTCAGCACACCAAATTTAACTGTGGTATTGTAATGAAATAGCATTGAAAGTGAAGGTTGACTTTTAATTATTTAATCCGTGTTAAAGTGTTTTTTTTTTTTCTTTTCTTACATGTAAACCCTTTTTCCCCTTTTTTTTTTTTTTTTTTTTTATTTATTTTATTTTTTTTTTAATTTTTTGCAGCATGGACTTGCTAACGTGCTTAAAGCCACAAAAGCCTCTGCTCAGTTGCCACAGGCAGGCGATGAGTATGATTTCTACCGCAGCTTTCCTGGATTTCAGGCTTTCTGTGAGACACAGGGAGAGAGGCTGTTAAAATGGTATGTAGTTCCATGTAAAATTATTTAGTCTTTATTACAGATGAAAAAAGCTTTAGCAAGTCTCAGTTGGTCATTTAAGGCCACACGGTAGCCATGAGTGATATCCAATTATATGTTTGACATTTTAATTTTGTTTTTTCCAGTTATGCATCTACAATTTGTAATACCTAAAGTTCCTTGTCCAGTTTGGGCATTTTGTAAATTCTGTAGTGACTATCATATATGCGAGAGCTGAAACGTTTTGATCCAGATCTATTTTATTTTCATATGTAACCCCTATAAACATTCATACACGTCCTGTAATCCCCCAACGTTTCTGTGCCACACAAATAAAATGTTCTCTCTGACATGTGTAACAACTCTCCTGTAGTTGACATTGATGTCTTCGTCATTGCCATAGTGCATCTGTGACTACCACATGGTGCCAGCTGAGGAGATGAGGGTGAGTTTGGCATCTCTTTGAATCCACAGTTCCACACCACAGCCTTTGTAACTCCTGCAGTGTGAGCAGGACATTGCGGTGAAGCAGAATTAAGATCCCCAACAGCTTTTCTTGCTGATTTTTCCCTGATGGCTGCCAACATCAAATGAATCTGCCTGATACTGATCTGATATGGAGGCCTTTGAGGCATGTAGTCCATATGGACTACACCCTCAACCTTGTAAAATGTTGTGGATGTGACCTTTCTGTCAATGGCTTGGACTTTTTTTGATGTTTGAGAATAGCCATGCGTATGTTACACTGATTTTCAGTGATGTATCAATGGTTTATCCTCAGTTGTGAATTGCTTCTTAAAATTCTCCTTGCCTAAATTCATTAGCTTGAAGTTCTCCTTAGAACACTGGACGTGCTGATGCTTTGTTTCAAAAGTCAATATCCTTGGTACTAGGGCTGTGTTCATAATATCCTTGGTACTAGGGCTGTGTTCATAATATCCTTGGTACTAGGGCTGTGTTCATAATGTTGATACAGTAGTATAGTACGAATAAACCATTGTCGATATGTAATAATAATAATGCATTTTATTTATAGGGCACTTTACATGAATCAGTGCAGCCGTTTCTGTATCTTTTTTTAAATCCTTCTGTTGAAATATAGAGCGTGCACATATGAGAAAATGATACTGTGGTTTGTTGTAATAAAAGTGTAATGTTTACAACAACCATCAGAGGGCAAACCAATTTAGTAGGTCAGATTACTTGAAAATTGGTAGCCTACTCTGGACTTCTTGGAAGTGTTTGCACTATTGTAACTTTTTTGGAAAAAACAGTACTGCTAGCAGCACTGTAAATGACAAACCGAAACTAATCCAGTTACCAGAGCTCAAGTTCTAGACCATTGTCCTGATAAGATGGAATAGCTCTTTCAATGTGACTACTTGACCAACAGCCTGCTGTGGTATTCTATATGTAGAGCACTGCTTTCTATTGAAGTGCATAACACGAACGCTGAATGTACAGATGACATTGCAAAAGAAATTAAACTACTTAAAACTGCAATAAATATCTTAGTCTAAAGGAAACGCCTCCAAACTGTGATTGTAGCACTTTTTGCAGTCCTTGCTTATATCTTAACACTTACTGTGCCCCAAGTGATTTGGCCATCACTGGAGAGATCAAAGCTGCAAGTAAAAAAAAAAAAAAAAAAAAGCCACATGAATGATAAATAGTTGTCCTGTATGGTCTCTGCATTGGGCCGCCTGCTTTTTAACACTGCTTGTTCCAATGGCATGTCCTCATAAACTGAATGAACCTTATTTCTGCTCATTCCTGATCGTAGCACAATAGCAAGAGCACCAAGATCATTGTTGATTTTCAACACTCAAGGTTGGGGTAAAATAAAATCGTTTGTTTCATCTGCTTATTAGTTCAAAGGAGAGAAAACACTTGGTATCACTGCTTTTATTTTAAGGTCAGTTCTCACTTTTGCAAAATAGCTGAGGAATGTTTATAGGAGAGAGTGCTGCAGAGAAAAGTAAATTTGTGAATTTATTTTATATATAGATAATGTATGTGTTTTGCAGAAATATACCCGGGCATTGACTGCATTAATTATGAAGTAAACGGTGCATACTTAAGTCACGTGCATGAGTAACAGAAATCATGTCTTAAAAAAAAATAGCCTGTGTAATGCACACAAAGTTTGAGTGACTGAATTTTCATATCCACACTTCCACTGGGCACATTTAGAGTCTGTAATTGGAAATACTATTCTGGTTTACAAAGTGTCATTTTGCACAACCTTTCCTAGTCAGAGAGTTTAGTAATTGAAGCAATTTCCCTAAAAATAACACAGTTTTTCTGAGAGAGACAAAATTTGTCCTCGGAGATCTCACGTTTTCATCTATTTCTTGGCAAGAAGTCCCTTTTCTCTTGACCCTCACCCTACTGGCATTGAATGAGCCATTTATCAAAACACATGTGAATACTGCCATGTACATGTACTATATGTGCACTGTCTGCAACTTTTAGCAGCAGTCCAAAAATAACGGGTGAAACTTTTAAACTCCAGGGTATGAAGTACTTGTTATGGTAATGAATGGATAAATCACAATATACAGGTGCTGGTCATAAAATTAGAATATCATGACAAAGTTGATTTATTTCAGTAATTCCATTCAAAAAGTGAAACTTGTATATTAGATTCATTCATTATACACAGACTGATGTATTTCAAATGTTTATTTCTTTTAATGTTGATGATTATAACTGACAACTAATGAACATCCCAAATTCAGTATCTTGGAAAATTAGAATATTGTGAAAAGGTTCAATATTGAAGACACCTGGTGCCACACTCTTTAATCAGCTAATTAACTCAAAACACCTGCAAAAGCCTTTAAATGGTCTCTCAGTCTAGTTCTGTAGGCTACACAATCATGGGGAAGACTGCTGACTTGACAGTTGTCCAAAAGACGACTATTGACACCTTGCACAAGGAGGGCAAGACACAAAAGGTCATTGCTAAAGAGGCTGGCTGTTCACAGAGCTCTGTGTCCAAGCACATTAATAGAGAGGCGAAGGGAAGGACAAGATGTGGTAGAAAAAAGTGTACAAGCAATAGGGATAACCGCACCTTGGAGAGGATTGTGAAACGAAACCCATTCAAAAACGTGGGGGAGATTCACAAAGAGTGGACTGCAGCTGGAGTCAGTGCTTCAAGAACCACCACGCACAGACATATGCAAGACATGGGTTTCAGCTGTCGCATTCCTTGTGTCAAGCCACTCTTGAACAAGAGACAGCGTCAGAAGCGTCTCGCCTGGGCTAAATGCTGAGTGGTCCAAAGTTATGTTCTCTGATGAAAGTAAATTTTGCATTTCCTTTGGAAATCAAGGTCCCAGAGTCTGGAGGAAGAGAGGAGAGGCATAGAATCCATGTTGCGTGAGGTCCAGTGTAATGTTTCCACAGTCAGTGATGGTTTGGGGTGCCATGTCATCTGCTGGTGTTGGCCCATTGTGTTTTCTGAGGTCCAAGGTCAACACAGCCGTCTACCAGGAAGTTTTAGAGCACTTCATGCTTCCTGCTGCTGACGACCTTTATGGAGATGCAGATTTCATTTTCCAACAGGACCTGGCACCTGCACACAGTGCCAAAGCTACCAGTACCTGGTTTAAGGACTATGATATCCCTGTTCTTGATTGGCCAGCAAACTCGCCTCACCTTAACCCCATAGAAAATCTATGGGGTATTGTGAAGAGGAAGATGCAATACGCCAGACCCAACAATTCAGAAGAGCTGAAGGCCACCATCAGAGCAACATGGGCTCTCATAACACCTGGGCAGTGCCACAGACTGATCGACTCCATGCCACGCCGCATTGCTGCAGTAATTCAGGCCAGAGGAGCCCCAACTAAACATTGAGTGCTGTAAATGCTCATACTTTTCATGTTCATACCTTTCAGTTGGCCAACATTTCTAAAAATCCTTTTTTTGCATTGGTCTTAATTGATATTCTTATTTTCCGAGATACTGAATTTGGGACTTTCATTAGTTGTCAGTTATAATCGTCAACATTAAAAGAAATAAACATTTGAAATACAGTCGACCCTTGATATACGACCGGCTTGACATGCGAACAACTTGATTTACGACCAAAATTTTTATTTTGATTTACGACCTGAATGTGGTCACGTGTATCCGCTTGCGCGATTGTAAACAAACAGAAACATTCCTATTAATGCGGCACTCATTCAATAAAATGTCAGGTTTGTAAACTCTCTTGGGACCTCCCCCAACTAGAAGACATGCCAAAGTCCAAACTCCGTATGGAAGACTGTTTACCTGTTGCTGGGGCAACAGCCGGCTTAAAGCTGTGCTGAGTCTCTCAGCCAAAGCAAACAGAAAAGATATCGATGAGTGATATGCATGTGATATCCCTGCCCGGCAATGGACAAGCAAGCTTCCACGGTCGCGGCAGTCGCGCTTCAGGACGCACTTCAGCATGTCGTTCCCATTGAGTGGAAACGTGTGGGGGGGGGGGTCTCAGAAGAGTTCAGAAACAGTTCCTTGTATCATCGCAAGGAAATGCTGAGAAAAATTCGCGTCAGAATAACTTGTAGGCAGGAGGAGATTAAAATTAACGCAAAAGAAGCTATTGAAATGATTGCAAATGCCTGAGCGCAAGTTAAAGAAAGCCTTTAAAAAGCCTTCAGTTTCATTATCATCCTCCTCCCTTCCTGCAGCCCAAAGATGTCAAATTAAATGGTGAGTACAGTATGAAATTGTTGTTTCTGGTAGGCTAGGCACTTTTTATTACTTTTTGGTTAGTACATTAGAAAAATTATTGGTGTTTTGGTAAATTATGCACATTATACAACCCTTTTTTTATTATGAAAAGGTTAAGTAAGTGTTGCAGTGGGAGGTTCGGAACGCATTATGGGTATTTCCATTATTTCTTATGGGAAAAATAGTCTTGACTTACAACCAACTTGAGTTACAACCAGCCCTCGCGAACGAATTGAGTTCGTAAGTCAAGGGTCCACTGTATATCAGTCTGTGTGTAATGAATGAAATCTAATGTACAACTTTCACTTTTTGAATGGAATTACTGAAATAAATCAACTTTGTCATGATATTCAAATTTTATGACCAGCACCTGTATGTTAATATAACTAAACTATTATTCTTGTTTTAAATGCCAGGTTAGTTTGTTCTTAAACAAAAGGGAAATTTCACACTTTATATACATTTTTCATTGTGATAATGTGTCATTGTTTGTTTTAATGAGTTTAAAGTATCAGTTTTTAATAGCATCTTCAGTGTGGTTAATATACAGTAGTTGGTTAATACACCATTTCACAATAAGCTATAGTGTACAATATATAAAGCTCCTGGTGTAGTGAACAATTGAGTCCATTATGCTTTGTGCACATCTTCATTTTTCTAATTGCAATTCTAAATTTTAATTGTTTTGAATGTTTTAAAAATGATGGCATTGACTGCCATGAGTTCAATTCATATTTGGCAAGTGCAGTGTGCCTTTTAATGATAGAGCCACTAAATTTAGAAGAGATTTAATGAATCTGATTATACAGTGCTGTCCAACACAACCAAACAAGTCCTGTGTATTCCAGGGACAGGTGTGTCTGCATAAATTATATAAATTGTATTCTTCACAGCTGGTGACATTATCACTGCACAGAGAAGGGCATTAACACCAGAACTTTTGCATCCATTGTAGTTATTATCCTTTAAAAAGAAGGGGAAAATTCTCAACTACTTAACCCTTCAGACTTGGATAGGAGGACATACTTTGTCATATGTAATGTCTAACTGCTATGTATGTCAGTTATGTTGTATGCCTTTTGGTAAGGTGTTATATTGTGAAATTGGTGCCAATACCTAGCCTTACGGTGTACCCAGTGTTACACAGATTTTGCTTATGTTTATGGATTCAGCTGAGCCATAACTAATTTCTGTTGTTTCTTTTGTGCTGATTTGTATTTGCGTATCATTAAAGTTTTATTGTGCTCATTGAAAAAAGAGCAAACATACTACCAATTATATGTTTTAGAACACCTCAGTTTTTCTTCAGATTTAATCAGTTGAAACGCAATGAGTGATCTAAATGGTGAAAAGGTAAGCAGTAAACTGCCAGAAGTTTATATTTAAAGTTTTTAGGGTAGCAAAAACTGGAGAAAATGAAGTATCAGAATATTACAAATGGGCTTTCTTCAGGGAACAACTGATAGGTTACAACCTACAGATTTGCTGCAGCAGTTAAGTTAAGCTTTTGCAAGTTTAAGCAAACAATTTGAACAAGTGTCCCAACTTCTGTTGATCACTTAGAAACCCTCTGTTTTTCTTAAAGCAAAGTTGGAGTAGGCTGTATTACTACACCCTCTGAAATACTCCTTGGACAATATTCCAGTGATAATAGCAAGAAAACAACATTCAACAATGAGACAGAGGATTATTATCCTTACAAGTTTAGGCCTTTAATTTTGGATTTTTTTTTTTTTTTGCGCCAAGTGTCGGCAAGTATGGTGTCCTGCACAGTCCAAAGGCAATTGGAAACTAGAATAAACTCACAGTAAGAGGTCTGGCAGACCCTAATTCACGACCCAATTGGAAGATAAATTTCTGAGGGTTACCATCTTACGTAATAGGTGCCTCACAGCTTAACAGTGGTTGATAAAAACAAGTTTGTTTCTACTGTGAAGAGGAGACTTTGTCCAGTCTGCAGTAGATCACAGCTGGCATTTCAAGGCCCTATTTTGTCATGAATGGCTTTCTTATTGCTCCTTCCCCTGTCAAGAAGAGGAGACATTGTGCTGCAGGTTTGACACCGTGAGTGCATTTCAGCTGATTACATTTGAAGAAATACAGGTGTTCTAAAACTTTTGACTAGTAGTGTGTATATATGCTTTCTCTCTATTATATTAAAGATTTCCGTCGTGTCCATGATATTCTGCCTTGACCACACCCTTCCACACTGCTCACCCAATGATTACTCCTACTATGCACATCCTCTCTCTGGACCACCCCATAATATTCTTAGTGCTTCTAACTTGCCCTTCAGCACAGTTGGTTGTAAGGGCAAGGAAGAGAAGCAAATTATTTATTCTTGAACATCTAAATTTGGATCATGATTGAAACATGGTAATGAGCTGCTAATGAACGTTGGGAGATAAAAAAAAAAAATGAGCAAAAAAGAGCTGCATATAATAAGAATAAAGATAAATATCTGGTTAATGAGAGAAAAATATCTTGAACAATATGCAAACAGATATGCAAAAAAGCAACATTTCTAGAATGTATCATGAGAGTTTAGAGTAATTGATAATGTTTTTGATTAGGTGTTAATGTAATTTTTTTATTTACTTTTTATTACATTTTACTTTTTTACTATGTTATTCATTGGTATTTAAAATAGATGGCTGTAGTGAAATAGTTATTATAGACAGAAAATCAGTTACTTGATTAAGGAACAAACCTCCTTCCTTCCACGCACAACATATTCATCTATATACCAGCTCTTTAAATACAATTGGTTTCCTGACACTCTCCAGGCAACTCAGCCACGAGATCGCGGGCATCCAGCACCTGCCCCCAGGGGTTGGCAAGCAACGCAAGCAGGTGGCATATCCCTAGTTTTTAAAAATCTCGTTATGTTTTTTAACAGTATGAGCCAAATAATGAAGTATCATGGCTGTAAGAATCACATGAGAGAAAGGAATAAAGTGACTGGTTTGGAAGAACGCTTTGACTTGTTGGTTGACTCTAATGATGTCATTTTGGAGAAAGTGGTAAGTTTCTTGTATTGGCTTCATTTCTCTTCTTTACCTTTAACAGAATCTAATTGGAAACTTTTTGGTTTGTTCAGTGTTCTGTGCATATTGTGAAACTTTAGTTGTTTTCCATGTACAGTCTGCTTTTTACTTTGGATTCAGAAAGTATTCAGTCCCCTTCACTTTCTGCATTTAATTTTAAAGAAATACTCCAGTCAGAAGTAACTTTTTATTCATTTATATATATAATATATATATATATATATATATATATATATATATATATAGTCTACAACAATTTATGTACAGTAAACGCATCGTTAAAACAAATGTTTTTCATATTTTAGTAATTGACAAAATGTAGACCTGAAGTGTATAATGTGTTAAGTCTGAATTCCAAATATCAAATAAACACTTTCACAAAAGGTACAAATATAACAGAACAAGTGCGCTTCTATTCAAGAATATAACTGCAGGAAAAGAACCCGCGTTAAGAGTGCGACATTGACACACATTTGCTACGACCTCTTTGGTGGCGCAATGGTATCAATTGTTGACTGGTAATCAAAATTTCACGGGTTCGATCCCGGACGAGTCCGTTTTTAGAAGTGAGCTGCTCTTATTCTTACTATCTATATAAATAAAAATGTAAATGTTCGTTTGTTCAAAACCTTAAATCTCCGAAAGTTCTTCACCGATTGCTTTGAAATTTTGACACAACTTTGCATTCGAATACACGCGTGTTTTGATATACCTATATTATATAGATGTCACACCTGTGACTGGTAAAAACATGCTTTTTTTTAACAACAGCGCCATCTGTTGGACGTAAAAGCAACACACACTTTACTAAATATTTTACGATTCCATTTCAATGTTTCCGATTACATTGTTAAGCTCACATAAACGTGGAATACTGTAACTCTGTTAAATCGATCAAACACATTTGTAAGTACGTGAATAATGGTAGCGACATGGCAGTTTTTGGCGTGCAACCAGAAAGAAGTGATAGGAATGCGGTCATACATATCGATGAAATCGCACAGTATTAGGCTGGAAGATACATAAGCAGCAATGAAGCTGTTTGGCGAATTCTTTCTTTTCCCATACATGACCGAAGTCCAGCTGTTGTTCACTTAGCAGTACATCTAGAAAATGGACAACGTGTTTATTTCACAGCTGCAAATGTGCAACAAATAGCCCTGAATCCACCAGCTACAACGTTAACTGCTTTCTTCACGTTTTGTCAAAATGACGCGTTTGCGAAAACACTGCTGTATTCGAAAGTGCCTACGTATTACACATGGAATGCGAGTAGAAAATCATTTGAATGACGCAAACAAGGAGAGCGAGTCGACGGACAACCTGCCATATTCAATGAAACTACGATAGGCAGACTGTACACCGTGCATCCCAATCAAGATGAATGCTTCTTTCTTCGCATGCTGTTGGTAAATGTGCCCGGTCCAACGTCTTTCCAGCAATTGAGAATTGTCAACGGCGTTACACATGCCACTTTCCGCAGTACATGTCAAGCTCTGAATTTATTGGAGAACGACCGACACTGGGACGTATACATTATATACGTCGCATCCAAATCAAATTCGTGCATTATTTGCAATCATATTGACCGCCTGCTCTTCTTCATCTGCAACACAGTTACGGGAGAAATATAAATCACACATGGCTGAAGATATTTTCCGTCGAATACACAAGTAAAATTCAAATATAAACATGGATTTCACAGCAGAAATCTTCAACTAAGCATAGATAATGATTGAAGATTTATGCTTTAGAAATCGCAAACAAAGTTCTCAATCAATTGGGAATGCCATCACCAAATCGATCTCCTGTTGCTTCGTTCGATGTAGAATTGCGTCGTGAACAAAATTACAACACGGGTGATCTTTTGTCGTATATGCAATCAAATATTCCTAAGCTAACGCTTCAGCAAAAAGGCATTTACGATCAAATAATACAAACTGTCAATAACGGGGTTGAAGAAATCTGGAAATCGGGAACGGAAAGGTGCCGGTTGATCTGACCTCAGGACGAATTTCATTGCCTCATAACTTCTTTTGACGTCACTAAATTGCAGAAGAATTGGTTGAAAAAGTATTTCCCAATATTCAAACCAATTATAAGAATCACGATTGGCTGAGTGAACGAGCTATTCTTGCAGCCAAAAACAAAGACATCTACGAACTTAACAATACGATTCAGTCTAACATTCTGCACAGACAATGGAACAACAAAAAATATTGTATACCCACAAGCATTATGAAATTAAACATATTAGAAACGTGCACTTTCTCTTTTCTTTCTTTTCCATTTAACCAGACTGAGCCACAGCAACACGTGGCCGGGTACAGCTAGTTTTAGAATAAAAACATACATTTGATTTCAGTCTGTAACAGCAGTTTTATTTAATTTTATTTAATTTATTGAAGTTTTATTTAAAAAAAAAAAAAAAAAAAAATTTATTTTTTGAGTTTAGGATGAATTTATTAATTGTGCTGGCAAAATCTCTAGTAGATATGCAGAGGTTTTCATCTAGCCTTATAATGGTTACAGTATTTATTTATTTTTTTTTATATTGTCTTGAATTAGGGGATTCTACTAGATGAAGCCTCTGGTGTGCACAGGACACAGCAGCCAGTTCTTCCAGCAGGTGTCCAGGCACCAAAAATGATTGTTTCCAGTTGGAACCGCAAGGTTTGTTACAAAATCCTTAAAATGCCTAGCACCTTTTGGTGCAGCCCAAGTAGACTTCCTTTGAAAATCAAAAATGATTTTTATTTTTAGGGAAGAGAACTGAATCAAAGAAGTAAATCGGGAACCTTCCATCTGTTACATGCAAAAAACATCCAGCGGCCCCAAATTCGTTTCAGAGAGAAAGTGGACAACTCCAACACACCTTTTGCTCCCAAGATTTTTGTGAAACCAAATGCACTAAAGCCTCTTCCATCTGGTAAGCTTGAAGGTTATCTAGCTGTATCAGCCATCACCCTCATCTTGCTGAGAGGCATCTTCAGTATCCATCCCAAAATGTGGGCAACTCCTGGGGAATAAAAATCTGATTCATTTTTGCTCACAAGGGCTGGAGCTGTGCTGTATTAGGATGTCAGATGAGTATGTGGTGAGCATAGACCTGGATGGTATGACCTGAATCTTTAATTATACTCCAATATAGATTTCTTAAGGTTTTGATAAATGCCAGCATAATGTATTTGTATATATTAACCAATAGCACCCAGCAACACTTCTTAATTGTGGATATATTCCTTCGTGGGTGGAGTCACGTCAAGGTCAAGCCTATATTCTCTTTATACTTCTACATTTGCCTCTGCAATTCTATTTTGTTTCAACAGTTATGTTCTTCCATGGCTAATAACGGACAGATGCCCGCTTACATTATTTTTTTTTTTCTTTAAATGGTGTTCAAATTCAGCCATTATATTCTGTATTGTTATTTTACATAGCCTGCAGAGAGTGATTCACACTGTGTAGCAGTGTAGTGAAAAGAGCTCCTAATTTCATTGTACTTTGTACAAATAATAATAATCCGTAAATACATGGGGAGAAGGTGCAAAACTCATGTAGAACCTGGTACTGTGAGACAAAAATGATACCTCTGCACTACCTGCAGAAGCCATCATAAAAGGAGCTTCATGAGCAGCAATGCCAAAGGCTGGTGGGTGAATCTGTAGACTGCAGTTTGGAAGTTTGATTGGCTAGTAGAGTTTGCATGTTTGGTAGAAAAATGCAAACTGAGATTATGATTCTGATGCATATCTGTGAAGGAGAGCTGGAGGAAAGAGTGGCATACTGGTTGCATCAGAGTCTAGGTAAGTGGAGTGAGACAGTAGCGCATAATTGTGGAAGTGGCCGCTGAAATAATCTACTGTATATTGAAAGAATATAGGCCTAGTTGTCTTCAGAACACAGACAGCAATTAAATTCAGGTTATCAAGATTCAGTGTTATTAACAGCATTTGTTGATGACTTTCTGAGGTGAATCCACACCACTTTCTCCTGTGTATCCATTAGCACTATTGTAAGATGCAAGAATAAATTATGAATTTTTTTTTTTTAATTTGTATATAAAATTTTTTTAAAAAAAGCATGTTTAGAACATAATTTTATGGAACAAATTTAATGCATAACACAGTTGTGAAGAAATAGTTTTAGCTTAAGAATCCTGAACTTGGTATGTTAGTATCTTAAAAATGACAACAAAAAAAAGTTACATTTTGCGTTTCCTTTTTGTAAAATCCCTACCACAGGAATAATTTTATCCAGTATACTGAGTCAACTGGTTTATTGTTCACTTCTGCTGTTCTGGAAGTAATAATAATTCAGTGTATAAATTGGAGACCAACAAGACGGTCCAAGACTAAATGTGGAGAGTATGTGAATATTTGCTAGGCCATATACTCTTGGTCTGATTTATTTAGCACTTGTTTCATAAGGAAACCTTGGTTAGTAATATGTATGGTTGGTTCATGCTTATAAATACATTTATAATACTGGTGTGCTGAACATTTGTGTCAAGAGCTTCAAACCCCTTTGATGGCTTAAATTGTTGCTGACTCAACTCCCTATTATGTCTGTCTGTTTAGTTCTTGTTAACAGAAGGATACGTGAAGAAAGGCCAGAGGATCTGGATGTTCCTGCAGCACTGGCTGACTTTATTCACCAGCAGAGACATCAAAATGATGAACAGGAATTGTAAGTGCAGCCCTTTCCTTGCAACCATAGCATCATTTGTTTTAAGTTTGTTATTTACTTTGTCATTTTTTTTATATAGGACAGCTCACCCCTATCAATATGAGTTGGATCACTTTACACCACATCAGAAATTGTTTTGTAAGCCAGATATTCAGGTAAAATTCATATGCTTTCTTTACATAACTGTTTGAATTATTTTTGGAAATGTTTTGAGGAAAGGATGGCGTTAAATGGTCTCCACGTTCTCTTAGATGTCTTGGATTGCTCCTCCTTCTGTGACCAAAATCGGTGACTTCCTTGTTAAGTATTAATGTGTCTGACTGCTTGGAATTTTTTCTTCCTTGTACTAAAATGGCACATATTAATATTTGTACTACTCGCCCTGTATCTTTGATTGACAATATATAAATATCAGTCCACATACTTGAGCCTCTTTTCTCTTTTTGACTTTTTTATTGAAAATATTAACCAATTACAACTTATTTTTTTATGATTTATTGCAAGTTTTAAAAATTGTACCACATACATCTATTTTCTGATTTGGCATAATCTCTCTGGTACCTTCAAAAAATGCATGAGCCAGCCCTGGAGATTGCACAAGATTATAGCAAGTTTTGCTTACTTAAACCTACATCAATTTAGAAGCATAAAACAAACTAACAAACATGTGTTAGTTGTGTGGGAAACCAGACAATGTAGGTAGTTATTAATTATTAGCTTTACCTGTCCTGTGTAAGACTTCAGATAGTGTCCAGACAGGGGTTTGTACCCATAGTTCTAGAGGTATGACTGGGATTTTAAACCAGCTTGCCTTTACAGGGCCCACATTATATAACATCAGTGTGGCTATTCTGGGATAATGGTTGTTACCTTTTTTTTTTTAACTCATTATTTTAAATCTAGAGGCTTAATCCACATTGTTTTTATCCATAACCATTTTTATCCATAACTGCATGTGCTGCGTGTAAGAAAGGTTATCTTAGAAATGCTGAAGACGGTGCTTTTGGGATAATTCTGGTTCCCTCATAATCACTTTTTCTACCAGACTGCAAATTGTGATGAAATGAAAGTGTCCACATGAATCTGAGAAAATTTAACTGACTTAAGGTTTATTCTAACCATTTACTTAGGTTTCTAAGTAAGGTGCCACAACTTCAGGGGTGTTGCAAAGGTCATGCTGTAATTTTTACTTTTATTAAAGTTATCATTTTGTTTTTAATTAAAATTTTGCATTTCAGTATAGAGCAAAGAAATGCAATAGGGATTTCAAATTAGTTAAAACATATTGGGTGGAGAATGAACCTAGCTTAATGATCTTTCACCATATGTGTATTGTACCATATTTATTTATTTATTTTCATTAAAATCTCTTCGGTCACAGTATGTCTGCAAAGAATGAGGTGCTTATGATTTGAGCACAGTTATGTGAAAGTTGTAGTTTGTAGGGGAATGTGACGCTTAAGAACACAGCCCTTCTCAAAAGTGTGATCTATGTGCACAAAGAGAAAGCAGAATGAGGCATAACTTGGATGACCTCTTTCAACCTTTAGTATATAAACACAGAAAATATTAGGTGTGATTACTAAAACACATTATAATCAATTCCCTTTTTGTTTTTTTTGTTTTTTTTTCCTTAAATGAACAAAAACATTCAGGCCATGGTGTGAAGGGCCAGACTGTTTTGTTGCAGTTGACTACCTTGGGCAGTAGCCTACAGTCACTGAATAACATACAAGACTGAATTAAACTTGTGTATGTGTTCTTTCTCCTCCATTTACAGTTATAGCAAAAAAGTAATACTGGTGATTCTGCATATGAAACATCTGGCTAAAGCAGCTCAGAACTAAAAGGACTAAGAATTGCTGACCTTCAAAAGGCTTTGTAATTTTTATTTTTTAAGCTGTTATAATAACAAAAAGAAAAGCAGAAGCATGTTACTTCAGCAGCACTGAATCAGATTCCAGGATCAGGAGCAGAATGATGATTTCAGTGTATTAGAGAAGTATTTAAAGATCTGTTCTAAGCACAACTTTAGATCCATAGCACAGGTTGGGGTAGAAACACCTTTTCCTAAATGCAATGTGTTCTTAAGTCGCCAACTACTATTGGTTGTACTAATGACAATACAAGTTAGACTGAGTGTTCACATTCTTTGGATAGTCCTGGAAAGCTTACAACAGGGCAAAGTATGTCTATACATTGAGAAGTATTTTAAAAATCTGCCTGAAACCCTAATAAAGTTTCAAAGTCATTGAGGTGTTGTCATGTAAAATGTTTGGAACAGACTGTGTGAAGGGTTGCCTTTAGAGAGTTTGTCATATTTTCCTTACAACTTAATTGTTTAAACAATTTTATTCTAGATCATATGCTACATTCACAGGCTGTGAAAATGGTTGGGTAACCATTTCTGAAGTTACACCTTCCCACTCTGTGTTCTTGCATTTCTGATCAGAGTTTTGGGACAAATACAGATTTGCTGCTAAAGCCACACACAAACATTTTCATATTCACGCTTAAAGTTTTTGTGAAATTTTAAGAGTGAAACCTAGTAAACCTATATTACATTGCTGCAGATACTGACAAAATGAGACTATCCCTTTTTATGAAAGTCATGAATGCACCTGAGCTGTAATCATGATTTCAAATTTAGGCTAAAAATAATCTTTTTGAAATTTCTAATCTTGCATTTCAATTTTAAACAAAGTTTTTAAGTAGTGTTTTTACATTTATCTTTAATATGTTAGATTCACTTCAGTAAGTATATCAGTCAGTAAATCTATCACAGGATAGAATATGAACAGTACCAAAGTGTATTTTATTTTCACACATTTCATTTAATCCATGGAGACTATTTCCTAAAGATGGTTTAACACTAGAATTACCAGAGTCTACGAAAAAACTCGTAGATCCGGCCCACATTAAAACCGTTCTCACCTCTCTTTTGTCTTCTAAATGTGCCGATTAAGATGAGCAGCAAGTAGCCGGCTATTCCATCCCCCACCGTTGCAGAACGTTCACTAAGTTTTCCCAGCTCATGCCTTGTTTGATTATCTGGGAGTGACTGAACTGCTGGAGTTTTAGAATGGAAATAATAGATCGTTATTTGGAATACACGCATTTCATGCGTGTTACGTTTCTACAGTAATCTGTGTAAACACATTGCTAAAACAGAAACTTTTTCATATTTTAGTAATAAATGTTACAAAATGTAGGCAGGCTTCACACATTCTATAGTTTATGAAGTCCAAACATCAAATGCTACAACACTTTCCATGGCTTAAATGCTAAGATTTGCTGACTTGGAGCACAGCAACCCTGCTGTGCTACAGAGATGCGAGTTCGATTCCCAGCTTTTTTTTTTTTTTTTTTTTTTTTTTTTTCCCTCAAACGGATATAAAATTTATAAATTGGTATGCACTGTAAATCGTTAAGTTTAAAATGTCGATCGCGGTTATTTCTGTTGATTAATTCATGCTTTTTACTTAAGAGTCAGAACAGGAGCTTGTTCAGCTTTTTCAGCTTCTGATCGGACTCAAACAGCGCCAGTATAACTTCACACCCAACCTGACGCCGTTCGTTTTCAAATAATATTGCATTACTTTGACGATGTTTTCTGATTGGTACTATTCGCGTCATAAAATGATTTCTTCAAAATGTCACATATATTTCTCTTTCTTTTTTTAAAATGTGTGTTGTAGCACGCAGCAACTGGCCACCTGCATGTTCTTGCGCACACTGAATAAGACAGCGCTATATGAAATCATCAGATTCAAATGTTAACAGTTAACAGTTATAGCACGGAATGGAAATCAGCAGTTCTTAGCATTGCACCACGCAAGCTGTCATATCAACCGCCTACTGTAACTTGCTTTCTTTTTTCTTCGGTTATACTCTTGAATAAAAGTACACTTGTTTTGTTATACTTTTACATCAACATACAGTATGTTCCTGTGTTTGAGCTACATGGGCATGCTCAAAAAATACACGTATAATGCCACGAAAAGTGCATGCAGACACTTCAGTTCACAAGCATTGGTACAACAATGCAGTCACAAGTACACTGCAGAGCTATAGCGAGTCTTTATGTGAAAACAGCAGTGTCAGATGGGGAGTGTCTGATGATTGCATATAGCGCTGAAGTTACTACTCTTTACTATGCTTTCCTCTGCATGTCCTGGAGTACAAAAGAAACCGCATACAGCAACATGTGGCGACTGGCAATATTGTGGGGGAAAAAAAACCACGTGGTCATATGTATTGTGATACACTGCAGAGCTATAGCGCATCTTTATGTGCAAACAGCAGTGTCAGGTGGGGGGGGGGGGCGGTGGTGGTAGGGAAGGATCCTGAATGCGACAGAGAATGAAAAGTGAATTTAAAAAAAAAAAAAAAAAAAAACAAAGCTAACTTTTGCAAATATCATAAATTACACAGGCTGTTACAGACTGAAATCAAATGTATCTTTTATTCTAAAATAGTAAAAATAAGAACACTTCACTTCTCAAAATGGAGTCATGCAGGATCGAACTTGTGACCTTCTGATTGCCAGTCAGCAACTGATACTGTTGCGCCACAGCGGAAGTCATAGTAAATGAGTGTCAATGTCGCACACTAAGGCGACTTTTTTTGACGGTGGCTTTTTTTTTTTTTTTGTACCTTTTGTGAAAGTGTTTCTTTGATATTTGGACTTCTGGCTTCATACATTATATAGTTTATGCCTACATTTTGTCATTTGTTACTAGAATATAAAAAACGTTTGTTTTAAAAATGTGTTTACACAGATTACTGTAGAAACGCAACACATGAAATGTGTGTGTTCCAAATAACGATTTATTATTTCCACTCTAAAACTCCACTTCACTCCCAGATAATCAATCAAGACATGGGCTGGGAGAAGTTCGTTTATGTTCTAAGTCGGTGGGGGATGGAATAGCCTGCTGCTTGCAGCATGTCTTTATCAGTACATTTAGATGACAAAAGACGCTGGCGGAGAGGTGAGAACGGTTTTAAGAAGCGATTTAAGGTGGGCCGGATCTACGAGTTTTTTTCGTAGGCTCTGGTAATTCTAGTGTTAATTCTATAACACTATTAAGAATACATGGCACAAACTTGGCATATATGTAAATGCTCTCCTGGCATAGATTTGTTTATGTTCAATCCAAGAAGTGATTATTTTTCTCTGACAGCATTTACAACTAAGTTTGTATCTTTGTTTAATCAAATTGCACTCTATGTAGATAGTGTTGTATAAGATGTGGTATTGAGAGATGAAAGTATCACTAGGATTTCAGACCAGATTTGCACAGTGGTTACAATTTTATTATACTTTTAAATATTAATTCAATACATAGCTGAGCTGAGTGTTTTACTGTTTCTTTCAACTTGCGACTGTTGTCATTCTGTCTATCTCTCTGCATAAAACATTGTAGCTCCCAGTGGACCAATTCTGTTCAAATTTGGCACACTTATTCTTCAGATTTGTTGGGGAATGTCTATAGGGTGTGTTGTACTAGTTTTTGAAAATTCACAAACCTCCATTAAAAAGTACTTCCTTATTTTTATAGTCTTAATAATCTGTCTTAATAATGATTTTTATCTTGACAGTATTCTTTAGCTTGTATATTTTGTATTTTCATCTTTGTTGTCTGAAAGCTGCTTCTGACAAAAAAAAAAAAACAGATCCACAGTCCAAGTTAGTAAAACACTAGCAGAGGTGAATGTGCACAGCACAGACCTCTGCTATATGTGGTCACTTCTACTGCTCATTGAATTTATAACAGGTAAATTACATGAAGTTCATGACTGTCAAAGTAAAAACACAGGAAACTTAACCTAACTTAAAATGACTGGAAGGGGAAACAAAATCCATGATAGTATGTTAAAATCCAATAACTTTAGAAACTTTTCTTGTAGTATGAAAATTTAAAGGCAATTACATCTACACATTCTCCCTGGATACTTGAAGCCCCAAGGAAACCATGCTTTCCAATCAGATCTTAATACATCAGGACACTCCCATCCAAGGGGTACAAGTCCCTCCCACAAGCGAATCTTGAAAAATCTGGATGCTCAAATGTTTTTTTTTTAAAAAGACCCAATCACTCCTCCTCCCACTGTCTGATCTTATGTTAATAAATCTAGATGTTGGAAACCTCAAGGGGGATATTTTCAACTCTATAAAAATTGTGTATGTGTGTGTGTATATATGTACAAAACAGGGAATATAAAGTAGTACTCCAGGGTTTTATTTCTATTGTGGACCAAGCTTCTGTATGGTCATCTATTTGTGTCAGTGTCCAGGCTTGTATATTTGCCACCTAGCAATAAAATTTGAAAGTTAGGTATTGCCATGCCACATTCTGCTTTAGTTTGTTGTAGTGTCGCCCTTTGGATGTATGGATGTTTCATATTCCAAATGAACAAGGTTATTATTGAATCTGATTTCTTTAAAAATGATTTGTTAATGAATATCCTTTCCAAACTTCCCCATTTACAGCTTGGCAGTGTTGATTCTCCCTGCTTAAGTGAGATGAGGGGTATACCATCTATGCATGTCTTGTTTAATTTTTCATACTGAGAGCAAACTTTTGTTGAAAATGAGCTTTGTATTTATTTGTGATGTTTACCCCTAGGTGTTTTAAACTAATCTGCAGTGATAAAAGGAAAGGTATACAATCTAATGTTGTGTGATAGAGAGTTCACTGGAGAAAGCACACTTTTATTCAGATTAATTTTGAGTCCAGAAATCTTTTGAAATTCTGCTAGTGCTGTTGGGACTGCAGGCACAGAATTTTGTGTCTGGTGTGTGTATATAGTACCATATCATTTGCATATAGTGATATTTTCTCTTCAAGTCCTTCTCTGAAAACCCTTTTATCTCAGATGCATTTCGAATATGAACAGCAAGTGGCTCAATGCCGATTGCAAAGAGCAGTGGTGACAGGGGGTAAAAAAAAATGTTAATATAAACTGAAGCTTCTGGACTGGTATTCAATAATTTGATCCATGCACATATGTTCGGGCCAAACCCAAATTTGTGCGTTGTGGTGAATAGGAAGAAATCCCATTCAACCATATCAAATGCTTTTTCTGCATCCAATGATAATATCTCCAGGGTATCAGACTTTGTGGGTGAATATATAGGCATTGAAGATTGGAAGCTATGAGTCTGTGTTTAATAAATCCAGTTTGGTCTTGTGATATTAACAAAGGAAGTACTTTCTCAATCCTTCTTGTTAGAACTTTGGAGAGTATCTTAACATTGTTATTCAGAAGTGAGATTGTTCTCTATGGTGCACATTGTAGTAAGTTCTTATTTTTCTTAGGAAAGATGGTAATTAATGCTTGGCGAAAAGTTTGAAATAGAATTTTATTGTCTCTGGCTTCTATAAATGTTACTAATAATAGGGAAGCCAACTTAATTAAATTTTTTTATAAAATTCAGCAGGGTAGCTATCCAGGCGTGCTGCTTCCCAACTCTGAAGCGAGCTTATGGTGTCTAGTAATTCTGAGAGTGTCAAAGGCTTATCCAGTTCCTCTGCACTGAGTCTATAGCTGTGGTATCTTGTGATGCATCAAAAAACATAGTAGATTGTGTCTTATCGTCCAAGTACTCCATAGTACTGTTTAAATGTTTATGCATTATATTTTTATGGTCAATGGTTTTTTTTTTTTTTTTTCCTCCATCTGTGTTGGTAATTACTGATATTGCCTTGTGAACTTCCTACTTGTGAATTTGTTGAGCTAAGGTCTTATTAGCCTTCTCTGCATGTTCATAGTAATGATTTTACAATTTAAAAATTAGTTATTTTCTTTTGTTGTCAAGAAGTTGAATTCTGATTGCAAAGCCTGTTTTTTCCTATAAAGTGCCTTATTTGGAGTCCATGAGAGTTCTTGATCTATTCTGGTAATTTCACTGATTAACTCTAAATTGGAAACCAAGAAGGCATCATTTTTGTGGAAGAGGTCTGAAATAATCTGTCCTCTTTAAAAATTCCTTCAGAGTTTCCCTGAGTATTCCTGCAGAGACCTGAGGATGCATCTCTCTAAAAAATCAATTTGCTTTGAAAGAAATTCTGTATAGTTCTTGTCAGCTAATAACCGAGGATTAAGATGTCAGCTGCGAGATGTGTATGTGGGGCATAGTGATAACAATAGCATTGTACTAGCAAGATTTCATCTTGGGCAAAGAATTATTATCTATAAAGAAATTTTTAATTCTTGAGTAACAGTGATGTACTGATGAGAAGAAGGAATACATACGTTTGCATTTCGATATCTTCATGGGTCTGATTTAAGTTATGATCGATTACAAATTGTGTAATCGTTTTTGCAGTGTTAGATGTTATCGCCACAGTAGTAGTGTTTTGAATTCAGTCTCTATCATCCCCATTGGGTGCATAGATATTTATCAAAATCACTTGACAATTAAATAAATTACCCATCACAATCGCATATTGCCCTTCAGGATCAGATACTACATATGATACTATAGATGAAATTGTTCTATGTATTAAGATTCCCACACCTCTGGTTTCTTTGTATAGCTGAACTGAAATATTTGGCCAGTCCACTGTTTGCAACTGAAACTGATCTTTGCTTATTAAATGAGTCTCCTGTAAAAATACTCTATTGGTGTTTAGACCTTTAGGTGAGAGAGTACTTTCTTTCTCTTTAATTTGTGATTGAGACCTTTGACGTTCCAGGTCATAAATTCTGGTCATGGAGACATTGCTACTGAACTTCTGTTGCCATTTTATAGGTCTTATGTTAAGGTAGTATATTATTACATAAGATAGCTTTAACCTTAATTTCCAGTTTTGCCAGGAGTTATGGCTATGACACCTGTTGTTGTACTAACACTTACAATTGTTTGGGTAGAAAGAATAGATTAGAAATGGCTTGCTTAGTTTTCCCTTGCCCAATTTTGCCTCCCCAAGTGAGGGTAGACCACAGTTCACAAAGTTTCAGTCCTTTGACGTGTCTAGAGACAAAGCACGTCCAAAACAAAATAAGCCCCCCAGCAGTGGTGTAGAAAGATTAAAAAATCGAGAAATATTTTGGTAATACAGTCCAAATACTATAAACCTAGAATATAATCTTTAACACTCCAGAAAGAATAAACCCAGGAAAAGATGTTAAACCATACTCACGGTGAAGCAGATAACATTTAATGGTACAATCCTAATACAATAAACCAAGGGTATGATGTTAAACCATCTCCTTTTGGGGTGGGGGGAGGTGTTATAATTGTAATCCATATTACTAACCAAGAATGGAAAACCGGAAGGCATGGATGCAGGTACACGGCGATGGACCCAGGAGACATAGTGCGCAGGCGCCTACAGCGCGCGCCTCATAAACCGCAAGCGAAGTCTGATCCACCGCGAACGAAGGAGTCACGGCCCAAAAACGAAAGAGCTCAACTAACGTGAATAAGAAATGACGCAACAACGCGCCCATAGCTAACGACTAACGACACAGCCACACAAAAAAGAGGATTCTGCGCTGCACCCCAGAGTCAAACGGAAGAGGCTACGGAGGCCCCACAGGTCCACAAAGAGAGTACGGAAGGCGCAGGAAAGTATGAAAGGCGCAGGCGCCTACAATGCACTTCTGAACTAAACGTCCACACTACACAGCATGGTGTACGCGCTTCTAACACACCGCAAGCATAAACACGAGATAGTACAGAAACCCCACAGATCCGGACTCCACAACATATGTGAATCACATTAAGTAATACAATATTAAGCACTTTACACATGGACAACTGTATGTAGCCCTCTCAAGAGAGTACAGAACCCTACACGTCCACACTACACAGCATAGTCAAACCCAACATAGTGCGGAAGGTGCAGGCGCCTACAACGCGCTTCTAAAGCACCGCAAGCAAAAACCCGAGATAGTACAGAAGCCCCAAAGATCCGGAATCCACAGCATATGTGAATCACATTACAGTAATACAACACTATAAGTACTCACAGAAAGCACAAACAGAAGAGGCTTCCACGTCCCGCCCCACAGTCAAACCAGAGAAAGTACGGAGTCCCCAAACGTCCACAAAACACAGCATAGTCAAACACGAGATAGTACAGAAGGCGCATGTGCCTATGCACCGCAAGCGAAGGAGCCACAGCTCAGAAACGAAAGAGTTCAACTAACGGAAATAGGTAATTTTAACAGTGAGTGCAATTATCCATATTACTAACAGTAAACAACGTATACCTAATCAGCAAATCCCAAGGACAGACCATGAACAGTCTCGGCCTTTACCTCTCTGAGCCTGTATTTAGACATGGACAACTTTATGTAGCCTTCTCAAGAGTTCGGCATGCATGTGACGTTAACATCAAGATTATAATAACTCCATACCAAGGAAAACTCATTCAAGGACAGCACGCCATCTTTACTACAAATGTGGTGTATGAAGATATCCTTTGTACGTCATCTACACCTTTACACTCCAATATATCTCATACATAGATCTGCGCAAACTCAAAGACATTCTATACTTACATAACATAACAATTAAACTGCTATTGTCATTACATATATTACATAGACCTACAGATGTCGTGACGGTGAACATGATACATATTTAACAATTACCAAGACAGACAATAATCTCTTTCAAATCTGTTTCGGGTTACCCAAGACCAGGGGTTGGCGAGCGAAGCACCCTAGTTAAAACATTAAAGTAACCAAGAAGGAAATAGAACGTATAATTATGGCAAGAGTCTCATTGCGAATGAACCAAATTGCAGGTAAAATTTTCTTTGCCTTGCTAGGACACGATGTGACTCACAATTGTATGTCAAAGAATGTCTGGATCAATTTTCTTAGCTGTTTTTCTACTTCATCTAGAGAACTAAAAATGTAGAACTAGCCTTGAATATCCACTCTCAATTTAGATGGATACAAGAGGCGAATCTGATTTTTGGCTTTGCATAGGCTCTGTTTAATGCTATAAAATGTGGCATATTTAACAGCTGTTGAAGGTGAGAAATCGGGGGAAAATAAGAGTGGTTATTTTCAAATATATTGTCTTGTTTCAGTCTGAGAAGCGACATCAGATTTACTTTAGATTGTAGTTTGTGAAAACAAACAGTAAAGCTTCTAGGTTTTGAGGCATTCAATCCATGTATGTGGTAAAGCTGCTAATATCTTGGTGTCTAATTTAAAGTCCTCCCCAATTATTTTAGAGAAAACTTCAGCTATGAATTTCACTGGGTTTGGACTATTGTGGTTTACAGAGATACCTTCAATTCTGATATTTCTTCAGTATCCATCTTCCAACGCAGCTAGTGTGTCTCCAAGCACTTTGCATTCGGAATTTGTAACCATTACTTTTTCATCGGTGGCAGATGCCAATTGAACTATTTCAATACAAGTCGTGAACATTTGCTTAACGTCTTCAAGCTGAGCAGCAAGTGCTCTAATTTTATTCTCAACCTTACTCCACATTTTATTTTAATTCTCAATTTGTTCTAGCATTCCTTTAAAGGTTGCCTCAAAGTGATTACTTAAATGTTCCTCCAAGTCTTTAATATCTTGAAACAGGTTCTCATCTGTCATGTTTATAAGGGGCAGTCAAAGTTCTCGGAATTGTGATATAGCAGAAGAGTGAGAGATCAGATTACGCACACGTTGTTGTAGAGGGGAGCACAGCACGTCTTTAGACCAGTTACAACAGGTCTGGATTGGTTTTGGCATGTTAGTATTGTTTTATTGTTTAAATTACCATTTGAGTTAGACGTGTGTATAGTCCCTCGGCGCAGTGTCTCCGTTCAAACAATGTGCTAATATCAAGTTCATGTGCAAATTGGGGGAATCCACTTCAGACACTTCAAGTGTCGCTAGCGAATTTGAAGCTGATTTCCCCAATTTGTACATGAGCATGTCATTTGTATATTTCCTTATATCCTTTGGAACCTTCTTCATATTACTCTTTGCCTCATTATGTCCCTCCCTATGTGAGTAGTAATCATTGCGGTGATCATTCCCCTCAGTTCGGACTGTTCATTTTGGTCTTCTCCTCGTTCCGCTGGTGGAGTAGCAAGCCTGGTTGTAGTCAGTGCTGTTCACTCGTAGGGGGTAGTTGACAGCGAGGATAGTGAGGCCACGTTCAGTTCCAGTGGATTTCCTGGAATCAACGAGTTCTCGTGGCCCAGCTCACTTGCAGTTTCGCTCCCACTTTAGCTCTCGGCTAGAGCCGATGCTGCAGGAGATCTGTTCTTTTGTCTATCTATTCCAGGTCACTCTGTGGCTGGCCGTACCTTGAACTTGAGGCCTGTTTAGGCTTTGAAGTTTTAGCTGTCTTTTTCCATCTAGTTCTGAGCCTTTTTTCTGCTACTCATGCTTGTATATTCTTGCATACATTGTAATTAAATCCCTCGGGGTGATTTTTTTTTTTGTTTTTTTGTTTTTTTTTTTAAAGGTAAAATAACGCCACTGCTAATGGAGTTCCATGTTAAATGTCCTTCTCCTGAAATGGACGAAACCATCATCTGCTGTGCTTCATTTCTTTGTGAAAATCCTAAACTACAATGAGAGTGCACAAAGTTTGGGCTCAAGTCCTTGCCCTATTTACTTCACTGGCTCAAGTGCCCTTTTCTCTAGTTAGGACCTGAACACAAGGGCACATTGCCTTTTCATTGTTTGACGCAGAAAAGGCAATAAGCAACATGATTTGTTGATTAGGCTATCATCCCATACAGAAATACAATATGGTATTTGATAAATATTGGAGTTAATAAACATTGGTGTGCTGGTTGTACATTTCTGCATGACATGAATGGTAGCTGTAATGCTGTGCTCATGTGCTACACATTGAGGTTGATTATAACACCAGCTTGTTTTACTTTGCATCTTGCGGTTTCCAGCAACTCCACACTATTAAACCATTTATTTAATGAATCTTTCATGGCACATGGCATTTTTTTCTGCCTTTCAGCTGAACTGCATTGCATTCGTTTTCCACAAGTGTGGGTTCAACAGGGTTTCACCGGTTGAGACTCAAATCATTGCCTTACATCCATGATAATAAATTTAGAGAAACTAACAAAGCATAGTTGTGTAAAGTCATTTTTATGCATCTTTAAATGAAAACATTCTAAATGACTTTAGTTATGTGCCGCTCTTGTATTAAATGCATGTAAAAAAGTTCTTGTGAGACTGTGAGAGGTACTGTTTTCAGGTCCATGCCTGTGGCTTAACTCTAGTTTTTAACAGTGAAAGATACCAGATCCTACGCCATAGATGCTTTTCAAATTTACACAATTATCTACCATTTGACTGAATATGTGCAGGTCCTTTTGTTTTTTAAGAGATGCAATACTGTGGGAAGTGTAAAGAAAAATTGTTTTGTACATTGGTTATTGGTAGTGCTCAGAGGTAGGTTAGGTGAGGAAGAAAGATTTCCTTTTATAAAGTAAATACGACGGGCTGGTTGTATGCATGCTTAGTTCAGTTTAGCTTATTTATGATGCCGTGACCTTCATGTATTTCATCTTGTTGAAGCAAAGCAGGAGAATCTCGTCATTTGTGAGCCTTATGGTAACTTGTGAAGGACAATGATTACTATGTCCATGACTACAGATGTTTCATGTGCTACCAATGAAAGAAAATTCATCCAGTTTATGTTGCTTGGACATACAGTATGTAAGCAAAACACTGTTGAGTAAATATTTTCAGCATGTTGTGTTTTTTTTTTTGTTTTTTGTTTTTTTTTTTAAACATATGTAGCATCAGTTATCTGTGGTGGTTATTTTTTTTGCTCTTCACAGTGTTTGTGTATATCCTGTGTATGGGTCAAGACCTCACTGCTTGTCTTTTGTCTCTGAGAGACAGTGTTTTTTGTTACTTTTATAATTTAGTTGCCTACTTAGAACTGTGTTTAATGTTTGTCCCATCGAGAAATTTAGGTTTTTATAGAGGCTCAATCTTTAAATTCTGGTGTGTTTTTTCATTGTTTGCCATTCTAGAGTCGATGTTGGTTAGGATACAGAAATCCGACAAATCTGATATTATTTAATCCAAGCTTTAATTTTTGATAATCCGAATTCTTCAAAAGTTGAATCCATCATGGTAGCACATAAAACTGAGTTTGGAAGAGTTTATGAAGATTTCTGCGCTACAGGTCCACTCAGTTTGACATTGGAAGCTACTTAAAGAAAATATTAAACAATTTAATGAAGTCATCTGACATGCTTGTGTCTCGCTTTTGATTGAGTTATTGTGATTATCTCTACATGTTTTGAAGATTGTTTTCTGATCTTAACTATTTGCCTAAGCCAAAAGATTTTTACAACTATTTTGAAACACAAAAATGCCTTATTTTCTGTATCCAGATGTACATACCTCTGTTGGAGACCTCATGCCATCTGATCAATACTCTGGATGATTTGGTGGAACTGAATGAGAAGCTTGCAAAGTCTTCAGAATTTGCAGTGGATTTAGAGGTATGGATTGTCTTGTAGTTTATGTATGTAGCATGTGTAGTGTCAAGTCTAATTGCACTTCAGTAGATTTATGGAAGTAGTATACAGTATACTGAAATCTTTAGCAGCACATATCACTTGCAGTGTTCTCTAGTTGAAGTGGGCTCAGACAATATCCACCAAGGTTAATAGTAATTAACCAAACTGCACCTCCTTTATTCGTCAGAGCGCTTACAAGCATGACATGTTTCTCTATAAAATGATATATTCAAGTTTATATCTCATATATAGTACTCTTGTATATCTTGTAATGTGCATCTTTGAAGCTGCTGTGGTGAAAGAAATAACTTTTGTGTGCAAGTTTGTGTACTAAGGGTAATTATTTACTTTCTTCTCTTCCCAACAGCACCACTCATACAGGACTTTTCTTGGATTGACCTGTCTAATGCAGATTTCCACAAGGGAGGAAGATTTTATCATTGATACTTTGGAGCTACGTAGCAATATGTACATTTTGAATGAAAGCTTCACAGATCCAGACATTGTTAAGGTCAGATCATTGTGCTTTGAAATTGAATGAGAACTTGCTAACACACTTTCTATGTGACCTTTTATTGACACCTGCAGGCCTGTGCTCCTTGATTAAAGCGTGATTGTTTATATTTAGGTGTTCCATGGTGCGGATTCAGATATTGAATGGTTGCAGAGGGACCTTGGCCTTTACATAGTCAATCTATTTGATACACATCAAGCGGCACGAATCCTCAATCTTGGCAGAAACTCATTGGAACACTTGTTGAAGCTTTACTGTAATGTGGAATGTGATAAACGCTACCAACTGGCTGACTGGAGGATACGGTATGGGGGATTCTAGCTATGGAGGCAGGCAGATTGGGGTTTGACATTGTACTTGAGTGACACTGTATTTTGGACCTATTGTCCGCATCCAATGCTTTCTTTGCTTTTCAGGCCTTTACCTGAAGAAATGATTCAGTATGCACGAGAAGACACCCACTATTTACTTTATATTTATGATCGTATGCGAGCAGACCTACTTGAGAGAGGAAATGACATGCCAACTCTCGTACACCTGGTGTGGCAGAAGAGCAAAGACATTAGTCTTAAAGTAGGGTTATTCTACTTTATTTTTTTCTGATTATTCACAGATTTTCTGCAAGTGTCTTCAAAATGCATGGTGAATTTCTTTTAATTGATCCACAAACTTTATCTTCTCTATTAATAAATACCACTTAAAGGTGTCTTCTTAATACTGAGTGAATCTTGTCTCTCAATAGAAATATGTCAAACCAATATTTACTGAACATTCATACTTGGAGTTGTACAAGAAACAGAAGAAGCTCCTGAACACTCAGCAGTTGACGGCGCTACGATTGCTTTATCGTTGGAGGGATCAGATTGCCCGTCAGGAGGATGAAAGTACAGGGTATGAACTTGCATAGAAATGTAGTGCACTTTCCCAACCAATCAGTTTCTTCTGAACTCCTTGATTTTGCTTAGCCATCATGACAGCAATGCAGATCCAGCTCTAAGACTTTCTAGAAGATGAAAGTACCTTGTGACTTGTCATGCCAACTGTAATACAAATATGAAATTAAATCACACTAATGTGACTCTATACATTTCAGGTATGTGCTGCCCAATCATATGCTGATGAAAATTTCTGAAGAACTGCCAAAGTAAGTTGAACAAGTGGACTGAAATGTGTGTATTACCTAAGGTGTTCGCTGAGGTTTTTAGGTATGGGCATAACACATTAAAAATAGTGTTGTATTTACATTGTACTTTTATATCATTTTGCTCTGGTTTTAATTTATTTCTCCAGAGAGTCTCAAGGCATCCTAGCATGCTGTAATCCTGTTCCTCCTCTGGTCAAACAACAACTGAATGAATTACATCTTTTGGTCCAACAGTCGCGTGATATCCCACTTCTTAAGGTGACATGACTTTTAAATTCTTTTGTTCAGGTTAATTCAGTTATATCTCTAACATCTTGTCAGAGTCCTGTCTATTCTCTTGTGATGTTTATATTTGACTGAACTATTGTTGGCCCACAGGTTTACAGGTCTAGTAGTTCTGAAGGAAGTATCCACTGTGCCACACCACACAAGTGCTAAAAATAGAGGAATCCATAGTACTAATAATGTGTAGGGAAGAAGAAGTTTGAGATTTGTTTATATTTTATTGCTGCATAGTTATTATGTATTAGGTGCTGTACCTAATAGGTTTCTTGGTGTGCTTGGCTTTGTCTTTACTGCTATTTGTACATTCTGAAGGCTTTGTCTTTACTGCTACTTTTTCATTTGAAAGGGCATGTTTCATTTGGACGTCAGATTAGATTAAAATAATTAGAAGCATTGTGGCAAAGAGACTGAAGGCTGAAACTGGACATGTGGATCAAGTTTTGGAAATTTTTAAATTGATTCACCCCAAATGGCAATATTTAGCATCATATATTTTGAAAACAGTGAGAGCAATTTTTATAGCATCTCTGGGCTTTAAAAAGACCAAGATTGACAAAAATAAAAAATGTGCTGTTAGTAATTAAGATAAATGTAAGTAGCAGGGATAAGCATAGGAAGCAAACAAAGTAGTAATAAACAAAGAATACACATCCTACAGTCAAGCATTTCTCCCTTTTCTCATCTTGATTACTATTCATCCTCTGGGTTTGGACTGGCTTTAAACTCCATTACGGGGTCATATCTAGCTTAGCCACAGAGCTGCTTGCAGGTTTATGTAAAACTGTATAAATGTATCAAGGACAACTGGATAGAGCTCCTTCTGTTGGTTTTTTTGTACCCTTTGTGGTCAGGACCTGAAGTAGTATTAGTGTGTTTAACTATTGCTCACTAACATGGCTACAGGATGCAATTACATTACAAATATATACAATTTTTGTTCTCTTTTTTTTAATTCTAGTATTGTACATTAGATACCTTATCAACTGCAGTAGGTAGTGGAACCTGTGTAAATTTCCTACCTTAGACAATTGCTACTGCTTTTAAGATTTTATTGCCATGGGCAGTTGCTGTCAGCACTACACTGCAATTAGTTTGTCTGTCTCTGTTACAGAGTGAAGTGATTGCAGACAAGAGAAGGGGATTGGCACCTAAAAGGAAGGTCAGTTTGTTGCATGTGCACTCGGTGAAAAGCATTGTATCCATATGCCAAATGAGCTGCATGTTTAATTTTTGTCTCTTTTGTTATACAATGCAGTCAGACAGTCAACTGTTTGGACCTCATGACGTTTCCCGTGGGTCTGAGAATGAGACTCCTTTCTCACCCACCTCAGGTAAAATAGAGCAAATGTGTCTATCCGATACAAGTGATTTCAGTACAGTCCCTAATGTGTTGTGTATTTCAGCAGGTGCTTTTCTTAAGAGGAGCAAACTTTTTTCTGATGAGGTGGATATAGAAAACCAAGAGGAGAAAATCTATGACTGTCCTCTTCTTGCTTCTGCAAGCATCACAATTTTTGATGTAAGAATGATAAAGTAATTTAGGTTCATTATCTAAAGCTGAAGACTGCAACTGGTTTCTGTTTATGATTGTTAGTAAAAGGGGCCTGACCCGTGCCTGCCAGTGATGCGCATATACTATACATACAAAGCCCTGAGCTTAGCCTAACAGAATGTTGGAAGCACGTACAGTAACTCGTGTCACCCATGTTTTATTTTTTTAGGATTGTGATAGTGATGTAAAACAACAGTGTAACCTAACAGTGTCTCAACAGAAGGCTTGTCACATAATGGAGTCATTTGAAAATCCTTTCCGAATGGTATGTCTAAACTTCTGTCTGTGCTAGGAGTTAGTCCTTTTTTCTCATTTTTGAATGAATATATTGCATTTTTTATTTATGTATGTATTATTTTATTTATTTTTGGGGTCAGTATCTTCCAGCCAAGGACAATAACATTCACGTCTCCCAAAATGCAAAGTTTGATCCCTCCTCCAAAGCATATGAGGTAAGTGTGACTTAACTTAATACTCCCTCACCTCACTTGCTCTCCTTTTGGATGACAGTTACAAGTGACTGAACAAATGCTGAGCCTTTTTATACTTCAGCCCGAGTTAGTCTGATAACAAGCGTGAGAGTACCAGAGACTGCCAGTGTGTGTATTGTTGATGATCTCTCATTCATGCAGATTTGTACTGTACAACATCCACAAGATCAGACCTTATCTGACAGAGTATTTAGCACAATGTTTGGTCCAGTCTTTAGTCTTGTCATGTCTGCATTACTGCGTCTCACTTCTGGCAGGAGTACCCATACGTGCTATCAAGCTGCTGCAGATGATCCAGAATCCTGTGGCCTGTCTTGTATATAACCAGCTGAGTCGGCACATGTCACTCCTCCCAGAACGCTATGTTGGCCCCCTGTATCAGCACACATTAAGTTCAAATCCCTGATGCTTGCCGACAGAGTACTCAATGTGTCAGCACCTGAGTATATGGAGACACTGATGAAGTGCTTTGCTCCTTCCCGCCCACTCAGGTCTGCCAGGGAACGGCATCTGGTGACACCACCTCTATTTGGCATCAAGTCTCAATTCACACTCTTTTCCTGTGTGGTTCCGAGTTGTTAAAACGGGCTGCCTACCTCCATCCATACTGCTGACTCCCTCTATTTATTTAAGAAGCGATTGAAGACCCATATGTTCTGTGAATATTTCCCTAATTGAAATGGACCTTTGCACTACCATGCTTTATATTCTTGGTTAATTTAAGTTTATTTGCTTTATTGGTGGCTCGAAGGGTAAGGAGTTGCACTGGTATCCGAAAGGTTGCTGGTTCGAGTCCCTCTTACTGTCAAAAGAGATCATAGTCTGCTGGGCCCTTGAGCAAGGCGCTTAACCTGCTCCAGGGGTGCTGTACAATGGCTGACCCTGCGCTCTGACCCCAAGGGTTATGCGAAACCTAACTAATTCCTAATAAAAGAAATTGTACAAGGCAAAATAAAGAACAAAAAATATCTTTGTAAATGTATGAGTTTTTACATTTTTTCACTTGTGGCAGTCAACTTTTGTTACCTGTTAGACTAGCTATACAAACAGACCCTAGCCTAATGTTACTCGATTGTTTACATCTTTTGTAAGTTGCTTTGGATAAAAAGCCTCTGCTAAGCAAATAAATGTAAATATAATGATCTCTGAATGTGATACTCCTCCTAGTGACTGATTTTGATGTTAAGTTGGACTTCGGTAGTTTCAGCAGGTGAAATGAATAGCATAATGTGCATTCGAAGAGAACTAAGCTTTTATTTTTTATTTTTACAAGAATCACTCCTGTATATTCTACCTGCCAGTTGTTTCTATAGCCATCATAACCCACGTTTCCCTTAAGATGTTTGTGACACATGATCTTTTAGATAGATTCAGTTGGGTAGTCCAGCTGCATAGTTCCTGAATGGCTGGCTCATTTTGATTTCTTATATTGCCATACTACTCACTCAGTGCAGATCAGAAAAGTTATGCAGCACTTCAATATGAAGATGCTAACTTCAAAATGTTCTGCACTCAGAGGATTTTTGTATGTGCATCATTTCCTTCACTCACAAGACTTTTACAGAACACTTCCATTGATAGTAAATCTTCTCTGGGTTTCTGTATTTGTTTTATTTATTTTTTTGGTTGCATAACAGAGATGACTTCTACTACTTTGTTTCTAGATCAGGAATAAATGGAAGCTGCTTAGTATGGAGCAGCAGCAGAAGGATCTAAAGTCTAAAGAGAATGCAAAGAAGGCAGCTAGAGAGGCTTCTCAGAAGGCCAAAGGTTAGTGAGAACCCCCTCTTCAAATTGTGTGTGGGTAACCACTTGTCTTTTTCAGTTTACCATATTTGGGTTTTGTTGTACACTTCTGTTTCAAATACTATTTTATTGTTTATTTCAGAGAAGAGGAAGGCTGCTCAAGAATCTTACAAGGCATCTGTAGAAGATATTAAAAGTGTCCGTCAGCAGGCAGCGGTATATCTTTTTGTTGCTTATAGTACAGTTTCACTTATCACTTTCCTCTCAGCATTTTGTTGGGGTATTAGTTGGTGTGGCCAGTTTCATTTTTGAGAAATATATAAACTTGTGCAAGGTGACATTTATGGAAATAATGCAACAGATCACTTTGTAGTTTACTTGTATTACTGTCTCTCCCTCCCCAATCCTACCATACTCTTTTGTGATAATATGGTGTGAATCCTAGGAGGGTAAACTTTGCAAGTCCTTTTAGTGATTTTTACTTAAGCTTTGATTTTAAGCATGATTTTTGGAGGAAAGAGGCGATGTAGTGTTTGAATTGTGAGACTATTGCCTCACTTTTTCATATTTTTCGTTAAGTCTAGATGGGGGCATACTGACACAAGTGTACCAACCAATTATAGCTAAAAAATATTGGCACGCCTTTCAGAAAGTGCACCACCACTTCCAGAAAACTGTTGTAGTTACAAATGCTTTGATAGGTATTTCCACACAGAACTCCAGGAACCTCCAGAGGGTTTATAAGTAATCAACAGAAGTTGGGACACCCGTGTAAATTTCTTCAAGTTGCAAGGGTTAATTTACTTTAACTGCTCCATAACATATGCAGGTTTTAACTTATTAGTTGTTCCCTGAAGAAAGCCCATTTGTAATATTCTGATATTTCCTTTTTTCAGTTTTTGCTAACATAACTTTAGATATAAACCTCTGGCAGTTTTACTGCTTGCATTTTCACCATTTTAGGTTATTCATTGCATTTCAACTGATTAAATTTAAAGAAAAACTGGAAAATCCTGAGGTGTTCTAAAACTTTTGACTGGTAGTATAGCAGCGTTTATACCAAGTTATCAAACTTCTGCAGCTTTAAATTTGCCTCAAGGACAGTTCTGGCAATAGAGTGACATGTGTTCAAATTATTACACAGACCAAATAGCTTTGTTTTTTAAAACTCTAGTAAAATTTCAAAGCAAAACAGTTCACAATAGAATAGAGAAACAAAACAATATAAGCATTAAACAACTTTTCTTAAACAAGAACTTTTCTTTAATATTAATTTTTCTCTAAGTGTGGTCATGCAGTAGTGGCCTAAAGTTTTGTCAGTGACACAAATGTTGTTTTTCAAAATATGTGGCTTCAGGTTTTGTGGTGGCAATTCATTGTTTTTATATTATTGTGCAGAGTGATCAGATTCATATTAATTTATTACAAAGAGCTTTATTAGCGTAAAAAGTTACTTTTATCATAAAAACCCATCTTCACTTATTTTGGCCCTGGCACAAAATGATCACTTAAGAGTGTCCGGCAAGTGCCAGGACCATCTCATCCTGAAGAGTCGGCTACAGAATTGTGTTGCCACCAGTGCAGAGCATACTCAGTATTGGCAGCAGGTGGGTGTGAGTGCATCTGCACACACATTAAGGCGAAGACATTTGGACAACGGCCTTGTTTCAAGAAAGGCAGTAAAGAAGACATTTCTTTCCAAGGAAAACATCAAGGGCAGACTGAACTTCTAGATAGATAGATAGATAGATAGATAGATAGATACTTTATTAATCCCAATGGGAAATTCACATTCTTCAGCAGCAGCATACTGATACAATAAATAATATTAATTAAAGAATGATAATAATACAGGTGAAAAAAACAGACAATAACTATGTATAATGTTAAATATTAACGTTTACCCCCCCTGGTGGAATTAAAGAGTCGCATAGTTTGGGGGAGGAACGATCTCCTCAATCTGTCTGTGGAGCAGGACAGTGACAGCAGTCTGTCGCTGAAGCTGCTCTTCTGTCTGGAGATGACATTATTTAGTGGATGCAGTGGATTCTCCATAATTGATAGGAGCCTGCTGAGCGCCCTTCGCTCTGCCACAGATGTTAAACTGTCCAGCTCCATGCCAACAATAGAGCCTGCCTTCCTCACCAGTTTGTCCAGGCGTGAGGCGTCTTTCCTCTTAATGCTGCCTCCCCAGCACACCACTGCGTAGAAGAGGGCGCTCGCCACAACTGTTTGATAGAACATCTGCAGCATCTTATTGCAGATGTTGAAGGAAGCCAGCCTTCTAAGGAAGTATAACCGGCTTTGTCCTTTCTTGCACAGCGCATCAGTATTGGCAGTCCAGTCTAATTTATCATCCAGCTGCACTCCCAGATATTTATAGGTCTGCACCATCTGCACACAGTCCCCTCTGATGATCACTGGGTCTATGAGGGGTCTGGGCCTCCTAAAATCCACCACCAGCTCCTTGGTTTTGCTGGTGTTCAGGTGTAGGTGGTTTGAGTCGGACCATTTAACAAAGTCATTGATTAGGTCCCTATACTCCTCCTCCAGCCCATTCCTGATACAGCCCACGATAGCAGTGTCATCAGCGAACTTTTGCACATGGCAGGACTCCGAGTTGTATTGGAAGTCTGATGTATATAGGCTGAACAGGACCGGAGAAAGTACAGTCCCTTGTGGCGCTCCTGTGTTGCTGACCACAATGTCAGACGTGCAGTTCCCAAGACGCACATACTGAGGTCTGTCTTTAAGATAGTCCACGATCCATGCCACTAGGTATGAATCTAATCCCATCTCTGTCAGCTTGTCCCTAAGGAGCAGAGGTTGGATTGTGTTGAAGGCGCTAGAGAAGTCTAGAAACATAATTCTTACAGCACCACTGCCTCTGTCCAAGTGAGAGAGGGATCGGTGTAGCATATAGATGATGGCATCTTCCGCTCCCACCTTCTCCTGATATGCAAACTGCAGAGGGTCAAGGGCGTGTTGAACCTGTGGCCTAAGGTGGTGAAGCAGCAGCCTCTCCATGGTCTTCATCACATGTGATGTCAGAGCAACAGGCCGAAAGTCATTCAGCTCACTAGGACGTGATACCTTTGGGACTGGGGTGATACAAGATGTTTTCCAAAGCCTCGGGACTCTCCCCTGTTCCAGGCTCAGGTTGAAGATGCGCTGTAGAGGACCCCCCAGCTCCGATGCACAGACCTTCAGCAGTCGTGGCGATACTCCATCTGGACCCGCTGCTTTGCTGGCACGAAGTCTCCTCAGCTCTCTGCTCACTTGCGCTGTTGTTATTATGGGTGGGGATGTTTTTCCTATGCTGGTATCAGCAGAAGGATGTGTGGAGGGTGCAGTACTCCGAGGTGAGAGTGAGAGTGGGTTAGGGTGGTCAAACCTGTTAAAAAAGTTGTTCATTTGGTTTGCTCTCTTCACATCTCTCTCAATGGTGGTACCCCGCTTCGAGCTGCAGCCAGTGATGATCTTCATCCCATCCCACACTTCCTTCATGCTGTTATTCTGCAACTTCTGCTCCAGCTTTCTCCTGTACTGCTCCTTCGCCGCCCTGAGTTGGACTCGGAGTTCCTTCTGCACACGCTTGAGCTCATGCTGATCACCGTCTTTAAAAGCCCTTTTCTTCTGATTCAAAAGGCCCTTGATGTCACTTGTAATCCATGGCTTGTTGTTAGCATAGCAGCGTACAGTTCTTACTGGAACTACAATGTCCATACAGAAGTTGATGTAGTCAGTAGTGCAGTCAACAACTTCCTCAATGTTCTCATTATGAGATCCCTGCAGGATATCCCAGTCTGTAGTTCCAAAAAGTTCTCTCAGAGTATTCTCAGCCTCCGGGGTCCACTTCCTGAATGATCGTGTGGTTACAGGTAGGACTCTAACTTTTGGTTTATAGTGAGGCTGAAGCTGAACCAGGTTATGATCTCCTTTCCCAAGCGCAGGCAGCGGGGTGGCGCTGTATGCATCTTTAACGTTTGCATACAGTAAATCAATAGTCTTATTTCCCCGGGTGTTGCAGTCCACATACTGGGAGAATGCAGGCAATGTTTTGTCCAGCGTCACATGGTTAAAGTCTCCAGCGATTAGCACAAGCGCCTCAGGGTGCTGCGTTTGTAACTTAGCAACAGCGGAATGGATGATGTCACTCGCTGACTTTTTTCTGCAGGAATTTCAAGGATTGGAAAGCAGAAGACCGGTGCAGAGTTATTTTTTTTCCAGATGAATCCCTCCTCCCGACTATTTGGGACATCTGGAAAATCTATTCTCCAGAGAAGAAAAAGGTGAACGCTACCATGAGTCCTATGTCGTGCCAACAGTGAAGCATCCCGAGACAATCCATGTGTAGGGTTGTTCCTCATCTAAGGTAGTGGGCCCACTCACAATTCTGCCCAAGTACACTGCCATAAATAAAGGTCTCAAAACATCCTCCAAGAGGAGCTTCTGCCAACAATCCAGATGCAGTTTGGTGATCTGTGTATTTTCCAGAAAGATGGAACAGCATATCACAAGGCAAAAGTGATAATGAAGTGGCTCAGAGATCGTAACCTTGAAAGTTGACCCATGGCCAGGAAACTCCCCAGATCTTACTCCCAATGAGAACCTGTGGACAAGCAGAACCCCTCAAATTACAATCCACTCCAAGCACTAAAAAGGCAAGAATGGATCACCATCAGTCAGAATTTGGCCCAGATGCTGATATCCAGCATGCCAGAGAGAATTGCAGAGGTTATGAAGAAGGGTCAACACTGTAAATATTGACTCTCTACATAAGTTTGATATATTTGCCAATAGAAGCCTTTGAAACTTTTATGCACTGTGTATAATTATTCTTCAGTATACCATAGAAACTTATAAAAAAAAAATAATAATAATAAAATAATAATTCATTACATTTTTATATAGCGCTTTTCTCAGTACTCAAATAATTTGAAAATGCTGAAGCAGCCAGGTTTGCAAAACACATTTGTGCCGCTACCAAAACTTTTTGCCACAACGGTACAGTCTAGGCATGTTAAGCACAGTCAGAAAACTGTATGTCATCTCCTATTTGCAAACCTATCTAATGGTCCATGCTAGCAATAAGACTGCTTAATTAACACTGTTATACAGATAAAGCAAAGAAAGTTCTATTTCATGTTAACTTACAGGGGTAGAAGACTATACCATAATCTAGGTAGCTGTAAGAAACTGATATTCTATTACTGAAATTAAGCAATCGCTTAAATAAATGTAACTTTCTAAGATTGGCTCTTACAGGTAGTGTACATCTCTCTCTATTGGAATTTTGGACAACTCTTCTTTTTACAACTGCTCCAGGTCTCTCAGATTTGAAGAGTGCCTTCTCCCAAATTCTGTTTTGAGCTCTCTCCACAAGTGCTGTATGGGATTCAGATATGGACTCATTGCTCACCACTTCAGAACTCTCCAGCACTTTGTATTGAACCATTTCTGGGTATTCATGAAGCATGGTTTGGTTTATTATCATGCTGGAAGACCCATGGCCTCTGACAGAAACCCGGCTTTCTGTCAGTAGGTCCAACATTGCACTCAATTTTTTGGTAGTCTTTTTAAATTTCAGTATTCCATGCACACAGTCAAGACATCCATTACCAGAATCGGCAAAGCAACCCTAAAATATCTGTAAACCTCAATCACATTTAACCATAGGGACCATGGTCTTTTCTTTTGAAGGCCTCATTTTGTTTTCTATTAATGGTACAATGGTGTACTTTGCTAAAAAGGTCTATTCTGGTCTTATCTGTCCATAGGAAATTCTCACAGAAGAATTTTGGCTTCTTCAGGTAAATTTTGTCAAACTCCAGTTCTGTGTGAAATGATACCAGATTTGACTTTATCTAATTTTTCTGTTCCAGTGTGAACAGAAGAAATAAATGTGAATGTCAAAGCATTTATAATAAGTTTTCAGGGAGAAGTGATACTTTTTTTTTTTTTTTTTTTTCTAGAAAGTGCAGGGGTGCCAATATTTTTGGCCATACTTTTTTTTTTTTTTTTCCCCTCCCCTCTCTCCTTTTTCACACTTTTTTTTTTTTTTGTCTGTCTTCCTTGTTTTCTCTTGCGATTGCAGACTGAAGCCTTAGGGCACATGGAGCATAAACAAGAAAGACAGTTAAGTGACCCTGAAGTGGAGACACCCAAGCCTGATAAGAAGCGAATGAAACAAAACAAGGCAAAATTAGAGCAGCAACCTCAAGCAGACTTCAAGCCCTTTGATTACAGTCAGTCAGACTTGAGCATCTTTTCAGGTAATGAGGAGCTGTATTAACGGATGGTGATCTATTTGAGAGTTTAAAACTCGCTGCAGAACAAATGCACTCATTGATGTCTTATAAGTACTGATAAGGACACACTGTTGGAATAATCACTCATGAGAAGATACAAAAAACTGATTATTGTTAATTTCCTTTTCTGGCGTATGCTTCTGTTTTTGGAGATGCAAATGTAATTTATTTTCTCCCCTCCATTTTAGCTGGTAAATCAGCAAAATCAAAGGGTGCTGCTCACTTTGATCCAAACAGACAAGATGAGGAACCTAAGAAGGGCAAGGTAGTGTTCTATTATCTGATACCCCCATTATTAGACTGTAAAAAGAAGCAACCAAAATGCATCCTCCTCTAGTAGTAACTGTGAGATCACTTTAATAAGAGCTGACCTGGGGGCATCCCAGAAGGTGTTTTGCCTTGATGGTGTTTCTAATTCTTTTTTTTTTTCCTTTAGAAAAAGAAGATCAAAAATAATTTGATTCAAGGAAACAAAAGCATGACATATTTAGCAGGTGCTTCAGGCAGGTGTGTTACTGAATTCATGCGGTTTTAGAAGATTTCTGCCCTGGCTTCTTAATGTATTATTTTTTACATTGTGTTTTGTTTTTAATAGGGTATTTCAACAAAACTGGCCCAAGAGATAAAAGCAGACTTCAGGAAAGAAGCCTTGAAATTGAAGATTACTGATTCCAGTTTAATCTGTTGCCCACTCAATATGAATATATTGTTTAATTAACAGCTGACAAAAAAAAAACTGGAATGATTCTTTCCAGATTCCCACCATCCCGACAACCAGAATATCATCTTTAAGTGGGATGAATGCTTTCTTGGTCACCTGCTACAGATTGATGCCTGACTCTTGCAAAAGAAATTGCTGCTTTTTAGATTTTCCAATCACTTGTCTGTACGTGGTTGTGTTTTGTTTTGTTTTTTTTTTTTTTTTTTTTTTAACTATTGTTTGTTGGTCAATTAAAAATTAAATGTCTTTATGCTTTTTTTTTTTTGTTTTGTTTTTTTTGGGTGCTTTTATATGCATATTATTACTGCATACCCCTATGTCCTGTGTTCTCTTCAACTCTGAAGACTCGTTTGTATAATTTATGCTGATATTAGTCGGTGCAGACCTGGTTTTATAGAAGAGTTGTGAATTTTGGGGACTTCTGAGCAGACAATGGGTACAGGGTTCTGTGATCATTCAGACGAGTATTTGTAATATCTGAACCAGATAGTGATGTTATATTTTTTGAAAATAACACCATTAACAGTGGCGGTGCATGTGATTGTTGCCTATAGAGTTTTCCACCATGATTCCACCAACAGTTTTATAATTGTTTAGCTTTTCAGAGCTGGGAATGGCAGAAACACTATGCCTTAGTTTTGTTGAAATACAGTACGAGTCTTAACCCTCAATGTTTTTGATTGCTGATTCAATGCTTTGCCTTCTGGGTCTTTTTTGACCCAATTCTGACAACCCTTTTTAAGTTCCTTGGATGTTGGATTATTCACCAGAAACTGATTTTATATTGATTGACCAATCTGTTGCTGGTGTTCCCGGAAGGCGGTATTTCATCTGACATGGCACTGTAGATATTCTCAAAGGAGGTTGCAGTACACGTCTTGATGGTAACTATGGTCTGTACTGTGAACTGAGAAGGATGGCTCTGAGGGCAGATAAAGAGGCATTTATTAAGGGGAATCTGGAAGCAACTGACACGCCATCTATGGTCAAGCGACCCACGTCCTGCTTACAGAGGAACTGAAGCATTATGCACGTCCGAATCTATTCCTTAGAGTCTGGGTGTGTGATGGAACATTCCTTACAGATGATGCTGCAGTTGTGACCAACTGGGATAGCTACTGTATTTTGAGCAGCCAGCTCGGATGTCGGATATCTCTGGGTCCACGGTTCTTGAAGATGATCCTCCAATTGGGTGGTTCACAGCTAATCTCACAGAGAATGCAAAGGTGGAGAATCAGCAAAGGGTAGGGAAGGCTGTGGTATTCGGGATGAACTTCTCCAGGCTGCTGGGGAAGCTGTCCTTCTGGCATTGCAAGCAATCTTTGCTTCCTTTGGGAGATGTCAGTCATCCTAACTGACTGGAATGGTCCTTGCTAGGGTCATCCTCATTAGGATCCAGGATCACTTGCTCACATACAAGCAACCGGATCAGTTTGGTTTTACACCAAAGAAGTCTACCATTGACTGCATTCTGGCACTGAGAGTTCTCACTGAGCAAAAAACGTGAGTACAGTATTGGCAAAGTTTCTTTGCAGCCTTTATCAATTTTTCATAAAGTGTTCAACTCATTTGAGCTAGTTGGCCTGTGTGACATCCAGGGACTTGGGGATCCCCCTGAAGTTTCTGGATGTCATGGCCGGGCCTATGCACTGATACTGTGAGTGCTGTGTATAGTGATTGCTGGGATTAGGCAGGGGTATGTTCTTGCACCTACACTATTTAATGTTTGCAAGGACTGGGTGGTGGGCAGGGTCGTTTGGGCCAGAGGCTGTGGAGCATCCGTTGGTGAAAGATTCACTGATCTTCACTTTGCCAACAATACTGTGATCTTCATGGAGTCAATGGAGGTTCTGATTGGGGCTCTCAAGAGACTGAGTGAGGAGTCTGAATGTTTGGGCTTGCGAGTGTCCTGGATAAAATCCGAGATCCAGGTCTATAATGACCTCTTGGGCACAGCCATCAGCAGTGTGTCGGTCTGAGGAGAAAATTTTGAACTTATCGAGAAGTTTACTTACCTCGGCAGTGACTCTTCCTATGAAGTCAGTAGATGGGTTGGGAAAGCATAGGGGTGCATGAGGTCGCTGGAAATGGGGTGTGTGGCTTGCAGGATCCTTATTGTTGAGGACCTGAGCGGCTGCACCAGGCCAAGGGGATGCCCATGTAATACCTGACTGCAGAAGATAGCTGGCAATATCCAGAGGATGGGACTGGACCACATGTCTGCCTGAGTAGTTGCCAACCAGGATACTGAGGTGTTTCATTGTGTGGTGGGTACAGCAATGTGCTGTATACCAGTGCATGTTCCTCAACATGACCAGACCATCTTAACCTGTAGTAGTGAAGTTACCAAGTATTAGAACAGATTACGTTTTATGATGTTTTCATGGGATGTAAACAAGTAGTGTCCTAAATAGTGAGTAAAATCACTTTCACTAAAAATGAATATTAAAATTCACAAAAACAGTATTTTGTTTTTCTCGAGAAGAAATTTAACTTTTGCATTATTAGCTCAATAGGCTCGGTAACATTTGACCTGACAGACACTGCTTTGTTAATAATAAGTTACATTTATTGAGCGCCTTTCACAAACCCAAGGTCGCTTTACA